>NW_017189516.1:47082671-48373404 GCF_001704415.2 Capra hircus
AATCAACTCTGATTCAGTAATGACCATCTGGTGATGTCCATGTGTGGAGTCGTCTCTTGTGTTGTTGGAAGAGGTTGTGTGCTATGACCAGTGCATTCTCTTGGCAAAACTCTATTAGCCTTTGCCCTGCTTCATTTTGTATTCCATGGCCAAACTTGCCTGTTACTCTATGTATCTCTTGCCTTTCTACTTTTGCATTCCAGTCCCCCATGATGAAAAGGACGTCTTTTTCTGGTGTTAGTTCTAGAAGGTGTTGTAGGTCTTCATAGAACCATTCAACTTCAGCTTCTTTGGCATTATTGGTCAGGGGATAGACTTGGATTACTGTGATGTTGAATGGTTTGCCTTGGAAATGAACAGAGATCATTCTGTGGTTTTTGAAATTGTACCCAAGTACTGCATTTCAGACTCTTTCATTGACTATGATGGCTACTCCATTTCTTCTAAGGGATTTTTTGCCCACCATAGTAGATATAATGGTCATCTGAATTAAGTTCGCCCATTTGAGTCCATTTAGTTCACTGATTTCCTAGAATGTCGACGTCCACTCTTACCATTTCCTGTTTGACCACTTCCAATTTGCCTTGATTCATGGACCTAACATTCTAGGTTCCTATGCAATATTGCTCTTTATAGCATCGGACTTTACTTCCATCACCAGTCACATCCACAAATGGGCGTTGTTTCCACTTTGGCTCAGCCTCTTCATTTCTTCTGGAGCTATTTCTCCACTCTTCTCTGGTAGCATTTCAGGCACCTACCAACCTGGGGAGTTCATCTTTCAGTGTCATATCTTGCTTTTTCATACTGTTCATTAGGCTTTAGAAAATGATTATATAATAATTTTATCAGTCAGTTTATTTGCTACTACTCTTTTATAAATGAGACCTTTTCCTCATAAATTATTTGGTTACCTTCATGTACAGTTTGGTGAAAGAAAGGCTGGATGAATGAATGATTCTGTCCCTTTAGTTCTCACTTTCAGAATAATCAGTAGTTTCATTAATACTTCCAAAGATAACCATTGGACTTTTTAACTATCATATGAATGCCTGAATTGTTTTTAACAGTTTTATTTAAATCTAGTTTACATACCATATATTGACCCTTTTAAAATGTACACTTCAATGGTTTTTTGAATATTTACAGAGTTATGCCATCTATCAATCTAATTTCCATCATCTCAAAAATAATTGTTATGAATACACAGAATTTTTATAATGTATTTTTGTTTCAATCCATTTTAATATTCTTCTGAGACTTATATTATCTTATTTTTCATCAATGGGAAGCCCTTTTGAGACTGGTTCCTATACCAGGTTATTATGAAAATAAAATGGGAATAATTTTCATGATTATGATACTTAAGAAACTCTGCATAGTTATTATAGTGGTTATCAACCTTGGATACATATTGGAATCACCTGAAGAACTTTAAGACATCTTCATGTGCAGTCCATTCCCTATGTTAATTATAGCAGAATCTCTGCAGGTGATATTCATGCAATACTTTTTAAACCACTCCCCACCCCAGGTGGATTCCAATGTAGAGCCAAGTTTAGAAACCACAGAATTTTGAGGATGCAGGTTGATTTTTCCCTTCCTCCCTCTCCCTTTCCCTGCTCTCATCTCAGGCAACTATATTTCTTTATTTGCCCAGTGAGTCAAGCTAGCTACCTTAATTATTTCATACTTTCTTACCTAGCACTCTTTAAATCCAGAGGATTTTTTTGAAGAGAAGTGGTTGGTTCAGGTGTGTATTACACAAAAATACTTCTGGCAACAATATGAAAGAGAGTTTGATGAAGCAAGTGAAAACTACTCCATGTGTAAGCAGTTCCCCTGGACCCACAACCTTCACATTCCTTAGCATGGTTTTCTAGGTTACTCGTGACCCAATCTTAACCTCTGTTGCCAGCCTTATCACATACTCTAAAACCCTGTGCCTGACAGTAGAGCAATGCTAATATACATTTTCTCTACTATTATATTGCCCCCCCAAAAGGTGGTCCACCATGAACCTGTTGCATTGGAATCACCTTGGAGCTTGTTAGAGATGCAGGATTTCAGGTCTCACCCATGGGCCTAACTTCATCCCAGTCTGCCTTTTAATGAGATTCTACAGTTGATTCATAGGTACATTAAAGTGTAAGAACTTTGTTCTAACTCTTTCCACCTTTTTTCTGCTTCTCCTTACACCTTGATCTTTCTATGCATGTCAACTCTTCCCCTTTCTCTTTTGATCCACCCTTCAAGCCTTCATTCAAATATTTTTATCCTGAATTCTTTACTGATTTTCCCACCTTTGACTATAAAGGCCCTTTCCTTCTTCACAGCTTTGATGCTATGTTTGTCATACCACTCTCATAAAACAGTGATTTCATTTCCTTTTTAGTGACTCGGGTACCTGAGAAACAACTACATTTAAAGCTCCTGAGTGCAATAACCATGCCTCATTCATTTCTGTATCCACAGAGCACTTTACTTTGCAGGTATTAGAATTTCTATTTAAAAGACAAAAAGCAGAATACATAAATGAATAAGCTTGAGGGTGCCAGCACCTGTTCTCCTTTATCTTTTTCAGCAGAAGTCACTAGTATCTTCATCTGGCAAATGTAGCCTTATTTATTTTCATATTCAGTCTTGACCAAGGCAAACAGCTTATATTAACATCACACCCACCATATATTTATGTCTGGAATTAATATTGACATGAACTCAGCCTAGTGTGAACTCTGAGCCCTGTGTGCCTGCCAATATGTTCCCTTCTCCCTGTTCCCACCCCCTCCTAATCTCACTGTGTGCTCAGCATGTAAAATTAAATTCATCTCTATACTTGGTTTGAAATCTCATTTTTCTTCTGTCTTATGATTTAGCCAACTGCAGAGTCAGTTTGCCCTACCTAGATACAGGTGTCACCTATGACTACCAGCCTAGCTCTTTTGGACACTGAAATTTACACCACTAGTCAGTGCTGTCCACAAACGCAGACATGCACACACAATATGGCTATATTGTGTCCTCTAAACCCAGTTTTTCAATTATCCAGCTTTTCCCCCATAGCTTGCAGTTGAACTTATTACAGAGAAATGCATCCCCAGTGACTAACTTGGAGGTCAGTGACCTGGGGACTGCAGACTGGCCAACTGTGGCATGACCACGTGCTAGGGGAGTTGTTCTATTTTGGCAGGAAACAGATAGTAGTATTTTTATCAAGCGCCTTGGGGCTTTGCTGAGGTAGCAGTACTAAATTGCATGATTCTGGTAATTCTTCCAGAGCTTGCTTTAGTGCTATGGCTTCTTACACCTACAGATAGTATACGTCAATCCATGTCTCATTAATTTAAGTTCTGTAGATCCACAAGTATCCGCACTGTCAGTATGAAAGTGAAGTGCAAATGTTAGTCACTCAGTTGAGTCCAACCCTTTGTGACCCCATGGATTGTAGCTCACCATGCTCCTCTGTCCATGGAATTCTCCAGGCAAGAATACTGGAATGAGGAGCCATTCCCTTCTCCAGGGGATCTTACTGACGCAGGGATTGAACCCCGGTCTCCCACACTGCAGCAGATTCTTTACAGTCTGAGCCACCAGGGAAGCCCAGAACTATCAGTATACCTCCTACTTGACTGTTCTCCTTCATCTGTGAATTATCTCCAAACTAAAGGAGCGTGCCTAGCTTCTAGGGCAGGGACTCATTCCTTTTCTACATGCTAGAGGGAGGGAGGAATTGTATCTCTACTATCGCTACTGCTTTTTGCTGTTGTATAGTGTGGCATGGTATTGTAGGAAACATTGTCCCATGACAATGTTTGTTTCCCCTCAGGTAGTGTATCCGCTGGTCCAGGGTCCCACATGGGCTACAGTGATGTTTGTTCCAGACTTGATCTCCAGAGCAACTGCTGTTTACATTCATACTCATATGCTTATCTGTTATCTCCAAGTATAACCACTACTAGGGTTTGAAGGAGCTTCCAGCTAAGCTGTATGCTGACATGGTTTTTGTGGACCCATTTATGGATCTAGCTCTGCCTGTTTTCTTAGATTAGATTTACTTTCTGTTTTTCTCTTCATGTAGGTAATAAGTTCTCATCCATAAATTTGACTTATGACCATTCCGCAACAGCAGTTTCTGTTCTTGACTCACCAATTTTAATCCTTCATTTACTATAACCTTCAGTGCTGATACTATCATATTTTCATATTTCTGGATTCATGTGAAAAATTGTTTTAGGAATGGGTAGTAGATTTGCATGCTTATGACATAATTGGAAATAGCCAAAATACTGATAAATTATAAATATTAGGTGGCCAGTTATGTGAATGTTGCATGAAGAAAGGATTATAATAAATCCAGTTCTGTATATATGGGTTCTAAATAAATGAAAATATATTAATTTTGCTCAGACAACTATTTTTCCCCTTCATAATTCAAGTGATATCCAACAGAAAAGTAGGTCACAATTTTATCTTAGAAAATTTCAAATTCATTTTAGAATGCATTTGCCTCATTACTAACAATCTGCATTTCAGTGATCCACCTCCCCTTTAGGGGATGACAATCAAACCATACAATCTGGGTCTGTAGAGAATAGAAAGCTTTTCCTTGAAAGCTGTACTTGCAAAACCAAGAAAGTCAAATGCCTGCCTAGCCCTGTGCAACTTTGGGTTGAAGTTACTCGACAGTCCATTAAAGAGTTATTTGGTTCAGTATTTAGCTAAGCATGTGTGAAATATTCCAAATAATCTTAAAGTGTAGCATCTTCTGAAAGCTGGTCTCAGGAGACTGTTTTGAATATTTGTAGTAGAGAAGAATGTCACATCTCTGTTGAGATATGTACGCAGCATATATACTATGTGCATATGTCCGAGGTCCCAGTTCCTTGCTTTGATAATTTTTAAATTTGATGATTGCCTTCAGACTGAAACTCTTCCACATAGAAGAGTTGTGGTTAACACCCACTCATTGAAACCTCATCTAATCTGAGATATTTGTTAAAATACTGAACTCCACACCCACCTTCCAATTCTCCAGGAGAAAAACATTTTCTGCCCAATGTTGCCCTGATTATAGGTGACTGGCTATGGAAACGAGTATGCATTGACTAACACATGGTCATTCTCTGCTTGACTTCTTCATGGTGGAAAAGGAACAGCAAAAACATGTCCACAGTTGGGACATTTGTGTATCCAAGGGCAAATTATAGCTACATTTATCCCCATTTGATTATTTTATCTGTGAAGTGAAGTGGCTCAGTTGTGTCTGACTCTTTGCGACCCCATGGGCTGTAGCCTACTACACTCCTCTGTCCATGGGATTTTCCAGGCAAGAGTACTGGAGTGGGTTGCCATTTCCTTCTCCAGAGGATCTTCCTGACCCAGGGATCGAACCCAGGTCTCCTGCACTGTAGGCAGATGCTTTACCGTCTGAGCCACCAGGGAAGTCCCCATTTGATTATTTTATCTGTAGAGCACAATAATACATTCTCACTATAAATATTATAATATTATAAAACTATAAATATTGAGGAAAAGCAGAAAAGTTTAAAGAAGCAGAAAAAAAAAAAAAGACTTGCCTATAATCCTAACACTTAAAGGTAATAATTTATCATTTTGGGCATTTTTTCCTTGTTCTTTCTCTGTGTGTTGCCTTATGTAGATCCATAACAAAAGTCATAGTTTAAATTGTATCCATTTCATGGAGTCAGGCAGGATGCTATTCATGGTCAGGCGAGGGCTCTCTTCTGGGTCATAGACTTATGTTGTTTCTTCATGTGGTGAAAAGGACTAGAGAATTCTTTCAGGCCTCTTTCATGAGAACATTAATCCCATTCAGGAGGGCTCTGCCCTCATGACATAATTACCTCCCAAAGTTTCTACTTTTAATACAATCACCTTGAGCATTAGATTCTCAACATGAGAATTCTGGGGATACATAACTATTCAACCTTTACTACTGTGGTATATCCATACAATGGAATACACAAAACAGTTTGTATACATTTCATGATATTTATGCTGCCTGAAAGAAGCCATAGTATGAAATTGAAAGTCGCCCAGTTGTGTCCGACTCTTTGTGACCCCATGGACTATACAGTCCATGGTATTCTCCAGGCCAGAATACTGGAGTGGGTATCCTTTCCCTTCTCCAGAGGATCTTCCCAACCCAGGGATCGAACCCAGGTCTCCTGCATTGCAGGCAGATTCTTAACCAGCTGAGCCACAAGGGAAGCCCTAGGAAAGATTGTATAGTATGTAATTTCATTTATAAAACATCCTAGAAAATGCAAACTAATATCATCTCTACTGAAAACACAGTGGTGCTAGGAGTTTGACTTGTAGAAATATAGGATGGAAGGATTACCAAGAGATATGCAGAAACTTGGGGTTGATGGACATGTTTGATATCCTCCTTTTCAATGACAGTCTCATAATTATGTATATACACCAAAATTTGTCCAGTTGTACATTTAAAATATGTGCAGTTTATTCTATGTCAGTTATAACTCACAAAAGTTTTAAAGACATAGTTTTCCTTGGATGAGACTGAATATATCAGTCATGGCTCATTGGTTGTAAGCCATAGAAGGTGCCTTGGTATAAATTAAAGAGAATTCTTGGCAAAGACATGGGGAATTTAACAGAACTGTTTTGGAAGGCTGAAAGAGCCAGATCTGGCATGGAGCAGGACATAAGACAACTTCAGAGACTAAGGAAACAGAAAGAAGCACCTCACGCCTGGCAACATCTGGTTAGGGAGTCTCTTCTGATCAATGAATAGATTCTACCATTTTCAGACTGGGGAAATGGGATAATGGATATTTATCACTATTATTCTGTTAAAAAGTAAGATGCCAGAGAGGAATATTCCCATTGGCTGGGGAAGACAGACTATAGCTAATTTTTAAACAAAATTTGAGTATTATAGGAAAGAAGATGGAATGCTGAGTATGGTAAAAATGTCTGCCACTCAAGGACTTTGGTTTTCTGTTCTAGTTGCTATTCTTCTTTTGTGGGATTATTATTAATTTGGGCTTCCTTGGTAGCCCAGCTGATAAAGAATTTGCCTGCATTGTGGGAGACCTGGATTCGATCCCTGGGTTGGAAAGATCCCCTGGAGGAAGGCATGGCAACCCACTCCAGTGTTCTTACCTGGAGAATCCCTATGGACACAGGAGCCTGGTGGGCTATGGTCCATGGCGTCGCAAAGAAGCAGACACAACTGAGCGACTAAGCACAGCACAATATTAATTCATTAATAACTGAACAGAACTACCTGGATACAATGTTTTTAAAATGGAAATAAATTAATATAGTAGTTTTCACTGCAATATTAATATATACTTATTATAGGCCATTTGGATAATGCTAGAAAACTAGAAAGAAAAAAAATCATTCTGACTCACTACCACTTTTAAAATTCATTAGTTTTTTGACATAGGTTATGTTTTTTTTTAATGAACAAGAACATTTTATTTTAAATTAATCTTTATAAACAATTATACAGAGAAATAAATTGGACATGAATTCCAATATGTCCTTTGAGTCCAGTGCTTCCCACCCTTCAGTTATGGGGAACACTACCATCACGCCACTGAGTTTTGCAGTATGAGACATTTAAAGGTGACTAATTAGATATCAACCCACTCTTAAAAATTAAGACTTTTTGAAGAGCAATTTTAGATTTATAACAAAATTAAGGGAAGGAAGGTCAGATTTCCCATATTCCTCCTACCCCTCCCCACATACATGTATCCTGTTCCTTTAGAATCATCCTCCACCAGAGTGGTATTTTTGTTATTGGTGAACCTACATTGGCACATCATAGTCACCCAAAGTCCATAGTTTACATTAGGGTTCACTCTTGGTGTTAATACTTTCTGTGAGTTTTGACAAATGTGATTTCAGTTACTAGTAGATTGGTGTATAACACACCACTCCTAAACTTAATAGCTTAGCACAACAAATCACCTTATTATTTCCCATGTGCATCAAGAATTTAGAAAGAGATTGGTTGAGTGGTTCTGGCTCTGGTCTCGTGTTTGTGATTAGATGGAGCTGAAACAGTGGGGACTAGACCAATTAGGGGCTTCTCAGGAATAGCTTCATGTGGTCTCAGGTTTCTCTATTTGGTCTCTGTTCATGAACTGGTCTGGTCCTTATAGCATGGCAGTCTCAAGATGCTTTAAGTCTTCATCAGAGAATATTCCAGTTGACAACTTAGAAGTTTCATTGCCTTCTGTGAACTACAGTCAGTGTTATTTCTACCACATTCTAGTCGTTGTAAGCAAGTTATAAGCCTCCTCAGTTTCCAGGAGGTGAGATACATGATCCATCTCTCAATGGTAAGAGCATCAAAATCATGTTGCAAAAAGCCACATGAGGTGGGAAATATTGTTGTGGCCATCTTGGAATATAGACACTGCTATACTTTCTCTTTACAGTTAGAAAATTTCAACTCTTCTGGATTCAAAGTCTGTAAGTCAGTACACAGAGTGAAAAACCTCTTATAGGGGGTGTCTTTAAAATTGAAATCAGTTTTTCTCAGGCCTCTGTAGAGGAAACACAACTTTCTATATGATCCTTAAAAAATCTTCTAAAATCTTGGCTCCACAGTTTTCTTTGATGATATGTAGATAAGAGGTTTTATGGTAAAAAAGAGTACTAGATTCATATTCAAAAACTTTGTGGTTATGACCTACACTTGCCAAGATTTTTGGCTTCTGTATCTCAGTTTAATTCTTTGTTAAATGAAAATACTATTTCTCCTATGCACCTCATGGCTTTATGTTGAGGAGCAAATGAGGTTGTTAATATGAAACACTCTGAGAAATTCCACATAAAAATGAAACATTGCTATTGTTCTAAATAATGGTCGTGCTTTGTGGCCTGTAGGGACAAGAAGTTCTTCCTAATATCTGACTGACATGTATTCATTTGCCATAGCTCTCTGTAACTAAGCAAGTTGAAATTGGTCGTGTTTATTTCTCTCTGATAAAATGGTGACAGTCACATTTGGAGGTTTTGGTATGTTACTACTCTTATTTTCACAATTTTGCACCATATAACTTGATTTGTATTCTATGCATCACCTAAGCCTTTTGCTCAGCAAGCAACCAGTACTGAGCTTCTAGCATTATTACGCAAGAATCCCTAAATCATTTTCCTGTTCATTGCATTGCATTGCTGCCACTTAATATGGATCCTTTGTTTTGGTTCATTGTCTCTAGACTTATTATTTTACATTTATCTGCATTAAATTGCATTATTGGTTTATTGGTCAAGTCACCATGAGGTACTAATCCATCTGAATCACGCCATTGTATTTTTTCCTGTGTGCTGTATATATACCATAGAAGACTAATAAAAATCTATGTACCTTAAAGGAGGTTATGAATATTTTATTGGCTATACTTCAGGGTCAGACTAACAACTCAAAATAGGCCAAGCCTGTGTTCAAGGCACCAGGCCACTGAACAGAGTTTCCAGGAGAGAAAGAAGCCAATATTTTCCAAGGAAAAACTTAGATAAAATCTGGTTCAGTCTATAAACTTGTACCACTTTTGCTGGTGGCCTAGGGCTCATAATTTGAGAACTCTCATTTTATCTTAGTTTAACTACCCGTGTTATAGTACCCTTTAAAAATACTTTTCTGAGAAGGAATATGATCCATTCCAGAGTAGATGGCCTAGGTCAGAAAAGCAGTTAGCTTGGACCACTGTTTTGAGAAATTTGCTTAAAAATTAGATAAACACACTGAATGAAATTTAAGTTTTAATGACCTCTAGGGTCATGCATGCAAAACATCTTTGGGGCCTACTATGTGTCAGGAAGTTAGCTGGAGTAAAATAAAAACTGCAGAGATCCTCTTTGAAGAAGTGATAGGTGAAGGATAAACTCGATGACAAATTATTACAGTTTGGTTCTATAGGGACAGACTTTAGATGTTTCCATAGAGAACTGGAGATGCACAGCACAGGAAATGACTAATACTGCCTGGGAACTTTAGGAAAGGTAGAAGAGAAGAACTAGGCTTAAGAGTCAGTAGAGTATTAAGCCATTTTCTTGTTTGGCTTTGAGATATTGTGAAACATGGAGGAATCATGCGCACACACACACAGAAGATACAGTCTGGTACCTCCCTGGTCTTTCCCCACCTGCCATGGCTTCTGGAAGAGATGGAAACACCTACCGGACTCCTGGGGTTCCCTGATAGCTCAGTTGGTAAAGAATCTGCCTGCAATGCAGGAGACTCATGTTCAATTCCTGGGTCGGGAAGATCTGCTGGAAAAGGGAGAGGCTACCCACTCCAGTATTCTTGGGCTTCCTGGTGGCTCAGCTGGTAAAGAATCTGCCTGAAATGTGGGAGACCTGGGTTCAATCCCTGGGTTGGGAAGGTGCCCTGGAGAAGGGAAAGGCTACCCACTCCAGTATTCTGGCCTGGAGAATCCCATGGACTGTATAGTCCATGGGGTTGCAAAGAGTCAGACATGACTGAGTGAATTTCACTTTCACAGGACTCCTGGGAAATTATAATGATCAGGTATACTGTCCAGAGATTCCTGAGGATAGTGAGATATTCCTAGTGAAAGATCAGGTAGAAGAAGTCTTCAGAATTTGAGGTGACAGCCCTAAAGAACAGTGTATTAGTTAAGTAGACAAAAGCAGCCAGTCACTGTGATCTTTTAAAAGATGAATCTTTTACAGATTCACCATAATTGAACTATTCTGTGCTGGACACAAGTTACTTCTGATATGAGCTATTATAATTAATGCCATTAGTTATAGTGATGAACATTTAGTTTAGTCAAAAACTGTTTTGCATGTAAAAAAGGATGCACAGGCTTGCAAGAGGAGTGTGTGTGTGCATGCGTGTGTGTGCATGTGTGTGTATGCAGGAATGCATGTCCGTGTGTAGGAAATAAGAATAAAATCATCTCAGTGGTAGTGCTTTGAAAGAAGTTTCAGAAAACTTGAATACAATATTAATGCTATAGTTTATTCATTTATTTTGATAACTTTTTCACGTCGTTAAAGGGGAGAGAATATTGTGTTTTCTGAAAGGTTCCTTCAGCAAATCCAAATGACAGTATAAGTTTGCTTCCTTCAGCTGATAATTATCCATGGCAAAGGAAGTATTAAGGCAACAAAAATATCCCTGCTCCAAAGGAGCTGGCCATGACATGGGAGATAGTCATAAACACAAGCAAGAATAAGTGATCAATCTGAGCTCATTTGTTAATTTATCTTTCCCTTCACTTTGAATGGCTGTGGCATTTATCATATGTTCTGCCTAATTTAGCACCTAATAACATAGTTTCTCATTGTCCTCTAATTATTTGATAAGTGAAAGTCGTCTTCTCCCAACCAGACTGTATTCTCCCTAAGGGCAGGGACTTTGTTCTTGTCTTGTCTACTCTCTTCTCCTCTATCCATGTCCAGTGGAGTGATTAGTAGGCAGCTATTAAGTGTCCTGTGAATACACAGTTGTTGCTGGTCTAAGGGACCATGTAATTAGGCTCAATTGTTTTACGTCTTCAGACCCAGTTTCCCTTTTCGGAAAATGACAAAGTTAAACTTGGAAACTTCTAGGGCCTTTTCTTGCCCTGAGGATCTTAATTAAGTCTTTAATTTGCTTGTATTTTACTGGATGGAATAAAAGTACTATTAATATCCATAATCATATATTATTATTATACATAGAGCTGATATTTTTCTTAACTGTAAAACCAGCACATTACTTAATTCATCCAACTATCCATAAAACTATTTCAACACATATTCAATACAAACATGCTGTGGGCCAGGTATTTTAGGAGACACTGAAGAGTTCCTTACTAAGGAGCAATGTAGACATAGTTCTCACCTTCTGAAAGCCTATAGATGATTAGCCATGAATCAATAAAGATGGATAATTAAACAGTAACTGCAAAATGAGATGAAGACTGTGCTGGGAGTGGGGACTCACTTATGTCCCCACCCCTTCCTGTCTCATGGGCTTCTCGAAGACTGGTTTGCTAGTGGTACTTGATCCAAGGTGACTTGAAGGGTTAGGATGGGTCAACCAGGTGAAGTGGGCAGCAGCAGGACAGTCTGTGAAAAGATCCTACAGTAGGAGAGGGCATGGATGCCGAAGGAATTTCAGTTAGGTCTGTGGTGAGATTGAAGATTTTGAGTGAGATTTGGAGTTGAGACATGATATATAGAGACGGGCTCAGCATCACGCTTTTAAAGAATGTTAGCACTTATGTTAAACACGTG
Source organism: Capra hircus (assembly GCF_001704415.2). Classification (NCBI taxonomy): domain Eukaryota; kingdom Metazoa; phylum Chordata; class Mammalia; order Artiodactyla; family Bovidae; genus Capra; species Capra hircus. The sequence goes on from NW_017189516.1 coordinate 47,094,933, forward strand.
TGAAAGTCACTAGAGGCTAGGAGGGATGCGTGTGTGTAAGTCACTCAGCTGTGTCTGCCTCTTCACCACCTCATGCATTGTAACCCGCCAGGCTCCTCTGTCCATGGGGTTCTCCAGGCAAGAGTACTGGAGTGGGTTGCCAGTTCCTTCTCCAGGAGATCTTCCCAACCCAGGGATTGAACCCAGGTCTACCGCATTGCAAGCAGATTCTTTTTTTTTTTTAATAGTTTATTTACAGTGTTTTGTCAATTTCTGCTGTACAGCAGAGTGATTCAGTTACACATATAAATACATTTTAAAATATTCTTTTCCATTTTTGTTTATCTCAGGATTTTGAACATATTTCCCTGTGCTGTGCAGTAGGGCCTTGCTTACCTATCCTGTATGTAATAGCTTGTGTGTGTGCTCTGTCACTCAGTTGTGCCTGACTCTTTGTGAATGCATGGACTGTAGCCTTCCAGGCTCCTCTGTCCATGGGATTGTCCAGGCAACAATACTGGAGTGGGTTGCCATTTCCCTCTCCAGGGGATCTTTTCACATTCTTAACCCAGGGATGGGTCTTCTGTGTCTTGTGCCTTGGCAGGGGGGAATCCTTACCACTGAGCAGCCTGGAAAGCCCCATACAGTAGGACCTTGCTTTTTACCCATTCTGTATGAAATAGCTTGCATCTGTTAACCCTAAATTCCCAGTTGCTCCCTCCCAACCCCAAAACTACAACATTTTAAATCCTTCCAAATGTGAACTATCAGTTCAGTTCAGTCGCTCAGTAATTCTGCCTTTTTGCGACCACATGGACTGCAGCACACCAGGCTTCCCTATCTATCACCAACTCCGGGAGCTTGCTCAAACTCATGTCCACTGAGTCGGTGAAGCCATCCAACGATCTCATCCTTTGTCATCCCCTTCTTCTTCTGCCTTCAATCTTTCCAGCATCAAGTCTTTCCAATGAGTCAGTTCTTCACATCAGATGGCCAAAGTATTGGAGCTTCTGCTTCAGCATCAGTCCCAATGAATATTCGGGACTGATTTCCATAGGGTTGACTGGTTTGATCTCCTTGCAGTCCAAGGGACTCTCAAGAGTCTTCTCCAACACCACAGTTCAAAAATATAAATTCTTTGGTATAAAAGAATTGGAAAGCTGAGGCTTTCTTTATAGTCTAACTCTCATATCCATACATGACTACTGGAAAAACCATAGCTTTGACAAGACAGACCTTTGTCAGCAAATTAATGTCTGCTTTTTATTTTTATTTTTTATTTTATTTTTTTTGGGGGGATGATTTTATTTTATTTTATTTTATTTTTTAATTTAAAATTTATTATTTTTTTTGGCTTCTAAGTTTCTGCTACTAACCTTTTTCTTTTTTTTAATTTTAAAATCTTTAATTCTTACATGCGTTCCCAAACATGAACCCCCCTCCCACCTCCCTCCCCATAACATCTCTCTGGGTCATCCCCATGCACCAGCCCCAAGCATGCTGTATCCTGCATCAGACATAGACTGGCGATTCGATTCTTACATGATAGTATACATGTTAGAATGCCATTCTCCCAAATCATCCCACCCTCTCCCTCTCCCTCTGAGTCCAAAAGTCCGTTATACACATCTGTGTCTTTTTTTGCTGTCTTGCATACAGGGTCGTCATTGCCATCTTTCTAAATTCCATATATATGTGTTAGTAGATTCTTTAACATTTGAGCCACCAGGGAAGCCAGGTGGGAGGGATGACATGATCATATTTGTATATTTTCAAAAATACTTCAACAGTCCTTTCATGTTTTCTGTTCCCACCATCAAAATATTAACACACATTTCTATCATAATCTAAGATAATTTGTATCTGACTTAAACATGAAATGATTATTTAACATTTTATAGATAGAGACTCCTAACCAACTCTGACACATTTTAGTGTTTTTCAGCAGGGATGGACCATAACTGTTCGAAGAAGCATCATTGTGAACTGAAAAAAGTTAGTGCCTCTAATTATCTTTGTAATTAACTTCCTCATACCCTCAATAATGTTTTTTTTTTTTAAACACAGTTGCTGATCAGTAGAATGTTTCAGTGCTGAGTTAGGATGAAAGAACAGCCAAGTTCATTGGAAAGTGCACAGTAGCTCCTTAATTGTTAATAGTGAGGGCTTGAGTAATTCATTTGACCTCTCCCTGCTTCAGCCTCCCTTCTGGAAAATGGAGACAATAAATCAGAGTTTTTGTAAGGATTTGAATGCCTTTTTGTAAAATATCTAGCAAATGATCTCACCCACAGTATGGGCTCAATAAATATTGGTTCCTTTTCTCCTTCTTCAAAGACTCTTTTTTTTTTTTTTAGTGGGAAATGGAAACCATTTGGTGTTTCTCTTTAGTTTCTATCAAAAACATAGTAGGAACTACCACATGATGAACATCATGCTTGTGAGGAATTGAAGGGAATATGAATTAGCACCTGCCATAAAACTCAGCCTACTGAGATAGAAAGATGTATTATCTTAAAAAAAATAAGATAATGTTTTTCTTCTCTAATCCTTAGCCTTCCATTGCAGGGCAAAGAATAGCCACCTTTTGCCTTAGCATCACTGGAGGAAAATTTTGATCATGTCCCAGATTAATCAGGCAAGCAGGAGATTTAAAAGGAGCCATAGACATGCCCAGTGAGAGTGTTTTTATAGTTTAATTGAATCTTTTATTCAGGTCAAGTTTATAGGTGCCATAGTTCAATACAAATAAAGCTACCTCTACCAATTCCACATAAAACACATTAGAGGAAGTATATAATTCTGTGTGAAAAAATACATAAATATAAATAAGTAACACCAGGTAGAAACTTAAAAGAATGAATCAACAATATTTATTGAGAACCTACTATATTAGTAACAATAGCACTATGAGGGATATTTGTGTTTTAGAAACAAATAGCCTCTTCATGTTTGATCCACACTGTAAAAGTAATATGGTCATTTTAGAAACAAACATGTAAAAAACCTAATCAGTTCAGTTCAGTCACTCAGTCGTGTCCGACTCTTTGCGACCCCTTGGACTGCATCACACCAGGCTTCCCTGTCCATCACCAATTCCCAGAGCCTGCTCAAACTCATGTCCATTGAGTCGGTGATGCCATCCAACCATCTCATCCTCTGTCGTCCCCTTCTTCTCCCGCCTTCAATCTTTCCCAGCATCAGGGTCTTTTCCAGTGAGTTGGCTCTTCGCATCACGTGGCCAAAGTACTGGAGCTTCAGCTTCAGCATCAGTCCTTCCCTCTATAGAGTGCTTTATTTGTGTTAGCTCCCTTAATCCACATATCTATCCTGGGAGAAGACTATTATGATTATTTCCATTTTATGTGAGGAAACTGAACCACTGAGAGGTAAAGTAACTTGTCAAAAAACAGTCAGCTAAATGTCACTGGACCCAGAGATTGTGATGCTGAGACAGAGAAGGAGAAATATTGTATAACATCAATGAGAGATTGTGATTGTCATCAATGAGAGATTGTGATTGTCATCAATGAGAGATTGTGATTGTGAGACAGAGAAGAAGAAATATTGTATGACATCACTTATATGTGGAATCTAAAAAGAAATGGTATAAACTTATTCACAAAACCAAAACAAACTCACAGATTTAGAGATCAAACTTATGATTTGGACGGGAAGAAGGAGGGGAAGAAATAGGGAGTTTGGGATGGACAGGTACACTCTGCTATATTTAGAATGGATAACCAACAAGGACTTACTATACAGTGCAGGGAACTCTGCTCAATGATATGTGGCAGCCTGGATGGGAGGGGAGTTTTGGGGAGAATGGATACATGTATATGTATGACTAAGTCCCTTTGTTGTCTACTTGTCATAGCATTGTTAATCAGCTATATGCCAATATTTTTTAAAAAAGTTTTTTTTGTTTGTTTTTTACCGTTGACTAATATAATAGCTAGATTTATAACCCAGGCAATTTGGTCCCAGGATCTATATTCATTCCCTCTGTGCTACACTGCCTCTGTATGTGATCCTAGATGACATGTGCAGCTCAACATGCCCGATGCTATCTGCCAGGTATTGGGTACATCAGGGCAACAAAGAAGAGAGTATATGAACCGTGACCTCCAAGAATACAAGATGTAATTGAGAGATAAACTCACTGACAAGCAATTATGATACTCCTCAGTAACTGCTGATGCATGGTTAATTTTCCCAAATGCTAGTGGTGAGGAGTGGGGATAGTCAGGGTGAAATATATAAACAAGGGACTCAAGTAATATACCTATATTATCGAAAAAGGTGACCTATATTATTATAAAATGGTGGCCTCAGTTTTGTTTGACCTTCAGGGTTTTGTTTTTAAATTAGTTGCCAGCATATAAAAATCACATTTTTTCATAAAAATCCAGGTTTCTAGTTTCTTCTAAAAAACTAGAATATCTGGTAATATGGGACCCATAGTAGACCCTAACAGACTCACCCTGAGTTGAGCGGCTTTAAGCACAGGGGCCCTTCTGTTAACAACAGGACCCAGCAGACATGCCTCACTCATTCAGGTGACCTGATGGCCCTTGTAGGTATGTCACTTTTGCAACCTGCTTTTGTTAAGGGTGCAATGTTCCCCAGCGGATCATAATTTATTAGGGTATGTAGTAGTATCACAGATACCTAAATAATGAAGTAGCTTTGTCCTGGTCACACAGAAGCAGAGACAGACTTAGCATTAAGCTGATGAAGCTTTAGCTTTAGTATCCTCTCTTATGCGACTTCCCCCTCTAGGAAAGGTTCTAACAGTGTGTTCACATGATTATATATCTTTGAAAACCTTTGGAAATTCAGCTCTTTTAACTACAGTAGGTTAATACTGTCTCTTTCCATTTGTAGTTCCTTTCCTACATACTCCCTTATGTTAGGGGTATTGGAGTGGCTGTGGTCATTAAACATAATGATTCTCTTCTAAATACTCATTTGGCATCCATGTAGGCATTCTTTTTCCTTAAAGAGAACCCTCTTCATTGTATAACTTCAATCTTCCTTTGCCCGGCATGCTTCATTCTTGCCTCTAAAGGCAGTAGTATGCCGGGGTCAGTTTTTATATCTTATGAGAGCTAATGTGACATTATCAAGAATTTTGCAAGGAGGTTGTAAACATAGCCAATAGGAATGAAATTATATTAACTTACAATTAATTGTATTATAAAATATAATGACTGTTCAGAACTCATGAATTACTAATTACTGGATTACATTTTACTATTATCTGTACTCTGAAGGCTATATAAGTCTCTCTTACCTGTGTGGTAGAAATACTATATAATGGAATGATTGTACATTTCAACTCTGTACAGTGACATCATGTCGAGAACTTGAACTTGGCTGTGGTAAGAATATTTACACCATAAAAATTGGTAAGCTACAAACTGGGTTTTCTTTTCTTCTTGAGAGATTTTTTTTCACATGTTTACCAGCACACATCTCTCCCATGGTTGTCTACGTATTAATACAGAGACTGCAGTATTGCTGGTACCAAATTCCCTAGGGCTGGATTCCCAAGTGATACACTGGTAAAGAATCATCCTGCCAAGCAGGAGATGTAAGAGAGTCAGGCTTGATCTCTGGGTTGGTAAAATCCCCTGGAGTAGGAAATGGCAACCCTCTCCAGTATTCTTGCCTGGAAAATCTCCTGGACAGAGGAAACTGGCGGGCTACAGGCCATAGGGTCACACAGAGTTGGACACGACTGATCACGTAGGCTTGTTCCCTAGGGCAAGCAGCCCAAGTTCCAAGGACGCAGATTAGAGCTATTGAAGTTGCACGTGGATGCCTCATTATGCATTTGGGTGCTTAAAATGTTTTTTCTTCTTCCTGTGTCATAGATAAAGGGAGAAATCCAAGAATCTGCTTCTAAATAGAGGTCTATTTTAAGTGTAGTGGGAGCATAGAAAAAGGTATGCCTACCTCAGCTTAAGAGAGAAATAGTACTACTCAGGGAAATAACCTCCCCCAGCTTTCTGAATAAGATTAAAAAATTGTACAATGCAAAACAGAAACTAATAAATAAGATTGACAACCAGTGGTGGAGAAGAGCTTCCTTTTATTGAGCTTTGAATGCAGTAGGCATTTTGCTAAGCATTTTACCCATATTTGATTTCATTTGATTCTCAGAATAAATAACCCTCTGAGTTATGCTCATTTTACAAAGGGAACCCAAAACTTAAAGAGGTTAAGCAGTTTTCCATGGTAGTAAAATGTTAAAGCTAGGGTTAGAACCTGTGTTAGTGTGACTGTTGCCCCTCTAGCCAGCTCTTAAACACGATGCTTGCTGTCTGTGTGGCAAGTACAATGGACGTGACACAAGAGCACTTTTCAGATAAAATAGTGTATTACTCATAGACTGTAAGCTCTGGGACAATTAATTATCACATGTTCAGACTCTTGTGGGATCTTGCATGATATCAAGTGAGAATTTATGCAGACTTTAACACTTAATATTCTGTGTTGTACAATATTCTCTGTTAGTGTTAGTTGCTCAGTCGTGTCTGACTCTTTGTGACCCTGTGGACTGCAGCCCGCCAGGCTCCTCTGTCCGTGGGATTCTCCAGGCAAGAATACTGGAATGGGTTGCCGTTCCCTTCTCCAGGGGATCTTCCTAAACCAGGGATCAAACCCGCATGCAGATCTCCCCTTGCATGCAGATTCTTCACCATGTGAGCCACCAGGGAAGCTCCCAATTCTCTGTGTACTATATTGTAAATTAAATATACCACAATAAAAATATTCTGTGATTTTAAGCAAATTGATTAAGCTTTTTTTGCCTCAATTTCCTGATCTTTAAAAGAAAGCCTCTTAACATTGTTGTGAGGAATAAATTATATAATGAAGTGTCTTGCATTGGGTCTATTACATTGTAAGAGTTCATTTAACATTATAGCTAAAGATACTGAAGGTTGTCTTCAGTAGATATCAGGCACTGTTCTAACCACTCTTTGTATATTATTACCTAATTTAATCCTATTAGACAAGTACTGTTATTACTTCCTATTTATATGTGAGAAAATTGAAGGGCAGAGAGAGTAAATAAGATCCCAGGGCCTAAAATTTAATTAAGAGTAGGGCTGGTGGAGTAGGAAATGGCAACCCTCTCCAGTATTCTTGCCTGGAAAATTCCATGGACAGAGGAGTCTGGCAGGCTACAGTCCATGGGATTGCAAAAGTTGGATATGACTGAGTGACTTTCACTTTCAAAAGAAAGAATGAGGGAAAAAAAAAAAAAACCTCACCAGCTAAAAGTCACATATTTGGTTCTGAAGGACAACTATTATTTGATACTGTTTTGATTTCTGGAGAGGATTAGATATTTTAGTACTCATGTATAGGTTTCCTCCTTTCCCTTAGTATTAAAGGACAAAATTGAAAGAGTATTCTATATATCTATGAAAATTAAAGTGCATACCAAATGCATATTCGATCCCACAAGGGATTGATTTATTAGTACTTGCACAGCCTTGTGAAAAGTGCATGATGTACCAGATCCTTTGGGGGCACATTCAGTCTCACAGAAAAGTGTAGCCTTTCAGGGTTAGGAACCACAGTTTCATGAAGAGAAATTCTGTAACTCACATCAAAAATATTTTGGAAAACAATTATGTTCAAAATTTTAAAATAAATCAAAATGTATTCCTTATAAACTCAAAATGGATTAAAGATCTAAACGTAAGACCAGAAACTATAAAACTCCTAGAGGAGAACATAGGCAAAACACTCTCTGACATAAATCACAGCAGGATCTTCTATGATCCACCTCCCAGAATTATGGAAATAAAAGCAAAAATAAACAAATGGGATCTAATTAAAATTAAAAGCTTCTGCACAACAAAGGAAACTATAAGCAAGGTGAAAAGACAGCCTTCTGAATGGGAGAAAATAATAGCAAATGAAGCAACTGACAAACAACTAATCTCAAAAATATACAAACAACTCCTGCAGCTCAATTCCAGAAAAATAAACGACCCAATCAAAAAATGGGCCAAAGAACTAAATAGACATTTCTCCAAAGAAGACATACGGATGGCTAACAAACACATGAAAAGATGCTCAACATCACTCATTATTAGAGAAATGCAAATCAAAACCACAGTGAGGTACCACTTCACACCAGTCAGAATGGCTGCTATCCAAAAATCTGCAAGCAATAAATGCTGGAGAGGGTGTGGAGAAAAGGGAACCCTCCTACACTGTTGGTGGGAATGCAAACTAGTACAACCACTATGGAAAACAGTGTGGAGATTCCTTTAAAAATTGCAAATAGAACTGCCATATGACCCAGCAATCCCACTGCTGGGCATACACACCGAGGAAAGCAGAATTGAAAGAGACACATGTACCCCAATGTTCATCGCAGCACTGTTTACAATAGCCAGGACATGGAAACAACCTAGATGTCCATCAGCAGATGAATGGATAAGAAAGCTGTGGTACCTATACACAATGGAGTGTTACTCAGCTCTTAAAAAGAATACATTTGAATCAGTTCTAATGAGATGGACAAAACTGGAGCCTATTATACAGAGTGAAGTAAGGCAGAAAGAAAAACACCAATACAGTATACTAACACATATATATGGAATTTAGGAAGATGGCAATGACGACCCTGTATGCAAGACAGCAAAAAAGACACAGATGTGTATAGCAGACTTTTGGACTCAGAGGGAGAGGGTGGGATGATTTGGGAGAATGGCATTGAATCATGTATACTATAATAAGAATCGAATCGCCAGTCTATGTCCGATGCAGGATACAGGATGCTTGGGGCTGGTGCACGGGGATGACCCAGAGGGATGTTGTGGGGAGGGAGGTGGGAGGGGGGTTCATGTTTGGGATCGCATGTACACCCGTGGTGGATTCATGTCAATGTATGGCAAAACCAATACAGTATTATAAAGTAAAATATAGTAAAAATAAAAACTTTAAATAAATAAATAAAATTTAAAAAAAATGTATTCCTTAAAACAAAAAAGAGTAGGGCTGGGATTCATTCTCTGGCTGAGTGACTCTTAACCACTATGCTACACTAAACATTTACTATTTTATTATTGTTATAAATAATACTATTATATCTGGGGTTAGAATACTTTCTATCCAATAATCAGTTACTAAGCACTTACTTGGTATCATCATACTTGGGTTTATAAATATGAAAAGAATACGGTTACTGCTCTGATGCTGATAGGCTAGTGGGAAATTAGGTTTGCAAATGAGCAATTATAATACTGTGAAATGAATTATACTAGATTAGAAAACATGTAACATTGTTGGAAACTTTCAGTTTGTCCTTCATAGGAGATGACATAAGGTACTATTCAGAAAGAGAAGGCTTGTGTATGGTAGAAAAGTGAGAAAACAGGTATTAAAGGAAAAACGTACAAGAGGCATAGAGGCATTCATTTATTTCTTTAACATATACTTGTGGTGCTCCTAATATATACCAGGCACATTCTGAGTGCTAGATATAGTGGTAAACAAGACAGAAGCTTTCAAGGGGCTTCTCTAGCAGGAAATAGGATACCCTGTAAAGGAAGAACGTGCAATTCAAGATAATTGGGCCATGAGACATTTGAGTGGGAGTGGTGGTAGAAGGTGATGCTGGAAAAGTAGGCAAGATCCAAGTCAGCAAGTACAGAGGGATAGAAAAACTCTTTGACTCAGTACAGTCTGAATCTCCCCTCCCACTCATTCACTACCCAGACGCTCAAGATTAATAGTGATTAGAAATGAGAGTGCTCTTCTGCAGGGGGCTACTATTGCTATAGGCACTGCTCCCCGTTTCTGTTTGTACCTTTCTTCATATGCTTAGACATTTTCATTGGAGTACATTTGCTTTACAATGGCATGTTAGTTTCTGCTGTACAATAAAGTGGGAATCAGCCATATGTATACATATATCTCCTCTTTTTGGCATTTCCTTCCAATTTAGGTCTCCACAGAGCATTAAGTGGGGTTCTTTGTTCTATACATTAGATTCTCATTAGTTATCTGTTTTATATATAGTGTATATATGTTAATCCCAATCTCTTATAATTCTACAACTTTAAGAGAATGAGTGAGTAGCAAGTGGAGAGATGGCAGTAACTAACACATCCTTTGAAATACAGACTGCATGGGCAAAGCTAGGCCTGAAATAGGGATTGATCATGACAATATATATTAAAAATTATAATTTATTGATACTATTGTTAGTACTATTCATTTATTTTCAAAGTTACCAGGGAATGGCAACAATGGGGAAAAATAGATTTTGGTCACTAAGCACAGAAACACTAGAAGAAGACTACAAAATGAAGGACAATCAGCATAGTTTGCCATTCCAGCTGTAGACATGAGATAAAATTTTGAATAGCACTCATGTGGACAGATTATGGGTTCCCTCATAGCTCAGTTGGTAAAGAATCCGCCTGCAATGTGAGAGACTCCAGTTCTATTCCTGGGTAGGGAAGATTCACTGGAGAAGGGATAGGCTACAGATTATACAGCCAAAGAAAAGGGACAGATTATACAGCCAAAAAAAAAAAAAAAAAAAGCCTGATACACTCTAGATGGCAGGGGCCAAAATGAATTGAAAAAATGAAACAGATGGCACTTACGGAAAATACACTGCCAAATAAGTGAAGGACAATATCCTGAACACTTAAAGGAAGAGTGGACTTCAAAGCTGTGGTTTTTCCAGTAGTCATATATGGATGTGAGAGCTGGACCATAAAGAAAGCTGAGCGCTGAAGAATTGATGCCTTTTAACTGTGGTGTTGGAGAAGACTCTTGAGAGTCCCTTGCGCAGCAAGGAGATCAAACTAGTCAATGAATATTCATTGGAAGGACTGATGCTGAGGCTGAAGCTCCAGTCCTCTGGCTACCTGATGCAAAGAACTGACTCATTGGAAAAGACCTTGATGCTGGGAAAGATTGAAGACAGGAGAAGAAGGGGACGAGAAAGGATGAGATGGTTGGATGGCGTCACTGACTCAATGGACATGGGCTTGACTAAGCTCCAAGAGTTGGTCATGGACAGGGAAGCCTGGCATGCTGCAGTCCATGGGGTCGCAAAGAGTCAGACAGGACTGAGCAACTGAACTGAAATGAACCAGACCTCTAAAAACTTTATTCCAGGAATGAAGAGATTATGAAAATTTTATGAAGGCCTTTTAACTATTAGTTTCCAAGCTCTGTTCTATTAGAGTTCTAAGATTTTTAGACATTCTTTAGTATTTCAGCAAAGATAACTTGAAGATGAAAATAAATGTTTAAAATCATTCAAATAAAGTTATGGCATCAAATATATGAAGAAAATTCAGATGACTGGTGAAAAGCTCATTAACACCTGTGATATTGCTGTTGTCACTGATGAATATGTGAATGAGATGAACAGTCTGATACCAAAGGAGGAGTAGAACCAACATCTGGTAACAAAGCCCGAAAAGAATACTCACAAAATGAACTTGAATTAGTCTGAATGCTGAGATCATGTGAAATTTTTGCGATTTAACTAATTGTAAAACTATGGTCTCTACAAGAAATATTATTTTGGAAAACATTTGATATATAGTCAATATAGCAAAAAAGTTAAGGTGCTTCACTGTGTTTTTAAGTACCAGCAAATAAGGTGGAAGATGTCCAGTGATATCTGTAGTGCTAACGGAAAAACAATGGCAAAAAATAGAAATCATGGCCCTTGTAAAAGCAGTTTTAAAAATGTCAGATATTCAATGTATGTTGTAAAGACAAATACTAAGGTGCTAGCATCTTTCACACTAGTATTGTTTAGTCATAAAAATCATCGTTTATCATCATCATCATTGTAAATATCATTTATTTTAGCTTGCTGTCAATCTCGCATTCTCCCTCTCTCTTCCTCTGTATTTTTCAAGCTAGAAATAGATTTGTTTTCTGAGTGTACATGAGTAATACATGCTTGTTATATTCAAAAAAAGGAAGATAGAGAAAATAAGGAAGAAAAAGAAAACAATTGATCATGCAGTATCTTTGCTAATGTTTTGGTATTTATAATTCCAGGTATCTTCTAAGCATATACTTCCAAACACTGAAAAACACATCATATTACAATAGACCTTTTCAAATTATGATGCCAGTGTATAATTGAATTATAATTTTCAGTGACTATGTAGTATTGCATTGATCAGCTGTACCATAATTTAATCAATCCTCTACTAATAATTATTTCCTTTTCTCTGATTTTTTTATATTATAAAAATCAACTGCCAAAACTATCCTTGTAGATATTTATTTTACTATTCCTAAGAATAAATTACTGAGAAAAATTGCCAGCTGAGAGGGTCTTTGCAGGATTTCTTGTTTTAATAATAATTATTTCAATATTTTATTGAACACATACATCATCATTTTAAGAGAAGAAAAATAAAAGCAGGAAATTAACAAAAATTCCAGTACTTGATGAAAAATGTTGAACACTTGGAGAGCATCATTCCTCATCCATGATGTCTTTCTATCTACATAGATTTGATAGATGAGTATATATAGAGAGAGGTAGAAACACGGGAGGGAGGGAGAAACTGGCTGGATATCCAGGAACATGTGAGAATCCGAAAGCAGATGGGAATAAGTCAAAAGAGGTAATAAGCAGACAATAATATGCTGTAAGGGGCTCCCAAGGATTAGCAGGCAAACCCAGGACTTGGCATCAGCAGACAGAGTAGAGGGCAAAAGCAAAAAGTGGGTATAAAAAGTGGGGAGTTAACAGAAGAGCAATTGAAGATACTTTACCTAATCTCTCCTCCCCAACATACACTTCCCTCACCCACACACGTACAGAGTGGGAAGGGAAAGGAGAGGGGTAGAGAGACAGAATAGGAATATGAATGAAGGACAAATAGGGAATCACTTAAGAGATCTAAGTTCAGTTCAGTCGCTCAGTTGTGTCCGTAGAGTTGGGCACAACTGAGCGACTGAACTGAATTGAACTGAAGTAGTTTATAGGATTTACTTAGGGGATCGTGAGTTGAACACATTCTTTGGGGGTGAGGGCTAGTGTTTGATGTAAAGAAAGGTACTGGAAGACTTGTCTGATGAAATTGAGTAATGTGTTAGGGGCTTCATGTTGCTGACACTAATGCAAGTCAGTCTCAACTGTAGCACATGGAGGTTCCTAAGACTAACATTTGCTTCTTTCTCAGTATTTTAAAGTAAAGGTGGACAATTTGTACGTCCTATCCAGATACATATGGAGCTCCAAGTTAGAATTTCCATTAAAGGTTCATAACATTTATAATAACATTATAAATTATGAACCTTTTATTTTAAAATACCTATTATTTTGTATGTTTGGCTTCAAATATTGTTTATATAACAAATTACATTGAAAATTATTTTTCATTCCAGTTTTTCTAGTACTTAATTTCAGCTACTTCATAATCATTCCTTAACTTATTTCTTTCAATCTATTAGTCATGGTGAGCTGATTTTTTTTTTTTGCATTTTCCTCATCTGTCTTTGAGACTAGACTTAAAGTTTTTTTTAATTTTTATTTATTTATTTGGCTGCCAGGTCTTAGTTGTGGTATGCAAGATATTTTAATTGTGGTACGCAAACTGTTAGTTGCCACATGTGGAATCTAGTTCCCTGAAGGTGAAAGTCACTCAGTCGTATCCGACTCTTTGCAACCCCATGGACTATACAGTTCATGGAATTCTCCAGGCCAGAATAGTGGAGTGGGTAGCCATTCCCTTCTCCAGGGGATCTTCCCAACCCAGGGATTGAACCTAGGTCTCCCACATTTCAGGCAGATTCTTTACCAGCTGAGCCATGAGGGAAGCCTAGTTCCCTGACCATGGGTCAAACCCAGCTCCCCTGCATTTGGAGCATGGAGTCTTAGCCACTGGACCACCAAGGAAGTCCCAAGATTAGATTTTTAATATGTTTCACTTTCCCTACTTGTTTACATTCTTGGTCTTTGTTAAAAGCATCTTAAGTATGAAGTTATTGGTATACTTTTTACATTACATAAAGTATTTTCTTTCAAGAGTTATCGTTGACTTTTAAGTTTCACTTTATAACTGTATTATAAATGATTATATATTTCTGTATTAACTAGCTTTTTCATTTTCAAATGCTTTATTCCATGTTTTCCTTCTTCTTGACCTTCTAATTTTTAGTTACTTTTTCATAAGTTGAAAAAAGGACAAAATGTTTTCTTCAGAAATGGCATGAAATAGTCTATGTTGTCTGCCTTTGAATACCTGCAAACATCTTTCTGATGCCCTTACCATAAGTCAAGTTTAGTTAGCTATAAAATTTGAAATCAGAATGTTTTTCCATAAAACATACTATAAATTGCTTCTTTGTCTTTTACTGTTTGGTGTGACAGATATGCCTGAGGCTGCTGCTGCTGCTGCTAAGTCACTTCAGTCGTGTCCAACTCTGTGCGACCCCATAGACGGCAGCCCACCAGGCTTCCCCGTCCCTGGGATTCTCCAGGCAAGAACACTGGAGTGGGTTGCCATTTCCTTCTCCAATGCATGAAAGTGAAAAGTGAAAGTGAAGTCGCTTAGTCGTGTCCGACCCTTAGCGACCCCATGGACTGCAGCCTGAGGCTAGCCTGATATATTTCATTATATGTAAATATTTAAAAATAAGTTTGCAAGATATTTTAAAGTATCTCATGGATAATAGTATAAGTATACTAAAATAATACTAAGAGTTAAGCTGATGGCCCTCATGGATTTCAAAACTCACCTTTCCTGCTTTCACCACTTTTTTAAGGCAGTGGGCTCTTTTTTTTTTTTTAACCACTTATTTACACATCTTTGAAACCAAGATTCTTACATCCATCAAGATCACAAATCAGAAATGTTGCTATTGTTGTTATATAAACAAGAGGTTAATTCATAAATGGTAAAATAGCATGTCTGCAGATAACTTTAAAAGAAGTGGGCAAGGCTTCTTAATAATTGCCTTCCAGTAGCACATATTGGTTTCATCCACTAATCATAATTTAAAAATAGACGTCATCAAGTCAGGTTCTTTGTTTCTCATATAGCATATGAGTATGGCAGTGCTATCTTTCTAATGGTTTATGAGGTTATTATAACACCTTAACTTGCTGAAGAGCAAAACATTTTTCTTTGGCTCAGACTCTATTTAAATTTTCTCTGTATCTGACTAAACAATGTTCAGGAAGGAAATTACCCTGTAATGTACTATATCAGTCTAGAGGTTTTTAATGGACACTTGTGTGGAGTCTATGCAGTACCTTTTATGTTGGAACATCTAAAAAGGTTAATTAAAAACTACTGTTTTAATTACTACTCCCAACCTTTTTAAATGATGGACTTGGCTTTGTGGTAAAAAGACAGAGTGCATGTGAAAGTGCATTCACTTTGGAGGCACTGGACGTGGTAGTGGGCCACAGACAGGCTTTGATATCAGAGGATTTGAATTCATAACCAGAGATTGAAGAAATAGTTTCTGGTAAGCATTCATAACTTTTTTTTTTAATAGGGACAATGAAGCACTTACTTTATGTAACTTGATGTTAATTAGATTAGAATATATATGGCACAAGGTAGATTTTTGATAAAAGTTATTCCTCTCTCACAAAGGAATAGACATCCTATCAGCACCTGTTGTGCTGGAAAGTTCTATAAATTGATGAAGAAGAACATTTCCCTTTGAAACTGATCTTCATGTAGGTATTCTTCCTGTAAAAGCCATGAGTACTAGTGGAAGAGACCAGTTTGTCCTATCCTGGAAGACACTTACCAAAACACCTTCTCTCTAAGGGTAGTTAAATAGCAGAAAAGGTGAGTGGTCTTATCCAGGAAGGCTGTTAACTAAATCAGGCACTTTCGTCTGAGCAGTGACAACATTCTGGACTCCAGACCATTGGTGATGACTTTAGTAGTCTTAATAGCCATACTGGGCTCAGTGACTAAAGCCTGTGGAAATCTTGTGGACGTAGCCACAAAATTGCTGGGTGTCAGATAGTAGTCAGGTAGGATGCAGAGCACCGCAGACTTATGGGATGTGGGGTGGAGAGATTGGTGGATTGACAATAGCAGGGTCTAGGTGGTCTTCTAAATTCAAAGGGTGATGGGCAGATAAATCAAGGTCTTCTTATCCCTTTCTGTTATCTTGTATTGGGAAGAAGAAAACTTGTCAACAGTTAGATGACCATATGAATTCATAGTCTCAGCCCAAGTTGCAAATTGCTTATTGATGGCCTCATGTTTCATACCTTCATAGCTTCTCAAGGGCTTATGAAATTGTCTGAGATGTGGAAAAAAAGAATTACTGGCTCTAAAATAGGAAAAGCCCAGGTCCAGACGGCTTCACAGCTGAATTCTACCAAAAATTTAGAGAAGAGCTAACACCTATCCTACTCAAACTCTTCCAGAAAATTACAGAGGAAAGTAAACTTCCAAACTCATTCTATGAGGCCACCATCACCCTAATACCAAAACCTGACAAAGATTCCACACAAAAAAGAAAACTACAGGCCAATATCACTGATGAACATAGATGCAAAAATCCTTAACAAAATTCTAGCAATCAGAATCCAGCAACACATTACAAACATCATACATCATGACCAAGTGGGCTTTATCCCAGGATGCAAGGATTCTAGTACAGCCACTGTGGAGAACAGTGTGGAGATTCCTTAAATAACTGGAAATAGAACTGCCATACGACCCAGCAATCCCACTTCTGGGCATACACACCGAGTAAACCAGAATTGAAAGAGACACGTGTACCACAGTGTTCATTGCAGCACTGTTTATAATAGCACTGTTTATAATGGAAGCAACCTAAATGTCCATCAGCAGGCAAATGGATAAGAAAGCTGTGGTACATACACAAAATGGAGTATTGCTCAGCCATTAAAAAGAATACATTTGAATCAGTTCTAATGAGGTGGATGAAACTGGAACCTATTATACAGAGTGAAGTAAGCCAGAAAGAAAAACGCCAATAGAGTATAATAATGCATATATATGGAATTTAGAAAGATAGTAACAATAACCCTGTATGTGAGACAGCAAAAGAGACACAGATGTATAGAATATTCTTTTGGACTTTGTGGGAGAGGGCAAGGGTGGGATCATTTGGGAGAATGGAATTGAATCATGAATGTTATCATATGTGAAATGAATCACCAGTCCAGGTTTGATGCATGATACTGGGTGCTCAGGGCTGGTGCACTGGGATGACCCAGAGGGATGGTACGGGGAGGGAGGTGGGAGGGGCGTTCAGGATCGGGAACACATCTACACCGGTGGTGGATTCATATCAATGTATGGCAAAACCAATACAATATTGTAAAGTAATTAGCCTCCAATTAAAACAAATAAATTTATATTAAAATAAATAAATATTTTCTTAAGACAAGGAATCTAAAAAATAAATAAATAAATAAATAAAATAGGAAAAGAAAAGCCCTCATTTTGCTAGAGTTCTCGAGTGTGCAGCGTGATTTCTGAGATGTCATATCCAATTATAAATTAAATAAATTATGAAAGACATACAATTTCAAAACCTAAACTGCAAAAAGTCTTTAAATATTATATAGTAAAACATTTATATTAATTGTGGATATGAGTACATTCTAAGACATTTGGTTTAATGTGGGATGGAAACTCTAAAATAAGATGCTTTAGAGCCTACCTAGATTTTCGTTACTCTATTGCTGAGTGATTTCTATGTCCTTTGTAACTGAAGACTCTAATAGCTTAAGATGTTTTACTGTTTCTTTGTTTTAAAAAAATTTTAAAAAACCTCTACAGCCTGAATACTATGGAGCTGAGTTGTTTCTGTCAGTGAACGTATTAAGGAAAACTTGAGTATATTTCTTAAGATTTCAGGTTCCATGTTCAGCAGCATTTGCAGTATCTAAAAATAGTTCCCATTTCCTGAAATCTGAAAGACTACAAATAATCAATACCTTGAAATGAAATAATCACAAGGGAGTCAGCAGTTAACATGACCACCAGAGTCCTTCGTTATAAGAATAAGCCTAGTTTGGTGGTGCATTAGGCTTTAAGCTTGCCATTTGCCTAATTTATCATTGTGTTTGTGATTGCATTAATTTGATGGGGGGTCTGACATCTTGTCCAGGTTTTGCAATATTTATGTTGATCCATCTTTATAAGTTGAAAAACTCCACTAATTATATTGCAGAATTTGTCTCTTTATCCTTGTTTTCCCTTGGCAGCCAGAAGATATTCAGCAGTTTGTTCAGCTGTTCCATTACTGATCCCATGTTTCTTAATCTCAGTATTTAATCCAATTGTCAAAATTCAGCTCTGGCTATAAATCACTGTTGTCAGGACTCCCTTCAAAGCTCGTGTGGATAATGTTATTCATTCTTACTTCCTGTTGACTATGCCTCATAGTCACTGGCTAAGCCTTGCTCAGGACAACAGTAGCTACTCTAGGTATTTCCAGCAGGAAGAGGTATAATATTGGAAATTAGAGGCTCATGCAACCGTTGGATCTTGTGGTAAGAAAAGTCAGGAGGGTAGATTTCAGGAAATCTACTCTCTCCAGATGTCTATGTTTCTAGATGCAGTTTCCAGAGAAAAATAATGCTTTTTGTCTTGTACTCTCTAAGGCTCCTGCAGATGCCTTTCATTGACTAGATGAAACTCTGCTGGCAATGGGGTCTGGGAAATGTAGCTTCCAGGTTTTATGCCCCTATCATAAAAAGGGAGAGTTAAAGAGAGATGGGAGTTGGTCCTAAATTCAACAAACAACATCTGGTTTGCAAGTATATCAATAATGTTTTTGCTCAGTCATTCAAAATATATTTGGGAAGCAACTAAATAAGCCTGTGTTTATCAAGCTGGACAGCATCAGAAGTACTGGTGATTTTCATAATCTCTTTTTATTGTTAATCTTTCAGTCCTATAAATATAATAAGCAAATATATATTATATTCTATATTTGATAAAACCAAAATCTTCAAACTCAGTGGGTCTGCTTTTGCCCTTTGCTGTATCTTAGTTCTTCATGGTTTACTTGTTTTACTCATATATTTCCTTTTGATTGTAAGCTCATGTTTTGGGGGAATTTGACACCTATTTCCATGGTATGTTGTTCCAATGAGAATTTGTATTTTCTTTTGCCAGGAACCTAGAGACTCTATCATACTAGGATTATATTAGTCTAGTTTTTCATCCTAGATTTTTTGAGTCATACAGATAGTTTAAATTAAGACCCCAAGCCCACCTGAGACCAACAAGTGGTTAAGCATTTGGGGGTTTTGTTTGTCCCCCCTATTCTATGCAAAGTTGTGACTAATACAGAGAATATCACTTTTTTAGCTAATTTTCTCACTAAAGCTGTGCCCCTTAAGGAACTGTATATATATATGAGGGATCTTTGATTTAAATCCCTAGCCTTCTTGGATCCCAGGGTTTATTTACTATTCCCACACATATAACCATTAAAACTCAGGCTTTAAGTCACTATCCACAAGAGCTTGTTATGTTAGACTTGGGTGTCTATGTTTTGTTCAGCAGATTTTTTTCTTTTATGCTCTGAATAGGAGTTGTATTTCTTTCATTTTCCCCCCGTATTTCCTTGGTATCTTTTTTTTCCCATTAAGACTCAAGCTTCATGTGTCTGAATAAATATTCCTTTGTCTAAGAGGCCTTTCGTGAGCTCATCATACAAAATGCCCTCTCCCCATTCTTTCTTTTACATGTTAATTCACTTTATCATACTTCAGGTAGACTGTCATTATCCTGTTCATGTTTTTTTTTCTTTTTTCCCTTTGATATAGTCGGCATTTCTCAACCTAGAATATAAGTTCTATTAGTACAGGGACCCTTTCTGCCTTGTTTACCCTTGTAGTCCTAGTACCCATCTCAGTGGTGACTTCACAGTGGGTGCTCAGATCCCCTAGAATACCTTCTGCTGTTTTTCTGGGTGCCTGCTACTCCAGGCTTTGTTTCTAACACCTGCATAATGTCTGAACCTTTGGCTCCTGGAGCTGCTTTGCTGCACACACAGGGCTGTAACAGCCTGGGATTTGATATAGCCACTCTGGGTAGATTTCAGCCAAAGACTCTGAGAATAATGCAAGTGTAACTTACACTTCACCCTGAAGCTCACATCTTGCTTGAGCGCTCACCTTTCCATCTCTGGTGTCTACCACTTGCTCACTAGTCTTTTCTGGAAGCAATAGCATTGAAACATGTATATTACCATATGTGAAAGAGATCAGTAGTCCAGGTTCGATGCATGAGACAGGGCACTCAGGGCTGGTGCACTGGGATGACTGAGGGATGGGATGGGAGGGAGGTGGGAGGGGGAGTTCGGGATGGGGAACACATGTACACCCATGGCTGATTCATGTGAATGTATGGCAAAAACCACTACACTATTGTAAGGTAATTAGCCTCCAATTAAAATAAATAAATTAATTTACAAATAAAAATCTCACTTGGAAATCCTCATTTCAAGATCTGCCTCTTACATCTTCCAACCTTAGGCTGTTCAATAAATATTTATTGAATCAATTAATACATTTTTCTGTCATCACACTCTTCTTATACTGTTATTCCAACTCATTTTATCTCTTGTTTTAAAGAGTATTTTTTATTTTATTAAAGTCACAAGAGAATTCATTATATAGTATATTTATTATAAAAGCAAGTATTTTTCTGCTTCCCAAGTGTTCATCTCTAGTATAGAATATTCTTGTGTCCTGTACTGGGAGATTTTGTTAGCTTGTTTACCTGTCATTGAATGGAAGACATTCAGTCCATGCCATTAATTGCCATTTAATATTGTTGATGGATCATCACTGGTTGCCCTCCATGTTCATCTGGTTGCCATTCGAAACTACCCTTCTGGTCTAAATTAGAAGGCATCTGTATATTCAAAACTTACTGAGTTCTTCAATGCTAACAGTCATTATTTCATGTTGGTATGAAATAATAACTAGAAGTGCACCTGGCCCTTAGGTAGTGACATATGAGGTATATGTAGGTAGAAGGGGGTAAATTTCTTATTAATTTCATGGAATCTAAGGTTCATTTTTTATCTTCTACTAGACACTTTTCTCTCCCTGAAGAGAAAACAATTTCAACTCATTATCACAGTTCAGTGTTCAAGTTACTGAAAGGACATTCTCCTGCTTGTTTCCCTCTGTTTCAATCACCCACACTCCATACTTGCAGAATTATCTTCTTTAAATAAAATCCTCTTACTTCCTCCCCTAAAGCCCTTGTTAGATCTGGATTTCTCGATAGGATAAATCCTGTATCTTTTATTCTAATTTGTTTTAAAATTATTCCTCAGGTCCCTTCTTTAGCCCTAGCTTCCCTGGTGGCTCAGAGGTTAAAGCATCTGCCTGGACTGTGGAAGACCCGGGTTCGATCCCTGGGTCGGGAAGATCCCCTGGAGAAGGAAATGGCAACCCACTCCAGTACTCTTGCCTGGAGAATCCCATGGAGGGAGGAGCCTGGTAGGCTACAGTCCATGGGGTCACAAAGAGTCAGACATGACTGAGCAACTTCACACCTCTCCTCTTCTAACATTTATTCTAAGCTCCAATTTGATTAAACTTTGACCTTCCTCCGATTATACTTTGCTTTTTCTTTTTTTAAATTAAACTTTTATTTTGACATAATAGTAGAGTTGCAAGCAGTTGTAAGAAATAAATGGGGAGATCCACCTATTCCTCTGTACTATTTTCTCTTGGTGGTAACACCTTGAAAAACTCTAGTATGGTATCACAACCAGAACTTTTTTTTAACATATACATGCATCTATTCTTTTTCAAATTATTTTCCCAGTTAGACTGTTACATAATATTAAGCAGAGTTCTCTGTGCTGTACAGTAGGTCCATTTTAAAAGTAGTGTGTACATGTCTATCCCAAACTCCCTAACTATCCTCTACCCCACCCTCCCCTCTGGTGACCATAAGTTCTTTCTGTAAGTCTGTAAGCCTATTTTTGTTTGTAAATAAGTTCATTTGTATCATTTTTTAAAGATTTCACATAAAAGTGATACCATATGATGTTTCTATTTATTTGACATACTTCACTCAATATGATAATCTCTAGGTCCATCCATGTAACTGTAAATGACATTTTTTCATTGATTTTCATGGCTGAGTAATATTCTATTGTGTGTGTGTGTGAGTGTGTGTGTGTGATACACATAAACATCTTCCTTATCCATTCTTCTCTCAGTGGACACGGTGCTTCCATGCCTTAGTTTTTGTAAATAGTGTTGCAGTGAACATTAGGGTGCATGTATCTTTTCAATTTATAGTTTTGTCCAGATATATGCCCAGGAGTGGGATTGCTGGGTCATATGGTCTATTTTTAGTTTTTAAAGGAACCTCCATGCTGTTCTCTATAGTAGCTATACCAATTTACATTCCCGCCAATGGTGTAGGTGGTTCCCTTTTCTCCATACCCTCTCCAGCATTTATCGTTTGTAGATTTTTTGATAATGGCCATTCTGACTGGTGTAAGGTGATGTCTCATTCTAGTTTTGATTTTGCATTTCTCTAATAATTATATATGCTTTGCCCTTTTGACTCCATTCCTTTATACATATTGTTCCCTCTGGAAGATGATTCCCTAGCTTTTTTACTTGGAATAATCTTCATCATAGTCCAAGTTTCAGTTCAAATTCCAGTTCAGTAACATTATAGCCATCCTATACTTTCTACTTGGCTCTTTCTACTGATGGCTTAGTGGTGAAGAATCCGCCTCTCAATGCAGGAGACCTGGGTTTGACCCCTAGTTCAGGAAGATCCCCTGGAGAAGGGAATGGCTACCCACTTCGGTATTCTTGCCTGGGAAATCCCATGGACAGAAAGGTCTGGTGTGCTGCAATCCATGGGGTCACAATGAATCAGACACCACTGAGCAACTGAACAACAACAAATATGTTCTACCCATATCACACAGTTAGTTCATTCCCTTCAACTAGCTCCATAAGGACTCTCTGTGCATACCATTTGTGGAGGCTGTGCTTTTTGCTTAGATTCTCATTTAGGATTGAATGACTATCTGTGGAGAGTCTATTCAATCTATTTAGGACTGAATTTCCCCTATCTGTATAGAACACTACCATGGACAGCCTTCAGCCCTCACCTCTCTTTGAGAATTTCCCTTATCTGCAAAGAGCTGCCCAATCGAAACTCTTGCCCTCTTTTCAGGGACAGACAGTATCCAGTGACTTATTGATACTCAGGTTATAAAGATCCACTCTCTTGTCCCAGCTTGGGTTTCCCAGGTGGTGCTAATGGTAAAGAACCAGCCTGCCTATGAAGGAGACATAAGAGACTCAGGTTCAATCCCTGGTTCAGGAAGATCCCTTGGAGGAGGGCATGGCAACCCACTCCAGTAGTCTTGCCTAGAGAATCCCATGGACAGAGGAGCCTGGTGGGCTACAGTCCACGGGGTTGCAGAGTCGGGCACGACTGAAGTGACTGAGCACGTGCACTTGTCCCAAAGTAGAACAACTCTGAAAGGCTGCGTCATCTTTAGAGTTCCCCCTGGGGTCAGCTGAGGACATTGTTGAGACTGCATGACAGACCAGCCTTTGTTGTGTCTGACTCTTTGTGGCCCCATGGACTGTAAGTATGCCAGGCTTCCCTATCCTCCACTATCTCCTGGAGTTTGCTCAAATTCATGTCCATTGAATCGGTGATGCTATCTAACCATCTCATCCTCTGTTGTCCCCTTCTCCTTTTGCCCTCAATCTTTCCCAGCATCAGGGTCTTTTCCAGTGAGCTGGCTCTTCACATCAGGTGGCCAAAGTATTGGAGCATTAGCTTCAGCATCAGTCCTTCCAATGAATATTCAGGGTTAATTTCCTTTAGGACTGACTGGTTTGATCTCCCTGCTGTCCAGGGGACTCTCAAGAGTCTTCTCCAGCACCACAGTCTGACAGCATCAATTCATCAGTGTGAAGCCAGTCTTTCCCTGTGTTAAATGCCTCTTCCTTCCCTTCCTCCATAGGTGCTGATCCATAGAACAGTCCCTCAAAAGAAATCCTTCCTAATTAAGCTTCTCAGAGCCAGCATCACATGGAAACTCCCCTACAATATCACTATTAAAGTTTATTAAATGTAATTTTTATTCTCCCCCATTGGTTTCTTCGCTTAACTGTGAAGTTCTTTAGGATGGCACCCCGATACCCATTTTTTATTTCCTAAACATTTAGCATAGGCCCTGACACTGAGTTAATGATCAATAAGTATTTCCTAAATGAATGGGAGAATATTCTTTTATTCTAATTGGGTAAGAAAGTAAATTTGGTCTATTTTTCTCTTTATCATTTCTACGGGCTTATATGCTATCATTAGCTTACGAAATGTTCTTATACCCAGTATTAGTTTTATAGCAGTGTGTACAATATATCACAAAGATTCTGCTTTCCCCTAAAATATAATTAACTGGATAACATTGAATTTATTCATCTAAGATTAAAATAAATGATCCACATAGGAATAAAATTTCAAAATCCATATGAACAAAGAAGTTAATTTTTTCCTCTGGAATAAAATTTTCCAGTGATGAAGTGATTTCTTTCTGAAGTTAGGCTTCTTATTTCCTTCTGAAGGTAGGCTTATATTTAAATGAAAGCTATTTGTTTGTATAAACTAATGATACAGATGACTTGAATTACTTACAAAGGCTTATTCTTTCTATAAGTTATAAATTTCCATTAGAACTTCTTGAAGGGTTACACTGAGATTTATTTTATACTTGAAAGGGCCTTAACATTTACATACCTTCAGTATATATGAGAACATATGCATTCTTCTCTATTGATCGAGATGAATTTTAGACAGGGTATGTTATTGGAAGGTATCTAGCTAGGACTCAGATGGCAAACATTTGATCATTTCTTTTCTCTTAGTTCCTGTTTTCTTTTCTGAAAAATAAGCATAGTCACATGGATTTTCTTATTTATTCTATGCCTGGGTTTTCCACCTCAGCACTACTGATGTTTTGGACTGTATAATTCTTTCCTGGTGGGGGAGAGAGAACTGTCTTGTGTCTACGGTGGGATGTCCAGTAGCATCCCTGGCCTCTATCCACTAGATGTGAGCAGCATTCCCAGACTTGTGACAACCAAACATGTTTCCAGATTTTGCTGAGGGTCTCCTGGGGGATAGATTGTTCCTGGCTGAGAACCACTTCTCAATTGAGGTGATCTTTCAACCTCAACCTAACTGGAACTATTCTCTCTAAAGTCATCAGTGCAATTTCAGTTGCCATATTAATGATACTTCCTTGGGTCTTTTTCTCTTAATGCCTCTGATTTATCTCAGAGGATATTTTGAAGTAGTTTCAGTTTGTGGTAATCACATAGGGGGCTGCAATTCTAAAAGATAAATGTGGGTTAGTCTGTGAATTGGGAACTTTCTTATAGAAAAATGCCATGTTCTCCTCCTCTTGAGGGAAGTGGCAGGGGTTATGTTAAATTTGGGGCTTAAAATGTGAGTATTCGGCATGTAAAGTGCACCCTAGATCAGATAGAACATTCTCTGCATCAGAACAATCTGTCTATACAAATTTTTCTCTTTTTTTGTAAGTTACCTAAATACTATCTTCCTAACTATGATGACATAGGTGCTCCAAAAATGACTAGAGGCCTGCATTAGTTTCCTATCACTGCTATAGAAATTACCGCACTTTTATTGACTTTAAACAAGAGAAATTTCCAGTCTTACAGTCTGGACATCAGATGTCTAAAATCAGTCTCACTGAGCTAAACAGAAGTTGTCAGCAGGGCTGCTTCCTTCTGGAGGCTCCCCAGGAGAATCTTTTTCTTGACTTTCGCAGCTTCTAGAGCCTGCGTGCTTTCCTTGGCTCATGGCTCCTTCCTCTCAATGGCATTACTCCAGTCTGTGCTTCCATCAGCACGTCTTCTCTATCACTTGAACTCTCCTGCTTTCCTGTCTTAAGGACCCTTGTGGTCACATTTGATTCACCTGGAAAATCTAGGACATGCTCCCCAGATCAAAACCCTTTCCTTAGTCTCATCTGTGAAGTTCCTTTGTCCATGTAAGATACCATATTCATAGGTACCAGCGATTAGGACATGGCCATCTTTGGGCAAACATTATTCAACTTACCACAATGCCGAACTCCTCTGACTGGACCTCATACACCAAGTGGAGAGAAACCCACTTCTGATGAAACAACTTTGGGAAGTATGATTTGTGCTTTTGATAGACAAGAATGGTCACAAAGAGAGTCAAGAAAAAGATGCCCCAGTCAGAGTTGTGGAGTTACTGTAAGGTATAGCTTACTTCACATGATGGTTTGAATCTCAACCTAAACCCCAGATATTTCCCCCTTGAAACAAGCCAAGGAGACAATGTACTGAAGTCTTGGCACTGAAAAGTCATGGTTCTGAATGGATCAAGAATGTGACATCGGTCATTCTACACATTTGTCACACTTTGTGACCAGAGGACGGAGAACAGGAGAGGGATCATTGGGACCACTTCTGTGATTTTTTTTTTTTTGGTTATCCTTTCAATCAGGCATTAATTCTCTATATATCCTCGTCACTCTCAGAGGACTTAATAATTACTTTTGTAACTGATTTACACTCTGAGATCAACTACATGTCTGTATGTCTCTACACCTCCAGACATGGATTATGTGTATGCATGTATGTGTGAGACAGTTTGCGTATGTGCCTGTGTATTCTACTAGCTCCTTAAAATTCATCCTATGTCAAACTAACTCCAGACTTAACTGTTTCTGTCTGAGACAGCATCCGTCAGTCAGCCTAAAAACTACTACATTTAACTCCTTATTTTTTATAACTAATAAATCTCTAAGAACACTTTATTTTTGTTATAGTTTCTCAAGCATCTGTTCAAGCCGTTAGTCTTCGCACCACTTTTGCCTGCGTTGCCACAGTGATCTTCAAGATCTTTTACCAAAAAGCTCATTTCTTTCCTATTCTCCTATGTACTGTTTACTGGATTAACACACCTATATCAACCTATTTAAATCCACCACTATTATTCCCTTATAACATGAAATCCAAATTCCAAAACCTCTCATTTTAAATTCTCAAATTGAATTACAACTCCCTTTTCCAAAGACTGCCTTTCGTAAGTCAAATCAAGTCCTTGCCTCAATGGATGTGTTCTACTCACTGTCTTCTGTATGAATCGTCTATGCCATGGTGGCAAATTAAAGGGTTGGATTTTTAAGTCACACTCTCTAGAACTAGAGATTTTACCCTGTTTCAAACTAACAATTCTAAGGACATGGGGAATTGCTAGACACAGGTGAAGCATGGACTCATAGACTGCCAATGCAACTGCCAAGTTCTTCTTTTCTATATTGGTGTTGGCTCTGGATCAGATTTTACATATGAGTTGTCTGAGTAATCCATAGGAGGTATTAGTTACACAGAGTGAGTTTTTGTTTTTTTAGTCATAAACATCTCCATTAAACACTATGGTATTTACAATGCTGACTTTTTCCAGTATGCTATGCCTCATAAATTAAAAAAAAAAAATCCAGGTTTATTTACTATAAGCATCTTAGACCAGGTTTATCCTAATAAAAACTTCCCACAGAAAAGAATTCCCCATTATTTTTCCTCTATTCAGTACCATCATGAGGTCTTATTAGATGAACATTTACCAGAAGGTTTCAATGGCCCCTTCTTTTTTGTCCCTTTACTCCTGAAGGTGTTCTGAGACCAGACCCTCACCATCTCCTTTCCATCTACCAATTCTGACACTTACTTCCTCTGTCTATAAAGTCTCTCTGCCTGTTTTACTACCAATAAAATCCCAACCTCAGTCTTAATTGCTCTAGGATGGCCCATTTATTCTAATTCCTGGTAAGTTCTCTGAGTTTTGAATTACGATTCAAACCTTTGTTGTCTTCATTTTGTCATTTAGCATTGGAAACACTGTGAAATTAATTTCATCCAAACCCTGTAAATGTGCAGTTTTCATTCTTATACAAAATCATTATGACATTGGCAATTCAAGCAACTTGCTTAAGATCACAAAATGTAGAGGAGCTGTTATTCACACCTGAGTCTGAGTTACACTTAGCTTTAAATTTCCTTTTGGGCAAAAATGTAAAATGGATAAATTCTGTCTCTGAAACCCATCCATGAACCCTGCCATCAATCCTGCTAATAACTTTAAAACTGTTAAAAGATAGGTGCTTAAAACATGGTCCTATCCAGGGATGTTAATATTTTAAAAAATTAGTAGTTTATGAAGACCATCATTTAAGTTTTGGCTCTCTGCCTTGCTACACGGCAGGACAACAGGAGTGAAAGGAATAACACTCAGACTATGTTTTCCTTCTTCATTCTTCCTCTGCCCTCTCTCCTGACGTTAAAAGGTTGAACAAAAAGAATCTTACTCTAACACTTTGGTTTCTCAAAACTTTAAGATGTGTTTTTCTTGTTATTAAATTATAAACAGCTGACACCATGATGAACATGATTGGAGCACTCCAATAATTCCCACATTTTTTAATGTACCATCCAATTCTACAAAGACTAGAAACTAAACACTATTTCCTAGACAACTATGAGTTAACTCCCTTCAACTAGATTCATTCATTAAGAGATTTAGAATGCAGACTTTAGGCAGAGGCCAAATTCCACATGCTCCTTCTCCTGGCCTGCAGAGGTGGTAAAGCCAAGAGTGTCTAGAAAAAGCTATGACAGTCAAAATCAGGGTTTCAGAATTAAATAACCAATTTTGTGGGTATGCAGAGGCATTTGTCCAGAGGTAACCTCCTAATCCTTGGATCACAGCTATGGTGGCAGGTTTTTAAACCCAAGAATTTAAGTAATGGCCCCTGATTTCTGGTCCTTTCTGGCTTTCAATGGTTCCGTATCACCTAAGTCCCTGATTTAAGTCTTTTCTTTCTTAGAATAACTACAATGATTTGTGTTTCCTGCTAGGAGTCCTGACTTATATAAACACAAATTATAAATACTTCACAGCAACAGTTTTTTTTCCCCCTGTTGTCCCTGCAGTTTACAGGGTAAATCTTACACCAGTGAATTATTTATACTGGGTAACTGCAACTACATAGTTATAAATTGTTAGTATTGTCAAAGATGGTATTAAATAGAGTTTTTCTTTAAATCATGAGCTAAAAAGTGCTCTTACTGTCTAGCTTTCAGTGGAAAAGTTTGTTATAAGAAGAATTTCTTCTGATGTTTTAATCTTTATTCCCTCTTTTGGCATCACCGTTTGCCAACCTTAAACTGAATTTAAGTGAGTGGGGCAGTGGACTTGAGAGTCAAAGAACAGAGATCAGATGATTGCCTTGAGGTCTACAGCCCAGCTCCTAACCACTCATGTGACCTCAAATGAGTCAGTCCCTCATTCTCAGGCTGCTTTTGTATCTGAAAAATGAGGACGCTGATACTCTTCCCACATGAGACACAGAATCCCACGTGACCTTAACACTATACTTACCGGTTACGTTGGCATGTGAATCCTAAACACCCGTGAACATTTGCCCTGATTGATTTTCAGTCAATTTATTTTTTTGAAATAATTTTATTTATTTATTTTTGGTTGTGCTGAGTCTTCGTTGCTTCTCAGGCTTTTTGCTAGTTGTGAGTGGGACCTACTCTCTAGTTGGGGTGTGTGGGCTTCTCCTTGCTCCAGAACAAGAATAATCAGCATGGAGTCAGATATTAAAGAAACATGCCTTACAGCTAAAATTGTCAGTCTGGAGTCAGCTCTTGAATAGGCCGAACCATGTATTGGTTAAGAAAATGAACTCTGGGGTCAGGCTGCCTGAGTTGGAACTTTAGTACCACAATGTATAAACTGTGTGACCTTGGGCCACTCACTTAACCTTTCTATGATTCAGTCTGTTCACCTGTAATATGGGAATACGAATGATACCTATCTCATAGGGTGGTTTTGCTGCTGCTGCTGCTGCTGTTGCTGCTGCTAAGTCACTTCAGTCGTGTCCGACTCTGTGCGACCCCATGGATGGCAGCTCTATGGGGACCAGGCTCCCCCGTCCCTGGGATTCTCCAGGCAAGAACACTGGAGTGGGTTGCCATTTCCTTCTCCAATGCATGAAAGTGAAAAGTGAAAGTGAAGTTGCTCAGTCATGTTCTACTCTTAGGGACCCCATGGACTGCAGCCCACCAGGCTCCTCCAACCATAGAATTTTCCAGGCAAGAGTACTGGAGTGGGGTGCCGTTGCCTTTTCCAAGGGTGGTTTTGAGTATTTGTTAAATTAGCACTTGTGAAAAATATAAAAATTCTTGGCACACAGTAAATACACACTATGTTAACATCTTAACTTACTTTGTTAAGAGATATTTGCCTTCTATTTTTCTGTGCCATGACTCTCCTGTGGCTAAAAGTGAGCCCTCTATAATATACTTTTATTCAAGCTTCTCATGAACTTGCTCAAATGATTTCAGCTAGCAGTCCTTTTCTGGTTTTAATTAATTGTATGCATTCATTTCCCACAGGTGTATGTTGCTTTCCTCTTGGCCAATTGCTAGATCAATTGTGTTAATTCTTTGTAAAAAGATCTGATAAATTTAAGGTAATACTTTCTCATTTTGAGATTCAGAACTCAATGGAACACTTAAATGATTTTATAAATGTTTACTTCACTTACAGAAGATTCCTATGTGTCAATCTCCTTTTCATTGCATTGTGCAGCTCCCTTGAACAAATTAATCTTCCAGTAATCTGCAGCTTTACTCTCCTTGACCTTGGTATCAGTGCAGCCCAGACTGAGAAATCATTAGGCAATTCCTCTAAATACGTGGTGAGGGGGTAAAAGGAAGGCTTATAATGGTCCTCAGAAATTCAGGGGGTGGGGGTTTGAGGGGACTGGGGGGCAACTAACCCTAGATATGCTCAGTATCCTAGGGACGCTTTTGGAATCTAATCTCTTTGAGCCCCCACTGAGAGGTTAGAGGTTTATCTCCCTGTCTACTTCTGTCTCTTCCTTTCTAGAGCCTAGAAGGGGACAAAGGACTCTATCCTGGCTTACTAATCAGAGCCTGATTTTCTTTAGAAAATGAGATTTATTTCACAGAACTGAGTTCTTAGCTCCACATCTTCCTCTTATATCTTAGATAAATTGCCCTAGATGCAACCTTACTTCTCAAGATATTCTATTATATCTAAGTTCATGCCATTAGCCCATTCTTCCAGATTATATCACCCATTTAATTTCAATATCTGACTAAAATTATACTAGATTCTCAGCCCTGTGAGTTGCATTGAGTGTTGAATCTTACATTTTGCTTTAGGCTTACATTTCAGTTAAGGCTTGTTGATATTCCTGTTTGGATTATAATTATCCATTACTTGGGGGTTACTATTTTTGTCAAGGACTTCCCTGCATGCCAACTAATGCACTCCCTGTAGTTTGGTACTTCTCTGCGAGCATGCTATGGGCTGGCTGCAGTATGTTGGAGCTCCCTTGTGAAACTTTCATAGACACTATATTCTTGGTGTCTGTCTATAGCCTTTGGCGTTGTTTCTAGAAATATATCTGAGTTGGACAAAATTTAACATTCAAGGGATCTGATTCACTGAAACTTAGCTGATTGGCCCCTGTAGAACTAGATCAATTGAATGTTTGCACAATTCCTGTATATTCACACCTATATAAGCCAGACCTTTTCATTGGGATGACTGGAATGTATATAGCAGTAAATTCCACCCTTAATTTCATATATAGCATCTTCTATTTTCAGAGGGTCAAATGAAAGCTTAGTCACTATAGTAATCTGTGAATTTGAGTCATTTTGTCTACTTAACTGTATTATTATGCAGTATTTGATATTGTCTGGGTATCTTATGATAATTTCTTTGAATAGTTATTTCTTACAATGATCCTATGATATAGAGCTTTACTGTCATATCATCTTCCCTCTGTTTTCTTTTGGGAGAAGTAAAAAGAAGCCAGTTTATAACTTGTCAAATGTTACCAAGTGAGTCAGTGGTAAAATGGGATTTAAAATCCTTGTGTCTTTGTCCCTGATCAGCTATTATTTCTGTTCTACCTAGATAACTGTACCATTTCCCTATTTATAGTTTAGTCTGCCATTTCTTACTTCAACAAAATCCAATTAAATTGTTCAGTGTTTTATCTCCCTTCTCCCATACTAATTATTTCTTTTTTATTTATGTAACTTTATCATAGGCATTAGGTGAAGACTTGTCTAATAGCAGAAGGATGCATTGAATTACTTCTTTATACCTTTGGAACACTGCATTTTATTTTATCTAGCAAAATTAGATTTTAAAATATGTAATATATGGTGATAACAAGCTAAATGATCAAGTTGTTACTTTCCATTATATATATATATATTAGGTAATTATTGTGATGGTGTGTGTATACAGTTATTAAAACCAGAGATCATGACTTCTAAGCAGGAACAAAGTATGGTATAAGTGATTATAGACCTTTGGATTAAAGTTATGTCTGTCTCATACCAATTATATGACATTAAGCAATAACCTCAGATATGCAGATGACACCACCCTTATGGCAGAAAGTGAAGAAGAACTAAAGAGCCTCTTGATGAAAGTGAAAGAGGAGAGTGAAAAAGTTGGCTTAAAGCTCAACATTCAGAAAACTAAGATCATGGCATCCAGTCTCATCACTTCATGGCAAATAGATGGGGAAACAGTGGCTGACTTTATTTTTCTGGGCTCCCAAATTACTGCAGATGGTGATTGCAACCATGAAATTAAAAGACACTTACTCCTTGGAAGGAAAGTTATGACCAACCTAGACAGCATATTAAAAAGCAGAGACATTACTTTGCCAACAAAGGTCCATCTAGTCAAGGCTATGGTTTTTCCAGTGGTCATGTGTGGATATGAGAGTTGGACTAAAGAAAGCTGAGCACAGAATTGATGCTTTTGAACTGTGGTGTTGGATATGACTCTTGAGAGTCCCTTGGACTGCAAGGAGATCCAACTAGTCCATCCTAAGGGAAATCAGTCCTGGGTGTTCATTGGAAGGACTGATGTTGAAGCTGAAACTCCAGTACTTTGGCCACATGATGCGAAGAGCTGACTCATTGGAAAAGACCTTGATACAGGGAAAGATACAGGGCAGAAGGAGAAGGGGACAACAGAGGATGAGATGGTTGGATGGTATCACCGACTCAATGGACATGGATTTGGGTGGACTCCGGGAGTTGGTGATGGACAGGGAGGCCTGGTGTGCTGTGGTTCATGGGGTCACAAAAAGTCGGACACGACTGAGCGACTGAACTGAACTGAAGCAATAGTTTGGAGAAGGAAATGGCAACCCACTCCAGTATTCTTGCCTGGAGAATCCTATGGACAGAGGAGCCTGGCTGCAGTCCATAGTGTCGCAAAGAGTCAGACATGACTGAGCTACTGACACAGGTAGTAGTTTATCCTCTTTAGCCTGTGTTCTTCTTCCACAACATAGAGATAATAGTTATCTTATTCATTTCTGTGATGATAAACCAAAGAAACATATGTTAAAAGTACTTGTCTACTACATAGGCCTTTAACAAACATCAATCTCCATCAGTCTCATCTTCTAATTGCTTCTATAGACCCAGACTGCCAGTTTGGGACTGACTTACTACTTATGATAGGTGACCAGCAAACTTTGTTTATTGGCAACATATTTGCATAATCAGGAGGAATAAGCTTTATTGCAGAGTCTTCTTTAACAAAATTTATTTCCCTGAATCAAATAGTTATTGAACACGTTTGTGTGTTTACATTTTTAGGGTTCACATAATCATTACAGTGGCTTGGTCACTTGCAAATGTTGAATGTCTTAATTTTTTTTTTCAAGAGAAAAATATGCACAAAGCAATTTATTATTAACAACAGATACTTCAAAAATTTTATTAAAGGACATTTTGGGGAAAATAGTCATTTATAATTTATCAGTTATGATCCATTTAGTTAAATAGAAACCACACTAGGTATTCAGCAGAAGGAATTTAACATAAGGAATTGGTATACAGGTATTAGAGTGCTGAAAGAGCAAAAAGAAGACAGGTGACCCAAAGATAATAACTGCAAGAGACATCTACCACCTCTAAGTCTGAGAGTATTAAAGGGAAGAAATTAAGGGTAACCAGAACCTAGGACCTGGGAGGAGGAGACTGACTGAATTGGAACTCAGACTTAGGTTACCATCCAGCAAATTCCGGTAAACTAGGATCTCTCTTTTAAAATTTTTGTTGGAGTACAGTTGATTCCTGGGTGATTCAGTGGTAAAGAACCTGTCTACCAATCCAGAAGATTCAGGAGATGCGAGTTCAATCCCTGGGTCAGGAAGACCCCTGCAGAAGGAAATGGCAACCCACTCCAGTATTCTTGCCTGGAGAATCTCAATCTCATGGACAGAGGAGCCAGGCAAGCTACATACAGTCCATAGGTTCACAAAGAGTCAGACATGCCTGAGAGACTCAGCACACATGCGCATAGTTGCTTTGCAGTGTTGCGTTGCTTTCTGCTCTACAGCAAAATGAATCAGATGTACATATACATATGTCCCCTCGGTTTTGGATTTTCTTCCCATTTAGGTCACCACAGAGCACTGCATAGAGTTCTCTGTGCTATACAGTAGGTGATCATTAGTTACCTATTTTATACAAAGGTGTGTGTATATGTATGTATGTATGTATGTATGTGTATATATATATACATATATATATATATATCAATCCAAATCTTCCTGTTCATCCAGCTCTTGTTTTACCCCCTTGGTGTCCATTTATTCTCTGCATCTGTGTCTTCATTTATGCTTCACAAATAGATTATACATATATGTGTTAATATATGATATTTGTTTTTCTCTTTCTGACTTATTTCACTCAGTATGACAGCCTGTAGGTCCATTCATGCCTCTGCAAATGGCACAATTCTGTTCCTTTTTATGGCTGAGTAATATTCCATCATATATATGTGCCACATCTTCTTTAAACATTCCTCTGTTGTAGCCATTTAGGTTGCTTCCATGTCCTGGATATTGTAAATAGTGCTTCAGTGAACACTGAGGTACATGCATTTTTTGGAATTGTGGTTTTCTCTGAGCATATGCCCGGGAGTGGTATTGTTGGATCACATCAATTCAGTTCAGTCACTCAGTTGTGTTTGACTCTTTGTGACCCCATGGACTGCAGCACAACAGGCTTCCCTGTCCATCACCATCTCCCAGAGCTTGCTCAAACTCATGTCCATCTAGTCTGTGATGCCATTCAACCATATAGTAGCTCTAGTTTTAGTTTTTTAAGGAACCTCCATACTGTTCTCCTTAGCAGCCATACCAATTTACATCCCATCTAGTAACTTAGGATTTTAGAGGAGGGAGTGTACATCACACTTCTGAGGGGGTAGGGACACTTGGCTGCTTGTGGTATCTCTGAGTAGGCACAATGAGACTGGTGTTATGGGAATGCTGAACAGAAAGTCAACTGAAAGGAACTGCTGATGCTGGACCTGAAACAAAACCACAGTCTTTACCCCAGCTTTCCAGTCTCATTCTAGTGTCTTCTATTAGTTGAATCTAACAGGAAGCCAACTGGCAAAGGACTCTGGAAAATAACAGTTTTCAGAGTTCAGCCCTTGCATTTGTAGAATACAAAATGCTCCATTTGCAACTGAGAGACAAAATATAAATTACTGGAGTATATAGCTAAAAAAATGACAGCAACTGCAAAAATTCCTTTGAGTTTCAGATATCCTTTTTGAAGTCCATTCAAATCATCAGTATGTGATGAATAAGTTGCATTTCTTACATGAATTAAGGCTTTTAATAATGACAGAAAATGAGTTGTTACTTAGTTCTTACACTGACCCCCATGAAACCAAATCCTTTTCTAGTGGTAACTCTCTCTTCCCCTTCCCAAATGAAGTGTGTTGCAGCATTACTCTGCCTCTGAATGAGCAGATTGAGTTTTCTTTGTGAAGCATGTGTTTAATAAAGTCCAGTTAAAAGAACAGCTGCAGATGGGTGTCTTGAAACTCCCAGAGAAATTGTTGAACAAGCAAGCTTCCCTGTGAGCAGGGAAGTTCTCAGATTATGAGGACTCTCATTTATTTACTGAATAAGAATGATGTTGAGGCATGCAAATATTTCCTTTGAGAACTGTGTAACAGAATCTTAGGCCATTTTCCTGATGTCTACTCCACTAGATAATCTAGTGTTCTGTTGGGCAGCTAGACTGAATGGAGTATAAAATTATTTCCGGTATGCAAACCTGACGAGTAATACTGCAATGATTTCCTTATTCCAGGGAGTATATATATGGATTTCAATTAAAAAAAAAGAACCTAAAAGAGTTTAGTAAACTTCTGCTTTTCTAAGTTAGTGAAACAAATATTGAGAGTAACTAAAGGAGCTTGGTAAAAGGAACCTGACCTGAGGTAACTTAAGGTGATGGGCTATTATCAATTGGTTAATATTTTAGCAGTTGTGTATATATTTGGGAAAAGTAATTGGAAAGTTAGCCTTCCTGTTATTTCTATAGGGTTAAACCCAAATTCTTTTCCACTTTGTCTTGATGAAAAAGAGGATAATGTAAGAACTAGATAATTGTATGCTTGAGTTGATTTGCAGGTGTTTTAAATGGCTATGTTCAAAGTACATTGGACAATGGACCATATTAGTATTTTTGTGATGGAAATATATTTAGACATCCCAGAGTATTCCTACCTTCTCTTCTAGTCTTTTAAATATATGTAACTCAAAGGGAAGCACAAAAGATAATGATGACCACTTCTCAGTTGTTAAAAACTGGGGATGAATGGCTAACACTGGATGTCAAGCCAGAGTCTAAAATCACCTTGATAATTTAGAATGATAAGAGTTAATCAAAATGAATTTTAGTGGGGGTAAATACAAAAGAGAAATATGGGGGATAATATTTAATCATGGAACTTTTGCAGAATAACTGACTCTGAGAACAAAATGATTTGATGATGGAATGTGTCTACTCATAAAGTCAGTTCCATTTTGGCTACATTTTGCTGGTGTCCAAATCAAGGGAGAGAAGAGTCTTACAGCTCTTTACATGTGAAGTAGCAGGGGAGACGTATTCTCTCTTTGTGATAATCATCCGTACTCTAATCAATCCATTTATACCCAATTTTTACTGTATCTCCCAAAGGTACCCTTCTGAGGTATCCTGTCAGTCATATGTAAGTATCTAACTGTTGGTCCGGACAAGTGAGCTAGGAACACATTTGTTGGTCTCATTTTACTGTTCTTCAATCAAATTACTTTTGGGGAGATAACTACAGAATATTCCAGAAGGCTGCCAGACAACAAGTTCCACCTGCATTAAGACATCTGTAAGAGTTTTGTGAAATGTTGGATGTCCCATATTTATGAGAGTGTATGCACTGGGATCATATCTGCATTTCTTTCCCTCTGTCAACAACAGTAGTAGCAATGACTATCATGACTGCAACTATGTGTTGTTGATTATTTGCCAAGTATACACAGTAACCATAAACTTGAGTCAACTAAGGCTTAGAGACATGAGCAGTATGCCTAAGGTCACCCAACCAGTCAGAGGTGGAATTAGAGATGATATTCAGGCCATCACACTCTGTAGAAGCAGCTCTGTTTATAGTTTGGAAAGAGCTATACACTCGATATGGAGGGCGTAGTTCCTAGTACAGGTCTGCCTTACTTAATACAGTGATGTAACACGTTGCTTTCCTGAGCCTCGACTTTCTCATCTGTAAATTGGGTTGTCTGGATGAAATGGTGAGTAAGGTCTTTCACAGACAGTCCTCTAAATCTGCATTCTAAAATAAGACTATTGGGAAAAGCAATGCAGGAAAACAGAAAGAAATCCTTAGATGATGACATCTGAGGCACCACAAGGGTAGATATTAAACACTCTGCTTTCCTACAGATTAACCTTTTCTATACTCAGTAGAGTTGTAATATGTTAATAGACCCAAAGCCCCATTTTTTTCTTGAAAATATTGATGTATTAATTAACATGCATGTGTGCTAAGTTGCTTCAGTCATGTCCCATTCTTTGTGACCCTATAGACTGTAGCCCACCAGGCTCCTCTGTCCATTGGAGTATAAATAGTTGAGAAGATAAAAACAAGGAATTATGACCATTGTCAAAAATGTTTTGGATAGATTTTACAGGGACTTAATCACCCAACAAACTTCCCATTGAAGGCTTAAAATGTCCAGTAACTAGGGACAATGTTGTGAACAAAACATAAGGGACACAGTCCCTACTCTCGTAGAATTTAGATTTGGCAAGGGAGACCATTAAAAAATTGTCACCCAAATTGTTATAAGCCTGATTAATGCTGTAAAGCAAAGTTGTAGCACAGTCTACCTTCTGCAGATGCAGAACCCATAGATACTGAGGACAGACTGTCCTATAAGGGCTACAGAGTTTGATACCCATAGGAGTCCTGGAACCAATTCCCCACATAAACTGAGGGATGATGACTAGATTTCTTTGAGGAAATAGTATCTAAAAGGCACTGGATGTTATAACCTTAGATTCTGATTTTTTAAGTAAATTACAAAGAAAAATGCCACACAAGTGAAGCTTTACTGTTATACTCAGTGTTCTTTATTTCGTTTGTGTGTGTGTGTGTGTGTGTATCAGAGAGGTATGCTAGACTGATAGCATCACATATCTGTTACTGTATATCTGATGATATGAAGAAAATTTATTGTTTTTAAAATGCATTTATATTTACATTATTGTGAAAATTTTTTTTTAATTTAAATTTATTTATTTTATTTGGAGGCTAATTACTTAACAACATTGTATTGGTTTTGCCATACATCAACATGAATCTGCCACGGGTGTGCACATGTTCCCCATCCTGAACCCCCCTCCTAATATTGTGAAAATTATGTTCTTTAGCCACAAGATATTTATTTGGATCAGTTGTCCTTAATTTACAGAGAGGTTGCAATTTGGCAAGAATCAATAGTTTGGCCAATTAACTGGCTTGATTTCTGAATGAGTCAGTGTCAATTTTTCAGTGATGAACTCCTAGCTTGGCTGCATGTTTATTTACTATTGAAATAAATGCATGGGTGCAAAATTCTTCTCCACAAATAGAGAAGTTTTACATTATTCTGTTTTCAACCTCAGGAAAAACAAAATCCTAAAAGAAGTACTTTTTAATTATTGTATTTTCAAAATTCTCCAGAGATACACTCCATAGGATATTTATCTAAAACAACTACAGATTTCATAGAAATAAAGATTGTTAAAGATTAATGATTGATGAAGATGGGCCCAAAGATACAAATTTGATAAATAAGAACTAAACATATATATATTTTCATATATTTTCTAATTAGATATGTCTTGACTTAATTAAAGTATAAGTTGACCCAGAAATAATTTTAACAAAACCATAATACATATTGTAGGAAAAAGTGTCCTAGGTTATGAAGTTTATACAGAGCACTGAAAGCTTTCCCAAGGTGTAATTACCTGAGTTTCTAAATGATTAGGAAGAACTTCTTATATACAATGAAACTTTTTCTGATAAACTGTACTGCTTAAGGAACTGTTTTCATGTATTTTTAAAAAATTTCATTGTTATTGTTTGTTCCATAGGTCTTCAC
Source organism: Capra hircus (assembly GCF_001704415.2). Taxonomy (NCBI): domain Eukaryota; kingdom Metazoa; phylum Chordata; class Mammalia; order Artiodactyla; family Bovidae; genus Capra; species Capra hircus. The sequence goes on from NW_017189516.1 coordinate 47,134,554, forward strand.
TGCAGAACTCAGATTTTTAATTACTAAATTATTGCTTAATAATTCTACTTTGGCTTAATGAATGAATAAAAATATTTGTAATTTCTCTTTTATAAAGGCAATGCTTTAAAACACTATGGAATTGATTCAGTGATAGATGAGCCAAAGGTAGTTCCACATGTGTTTGGAAACTTGATATATGACAAAGAATCATTTTAACACAATGGAACAAGGACGTGCCATTCATTAAATGATAAAGAGAGGCAGTTATCTATATGTGAAAAGAAGTACATAAAAGTAGACAACTACTTCCTCCATATACAAAAATCAATTCCAGATCGATCGAGATCTTAAATGGGGAAGAAAATGTTTTAATTTTTTTTAAATAAAAGAGAAATCTTTATGACCTTTGGGTAGGGAAGGACTTAAGATATAAAAAAGCATAAACTATATAGGAAAATATTGGTAATTAAGTCTATATGAGGGATTCCCTGGTGGTTCAGATGGTAAAGGATCCACCTGCAATGCAGGAGACTGGGATTCTCCTGGTCTTCCCTGGAGGAGAGAAAGTGTATGGGTTGGGAAACGGGTTGGGAAAATCCCCTGGAGGAGGGCATGGCAACTCACTACAGTGTTCTTGCCTGGAGAATCCCCATGGGCTGTAGCCCACCAGGTTCCTCAGCCCATGGGGTAGCCAAGAGTTGGACACAACTGAGCGACTAAGCACAGGTCTATATGAAATTCAAGAACTTCCCTTCATCAAAAGATACAGAAAGAGAGTAAAAGGCAAGCTATAAAAGGCAAGTGGGAAATGAATAATATATGCAACACTACTTCCCTGGTGGCTCAGACAGTAAAGCGTCTGTCTACAATGCGGGAGACCCGGGTTCAATCCCTGGGTCGGGAAGATCCCCTGGAGAAGGAAATGGCAATCCACTCCAGTACTATTGCCTGGAAAATCCCATAGACAGAGGAGCCTGGTAGGCTACAGCCCATGGGGTGGCAAAGAGTCAGACATGACTGAGCGACTTCACTTCACTAAAAGGAAACCTGTAGAGTTCAGAGTATATAAAGCCTATCAGAAATCAGTAAGAAAAAGACACTGACCCTAAAAAAAATGAGCAAATGACATGGTCTATATTTTCATGGAAGAAGAAATAACAAATGACCATTGAAACATATGAAAATGTTAAGATAAAATTATACATTAGCTTGAATGAGTACAATTAATGACAGTATTAAGTAAAGATATAAAATAGAAGGAAAATTTTTTTTATTACCTTGAAAAATATTTTGGCAGTACCTAGTAAATTTTAAAATGTACATTCCCCATGACCCAGTGGCTCCACTCCTAGATATAGTCCCTAAAAACTCTCATACATATACAAGAGATATACAAAACAATGCTCTTAAGATTAGTCTTTGCAGTAACAAAAGAACCATGAACAGTGCAAGTTTCTATCAAAAATAGAATACATGACATCTGATATACAGTGGCTATTATTCAACACTGAAAACCAAAATGGTGTAAAGATACAGGCATCTGTATAGATGAATCTTAGTAACATGTCAAAATGAAAAATTTCACAGAAGAATAAATTAGTATGACTCCATTCATTTAAATTTTAAAACAAGAGAAACCTAACAGAATGCCGCTAAAATTATTTTTAGTTTATGTTCATTTTATAACATTGCAGTGTTGTAAATCTAAATACATGCATGGATATGTTTAACATAAAATTAACTACAATGATTATCTCTGATGGAGGGGGATTTGGGATTGGCGAGGGACGAGAAAAGACTCCAAACTAATGTCTACTTCCTAATCAGGGTGGTATGAGTATAAGGGTGTTCAGTTTAAAAATTTTTTTGTTCATATCCTGTGAGCTGTTCATTTATTAGCATACTATTTTGTATAAATGGTATGTTTCAAAATACAAATATGTTATTAGAAAAGGAAAGAATGAATGGGAGCGAGAGCAGACCAAAGAGGCAGAAAGACTGGTTGGGCTGGAGCCTGCTGCAAGGGGAGAAATGCTGACAACCTGAGTCACATAAAAAAGTTATTTTCAAGAAACTGGATGCATAAATACTGCTTAAAACGGTCTCTCATTCACTTTCTCTTTTTGAAATATTTTTTAAAAAGCTGTATCAGGGTATAATTGACATACAAAACACAAGACATATTTAATATATACAATTTGACAAGTTTGGTGATATCCATACACCCATACATACATCCATATACTGTCTTCCCTGGTGGCTCAGATGGTAAAGCGTCTGCCTGCAATGCGGGAGACTGGGTTCAATCCCTGGGTTGGGAAGATCCCTTGGAGAAGGAAATGGCAACCTACTCCAGTACTCTTGCCTGGAAAATTTCATGGACCGAGGAGCCTGGTTGGCTACAGTCCATGGGGTTACAAAGAGTCGGACATGACTGAGCAACTGAAATGAACTGAACTGATCTGATACACCCATGAAACCATCACCATAATCAATATAATAAACATATCCATCGCTTCAAAAAGATCCCTCCTGATTTCTGACCCTCTTTTTGTGGTAAGGATATTTACATAGAGATCTACCCTTTTAACAAATTTTTCAGTGTACAGTACTGAATTGTAGGCCTAATTTTGTATAGCAGATTTGTTAACTCATTCATCTTACTGAAACTTTATACTCATTAAACAACTTTCCATTTCCCCCTCACCCCAGCCCATGATCGCTACTGTTTTACCCTCTATGTTTATGAATTTGACTATTTTAGACGCTTCATAAGTGGAATCATGAAGTATTTCTACTTCAGTAACTGGCTTATTTCACTTAGCATAATGTCATCCAGTTTCATTTATGTTGTCATACACTGCAGGATTACCTTTTGTTAAGGCTGAATAATATTCCATTGGATGTCCATACCATGTTTTCTTTATCCATTCATCTATCGATAGACATTTAGGTTATTTCCATATCTTGGCTATTGTGAATAATGTGGCAGTGAACATGGGCGTTTGGATGTCTCTCCCATATCCTGATTTTAATTATTTTGAGTTTATGCCCATAACTGGAATTGCTGGATCATATATTAGTTCTTTTCTTACATTTGGTGGTGAACCTCTGTGCTGTTTTCCATAGTGATGGCACCATCTCTATCAACTAAAATGCTTTTTTGCTCATCACAAATGAAGCTACTATGAATACTCCAGTACCTGGATTTGGGGGGCATATATTTCAGTTGTAAATATAGTTAGATATGCCTGCCATCCACTTGTATAAACACTATCAGTTTCACAAAGTAGTTTATTTACATACACTGTTACCAAGAGTTTATAGAAATCCTACTTGTTCCATGTCTTCATAATATTTTATATTGTCAGTGTTTTAAAATATTTGTCATTCTCTTGCTTATGTAATAATATTTTATGGTGTTTTAAATTTGTGTTTCTCTAATATGGTGGAACACTGTCCCATGTATTTATTGGCTTCTCTCATAGCTTAGTTGGTAAAGAATCTGCTTGCAATGCAGGAGACCCCAGTTCAATTTCTGGATTAGGAAGATTCCTTGGAGAAGGGAAAGGCTACCCACTCCAGTATTCTGGCCTGCAGAATTCCATGGACTATTACAGTCCATGGGGTCACAAAGAGTCAAACACAACTGAACGACTTTCACTTCACTTTCACGTTGGATGTTTAGATGTCACTTTTCATGCCTGTTTAAATACTTGCCCAATTTGCTATTAGGTGATGTGTCTTTTCCTTCTTTTGTAGATGTACAAAATTGACACTACTTTTAGTAGAATGTTGGGGAACAATCATTATAAAATTTAGCAAGACAGAAAAAAAGAATCAGGGGAAAAGGAAAAATGATCTTTTAAGGAATTTTGAGGGTCTTCTTTAGAAGAGTAGTAATCTGCCAGTATAAAGTGGAATTCTGTTTGAAATAAAAATATAAAATTATTTTCTAGATTCACCTGCTGCTCTAGCATTACACAGAATTATGGTACATTTTCTAAATCTTCCCTGGCAAGTGAGAGAAACTCATCTCTAGTCAATCTATCATTTGCTGTTGCTCTGTTGTGTGGATATTTACTGTCTGTCAGCTCCTAAATAGTAGAGAGAGATATGGATGAGGGTGCGGAAGAGAACAGTTCACATTTAGCACTCTCTTCTGCACATGGTTGCTGATCTGAGAAATCACAGAAGCCACAACATAGCAGAATTTCAGCCTTACTCAAATTGCCTTTTTAAAGTGAAGGTTTTCTCTGTAGTGGAAACATTTCTGTGTGAAATTGATTAGGAGAATGTGAAGGAACATCTCCCCACCCCCCCCCCCCCCGCATAAATATTAGTTTGTTCATGATAAAGGATGAATGCTAATTTTCATTTCTTTCTCTTAGAATAACATCTGCTCTTACAATAGGAAATACTATTTAATCAGTAGATATAATGTCAGTCTTCCCATTTTATAAAGATGCATCTTCTCCCTTCACTAAATATTCTATTTGATTCTTGAGAGTCTTGCTTGATTATGTTACATGTTACAGAGACTTTGCAGAATTCCAAAAATGCATTTCATAGTCCAAATGTTTGCTTTTCACCAGCACTGAATTTTAACATGCTATCCATTTGTACCTCTATTCTTCAACTTGATTTTCACTTACTTCTTTTTACAAGGTCCTCCTACTCATTCTGACCTGAGATACAAATAACATTTATACTTGGGACATACAGCAAGTGATCTCCCTTCCTGAAATGGATCAGAAAAAAAAAAAAAAAAAGAAAGAAAGGAAGGGAAGGAAGGAAGAAAATAGGCATTGAAATATGTAGGAAAATCACATCCTTTACTTTAAATATTGCCTATTGAAAATCTTATAGATGTGATCTTCCAAGGCTAATAATTCCTTTTGGGGAAGAATATTCTAGGCCAAATATTTAAAATAAGATATTAATATTAAATCTATTGAGACTCTTTGGCATACAAAGACTTTGGTTGTTTTATCAAAATAATCTGTGGAATGCCTCAGTGTCTTCCTGAGAAAAAGAGGAAGCATGCCAGCTATCAAGTTATCGTCTTGTAGCTCTTCACCTGCGATTCCATGCTCTACTCTCTTAGCCAGAGCTGGGACTCTGCAAAAACACATCTCTGTTTTGCCAGCTGCTCTCGGATCGCATCTCCCTATAGGGGAGGGAGACTGATGGCCTCTGCCTGCCTACAAGGCTGGATCAGGGGGAAGGAACTTCGGTCCATTTGCTATTTTTCTGTCAACATCAGTGTGACAACTCTTCTTTACCCTAACAGCATTAGTGCCTACCTATAGGAGCAGCTGAAACTCGAGTGCTGTTTTTTCAGTGCTCAAGTAGAGCCAGCTTCATCCTACCACTGTTACAGACATCAACACCAACTGAGCTCTCTGAGCATCCGCCACTAAGCAACTGTTTTCACAGTTTCAGGCTCTTCTGTTTGTTCCTCCAGTCCTATGGATGGCAATTCCTGAACTTCTTACCTCTGCCATATGTTAGAATTTTCTGTCAGTTACCTAGTTAATGATTTTATACCTAGTTAACATTTCTTTATCTTAGATAATATTTATATTATCTCAGTTCAAAATAGCTGTTGTGCTTTCTGTCTCTGACTGGACACACACAGACACACATGTATAATATGTATATTTTATATATAATAAATATATGTGATATATAATATGTATATAGCACATATGTAGTATATATGATATATATGTAGCATACCTAAATGATATAAATTATTACTTTACCTTTTTTCTTGCTTTGTATACAGTCAAAAATTAGGGGAAAATACCATGAAACATATCAGTATACACACATATGCTTTTGAATGAGTCAGGGTCAGGTCTATTTGCTTATGTTGAAAGAGCTTGTGAGAAAGATTTCTGAAATGCAATGAGTGACCTTTTTTTTTTTTAAATGAGTGATTTTGTACTCAAAGTAGATTGATCACAGAGGACTGTATTATGTGAAGGTAATGATGGTAATGCTACTGATAATTTTATTAGATATCTGCTAATAACAGCTATATTTTCCTTGAAGATTTCTTTGGAGCCATAGAGGTGCTTTGGAAAGATTTTATTACCTAGAGAATTCTAAAAGAAAGATAACAAATTCTTCAGAAGTTGCATTGAGTGGAGTAGACATGTTGACTATTAATCATGATGATTTTTGACATAACCTTAGAAGAGAGAAAAGAATGTTTGAAGGGTGGGAAATGGTTCCATCTATTTAGGGAGACAGATGAGTTTGACTCACGCTGTCATTTATGTGAATATGTGCTATAAAGGGCCCAATTTTGATGCTAGTCCAAAGCATCTGACAAGAGTAATTACCCATCACCAGTTCTCTTGGACATTGCATGTACTTTAGTTCTAGTGAGTGTGGCTAGTGGGGGGACAGAGTTCCCATATTGAAAAAGGTTATGTTATCCACAGGAACAGAAAAATATGTAACCTAAAATTGATGTAAGTGGAGAAGTTTTTAGTTAATAATCAACAACTATGTTTTCATAAACCTTGAAACTACTAAGTGCTAGGAAGTTATGCTAGGTATGAATTCTACTTTCTGGGAGAAATAGAAATATAACTACGAAAAGGGCAGTTAGAACCAGTGTGATCAATGTAGCAGTCGCACTAGATATACAGCTGATCACTGAAATGGGGAGTGATGTTCCAAGGTGAAATAGAGTAACAGGAAGTCACCTGCACTAGGTTTTGAAGTATTGTTAATTTTGCTAGGTGAACAGGGGGATGAAAGAAAATCCCAGAAGAAGGAAATAGTATGTGCCAAGGCACCAAAATGCAAAGTAGTTTGACATGTTAGAAAAACTGTAAGCAGCGCAGTGTTGTTAGAGAGTAACATGTGAAGGACAATAAACAGAAAATCAAGTACAGTGTATAACCTTTTACTCAGGGCCTGGAATCTACTCAAGGTTGGCTTAAGGAACATTGAGAGGGAGGGCTAGCCATCACTATTTTCTTCCCTTTCCACTCTATTTGTTTCCCAATACATTTGTGCCTGTGGTCATAGGACATGGGTAGGCATCATGTATTTGAGACCAGAAGAAAACATCAATAAAGCATGTTTGAACTTATTCTGTTCACATTGTTTTGTAACATATTCAAAAAGATAAAAAGTAAAAAATTATTGAAGCAAATTGGGAAAGAAACAAAAAGAAAAAACATATCCTCTAGGCCTGCTGCAGCAAGAGATCCATCTATGCAGGTTCATCACCCTTATGGAGATCAAGAAACAAGTGACAGCTGCAAATTTTCTGTAGTGCCAAGCATGCACTTAGCAAAACACAGCTCTCAGAGGATGAATGATACCATATGCCTGGCACCATGTCCCCCTCTTTTTTTAACCCCACTTCTAATACCAGAGAAACAGTAGGATGTGAGAGCTTATGGAAGGAAGACATACAAAGAAAGCCAGTTTATGGTACAAATGAACTTATCCACAAAACGGAAATAGTCACAGATGTAGCAAACAAACTTATGGTTACCAAGGGGGTAAGAGGAGGGGGATAAATTGGAAGATTGGGATTCACATATACACACTATGTGTGCATGTTAAGTAGCTTTAGTCATGTCTGACTCTGTGTGACCCCATGGACTGTAGCACGCCACGCTCCTCTGTCCGTGGGCTTCTCCAGGCAAGAATACTGGAGTGGGTTGCCATGGACAGAGGAAACTGGCAGGCTACAGTCCATAGGTTCACACAGAGTTGGATGCAACTGAAGTGACTTAGCACACACACATATATAAAATAGATAACTAATAAGGAGCTGCTGTATAGCACAGGGAACTCTACTCAATACTCTGCAATGATCTATATGGGAAAAGAATCTAAAAAGAGAGTGGATATATGTATATGTAGAGCTGATTCATTTTGTTGTATACCTGAAACTAATACAACATTGTAAATCAATTATATAACCCAATAAATTTTTTAAAAATAACTAAGCACACAAACACACACACACAACTAGTTGGTTTCTGGCAGGAACTTTGCTTCACTAAGGCCAACAGGATATAGAGAGATAGGACCCTAGCTAGAGTAATTATAGGAAGTGTGTGATTAGAGATATTTGGCACCAGAAGTGGCAAATTTTCAAAACATGGTCTAATGTTTCAAATGAGCAAGTGTTTTCTCATGTGTAGAAGAAAAAGTATCATTAAAATGTGCACTTGATTGATAACCTCCATGGAATTTTTATGAAGGTTACATGAAATAATACATTTAAAGTCAGCACAGTGCCTGGCCCAAAGCAAGTGCTCCTCATGCTTAATAGTTACCATCTTATTCTTCATTCTACTTTTTTTTTTTTTGCTGTTTTTAATATTTTAGGAGTTGAGACTCACAGTAAGACATAGTATCAATAGGTACAGAAATTTTTCTAATTGGTAAATATTTTGTATATTCTGATGATATTGATTTATAAAACCTAAGTAATAATGCAGTTAAACAATCTATATGTTAACCTTGAGATTCTATTTAATTTGATACATGTATATATTGTGAAATGTTTACCACATTGAGGTAAGTTAACACCTCTGTCATCTCACTCAATGACCATTGTTTTTGTTGTTATGGTGAAATCATTAAAGCTCTACTCTCTTAACATCTTTCAAGCATACAGTACAATCCCATCAACTACAGCTACTATAATGTATCTTAGATCCTAGAAACTTATTCATCTCATAATTGAAATCAACATCTCATTTTCCCCACCCCTCAGCCCCTGGCAACCACCCTTCTACTCCTTGTTTCTGTGGGTTCTGTTTTTAGATTCCATATAAAATTGAGATCATGTAGTATTTGTTTTTCTCTGTACAACTTATTTCACACAGCATAAGTCTCCTAAGGTCCATCTATATTGTCCCAACTAGCAGGATTTCATGCTTCTTTATTCTCTGTGTGTGTATGAGTGAGTGACATTTTCTTTCACCCTATGATGAACTCTTGATTGCTTCCCTATCTTGGTTATTGTGAATAATGCTACAGTGGACATGAAAGTGCAGATATCTGTCTGAGGCAGTGATTTCATCTTCTCAGATATATACCCAGGAATGGGATTTCTGGATCATATGGAAGTTCTATTTTTATTTGTTTGAAGAAATTTCATATGGTTTTTTATAGTGGCTTTATATTTCCACCAAAAATGCACCAGGCTTCCCTTTTCTCCACATCCTTGCCAGTGTTTATCTCTGGTCTTTTTGACAATAGATTCCCAACAAGTGTAAGGTGCTATCTCATTGTGGTTTTGATTTACATTTCCCTGATGGTTAGTAATATTGAATACCTTTGCATGTACTTGTTGGCTATTTGTATGTCTTGCTTGGAAAAATGCCTGTTCATCTTCTTATCATTTTATTTATTTATTTCTTATTTTTTATTCTGGATTTATTTTTTATTTATTATTATTTTTTTTTACTTTACAATACTGTGTTGGTTTTGCCTAATTTTTTTTTTTTTGCTCTTAAGTTGTGTGAGTTCCTTATATATCTTGGATACTAACCCCTTACCAGATAGATGGTTTGCCAACATTTTCTTCCCTTCTGTAGGTTACCTTCTTGTGTTGTTGATTGTTTCTATTTCTGTGTGCAAAAACTTTGTAGTTTCTGTAGTCCTGCTTGTTTTCCTTTTCTGCTTGTGGTTTTGTTGTCATATCCAAGAAGTCATCATCAAGACCAATGTCAAGGAGCTCTTCCCTTGTGATATCTTTTAGAAGTTTCATAGTTTCAGGTCTTACATTAAAGTTCTTAGCATATTTTCAGTTAATTTTTATGAATGGTGTAGGATGGTGATCTAATTTCATTCTTCTCCATGTGAATATCCAGTTCCATCAACACCATTTATTGAACTGACCATCCTCTCCCCATTGAATATTCTTGGCTGTCTTGTCAAATATTAGTTGGCTGCATATGCATAGTTTATTTCTAAGTTCTTGATTCTCTTCCACTGGTGTGTGTGTCTGTTTTTAGGCCAGTACCCTACTGTTTTGTAATATGGTTTGAAATCAGGAAGTGTGCCACCATCTTTCTTCTTTCTCAAGGTTGTTTTTTGACTATTCACTTTTTTGTGGTTTAATATGAATTTTAGGATTATATTTTCTAGTTATTTTAAAAATGCCATTGGGATTTTGATACAGGTTGCACTGAATATATAAATGGCATTCAGTAGTATGGACATTGAAAAATATTAATTCTTCCAATCCATAAACGTGGAATATTATTCCATTTATTTCTGTCTTCAATTTCTTTCCTCAGTGTTTCATGATTTCCAGTATAGATACTTCTCTTCCTTGATTGAAGGTATGGAATATGTAGATGAGAACAGAGAAGTAAAAATAACCATCCTTTTTAGGTAAAATAAATACAGTAGATAGTACTTATTTTTAAATAATTTAAAATGCTAGCAGAGCATGATACAGTATTTTGTGTAAGGTATCCTTCTCCTGAGAATTCATTCATTAAAATGGCAATTTTTAAAACATCTTGTCTTGGAGAATATTTGATATGAGGGAAATGAAGCTCATTTAAAGAAACTTGGGTTAAACGTGAGTGTTCCTCAAGGATACAGGAATTCTCCTGGAATCTGATTATTAAAATTATAGTATATCATCCCCTGTTAAAACATATCACCCGAACTTAAAATCAGATGTTGTCATTTGTCTTTGCTTTAGGTTTCAATAAACTTGGAAGTCATCTTCTTAAGGTATGATTTCTAAACTAAACATTTGTTAATACTTACAGTGGGCTTCCCTGGTGGCTCAATGGTAAAGAATCTGCCTGCCAATGCAGGGGACGCAGGTTCGATCCCTGGGTTGGGAAGATCCCCTGGCGAAGGGAATGGAAACCCACTCCAGTATCCTTGCTTGGGAAATCCCATGGACAGAGGAGCCTGGTGGGCTACATCCATGGGGTCACAGAAGAGTCAAACCTGACTTAGCAACTAAAGAACAGCAACAACAAAACACATGAGTAGTGCAGTGCTATTGAAGCTGTACCATTGGCAAGCGTGAAATACATCATTACTTGACTGAGCACACACTGTGTCAGCGGACATCCTTGACAGCCATCTTATTTAGTGAGATTGCCTATTTATGCTTAGGGAGATGATCGTCATCTTGATTTCTCACACAACTTAGGACCTTCCTAGGAAAGACTGAGTTTAGTCATCAGTTTGCACTAACTGATACTAACACTGGTACTTATTTGAGGTCTTTAACATGTACGCTAAAATGTGTAAAGTATCCCTGCATGCCAATATAGGCCTAATGGCTCTGTGACAGGAAACCCTACCATTTTCATTTTTATTTAAATATCTTTAATTCTCATCTCTGATGGCTTCCTCTGTCACCTCATGAGTAAGTAGGGCTGATACTGGCTGCAGCAAAATCATACTCCCCATTTATCATGCTAATTGCAGTTTAATGAGGAGAGGCCTGAGGCTAGAAGACTTGTCTACCTAGAGTCCTACTGGAGTGGAGATTATTATGGTAATTAATACAGCCTTTGATAATTAAATTGCTCTACCAGATAGGTACTGTATTTATCATAAAGATTCACTGTAGTAAAACTTTTTGAGGGTACTCAAAAACAGTTTTGAAAATTCAGTTCTACAAAGGTATTTTTTGTTTTGTTTTGTTTTGTTTTCCCCTCTGAGAAATTATAGTTTGGATCCCACTTTCAGATATTTCTCCTCAGAGCAAGACTATATAATTTGCAGAACTCAGTTCATAATCAAAGTACTGGGCCTCTTTTTCATGAAGAACAAAGACTGTGCTATAAAGGCACTAAAATGTAGAGTTTTTGTTTCCTCCATATATTTTCTTTGCTCCTATGCATGCTTCCTTGTCCCATTGAAGTATACATACAAAACACAAGTTCAAAGATACGATTAAGAATTTCAAGATGGTGAAAACAAGAGCCCAAGTGTATGGGTCTGTATGACTGCTCAGACTGATTACACTCCCATGAAATTAGCCCTACCTCAGAGAGCAGAAATGTACGAAAGAAACCATTTTTCCTTTGGCATTTTACTTTGTATTGAAGTATAGTTGATTAACATTGTGTTAGTTTTAGGTACATAGCATAGTAAATTTGGTATTTTTGCAGATTACACTCCATTATAGATTATTACAAGGTAATGAGTATAATTCCCTGCACTATACAATATATCCTTGTTACTTATCTATTTTATATATGGCAGTTCATATCTACTAATTCAATCCCCCTGAATTGTCCTTTCCTGCTTTCCTCTCCCCTTTGGTAACCACAGATTTGTTTTCTGTGTCTTTAAGTCTGTTTCTGTTTTGCATATACATTTATTTGTGTTATTTTTTTTTTCGATTCTGCATATAAGTGGAGTCATGCAATATTTGTCTTTCTTTGTTTGACTTATTTCACTAAGCATAATATTTTCTAGGTCCATCCACATTGCTACAAATGGCAGTATTTCATTCTTGATGATGAATAATATTCCATATATATGTACCACATCTCCTGATCCAATCATCTGTTGATGGGCACTTAGGTTGTTTCCATGTCTTGGTTTCCATGCTGCTATGAGCATTGGGATGCATATATCTCTTCAAATTAGTGTCTTTGTTTGTTTTGGGTATATATGCAGGAGTTGAATTGCTGGATCATGTGGTAGTTCTCTTTTCAGTTTGTTGAAGAACCTCCATACTGTTTTTCACAGTGACTGCACCGATTTGCATTCCCAAAAACAGTGCAGGAGGGTTCCCTTTTCTTCAGATGCTGTCCAACATTTGTTATTTGTAGACTTTTTGATAATTGCCATTCTGACAGGTGTGAGGTAATATCTCATTATGGTTTTGATTTGTGGTTCTCTACTAATTTTTACATAGTAGCCATGAAATTAAAAGACGCTTACTCCTTGGAAGAAAAGTTATGACCAACCTAGATAGCATATTCAAAAGCAGAGACATTACTTTGCCGACTAAGGTCCGTCTAGTCAAGGCTGTGGTTTTTCCAGTGGTCATGTATGGATGTGAGAGTTGGACTGTGAAGAAGGCTGAGTGCTGAAGAATTGATGCGTTTGAACTGTGGTGTTGGAGAAGACTCTTGAGAGTCCCTTGGACTGCAAGGAGATCCAACCAGTCCATTCTGAAGGAGATCAACCCTGGGATTTCTTTGGAAGGAATGATGCTAAAGCTGAAGCTGCCGTACTTTGGCCACCTCATGCGAAGAGTTGACTCATGGAAAAGACTCTGATGCTGGGAGGGATTGTGGGCAGGAGGAGAAGGGGGCGACCCAGGATGAGATGGCTGGATGGCATCACGGACTCGATGGACGTGAATCTGAGTGAACTCTGGGAGATGGTGATGGACAGGGAGGCCTGGCGTGCTGCAATTCATGGAGTCGCAAAGAGTCAGACACGACTGAGGGACTGAACTGAACTGAACTGAGACAGAACTAATCATGTGCTAGACTTTGTAATACAATAAAGTATGAAAAAGAACTGCAGTCAAATTTGACCAGAAGATAACTGGAGCTCAGACTAGGGAAAACTTGAGGAAGGTAACATGGACAATGAAAAATGGACCAACAGTGAGGACTCCTGTCTCTGTGAGGAAGATGGCTATGTTTCCTGCTACAACTGAAAGGAATTCTAGGACATGATCACACCAAAGCCTTAGGTGGGAACAAAAGAGCTAAAATAAGAGAATGATGAATAGTTTAAACTTACTTTAGCCTTACCTATAGTTACAGGTAGTTGCTGCATTAACATAAACATGCCTGCATATTCTAACTGAATAAGAGTAAACTTTTCTAAACTTTTCATTTTCCCCTTCCTACAAGTTTTTCAGCTATGGCAAGAATCAGTTGGAATAAAAGTATTCCAAAATGTATTGAAGAAAGTGGAGGAGTTTCTGTTGTGGAGAGTTTCATTTTCTCTTTCTTTACTTACTTTGATGACTTGCTTGTTTCTTTCCCAATCTTTGGATAAATTTCATGGGACCTAGCACATTACCCTACACAAAATGGTGGTCAGTAAATGCTTATGGAAACAGAAGTAATTTACTCTTTACAGTGACTGAATAGTAAGCCTCTTAGGAATATGTTTCCAGGAACTGAACATTCATTAAAATCAGAGTACTAATAACTCTCTACTGTCATAGTAAAATAGAACTTGGATATGGATATTGTTCAAAGGTGGAACACCAGTAATACTATTCTGCTTTAATTTCCTGATGTAGATTATGATTTAGGTGAGAAAGTAATGCCTTCTTGTCACAGAAACATTTGTAAGAATAATAATAGTAATAATCACACAGAATCCCCTGTGAATGTCCTAATCCTCACAGTTTCCTGTAGAACATCACTCAAATTTAAGTCAGCTATTTATTTAATTCTGTGTAGTAAGATTATAAAGACAAACACAAACACTATTTTGAATAATTTTTTGATGGCTTTCTGGGAAAAGGGCCTTTATTTATTCATTCAGCCTGAACAGTACTAGGTCTTGGAAATACAATGCTGAATGAGATGGGGATCGTCTCTCTCTTCACGGAGTAAGTAGACTGGTAGACTTCTAGAATAATGCCCCTCACTGTTAATTTCAGTCAGGTCCACAGTCCTAAGCCTTAGGAAAGCTCATGCATTTGAAGATAAAACTGAACTGAAACTAAGCTTAGAGCAACTAGACATATTCCAAGCCAATTTCCAACAATTAATTATCTTAAGTGGTTACCCCATTAGTTAAAAGGAAGAGGAGATAACAGGGAAAGAAATACTGATAAATTCCTAAGTTGGACTAAGTTTGGTAAGTATAAAAAATGAAGTGTAGTTAATAAAGCATAAAGCAGAAGATTTCCTCTTAACTCATAGTTATTATACATCATCATTAGAGAGGGGACTTGCTGCTCCTTGTACTAGATTAATAGCCTAGGCATTCATCTCTTTGACCTCAGCTGAAGTAGCGCTAGGCAACAGAAGCAGAAAATGGAGTAAAAAGAAGTACTATCTAGTATTTCATCTGGGCAGGAAAATTAAAAAAAGGAAACACTTAAATTGTAGAGGGGAATGTGAAAAGAAAGGATGGTACTCTTTTCTTTCCCTTGACAGTCCTACCCTTTGAGAACCTGCTGGCAGCTCCTGGGTCTCTAGGCTTAGTCATTCCTCTTTTCAATT
Organism: Capra hircus; assembly: GCF_001704415.2. Classification (NCBI taxonomy): domain Eukaryota; kingdom Metazoa; phylum Chordata; class Mammalia; order Artiodactyla; family Bovidae; genus Capra; species Capra hircus. The sequence continues at coordinate 47,149,721 of NW_017189516.1, forward strand.
ACAGGAACATCCTATTTAATAAGGGGATGGTGTAGGGAGAGCAGCTGGGGGAGAGAGAAGCAAAAGAGAAGGGGAATATTTTTCACATGGAGAAAAAGTCACATTGGTCAGGAAATAGGGAATGAAAGACAAGGCAATTTTTCTCTGCCCCTGTTATTTTCACTTTAAACATTGTGAAAGGAACCAATAATTTAAGAGGTTTAAAGAATAATGGAGAGCACACCTTGAAATACATAACGATTACCTGGAGATTTTAGATTCCATTACAGGACATATAAATAAATGGACACATTTAAGTATATTTGAATAAATTATCTGAAGCATATGTTTAAAAGAATACACATTCTTAGTAGTGTTGTCAGAGAGGAAAAATAGTGGATCGAATGTACCATGGGCTTTTCATATAATTCTCCCAGAATCTCAGCCACTATTTATGGCTTTAGTACAATATATGTGTGAGAAACACAAGTGCATCTCAGATTATTAGGACTTTTACATGGTCATGAGATACTGAACATGATCATCCAGGAATTTGTAAGAAGAATCTTCTAGATATGTCTCCATTATTTTATTCAAATACTTGAAAGTGAATGTTGCTTCTGACTCTATTGTCATGTATCAACATAAAAAAAGAAACAATACTGTTTATGTTTTCATACTTAATCAGATGACTCTTTTAGAAGCTCTTTCCCTGAAATGAAATAGAAAACTATCAGATGCAACTCATGGTCTTGATGTATAAACAGAATTGTTTTCAGTAATTTACCAGATTTCTTAATATGGGTAAGTCAGGAGTGAAAGTTAGATCTGATAGCTCATCCTGGACCGCTGGATTCTCTATTTGACTGTGCCGGGTCTTAGTTGTGGCATGTGGGATCTTCCATCTTTGCTGGGCTCTGTGAACTTTTAGTTGTGGCATGTGGAGCCTAGTGCCCTGACCAGGGGTTGAACCTGAGAGCCCTACATGGGAAGTACAGTCTTATCCAGTGGACCACCAGCGAAGTCCCTGGATTCTCTATTCTTTCATGATAAAACATTAAGGGCTAAAAGTTGTTAATCTCACAATAATACAACATAAAGCTACTTGAATTTTCATGTCATGATCTTCCACTCTAGTCTCTTCAGAGGTTTTCTTTTTTGATTCCATGTCTGATGTTAGAGATTTAATATTTGCATGCACTGAAAATATTTTTGAATGTTTCCAGTTCTGAAAAAGTGCTTAATCCTGGTTGGGTCATGGGCTTGTATGTGGGCATTTTTGTCAGTTCACATCTGAAATTCCTATCTCTCTTCTTAAACTAGCCAGTTATCAACCTGGATCATATCAACCTGGCTCATGGCTTTATTTTTTGAAGTAAAAGTCATGAAGCAATTTGAAAATGTGGTCCCAAATACTCAATAGGATTAAAGTTATTAATAAAGCAAAGTATAATATCAATATTTCTTTCTTCGTGTAACAGAAGTGTTCCCAAAGAGCTGTGTTTATTTTTTAATTGAGTTGTATTGTAATTGGACTAGAAAAATTGGAAATGTGATTCTTTTAATTGGATGACTTTAAATTCTGATGAATAAAAATTGAAGGTATAAGTTTTACTTATGTATGTGTGTGTGCATGTGTGCACATGTGCACATGTGTGAACTGGGTCAAAGTAAGATTCTTGGAAACCCTATTCCTGAAAAGCTTAATGGTTGCTACCTCTATATATAATTCAAAACAAAAACAATATTAAATGATAGAAAATTCTGATTTTTGTTATGATGATTATAACTAAGGCTTTCTTTGAAATATAATTTGAAATTTTTTCAGCAAATATCTTCTCAGGGCCTTTCTTTCCTGATGTCCTAAGCACATAGCACTGCATCAAGATTGCTCAGCTTTAATAAGATTAACCACATATTGACAAATCTCTGCCTCAACTCTAAGCAGAGCTTCAGAGCTTCCAAGCTACTTGATTTTATAAGTGTTTGTTTTTAACCTAATTTATCCTGTTAGTCTCAGTGGGAAGGAGAAAATTTCAGTGAAATATATGCTCAGTTTCTTGTTTGGTCTCTAATGAAATTTGTACTGGAAAAGGCTTACTGTTTTGGAAAATTTTAGCATTAAAAAGAAATACTTGACTCCAGTTATTTTTTAAACTGGAATAAAATATCTCTAGTGAAAAAGTCCAAATCATAGCATTGACAAACTTTACAGTAATAATCCCAAAAGACAAATGAAAGTGCTTTGTTTCTTAGGTAATTATTGTTTTTGGGTAATCTCAAAGAACCTAGGATGGGGAGAATATTATGAGTTTCTCCATTAAATTTTTTCTCACTGCACATTAATGCCTAGTGTTTTATAGGCTTGCAGTTGTCTTTCTGGGGAAGTTTATATAGTTTCCAGCTGATGTGGTAGTGAGCAGAAGCTAATGAACTAAACTCAATGCTCACCAACATGACTGCATTTGTTTGATTTACTCTTCTGTTCAGTTGTTTTCTCTGCCTTGCATTTCGGCTTCCAGCGCCAGTAAGAGTCAAGTTTGGGATTAGCAGATACAAACTAGTATTATAAAGTAGATAAACAGCAAGGCCCTATGATATAGCACAGGTAACTATATTATTCAGTATCTTGTAATAAACTATAATGTAAAGTTATCTGGAAAAGGATATATGTATACATATATATGTATACATAACATATTTTCATGTATATATCATATGAATATTATATATATGTGTATACCTATAGATAAATGACAATTACTTTTCTATGTAGCAGAATCTAACACATTATAAATCAACTGCTTCAATTAAAAAATCGAAAAAAAAGTGCATGTGTTGATTTGATACACTTACTATATTGCAAAATGACTAGCACCATAGCCTTAGCTAACATTCATATCACATAATTGTCATTTCTTTTTCTGTGATGAGAATATTTGTGATCTGTACTTTTTTTTGCATCTTTCTAGTATACAATGCAGTATTAATTATGATCACCATGAGGTATTAGATCCCCAGAACTCATTCATCTTATAACTAGAAGCCTGTCCCCTTTAACCAACATCTCCCCCTTTCCCCACCTCCATACCCTGGTAACCACCATTTCCTCAGTTTTTATTATTTTAGATTTCACATATGATATTGTGCAGTGTTTTTTTTCTCTGTCTGACTTATTTCACTTAGCAAGATGCCCTCAAGGTTCACCAAAAAATCTTTGAAAACTAGGCAGTGAGTTCAGCAAAGTTGCAGGATACAAAATCAACATACAGAAAACAGTTACATTTCTTTACATTAGCAATGAAATATCTAAAAAAAGAAATAAAAAATTGTATTCACAATAACATAAAAAATAATAAAATACTTAGGAATAAATACAACAAAGTAAAAGATTTGTATACTGAAAACTACAAGACTTTGATGAAAGAAATCGAAGGCACAAACAAATGGAAAGATATTCCATGTTCATCGATCAGAGGAATTGATATTGAAATGTCCATACTACCCAAAGCCATCTGTAGATTCAATGCAATACCTATTAAAATCTCAATGGCGTTCTTTTACAGAAATAGTAAAAAAAAAAAAAAATCCTGAAATTTGTCTGGAATCACAAAAGACCCCTAATTGTCACAACATTTCAGAAAGAACAAAACTGGAGGCATCATACTTCCTGATTTCAAGCTATACTGCAAAGCTCTAGTAATCAAAATAGTATGGTACTGGCCTAAAAATAGGCATATATGGTGATGGAACAGAGCTGAGAGCCCGGGAGTAAACTTTTTCTCTCTGATTGTAGTTGATATTTTGATATTTCATTGCTAATGTAAAGAGATGTAGCTGTTTTCTGTATGTTGATTTTGTACCTGCAACTTTGCTGAATTCACTGCCTAGTTTTCAAAGATTTTTTTGATGAACCTTGAGGGCTTCTGCTAAGTGAAATAAGTCAGACAGAGAAAACAAACACTTCACAATATCATATGTGAAATCTAAAATTCTGAAATCATAAAAACTGAAGGAATGGCGGTTACCAGGGCATGTTGGGGAGGAAATGGGGAGATGTTGGTTAAAGCTACATAAGATGTATTTGTTTCATGGCATGAAAGTTATGGGGTTTGTAGAAGCTGAAGGCTGATATTGTGTGTCATTAAAGAGAAGTAACCTTTGAAGGAAGTAGATGTAGAGAAGTTGTGGCAGATTCATGTTGATGTATGGCATAAACCAATACAATATTGTAAAGTAAAATAAAATAAAATAAAAACCAAACGTCGGAAATCTCACATGGACTTCTAATTAAATCAAATTCTACTCATAGTAGTTCAGTTCAGTTGCTTAGTCGTGACTGACTGTTTGCGACCCCATGAACCACGGCACGCCAGGCCTCCCTGTCCATCACCAACTCACGGAGTCCACCCAAACCCATGTCCATTGTATCAGTGATGCCATCCAACCATCTCATCCTCTGTCATCCCCTTCTTCTCCTGCCCTCAATCTTTCCCAGCATCAGGGTCTTTTCCAATGAGTCAGCTCTTTGCATCAGGTGGCCAAAGTATTGGAGTTTCACCTTCAATATCAGTCCTTCCAATGAATACCCAGGACTGATCTCCTTTAGGATGGACTGACTGGATCTCCTTGCAGTCCAAGGGGCTCTCAAGAGTCTGCTCCAACTCATAGTAGAAATCTCTGAAAATGCCTAGAAGGTAGAGATGCTGTGGGCTGAGCTTATGTGCTATATGTGCTTGATGGATACGTAGCAAAGGTAACATTGTCTTTGGAATTAAATGTATTTCACTTTGTAGAAAGGAGGGCTTCAAGGAGTATTGCAAACTATTAAAAGGAAAGACTTTATCAGAGCCTACATTTAACAGTAATGATTCCTTGTGTTTAGTACAAATGAGGTGCAGCAGGGAGCTCTGGAAAAATAAAGTTGTCATGGTAACTGATAACACTTTTTCCCTACTGGAACTCAAGATAGTCCAAGATGCTACACAAGGCCATGTTTCCTTAGAGACTTTTCCCAAGTAAAAAAAAAAATTATAAATGGGGATATAAAGGGAAGATTTGACATTTGGATGAACTCTGTTCTACCCATGAAGATAAACACACTTCTAAAGAAATGCTATTTTTGCTTGATGAGCTGAACCAGGTAGGTGAAAGCAGTGCCTCTCATTTATATATATACTTGACCCATCAGAGATGGACAGATTATTGTTTAACAATGAAAGTCTGATAAAGTACGGCTCTGAAAAAAATCCAGGTTAAGTTTAAGATAAAAATTGTTTGTTGATGGTGTTTAACATTTAGTATGAGGAAGGATTTTTTATTTTTATTTTTTGACTTGGCTGTGGACTGAAAACAGAAAAGCAATATTTAAATGCTCTTTGAAAGGCATTGGAACTTTCTGAACCAGAGTTTTCTTCCTCTGAAATTAGTAGTTTGAACAAAACCTCTAGTTTTCACACATTTCCCTTGCTAAAAGCCTATAAGAAACAATCTGCCAGGAGATAAAATTGCAGAGTCCCAGGACAGAGCCTAAGCGGGAGGCTCAGACAGAGCTACTGGGCTTCCTTTTCTTTCTATAATAGTCCTTAAGACATTTTATAGAAAATAACTGACAGGCATATGTGTTTTAAAGCTTCTGCCTTTTAAATAGTCACACATAAAATGACTTAATTGCCCTTAACGGGAACTATTTTCCATCTGCTAGCAGCTTTCCAAATGACTCTGAAGGAGGCAGGAGGCACCAGCTATATCAGAGTAATCAACTGTAGGATTGAAAGCTTGACGTTTGACATAAGACAATTCTGCCTTGTAGTTTCTGGAAAGGAATAGCCAGATTTTAGAGATCTTGCTTTACAGATCTTTCCCTGTGATGTGAAAGCAAATTTTGTGAAAATCTATACATATTTCTACTCTACACTCTGATACAATTCTTGTGAAGTAAAATTAAATGTTGGTTATGAAAGCCTTTTGGAAAGCTATAGAGCTATGTCAAATATAAATTGGTGTCTAGAATATAATATGTTGGCTTAAAATAAGACCTTAAGTCTAGCTTTGGGCAACACTATAAGAATGTATTGAACAAATTTAAGATTCTCCTGCAATTGTGTGTAATTAAATTACATTTGAAGACATCTTAAGATATTATTTACATATGTGTTCTACTTTATTATCCAAGCTGGGACATTTTTGAGAATGAAAGAGAAACTATATATAGAAATTAAATAGAAGTAGCAGGCATTGATTGATCTACAGCATATATAAACAGGGATGTGCATGCTAAGTCACTTCAGTCACGTCTGACCCTTTTGCGACCCCATGGACCATAGCCTGCCAAGATCCGCTGTCCATGGGATTCTCCAGGCAAGAATACTGGAGTGGGTTGCCTGTGCCCTCCTCCAGGAGATCTTCCTGACCCAAGGATCAAACCCACATCTCCCTCATCTCCTGCACTGGCAGGCAGGTTCTTTACCGCTAGTGCCACCTGGGAAGCCCATAAACAGGAACAGTCTTAGGAAAGTCAGACATATGGTCACCCTAATGATAGTATATGTAATAGTGGCAGATCAACTGGTCCTAGTCTTAAAACAACAATGTTACATAAACTTGAGTAATTTCTCTAGTCAACTCTGGTCTTCAGTTTTAAAAGACTTTTGGAACTTTGAGACCAAACAGTTACTCCTTCAGTTATTTGAAAATGTTTTCTAGATGCTCATGGAATTCTCATTACTTAAGAGCTATACAATGAGGCATTTACCATAGATCCAATTGGTATTCATTGAATCTTAATTAGCTAAAACTAACTCATCATCTTGTTATGAATACATTGTCTGACTTCAAGATACTGGTACTCTGTTCTCCATTTTGGGTCTTCATGACTTAGTATGATCTCCTTAAATTTATAGAAGATTTAATTGGTACTATTTCATGTGGCCCTTCTACAAAGTTTTCTTAATCTTGCTGCTTGTTAATGTTGTGCTTAGAAGGAAATTTCAAGAGTAGATGTGTATTTACTTCATTGTTTCCATTGTCATCATTTTCTAGTATGGGTCATTGCTCTGAAAAATCTTGTTTGACTCTTGTTTTAAAATACCGTATCAAAACATACTACTCTTGGAAAAAGCCTTTTCCGTTTGCTTTCTGTCTGTCTCTCTGTCCAGCTTTATTAAATAACCAAGTCACTAGTTAAGAATAAATGTTTATAGGAATCGCAAAATGATTGAGTAGTAGCAAAAACTCTAAGTCAATGGTTCTCCAACCTATTTGCACATTAGAATCTTTTGGAGGACTTATAAAAGCCTAATGTGCAGGCCATATCTCAGACCAGCTATATCAGAACTTTGGTGAGTGAGACCCAAACATCAGTGTTTTCATGTTCCCAAGTGATTCCAATTAAGCAGAGATGGCTGAGAACCACTTCTTTAAGTATTCCATAGAATGTACTAACTCTTAAGAAATATTGCTGTTTTAGGGACTCAGTTGTGGAAGGAGAATGTGTGTACACATGTAGGTAGGTGTTTGTGTGGGAGAAGGGGTGTGTGTGTGTGTGTGTGTGTGTGTGTGTGGTATCTTTGTGTATTTGGAGTATTTGACAGTAATAAAATTAGGAGTTTTGAGGGAAAATCTGTGTGATTAAAAAAAAGGAGGTAGCATAATGATACATCAAAATGGAGAAACTAAAGAAAATGAATGTGTTTTTTGCAATATATATTTCATCTGGAAAGGAAGCTTGGAAATCACCAAAAAACTACTGAAAAAAACTAAAGATAGTGCCCCCCAAGACCACAATATCATATTATACTTCCTATTAGTCTTATTTTTATATATTTGTTAGCATGGCTATGTGTGCTAAGTGGCTTCAGTCATGTCTGACTCTTTGCAAGCCTACCAGGCACCTCTGTCCATGGGTTTCTCCAGCCAAGGATACTAGACTGGGTTGCCACTTCCTCCTCCAGGGGATTTTTCTGACCCAGGGATCGATCTCAAGTCTCTTATGTCTCCTGCATTGGCATGTGGGTCCTTACCACTAGCGGCATCTGGGTAGCCCTAGCATGGCTATAATCAGGTTTAATTGCTTTTAGCTTACTGGTGATGAACTCTGTCTAGGGGAAACTACTAGAGTAATACCTTCTGTCCATTTCCACAGTATGGTAGGATGGTTGTGTTGCCATTTTACACCTTTCTATAGTCTCACCTTTTGGTCGTACCTACCTACACACTGGGTTTGGGTTTGACACATGACTTAATTTATTCATTGAAACAGTAGCAAACTTGATGTAAGCAGTCTTAAGAAGTGATTTGCACACTTTGGCGTCCTTTTATGTTCCTCTCTCTCTACCACAAGAGCCTGCCTAGTACAGCCTCCTGAAATATTAGGAGAGATACATGGAGTAAGCTGTGTCATCTCAGCCAAAGTCATCTTAGCTCAGCTAGACCTCATTTAGCCTGCCAGCTGACCAAAGACATGTGAGCAAGCCCCAGCAAGATAGGCTGAGTCTGGATCAGATCGCCAGAACCACCCAGCCAGACCATAGACTCCTGAGAAATAATAAATGTTATTTTTTCAGCCATTGAGTTTTTTAAAAAACTTTTTATTTTGTATTGGGATATAGCCGACTAACAATGTTCTGATAGTTTCAGGTGAACAGCGAAGGGAAACTCAGTCATACATACACATGTATCTGTTCTCCCCCAAACTTCCCTCACCTGGAAGCTGCCATATAACATTTTGAGCAGAGCTCCATGTGCTATACTGTAGGTCCTTGCTGGTTATCCATTCTAAATATAGCAGTGTGTATATGTCCATCCCTAACTCCCTAACTATCCCTTCCACCATCCTTTACTCTGACCATTGAGTTCTAAAATAGCTTGTTTTTATTTTCAATGTACAAAGTTTGATATGTTTATTAAATCAAGTTTCTTAAAAATCACTATACATTTATTCTTTTTTGACTTGATTTTTTTTCCTAGTTAAAGGTATTTTTTTAAGTGTTTTTTGCCATACATTGACATGAATCAGCCATCGGTGTACATGTGTTCCCCAACCTGACACCCCCTCCCACATCCCTCTCCATCCCATCCCTCTGGATCATCCCAGTGCACCACCCCTGAACACTCTATCTCATGCATTGAACCTGGACTGGCAGTCTGTTTCACATATGATAATATACACGTTTCAATGCTATTCTCTCAGATCATTGAACCCTCGCTCCCTCCCACAGAGTCCAATAGACTGTTCTATACATCTGTGTCTCCTTCACTGTCCCACATATAGGGTTATTGTTACCATCTTTCTAAATTCCATATATATGTGTTAGTATACTATATTGGTGTTTTTCTTTCTGACTTACTTCACTCTGTATAATAGGCTCCAGTTTCATCCAACTCGTTAGAACTGATTCAAATGTATTCTTTTTTAATGGCTGAGTAATATTCTATTGTGTATATCTACCACTGCTTTCTTATCCATTCGTCTGCTGATGGATATCTAGGTTGCCTTCATGTCCTGGCTATTATAAACAGTGCTGCGATAAACATTGGGGTACATGTGTCTCTTTCAATTCTGGTTTCCTCGGTGTGTATGCCCAGCAGTGGGATTGCTGGGTCATAAGGCAATTCTATTTCCAGTTTTTTAAGGAATCTCCACACTGTTCTCCATAGTGTCTGTACTAGTTTGCATTCCCACCAACAGTGTAAGAGGGTTCCCTTTTCTCCACACCCTCTCCAGCATTGATTGTTTGTAGATTTTTGGATAGCAGCCATTCTGACCGGCATGAAATGGTACCTCATTGTGGCTTTGATTTGCATTTCTCTGATAATGAGTGATATTGAGCACCTTTTTATGTGTTTGTTAGCCATCTGTATGTCCTCCTTGGAGAAATGTCTGTTTAGTTCTTTGGCCCATCTTTTGATTGGGTCGTTTATTTTTCTGGAATTGAGCTGCAGGAGTTGCTTGTATATTTTTGAGATTAATTCCTAGTCAGTCGCTTCATTTGCTATTATTTTCTCCCATTCTGAAGGCTGTATTTTTACCTTGCTTATAGTTTCCTTCGTTGTGCAAAAGCTTTTAAGATTAATTAGGTCACACTTGTTTATTTTTGCTTTTATTTCCATTACTCTGGGAGGTGGGTCATAGAGGATCCTGCTGTGATTTATGTCAGAGAGTGTTTTGCCTGTTTTCCTCTAGGAGTTTTATAGTTTCTGATCTTACATTTAGATCTTTACTTCATTTTGAGTTTATTTTTGTGTATGGTGTTAGAAAGTGTTCTAGTTTCATTCTTCTACAAGTGGTTGACCAGCTTTCCCAGCACCACTTGTTAAAGAGATTGTCTTTTCTCCATTGTATATTCTTGCCTCCTTTGTCAAAGATAAGGTGTCCATAGGCATTTGGATTTATCTCTGGGCTTTCTGTTTTGTTCCATTTATCTATATTTCTGCCAGTACCATACTGTTTTGATGACTGTAGCTTTGTAGTAGAGTCTGAAGTCAGGCAGGGTGATTCCTCTAGTTCCATCCTTCTTTCTCAAGATTGCTTTGGGTATTTGAGGGTTTTTGTATTTCCATACAAATTGTGAAGGTGTTTGTTCTAGTTCTCTGAACAATACCATTGGTAGCTTGATAGGGATTACATAGAATCCATAGTTTGCTTTGGGTAGTGCCAGGGTCCAGCCCCGGTGGATCCAGGGTGATTCGAAGGTGGGGGGACAGAGTCGGCATCTTTGGAAAAATACATATTTAATCACAGACATAGAGAGATTAGAAATGGATAGTGTAGTAGGAAGATTAGTGGAGAAAAGGAGGCTGAATAACTTGGATTATGTGGAATAGCATCCATGCTCCAGATGGGAATTCAGCCAGAAAAACGGGAGCAAGAAAGAAGCGACATGGGGGAATCAGTCTTTCCAGAAACTGATCCGATTTCTTTATTTTTGGGTTTGCTTATATACCTTTTGTTACACATAGGGATGAATACAGAGTCATGAGAGGGTCAGCAGTCCTGACCTTTATCAAAATCAGGTGCTTCACATAAATTTATAAAAAAAGGTCTTAGGGATATTACATCATCTTCTGGCCATGAGTGAGACCTGCTGACATTTTATGATCCTTTCTTTCTGATAACCAAAAAACTTATTTCTTCCAAGGGTGTTTTTTCTTAAACCAGGCACCACCCTCCAAATAAAGTTACATTCCTATAGGGTGAGGGTGTAGTGAGTTACAATTAAGAAAGGAATTTATTTAACCCAAGGTTAACATGATTAGTCTTAATACTTATTTCTCCTATATGTTAGTTATATTCATTATAAGGGTAGGGAACATGGAGATTTAGCAGCAAACATCAGCCCAACAAATGAAAATCCTTTTACCAATGTTCCCCTTAAGATCTATTTAGTCTTAAGATAGTGATAAAGTTACATTTTTACATAACAAGGACACAGTGATTTATAACAAAGCACAGTGATCTTTTATAAAAGACAAAATCCATTAACTCAAAAAGTCTAGTATTGCTAACATCAAAAACTACTGTATTTCCTTTTCTATATTCCAAATACATTAATTAATATATTCCCAGGTGCCTAAGGATATGGAGGCCTGGCGGCAATCAGTGACTCAAGAAGAAAAAGCCCTATGCTAATTAAGACTCTCAAAATACTCCAAAACTCTGTGCTGTTTATGGTTGAGAGGTAGTAAACAATCATGTGGCAGGAGTATGGATAATCCTGTCATACAAGCTAGTCTGTCAGCAGAGAGGTTTGACCTGAGACATCCTTGTCCCACCCAGAGCAGGGAATTAGCAGCAATTATTGACACAACAAATGAAAAAACCCTTCACCAATATAATTCCTAACCAACACACTATACTAATAATTTCTAACTCCCCAAAATAATTTGCCTTTAGTAAGTCTAAAACATCTCATGCCTCTCAGGTTGGGAGGCTATAAACAATCACATGTGGCCGGACGAACCTATACAGGTGGGCTAGATAACCTTCAGAGGAGTCCGTAAGCTGAAACACTCTTGTCACACCCAAGAATTTTTATTGCCTTGGAGCTGCACGTTTACTCCTTCTCCGAGAGAAACGGTTATGGGGGAGAGCCCCTGCAAAGTCAGAGGTGCAGGTGAGAGCATAAAACAGACTCTGGTTTTGGGGTTAGATGCTCGGGAACAGGGGGTTTCCTGAGGCTTGATCACGCCTTTGTGTATGCCAAGACTCCTTCATCATGACCTTTGCCATGGGCGGAGTTCCTCACGCTGGCCCCCGGCAGGGTAGTATACTCATTTTTACTATATTGAGCCTTCCTATCCATAAACATGGTATATTTCTCCATCTATTTGTGTCCTCTTTGATTTCTTTCATCAGTGTTTTATAGTTTTCTGTATATAGGTCTTTTGTTTCATTAGGTACATTTATTCCTAAGTATTTTATTCTTTTCATTGCAATGGTGAATGGAATTGTTTCCTTAATTTCTCCTTCTGTTTTCTCATTGTTAGTGTATAGGAATGCAAGGGGTTTCTCTGTGTTAATTTTATATCCTGAAACTTTACTATATTCGTTGATTAGCTCTAGTAATTTTCTGGTGGATTTTTAGGGTTTTCTATGTAGAGGATCATGTCATCTGCAAACAGTGAGAGTTTTACTTCTTCTTTTCCCATTTGGATTCCTTTTATTTCTTTTTCTGCTCTGATTGCTGTGGCCAAAACTTCCAAAACTATGTTGAATAGTAGTGGTGAGAGTGGGCACCCTTGTCTTGTTCCTGACTTTAGGGGAAATGCTTTCAATTTTTCACCATTGAGGATAATTGCTGTAGTTTTGTCATATATAGCTTTTATTGTGTTGAGATATGTTCCTTCTATGCCTGCTTTCTGGAGAGTTTTTATCATAAATGGATGTTGAATTTTGTCAGAGGCTTTCCCTGCATCTATTGAGATAGTCATATGGTTTTTGTCTTTCAATTTGTTAATGTGGTATATTACACTGATTGATTTGCAGATACTGAAGAATCCTTGCATCCCTGGGATAAAGCCCACTTGGTTATGATGTATGATCTTTTTAATATGTTGTTGGATTCCGTTTGCTAGAATTTTGTTAAGGATTTTTGCATCTATGTTCGTCAGTGATATTCGCCTGTAGTTTTCTTTTTTTGTGGAATCTTTGTCAGGTTTTGGTATTAGGGTGATGGTGGTCTCATAGAATGAGTTTGGAAGTTTACCTTCCTCTGCAATTTTCTGGAAGAGTTAGCTCTTCTCTAAATTTTTGGTAGAATTCATCTGTGAAGCCATCTGGTCCTGGGCTTTTGTTTGCTGGAAGATTTCTGATTACAGTTTCAATTTCCATACCTGTGTTGGGTCTGTTGAGATTTTCTATTTCTTCCTGGTTCAGTTTTGGAAAGTTATACTTTTCTAGGAATTTGTCCATTCCTTCCAAGTTGGCCAATATTTATGGCATATAGTTGCTGGTAGTAGTCTCCTATGATCCTTTGTATTTCTGTGCTGTCTGTTGTAATTTTTTCCATTTTCATTTCTAATTTTATTGATTTGATTCTTCTCCCTTTGTTTCTTGATGAGTCTGGCTAATGGTTTGTCAATTTTATTTATCTTCTCAAAGAACCAGGTTTTAGCTTTGTTGATTTTTGCTATGGTCTCTTTTGTTTCTTTTGCATTTATTTCTGCCCTAATTTTTAAAATTTCTTTCCTTCTACTAACCCTGGGTTTTTCATTTCTTCCTTTTCTAGTTGCTTTAGTTGTAGAGTTGGGTTATTTATTTTACTTTTTTCATGTTTCTTGAGGTAAGCCTGTATTGCTGTGAATGTTCCCCTTAGCACTGCTTTTAGAGTGTCCCATAGGTTTTGGGTTGTTGTGTTTTCATTTTCATTCATTTCTATGCATATTTTGACTTCTTTTTTGATTTCTTCTGTGATTTGTTGGTTATTCAGAAGTGAGTTGTTAAACCTCCATATATTGGAATTTTTAATAGTTTTTTTCCTGTAATTGACATCTAATCTTACTGCATTGTGGTCAGAAAAGATGCTTGTAATGATTTCAGTTGTTTTTTTTTAATTTACCAAGGCAGATTTATGGTCCAGGATGTGATCTATCCTGGAGAAGGTTCCGTGTGCTTTTGAGAAAAAGGTGAAATTCATTATTTTAGGGTGAAGTTTCCTATAGATATCAATTAGGTCTAACTGGTCTATTGTATCATTCAAAGTTTGTGTTTCCTTGTTAATTTTCTGTTTAGTTGATCTATCCATAGGTGTGAGTGGGATATTAAAGTCTCCCACTATTATTGTGTTATTGTTAATTTCCCCTTTCATACTTGTTAGCATTTGTCTTACATATTGTGGTGCTCCTATGTTGGGTGCATATATATTTATAATTGTTATATCTTCTTCTTGGATTGATCCTTTGATCATTATGTAGTGTCCTTCTTTGTCTCTTTTCACAGCCTTTACTTTAAAGTCTATTTTATCTGATGTGAGTATTGCTACCCTTGCTTTTCATTTTTGGTCTCCATTTGCATGAAATATCTTTTTCCAGCCTTTCACTTTTAGTCTGTATGTGTCCCTTGTTTTGAGGTGGGTCTCTTGTAGACAGCATATATAGGGTCTTGTGTTTTTTTTAATCCATTCAGCCAGTCTTTGTCTTTTGGTTGGGGCATTCAACCCATTTTCATTTAAGGTAATTATTGATAAGTATGATCCTGTTTCCATTTACTTTGTTGTTTTGGGTTCAAGTTTATACACCCTTTCTGTGTTTCCTGTCTAAAGAAGATCCTTTAGCATTTGTTGGAGAGCTGGTTTGGTGATGGTGAATTCTCTGAGCTTTTGCTTGTCTGTAAAGAATTGATGCTTTTGAACTGTAGTGTTGGAGAAGACTCTTGAGAGTCCCTTGGACTGCAAGGAGGTCCAACCAGTCCATTCTGAAGGAGATCAGCCCTGGGATTTCTTTGGAAGGAATGATGCTAAAGCTGAAACTCCAGTACTTTGGCCACCTCATGCGAAGAGTTGACTCATTGGAAAAGTTTCTGATGCTGGGAGGGATTGGGGGCAGGAGGAGAAGGGGATGACAGAGGATGAGATGGCTGGATGGCATCACTGACTTGATGGACATGAGTCTGAGTGAACTCCGGGAGTTGGTGATGGACAGGGATGCCTGGCGTGCTGCGATTCATGGGGTCGCAAAGAGTTGGACATGACTGAGCGACTGAACTAAACTGAACTGAAAGCTTTTGATTTCTCCTTCATATTTGAATGAGATCCTTGCTGGCTACAGTAATCTGGGTTGTAGGTTTTTCTCTTTGATCACTTTAAGTATGTCCTGCCATTCCCTTCTGGCCTGAAGAGTTTCTATTGAAAGATCAGCTGTTATCCTTATGGGAATCCCCTTGTGTGCTATTTATTGTTTTTCCCTTGCTGCTTTTAGTTTTGTTCTTTGTGCTTGATCTTTGTTAATTTGATTAATACATGTCTTGGGGCATTTCACCTTGGGTTTCTCCTATTTGGGACTCTCTGGGTTTCTTGGACTTGGGTAGCTATTTCCTTCCACATTTTAGGGAAGTTTTCAACTACTATCTCCTCAAGTATTTTCTCATGGCCTTTCTTTTTGTCTTCTTCTGGGACTTCTATGATTTGAATGTTGGAGTGTTTAACATTGCCCCAGAGGTCCCTGAGATTGTCCTCATTTCTTTTAATTCTTTCTTCTTTTTTCCTCTCTGCTTCATTTATTTCTACCATTCTATCTTCTACCTCACTTATCCTATCTTTTGCCTTCATTATTCTTCTGTTGGTTCCCTCCAGCATGTTTTTTATATCATTTATTGCATTATTCATTATATATTGACTCTTTTTTATTTCTTCTAGGTCCTTGTTAAACCTTTCTTCCTTGTCCAGGCTATTTATCTGTAACTACATTTTGTTTTCAAGGTTTTAGATAATTTTTACTATCATTATTCTGAATTCTTTTTCAGGTAGAGATAGGGATATCTCCTCCTCTTTTGTTTGGTTTGGTGGGCATTTATCATGTTCCATTACCTGATAAGTATTTGTCTGCCTTTTCATCTTGTTTAGATTGCTGTGTTTGAGGTGGCCTTTCTGTATTCTGGCAGTTTGTGGTTCCTCTTTATTGTGGAGGTTCCTCCCTGTGGGTGGGGTTGAACCAGTGGCTTGTTAAGGTTTCCTCGTTAGGGAAGCTTGCATCTGTGTTCTGATGGGTGGAGCTGGATTTCTTCTCTCTGGGGTGCAATAAAGTGTAGTGAATTTTGAGATGTCAGTGGGTTTGATGTGACTTTGGGCAGCCTGTATATTGAAGCTCAGGGCTATGTTCCTGCATTGCTGGAGAATTTGCATGTTATGTCTTGCTCTGGAACTTGTTGGCTCTTGGGTGGTGCTTGGTTTCAGTGTAGGTACAGGGGCTTTTGGATGATCTCTTATCGATTAATGTTCCCTGGATTCAGGAGTTCTCTCGTATTCTCACGTTTTGGGCTTAAGCCTCCTGCCTCTGTTTTTCAGTCTTATTCTTACAGTAGTCTCAAGACTTCTCCATCCATACAGCACCAATGATAAAACATCTAAGTTAATGATGAAAAGATTCTCTACAGTGAGGGACACGCAGAGAGGTTCACAGAGTTACATGGAGAAGAGAAGAGGGAGGAGGGAGATAGAGGTAACCAGGAGGAGAAGAGGGGGATTCAAAAGGGGAGAGAGCAGTCTAGGCAGTAATCAATTCCCTATGTGCTCTTCACAATCTGGAACCTTCAGAGAGGTTCATGAAGTTACATAAAGAAGAGAAGTGGAAGCATATAGAGGTGACCAGGAGGAGAAAAGGGGAATCAAAAGACGAGAGACAGATCTAGGCAATAATCAGTTCCCTAAGTGTTCTCCACAGCCCAGAACACACACACAGATTCACAGGGTTGGTTAGAGAAGAGAAGGGGGAGGGAGGAGATGAGCTTACCTGGGGGAGAAAAAGGAGAGTCAAAAGAGGGAGAAAGCAGTCAAGCCAGTAATCACATTCCTAAGTGAAAATGCATACTGACGATTGGATTCTTAACGGTACAAATTTGATAACAAATACCAAAAAGCAAAGATTAAAAGTCTAAAGTAGAGGTTACACTCTCAAAAATACAATATTTAAAAAAAAACAAAATCCCCAAAATTATAAAAATATATATGAAATTTGCTTTAAAAATAGGGTCTTTTTTGCAAGGTAATAGTAGGTTGTAAAAATGAAAATTTAAGGAGTAATAGAGGACTTAAAATTTAAAAATTAAAAAAAAGATAATAGTAAAAATATATCTAGAAATTTCTCTGGAGCTGTTGTGGGCAGTGTGGGGTCAGTTCAGTTTCAGATAGTTCCTTGTTCCAGTTTATACTCTCAATATCTATAAGCCCCTTGGAGAAGGCAATAGCACCCCACTCCAGTACTCTTGCCTGGAAAATCCCACGGATAGAGGAGCCTGGTAGGCTGCAGTCCATGGGGTCGCTAAGAGTCGGATACAACTGAGCGACTTCAATTTCACTTTCATGCATTGGAGAAGGAAATGGCAACCCACTCCAGTGTTCTTGCCTGGCTGCCTCAGGCCTGGTTCCCTGACTCCGGCGGGGGATGGGCCTGTCCGCTTCTGGCTAGCTCTCCTCTGGTATTTGCTCAGTCCTTTGTTCTGTGAGCAGGCCTGGCGGTTCCTTAGGTTAAGGCTTTTTGCGGGATAGTTCTCTCTCCCTTTTTTTTCCCCCCCTCTCTCTGGCTATCCCACAGTTTGGGTTGCTATCACATTAGCTCCCTCAGATAAGCAATGCAGCCCGCACCTCCCTGTTCAGCCCCCCACTTGCTGGTGGCAGATGCGAGCATCTGGGCTACTTCTCTGCTGGGAGTTGCCATTAGGTACGTCATCTGTGGCGTTTATTTATTTATTTTTCCTCCTGGTTATGTTGCCCTCTAAGATTCCAAAACTCCCCACAGACCCTCTGGTGAGAGGGTTTCCTGGTGTTTGAAAATTTCTCCTCTTTTAAGATTCCCTCCCCAGGACAGGTCTCCATCCCTAACTCTTTTGTGTCTCTTTTTATCTTTTATATTTTGTCCTACCTCCTTTCGAAGACAATGAGCTGCCTTTCTGGGTGCCTGGTGTCCTCTGCCAGCATTCAGAGGTTGTTTTGTGGAATTTGCTCAGCGTTCAAATCATCTTTTGATGAATTTGTTGGGGAGAAAGTGGTCTCCCTGTCCTATTCCTCTGCCATCTTAGGACCATCCTGAAATAGTTTGTTATGCAGCATTAATATGGTGATAGATGACTGATACAAAAGGCCTCTGTGTATTTAGTTACATAATTATGATTAAGTAATAAGTGTCATGGACAAGGCAATGGCAACCCACTCCAGTACTCTCACCTGGAAAATCCCATGGATGGAGGAGCCTGGTGGGCTGCAGTCCATGTGGTCGCTAAGAGTAGGACATGACTGAGCGACTTCACTTTCACTTTTCCTTTCATGCATTGGAGAAGAAAATGGCAACCCACTCCAGTGTTCTTGCCTGGAGAGAGTCCCAGGGACGGCGGAGCCTGGTGAGCTGACGTCTATGGGGTCGCACAGAGTCAGACACGACTGAAGTGACTTAGCAGTAGCAGTAGCAGCAATAATCAGTGTCATTAATGTATTGCATGTTTATTTAGTTAAAGATTCTCCTCCTATCTCTTGCTATGAGCTTATACTTGTGACTTCCATGATAGTAGCAGTCCTGAATATTCTGCTTGCCCCTAAAAAATAAGTCTTCTGGGTTTACTGGAGTAAGACAGTGATCAATATGTTTTAAAGATGCTATCGTTATTTGCCACTTGAGAGCAGTCAGTGAAGTGGCTGTACATGTTCTTACAGGCCATTTAAGAACTTACAAGTCCGTCAGCTATTCTATCCTAAGTGTTCCTAGAAGCTCCCTTATAATCATCCTCCACTCTATCCCATAATAGGTACTAGCAGAAGCATGCTCCATATCTAGTATCTCCAAGAGAAAGGGAAAAGTTGTGTAAGACAGCAGGAAGGGGGGTTATATGCATATAATTGTAGTTGTTCCCTTCTTTCTAAAGTTTTCAAGCAATTTATATTTAGCTCCTGAGTATAGCTCTATTTTAGTTTGCAATCAATCACATACTCCAATCCCCCCTGAAGCTCACTCTTCTCTAGTAGCCATGACACTGACAATATTCAAAGTAAATGTTTCTCTCCTGCGGTGTCTTCTGTCTACTTGACCATTTTATAATCACATAGTCCCACAGTGAGGTCTACCAGGGTTATTCTACCAAAACATCCCAATATCTGGGAGATTTGCATGAATAATATTGTAGGAAGCTATGGTAATGTCATCACTGTTTTTTAACAAAGGCCATAGATATTTTATGTTATGAATGCTGTTTTTTGTTGTCATCACACATTCATTCATTATTCATTCATTCAATAAAGATTTATTGAGTTTTGGGTAAGTACCAGGTGTTGTTTTAGTTACAGCAGTACAATCTAAGCCCAGTCTTACTCTTTTGTAGTTAATCTGTGTTATACAACATGGTTAATTATTAGCTTTTTTTCAGTATCTTTAAAGTCAAACATTTTTGTCAGTCAGTATGTCTGAGGTTGGAATTCTTGAAATCACTTTTGCCTGGTATATGGTGAGCCCTTTTAATTTACTTTGTGCATTTTTTTCTCTTAATCATTTTTTAAAAATTATGATTTTGATCATTGCTTCTATTCTACTTCCTGTTTTCCTGAAAAAGACTTTAATTATTAAATTGGCTCTTCAGTTTCTATTTTATACATTATCAGCTAGTTTATACTTGTTTTCCTTTTCTCTGCTTTCTGTGAGAACTTCCCAAATGTATCCACTAATTAAGTTAGTGTCCACTTCAGTAATTTGATATTCAAGATGAAGTACATTCTTTACTATCTCCAATGGGGTATAATTTTATGTTGCTTTTAATTTTACTCCAGTTTTTTCTTGTCTCATCCAATTTCCTTTGTATATAGTTTTCCTCTCTTTTATCCTCTGCCTGCACTGTTATTTGATTGAGTTGGTATTTTCTTGTAATCCTTTGAGAATTTCAACTTTGCCTTTCCTGAACATTACAGATGGTGTGCCTTTCCCTAATATTTCATAGGTGGTATGTTGGTTTGTATTTCTGTTTGCTTCTCTTCACATAACTAAGGAAAGATCCTGAGATGATGTTTGTGAATTGACAAGGTATAATATATGAATGTATTTGGGCTTCCCAGGTGGCTCACTGGTTAAGAATCCACCTGCCAATACAGGAAACACTGGTTCAATCCCTGGGTCAAAAAGATCCCCTTGAGAAAGAAATTGCAACCCATTCCACTATTCTTGTCTGGGAAATCCCATGGACAGAGGAGCCTGGCGGGCTACAGTCCAGGGGATTGCAAAGAGTTGGACACGACTGAGCATTCATGCACTACACTATTATGAATGCCTTTGTCCTTTTCATACCAAAAGCTAGAAGACTAGTTGATGTCTACAGACCAGTTCTCAGCACTTATAATATTATTTTCTAATGTGTTATTGGACTGATTTGGAATATTCTATCCTCATTACCTGGGGAAATTAATACATAATTTAAAGAATACTATCATTCCCTTTGTATACTCCTTTTGGACTCTCATTTAATACTCTCTTTGGTGTTTTACATGTAAATACCCTATGTTTTAGAATTCAGTATGCTTTTGAAAGCTTGCTATCCACGTTTGGTCCTGTAACCTTCTGGAAATTTTAATCTCTAACTGATTGTAGCAAGATAGTGTACTAGTTGATGGAAGAGATGGAGACAGAAAGAAGTCAGTAGAAGGATGGATGCCCATCTCTCTCATTGATATAGACTTTAAGTTTCTGAATGAAGAATTCAGAGGAACAGTGGGTCTCCAACTAACTTTTAGAAGAGCTTAGCGTAGTATATGAGGAACAGTGTTTTCAGTCTCTTTCCATGAGCCTTGTCTTAGTCGAAATTGCTCTGATGTTCTGCAAACAGATCGATAGGCTAGTGTTTTGAGTTTTTTTTTTTTTTTCATATCATCCAAGTTACTTTCATTGCAGATTAAGTGAAACTGAAATAGAGGCTTATAACCAGATTCTATTTATTTTAAACTAGAAACCCTACTACGTTGGAGGAAGGGGATAAGGGAAAGGAATAGATTAGAAGCCAAACTTTTCAGAATATTGTTTCTTTATAGAGTTGACTTTAAAACTATGTAAATGTTTTATATAAGTAAAATAAAAAATTAACTTTTAAGAGTCTCTTCCTTTTCTTTCAATGTAGTCCTTCCATTTCCTTGTTCACTCGTTTGCATCTTTTACTTAGGCCCATCACATGGAGGTGACCTGTGGCTTGCCCAATCCAGGATATCCTAGGTCATTTCTCCTCGTATCTAGCATGGTTGTCACTCTTTATGCGATTTCTCTACTTTCCTAATTATTCCATGGGCTGCTGCACCTTATCCATGTTTTTTTTCCATACCTCCTTGAGGTTGGAAGATGAAAGAGAGAATGCAGAACAGAGAAAGAAGAGCTGTCTTAGTTTTGTTTCTTTTGGTTGAGATGGTATTAGTTTCATGGCCCCAGCTAGAGATGATAGAAGCTGTTGGGGTTTAGATAACTTTGAAAAATTATGAAGTATAAATTCATTCTTTCTCAGAGAGATTTTTAAAAATGGTTTATTTATTTATTTTTGGCTGTGCTGAATCTTGGTTGCTGTATGCAAGCTTTCTCTAGTTGTAGAGATTGGGGCTAGTCTCTTTTGCAGTGCACAGGCTTTCTCATTGCAGTGGCTTCTCATTGAGGAGCATGGGCTTTAGTGTGTGAGAGCTTTAGTAGTTGCTGCATGTGGGCTCAGTAGTTGTAGCTCATGGGCTCTAGGGTGCTGGCTCAGTAGTTGTGGCACACAGGCTTAGTTGCCCCATGGCACATGGGATCTTCCTGGACCAGTGTTCCTTGCATTGAAAGGTGGACTCTTTAAACACTGAACCATCAGGGAAACCCCTCAAGGGACATATCTATAAAGAGGCATTTTAAATTTTTAATTTTTTTGATAGTTTAATGTATATTTTTAAAATATTGGCTATATTCCTCATGTTGTAGAGTATGTCCCTATAGCTTATTTTATATACTAGTTTGTACCTCTTAATCTCCCACCTTTATATTGCACCTTCTCCCTTCTTTACCCTCATTGGTTTGTTCTCTATTTCTGTAAGCTTGATTCCTTTTTGTTGACTAAGCTATTGTATTTTTTTTATATTTCGCATGTAAGTGATTTTATACCATATTTGTCTTTGTCTGACTTATTTCACTTAGCATAATGCCCTCCAAGTTGATCCATGTTGCTGCCAGTGCCAAAATTTGTTGTTGTTTTTTTAATGACTGAGCAGTATTTCAGTGTGTGTGTGTGTGTGTGTGTGTGTGTGTGTGTGTGTGTGTACCACATCTTCTTTATGCACTCATTTGTTTATGGACATTTATGTTGCTTCCATGTCTTAGCAATTGTAATTAATGCTGTTATGAACATTGGAGTCCATGTATCTTTTCAAATTAGTGTTTCTGTTTTTTTTTGATATATACTCATAAGTGGAATTGCTGTGTCATATTGTAGTTCTATTTTTATTTAATTTTTTGAGAAACCTGCGTACTATTTTCCATAGTGGCTGCACCAATTTGCATTCCCACCAACAGTGTTGGAGAGTTCCCTTTTCTCAACACCCTCTCCAATGTTTTATTTATAGACTTTTTGATGATGGCTATTCTGACAGGTGAGGTGATATCTCATTGTGGCTTTGTTTTGCATTTCCCATACGATTAGTGATGTTGAGCTAATAGTCAAGAGTAAATGCATGCTATTCAGAATTCTTAAATTATAATACATTTGTTATAAGCATGAAAGTAAAGCAATATTTTAAAACATTCTTTATATTCCACATGGTCCTGAGGTCTGTCAGAAATACTGAATAAGAGATCCTGTATTCTTATGATAAGAAGTACTAGTTAAGAAGATAATGTTATGCTTCAAGCAACAAATTAGGGTCCAAAATACATGGCATAGGCTCAGTATAAGAACAAATGATGGGATTTATTAACGAATTAAATATGATATTAATTAAGTCTTAAAAGTTCAGTGCAATTTAGTACAGCAAAGTGAATGAGTGACTATAGCAGAATGATCCTGGAAATGAGAATATTACCTTCACCTCTATTTATTTTATTTTATTTTGACAATTTGATTTTTAAAGCCACAGCCACAATTTTAAGTGGGGAGCCATAAACATTGAACTTTACAAGGGTTACATAAATGGTTTGAAGATAAATACTTGTTTATGTGTGTGTGTGTGTAATGCTTTATTTTTTGAGCAGTTTTAGATTTAAAGGAAACTTAAGCTGAAAGTACACAGTTCCCACACCTTCTTCTTCCCTCCCCTACACAGTTTTCCCTCTTATTAATGTCCTGCATTAGTGTGGTACTTTTGTGACAGTTGATGAACTAACATTAATACGTAATTCTTAACAAAGTCCATAGTTTACATTAGAGTTCACTCTGTGTTGTACATACTCTAGATTTTGACAGGTATTTAATGATATTTGTCTACTATTATAGTAACATATGGAACAGTTTCACTACCCTAAAAAAACCCCCTATGCTCCACCTTCCTTCCTTCCTTCTCAAATGCTTAGAAACCACCGATCTTTTTACTGTCTCCATAGTTTTGCCTTTTCTAGAAGGCCATATCATGGGAATAAAACAGTATATATAGCCTTCTCAGATTGACTTCTTCACTTGCTAATTTTCATTTAAATTTCCTCTGTGTCTTTTTGTCCTTGGTATCTCATTTCTGTTTAGCACTGAATAACATTCCATTGTACGGATGTACCACAATTTGTATATCCATTCACCTGTTGAAAGATATCTTGGTTGTTTCCAAGTTTTGGCACTTATTAACAAAGGTCCTATAAACATTTGTGTGCAGACCTTGTGAGGACCTATATTCTTAATTCATTTGTGTACGTACCAAGGAGCATGATTGATGGATCCTGTGGTAAAAGTATGCTTAGTTTTGTAAGAAACAGTTCAAGTGTCTTCCATCATGTTTGTATCCTTTTTATTCCCACTAGCAGTGGATGAGAATTATTGCTCCCCATTCTTGTGAGCCTTTAATATTGTCAGTGTTCCCCACTTCAGGCGTTCTAGTAGGTGTGTGGTGTTATCTTACTGCTGTTTTAATTTGCAATTCCCTAGTGACATTTGATGTTGAGTATCTGTCATATGTATATTTTCTGTCACCAATTTTCCTTGGTGATGTGTCTTTTTAAATCTTTTGCCCATTTGTAATTAGATTGTTTTCTTATTGCTGAGTGTTAAAAGTTCTTTGCATACTTTGGATACTAGTCCTTTATGAGATGTTTCACAAAATTTGTCTTGCAGCTCGTGGCTTACCCTACATTCTCTTATCGGTGTCTTTAAACGAGCAGAAGTTTTTTTCATTTTAATGAAGCCCATCTTATCATTTTTTTCTTTAAGATCACACTGTTGGAGTTGCATTTGAAAAGTTATTGTCAAACCCAAGGTCACCTAGATTTTCACCTGTGCTATATTCTGAAACTTCTATAGTTTTGCATTTTATATTTTGGTTTAGGGTCCATTTGAATGAATTTTTGTCAAGCAATCTTTTTGACTATGTTAATGAGGGATATTGGTTTGTAGTTTTTTTGGTGATGCCTTTTTCTGGCTTTGATATCAGATTAATACTGGCCTCATAGAATGGATATATAAAGTATATTCCCTCCTTCTCTATCTACTGAAAGAGCTTGCAAAAATTTGGATTTTTTTCATTAAATACTTGATGTAATTCACCAGTCAAGTCATTTCTACCTGGCCTTTTTTTGTGGGATTAAAAAAAAAAAACCCTTATTTTGCAATAGTTGATGTATGATAAACTGAAATATTTAAATCCTATAATTTCATAAGTTTTCACATATATTTAAACCATATCACAATAATAAACATATACATCACCTCCAAAATATAATTGTCTTCATGATTCTGTCCATTCCTCTCTGACCCCAGATCTCCTAGAATCCACTGATCTTCTCTCTGTCACTGTAGATTAGTTTCCTTTTTTTTAACTGTATACAAATTGAATCATACATCATCTTTCATTTGAAAATGTTATTTGTTTGTTTTTGGCTATGTTAGGTCTTCATTGCTGCCTGTGGGGTTATCTCTAGTTGTGGCAAGTAAGGACTGCTCTTTAGTTGTGATGTGCTGGCTTCTCATTGCCATGGCTTCTCTTGCTGTGAAGCATGGGCTCTAGGGCACACAGGCTTCAGTAGTCGCAGCATGTGGGCTCGGTAGTTGTGGCCCCCAGGCTCTGGAGCACAGGCTCAGCAGTTGTATCACATGGGCTTAGTTGCCTCGCGGCATGTTTGATCTTCCCAAATCAGAGATCAAACCCTGTCTCCTGCATTGGCAGGCAGACTGTTTATCACTGAGCCATCAAGGAAGCCCCATACATTTTATTTCTATTTTGGCATGATTTATTTCACTCAGCACATTTACATTGAGGTTTATCTCTGTTGTAGCATGTATTAGTAGTTCATTGTTTTTTTACTGCTGAGAAGGGTTCAATTGTATGACTCTAGCAGAGTTTTGTTTTGTTTTAATCCATTCATCTGTTGATGTACAGTTCGTATCTCCTTCCTGTTTTTTGCCATTATAAATACAACTGTTATAAATAGTCACACACAAGTATTTGTATGGACATATGTTTTTGTTTCTCTTGGAGGCCAAATCATGTAGTACGTGAATGCCAAACTATAACTCTTTACCAAAGTAACCACACCATATTACATCCCAACCATCAGTGGATGAGAATTACAGTTGTTCCAAATCCTTGCTAATACTTGCTATTGTCAGTCTTTTGAATTTTAGACTTCCTCATTGGTCTGTATGGTTTCTCAGTTCTCTTCAGTCACTCAGTCATGTCCGACTCTTTGCAACCCCATGGACTGCAGCATGCCAGGATTCCCTGTCCCTCACGAATTCCTGGAGCATGCTCACTCATGTCCATCAAGTTGGTGATGGCATCCAACCATCTCATCCTCTGATGTTCCCTTGTCTTCCTGCTTTTAATCGTTCCCAGCATCAGGGTCTTTTCCAATGAGTCAGTTCTTCACATCAAGTGGCCAAATATTGGAGTTTCAGCTTCAGCATCAGTCCTTCCAATGAATATTCAGGACTGATGTCCTTTAGGATTGATTGGTGTGATCTCCTTGCAGTCCAAGGGACTCTCAAGAGTCTTCTCCAACACCACAGTTCAAAAGCATGAACTCTTCGGTGCTCAGCTTTCTTTATAGTCCAACTTTCACATCCATATATGACCACTGGAAAAACCATA
Organism: Capra hircus; assembly: GCF_001704415.2. NCBI lineage: Eukaryota > Metazoa > Chordata > Mammalia > Artiodactyla > Bovidae > Capra > Capra hircus. Next base: position 47,176,114 of record NW_017189516.1, read on the forward strand.
GCCTTGACTAGATGGACCTTTGTTGGCAAAGTAATGTCTCTGTTTTTAATATGATGTCTAGGTTGGTCATAACTTTTCTTCCAAGGAGCAAGCATCTTTTAATTTCATGGCTGCAGTTACCATCTGCAGTGATTTTAGAGCCCCCAAAATGAAGTCTATCACTGTTTCCTTTGATTCACCATCTATTTCCCATGGAGTGATGGGACCAGATGCCATGATCTTAGTTTTCTGAATGTTGAGCTTTAAGCCAACTTTTTCACTCCTTTTTTCACTTTCATCAAGAGGCTCTTTAGTTCCTCTTCACTTTCTGCCATAAGGGTGGTATCATCTGCATATCTGAGGTTATTGATATTTCTCCCAACAATCTTGATTCCAGGTTGTGCTTCACCCAGCCCGGCATTTTGCATGATGTACTCTGCATAGAAGTTAAATAAGCAGGGTGACAAGATACAGCCTTGACGTACTCCTTTTCCTATTTGGAACCAGTCTGTTGTTTCATGTCCAGTTCTAACTGTTGCTTCTTGACCTGCATACAGATTTCTCAGGAGGCAGGTCAGGTGGTCTGGTATTCCTATTCCTTTAAGAATTTTCCACAGTTTATAGTGATCCACATAGTCAAAGGCTTTGGCATAGTCAATAAAACAGAAGTAGATGTTTTTCTGGAACTCTTGCTTTTTTGATGATCCACTGGATGTTGGCAATTTGATCTCTGGTTCCTCTGCGTTTTCTAAAACCAGCTTGAACATCTGGAAGTTCATGGTTCATGTACTGTTGAAGCCTGGCTTGGAGAATTTTGAGAATTGCTTTGCTAGCATATGAATGGTTTCTCACTTTGATTCTAATTCTTATTTGCCTCATGACTAATGATGTTGAGGGTAATTTCATGTGATTAGTTACCATCCTTATGTTTTTTTTTTGATGAAGTTTTTGTTAATTCTTTGCCTGTTCTTTCATTATTGTTGTTAGTATTGGATTAGATTTGCCAAACCTTTGTTTAGAATTATTGCATTTATGTCCATGAGGAATATTGGTCCTAAGTTTCTTTCCTTATAATAGTTTGGCTTGTTTTGGTAGTAGCATAATGTTGGTGTTAGTGGGTGAACTGGAAAAGATTCCCTCCTCTTCAATTTCTGGAATAGTTTGTATAGAATTGGTATCATTCGTTCCTTAACTGTTTGGATATTCACCACTGAAGCCATCTGATTCTGAAGTTATCTTTGTTGAAAGGACTTTAGCTACACTGTCTTTTTTTTTAATAAATATAAGGTTATTCAGGCTATTTATTTTTCAGGGAGCTCCAATAGTTTGAGCTGTCAAGCAATCTGTCCATTTTATCAAAGTTTTAAAACATTTTGGCACAAAGTTCTTCAAAATAATTCATGATCCTTTAAAATTTTCTATACTCTGTAGTGATGTCACTCCTTTCATCCCTAATATTCATAGTTCAATTCAGTTGCTTAGTCATGTCCGACTCTTTGTGACAGGCTTTCCTGTCCATCACCAACTCCCAATAATTTGTATATTTTTTCATTAGCCAATTCAGCTAAAGGCTTATCAATTTTGCTGAACTTCTCAAAGAATCACTTTTAAGTTACTGATTTTTGTCTGTTGTTTTCTGTTATTATTTCACCAATTTCTATCACAATCTTTATTGTTTGATATTTATTAATTATGGATATAACTTGCTATTTTTTCCTAGTTTCAGAAGGTGGATGTTGAAATCATTGATTTGAAAATGTTCTTATTTTCTCATGTGGGCATTTTTTCTTGACTGCATATTTAGAGGCATCCTACACATTTTAATATATTCTGTTTTCATTTGCATTCACTTCAAAAGACTTCTAATTTAACTTTTGGTTTGCCTCTTAGATCTATGGGCTATTTAGAAATAGAATATTTATTTTGCAAATATTGGGAGATTTTATAGAAATCATTTTGTTATTGATTTTCAATTTAGTTTCATAGTGGTCAGAGAATATATTTAATGTGACTTGAATTTTTAAAATGTTTTTGAGGCTCATTTTATGACCTCAAGTACCGTCTATCTAAATGTTCCCTGTTCTCTTGGAAAGAATGTGTATTCCATTAACGCCAGTTAAGAGGCTCACTCTATTTTGATCGCACCAGTGAAGCTGTCAGCCCTTATGGCCTGCTCTGCTCTGGCAGAACATCTGTGCCAATGGAGCTGGAGGGCTCTTGGTAGCATCCCAGGCAAAAATGCCATAGACTCCTACTATTTCTACTCAATATTCAGCAATTGTTCAAGCATAAATACTTCTTACATTGTTATATGCCTTTGGACTACTGCCATAGTACTGAAAAGGTTGTTTTTGTCAATTTTCTTCAGCTTTTTAGCTGCTTTTGGGGGAGAGGATTTGCCAAACTCCTCACTCAGCCATCACCAGAGGTTTATCTGGGGCTATGATATTTTAAACAATAAGTGGGAAAGTTTGAAAGCTGTGCTCCCTTAAAAAAATTTGTTCCTCAAAATCCAGGGTCGTCTCTTCAAGTTCTGCACCAACTGAGAGAAAAACTCACTCACTTATATATAAAATGTAACTATAGTTAACCTGTTTTGCAAAGTGTGCATTGGTATTGACATATTCTGTATTAATTAACAGAATTTTTATATATGTGTGCTAAGGGGCAATTAGTAGCTGAGCTACAAGAGTAATAAAAAATTGTATAGAAAAATGCAATGGGCATAGTCTCTGCTATTTAGTCTCACTCTTGAGTGGTTGCTTAAAGTGAAGTCACTCAGTCGTGTCCAACTCTTTGTGACCCCATGGACAGTAGCCTACCAGGCTCCACCGTCCATGGGATTTTCCAGGCAAGAATACTGGATTGGGCTACCATTTCCTTGTACAACTAAGATGTCAATGGGATTTTCTCTGAGGCAACTAAAGAGGTATTTTCCCTGTAGAATGTCATGGATGGTAAACTGAACTGTGATAAGATAAGGATCAGTTCAGTTCAGTTCAGTAGCTCAGCCGTGTCCGACTCCTTGTGACCCCATGAAACGCAGCATGCCAGGCCCCCCTGTCCATCAACTCCCGGAGTCCACTCAAACTTGCATCCATCGAGTTGGTGATGCCATCCAGCCATCTCATCCTCTGTTGTCACCTTCTCCTCCTGACCCCAATCCCTCCCAGCATCAGAGTATTTTCCAATGAGTCAACTCTTTGCATGAGGTGGCCAAAGCACTGGAGTTTCAGCTTTAGCATCAGTCCTTCCAAAGAACACCCAGGGCTGATCTCCTTCAGAATGGACTGGTTGGATCTCCTTGCAGTCCAAGGGACTCTCAAGTGTCTTCTCCAACACCACAGTTCAAAAGCATCAATTCTTCGGCGCTCAGCTTTCTTCATAGTCCAACTCTCACATCCATACCTAACCACTGGAAAAACCATAGCCTTGACTAGACAGACCTTTGTTGGCAAAGTAATGTCTCTGCTTTTTAATATGCTATCTAGGTTGGCCATAACTTTCCTTCCAAGAAGTAAGCATCTTTTAATTTCATGGCTGCAGTCACCATCTGCAGTGATTTTGGAGCCCAAAATAATAAAGTTTGACACTGTTTCCCCATCTATTTCCCATGAAGTGCTGGGACCAGATGCCATGATCTTCGTTTTCCGAATGTTGAGCTTTAAGCCAACCTTTTCACTCTCCTCTTTCACTTTCATCAAGAGGCTTTTTAGTTCCTCTTCACTTTCTGCCTTAAGAGTGGTGTCATCTGCATATCTGAGGCTATTGATATTTCTCCCAGCAATCTTGATTCCAGCTTGTGCTTCTTCCAGCCCAGCGTTTCTCATGGTGTACTCTGCATAGAAGTTAAATAAGCAGGGTGGCAGTATACAGCCTTGACGTACTCTTTTTCCTATTTGGAACCAGTCTGTTGTTTCATGTCCAGTTCTAACTGTTGCTTCCTGACCCACATATAGGTTTCTCAAGAGGCAGATTAGGTGGTCTGGTACTCCTATCTCTTTCAAATTTTCCACAGTTTATTGTGATCCACACAGTCAAAGGCTTTGACATACTCAATAAAGCATGAATAGATGTTTTTCTGAAACTCTCTTGCTTTTTCCATGATCCAAAGGATGTTGGCAATTTGATCTCTGGTTCCTCTGCCTTTTCTAAAACCAGCTTGAACATCTGGAAGTTCATGGTTCACGTATTGCTGAAGCCTGGCTTGGAGAATTTTGAGCATTACTTTACTAGCGTGTGAGATGAGTGCAATTGTGTGGTAGTTTGAGCATTCTTTGGCATTGGCTTTCTTTGGGATTGGAATGAAAACTGACCTTTTCCAGTCCTGTGGCCACTGCTGAGTTTTCCAAATTTGCTGGCATATTGAGTGCAGCACTTTCACAGCGTCATCTTTCAGGATTTGAAACAGCTCAACTGGAATTCCATCACCTCCACTAGCTTTGTTCGTAGTGATGCTTTCTAAGGCCCACTTGACTTCACATTCCAGGATGTCTGGCTCTAGGTGAGTGATCACACCATCGTCATTATCTTGGTTGTGAAGATCTTTTTTGTACATTTCTTCTGTGTATTCTTGCCATCGCTTCTTAATATCTTCTGCTTCTGTTAGGTCCATACCATTTCTGTCCTTTACTGAGCCCATCTTTGCATGGAATGTTCCCTTGGTATCTCTAATTTTCTTGAAGAGATCTCTAGTCTTTCCCATTCTGTTCTTTTCCTCTATTTCTTTGCATTGATTGCTGAAGAAGGCTTTCTTATCTCTTCTTGCTATTCTTTGGAACTCTGCATTCAGATGCTTATATCCTTTGTTTTCTCCTTTGCTTTTCACCTCTCTTCTTTTCACAGCTATTTGTAAGGCCTCCCCAGACAGCCATTTTTTCTTTTTTGCATTTCTTTTCCATGGAGATGGTCTTGATCCCTGTCTCCTGTACAATGTCATGAACCGCAGTCCATAGTTCATCAGGCACTCTGTCAGATCTAGTCCCTTGAATCTATTTCTCACTTCCACTGTATAATCATAAGGGATTTGATTTAGGTCATACCTGAATGGTCTAGTGGTTTTCCCTACTTTCTTCAATTTAAGTCTGAATTTGGCAATAAGGAGTTCATGATCTGAGCCACAGTCAGCTCCTGGTCTTGTTTTTGCTGACTGTATAGAGCTTCTCCATCTTTCACTGCAAAGAGTATAATCAATCTGATTTCGGTGTTGACCATCTGGTGATGTCCATGTGCAGAGTCTTCTCTTGTGTTGTTGGAAGAGAGTGTTTGCTACTACTACTGTGGGCAGGAATCCCTTAGAATAAATGGAGTAGCCATCATGGTCAACAAAACAGTCCAAAATGTAGTACTTGGTGCAGTCTCAAAAACAACAGAATGATCTCTGTTCATTTCCAAGGCAAACCATTCAATATCACAGTAATCCAAGTCTATGCCCCAACTAGTAATGCTGAAGAAGCTGAAGTTGAATGGTTCTATGAAGACCTACAAGACCTTTTAGAACTAACACCCTAAAAAGATGTCCTTTTCATTATAGGGGGTTGAAATGCAAAAGTAGAATGTCAAGAAACACCTGGAGTAACAGGCACATTTGGCCTTGGAACATGGAATGAAGCAGGGCAAAGGCTAATAGAGTTTTGCCAAGACAATGTACTGGTCATAGCAAGATAAGAATCGGTGGATAACAAAGAACCAGAACAAGAATAGAAGCAAATCAGAACCTACCATTTCCTTCAGCTACTCATAGCTAAGGCTTTTTCTAGCTCCCAGAAAGTGTGGGTTGGAGTTAATACCATTCACATCACAACAGTATTTGTTAATAATTATATCTCATATGTTCATTATATATTTATTTATTATAAATTTTAAATTTAAATATGTATTTATTATATTAAAATATGAGACTTCCCTGGTGGTTCAGCAGTAAAGAATCTGTCTCCCAGTGCATGAGACACAGGAGATGCAGGTTCAATCCCTGGGTCAGGAAGATCCGCTGGAGGAGGGCATGGCAACCCATTCAGTATTCTTGCCTGGGAAATCCCATGGACAGAGGAGCCTGGTGGGCTACTGTCCATAGAGTCACAAAGAGCCAAACACGACTGAAGCAACTGAGTAGCCACGCATGCATAATAATATGTATTTATTATATTAATGTTATAGACTTTTTATATTTAAATATATACTTATATGAGATATAGTTTGTATATTATGTACACAAATCAAGACTATCAATTAAAGAATCTGAATGTAGTGAGGTTACATATTCAATTGCACATTTTTATCCAGTAGAGGTGCAAATAATTTCTATCATGTAGAAAGGATGATGCCTCAAATTATAATTTATTGCTCTGTAGAGAATTACCAGTTCTGTATTTAACCCAACAATCTTATCCTAGCATTCTTTATTACACTGCCTACAATTAGCTCCTCAAATGTTTCTGAAATCAGTCTTAATGTTTTATTGGTTCCTTCATTAATTTTTTTAATAAAATGTTTGACACAAGAGTTATAATTTTAAAATTTTGAAAAGTATACTTTAGTAATATGTGTATGGGTAGAAAAATCAAGAAAGAGAGAGAAGAAGAGGGAGAGAGAGAGAGAAAAAAATGCACATTATTTAGGACACTGAATAATTTTTTCCATGAGTTAGATTCCAGTTTCATTTTAAGACCCTGGGTTAGAAGGAACTTTCAGATACAGTTGACACAGGTGCATGCATCTCAATGACATGGAGGTGAACAACCCTTCTTTATAGAGTGAAATAAGGTTCACATTAGAATTTCCCAGGGAGAAATTTCAAAATATACTTATTCAGGTTCCCCCATCTTCTCCCTCCACTTCTGTCATACATTTAGGGTTGGATTTCACTGCAAGTAGAGCTTTCTTGGTGGCTCAGATGCTAAAGAATCTGCCTGCTGTGTAAGAGGCCTGGGTAAGAGAAACCAAATTATGTGACTTGCCTAAATAGGAGTTAACCCTGTTTTTTTTCTTGCTAACCAAGAAATTGATAGATAGTCTACCTAGGGGAAGTGCAGCTGCTCCAGGAAGTCACTGTGACGCAGGCTCCTTTTTGCCTCATGATCCTCCTTGCCTCATGATCCTCCAGTCTTAGAAGAAAGCTTGGTTCCTCATGGTGGAAAGTCATTGGCACACCCTTTGAAAGTTATTATTCCCCACTGCAGGCAAGAAAAATGGAGAATGGTAAAGAGAAAAACACGTCAGCTAGATTTGTCTCTCTTTTCAGGAAAACTGTAAATTTCATAAATGCCTCACTCAGCAGATTTCTATTTTTATTTCGTAAGGTACTTCCCTGGTGGCTCAGACAGTAAAGCATCTGCCTACAATGTGGGAGACCCGGGTTCAATCCCTGGGTTGAGAAGATCTCCTGGAGAAGGAAATGGCAACCCACTCCAGTATTCTTGCCTGGAAAATCCCATGAACAGAGAAGCCTGGTAGGCTACAGTCCATGGGGTTGTAAAGAGTCAGACATGACTGAACGACTTCATTTCCACTTCCACTGAGTCACAAGGGGCTTCCCTGGTGGCTCAGCTGGTAAAGAATCTGCCTGCAATGCAGGAGACCTGGGTTCAGTCCCTGAGTTGGGAAGATCCCCTGGAGAAGGGAAAGGCTACCCACTCTAGTATTCTGGCTCGAGAATTCCATGGACTGTATAGTCCATAGGGTTGCAAAGAGTGGGACACGACTAAGTGACTTTCCCTTTCACTGAGTCAGAAGGTCAAGTATAGCTATAGAAGTCTGGAGAGGGGAGAATTAATGGACACAGTGCTCTCTCAATAAAATCTGTGTTCTCATAAGGGGATAATCCATTTTGGATAGGCAGCTAAGTGTTACAGCCACCAAAAATGTATTTGAATCTGGAGGATGAAGTACTTTTCCCCATAACATTGAGCAGAGTTTCCTGTGCTATACAGTAGGTATATTGCTTCTGGTAGGTGCTCGCTTTACCATATTCATCATTTCTTGAATAATGGTATCTAAACAAGACTCACTCTTATCTGCTGATCATTATAAGATCATTCAGTACAAGTCAATACTTTTATAATTGTGAATTCAAATGTTGTTGCGTTTCTAATATTTAAAGTTTCTCCTTCTCCTTTTAGATTCATATTTATTTTCATTCTTTGTCTCTCCCAAGTGGCCCTTTGTCTGATGTTATTGTTTTTGACACTGCTTCCTGAATTGCAGAAGTTTAAACCACACTAGGCCTCCCTGTCCATTGCCAACTCCCAGAGTTTACTCAAACTCATGTCCATTGAGTTGGTGATGCCATCCAACCATTTCATCCTCCATCGTCCCCTTCTCCTCCTGCCTTCAGTCTTTTCCAGTATCAGGGTCTTTTCAAATGAGTCATAAGAATGTTATTAGATGTTATTCTTTATCCTACTTATAATCTCTCCAGATAACAGTTTCCAAATCTCACCATAATAATATTACCTGATTTTGTTGACTTGACTATAATCTTTATTATTGTCACTTTGTATAATAAGTACTTTCATGAAAGAGACAAAGAAAGGGAGGAAGAAGGGGATAGGGAAGAGAGGCTGGAGGAAAAACAGATTTACAGCATTTGTCCCCCATCAATAAAACCTAGTTTTGTCCATGTTAGTTGTAAGAACAATCTGGATGGATTCCTTGACTCAAGGTATGATTTGTGTCAATGAAAATGATCATTATTTTTTTTAGCAAAATACTAAGATTCCTCAGTTATGAAAGAGCTGATTTTCCTTACAATCATGCTGTCTTTTTCTATATTTATTTGTTTATATTTTGCCTCTTTCAGTAAAAAGCATTGTTTCTCAGGAATCCATGATTCTGTCTTAATAAAGTGACCATGTTTCCTTTGAAAACTTTTTCAGTTGTGCCTTTGCAAGATCAAAACCTACATTAAAAATAAATTAAAATTTTAGGATGCCTTCAACACTTAAAGCTATCTTTGAGATTTCCCAGATGGTCCCTGGAAAGGTAGAAATTTGCTATTTCACCTTATCAAAAAGAGCTGCCAGAAGTAATTAGTTTCTTTCTTTCTTTTTTTGGTAACTCCATATTTCTTCTTTAGCTTAACATTACTGTAAAAATTTTATGGGAAGAATTTCCAAATAAGAAGAGATGTTCAGTCTTTCCAAGGTTAAGTTTGTATAAGTAAATTTTGTTAATAGCAATATTTCAGAGATTTGTCAATGCCTTCAATAGTCTGCAATATAATGTTACTTTCAAGGAAATCCTTGATCAAACCTTTACAAAATAGTTATTTACTACACCCCAACAGAGAATTTTACTCTTCTACATTCTTATAATATTGGTTACTTTGATAAATCAACCACAACCATCCATGTTTATTATCAGCGTTATCCTTACCCCTGATGTATTCATGAAGGCTCTGTTATTAATGCTTCAGACTAAACTTTGTAGAAAGCACAACAAAACAGTCTCAGAGCCTGTGGGAAGGATGTTACTGTGTACCACGAACTATTGATACTCCAGAGAATACACTCTTGGGTACGACTTCAAGCTGATGATAACTTGGACAACTTTCAAGATGTGATATGGACTGCTAGGAATTAATAGGGATATTTTTAGTCTGTAAGTGGGCATATTTAAACACAGATTGAACACAGATTACTGATAAGAATAAAAATAATTAATGACACAGGGCTAAATCTTATGAGGAAACTATAACTGTGATTATGTATTTAGAATGATGTTGATATGATTTGGGGTTTTCTTTCTTTTTTTTTTTTTTTTTTTCCGGTCATTTTTTGTTGTTGTTTAGTCACTGAGTAAACTCTTTTGTGACCCCGTGGACTGTAGCCCACCAGGCTCCTCTCTCCATGGGATTTCCCGGGCAAGAATACTGGAGTGGACTACCATTTCCTTCTCCAGGGGATCTTCCTGACCTAGGGATCAAACCTGTGTCTCCTGCATTGGCAGGTGCATTCTTTACCACTCAGCCACTAGTGAAAGTCATTCAGTTGTGTTCAACTCTTTGAGACCCCATGGACTATACAGTCCATGGACTTCTCCAGGCCAGAATACTGGAGTGGGTAGCCTTTCCCTTCTCCAGGGGATCTTCCCAACCCAGGGATCGAACCCAGGTCTCGCACACCAGCTGAGCCACAAGGGAAGCCCCTAGGGAAACCTCCGTTTCTTATAAACTGTTCTTAACTCTAAATTTAGTAGATTATGACTGTGTAAACTGAAAATACCACTAATGATATTTACATCTCATTGAACCCCTCTCTCAATTCAAATAACATTTTTACTGAAACTTTTCATGGTAAGTTAATTATTTGTATAGACTTAAATGGAACCCGTCCTCATTTTTACCAGGATGTAATTGAATATATCAATTGTTTAACCAAGGCCATCCCCTATTTTGAGTGTTATATTTAAATATTATACTAATCTGATCAAATATGGAAATCTCATTATAAAAATTGACTTTATATAAATAGAGCCAAAGCTTATCGAGTCCTCTCAAGAAAACTGGTTTGGTACTTGGCTTATATAGGGTCTCGGTCTCATAAGTGCTAAAAGGATCCATTTTTGTCAGGCAGTACATATTAGAAAATGTGGGGAACCTAAAGAGAGAGGATATAACTCAAATTTATAGTACTGTCAGGGAAATTCATAGGAGAATATGTTAGGCTTAGTTTCCTAGCCTTAGGTTATAATGACAAAAATATATACTTTTACAAGCCCAACCCCAAATTCCTTTTGCAAATTTCTAGACAGAAGTTCTTAGGATGTAATTTCTAAATGCTATATGCTCAAGGAACTTTATGATTAATTATTACTCCTGTTGCACTTATATAAATAATGAGATCAAACATAATGAGATCAGTTTTACTGTGATCAACAATAGTCTTTGGAGAAACTCACAAATAGGTAGAAATTAAGAACAATCTTAAGTAATCTGGAGGAAAAAGAAGAAATGACAGGAGAAATTAGGAAATGCTCTGAAGCTATGGAAAAAAAAACATATAGAAAAGCTCACTAAATGCAGCTAATGCATTGTTCAGAAGGAAATACATAGCTATAAATGCCTATATTATAAAAGAAAGACTTCAAATTCATAACCTAACCTTACAAAAATAGAAAAAGAAAAAAACAAAGCAAGCAGAAGGAAGGAAATGTGGATTAGTGTATAAATAAATGAAATACAGAGAGGGAAGCAATGGAGAAAATCAACAAAACCTCAAGTTTGTTCTCTGAAATATCAATAAAATTGACAAATCTTCAGCTTGACTAAGACAAATAGATGATCAAATTCTAAAGTCTGGAGTGAAAGAGGAGGCATGATTACTAGCCTTACAGAAACAAAAAAGGTATTATAAGGAATACTATGAACAGTTGTATGCCAAAAAATTAGATTACCTAGAGGAAATGGAAAAATTGTGAGAAAGACACAAACTACTGAATCTAATTCAAGAATAAATGAAAAATCCTAGTTGACTTAATAACAATAACAAAGAGACTAAGTTAGTAAACAAAAACTTCCCACAAAGAAATGCCCAGGACTCTGGAATTCTACCAACATCTAAAGGGTTAACACCAATCCTTGGCAAACTTCCAAAAAAAGAACACATGGCAGCTAATTTTATGAAGCCAGTATTATTCTGCTGACAAAATTAGGCAAAGATATCACATTAAAGGAAAACTATAGAATTATTTCCCTTACAAATATGTTCAAAAGATACAAAAATTTATAACACAATACTAGAAAACTAAAGCCAGCAACACACACACATAGTACACCATGAACAAATGGGCATTAGTCCAAGAATTCAAGGTTGGCTCAATGTATGGAAATCAATGATTTTGATAAATCACAAACAATAAAGGACTAAAATCGCATTACCATCTGAATAGATGCAGAAAAAGTATTGTTATAATCTAACACCCTTTCTTGATAAAAAGTACTCAACAAAGTAAAAATAGAAGGTAATTCCTGAAAAGGACATCTATGAAAAACCCATAGCTAACATACTTTATGGCAAAGGACAGAAAGCTAAGATCAAGAACAAAAAAATAGAATGTTTACTCTCTCTACTTCCACTCAGTATTGTACCAAAGGTTGTTCTTATTAGGGAAGAAAACAGAGACTGAGATTGGCAAGGAAGGAGTAAACTATCTCCATTTGCAGATGACATAATCTTACATATAGAAATCCCTAAAGAATCAAGAAACTATTAAAATTAATAACCAAGTTTAGTGCAATGACATTTTATATACAACGCCAAAGGCACAATCCATGGAAGAATGAATTAATGAAGCTGGACTTGATTTCATGAAGCTAGACTTCATGAAAATTAAAAACTTCTGCTCTATCAAATACAATGTCAAGAATATGAGAATACAAGCTATAGACTGGAAGAAAATATTTGCAAAAGTCATATCTAATAAAGAACTATTAATCAAAATACACAAAGAAGTCTTAACAACAATAAGAAAATGAACAACCCAATTAAAAAAATGGGCCAAAAACCTGAACAGACATCTCATGAAAGAAAATATACAGATGGCAAGCAAGCATATAAAATATATTCAATATCATATGTTATTAGAGAATTACTAATTAAGACCAAAATGAGATACCAGAAGGAACCGTTCTAAGCGGCCAGAATCCAAAACACTTACACCACCACTTGCTTGGAGAAGCTAGAGCGACAGGAACTCTTATTCACCGCTGATAGGAATCAAAGTGCTCTTCAGTTTGACATTCTGGAAAAGGCAAAACTATGGGAACATTAAAAAGATAAGCAGTTCCCAGGGGTAGTGGCTTGGATATGAATAGGCAGAGCACAGAGGAGTTTTTCAGGACAGAGAAAATATTCTACATGATATTATAATACTGGAAATATGTTCTTATACTGTTGTCCAAACCCATAGACTATACAGCACAAGTTTTGCTTTTTTAATAAGTATCTTTAACAGAACTAATCATGTTACAGTTGAATGGAATCTTAAACATAATAATAAATTCAAGCCCCTAATTTCACAAATAAGGAAAATGAATGCCTTAGAGGTTTAGTGCCTTTTTAAAAGTTACCAGTTAGTGCTAAGTTGCAAATTAGTCATTCAACTCCAAACTACATTCATTTTACTTGACCCCAGTATCTCAGGAGACACTTTCAGGTTATGATAGTTCAATTTTTGACCCTAAAACACATCTATAAACAGATTTTGGGTTAAATTTGGTGAATGTGGATATGGCAATCGATTGATTTATTTTTAGAGGCCAATTTTGTTACCAGGTTATAATAATTAAAGTTAGGCATTTTAAATGATTACAGAAAAAGAAACTCATAATATTTCAACTTTATATTTACTCTATAAAATATAATAGTTTTATACAGTTCGACCTATAAAATATAGCAGTTTTATACAGTTTATAAAATATAACAGTTTGAACTATGGTGTTGGGGAAGTCTTGAGAGTCTCTTGGACAGCAAGGAGATCCAACCAGTCAATCCTAAAGGAAATCAGTCCTGAATATTCATTGGAAGGACTGATGCTGAAGCTGAAACTCCAATACTTTGGCCACCTGATGCAAAGAACTGACTCATTGGAAAAGACCCTGATGCTGGGAAAGATTGAAGGCAGGAGGAGAAGGGGAGGACTGAGGGTAAGATAGATGGATGGCATCACCAACTCCATGAACATGAGTTTCAGAAAGTTCCAGGAGTTGGTGATGGACAAGAAAGCCTGGCGTGCTACAGTCCATGGGGTCACAGAGTTGGACATGATTGAGTGACTAAACTGAACTGATAAAATATAAAACTATAAAAGTCCAGACTTTATACCCTAGTGATTAATAATGCCAATAATGCCATTTTATTTTCCCCTAAGGGGTAAGATCTCTCTGTGATAAAACTGATACTATTGATTAGATGCAGAGAGAAAATCTCAATTTAAGACACAAATAATGTCAAAATCAGAGCTAGTTTCTAAAGCAAATGTTCTAATGGTGTGATGTGCTCAAGTGCTTTCATATAATTATTTCTATAAAATAGATTGTAAAAAATAAATCATTATTTTTGCCATTTATAACTTAATTTAATGATGCTACTATTTCCTTGATAAATTTTGGGCATGGAAAGGAAAGAAGCCTAGCTATTTGTATATCAAGAGTGTAAATACAAAATATGTTTGTGTTGAGCAAATAGGAATGTAGCTCATGTTTACTTATATGCTGGTGAAATATCTTTGCTCCCACAGCAGAGAACATTATTGAAAAGTAAGAATTGAGAAAGTTTTTATTAAAATATCAAGTTTTTCTCAGAATAATATATAATGGTCTTGCTTTCATACTCCTAGAGCAGGCAGAAGACACTTCTAGCTTCTGTTAAAAATGATATCTATGATTATTTTTAGTTTACAAAGAAATTAGAAAATGCAATTTCATTTTACAGGAGGCAAGATGGATGGCTCTGCTCATTCTTATGTTTGTGAAATATCCCTTGACATCTAAAACTTATGATAAAAATTGTAATATATATTTTTTAAAGTAAAACAATAATTGAATGTTAATTTTATCCCTGTGGACATACGTGTAGACTATAATACTTGCAAAACAGTTCCTCCAACTTGCAGTGTCAACATAACAATGGAAATACCCACAAAACCACCTACAAAGATAAACTGAATTCTTGTGCCAAATTTTGCTCTGTGAACTACTTCAAGATTTTTTAGGTCCCTTGGGAGATTAGGATTGACACATATGCACTATTGATACTGTGTATAAAATAGATATCTAATGAGAATATACTGTATCGCACAATGAACTCCAAAAGAGAGGGAATCTATGTATATGTTTGGCTGATTTATTTTGCCATGAATTAGAGAGTAACACAACATTGCAAAGCAACTATACTTCCAATAAAAGTTCATTTAAAAATATTTTATAGATCTTTAGAAAAATAACACAAACACATGCAAAAACAAATTTCTCTACCCCATTGTAACCAAATTTAGAGAACTCTGCCTTGGAAATGGGGCTTCTCAGCTGGCTCAGTGGTAAAGAATCTGCCTGCCAAGTAGGATATGCTGGTTTGATCCCTGGGTTGGGAAGATCCCCTGGTGAAGGAAATGGCAAACTACTGCAGTATTCTTGCCTGGGATATCCCAAGGGCAGAGGAGCCTGGTGGGCTACAGTCCATGGGGTCACAAAAGAGTTGGACATGACTTAGCAACTAAATAGCAACAACCACCTCAGGAATACTGAAAATCCCTATTTAAAACTACCTGTTAAATTGTGTTTAACTGAATGTTTCATAATTTTTTTAAAAATTGACAGTTTGTTCAGGCAAAACACCACTTTCATGCTTATAGTTTAGGAAATGCTAACTCTGAGGTATACAGAGTTAACAAACCTTGGATGTCTGACTTCTAACTAGTTTCATCTATGAAGTCAACAAATATTGATTGAGCACCAAACTATGACAAACTGCTTTTAAGAAACTGGTCACTGTTTATGTTCTTTCTCTGCCTTTCAAAATCATCGTAGCAAAATTTTCAAGGCATCAAATTCTGAGAACCAATTACGTCATTGCATTTAGTTCAGTTCTCAACTGAACATTCACCACAGTAGGTTACTAATGCCTGTGCATCCTCCTCAGAGTTTAGGAAGGATCTGCCTTGTTCTTAATTTATAAGCAAGTGCTTTCATAAGTGAACTACTTGCCAACTATTTTATCTGGAAAACTGTCCAGTTTTTCTTTGGGTTAAGATGCTGAAAGTTAGTTGACAGTAATTGCAAGCATGTTATCTGGGAGGAATAATATATTAGGCTCTATAATTATTATAGCTTAGGCAGAATTAGCTTCCTAATCCCTGAATAAAATCCTGAGAAGCTAGAACAGAGGCAGATAATATTTCTTGGGGAGAAGAGATTCCACACATTTTCTTTTGAGTAGCGCTCTTTTCAGAAAGAACCAGGTTGAGTGGTGGTCTGTTTCTGTGACAAAGCCCCTCCCCCGCCCCAAAAATGTATAAAATAACAAAAATACTTGAAAATCATAAAATTAAGCTAATCAGAAATAACCATGCTCCCTATTAGGAGACTTTTGTTCTAGATATTTTTGCACACACATAGAAGAAAGATAGAAAATATTTGTATCAGATAGGGTTCAGTTATAGAATCAAAATCAGAGTAGTGGCTTCTGCATCACTTATGTCTTCTGAATCTTGTGCAGATCCATTGTTTGGACAACTAGAACCCACCAGGACCCAGACCATACAGGGAGGGGAGTTCTGGGAAATATACGTCCAGCTTAACCAAGTTGACATAGTATAAAGCACTACAAAGTATTTATGAAACAGAATTATATTACAAAAGCGATTTTAGAATATTCAATTTCCCAAATCATCCCACCCTCTCCCTCTGAGTCCAAAAGTCCTATGTCTGATGCAGGATACAGCATGCTTGGAGCTGGTGCATGGGGATGACCCAGAGAGGTGTTATGGGGAGGGAGGTGGGAGGGGGGTTCATGTTTGGGAACGCATGTAAGAATTAAAGATTTTAAAATTTAAAAAAAATAAAAAATAAAAAATTTTTAAAAAATCAAAAAAAATAAAAAAATACGAAAAAGAAAAAAGAAAAAAAAAGAATATTCAATTTCATTTTTGTTGAAAAGAAGAAAAAGAAACTGAAGCAATCCAGATGAACGCTTCTTCAGCATGGTGTATTTTATTTTCTGAATGCTCTATTCAGAGTTTACCCAAATGTTGAATGCGTTAAAGAGTTAGAGCTGTGGTCTTTTATTTAACTATATGTTTAAATTTTAGACAGAGCAATGATATTTATAGCATGAGAGAAATAGTTCGTTTGTTCTCTCACATTTTCCCCTACCCCTTCCCTATTTTTTGATTTATTCTTCATTAAATATTCCTGTCTAAAAACATGTTACAGTTCATAACAGTTTTATTCTGTTCAGTACCAGTAATTTTGGCATCTGTTTAGTATTATTCTATACTGACATGAATGCAGTGTTCATTACCTGGAATTTTGCCATGACCAGTATGGAATTCTTTGTTCTGAGTGATTTCTAAATTGTCTGGATTATGTTGTCAAGTAGTTCTTTCAAGAAGATCTCAGAGTCCTGTCTTCTCTAGATCATTACTCTTTGAAAACTAGTGCTTGTTGCCTGTATATTTTTAAAACTTTTTTACTTACTGTGATGTTCTTGGGACATAATTTCTTTCCCCCAAAATGTATGTCCATGCCCCATTGTCTTCTGGCATTAGATTGTTGTCGAGAGACTTGAGAATGTTGTCTTTCCCTGAAATGAGGTACTTTTGCTAGATACTTCAGATTCTTTATTTATAGTTGAAATTCAGTGATTTTACCAAGGTGTAATCTTTTGTGCTTTCCTAGAAATTTTCTTGCACATTTAATTTCGATTCAATTGTGTCTACAGTTCAGAGGAATTTTATGATACTGATAAATACTCCACTTGTTGAGCTTATCACATTCATTTTAAGATTTTATTTTTTAGAGAAATTTTAGGTTCACAACAAAACTGAGCAGGAAGTGGAAAGATCTATGTATCTTACACACACACACACACACACACACACACGCACACACACGCGCACACACACACACACATTTGTTCCAATCAGTAACCCTACATTGACAAAGCGTTATCACCCGAAATTCACTTTACATTGGAGTTCACTTCTGGTGTGTCCATTCTGTAGAGTTTTACAAATACATGATAACATGTACACAGGATAGTTTCACTGCCATAAAAATCCCCTGTTCTCTGCCTGTTTCTCCCTCCCTCTCCTCTAACCCTTGACAACTACTGATGTTTTTATAGTCTTTACACTTTTACCTTTTTCAGAATGTCATGTACTTCCAATGATACATTATGCAGTCTGTTCAGCTTAGGAATATGTTTGCTGTTACATGTTTCATGTATCTGGATTTTTTTTTTCTTTTTGTCTTTCCCATGTTTAGACATACATGTTTAGACATACATGTTTAGACATGCAATGCAGACTTGCATTTTTGCTTTGCCTGACTCTTTTTACAATATCTGAGCATCCATTTGAGGACTAGATGTTGAAGATATGTGGTATCTTGGAGGACAGAAAAGTTCAGTTGAGACTCTGCAGTCTTTTTTAGAAACATGGTCTTTTTTAAATTTCTCGTTCTTCAGATTTCCTTCACCTTCTTAAGTCAGGGTTAGTTTTCTCCACTTGGGGTTGTGTCTGCTTCCTTGGAGAGACAGATTTAAGTTTCACTTCACTTCTCCAAATGTATGAATCCTGGAGACTTTGTTTTCTTTAGAAAGAGTTTTTAATTCTATTTTATACTTCCTTAATTTCATCCCTCGCCCCCAGTCAGAGAGGAAGACGATAAGAACATCTATTAAGTTTGCTTCTCTCCCAGATCAGGGGTATTTTTGAGAGTTTTTGTTACTTTGCCAACTCGTCCATTTGGCTCAGGGGTTGATCTCCGGTCAGTAAACTTTCATTACTGCTCTTATAGATTCTGCCTTTTCCCTTTGACAATGGTTTTGAATCTCAGAACTTTAAGTCCCATTCCTTTCTTTCTTTGGAATTGAAACTATTTTTCTTGCTGATATTTACTGTTATTTTAATGAATTTGATTAATTGTTGGAAGAGGAAACTAATTTACTTTCATTTCACTCTGCTAATCCCATTGACCCTCTCCAAAGTGAATTTAAGTGAGTATTACGTGGCATATTCAGTTCTTTCTTCTGTTCAGTAGTTATATTACATTCAGTGTCTTATTTAACCGATTCAAGTTTTCTCACCTTTGCATGATATAATACTCAAACACAGAGTTCATTGGAATAATGCTATGTAAACACTTAACACAACCTGGAGTAGGATACTACTGGAGTAGTATAAGATAAGGGATGATGCTGGTTTTCATGACACTAGCAGCAGTGAAGAAGGGCAGAAGTGGGAAGAGGTAAATATTTTGGGAGATTGACATGACAGGATTTGGTTCATCTTGTGAAATTTGACAAACTTAGGTTTAAATCCTGACTGTACCGTTTATGACTATATGCACTTGTGTTAATAGTTCTAAATTTCAGATTCATCATTGGACAGATGAAAGGTAAAATTGTTGTGAAAATTAACCAAGAGAATACATGCAAACCTCTTAGCACTGTGCCTGGCAAAGCATAAATACTCAGTATTACTCAGCTTATTAGAAATAATTGCATTAGCATTAATATTATAATTGGTATTAATATTGATACTTAATTCAGTTGAGGGGAAGAAAATTCTGATTGATTCTTAGACTTTTAGTATTTTGGTAAATAGATGTATCATTTACTGAAAGATATGGCAAACTGATAAAGAAATTTTTGGGGGGTGCAAATTATGAGTTTTCTACATATGACAAGATTTAAAGTCTCCTTGATATCTGGCCACATTTTTTCCCACGAACTCCAATTTATCATTTTCCCCTTTAAAGTTTATTGTCCAGAAATGGTGGTAGTTGTTGTTGTTATACTTGCGCAGTTGTCTGGGACTGTTTTGTGACCCCATGGACTATACATGGGGTTTCCCAGACAAGAATACTGGAATGGGTTGCCATTTGCTCCTCCAGAGGATCCTCCTGACCAAAAGTGGAAATAGTATTAATACATTGTCCAGTAGGACAATGTCGCTCATATTTTTAACACATTATGTTTATTGATACTATTTAAAGCATCATTATTACCTCTGTAAGCTATTTCCTACTCTTGTATTATATTATCTCTAGAAGATCTACAACTCTGATGAAGAATTCATGTTTCATGCTGAAGGATATTTCAAGGGTCTTGACCCTTATGAAAAGTGAAAGAAAATCTACTTTTCAGGTCAAAGAGCAAAATGGCACAACTTCAGATCAGACATTCAATCAGGTTGATGTGACTTCTAGGATTTGAATGTTGGCATGTCCCTTATTTTAAGTAGATACAAAATAATGGATTTTTATTTAAATGAGGAATAAAATATTCTCTGTGACTCTCCCCAGGGGCTGGTTGTAATGTGCCATGCATAAATAGCTTACATGGCACAATTGGCCAGTAATAAGCTTTATTAAAGTACCATTCATTAACAGATTCATTCATTCATTGGGATGTTACCTTGAGAACTTAGCATGTGGCAGGCACTATTCCAGACACTGGAGAAATGTCAATGAATTGAAGATTTACTGCTCACCTTTGTGTCCTCTCTGGCAAACAGAGTCTTGAAGGCCATGAACAATGAAGTGCTTTAGTCTGAATATTTACCGTAATAGCCCCTCATCATATTCTTTAAATATGGGACCAGGTAAAGACAACAGATAAGTATACATACTGATTATATTCTTTGCAGCCAAAGATGGAGAAACTCTGTATAGTCTGCAAAAATCAGACCTAGAACTCACTGTGGTTCAGATCATGAGCTCCTTATTGCAAAATTCAGACTTAAATTGAAAGGAGTAAGGAAAACAACCAGGCCATTCAGGTATAAACTAAATCAACTTCCTTATGATTATATAGTGGAGGTGACAAATAGATTCAAAGGATTACATCTGGTAGACAGGGTGTCTGAAGAACTATGGATGGAGGTTCATAACATTTTACAGGAGGCAGTGCCAAAACCATCCCAATTAAAAAGATTACAAAAAGGCAAGTGACTGTCTGACTAGGCGTTACAAATAGCTGAGAAATGAAGAGAAGCAAAAGAGAAAGGAAAGATACACCCAAACTGAATGCAGAGTTCCAAAGAATAGCAAGGAGAAACAAGAAAGCCTTCTTATGTGAATGTTGCAAAGAAATAGAGGAAAACAGTAGAATGAGAAAGGCTAGCGATCCCTTCAGGAAATTTAGAGATATCAAGGGAACATTTCATGCAAGGATAGGCACAGAAATTGGCATGTTTCTGTCCTTTAAGACAGAAATGGCAAGGACCTAACAGAAGCAGAAGAGATTAAGAGGAGCTGACAAGAATATACAGAAGAACTATACAAGAAAGGTCTTAAGGACCCAGATAACTATGATGGTGTGGTCATTCATCTAGAGCCAGACATCCTGGAGTGTGAAGTCAAGTGGGCCTTAGGAAGCATCACTATAAACAAAGCTAGTGAAGGTGATGGAATCCCAGCTGAGCTATTGCAAATCCTAAAAGATGATGCTGTTAAAGTGCTGTACTCTGTAAGTCAGCAAATTTGGAAAACTCAGCAGTGGTCACAGGACTGGAAAACAACAGTTTTCATTCCAATCCCAAAGAAGGGCAATGCCAAATAATGTTCAAACTACTGTACGATTGCACTCATTTCACATGCTAGCAGGGTAATGTTCAAAATCCTTCAAGGTAGGCTTCAGCAGTATGTGAACTGAAAACTTCCAGGTGTACCGGCTGGATTTGGAAAAGGCAGAGGAACCAGAGATCAAATTGCCAACGTCCGTTGGATCATGGAGAAAGCAAGGAAATTTCAGAAAAACATCTACTTCTTCTTCATTGACTATGCTAAAGCCTTTGACTGTGTGGATCACAACAAACACTGGAAAATTCTGAAAAAGATGGGAATACCAGACCACCTTACCTATCTTCTGAGGAACCTGTATGTAGGTCAAGAAGCAATAGTTAGAACTGGACATGGAACAATGGACTGGTTCCAAATTGAGAAATGAGTTAATCAAGGCTATATATTGTCACTCTGCTTATTTAACTTATAGGCAGAGTACATGCAGAATGCTGGGCTGGATGACTCACAACTTGAAAGCAAGATTGCTGGGAGAAATATCAACAACCTCAGATGCAGATGATACCACTCTAATGGCTGAAAGTGAAGAGAAACTCAAGAGTCTCTTGATGAAGGTGAAAGAGGAGAGTGAAAATGCAGGCTTAAAACTCAATATTCAAAAAATTAAGATCATGGCATCCAGTCCCATCACTTCATGGAAAATAGAAGTAGGGGGGGAATTAGAGTGACAGATTTTATTTTCTTGGGCTTCAAAATCACTGCGGATGGTGAAATCACTGTAGCCATGAAATTAAAAGATGCTTGCTCTTTGGAAGGAAAACCATGACAAACCTAGACAGAGTAATAAAAGGCAGAGCCATCACTTTGCTGATAAGGTTCATATAGTCAAAGCTATGTTTTTTCCAGTAGTCATGTATGGATGTGAAAGCTGGACCATAAAGAAGGCTGTGCACCAAAGAATTGATGCTTTCAAACCAGTCAATCCTAAAGGAAATAAACCCTGACTATTCATTGGAAGGACTGATGCAGAAGCTGAAGCTTCAAAACTTTGGCTCCCTAATGTGAAGAGCTGACTCATTGTAAAAGACCCTGATGCTGGGAAAGATTGAGGGCAAGAGGAGAAGCAGGCAACAGAGGATGAGATGAATGGATGGCATCACTGACTCAATGGACATGAATTTGAGGAAACTCTGGGAGATAGTGAAGGACAGGGAAGTCTGGCATGCTGCAGTCCATGGGGTCACAAAAAGTCAGACACAACTTAGTGACTGAACAACAGCAACAAAGACAACAGAGAAAACTAGTTAAAATGATACTGTCCACATGATGGAGTTAAAATGACTTGGTCCATGTTGAAAAGTAGTGGTTGGGGGAGTATGTATGTAATGAACATATGCATAGGATTGCATTAAAATATATTACAAACTATAAACAGCATACCTATTTGTTCTGATACTTCCTTTAAATCACTCCCACTAAACTCTTGGTGAATTCCTGAAAATTGTTGAAGGAAATGTCTCCAATCTAGTGTTATGCAGATTTTCTTTGCCATTCCAGTGTCCTCACTGATCTGTGTCAGATTGCTTTTTCCTATTATCATGTTTTGTACCTACTGAAGAGAAGGGGGTGACAGAGGATGAGATGACTTGCTGCAGTCCATGGAGTTGCAAAGAATCAGACACAACTGAGCAACTGAACAACAACAAAACCTACTGCAAAGGTTCTTATATCCAAATCCAGTTTTTTGCAAAACCTTGCTCTTTAATACATAATCCTCACCTGATTTTCTGTAGCTCCAGCTATTGCTGCTCTGAACTTCCTAATCCAGAGATCCTTCATCGACTGCTGGATCTTCCATTGTGTCCTTGGAAAAAAACATTTATTGTTCATTAACTGAGGAAGGGCTGTTCCTTCTCTATATTTCCTGACTGCTGCTTGTTTTGTGGAATTTAGTAGGTAGGAAGGGTTATGTCCTGCCGTCAAGTTGACAAAAGAAAAAGCAACCTACGAATTTAATAATACGTTTTTTTTAAGTCTTCCCCTCCTATTTATTGCTCACTCTTTGTACCAAATCTCTCCATCCAGACCACCTCCTGTGACTAACCAAAGTTGTTTTTCTCTTGTCCTACTTTCTCACTGACATATACTGAGATATATTAACTTGTCTCTGAATATTGCATTGTTTTTGTAAATTTTTTTAGGATACATTTTGATTAAGCCTACACTGTTCCCAGAACCTTATTACATTATCTTCGTCTAGTACAGAGTTTATTTTCTTTGAACCCCAGTAAATCACCTTCTTAATCCCTGTACATAGTGGCCAGTAGCTTTAAATTGACATGCCTTGTGCAACCCCAAATGTAGACGCTCAGGAAAAATGGCAGGTCCTTTCCATACTGGGACTTTTTCAGTGTCTTAAAGACTTGGGAAGCATTTTTGCTTTTGCAGTAAGTGAAGCAAACACAGATAATCTAGATTTAAATAGTTCTTACATTGGATACTTTTTAGGTTTAGTAACTGTTACCTGATTTACCAGTTAAAGCAAAATTCTGTATATTGAATTGACTTATAAGTGATTCTTGCATGTCAAAAACTAGTTGGATAGTGAAGATTATTCAGAAACTATGCTCAAGTGTGTCACCTGGACCCAAACATATTCAGTTAAGAAAGGGTTTTCAATTTTAGTAATGTAATAACTGAACAGTACTTAAATCTCATTGGAAAAAAAAACTTTTTAATCCACTCCTCTGAATCCAGCATTAGCTCTCAAAATTCTGCCACAATTATATTCTCGATTGCAAATCTAAGTAAATTATCTTCTGTTTAAACCCTTTGAGTATTTCTTCCATCTTCAGGATAAAGGATAAAACCTTTTAACATGGGCCACAAAGATTTCCATAATACAGCTTCAGCCTGTGTGTCGGTATCGACACTCGGCACACAACCTGACGCAGACTCTAAACTCTAGCCTTATGATTTTTCTATTCCCTTTCCTCTTCTCACCTTGTCATTTTGTCAAGCATCTTTCTTCATCAAGAAAGGTGAATATGGAAATTTGTTTGCTGTCATTTTTTTTTTTCATTAATGAACTTGGTATGTGTTGGTAAATAATCTCAAACACTGAGACCGTGAAGAAAATCTGGTCTCAGTGGTCCTCTGATTTTTCCTTCCATGGCCAACAAATCTTCAACCTTTAAAGCAAGTCTAATATATGCTTAACAGTAGGTACCTCATTATTCTTAGAAAACCTGGTTTAGAGATTAAAGTCTAGTATGGAGTTCATCTGCTGATGCTAGTGTCAAGTTCAGTGTTAAAAATGTATCATATCTTCCCTTGTGAGTTATTAGGATTACCTGAGTATTTATATTGAAGTACTTCAGTATACTTATATGAAAGGATATTTTTCTCTCTTGATCTGGGTAACTATGGCCAGAGTTCAAACATTAAAATCCATAATTTACAGAGTTCAAATTTAAAATCCATAATTTACTCAACAGTGAGATATCCAGATTTTACAAATGTATTTCACTTTTGCTCAAATAATATCCCATCATTAACACTGTATTTTCTTTTAAATTGGAAGATCCTTTTCTTACCATACCATCCTCTCACCATTCAACAGAAATGTAACATTTCTTTCTTTGTGAATCTCTTTGTGGGTTTCCATTGCTAATTCTGCACTTGTTCAATGAAAGTTGAAACAAAAATCACAGCACTGTTTATAATAGCCAGGACATGGAGGCAACCTAGATGTCCATCAGCAGATGAATGGATAAGAAAGCTGTTGTACATATACACAATGGAGTATTATTCAGCCATTAAAAAGAATACATTTGAATCAGTTCTAATGAGGTGGATGAAACTGGAGCCTATTATACAGAGTGAAGTAAGCCAGAGAGAAAAACACCAATACAGTATACTCACACATATATATGGAATTTAGAAAGATGGTAATGATAACCCTGTATGCGAGACAGCAAAAGAGACACAGATGTATAGGACAATCTTTTGGACTCTGTGGGAGAGGGCGAGGGTGGGATGATTTGGGAGAATGGCATTGAAACATGTGTAATATCATATATGAAACAAATCGCCAGTCCAGGTTCGATGCAGGATACTGGATGCTTGGGGCTGGTGCACTGAGACGACCCAGAGGGATGGTACAGGGGGTTCAGGATGGGGAATACGTGTACACCCATGGTGGATTCATGTTGATGTATGGCAAAACCAATACAATATTGAAAAAAAAAGTGTGATAGAGGAACAGAACAGAGAAGAACTCTTTGTCTAAGTTATCTTTTATTTTTCCAGCGAGAGTAATAAAAATAGGTATCATTCATCTAGGAACACATCACTTAGGATCAGAAAGAAAGACTTCTTTCACATATGATGCTGGAAAATGTTTTTAGGCAGAACTGGTCTATTTAGAATACCAAAGTACCCAGTGTTTTCCAGATTTTTTTTTTTTTTTACCAGAAAAGACTCATAAAGACTTTCTTTTATTGTGTGGAGACACATGACTTAGTTTTTTTTTTTTTTTTTAAGCATATGTTGGGTGACTGGGAATTATAGTCCTCCCTAAAAACCCTGAAATCCTAAGAACCAGTGTAGTGTAATGTTTGAGAGCACAGACTCAGGTTTAATTCTCAGCTCTTCAATTTCCTAGCTGGGTGAGTAAATCATTGAGCCTCTCTATGCCTCATTTTCTTTAAGGGTTAAATGGTGACAATA
Organism: Capra hircus; assembly: GCF_001704415.2. Classification (NCBI taxonomy): domain Eukaryota; kingdom Metazoa; phylum Chordata; class Mammalia; order Artiodactyla; family Bovidae; genus Capra; species Capra hircus. Next base: position 47,202,065 of record NW_017189516.1, read on the forward strand.
ATGGTATATACTTCATAAGGTTGTGATAATTTTTTTGTTTTATTCTAGCTTTATTGATCTATTTTTGAAATATAACACATGTAAGTTTAAGGTATACAATGTAATGATTTGACTTGTGTATTGCAAAACTATTGCTACACAAATGTTAGTTAATACCTCCATCCCCACACACAATCAGCTCTTTTAGTGTGGTGATAATATTTAAGATCTGTTCTCTTAACAACTCTCAAGTTAATTGTTAACTATAGTCACCATACTGTACATTAGATCCCCAAGACTTATAGCTGTAAGTTTATATCCTTTTGATCAAACCTCCCAATTTCACCCCACCCTTAGCAACCAACATTGTACCATCTATTTCTGTGAATTCTGATTTTTTTAGATTCCGCCTATAAGTGAGAACATAAACTATTTGAGTATTCTTGGTTCCTTATCAAGTATTAGTTGACTACATGCAAATACTTTATTTGAGGTATGTATTTTCCCATTGGGAAATTTGGATATTTTCCCCTGGTGTACGTTTCTGCTTTTCAACCATAATTATACTTGTTCTAATTACTATACCTTTGTAATAAAGTTTGAAAATCAGAAATTGTGATGCCTCCAGCTTCATTCTTCTTTCTCGGGATTGCTTGGGCTATTGAGTCTTTAGTAGTTCTCTACAAGTTTTAGGATTGTTTGTTCTGTTTCTGTGAAAAATGCTGTTGGTATTTTGATAAAGATTGCATTGAATCTATAGATGACTTTGGGTGGTCTGGACATTTTAACAATATTAATTCTTCTGATTTGTAAGCAGAGGATATCTATTTATTTGTGTTTTCAGTTTCTTTCATCAGTCTCTTACACCTTTCATTATACATTTCTGTTATCTCCTTGGTTAAAATTTATTCCTAAATATTGTTGATGCTATTGTGGTGAGTTTAAAACCAGTTAAAATACAAGTGCTTAGAAGAGTGACTGATAAATAGTACCATGTAAATACTTGATATTATTAATGTCTTTCCCTATTTTAGCTCCCCCCAAGCAATATCAGAATTTAAAGTAGCCCTTTGTAGACTAGAACTTAAAAAGACACTATTTCTTTTCTTTCCAGTAGTTGATTGTAATTAAGTCAACAACTGAAATTAAGACCTTTGGAAAATTACCATGGTGTAGTGCAATGGCACCCCACTCCAGTACTCTTGCCTGGAAAATCCCATGGATGGAGGAGCCTGGTGGGCTTCAGTCCATTGGGTCGCTGAGTCGGACATGACTGAGCGACTTCACTTTCAATTTTCACTTTCATGCACTGGAGAAGGAAATGGCAACCCACTCCAGTGTTCTTGCCTGGAGAATCCCAGGGACACGGGAGCCTGGTGGGCTGCCATCTATGGGATCGCACAGAGTCGGACACGACTGACGTGACTTAGCAGCAGCAGCAGTGCAATCAGTGTAGAACCTAGATTTACACTGTCCAGTAGGGTAACTGCTAGCCAAATGTGGCTATTTAAATTAATTAAAAATTTTAAAAATTTAATTATTTAGTTGTGCTAGTCACAATAGCCGTATTTCATGTGTTTGATAGTTGCATGTAGTAAGTATTTACTCATTAAGTGGCACGAATATAAAACATTTCCATTACTGCAGAAAGCTCTTTGGACAGTGCTAATGACCAAGATTCTGATGCTCTGTGTATTCTTTCCTCCTGTGTAATAAACAGTGCCACTCATTTTGGTCCAGATCATCATGTAAATCTACCTGGTCAAAAAGTTCATCTTCAATCCTTCCCACTTGACTCTCCTGCAACTCTTTTCTCACTCACAGTGTATTGGCATCTATGAATGTCTCCCTTTATAATGAGATGGATTTGCTGAACATAAGCAAGATACTTCTCTTTGAACTGGACACTCTTAACTCCTCTCTGAAGCAAGGAAAGAGCATTTTCATCTTAGTGTCTAGATATTCAAGCTGTTAGATTTTGCATTTTTAATCAATAGAGAATTATGCGGACTTCCCTGGTGGTCTGGTGGTTAGGACTCCATGCTTCCATTGCAGAGGGCATGGGTTCGATCTCTGGTCAGGGAACTGAAATCCCTCAGGTGCTGTGGCGTGGCCAGAAAAAATAAATAAAAAGATAGAGACTTAGAAATATCTGGATTGAAATTTTGCATTGAAAGTAGAGGGCAATTTTTTTCAAGTTCAGGTTAATTAAAATTATTTTGTTGTTATCCTATCTGATCATTGCAGTCCCCCTCCCTGCTCTACTCTCACATAGTTCTCTGAAATTTTACTATTAAATCTTACATATATTTTAGAGATATTATCAGTTCTATCTTAATCTTTCTCCAGTGTAAAAATAATCCTGCAACTACAAGTAAGAGAAAATGAAATGTTATGCTACTTTGGTTTTCTTTAAAAGCGGACTCTGAGTCAAGGATTTGGATATAGTAGTTTATTTGGGAGATATTCCCAGTAAGGACTATGAGAGAGTAAGAAAGTGAGACAGGGAAGGGAATAAAGTCAGTATAGAAAATGTTAATAAGTACTTGTCTGTGGACAACTGAAGGTCACCCTGCTGGGGACCTTTAAGAAACTGTTTAGAGCACAACTCAGTTGCCCCACAGAGAGGTAAGAAATCTAGGGTACTTATATTCAGACTCCTACCCCTTAATGGTTGAGAACAATTCTCAGGATGGTACCCTCTCCACACTTCCTGCTTGCTTCACCAATGGGGACTGAGCAGGATTCTGAGGCAGGAAGAGCCTGTGCATGAAAACTGTCTCTTGTGTAAGCAATGGGTTCTGAAAAGGGGACTAACACCATCAACTATAGCTGGCTACTGTACATAGTTTAGTTTATATACCTAAATATATATATATGACAATATAGGAATATGTATGAAAATTCTTTAAATAGGTTATATCCTGTTAACATTACAGTTAAGCTTCTGGAAATTTACTTAAGGAAATAGAGATAAGTAAGATACTAAATGTAACATTATTTTCTATTGTACACCATAAAGAACAACCTAATTGTGAAAATAGAGTAACACTTAAATAAGTTCCATATATTTTAACTAAATAATATACAGTTAATAGAAAGCATGATTATGATTAATTATATATGTATTATATGAAGGTTGTGTAGACTGTCCGTGGTGCATTAATAAGCATAGCACAAGTTGTAAAAGATAATATGCAGTATAACCCCAATTATGCACACACACACACATGCAGAGATAAGAAAAGTGGCTGAAATATTGCACAAAAAAATTAACAGTAGTTATCACTTGGTTATAGGTATAGAGGTAATTTAAATTCCCTTATTAATACTTTCCTAAATTTTATGCAAAGAACATTATTTTTATAACCAAAAAAATCATTAAGTTCAATTTTAAAGCAAAATTAACCAATTGTAATAGTGATACTTTCCAACCTGAAATTTCATTGGTGTTTTATGTGTAATTGCAAGTTAGATTCTAAATCTAGCAGTTACATGTGAGAGCATCCCACATTTATTTTTCCTAGAGTGGAAATATGTATAATCTTTGGGAGAATTTGATTGCAAACATCTATGTGCTTTGAATGTGATAAGGCAGATTGCAGCTAAAGTTATTTTCTCTGCCTAACTGGAATGATGTGATTTAGCCTGTAGGATTCCCCTGAAAATGGATTTTTGCAGGCAGAGAAACTGTGTCCCTGGATAAAATAGGCTTCTGACATATATCAAAATGAGCTGGTTATTGACCTGTTTGTATGCTGTGTATACTATTTCTTATGGTAAAATCATCTTCTTAGTACTGCCAACACTGTAGACAGTGATAAATTATTAAGAATGACCCTGGAGAAGGCTCAAGCAATGAGGTTTGTGGGATATGGATACAAAGAATCTGGAGAGACAGTTTCTTAGCCACAGCCTACTTCTCTTATGTCATAGTCCTGTTGTATTTTGGCCAGCCCGATACTTGTGAGAAGAGCTCATCAGTCCAGATCCACCACCTTATACTCACCCTTCCCATTGCTAATAGCAAAATAACACAATAAGAATTAGCATAATTACAAGATAATTTAAATGAATTTTAAAATACCACCTATGTTGTAGGTGCCAAATGAATGATCAAGTTTTGTCGTGTTGGTTGGGGAAAACCATTCACATATTCTGTTTGACTCTTCCGTGTATGAAGTATTTGAATGGAAAAAAATCCTTTTTTTATGTAGTTCCACAAACAGCAAATAGAATTAAGTTCCAATGGTGTGAAGAGCTTACTCATTGGAAAAGACCCTGATACTGGGAAAGATTGAGGGCAGGAGGAGAAGGGGACGACAGAGGATGAGATGGTTGGATAGCATCACTGACTCAATGGACATGGGTTTGGATGAACTCTGGGAGCTGGTGATGGACAGGGAGGCCTGGCATGCTGTGGTTCATGGGGTCGCAAAGAGTTGGACATGACTGAGCAGCTGAACTTAACTTATCTCATAATTCAACCTCCCAGCATCTAGTCTAAGGAAATGGCCAGAAATTTTAGCAACCTTATTAGGCACAAAAATTTTACTCACAGAAGTATTTGGAACAATGAAAACTTGACAGCAACTTAAATAACCAATTGCAAAATAGTTTAAATGATGTCATTCATACTACATTATTCATATTTTAAAATGATGTCATTGAGAGATGTTTAGTGACATAGAAAAACGCAATTCAGTTCAGTTTCTCAGTCGTGTCTGACTCTCTGCAACCCTGTGGACTGCAGCATGCCAGGCTTCCCTGTCCATCACCAAGTCCTGGAGGTTGCCCAAACTCATGTCCATCAAGTCAGCGATGCCATCCAACCATCTCATCCTCTGTCGTCCCCTTCTCCTCCTGCCTTCAGTCTTTCCCAGCATCAGGGTCTTTTCTGAGGAGTCAACTCTTTGCATCAGGTGACCAAAGTATTGGAGCTTCAGCATCAGTCCTTCCAATGAATATTCATAGAAAAACACGATGCAATATTAAATATATACAATATTCATATTCATTTTTACCCCTATTATGTAAAAATATGTGTGTTTTTAATAAAAGGAAATAAAATACCAACTACAGTTATCCACGTTGATGGTTTTCTCAGTGACTATTTTCTTCTTTGTTTTAGTCTTAGATTGCTCACATTATCTATAATGACCATGTTTTATTTTTATTATTAGAAAATGATAAATTAAAGAAATAGGTAATATGCTATGAATTTTACCTGAATTCCTCCTTGACCTTGTCTCAGTACATTTGGAATTGGCCATTTGAGTCATCAAGTAAGAAGCTGATTCCCAAATGGGAAAGTAATTGGATTTCACACAACATTTTCCATGGGGCAGTTGAATCATGACTGCTTAAAAATATGCTTTTGGAAATTTTGTTCTGAAGAATTTTTAAATCTGTATATTAGTGCAGACTTCTCTTTCAACAACTATATATTCATTGTCCACCATATACTCTACAGTGTGTTATCTCTTATAACGAATACACACATAAAATCATCTCTACCTTCAAGGAAGTTCAAGTCCTAAAAAAGAAAAATAAGTACTTGGCCATAGTAAAAAACTGTGGTAGTTATTTGCTAAATAACTTAATGGATTCTACTCATATTGAGGTTCAGAAAAGAGAATGATGTAATTCTGAAAGTTAACTGAAATATTTACTATGCATTTCAAAGGTATTAATATATAGTTTTAATCATTTTCCTCTGCTACTTTTTAAAGGAAATCTCTCAGTTTCCAGTATCTGGACTACAGTTAGATGGAGATGTAGGCCAGAGGACTTTCAGGCAAAGTACATGTTAAGCAAGTGTGAGCTGCATCTAGCATGAAGAAAGATGGATAAATTATCATGCTCAAGTCAGTACCTTCCAAATGAGCATTAAATGAGGAGTCAAGAGACTTGGGTTTATAGATTCAGTTTCGCGGGGGACTGGACGGTCTGGGCCTGCCATTTCACTTCTCTAGAACTGTTTTCCTTACCTATCACCTAAGGGGTTCAGATGATTGGCAAGTGCCTTCCAACTTGAAAAGTTGCAGTAAGTCATAAAATTACAAAAGAACTGGAATACCCACCTGAGAAAGTAGTGAGTGGAGGCATCTTCAGATCAGATTTATCCTTCATTTCAAATCTTCTTTCCCCTTGCTGGCAGTGCCCAACTGCTCTGGAGAGTGGTCCCCAGCACATTTTCCACTTTCTCATCTCCTACTCAATCCTTTCTACTTGAAATTTTAGCCCCATTCCAAAATCTCTCTCAAAACCTTCTAATTGCAAACCCTTTGACATTGCTTTTTTTTTCTAATTTTTATTTAATATTAGAGTATAATTGATGAACAAAGTTGTGTTAGTTTCAAGTGTTCAGCATAGTGATTCAGTTATACATATACATGTATCTGTTCTTTTTCAAATTCTTCTCCCATTTACATTGTTATAGAAAATTGAGTAGAGTTCCCTGTGCTATACAGTAGGTCTTTGTTGATTAATTTATTTTTTATTGGCATATAGTTGATTAACAAAATTGTGTTAGTTTCAGGTGTACTGTGAAGTGATTCAGTTATACATATACATATGTCTATTCTTTTTCAAATTCTTTTCCCATTTAGATTATGGTAGAATATTGAGTAGAGTTCTCTATGCTATACAGTAGGTCTTTGTTGATAATCTATTTTATTTTTTATTGGAGTATCTGTGATCAGTGAAATCACTCAGTCATGTCTGACTCTTTGTGACCCCATGGACTATAGCCTGCCAGGCTCTTCTGTCCATGGGATTTTCCAGGCAAGAATACTGGAGTGGGTTGCCATTTCTTTCTCCGTTACTGGAGTATAGCTGCCAACATTGTGTTAGTTTTTGCTGTACAACATTGCTTCCGATAATACAGCAGCCTTTAAGCACTAGTGACTATTCCCTCTTCCTTACAATGCAAAGAACAGAGGTTTAGAGCCTTCCGGAACTAACTTAGAATCCTGATTTTGTTATTGCCTTCTTGTGTGTTCTTGAACAAGTTAGATTTCGTCTTTGGCCTTAGTGTCTACTCCTTAAATAATGGAAATAATATAGCATATGAATCTTTTTTTTGAGTTGAATGCTAACACATAAAGTATTGAATATCTGGCAATTGATGTTCAAAATGACAATCCTCTGATTGTTCTCTTGTTTTCTGAGCTGCACATGTTTGGCTATACCTCTGCTTGCTTCATCACTATCTCTCTGGTCAGTTAATATACTGCATCTCATAGCCAGAATAGGGCTGTTCCATAGGTACTGTTAGCGAGCTTCTATTTCAAAATGTTTCTCTCTCTGTCTGTATCTATTCTTAAGGTCTCTTCTCTCACTCAGCACCTTTATAGAGCCAGACCAGACACTCCAACTTTCCCACATTTCCAGATATCTAGTGGAAGCTCTATTTAAATGTCCAATCCCACTCTAAAATCAGCATATCCAAGCTACATATTCAGTCAATATCCTAGTCCCATACTATATCATTTCTTTCTCTGACTTTACTCTTTCTTTTAATGTTATCACTATTAAACTTTTACTATTGTTTGATTCTTCCTTTGGTCACCAATATTTCTCCAATAAATAATCTCATACTTTCTGATGTTTTCGTGAGATGGAGTATATGATAGAAATGATCACAGATAATTCATCTTCAAATTCTGGGTCCAACACTAACCAGCTAGATAGTTATGTTATCCTTGGGGAAAATACATGACCTCTTTGAGCATCACTTTTCTCATCTGTGAAAATTGAGTAATGATAGCTATTTCTTAGACTTCTTGTTGGTGATGTGAATGTTCTTTTTGAACAAACAAATGATTATTGATAAATGAATAGGTAGATAGGTAAGTAAGGAGATAATCTGAAATCTTGCTTCCTGCCCACATCTTAGTTATGATCCTATCAATTGATCAATGAATAGGGTATTTCTATCTAGCCTACTAAAGCAGGTTCATATCCAATCTCCTTGCCTCTATCTCTTTATCACTTATCTAAAAGTTCATATTAATTTCCCCAATTTAAAGCAGCATTTTCAGTAGTTCCTCATTGCTCATGAAATGAATTCCAAATTCATTCTCCTAGTTGACTTTAGTGGAAACCAATAAGGAGAGGAAAGTATTATTCACTGAGCATATACTCTATATGCAACATTGTGCAGAGTAGGCTTGGAGCCAAGATTCAAACTCCAGCTGCTTAACGCCAAAACCCATAGATATTAGACTGCTTTCCAACAGTGTAGAGTGATAAAATATTTACAGTATTATTACCCATTATCAGGAGTTTCACTTAAGCCAAACTTAAGAAATTGTGAATTTGGGAAATAAAGCAGGTAGCCTTCAAGTGTTCTTATTTAATATGGTTATTTGGTTGCAGAGTCAAAAAAAATCTCATTGAAATTTTATGGTTCAGAGAATAACAGTATTTCAGCTTGACATGTGGAAGTGTCAAAAACCTGAGTCAATGGGAGGATTTAACTGTCAACCAGAAAACTAATTGTAGTGAACAATATTAGGTGGCCTTGGCCTGTCTTTGTAAAATCAGTGATGCTTACCCCAAAATCTGTGTAGTAAGCCTCGAAACTAATTGCATTTCAATTTGAAATAATACACAAACATTATTAGATAAAAATGAAAGTTAAATTATAGGGTTGTTTGAATGGCTTTTGTAGAATCTTTGGCAGTGTTGTGCTGGTCCTGCTGATTACTGGTTCTAGGCAGAGGCTTCTGTGAAGTCTGCAAATTGAAACAAGTCACCAAATTGTATATGTCATTGTATTTGGTATTGAGCAGCTGCAAGAACAAAATTCTATAAATGAAATGTGTATCCCGGCTTTTATCTCCTAGGAAGTTGGTAAATAAAGCTACTCCATGATCAAATATCTATTAATATGTGTTAGTGACATTTTAGGTCCAAAATTTGTCTGATATAAGAGAAAAGCTGAGGATGACTTAACTGCAAGGCATGACCTGGTAGCATGTGGTCTCATGAAAGCAGACACTTGAACTTAAGATGTGTGTTCACTATGAATAATGGTAGGAAACTGAGAGACTGGATTCTATACATACAAATATTTTAATTTCCTCAAGATTCATCATGATGTTACTTGACCACTGGTGTTTCAAAACTAAATAATTGTGAATTTTTCTATTTGTACATTATTTAAGAATCACCCTTCTCTAAAAAACCAACATGCACAGACTCATATAAATTCCACTCTTATAGGGACATTGATAGAAGTGGGGGAATTGGAGTTCACTTAATTTCCTGAGAATCCACTTCCTGTGAAATCACCTTGTTGTCTTGCCATGAACAGACCTGGAATGATCTAGAAAGTCCTTAGGATTCCAACAATTCTCATTCTGTTTCATTGTTAAATGAAAACAGTCCGTTTCATCATTTTTTTCTCTATAAAAGTGAAATAATACATTGTAGAATGAGAGTGACTCTATGATCCAGTGTGATGATTTCATAAGTAAGGAAACAGAGGAAGGCTTTACATGGAAGGATAATTGGCTGATAGTGTCATGTTGCTATTTAATGGTAAAACCAGATCTGAGATACAGACTTCAGATTCACAGTCCATGGGCTATTACTATAGTGTTACTTTGTCTCTTCAAATAAGGTCCTTGTTTAGAGTAGTAGCATTTTAGGATTACCAGCCAAAACCTCCCCACTCCAGTACTCTTGCCTGGAAAATCCCATGGACGGAGGAGCCTGGTAGGCTGCAGTCCATGGGGTTGCTAAGAGTCGGACACAACTGAGCGACTTCACTTTGACTTTTCACTTTCATGCATTGGAGAAGGAAATGGCAACCCACTCCAGTATTCTTGCCTAGAGAATGCCAGGGATGGGGGAGCCTGGTGGGCTGCCGTCTATGGGGTCGCACAGAGTCAGACACGACTGAAGCGACTTAGCAGCAGCAGCAGCAGCAGCCAAAACCTCCATCACACTTTCAAATTATGTCAAAGTGGTATGTACTTGTTGATTCAGTTGGTAGTTGTCAAAATGTAACTGAGATAAGAAACAGGCTTATACCGTGTGTGTGTCCCTCATTTTAGTGTACAAATGGTGCTGAGAAACCCGGGGTTTAAGATCTGTCCTTTCTTTTTAAAGAGTTCTCAGGCAAAAACAGTTCATCACACTCTACAGTTTAAAGACCTGGTAAGGGTACCTTTGCTACCACCTCCATGTCTCTGCTGAATTCAGCTTCTTTGCTTTCTGGAGTCACTGATCTCAAGCCCATTCTCTCTGGAGAAGTAGAGCCTTGGTTGAAGGTTGAAATGAATGAGCTCAGATTCATGGGTTTTAAGCCTTAGCCATGGTCTCTGTAGCCAGTGGTGTCCCCTACTGTGGAGTGGTACTCACAGAGGCACAGCTTGAAGTGGAGGGCCCTCCTGGTTCAAGGGGGAGGAAGGAGGCTCCGTGCTGAGTTGCTAATCTGGACTGGAGGGAAGAGCCTCTTCTCTGTGTCTCCCAGTCCCCTTCTCATTCTCCTGTGTGTGTATACATGAGCGTGAATGTGCACACACATACACTTTTTTTTTCCCTCTCTTGCTCTCAGTGTTTCTCTTTATCTCCCTTTACACCTCTTTCTGGATGTCTCTCCTGGGTTATCCCAAGGTCATGTCCCTTGATCCCTGTATGGCCAGTAAACCCCAAGGAGTAGAAGTACCTAAGGAAGGCAAAATTCCTAGGATTTCCACAGTATCAGTTTCTTTCTTTCTTTTTTTGGTTAAATGTACCTTGAGTTTTGCGAAGCATGGAAAAGCTGCCTGCAATAATATATCAAGGGCTGTGCTATCTAATACGTTAGCTATTGTGGCTACTAAGCGTGTGAAAGGTGGCTGATTCCACATGTTGAAATAATATTTTGGATGTGTTAAGCAATTATTCATTTACTAACAGTGCATTATTAGAATAATTTCCTTATTTATTTTTAAATTTTTAATGTGGTTACTAGAAAAAATAAAATTACATGTGTAGTTCATATTATGTTTATTTTTATTTTAAAAATACATTGTTTTCAACTGTAGTCATTATATCTTACATTAGATCCTCTCCCTTATTTATCTTATAGCTGAAAGTTAATTCCCTTTTATTAATCTCTCTCTATTTCTCCTACTCATCAGCCCCTGGAATGCACTTTTCTACTCTGTTTCTATGGGTTTGACTTTTTATTTAGATTCCATGTATAAAATATACTAATATTTGTATTTCTTGTATTATATTTAGACAGTGCTGATCTACATTTTCTTAAAATAAGCTCATAAATTTCAAAGGCTATTTGTAGATATCTATACATAGTATAGCTACTCTGTAGCTGAACAATTTTTCAAAATATTTATTCTGTATTTTCTAAGTTGAATCCTAATCCTTTATTCAGCTATGTCTAATCCTCTGTTTAATCCATGCATTGAGTTGTTGTTTTAAAATCTCCGTGACTATATTTGTTAGCAGATATTCTATATACCAGTATTTGGTTCTTGGTTTGCATGTCTCTGCTTAAATATTACCTGATTAGTGAGACCTTCATTGATTGCCGGTTAAATAATACCCCTCTGCCACACACACACACACACACACACACACACACACTCACTCACACACACTCACACTCACACACACACACACACACACACACACACACACACACACACCCTCCTTATCTTTGCTTCCCTGCTTTATTTCTTTTCCCTATAGCACATATCACCACCTAGCATAATATAGGTTTTCTTGCTAATTACCTGTTTCTCCATAGCTGCTTCCCTATTCCACACACATTACTACTTAAGTTATAGGAATACAGAGACTGTCTGTTCAGTGCACTGCAGTTTTCTTAGTTTCTCATACATAGTACGGAGAACGCAATGGCACCCCGCTCCAGTACTCTTGCCTGGAAAATCCCATAGATGGAGGAGCCTGGAAGGCTGCAGTCCATGGGATTGCTGAGGGTCGGACATGACTGAGCGACTTCACTTTCTTTCTTTCTTTCCTTCCTTCCTTCCTGTCTGTCTGTCTGTCTGTCTATCTATCTATCTATCTATCTATCTATAGTTCCTTTTGGAGAAAGAAATGGCAACCCACTCCAGTGTTCTTGCCTGGAGAATCCCAGGGACAGCCAAGCCTGGTGGGCTGCCATCTATGCGGTCGCACAGAGTTGGACACGACTGAAGCGACTTAGCAGCAGCAGTGGCAGCATACATAGTAGGTGCCCAGTGAGTCATAGTTGAATGAATGAGCCACATCACTGATTTTATAATACTTATTTCCTATAATTTCATATAATACCTCATATACATATTTCTTTATATTAATACATTATATAATGTTTATTTCCATCACAGTGGGTAGGTACATGGAACATTTTTATTTCCCATTCCCTGGGATTACAGTCTTTTGAGGGGCTCAGCCTCATTCCCAGGTATTAGTTTTAGTGTCCTACCATGAATGAGCGAAGCTCTTATCATCTGTGCCTTTGTGTGTATTCAAATCAAGATCCTACTATTATTGGGCTAGTAAAATGTCAGTCCATGAGGTCGCAAAGAGTCAGATATGACTGTGCAACTGAGCACACACACATACACACACACGCAACATGTTCAGGGCTACAGCAAAATCAGCATGTACTCTTGGAATTCTGGCTGTCAGGAACCTCTCTAATTCAGGTTCCTGGAGAGCTCACACTTTGTGAAGTCAGCTACTGTATACAGTAAAAGATATTATGTTTATTTAACAACTAGGTTTTACAGGGAGAGTTTCTGCGCTAGTCAAGTGAATTCTCTTTCTGTAATCTGAAATCTATCGTGATGTCTTTAACTTTTTTCTGTCAGTAAATATTAGATTGTTTTCAGTTATTCATTACATTAATGCTTCAGTGAACATCCTTATATGTGCATTTTCCCATGTATATCTTATCTTTTATGGAGAGTTCTTCTCTTTATCTCTTATGGATAAGTTCCTAGAAATAAAATTGTTGAATCAAAAATATATGAACACAAGAAAGCGTCTTATAGAAAAATGAATAGACATATAAATCAGTGGAACAGAGTAGAGTCTAGAAATTAACCCAGGAAAGTACATGCAACTGGATTTAATAGAGGAAGGATGCTCTTTTCAATAAATCATGCTGCGACAATTGAACATCTGTAGATCAAAAAAAATTATAAAACTCAACCTTACACCTTACATCAAGATTAAAGAAAAATGTAAACTGTAAAACTATTAAATTTTTATAGAAAAACATGGGAGAAAACCTTTATGATTTGTGTTAGGTAGAGTTTTTATACATGATACCAAAAGTACAATCCATGGGAGAAAAAAATGACAAACTGATCTTTGTCAGAAGCTTTGAACTTTTGCTTTATGAGATAATCTATTAAGAAGATGTTAAGACAAGCCACTGATTATCAGAAATATTTTTTAAAAAAGAAATATTCATAAGTCACATATTCAACGTAAGACTTGTATACAGAACATTCAATAGTAAGACATTTCCATTATAAAGCAGGCCAAAGTCTGGACCAGATATACAACCAAAGGGAATGTACAGAGGGTAAGTAGACACTAAAAGTATGTTCAATGCCATTAGCCATTAGGTAAAGGCACATTGAAGGCCTGACACCAGTACACATCTATTGTAATGGCTAAAACAGAAGACAGTGACAATACCAAATGCTTTTGGAATGTGGACAAATTGCATCCATAATACATTCCTGGTGGAAATGTAAAATGCTACAAACTTCTGAAAACAGTTTGGTAGTTTCTGACAAAGTTATACCATATACTTGCCATAGGATCCAACAATTATAATTATGGGTGTTTATCTCACTGAACTGAAAACAGATATCCACACAGAAGTCAGTATACAAATGTTCATAGCAGCTTTATTTGTAATAGCCCCAAACTGGGAATAACTCAAATGCCCTTTGATGGGTGAATGGATAAAGAAACTTGTTCATCCATGTAATGGGAATATTGCTCAGCCATGAAGAGAAACCAGTTGCTAATGCCCACAAAAACTTGTATGAACCTCCAGGGCATTACGCCGAGTGAGGGGGAAGAAAAGCCAATCTCATAAGATTACATACTCTATGATTCCATTTATATAACAGTCTCAAAATGATAAAATTATAGTGATGAAAACTGGATCAGTGGTTGTCAAGGGTTAGAGTTAGAGGAGATAAAACCATACAGGGCTGTGATGACAGTGTTTTGTGACAATGGAATACTTCTGTATCTTGGTTGTGCTGGCTGTTGCATGAATCTACACATGTGAAAAAAATCTCACAGGACTACACATCAAGCCCACAGAGAAGTCCATGTAAAAACTGAAGAAAATGACTTGAGGTCTGCAGTTCAGTTGATATTATTGTGCCAATGTCATTTTCCGAGTTTTGGTATTTTACTTTAGCTATGTAACAACAACAACAACAAATATAAGATGTTATCATTGAGGAAAGGCAGGTGAATCCACCATAGGAATTCTCTCCTATATTTGCCGGTTCTTCTGAGTCTTACGCTATTTCAGGGTAAAAATTTTTCAAAAGGTATAAACATTCGTAATTTATTGATACACATTGCCAAAATATCTTTCAAGAATATCATGTCGATTTTCTCCCATTTGAATAGTATCCCCTAATGGCTAGAGAGCCATTTAGCCTATTTTCTCTACCTCATACACTTATCAGTAACTGAAATTATGCTATTATTCTTTTATCTGATTACTGTCTACTTCTTTTTCATGAGAGCAGGTGTAGTATCTCGTGTGTATGTGTGTGTGTGCACCCTCAGTCACCAAGTCATGTCCAACTCTTTTTGACCTCATGGACTGTAGCCTGCCAGGCTCCTCTGTCCATGGGATTTCCCAGGCAAAAATACTGTAGTGGCTTGCCATTTTCTCCTCCAAGGGATCTTCCCAACCCAGGGATCAAACCTGGGTCTCCTACATTGGCAGGTGGATTCTTTACCCCTGAGCCATCAGGTGAGTGGCACACAAAAGTCCTGGAATAACATTGATCATAAATATATTTTGGATGAATGAGTGAATGTAGGTAAAATACCTTAATTTATTTCAATATTAGTGAATTCAAATAATTTTATGTGTTTTTTATTGGCCATTGTAGTTTTTCTTTTGTTGATCACCCATGAATGTTATTTGCCCTTTTTTTTCTGTTTATGGGTATTTACCTTTTTGTTTTTAAGAATTATTTATGTGGAAAGTTATTTACCCTTTGTTATTTTTCAAATACTTCCCTGGCATCATTTTTGGTTTTAATTTCTGCTTACTTTTTCTTATATATTAAAAATGAATATTGTGAAGTTAAATTGATTTTTAAAAAAAATGCTTTCTCTCTTTTTTTAACGCTGAGAAAGACCCACCTGGGTGAGAGATGATACAATATTTTTCCGGAAATTGTTAGATTCTCTTTAAAAATATAAATCACTTGTTCATCTATAATTTATTTTGGGGTTAAGTAAAAATTATTTTTCTCCAACATTGCTTCTTCAGCAACATTTATTATAGTATCTTTTATTTCTTTATTGGATCAGTTTATACTAATATCATAAATTCTTAAATGTACAATTCCCCTAGAATTTTCACCCTGTTTCTTTGGCTTGTCTATCCCCATAATAGCACTGCAGAGTTTTAACTACTCTAACTTTTGAACACATTTTGTTATCTTATTAGGCAAGTCCTTCAATTTTTCCCAGTATCAAGTTCTTTTCTAATGAGTTGGCTCTTTGCATCAGGTGGCCAAAGTTTTGGAGCTTCAGCTTCAGCATCAGTCCTTCCAATGAATATTCAGGAATGATTTCCTTTAAGAATGACTGGTTTGACCTCCTAGCAGTCCAAGGGCCTGTCAAGAGTCTTCTCCAACGTCACAATAAAAAAGCATTGATTCTTTGGTGTTCAGCCTTATTTATGGTCCAACTCTCACATCCATACTACTGGATGCACCATAGCTTTGACTATATGGACCTTTGCTGGCAAAGTAATATCTCTGCTTTTTAATATGCTGTCTAGGTTTGTCATAGCTTTGCTTCCAAGGAGCAAGCATCTTTTAATTTCATGGCTGCATTCATTATCTGCAGTGATTTTGGAGCCCAAGAAAATAAAGAAAAGATATGGCTTTATGATTTAGCATAAGAAGTATGTATGACATATATAATAAATACATACAAGTATGTAAATATATGTAAATGAGAAACATATAAACGATCATGTTTATAACCTGCCCGTCTATTCCTAATTTAATGAGTTTTGTGTTTTTAAATTTTCAAAACATGAATGTAACTTTCATCTCACCAATCGCCATTTAAGTCTCCTATTGAAAACTCATAATATTTCTCTGACATAAGGATGTGACCCATAGTCTTTCTAATACTGAATCACATTACATTCTGACAAAAAGTATATGACAAAAAGTAGTGGTGTTTTTTTTTTTTTTTTAACATGTTGCTAGATTCAATATACCGCTTTTAGGATTTCTTCAGCTATATTAATGAGGGTTTTTTTATTTTTTTATTTTATTTATTTATTTATTTATTTTTAAATTTTAAAATCTTTAATTCTTACATGCGTTCCCAAACATATTTGTTTGGTTTTCTATTAAGACATTGGTTATCTTGCAAGTTGCAGAGTATTTCCATCCCTGACTTGCTCACCTCCAGATGCATTCTGAATTGTCTGGTCTTTATACTCCAATGTCAGTGCTTGGAACTACAGGGTTGATTATGACAATCTGACCTAGAACAGGGTTATTTCTTCCTGGCTTCCAGATTATATATTTCTACTGATAAGGTCTACGATGATATTGGCTTTTTCTCATTGCCACATAATTGTGTTGGCTTTTATTAGTATTATCATCATCTAAAGCCCTGATTCTTTACTATAGCCAATTGAAAGCTGTCCAGATGGTTTATTGAATCTACTGACAGTGCCTTACACCATTTCCTCTTAAATTTCACCTCATTAGATTCAGACCGTTATTTCAGCCTATTTTCATTCTTTTTGAATCTTTACTCTCTCATCCAGTGAGATTTTAATCCTTAGTCTTACACCATTCGCACGTGGAACATTTACTTGCTACCCCATACCTTACTCTTTATCACTGGTAAAACTATAGTTTGGGATAGGCATGAAGACAGAGCCTATAGGTAGGCACTAAAATCTACATGCAGACAGGTATATATAATCATTAATCATTTCAGAAGATAATTCAGACAATTATACATTTGAATTTATTCTTTCATCAGATAATAATTGAATACTGTCTCTCAGCCAGGGACTGAGGTAGGTATTGGGGATACAACTAATAAAATGTGTTTCCCTAGCTCAAGGACTCAGAGCAAACAGACAAGAAACCAGATTAATTCAATAGGTATTTGTTATGATAGAGAAGTATAAAAAGTTTTAAAGTTTCAAAAAAAAAAAAGAGATTTGAGGCAAAGGAGAATAGATGATTGTTGTTTTTAAAAATCTCATTGATCCAAGTATATCTGGTTTGTAGTCAATAGGGTGATACACTATTGAGATCTTGGTTTAGAAATGAAAAATGAATACCCTCAGCTGTGGAAGTGCCGACCGTAGGAAGTCCTCAGCTATCATACTCCTGCAAGGATGACTTTGCTGAAGATAGCCACCTTGGCCACATCCAGTGACTGACAGGAGGAGATGTAAGGGCCTGGCCCCCTTCACCAACTGAAGGGGTTCTTTTTTTTTTTCTTTCAGTTGAGTACAGTTGCTTTTCACTGCTACATCAATTTCTGCTGTACAGCAAAGTGAATCTGCTCTATATGTATATATATATCCCTTCTTTTTTGGATTTCCTTCCCATTTAGGTCACCACAGAGCACTGAGTATAGTTTCCTGTGCCACACAGCAGGTTCTCATTAGTTACCTATTTTATGCATAGTATCAGTAGTATATATATGTATCAATCTCAGTCTCCCAATCCATCCTACCCTGGCATTGCAGGCAGATTCCTTACCAACTAGCTGTCAGGGAAGCCCATCCTACCCTAACTGGTCACAGTTTCCAAGAGTCCTTCTAGGTTTAGAATTCTCAGCATCAGCTGACCTAGTAGGTATGTCTGGGCCATAGTAGCTAGGATGGTAGAGCAATGACAGAGGCTTCCAGGTTTCTATATCTTGATCTGGATGACTGTTTTGTGGGCTTGCTTTCCTTTATGAAAAATTCACTTGTCTGTGTACTTGTAGGAAAGTTTATTTTTAAAAAAACTTTAAGTTGTGCCTCCTGATTAAGCTTTTTAAGGGTAAAATTCATCATATTCATTAGTATCTTGTACATGTTAAGTGTCTTATTCCCTAAGATTTTGATGAGAAGTTATTAATGGGGGAGAGGGGAATGTTACACCTCTACTGTTCTGATTTTCACTGTGAGGATGTTCATTAAACTTAACTGCTTTCCTCTTCCACACTTAAACTTACCCAAAGAGGTATGTCTAGACTGTAGACTTTGGGAAAGAAACAGTGTAGGAACATTTCAGGCTCTTCTCTTTTCAGCTAACTGACCTGCTGCGCACATTGTGTTCTTTTTGTCCATGCTGAATGTCTTACAGGGATTAACAACTCACATCACTGGCATGGTGTGTATTCAGCACTGCCTGCTTGGGTAGGTGAATCTCTCTGATATTGGCATTCCATCTAGTTGCTGTACATCTAATCGAGTGTCTTAATTCAGTTTCTCTCCCAAGCAAAGTCTCAGACAAGGACTTGTGTACAGATAGTTTATTTGGGAATTGGCTCCGGGAGCAAGAGTGAAGGAATGAGTAGAATGGAACAGTGAAGGAAAAAAATCACTAAAGAATATGATATTGAACTGGTAACTGATTGGGGCCTCTGAGGCTCAATCCCTTTGGAAACCATGTAGAATATATTTGGAATTGTCCCTCTGAGATGCAGCATTTATTCACCCACTCTGTCTTAGTTGGCCAAGTATTTACTCTAGACACTGCCACTCCTCCTGACTGCTCTACTGGACTGCTGATTAAGCTCTTGGGGCTTTGAAGAAAATGTGACTTATTAAGGCAGGATGATGTTAAGACACAGAAAAATACAAGTACCCTCTTGAACAGCACAGGTGTTAGGAGCATCAACTGTGCAGAGTTGAAAATCTGTATGTGATGTATAGTAGGCTCTGCATACACATGGTTCCTCTATACCTGTAGGACTTCCCTGGTAGCTCAGCTGATATAGAATCTACCTGCAATTCAGGAGACCCTGGTTTGATTCCTGGGTTGGGAAGATCTGCTGAAGAAGGGATAGGCTACCTACTCCAGTATTCTTGGGCTTCCATGGTGGCTCAGACAGTAAAGAATCTGCCCGCAATGTGGGAGACATGGGTTAGATCCCTGGGTTGGAAAGATCCCCTGAGGAAGGGAAAGGCTACCCACTCCAGTATTCTGGCCTGTAGAATTCTATGGACAGTGGAGCCTGGCAGGCTACAGTCCATGGGGTCCCTAAGAGTTGGACACAACTGAACAACTTTCACTTCACTTCTATATCTGTGGTTCCTCCATATCCAAAGATTAAACCAACTGCAGATAGCATAGTATTGTAGTATTTACTACTGAAAAATATCTCTGTATAAGTCAACTGCACAGTTCAATCTCAAGTTGTTCAACTTAACTTGTAACTGGTGCAGTTAAAATTGGAGGTAAGCTGAAGTGATTTGGTTTAGGGCACCAAATGCCTCTGCTTTGATCACCTTCTCCAATATCAGATTTATCAGTAATAAAGCTTACATTTTAGTCTCCATATACCTTATCTTTTCTTATCTATTTTTGAGTTGATTTAGGATTTCAAGAGGGTGAGTAGTGTTATTTGGTTTGGATTTCTTAAAATTCTAACAGTGGTAACCCAAGATTTATTTCTAATTATTACAGATTATATAACTAAACTGATTTTTAAATATTTTATACTTATAGAATTACAAAAATAAATATATATGATAGGTTAATTACTCCAGCATTATCTACAAGTATAAAATATTTTGAGCAATAAATTCCCACCCATGGGAGGTGGCTGAATAAACTAAGTACAGTACATCTATACAATGGAGAACTATGAAGCCATAGAAAAGAACAAGGATTATCTCCATGAATTGATATGGTATGGATTTGAGGATATGTTGTTAAGTTAAACACAAAAAAATATAAAAAGGCATATGTTATATGATAATTTTGAATAAGATAGAGCAGAGGTAAGTATATATCTGCTTATTTTTGCAAGAAATAGTGAACAAAAACTAAGGAAATTAGTTATTTATGAGGGTAAGTGATAACAGGGTGGAATGGATAGGAGAGATATCTCTTTGAATTTATTTTTGTATAGTTTTCACTTTTAGAAATTTGTTAATGTATTACATATTGGAAAATAAAATTGAAGCAACAAGGTTAGGTTGAAAAAAATAACCTAAAAGTAAACAGAAACAAACATAACTGTTTTTCAGGTGAATAACATAATTTACATGGAGAAGAAAAAATTATGCAAATAATTTTGAACAGAGTAATTTGACTGTAAGTCATCAATTGAATTACAAAAAAGAAATCTTAACTCCTCATTGTATGTTTGTTTTCCATACTGACATGTGTATAGCAATTCTGAAACTATTTTATATGTACTTTAGAAATGAAAAAGAAACTGTTTAGGAAGCCAGAGTTCTCTCATTTTAAGATGAAAGAAATATAACATGAATTAGGAGTAGGCAAGACAAAAAAAATCATAGCATTAAATTTGAGCTAGAAATGCCAAGATTGTGGTTTCTAAATAACATGTCACACTACAAGGGGAAATGCCTGCTTAAGGAAAATATTATATATATATATATATATATATATACATATATACATACATATATATACATATATACATACATATATATATATACTTGTGTGTTAACTGTCCCATTGATATTTCTTTTATTAAAAAATTAATTTATTTTAATTACAGGCTAATTACTTTACAATATTGTAGTGGATTTTACCATACATTGACATGAATCAGCCATGGGTAAACATGTGTTCCCCATCCTGAACCCCCTCCCCCATCCCTCCCCATCCTATCCCTCAGGGTCATCCCAGTGCACCAGCCCTGAGCACCCTGTCTCATGCATCACACCTGGACTACCAATCTACTTCACATATGATAATATATATGTTTCATTTCTATTCTCTTAAAGCATCCCACACTCGCATTCTGCCACAGAGTCCAAAAGACTTCTTTACATCTGTGTCTCTTTTGCTGTCTTGCAAATAGGGTCATCATTACCATCTTTCTAAACTCCATATATATGTGTTAATATACTGTATTGGTGTTTTTCTTTCTTTCTTCACTCTGTATAATAGGCTCCAGTTTCATCCAACTCGTTAGAACTGATTCAAATGCATTCTTTTTAATGGCTGAGTAAAATTCTATTGTGTAAATATAACACTGCTTTCTTATCTGTTCATCTGCTGATGGACATCTAGGTTGCGTCCATGTCCTGGCTATTATAAACAGTGCTGCAATGAACATTGGGGTACATGTGTCTCTTTCGATTCTGATTTCCTCAGTATCTATGCCCAGCAGTGGGATTGCTGGGTCGTATGGCAGTTCTATTTCCAGTTTTTAAAGCAATCTCTATGCTAGTCTCCACAGTGGCTATACTAGTTTGCATTCCCACCAGCATATAAGAGGGTTCCCTTTTCTCTGCACCCTCTCCAGCATTTATTGTTTGTAGACTTTTTGATAGCAGCCATTCTGACCGGCATGAGACGATTCCTCATTGTGGCTTTGATTTGCATTTCTCTGATAATGAGTGATGTTGAGCATCTTTTCATGTGTTTGTTAGCCATCTGTATGTCTTCTTTGGAGCAATGTCTGTTTAGTTCTTTGGCCCATCTTTTGATTGGGTCCCTTATTTAATTGAGCTGCAGGAGTTGCTTGTATATTTTTGAGATTAATTCTTTGTCAGTTGCTTCATTTGCTATTATTTTCTCCTATTCTGAAGGCTGTCTTTTCACCTTGCTTATAGTTTCATTCATTGTGCAAAAGCTTTTTTTTAATTTTTAAGTTTAATTAGGTCCCATTTGTTTATTTTTGCTTTTATTTCCATTACTCTGGGAGGTGGGTCATAGAGGATCCTGCTGTGATTTATGTCAGAGAGTGTTTTGCCTATGTTTTCCTCTAGGAGTTTTATAGTTTCTGGTCTTATGTTTAGACCTTTAATCCATTTTGAGTTTATTTTTGTGTATGGTGTTAGAAAGTGTTTCTAGTTTCATTCTTTTACAAATGGTTGACCTGTTTTCCCAGCACCACTTGTTAAAGAGATTGTCTTTTCTCCATTGTATATTCTTGCCTCTTTTGTCAAAGATAAGCTGTCCGTAGGTGTGTGAATTTATCTCTGGCTTTCTACTTTGTTCCATTAATCTATATTTCTGTCTTTGTGCCAGGACAATACTGTCTTGATGACTGTTGCTTTTTAGTATAGTCCAAAGTCAGGTAGGTTGATTCCTCCAGTTCCATTCTTCTTTCTCAAGATTGCTTTGGCTAGTTGAGGTTTTTGGTATTTCCATACAAATTGTGAAATTATTTGTTCTAATTCTCTGAAAAATACCATTGGTAGCTTCATAGGGATTACAATGAATCTAGATTGCTCTGGGTAGTATACTCATTTTCACTATATTGATTCTTCTGATCCATCAACGTGGTGTATTTCTCCATCTATTTGTGTCCTCTTTGATTTCTTTCATCAATGTTTTATGGTTTTCTATACATAGGTCTTTTGTTTCTTTAGGTAGTTTTATTCCTAAGTATTTTATTCTTTTCGTTGCAATGGTGAATGGAATTGTTTCCTTAATTTCTCTTTCTGTCTTCTCATTGTTAGTGTATAGGGATGCAAGGGATTTCTGTGTGTCAATTTTATATCCTGATACTTTACTATACTCAGTGATTAGCTCTAGTAATTTTCTGGTGGAGTCTTTAGGGTTTTCTAGGTAGTGGATCATGTCATCTGCAAACAGTGAATTCTATTTCTTCTTTTCCAATCTGGTTTCCTTTTCTTTTTCTGTTCTGATTGCTGTGGCCAAAACTTCCAAAACCATGTTGAATAGTAGTGGTGAGAGTGGGCACCTTTGTCTTGTTCCTGACTTTAGTGGAAATGCTTTCAATTTTTCACCATTGAGGATAATGTTTGCTGTGGGTTTATCATATATGGCTTTTATTATGTTGAGGTATGTTCCTTCTATTCCTGCTTCCTGGAGGGTTTCTATCATAAATGGATGTTGAAATTTGTCAAAGGCTTTCTCTGCATCTATTGAGATAATCATATGGTTTTATCTTTCAATTTGTTAAAATGGAGTATCACATTGATTGATTTGTGGATATTAAAGAATCCTTGCATCCCTGGGATAAAGCCCACTTGGTCATGGTGTATGATCTTTTTAATATGTTGTTGGATTCTGTTTGCTATAATGTTGTTAAGGATTTTTGCATCTATGTTCATCAGTGATATTGGCCTGTAGTTTTCTTTTTTTGTGGCATCTTTGTCTGCTTTTGGTATTAGGGTGATGGTGGCCTCATAGAAAGTGTTTGGAAGTTTACCTTCCTCTGAAAGTTTCTGAAGAGTTTGAGTAGGATAGGTGTTAACTCTTCTCTTAATTTTTGGTAGAATTCAGCTGTGAAGCCATCTGGTCCTGGGCTTTTGTTTGCTGGAAGATTTCTGATTACAGTTTCAATTTCTGTGCTTGTGATGGGTCTGTTAAGATTTTCTATTTCTTCCTGGTTCAGTTTTGGAAAGTTATACTTAAGAATTTGTCCATTTCATCCAAGTTGTCCATTTTATTAGCATTTAGTTGCTGATAGTAGTTTCTTATGATCCTTTGTATTTCTGTGTTGTCTGTTGTGATTTCTCCATTATCATTTCTATTTTTATTGATTTGATTCTTCTCCCTTTGTTTCTTGGTGAGTCTGGCTAATGGTTTGTCTATTTTATTTATCTTCTCAAAGAACCAGCTTTTAGCTTTGTTGATTTTTGCTATGGTCTCCTTTGTTTCTTTTTCACTTATTTCCACCCTAATTTTTAAGATTTCTTTCCTTCTATTAACCCTGGGGTGCCTCATTTCTTCCTTTTCTAGTTGCTTTAGGTGTAGAGTTAGGTTATTTCTTTGATTTTTCTCTTGTTTCTTGAGGTAAGCTTGTATTGCTATGAACCTTACTCTTAGTACTGCTTTTACAGTGTCCCATAGGTTTGGGGTGGTTGTGTTTTCATTTTCATTCGTTTCTTCATATTTTCATTTCTTCTGTGATTTGTTGGTTATTCAGAAACATGTTGTTTAGCCTCCATATTATTGTATATTTAATAGGTTTTTTTCCATGTAGTTTACTACATTGTGATCAGAAAAGATGTTTCGAATGATTTCGATTTTTTTGAATTTACCAAGGCTAGATTTATGGCCCAAGATGTGATCTATCTTGGAGAAGGTTCCATGTACACTTGAGAAAAAGTTGAAATTCATTGTTTTGGGGTGAAATGTCCTATAGATATTAATTAGGTGTAACTGGTCCATTTTATCATTTGCAGTTTGTGTTTCCTTGCTAAGTTTCTGTCTAGTTGATCTATCCATTGGTGTGAGTGATCTATCCATAGGTGTTACTGTTAATTTCCCCTTTAATATTTGTTAGCATTTTCCTTATACATTATGCTGCTGTGATGTTGGGTGCATATATATTTATAAATGTTATATCTTCTTTTTGGATTGATCATTTGATCATTATGTAGTATCCTTCCTTGTCTCTTTTCACATCCTTTATTTCAAAGTCTATTTTATCTGATATGAGTATTGCTACTCCTGCTTTTTTTTTTGGTCTCCATTTGCATGAAATATCTTTTTCCAGCCCTTCACTTTCAGTCTGTTTGTGTCCCTTGTTTTGAGATGGGTCTCTTGTAGGCAGCATATATAGGGGTCTTGTTTTTGTATTCATTCAGCCATTTTTGTCTTTTGGTTGGGGCATTCAACTGATTTACATTTAAGGTAATTATTTTTTAAATATAAATTTATTTATTTTAATTGGAGGTTAATTACTTTACAATATTGTATTGGTTTTGCCATACATCAACATGAATCTGCCACAGGTATACACATATTCCCCATCCTGAACCCCCCTCCCTCCTCCCTCCCCATACCATCCCTCTGGGTCGTCCCAGTGCACCAGCCCCAAGCATCCAGTATCACGCATCGAACCTGGACTGGTGATTCATTTCATATATGACACAGATGTATAGAATAGTCTTTTGGACTCTGTGGAAGAGGGAGAGGGTGGGATGATTTGGGAGAATGGCATTGAAACATGTATAATATCATTTAAGATAATTATTGATAAGTATGGTCCCATTGCCATTTACTTTGTTGTTTTGGGTTTGAGTTTATGCACCTTTTCTGTGTTTCCTGTCTAGAGACGATCCTTTAGCATTTGTTGAAGAGCTGGTTTTGTGGTGCTGAATTCTCTGAGCTTTTGCTTGTCTGTAAAGCTTTTGATTTCTTCTTCATGTTTGAATGAGATCCTTGCTGGGTACAGTAATCTGGGTTGTAGGTTGTTCTCTTTCATCACTTTAAGTATGTCCTGCCATTCCCTTCTGGCCTGGAGAGTTTCTATTGAAAGATCAGCTGTTATCCTGATGGAGATACCCTTTGGGTTATTTGTTGTTTTTCCCTTGCTGCTTTTAATATCTGTTCTTTGTGTTTGATCTTTATTAATTTGATTAATATGTATCTTGGGGTGTGTCGCCTTGGGTTTATTCTGTTTGGGGCTCTCTGGGTTTCTTGGTCTTGGATGGCTATTTCCTTCCTCATTTTAGGGAAGTTTTCAACTATTATCTCAAGTATTTTCTTATGGCCTTTCTTTTTGTCTTCTTCTTCTGGGTGACTCCTATGATTTTAATGTTGGGGCATTTGACATTGTCCCAGAGGTCTCTGAGGTTGTCCTCATTTCTTTTAATTCTTCTTTTTCCCTCTCTGCTTCATTTATTTCCACCATTCTGTCTTGTACCTCATGTATCCTATCCTCTGCCTCAGTTATTCTACTGTTGGTTCCCCCCAGAGTGTTTTTGATCTCAGCTATTGCATTATTCATTATTGATTGACTTTTTTAATTTCTTCTAGGTCCTTGTTAAACTTTTCTTCCATCTTCTCAATCCTTGTCTCCAGACTATTTATCTGTAACTCCATTTTGATTTCAAGATTTTGGATCAGTTTTACTATCATTATTCTGAATTCTTTTTCAGATACACTCCCTATCTCCTCCTCTTTTGTTTGGTTTGTTGGGCATTTATCATGTTCCTTTACCTGCTGAATATTTCTCTGCCTTTTCATCTTGTTTAGATTGCTGTGTTTGGGGTGGTCTTTCTGTATGCTGGAAGTTTGTGGTTCCTCTTTATTGTGGAGGCTCTT
The DNA here is from genome assembly GCF_001704415.2 of Capra hircus. Taxonomy (NCBI): domain Eukaryota; kingdom Metazoa; phylum Chordata; class Mammalia; order Artiodactyla; family Bovidae; genus Capra; species Capra hircus. Next base: position 47,228,503 of record NW_017189516.1, read on the forward strand.
CCTTTTCGGTGGGGTTGGATAAGTGGCTGCTTGTTAGGGAAGCTTGAATCAGTGTTCTGGTGGGTGGAGCTGGATCTCTTATCTCTGGAGTGCAAGGAAGTGTCCAGTAGTGAGTTTTGAGGTGTCTATGGGTTTGGTGTGACTTTGGGCAGCCTGTATATTAATGGTCAAGGCTATGTTCCTGGGTTACTGGAGAATTAGCATCATATATCTTGCTCTGGAACTTGCTGGCTCTGGGTGGAGCTTGCTTTCAGCTTAGGTATGGAGGCTTTTGGATGAGCTTTTGTTGATTAATGTGCCCTGGAGTCAGGAGTTTTCTGGTGTTCTCAAGTTTTGGATTTAAGCCTCCTGCCTCTGGTTTTCAGTCTTAATCTTACAGTATCCTCAAGACTTCTCCATCCATACTGTACCAATTATAAAACATCCAGGTTAATGGAGAAAAGATTCTCCACAGTGAGGGACACCCAGAGAGGTTCACAGTTACATGGAGAAGAGAAGGAGGAGGAGGGAGATATAGGTGACCAGGAGGAGAAGAGGGGGAGTCAAAAGGAGAGAGACAGATCTAGCCAGTAATCAATTCCCTAAGTGTTCTCCACAACCTGGAATACTCATATCTGATATGAGTATTGCTACTCCTGCTTTTTTTTTTTTTTTTTTGGTCTCCAGTTGCATGAAACATCTTTTTCCAGCCCTTCACTTTCAGTCTGTATGTGCCAGCAAAGAGATTCACAGAGTTGGGTAGAGAAGAGAAGGGGGAGGAAGGAGATAGAGGTGATCCGATGGAGAAAAAGGAGAGTCAAAGGTGGGAGAGGACAATTAAGCTAGTAATCACACTCCTTTGTAAAAATGGGTACTGAAGATTGGATTCTTAAAGGTGCAAAATTGACAACAAATACCAAAAAGCAAAGGTTAAAAATCTAGAGTAGAGGTTAGACTCTCAAAAACACAATGTTAAAAAATGTAAACAAAATCACAAAAATTATAAAGAATATATATGAAATTTGCTTTAAAAATAGGGTTTTTTTCAAGGTAATAGTAGGTTATAAAAATGAAAATTAAAGGAGTATTAAAGGACTTAGAATTTAAAAAAAATGATAATAGTAAACTATATCTATGAATTTCTCTGGAGCTGTTGCAGGCAGTGTAGGGTCAGTTCAGTTTCAGATAGTTCCTTGTTTCAGCTTATACTTCATCTCGAGGTCTATAGGTCCCTTCCAATGTAGTCGGTGCTAACTACAGGGTTTTAATCTGTTGCACCTGTCACTTCCAAAGCAGTTCCCTCTGTTTATTTTGGCTTCTTCTGTTTGCAAGTATCTTCAGTGTCTAATTTCTGCCCTAAAAAAGGGGGCCAATGTGGTCACTTATTTAGGCTCACTTGAGCAGTTGTACTGTGGAGAGGGAGGAGCACTGCAGACAAACATCACTGGTGTGTGGGGAGTGCTGGCAGTGTCTGACCACACTGGGTTTGCCCCTACTCACAGCGTGTGTGCTTTCCCAACCTACACTGCTCAGGTTCCAGGTTGCTCTGCAGGGGAACTGTCTAAAGCAGGCCCTGGGTTGTATGCACTGCCCAGGTCTAAGCCACTCAGGTTCAGGTTCAGGTACTCCACAAAGGCACAGACAATGTTGGGCAGGCATTTTGTGCCCTTCCCAGGTCCGAGCAGCTCAGGCAACCAGGTGCTTGGCGAGTGCACTCTCCCCAGGTGGGCAATGCGTCTTATCACCTCCCCTGTCCCAGCCGCTCAGTTTCCTGGATGCACAGAGGGAGTGCCATCTCTGGTGTGTCACGTGTCTCCTCTGGGGAGCTGACCTCTGGCTGCGACCCTCCTGGTAGACATCAACCTTCCTGGATCCCAGGAAGACTTGGTTAGCAAGTGGAAGCCTGCTCACAGTTTGGTAGAGGATGCCATCTCTGGGGCGAGATTGCCTCTCACCTTCTGGCTCTGGCTGTTGTCTGTCTGCCTCTCTGCCTCTGTCAGGGAATGAGCTGGTCCACAGCCAGCTAGCTCTCCTCTCGTATTTGCTCAGTCCTTTGTTTTGTGAGTGGGCCCAGCAGTGCCTTAGGTTAAAGCTTTTTGTGGGAAAGTTCTCTTTCCCTCTCTCTCTTTTTTTTCATCTCTCTGGCTATCCCACAGTTTGGGTTACTATCTCACGTTAACTCCCTCAGATTGTCCTCAGGGCATTCAGGCCTGGTTCATACCCTAAGCAATGCAGCCCATACTACCTGTTCAGCCCCCAATGGCTGGTGGCAGACACGAGCATCTGTGCTACTTCTCTGCTGGGAGTTGTGGTTAGGCATGTAATCTGTGGGTTTTATTTATTTATTTTTTCCTCCAAGTTATGTTGCCCTCTGAGATTCCAAAACTCCCCACAGACCCACTGTTGAGAGGGTTTCCTGGTGGTTGGAAACTTTTTCTTTTTCACGACTCCCTCCCTGGGACGGGTCTCCATCCCTCACTCTTTTGTCTCTCTTTTTATTTTTTATATTTTGTCCTACCTCCATTCAAAGACAATGGGCTGTCTTTGTGCACGCCTGGTGTCCTCCACCAGCGTTCAGAAGTTGTTCTGTGGAATTTTCTCAGCGTTCAAATGTTCTTTCGGTGAATTTGTGGGGGAGAAAGTGGTCTCCCTGTCCTATTCCTCTGTCATCTTAGGGCCACCCTGTCTCATTGATATTTCAAACTCAAATTCAGTGTCATGAATTTTTTTGTGTCTAAGATGCATCTGTACCATCATTTTGTGCCGAAATTAAAGAATCACTCAAAAAAGAGAATGACATGTCAAAAAGACATAGAATCCAATCTGAAGGGGCTCATGCTAACCAAATTTGGGTAAATAAAGTAATAAAATGAATGAAGACAGAAATTAAGTATAACCCATTGTACAGGATGAGAATTTGAGTCCATAAAAATACTTACACATGCAAAAATCAAATACATGGGGAGGAGGGAAAGCTCTTCTGTGCAGGAGAATACCAACTAAATGCTGAAGAAATGACAGACAATGAATGACAATTTTTCCTATTGGAATCACTAATTCAGATAAGAATCATCACTGGATATTAAGGCTATTAGCTGAAAATTTGATGGACATTAGGATATTTACACAGTCTAAAAATATTTTGTTACTGATTACTTAATTACAGAAAAAAATTATAGTAGAGAAACTTGGCATCCTTATACACTGTTCCCAGTCATCAAAGTTTTTTTGAAAATTTTTATTGGAGTAGAGTTCATCTTTACAGTGTTGTGTTAGTGTCAGATGTACAGCAGAGTGAATCAGTTGTGCATATACATATATCCACTGGGTTTTAAGGTTTTTTCCCCCACATAGGTCATTACAGAGTATTGAGCAAAGTACCTTGTGCTACAGTAGGTCTTTATTATTTATCTGTTTTGCATACAGTCATGTGTATATGTCAGTTCCAATAGTCCAGTTTATCCCTCCCTGTCCCCCACCCCAGTAACCATACATTTGGTTTCTATATGTGACTCTATTTCTGTTTTGTAAATAAGTTCTTTTGTACTGTATCATTTTAGATTCCACATATAAGCCATATCATGTGATATTTGTCTTTCTCTGTCTGACTTCACTGAGTATGATGGTCTCTAGGTCCATCCACATCACTGCAAATGGCATTATTTCATTCTTTTTTATGGCTCAGGAATATTCCACTGAATATGTATACCACATCTGCTTTATCCATTCCTCTGTCGATGGCCATTTATGTTGCTTCCATGTCTTGGCTACTGTAAATAGTGCTGCAGTGAACCTTGGAGTGTATGTATCTTTTCAAATTATGGTTAACATCACTAATAATGAGACAAGCAGACTTTATGTAGCTCCTGATATGAAACACCAGGAACAGGACAATATCCATGTACTGTCCCCTGCCAAAAATACATAACCTGAATCTAAACATGAGAAGACCTTCCCTGGTGGCTCAGATGGTAAAGAATCTCCCTGCAGTGCAGGAGACATGGGTTGATCCCTGGGTTGGGAAGATCCCCTGGAGAAGGGAATGGCTACCCACTCCTGTATTTTGCCTGGAGAATTCAGTGAGCAGAGAAAGCCTCAGGTAAACATAAAAAGAGGTTCATTCTACAAATAATTGGCCTGTCCCCTGGTGAGCTCTTCCATCTAAAAAGAGACTAAAAAGACATGACAACTAAATGCAGCAGTAATCCTGGACAATGTTCTGGATCATGGAGGAAAAACAATATAAAGAATATTGTTTGTACAGTTGTCAAAGTTTGAATATGGACACATGCACAATATATTAGCTAACAGTATTACTTTAGTATAAAAGTTTCAAACCTGATGACAGTACTGTTAAGAGAAGGTGTTTTTGCTTAAGGTTATATGTTATATGTGATAGAGTCATTCAGTTCAGTCTCTCAGTCGTGTCTGACTCTTTGAGACCCCATATACTGCAGCACGCCAGGCTTCCCTGTCCATCACAAACTCCCGGAGCCTACTCAAACTCATGTCCATTGAGTCAGTGATGCCATCCAACCATCTCATCTTCTGCCGTCCCCTTCTCCTCCTGCCTTCAGTCTTTCCCAGCATCAGGGTCTTTTCCAATGAATCAGTTCTTCACATCAGGTGGCCAAAGAATTGGACTTTCAGCTTCAGCATGAGACCTTCCAATGAACATTCAGCACTGATTTCCTTTGTGATTGACTGGTTTGATCTCTTTGCAGTCCAAGGGACTCTCAAGAATCTTCTCCAACACCACAGTTTAAAAGCATCAATTCTTTGATGCTCAGCTTCAGTTTCTTAGAAATTAGAATAAAATAATTCTGAGACAAATTAATCTGTATATTTTATCTGAATTTATCTGAATAGTTTGAATCTTTTCTTTCAAAAAGTTCTCAATGCTTTTTGAAACACACCCAAACACTATGCTTTGGACTTAATGCATTATGTAATAATTGGCACATCCTAGGATTTCTAAAGAATGAGAAAAATAACTTAAGCCAAATATACTCTAATTGGCCTAATTTTGTGACTCATGCATCCATTCTTGGAATATGAGCCCAAATAAAGGTTATTCCTCAAGCCTATATGCCTAACTTTTGCCAAACTTTTTAAAACATAAATTTCTCTCTAAATTGGGATACTTACTTTGATCAGCAATTCTACTTTTATAATTTTTTCAATTAATGATGAATGATTAGAGGAGCTGTTAGTTGGTATTGGCCCTAATTATTTTAAAATTAATTTACAGAGTAAAATCCAGACAGATTAAAAAGATAACATAGATTTCTCAAAATTAATTTAATCTTCATTAAGCAAGATGCTTTAAATTAAAGACTTAGATGAATTAAATATGATTTACTTACCATCTACAGAAGCTTTTCGAAAATGCTCTGAAGTATATTTATGACAAAATAAAGTGTTTTTATCCTATTGATCAAAATTTTAATACATATGTAGATACTGATGACTAATAGAACAAACTTGAACTCTTTGTTAGAAAAGTAATATAGCTACATAGAATTTGACAGGATAATTATAGGAATAGATACTAATATTTAAAGTGTTGGATAGCCTTTACATATATACTGTCTGTATTGAATGATTCCTGGAGTATGGAGTAAATCTATTTCCCACTGTGTGCATGCACGCAAGGTTGCTTCAGTTGTGTCCAACTCTTTCGACCTTATGGACTGTAACCCGCCAGGCTCCTCTGTCCGTGGGCTTCTCCAGGCAAGAACACTGAAGTGGGTTGTCATGCCCTCCTCCAGGGGATCTCCCCGACCCAGGGATCAAACCCACATCTCTTACATCTCCTGCATTGACAGGGTGATTCTTTACCACTAGTGCCACCTGGGAAGCCCATTTTCCCCACTAAATGCAACTAAAAACTCTGGTTATTATATATAAAAAAATATAACAAGACTCATTAAGAATGAAAGAAAAAGATCTGCTAGGGATCTCAGGACCTGAGGAAAACCATAGTGATGAGTTCCTTGGTTTGTTTTGTTTTTGCCTCATATATTCCTGAGTTGGAGCTGAAGAAGCTGGCAACCCAGAAATACTAACAGGTGCAGATTTTTAAAAATCAGAGGATACTCACAGTCTTGCCCATACCTAATTTCGTTTTAGATAACGAGAATTTGGACTTTCAAGCCAATAAGATTTAGATCAGAATTTGGGCTTGAGTACTGCTGTAGTGGGTTGAAACTTTGGGGGCCCCTGGGATAGGGTGAATGTATTTTGTGTATAGGGTTATGTATCTTTGATGGCTAGAGGGTGGACTATGGTAGATAGAATAATTGCTCTCCAAAGAGGTCCAAGTTCTTTTGCCCCTAGTGTGTTAACATCTTACCTTACATGGCAAAAGAGACTTTTGCAGAATAGATTAAATAAAGGACTTTTTAATGCGGAGATAATTCTGATTTTCTGAGTGGATCCATTGTCATCACAGTGAGTCTGTATAAGGGAAAGAGGGATACAGGAAAATTAAAATGAAAGATGAAGATGTAATGGAAACAGAAGTTAGAGTGATAGGATTGCTAACTGAGGACCACAAGCCAAGGAATCGGGGAAGCCTTTAGAAGCTGGAAAAGTCAAGCAAATGGATTGTCTTCTACAAGCTCCAAAAGGAACTAAGTCTTGCTAACATCTTGATTATAATCCAATAAGACCTATTTTGGAATTCCGACATCCAGAATTATAAGAAAATTAACTTGTGGAATTTTAACCCATAAGTTTAAATAGGAAAGAAATACCTACCTACTTGAAGCAGAAAGTGATGGAACTGGAAGGAGAAAGTTGTTGTTCATTTGCTCAGTCGTGTCCAACTCCTTGTGATCCCATGAACAACAGCATGTCGGGCTTCCCTGTCCTTTACTGTCTCCCAGAGTTTGCTCAAACTCGGGTCCATTGAGTTGATGACACCATCAAAGCACAATTATAATTAGAGATTTCAGCACCTCTGTCTTTCAACAACTAATAGAATGACTATACAGAAAATCAGCAAGTTTTATAGTGTTCAGCTTTACATTTAGGTCTTTAATCCATTTTGAGTTTATTTTTGTGTATGGTGTTAGGGGATGTTCTAACTTCATTCTTTTATACGTAGCTGTCCAGTTTTCTCAGCACCACTTACTGACAAGATGGTCTTCTCTCCATTGTATATTCTTGCCTCTTTTGTCATAGAGTAGGAGACCATAGGCACATGCGTTTATCTCTTAACCTTCTATCCTTTTCCACTGATCTCTATTTCTGTTTTTTGTGCCAGTACTATACTATTTTAACTAATGTAGCTCCCCAGTGGCTCAGCTGGTAAAGAATCTCCTGCCTGTGCAGGCGATGTAAGAGATGTGGGTTCAATCCTGGGTCGGGAAGATTTCCTGGAGGAGGAAATGGCAACCCACTCCAGTTTTCTTGCCTGGAAAATTCCATGGACAGAGGAGCCTGGCGGGCTACAGTCAATGACTTCTCAGAGAGTCGGACATGACTCAGCACACATGCCTGTAGTCAGGGAGCCTGACTTCTATGGGTCAGTTTTTTTTCTTAAGATTGCTTTGGCTATTCAAGGTCTTTTGTGTTTCCATACAAATTGCAAACTTTTTTGTTCTAATTCTGTTAAAAAAACACCATTAGTAATTTGATAGGGATGGCATTGAGTCTGTAGATTGCTTTGAGCAGTATAGTCATTGTTACATTATTGATTGAGTAGAGGGTTTTAGACATATCAGTTAATTCAAATTGGTTGATAATTTGAAGTTCTGCTGTTAGGTACATGCAAATTGGAGATTGATAATTCTTGATAGAGCGATTCCTTTGTTTCTAGGTAATCTCTCTCTTTGTACTTAATAATATTCATTGTTCTGATGCTAGGAATGCAAAGTTGGTTTTATATTTGGAAAAATTCAATATAAGAACCATATTGTCAAATAAAGGAGAAAACCCATATAATCATCAGATAAAAGATATTGAAATATATTTCAAAAGATTCAACAAATATTCAAGATTTTTTAAAAAAGAAATCCTCTGCACACTAAGAATAGAAGGAAATGTTCTTAACCTGATAAAGGGCAGTTATGAAAAACTCATAGCTAACATAATGCTTACTGATGAAAAATTAAATATTTTCCCCTAAGATAGGGAGGAAGGCATGGATATCAGCTTTCAACATTTCTATTTAACTTTGTACTAGAGATCTTAGGCACCATAGTGAGATAATAAAAAGAAACAACATAATTATTAGAAATGAGAAAACTGTCATTATTTACAGATGATATGATTATGTATATAGAAAACATTATAGAATCTTCAAAGAAAATTCCTTGAACTAATAATTTATTAAAGTGACAGTATACGAACCCATTATATACAGCCATTGTATTTCTGTGTACTATAAACAGACATTTGGGAAATAATTTTTAAAAATCGACAAGGTCATAAGTGATAAAAAATACCTAGAATATATTTAATGAAAGAGATGTATTTCTCTCAGTTCCTAAGAGAAGTGAAGTGTTAGTCACTCAGTCGTGTCCAACTCTTTGCAACCCCATGGACTGTAGCCTGTCAGGTTCTTCTGTCCATGGACTTCTCCAGGCAAGAATACTGGAGTGGATTGTCATCCCCTACTCCAGGGAATCTTCCCAATCCAAGGATCAAACCTGAGTCTCCTGCGTTGCAGGCAAATTCTTTACCATCTGAGTCACCAGGGAAAGTACATCCAAATAAATGGGAGAAAATATCACATTCATCATTTTGAAGAATCAACATTTTTGAGATGTCCCTTCTTTCTAAATTTATCTATATATGCAACACTTCCTCAGTCAAAAATTAACTTATGAGTATCTGTGTGTGTGCTCATATACACACACTGAAAATTATATATACAGAATGACTTATAGAAGAATTTTTGATGTTTAGATGAGATTTTTTAATTCTTTATGCATATATCCACTCTATAAAAGATTCTTTTCCCATGTAGACCATTACAGAGTTTTGAGTAGAGTTCTCTGTGCTGTACAGTCCTTATTATCTATTGTATATATAGTAGTGTGTATATGTCAATCCCAGTCTCCCAATTTATCTTTCCCCTCTTACCTTCTGATACCCATAAGTTTATTTTCTACATCTGTAACTCTATTTTGTCCATAAGTTTATTTGTACCCTATTTTTAGATTCCACATATAAGAAATATCATATATTTGTCTTTCTCTGTCTGAATTACTTTAACTAGTATGAGAATCTCTAGGTCCATCTGTGTTGCTGCGAATGACATTATTTTGTTCTTTTTTAATGGCTGAGTAATGTTTCATTGTGTACATGTACCACATCTGTATCCATTCCTCTGTTGATGGACATTTAAGAATATTGATAGCCTTTCCAAGGGCTTCCCTGATAGCTCAGCTGGTAAAGAATCTGCCCAATGTGGGAGACCTGGGTTGGATCCCTGGGTTGGAAAGATCCCCTGGATAAGGGAAAAGCTACTTACTCCAGTATTCTGGCCTGGGGAATTCCATGGACTGTATAGTCCATGGGGTTGCAAAACGTTGGACACAACTGAGTGACTTTCACTTTCCATGATAGCCCAAATCTGGAAGAACCCGCCTATCTATCTAGGTGAGTGGATAAGTATGATACATTCTTATAATGGTATACTAATCTATCAATGTAAAAAGAGAAAATTGCTGAAAGACAAAAACATGGATGAACTAAAAACAAAAACATAAGATCTAGCAAAATCAGAAATGAAAAATACAGACTCTATCATTTCACGGATTTGAAATCCAAGAATAGCAAAACTAAGCTATGTTGATTGAAAGCAGAAATGGTTACTTCTAGGATAGTTGTGTCCAAAGGGACAGAAGAGGAGATTTGGGAATAATAGCAAATTTCTGTATTTTGTTTTGAATTTATATATATATATATGGGTTTATGCACTTGTTAAGACTCATCAAACTAAATAATTATGATCTCTGTTTTATGTAAATTATACCTCAGCAAATTACTGTTACTGAGACTATTATTGAACTATTTATTGGCCTCATGAATTTTGAAATTTGAAAAAAAATTCTGGGCCATTTAAAACCTCACCATTATCTATATAATATGTCAAACACATAGGGAGCAAGTCACGCTTTTCCAAAAATTACTAATTTTTTGAACACTGGACAGTGGCAGAGAAAAGTTCACAAAAGAAAGTTCACACTGATACACATTATATGGCAATTACTTTCCTCCCCAGGGTTGTTCCAACTGCCTTAAGGCTGTATGGTTAGAATTCAGAATATCTGACAGTAATGACCTTGGCACAGTTATGATGATCTCCATCATTGCTTCAGCAAGAGTAGTGTTTTAGTGTCTTTTTTCTCTCTTTAAATTATGCTGCTAGCTTTAAGCCTCAGGGCAGGAGTACAGTAAAGTGGATAACTAATTGAAATATTTAAAACAACCAGACAGCAGTATTCATGAACCATCACATGAAATAGCACAGAAAATTGCCATCTCTATATTATAAGTAATGATTAGATTAAGAAAGATGCTTACCTTCAGATAAAAGGTTCATCAAGTACAGGAATTTTTTTCGCATTTCACATAGCATGGTCTCTGGGATAATATTAGACATATATGTGTTAAAAACACTCCCCAGTTTAATATAAGCCAAAATTGTGTCATCTAGACATTCTTCATGGGGGTATATCAGTTAGTTAACTGTTGCCACAATGATGTTGCTTAAAAACCCACCCCAAACCTCAGTGACTCAAAACAGCATTTATTTTCACTAATCTGTGCTGCTGAGTCACGTACCTGCTGGGTAGGATTGCAAAGTCACATGGCAAAGGGTTTGGCTACCAGGAAGAGTTGAGCATTAGAGCCAGTGATGAAGTCTACTACATGAGGATCTTGAGTTTTTAATAAAAATTGTAGGAAGCCTCTTGGTAAAGTGAATGTAAGATCATATTGCCTGACTGAATCACCTTGATGACATATATTGAAGTAAACCAGGGACTTTTTCTGTAGATCAATTTGAAGACAATTGACGTCTAAGCAATATTGAATCTTTCTACCAATGTAGCTCATCTGGTAAAGAATCCGCCTGCAATGCAGGAGACCTGGGTTCAATCCCTAGGTTGGGAAGATCCCCTGGAGAAGGGAAATGCTACCCATTCCAGTATTTTGGCTTGGAGAATTCCATGGACTGTATAGTCCATGGGGTCACAAAGACTTGGACACAACTGAGCAACTTTCACTTTTCACCAACTAACACAGTATATCCCTCAATATATAGTGAGGTTCTTAATGTTTTTTGTTGTTTGTTTTTAGAGTTTATTTGAAACTCAGTTACATAGAGCCATCTCATGCCCTCCCTCTCTCTGTAAAGGAAGGAGCATTTTGATTATTTAAGGATGTATATAATTTTGCTCTTTAGTTTATCCCCAAGGTAGAACATAGGTATCAGAATTCACTTACTTTGCTTTGGTGGTGGTGGTTTTGTCCTGTGTCTGACTCTTTGTGACCCCATGGACTGTAGCCCACCAGACTCCTCTATCCATGGGACTTCCCAGGCAAGAATGTTGGAGTGGGTTGCAATTTCCTTCTCCAAGGGACATTCCCAACCCAGGGATGAAACCTATATCTCTTGTGTCTCCTGCATTCACGAGGTGGGGAGGGGGGTGGGGTTCTTTATCACTAGTGCCACCTGGGAAGCCCAGGTATGAGATTGCAAAGATCTAGACTTAAATTGAAGAATTTTTTTTAAAGCCTCAGGCTTTAAGATTTTCATTATGTGGTAAGAAAACATGTTGCTCAGGCAATTTTTCACATCTATTCATGTAAGTTAGTTCATGTGTCTGGCATAAATTGTCATATGCGTGCATCCTCTATGAGTGGTTGTGCTTTTATGTACTTTACAGTACAGTAATGTGTGGAGTGAAGGGCTTCCATGATAGCTCAGCAGTAAAGAATCTGCCTGCAATGCAGGAGATGCGGGTTTGATCTCTGGATCAGGAAGATCCCCTGGAGCAGAAAATGACAGCCACTCCAGTATTCTTATCTGAGGAATCCTATAGAGGAGCTTGGAAGGTTAAAGTCCATAGGGTCACAAAGAGTTAAACACTGAGTGACTGGGTGTGCATACACTGTATAGAGTATAGTAGTGGAGTATCTTTATTTCAAGTGCAGAATGTCCAGAAGCAAGTGTAAAAGCAGCAGTGGTATAGGTGACATAGCTACCCAGGCTTGTATTAATATGTTTACATAAATAAGGAATATCTTGGCTTGGCAAGAGAGTACCTTCAGGTTTTTCTGTAGTATCTTATGGAAAAACCCAAACAAACTTTTTGGCCAACCCAATAATTGTGACCACCAGTGAATCCAACCTTTGCAAGTATGAAGTCTTCATCTTATCCTAAGGTTTTGAAAATTGACCTATGCCACATTACAAAGCAGAGAAAGTGAGGGAACAAGACAACAGTAAGTGATGTGGTAACCCTCTATGATGTCTCCCAAGGTCTCCAATTGCAACAATACAGGAGTTTGAAGAATTCCTTGTAAGGAATGACCCCATAAAATTCCTAAAAGAAAACTTAGGCAAATCATTCTCAGACATGAATTGTAACAATATTTTCTTAGTTTCCGAAAGCAAAAGAAACAAAAGTAAAAATAAATGGGACCTAATCAAACTTAAACTTTTCCGCAGTAAAGAAAACCATTGAGAAAACGAAAAGACAACATATGGAATGGGAAGAAATACTTGCAAATGATGCAATTGACAAGGAGTTAATAGCCAAAATATACAAGCAGCTCATAAAACTCAATACCAAAAAGCAACCTAATCAAAAGGTGGGCAGAAGACCGAAACAGACATTTTTCCAGACAAGACATACACTTAGCCAACAAGCACATGAAAAGATGCTCAACACACTAATAATTAGACAAATCCAAATTAAAACCACAATGAAGTTTCACCTCAACAGCAATCAGAATGACCATCATCAAAAAGTCGAGAAATAATAAATGCTAGAGAGGATCTGGAGAAAAGGGAACCCTCCTAGACTGTTGGTGGGAACTGACTTGGTGTAGCCACCATGGAAAACAGTATGGAGTTTTCTTAAAAACTAAAAATAGAGCTACAGTATGATTCAGCAATCCTGCTCCTAGGCATATATTCCAAAAAAGATGAAAACTCTAATTCAAAAAGATACATGCACCCCAATGTTCATAGCAGCACTACTTACAATAGCCAAGACATGGGAAAAACCCAAGTGCCCACCAGTAAAGTAAGTGAGAGAAAGATGAATATTATTTGCTATCACTTATATAGGGAGTCTAAAAATGCAACAATACAAAGCAGAAACAAAGTCATAAACATAGAAAACAAACTTATGGTTACCAAAGGGGAATGGGGAGTTTGGGATTAGCAGATATGTACTACTATACATAAAATAGATAAGCAACAAGGATTTACCATATATACAGAGAGCTATATTCAACGTCTTACAATAATTCACAATTGGCAGTAATTTGAAATACGTGTGTGTGTCTGTGTATGAATCACTTTTCTGTTTAGCTGAAACTAACCAAAATGTAAATCAACTACACTTCAGTTTTTTTTTTTTTGGTTTAATTCATGCATAGAAAAGATAATGGTGTATGGTACTCTCTATACTAGGAGCTTCCTTTATGTAACAGTCTTGAAAACTGTGACTCACCAGAAATATTGATGATAAAAGCCACTCCAAGATGAATGAACATACTAAGACTCACAGATACTTAAATGAACTACTGCTTTTGTGAACAGTTCACTGACAGGAGCTATCACCAGAATTTTTTGTTGACAACAACCTTCCTTGAGAGCACAAAATGGCTTTGAACTCAGGAAACTCTAGGTCTGTGGTACTGTATGGCATTATAACTTTTGTTAGTATCTTCCCTCATGCATAAGAAGATTTAATTTTATATTGGCGTATTAGCAGAGTTCACAGTAAGAAAGAATAATTTTCACTAAAACAACTTAGAATTGGAAGTCCCTAACATAAACCTTCTATTGTGGACTAACTGGCTATTGTACCCTTGCATTCTAACTCATAGTTTATATCCCAGTTAAGTCTGAAAACAGGGTTCTAAAAAGGTGGGTATGTCATGGACCTACAAAATGGGCTTGTCTTTGTCAATTTCTCTTAGTTTTTAAGGCTTTCATTGAAATGCACATTTGACAGTAGAGTATATCAGCTGCATACTGATATTCAGCTAAATGTAAGGAGAGGCAGTGGAATATGATAGCTGTAGTAAGAGATTTCACTTTCATAAATATGGATATCACTAATGCCAATTAATTGGAGCTGACAAATTTTTTGAACTTGGTGTATTCCTTAATCTCTAATAGAATGCATAGGGAAATAATAACATAAGAATATTTTGTCCATTTTTAGATTTCAATTAACATCCTCATATAATGCATATATTTAAATAGAAGCCAGTGTATATTCTGGATTTACAAAGAAAAACATTTCTTATTTTTCATGTTATATAACTTGCAACCATAGCCAATCAAGTAATTACAATATTGTATCTGCTAAGATTCAGGGTGGACATTAAAGGCCATCCTCACAAAAATAACATCTCACATTCAATTGTCTATCACTGGAAAATCCCATGAACACTTGAAACTGGGGTACACGTTGACCCTCTAGGCACCTCTCAGTCTATTTGGGAATGTGAGTAACCTAGATCTTCCCAGAGAGCTTTTATTTTTCACTTTTGTTTTTGTAATAATCTGCATTCCATCTTCATACCGTATCAGAAACAATATATCTGAAGGTCAATGTGGTATTTGTATACCTTCTGGATTTCTGACTTCAAGCACAATAGCCAAATAGTATATGGATTTGGCTATTAGATAGTCAAATAGCTATAAACTATAAGAAAGCAAAGGCCCAGATAATCACAATGGTGTGATCACACACCTAGAGCCAGACATCCTGGAATGTGAAGTCAAGTGGGCCTTAGGAAGCACCACTACGAACAAAGCTAGTGGAGGTGATGGAATTCCCAGTTGAGCTATTTCAAATCCTAAAAGATGATGCTGTGAATGTGCTGTACTCAATATGCCAGCAAATTTGGAAAACTCAGCAGTGGCCACAACACTGGAAAAGGTCAGTTTTCATTCCAATCCCTAAGAAAGGCAATGCCAAAGAATGCTCATACTACCTCACAATTGCATTCATCTCACACGTTACCAAAGTAATGCTCAAAATTCTCCAAGCCAGGCTTTAACAGTATGTGAACTGTGAACTTCTAAATGTTCAAGCTGGATTTAGAAGAGGCAGAGGAACCAGAGATCAAATGGCCAACATCCATTAGATCATCAAAAAAGCAAGAGAGTTCCAGAAAAACATCTGCTTTATTAACTATGCCAAAGCTTTGACTGTGTGAATCACAAGAAACTGTGGAAAATTCTTAAAGAGATGGGAAAACCAGATCACCTTACCTGCCTCCTGAGAAATCTGCATACAGGTCAGGAAGCAACAATTAGAACTGGACATGGGACAACAGGCTGCTTCCAAATCAGGAAAGGAGTAGATCAAGGCTGTATATTGTCACCCTGCTTATTTAACTTATATACAGAGTACATCTTGAGAAACGCTGGGCTGGATGAAGCTGGAGTCAAGATTGCCGGGAGAAATATCAGTAACCTCAGATACACAGATGACACCAGCCTTATGGCAGAAAGTGAAGAAGAACTAAAGAGCCTCTTGATGAAAGTGAAAGAGGAGAGTGAAAAAAGTTGGCCTAAAACTCAACATTCAGAAAACTAAGATCATGGCATCTGGTCCCATCACTTCATGGGAAATAGATGGGGAAACAGTGGAAACAGTGACAGACTTTATTTTGGGAGGCTCCAAAATCACTGCAGATAGTGCCTGTAGCCATGAAATTAAAAGACTCTTGCACCTTGGAAGAAAAGTTATGACCAACCCAGAGAGCATATTAAAAAGCAAAGACATTACTTTGCCAGCAAAGGTCCATCTAGTCAAAGTTACGGTTTTTCCAGTCGTCGTGTACGGATGCAAGAGTTGGACTATAAAGAAAGCTGAGTGCCGAAGAATTGATTTTTTGAACTGTGGTGCTGAAGAAGACTCTTGAGAGTCTCTTGGACTGCAAGGAGATCCAACCAGTCCATCCCAAAGGAAATCAGCCCTGAATATTCATTGGAAGGACTGGTGCTAAAGCTGAAACTCCAATACTTTGGCCACCTGATGCAAAGAACTGACTCATTTGTAAAGACCCTGATGGTGGGAAATATTGAAGGTGGGAGGAAGGGGATGACAGAGGACGAGATGGTTGGATGGCATCACCGATTCAATGGACATGAGTTTGAATAAACTCCAGGATTTGGAGATGGACAGGGAAGCCTGCCATGCTGTGGTCCATGGGGTTGCAAAGAGTCGGACATGACTGAGTGACTGAACTGAACTCAACTGATAGGAAAGTAAATTTGAGTTCTATTTCAAAAATGTGTCAACACTAACTACAATAGGTGGTAAACTCATCTCGTTTGTAAGCCTCTTGAGATGGCTTCGGTGTCTGAGATATGGACTTAAGGGTAAGGTGTAGAAGAATAAGGGGCCAAACTAGAAACAAAGCGGGGGTTGGGGGGTTGGAGAGAAGAAAGTAATGAAATGAGTAGGGTGACTTAGGGACACTGATGAAAAGAAATGGGGGCTGGTAATCAAGTGGAGCTTTGTCTTCATTTTTACCACCTGCTTTCCCTCTTCAGTCATCACTGCTTTCATTTTTGTCACTTTCAGATTTTATTGACACATACCAGACTTAAGTGATTTATGTGGAAATTCATGACCCTGCGGGTACCCACATTCTAGTGAGATCAACTGCAAAAGCAGGAAAAGGGAAGGAAGAAAAGGAAATTCCTAACTGACATGGAAACAATGATTTTGTTGACACATCCCTGGTAAGCAAATTAATTATGAATGGGGAACTACTCTTAGGCATTTTGCTATCAAACATCCTATTTTCTTTTTAAAATTAAAATCCTTCACAAAAACCTTTTCTATAACTTTTCTTCCAGGTGAATTGAAATTGTAATGCTCTAAGCTGTCAGGAAATATTGTGGAATTTCCCTGTATTTCCTTAAAGTACAGTTGATACATGAAAATAAAAGTAGATTACTACATCTTCTTCTGTTCTTTTATATGAATTGTAAACATCTAGAGTTAGTATTTTTTATTTGGTTGATTCAAATTATTAACTCTCTCTTAAAACCATTATATTTTCTTGACTGGTCAAATATTACAGCAATATGCAGCATAACAACCAACCACAAGTATCTTAATA
Organism: Capra hircus; assembly: GCF_001704415.2. Lineage (NCBI taxonomy): Eukaryota > Metazoa > Chordata > Mammalia > Artiodactyla > Bovidae > Capra > Capra hircus. The sequence goes on from NW_017189516.1 coordinate 47,245,828, forward strand.
GCATGTGATAATAAGCATTTTTTTGGTCAATGTCTGAGGGTAGGCAATAGGTTGGCTGATATAATAACTATTGTAATTTTTCTGGGGCAACTCTGTACCATATGTCTGTCATCTCCTTCCTGAGGTCAGCATGCTTACCTGGGCATGTTTTCTCATAATAGCAGAAGTGCAAGAGAGTAAGCTCAATTACAAGGAGCTTGTCTAGACTTTGCATGCATAAATTCTGCTATCATTTCTTTGGCCGGAAGAAGTCATAGGGTCTAATGTAAAATAAAGGGGTGGGGAAAAAGACTTTAACAGAGGGAAGATGAAGTCACATGAAAAGTCGCCTGGAATCAAAGAGGGAAGAAGAATTGGAGTCATTAATGTGATCTACCTTATGTTGTAAACTCAAATATCACATGTCTTCTCCATTTCTCTTTTCAGATATACATACATAGGTATACATAAGGATATATATTATATATACACACACACACAGTATCTTTCTTATGTAGAAATGTCATTTTTCTCAACTAAACATTTCAACTTTGAGAGGAAAGTCATTGGAAATGGAGGAAGACAGCAGCAGACAAACCAGCCACACAACCGGAATCAATTCTTATGAACAGAGGATTTCCTTCCCTTCCCTTCTCTCTCAGACACACACATGCCCACACACCTGTATTTGAAGTTGTAGTGCATAAGAATAGGATATCTGAAAGTATTCAAGCAACCAAATAACCTTCTTAGATAAGACATTTTTCAGTAGTGTCTTTGAATATATCTGGCATATAGATAATCCTCCTTCTTTTTACAAAAAAAAAAAGATAAAATAAATTTCAGTTGTTTCAGAAATGGCATTGGAAAATTGCTTTGAATAAATCAGCACCATAGAGGGAAAAAAGCCCACATGCTCAGTAGGCATATCTTTCTCAGAATCAATGTATTGTGAAGAGATAAGTGAATGCTACTAAGGAAATCTCTACCCAGCCTTTCTCAGTTACCTGAGTCACTCTTTAACATTGCCAGTGTGACACTCCAATTTTTCAGAGCTCAGATAAATCACCAAACCTCCCAGAACTATGGGTATCATACCGTGTTCTGCAACGCTGCCAAATCTAACTGCCCTTCCCAGCCCAATCACAGAAGGCAGGAGTTACTCATCAGGCCATTTTCTCTCCTTCAGCCTTGACCTTCAGTCATTGCTTGTCTATTCTCTCAGTGCATCCCTTGTGCATTCCAGCCCCTTTCTAAAGCTTGGGTCCTCATTATCATTTCTTGCGCTATTGAAAAAATTTCCTCAAGAGAACCTCTCCCCGCACCCTACTCATCTAATCAAATCCGTCCTGTATCCTATTCCTGTAGTCTAATCAACTTCCTCCCCACAAACACAGAAATACAGGCAAGTCCCAAACTGTCTGCAGTTCTGCATAGCCTGGCCTTATTCTGGATCCTTCCTTTTCCCCCTAGTTAAATCTCCCAACCCCTCATAACATACTCACAGTCTAAACTGACCAGTTCATACCAATTTGCCTGGATTTTCCAGGTTTTAACAACAAAAGTCTCATATTAGTTCCAGGCAAACCTGGATGGTTGGTCACTCAACCTCACAAATATACATGCCCCCCGACACCACATAATGTATTTGATAAATACTTACTGAGAACGTAATATGTACCAGGCACTTTTCTGGATACTAAAGATACAGCAGTGAACAAAAAGATAAGATCTTTTCTTGTAGCCCTCAAAGTTCTAATGTGAAGTGAAAGTCGCTCAGTTGTGTCCTAGTCTTTGTGAACCCATGGACTATACAGTCCATGGAATTCTCCAGGCCAGAATACCAGAGTGGGTAGCTGTTCCCTTCTCCAGCAGATCTTCCCAACCCAGGGAACGAACCTAGGCCTCCCACATTGCAGGTGGATATTTTACCAGCTGAGCCACCAGGGAAGCCCAAAGTTCTAATAGGATGTTACATAAATAAATGAGAGACAGAGAGGAATATACTGAAACGTGCATTTGTATCCTCTTAAGGTGATAGTCTATTCCAACTGAAACAGTCTATTCCTTTTTCTTTTTCTCTCTCTGTGCCTCTGTGTGTGTGTGTATATATATATGTATATATACACGCATATATAAACATAAATATATATTTATTTCAGTGGTGTTATCTGCAGTGAAGAAAAATAAAACAGAGAGTGAAGAAGTAGGTAGTGGGTAGGCAGTATTTCTATATAAGAACAGGGACATTCTCTCTGATGGAAATTCTTCATATAATTCTACAATTAATAGCTTGCATATCTCCTCAAGTCCCCTGAAATAGTCAGTTCATTCCTTCTTATGTTCATTAATGTATGAATTAACCCTACAAGTTTTGTTGCAACTCCTGCTACCCACTAGACATGGTTTTAGCAACTGGTGAGGAAAGAGTGGGTGAAACTCTCATACTCCCCGCTGTCATGGTTTTTATAGTTAGGTCAAAAAAGAAACCGTGAACCAGCAATCATACAACTGCACTTGTAGTGGTAAATTGTGCTCAGTACTGAGGCTTTCCAGGTGGCACTAGTGGCAAAGAACCTGCCTGCCAATGCAGGAGACATAAGAGACACAGGTTCGATCCCTGGGTCGGGAAGATCCCCTGAAGGAGGGACGGCAACCCACTCCAATATTCCTGCCTGGAAAATCGCACGAACAAAGGAGCCTGGTAGGCTACAGTCCACAGGGTCGCAAGGAGTCAGACACGACTGAAGCAACAGCACACATGCAGGTGCTCAGTACTAAGGAGGAACTAAATGGGAAACTCTGGGTATTTAACAGCAGGATTTAATTTTGATTCTGAAGTTAAGAATGCTTTCAGAATTGATATTTGAGTCCCAGAGGGAAAACACTTTAGGCAGAGTGGAGAAGCACTTTTGATGCTTTGAGAAAAGGAAATAAAAGATAATTCTGAAGCAGAAAGCAAGCCCATGTATGTGGAGTGCACTGAGTGACAGGAGTGGTGGGTCATAAATGCTCTGGAGATAGTGGAGGCTAGACCAGGGAAGTCCTTAGAGTGAAAAGAACCGTGGTTTTGCCCGTCACATTGCAATCACTTAGGCTTTTGTAAAATTCTGTTGCCTGCTTCCCCACCTCCACCCCTTGGAGATTCTGGTTTGGGATGCAGATGAAGCATTAGGTCTTAAGAAGTTTCTTGACGATGAATATTTTTTCCCAAGTGTAATCTTTCACCTGTTTCTTCAAACAGGAAAATACCTGACTCAAGTTTTTACTTACTGGAACTCTAAATATTTCTCCGATGTTCAAACTCTGTCTTTTCTTGGATTATTTTCCTCCTTCCTCTGCTGAGGATAGCTTCTTACTTCTTTCTGCCCTTTGATGTCTTCTTTAGATACGATTTTAAACAGCATCAGAAACTAACACTCTAATGAACTTTGCAGACAGCTTAGAACCACCTTTCTCACACATCAATTACCTTGTTTGTTTTTGCCTTGTTTCTATCCTTTTCTCTGCCCCTCAAAAACTTAGCACAGAAACTCAAATGTTGTAGATATTAGGTACAAATTTGTGAAATTGAACAGACTACCACCTTAAGAGGATACAAATGCACAAGACAGTACAGTATCTCTAAATCTTGGATTTACATTCATGAGAGTGAATAAGCTTACATTCAATCACATTACTTGGCTGTCTTTGAGATAAGCACAGGCAGAAGTAATTGTCATTTTTGATTTAGTGTTCTAAGCCAAGATGAAAAGAAGATGGTCTTCTGCAGGCTCTAAATTTGATCTTACTTTAATGGTTTTGTTTTCCATTATAACTTTTTAAAAGTTGGGAATAAACATGAATAAACAGAATAAACTCTCCTTTATTCATATTATTCTGGTGACCCATACATCTAAATAGTGTTCATTTGCTTTGAATGTTCCTGGCGTCATTTTTAGTTAGCCTCTGATCTTGTTAACGGCAGAATCCATTTTTATTTTTTAATCAAGAATTCTGTCTTTGATAGTGAGTTACTGAGAAAGAAATAGATAAAACCTGAACTATCCAGAGGGAATTTCCCTGGCCTGCTTTGGGGAGATAGCCTAACATCAGGCAGGGTTATTAATCATGCCTTTCTTTCCAGACATCAAGTTCTTATTCTTGCTTCTATTGTTGAAGAAAAACAAAATCACTTAAGTGAAAACCCGAATATTTTATATCAGACATCCTTGTATGAAAACTAAATATGTATCATTAAGTCAGTAATCTGTATGCACAGATGAAGAGAGGAAGGCAGAATAATATTTCTATTCTAAAACTGCTGTTTTGATGTGACTGTCTTTGATGGCAAATAGAACAGGAATAAACTCAAATTTTAAAAGTAAGGAAACATTTTATTTCACTGATTTCAAGAAGACCCAAAAGACATCTCCGTGATCTCAATGACACCTTTGATGATCACATTTTTTCCAATATCTTTTTGCCATCCTTCCTGTTTCAAGGAGGTTCTCAGGCTAATTTGCCTGAAAACAGAAATATGGCTCCCACAGTTCCAAGCATCACAGCCAAACATGACAATGTCCAGAGAAACATCCCTTGGCCTTCTTTGGTCTCCTTTAAAAAAGTAAGTAACACTTTCCCCAACGTTGCATTCTCTTTGCCACTCAGAATACTTCCTCTCACAATTTAATTGATCAGAATTATGCCACAAGTCCAAAGCAAAGAAAATGGTGCCACCACTACAGAATCAGTCCAGTCAAGAGCCATCTTTAGGGACTGGTTACCAAAACACATGGCCCTCTGAAGCAGAGTAGATAGATACTTGAAGAAAACTTAGAAAAATTAAGAGAATGAGAACATATGGAGGGAACTAACTAATAATATCTGAGTTAACTGGCATGGGGTTCAAGAGATAAGAACTACAGACCATAATATTTCTTTAAATCAGGAGATTTTAACTTTCAAATCAAAATCTTTTGAAGGGCTACTCTAAAACCTGGTTGATTTCAAAATTTTAAAACTATGACAAAAACCTCTTTAAAAGAAAACCAACTTTCACATTAGTTTGTTTATTTGTTATATTGAAAAATGAGAAACTGAGTCCTGGCCTGGAGGATTTCAGGAAACAAAGACCTAAAAAAAAAAAAAAAAGCTATCAGTGGCCTCTGGGTTCATTTCTCTTCCTGTTTTTTGTTTTTGTCTCATTTTTTTATAGAAAGAAACTTGAGCCTTGTGGACATTTTTATGTTGTATATGTCTGCAGTGTGAAATGTGATACTGATGTTAGGTTGAGAGACTGATGGCATTGTATGGGTCAGAAGTTGGGATCAGGGTTTGAAGTTGGGATTTGGGTTAAGGAAGATAAGCTGTTAGAGTTCTAGGAATTGATTCAAGCTGTAAAATTGAGAGTCAAACATTGGAAGATAGGGAGAGATGACTTTAATTGAATTGTGGAGCTGCATGAGGCTAGCAATACCCAGATATGACAGTTTACTTCTAAGAGGCTATTTTGAAATAGGCTGATCACTCCGGAAAACACTAGGGCTGAAAATGCCCTGCTTTCATGCCCAGAGTAACACATAGTGAGGAGAGGCTTATTGTACCTATTTACACAAGAAATCCCAAATAACTGTGATGTCTTAGATGCTCAAGAAGTTAAACACACTGCGCAAATTCCCTTTGCTGGAAGTATATTTAGGATTTTTTACCAATGTTTATAATTATTGTTTCTCTTACTTGTTCTTGTTCAGTTTTGCTATTAAGGTTGTATGAGCCACAGAAAGGATATAATTAGTTTCTTTCATTTTTGTTCTTTAAAACTTTTGTATAAGATAGGACTTGTAACATTTCCTAAATATTCAGTAAAGATTTGCCTGCAGAATCATCTCGCCTTGTTATCATTTATGAAATAGAAATTGTTTTTTTTTCTTTTCCCCTATTGTTTGCTTTCTTCAAACGTTACTGGTATTTGACCATTTTCTATTTGTTCTTGAGTTACTTTTGGTATTTATAGTTTGTAGATTATTTATCCATTTCATTTAATTTTTCAAAGATATTGAGAGTATTCTTTACATCAGTATAAGTTTTAGAATGTTTATAAGTTTATACAAGCCTAATTGTTTCTCCAAAGATAAGATAATGAGCCTTAACATAATTGCTGAATAATATAAAACCATACAGTTAAGCTGAAAGATGAGTCAACATGGGTATATTTTGAGAATCAGGCTTAGTATGGTAGATTTTACAGGAGCAAGTGTCAATAATGATACTGAGTGAGACTGACGCATGTCATGATTTGGAAAATGGTTTAATACATGGCAGAAATCTATGGGTTGAGTAATAATTCACTCTGCTGCTGCTGCTGCTAAGTCGCTTCAGTCGTGTCTGACTCTGTGCGACCCCATAGACGGCAGCCCACCAGGCTCCCCCGTCCCTGGGATTCTCCAGGCAAAAACACTGGAGTGGGTTGCCATTTCCTTCTCCAGTGCATGAAAGTGAAAAGTGAAAGTAAAGTCGCTCAGTCATGTCTGACTCCTAGCGACCCCATGGACTGCAGCCTACCAGGCTCCTCCATCCATGGGATTCTCCAGGCAAGAGTACTGGAGTGGGGTGCCATTGCCTTCTCCGATAATTCACTCTAGCTTACTTCATTTCTTGTAACCCAAAGGGTGAATTGCAACTTAAATCCATTGAAATTGGAATCTCCATGCATTGAAACAGAGAAGTATTTAAATAGTAATGTGGTACAAGGGAAGTTTGTTCCGAAGGTGATCTCCATGAGAGCAAGGAATTTGTCTTTTCTTATTTCCTGTTTTCTTCACATAGATTAAAACAGTACCTGACACATAGTAGGTGCTCAATGACAAATATTTGAATGAAGGAAAAACTGAAAATCTAATTTAGTCCTAGTGACAAGTCTGTGACTATAATAACAAGCACTTGCTGTCTATTTACACTATATCAGAAATCATTCTATGTCTTTACATGTGTTAATTTATCTAAATCCTTCAGTTCAGTTCAGTCACTCAGTCGTGTCCGACTCTTTGTGACCCCATGAATCGCAGGCGCCAGGCCTCCCTGTCTATCACCAACTCCCAGAGTTCACTCAGACTCGCATCCATCGAGTCAGTGATGCCATCCAGCCATCTCATCCTCTGTCGTCCCCTTCTCCTCCTGTCCCCAATCCCTCCCAGGATCAAAGTCTTTTCCAATGAATCAACTCTTCACATGAGGTGGCCAAAGTACTGGAGTTTCAGCTTCAGCATCATTCCTTCCAAAGAAATCCCAGGGTTGATCTCCTTCAGAATGGACTGGTTGAATCTCCTTGCAGTCCAAGGGACCCTCAAGAGTCTTTTCCATCACCACAGTTCAAAAGCATCAATTCTTCGGCGCTCAGCCTTCTTCACAATCCAACTCTCACATCCACACATGACCACAGGAAAAACCATAGCCTTGACTAGATGGACCTTAGTTGGCAAAGTAATATCTCTGCTTTTCAATATGCTATCTAGGTTGGTCATAACTTTTCTTCCAAGGAGTAAGTGTCTTTTAATTTCATGGCTGCAATCACCATCTGCAGTGATTTTGGAGCCCCAGAAAATAAAGTCTGCCATTGTTTCCACTGTTTCTCCATCTATTTCCCATGAAGTGATGGGACCGGATGCCATGATCTTCGTTTTCTGAATGTTGAACTTTAAGCCGACTTTTTCACTCTCCTCTTTTACTTTCATCAAGAGGCTTTTTAGTTCCTCTTCACTTTCTGCCATAAGGGTGGTGTCATCTCCATATCTGAGGTTATTGATATTTCTCCCGGCAATCTTGATTCCAGCTTGATATGAAATAGCAAACTGTATATAATGACTACAATTATTATTATATGTTTATGGCAGTTCTGTACCTTGTTGATTACTGTGAGCTTGTTATATATTTTGAAATCAGAAAGTGTGATGCTTCTATCTTTGTTTTACTTTCCCAAGATTGACTTGGCTGTTTGTGCTTTTTTATGGTTACATATGAATTTCAGAATTTTTTTCTATTTTTCTAAAAAACAGCATTGGAGTTTTTATGGAGATGGCACTGAATATGTAGATCACTTCAGATAGTATGTATTTAAACACTATTAAGTCTTCCAACCTATGGATATGAAGATGCCATTCCATTTGTTTCCATCTTCTTTAATTTCTTTCATCAAATTACTTTGTAGTTTTCAGTATACAAGTCTTTCAACTCTTTAATCAAATGTATTCCTAAGTATTTTATTATTTTTGGTGCTATTGTTTTGGGGATTATTTTCCTAATTTCCTTTTCAGCTAGTTTGTAGTCAATATAACTGATTTTTACATTTTGATTTTGTACCTTGTACCTTTACTGAATTTGTTTATTAGTTGTAATAAATTTTATATGAAATCTTTACAATTTTCAATATATAAAATGTTTGTCTACAAACAGTGACAGTTTTACTTCTTCCTTTCTGATTTGGGTACCTTTTATTTCTTTTTCTTGCTCAATTACTCTGGCTAGGATGTTCACTACTATGTTAAATAAAAGTAGTGTAAGTTCACATCATTGTCTTGTGTCTGATATTAGAGGGAAAGCTTTCAGGTTTTCACAGTTGAATGTGATGCTAGCTGTGAGCTTTTCATGTATGACCTTCATTATGCTGAGGAATTTTCCCTCCTTTCCTAATTTTTGAGAGTTTTTGTTATGACAGGGCTCCTTATTTTGTCAAACACTTGTTTTTTTGCATCTGTTGAGATGATCTTATGATTTTAATCCTTTGATCTGTTAAGATGATGTGTCACATTAATTGGGTTTCATATTTTGAACCATACTCACATCCATGAGGCAAATCCCTCTTGGTTACATTGTATAATCCTTTTAATGTGCTGTTGGACTCACTTTGTATTTGGTTGAGGATTTTTACAACTGTATTCACCAGGGTTATTTTCCTATAGTTTTGCTTTTCATGGTGTCCTTGTCTGGCTTTAGTTTCAGGGTGGTGCTGGATTCATAAAATGAGTTTGGAATTATGTCTTCCCTCCTCTCGAATTTTTGGGGAACATTTGAAAAGGGATTGGTATTAATTCTTCTTTAAATGTTTGGTAGAATTCACCAGTGAAGTCATTTGATCTGTGTCTGTCACAAAAAGATAAATAGTTTGTTATTCCACATATATGAGGTACTTAGAGTAGTTAGAATCATAGAAATATCAAGTAGAATGGTGGTTGCCAGAGACTAGGGGGAGAGGAAGATGGGAAGTTGTTGTTTAATGGATATAGAGTTTTAGTTTTGCAAGGTTAAAAGATTGGCTGCACAAAAATGTGAATATTCTTAATACTACTAAACTATACATCTTAAACCTAATTCATATTTTGTTATGTGTATTGTACCACAGTTGATTTTTTTAATGTATATAAATCTGCTACTTAGAGGTAGGTCACATTTCTTTGCAAATTTTGTTTATAGTCCGATGATTAAAAAATAAATGAGTAAAGCACTATTACTTCTAACTTAAGACTAGTTTTAGATATGAAAATTAGCTTGAATATGGATTAGAATTATTCTGTCTTTATTTTAACTATGAATTCAGCTTTAATAAACTTGTCCAGTGATACTTCAAGGCCCGAGTTAATTACCGTTTTCTCTGACATCTGTCACAGAAGAATTCCTTTTTTGGAGTAAAATCCTGTGTGTATTACTAGACTAATCTACTTAGTTGTATGTACATCTGCCTCTAGAGTTTAATATCAAGGCTTATCCTTTAAATAACTTTGTTTCCTTGGTTCTTACTATTATGCCAGGCACAGAGCTGGCAGGTAATAAGAGTTTACTGAATTCATTGAGCAAATATTTGTTAAAACCTTAACATGAACAAGGACCAAGATAGATGCATTTTTAATGTTGCCTTCGTTTAGTAATGGTCAAAACTTTGCACAGGAAATAATCCAAGTCTTAGCCACAGTGTTAGTATTGACCAACTAGGGTTAATATGTTTTATTCAAAAGATGTGTAGTATTTAGTAGAAGACAGACATAATGATTTCACTGATGAGAATATAATATATAATTTTGGATTTCAGGCCTATGAAAGACAGAGGTACATATTGTAGACACAAACTTTCTTCCTGATGTCTTTGTATATATGCCATACTTGGTAGTGATATTTCTTAAAATTATACCTGCTTTTTCTTCCTTAAAATGCTTCTGTAGTTTGATTGTCAATTAAAATACATTAATGATTGCTAACTAAGTATAGCTACTGAGGGTAGCTGTATAAGAATGAGAAGAATAATGAAGTTATTTTCTGTAAACCAGTTTAGTATTAGCAGTTACCATAAACTCTAATGTACATTTAAGAAACTGTTACAAATAGGCACATGTCGGTATATTTATGCTGAATTTAAATCCAAGAATTCTTAGTAACCATATATTCCCTTATGTCACTATCTATATGGTAATGGAATGTGAGTTTTATTGATTATAGAAGATGAATTGACACCAACATTTCTTAAGTTCACACATTTGGAAAAAAATTCAATTTTTAAAGAAATTTAATTCTTAGTGTTATTTCCTAATTAAAAAACTGTAAGCCTGCTGTTTAAAATAAAGATTACGGCCAAGAAGAGCCCATGTCAGGGTTAAATGAAAGAGAGACTAATTAGCTGATAAAATTCAGAATTATGAGATTATCCTCTGTTTTACTAGCTAAAACAAAAAGCTAGGGAGTTTTCTGGGTGATCAGAAACACTGAATTTATACTAAGAGAGACATATATAAAATCTCATGGGTCCCTATTTGGAGAATCTTTGTGGAACCCCTATAATGACCCCTGACTAATTTGAATATACATAGTAAGAAGTAGTCATGAGAATCCTCTGTCCTTTTGAGTAGTGGATTAATTATTCTGTGACATGTTTTGATTTAAGCTCTCAACTGTATTCAGAACCACGACAGAACTGGGAATTGTCTATGATAATTTCATTGAATATTTAAGAGGTGAAAAAACTGCTTAGTAGCCTTTCTAAAACATTATGAAATTCCTTAACTGTAGTTTTATGAAGCTAACTGATGGTATATATGGTCAAGGGTTTTCTAATTGAACCCAGAGAAAATGGGAAAAAGACATGATTATGTTAGGAGAATTGCACTGTGTTGATTAAAAACATTAAGCAGCTAGGATTACTTTAATGACAGAAGCTGAGTAATTTGAAAGGAAATGTAAGAAATATCCATGAATCTATAATCAGACAGTATGTTCTTTCCCTACCACCATGAATGAATTTGGGACGAGAGTAGTGGCTAGATTTGTAAACTCAGACACTAGTGCCTATGATCATTAGATTCTTTTTCCAAAACTATAATGGATAGGTTATGTAGAACTGTGATCTTTACTCCTTCCATACCTAAGGAAGAGCTGAAAGCTATCTGCACTCTACTTAGACCTATTAAGAATGTTGCTACAGTTTAAGTTTCAGGTGAGTGGGGACTTTATTTTCTCCGCTGCTATGTCTCCAGTGGGCTTCCTAGGGGCTCAACAGTAAAGAATCCACCTGCCAGTGCAGGAGATGCCAGTTCAGTCCTTGGGTTAGAAAGATTACTTGGAGAAGGAAATGACTTCCAACTACAATATTCTTGTCTGGGAAATCCCATGAACAGACGAGCCTTGCAGGCTACAGTCCATGGGGTCATGAAAGAGTCAGACATGACTTAGCAAATAAACAACAACAACAGCATGTCTCCAGTACCCTCCACACTCCTGAGCATGTTCTTGGTGCCCCATAATATTTGTTGAGTGAATTAATAAATTAATATGGACTCCATATTGGAAATTCTTTCAAGGCAAGAATACAAACTAATTGGTCAACATTAGCCTGTGGGAATTCTTCTTTTTTTTTAATTGGAGGCTAATTACTTTATAATATTGTAGTGGTTTTTGCCATACATTGACATTGCCATGGGTGTACATGTGTTCCCTATCCTGACCCTCCCTCCCACCTCCCTCCCCATTCCATCCCTCGGGGTCATCCCAGTGCACCAGCACTGAGCACCCTGCCTCATGCATTGCACCTGGACTGAAGATCTATTTCACATATGATAATATACATGTTTCAATGATATTCTCTCAAATCATCCCACCCTCGCCTTCACCCACAGAGTCCAACAGTCTGTTCTTTACATCTGTGTCTCTTTTGCTGTCTCACATATAGGGTCATTGTTACCATCTTTCTAAATTCCATATATATGCATTGATATACTGTATTGGTGTTTTTCTTTCTAACTTACTTCACTCTGTATAATAGGCTCCAGTTTCATCCACCTCATTAGAACTGATTCAAATGCATTCTTTTTAATGGCTGAGTAATATTCCATTGTGTATATGTACCACTGCTTTCTTATCCATTTGTCTGCCAATGGACATCTAGGTTGCTACCATGTCCTGGATATTATAAACAGTGCTGTGATGGACATTGGGGTACACATGTCTCTTTCAATTCTGGTTTCCTCAGTGTGTATGCCCAGCAGTGGGATTGCTGGGTCATATGGCAGTTCTATTTCCAGGTTTTAAGGAATCTCCACACTCTTCTCCATAGTGGCTGTACTAGTTTGCATTCCCACCAACAGTGTAAGAGGGTTCTTTTTTCCCTCACCCTCTCCAGCATTTATTGTTTATAGACTTGTTGATAGCAGCCATTCTGACCGGCATGAGATGGTACCTCATCATGGTTTTGATTTGCATTTCTCTGATAATGAGTGATGTTGAGCATCTTTTCATGTGTTTGTTAGCCATCTGTATGTCTTCTTTGGAGCAATGTCTGTTTAGTTCTTTGGTCCATCTTTTGATTGGGTCGCTTATTTTTCAGGAATTGAGCTGCAGGAGTTGCTTGTATATTTTTGAGATTAATTCTTTGTCAGTTGCTTCATTTGCTATTATTTTCTCCCATTCTGAAGGCTGTCTTTTCACCTTACTTATGGTTCCCTTCATTGTGCAAAAGCTTTTAAGTTTAATTAGGTCCCATTTATTTATTTTTGCTTTTATTTCCATTACTCTGGGAGGTGAGTCATAGAGAATCCTGCTGTGATTTATGTCAGAGAGTGTTTTGCCTATGTTTTCCTCTAGGAGTTTTATAGTTTCTGGTCTTACATTTATATCTTTACTCCATTTTGAGTTTATTTTTGTGTATGGTGTTAGAAAGTGTTCTAGTTTCATTCTTTTACAAGTGGTTGACCAGTATTCCCAGCACCGCTTGTTAAAGAGATTGTCTTTTCTCCATTGTATATTCTTGCCTCCTCTGTCAAAGATAAGGTGTCCATAGGTGCGTGGCTTTATCTCTGGGCTTTCTATTTTGTTCCATTGATCTATATTTCTGTTTTTGTGCCAGTACCACTCTGTCTTGATGACTGTTGCTTTGTAGTAGAGCCTGAAGTCAGGCAGGTTGATTCCTCCAGTTCCATCCTTCTTTCTCAAGATTGGTTTGGCTAGTTGAGGTTTTTGGTATTTCCATACAGATTGTGAAATTATTTGTTCTAATTCTCTGAAAAAATACTGTTGGTAGCTTGACAGGGATTGCATTGAATCTATAGATTGCTTTGGGTAGTATACTCATTCTGACTACATTGATTCTTCCAATCCATGAACATGGTCTATTTCTCCATCTATTTGTGCCATCTTTGATTTCTTTCATCAGCATTTTATACTTTTCTATATATAGGTCTTTTGTTTCTTTAGGTAGATTTATTCCTAGTATATTATTCTCTTCATTGCAGTGGTGAATGGAATTGTTTCCTTAATTTCTCTTTCTGCTTTCTCATTGTTAGTGTAGAAGAATGCAAGGGATTTCTATGTGTTAATTTTATATCCTGAAACTTTACTGTATTCATTGATTAGCTCTAGTAATTTTCTGGTGGAGTTTTTAGGGTTTTCTATGAAGTAGATCATGTCATCTGCAACCAGTGAGTGTTTTACTTCTTCTTTTCCAATCTGGAGTCCTTTTATTTCTCTTTCTGCTCTGATTGGTGTGGCCAAAACTTCCAAAACTATGTTGAATAGCAGTGGTGAGAGTGGGCATTCTTGTCTTATTCCTGACTTTAGGAGAAATGCTTTCAATTTTTCACCATTGAGGATAATGTTTGCTGTGAGTTTATCATACATGGTTTTTATTATGTTGAGGTTTGTTCCTTCTATTCCTGCTTTCTGGAGGGTTTTTTTTTTTTAATCAGAAATGGATGTTGAATTTTGTCAAAGGCTTTCTCTGCATCTATTGAGATAATCATGTGGTTTTATCTTTTAATTTGTTAATGTGGAGTATCACATTGATTGATTTGTGAATATTGAAGAATCCTTGCATCCCTTGGTCCACTTGGTCATGATGTATGATCTTTTTAGTAAGTTTTTGTTTTCTGTTTGCTAGAATTTTGTTAAGGATTTTTGCATCTGTGTTCATCAGTGATATTGGCTTGTAGTTTTCTTTTTTTGTGGCATCTTTGTCTGGTTTTGGTATTGGGGTGATGATGGCACTAATGAGTTTGTAAGTTTACCTTCCTCTGCAGGTAAGTTTACCTTCCTTTATTTATCTTTAAATAAACTTTTAAGTAAACTTGATTTATCACAGAAAAAAATAAATTAAATAAATAAATAAATAAAATATGCATAGAAACTAATGAAAATGAAATCACAGCAACCCAAAACTTATAGGACACTGTAAAAGCAGTGCTGGAAGAGTTTGAGTAGGATAGGTGTTAGCTCTTCTCTAAATTTTTGGTAAAATTCAGCTGTGAAACAATCTGGTCCTGGGCTTTTGTTTGCTGGAAGATTTCTGATTACGGTTTTGACTTTTGTGCTTGATGAGCCTGTTAAGATTTTCTATTTCTTCCTCGTTCAGTTTTGGAAAGTTATACTTTTTTAAGAATTTGTCCATTTCTTTCAAGTTGTCCATTTTATTGGCATATAGTTGCTGACAGTAGTCTCTTATAATCCTTTGCATTTATATGTTGTCTCTTGTGATACCTCCATTTTCATTTCTAATTTTATTGATTTGATTCTTCTCCCTTTGTTTGTTGATGAGTCTGGCTAATGGTTTGTCAATTTTATTAATCTTCTCAAATAACCTGCTTTTAACTTTGTTGATTTTTGCTATGGTCTCTTTTGTTTCTTCTGCATTTATTTCTTCCCTAAATTTTAAGATTTCTTTCCTTCTACTAACCTGAGGCTTTTCATTTCTTCCTTTTCTAGTTGCTTTAGGTATAGAGTTAGGTTACTTATTTGATTTCTCTCCTGTTTCTTGAGGTAGGCTTGTATTGTTATGAACCATCCCCTTAGCACTGCTTTTACAGTGTCCATAGGTTTGGGTTGTTGTGTTTTCATTTTCATTCATTTCTATGAATATTTTGATTTATTTTTTTATTTCTTCTGTGGTTTGTTGGTTATTCAGAAGTGTGTTGTTTAGCCTCCATATGTTTGTATTTTTAATAGTTTTTTTTTCCTGTAGTTGACATCTAATCTTACCACATTGTGATTGGAAAATATGCTTGAGATGATTTCAATTTTTTAAATTTACCAAGGCTAGATTTATGATCCAGGATGTGATCTATTTTGGAGAAGGTTCAGTGTGTACTTGAGAAAAAGGTGAAATTCATTGGTTTAGGTTGAAATGTCCTATAGATATCAATTAGATCCAACTGGTCCATGTGTCATTTAAAGTTTGTGTTTCCTTGTGAATTTTCTGTTTAGTTGATCTAGCCATAGGTATGAGTGGGGTATTAAAGTCTCCCACTATTATTGTGTTACTGTTAATTTCCCCTTTCATATTTGTTAGCATTTGTCTTACATATTGTGGTGCTCGTATGTTGGGTGCATATATATTTATAATTATTATATCTTCTTCTTGGAGTGATCCTTTGATCATTATGTAGTGTCCCTCTTCGTCTCTTTTCATGGCCTTTATTTTAAAGTCTATTTTATCTGATACGAGTATTGCTGCTCCTGCTTTCTTTTGGTCTCCATTTGCGTAGGATATCTTTTTCCAGCCCTTCACTTTCAGTCTGTATGTGTCCCTTGTTTTGTGGGGGGTTCTCTTGTAGACAG
This sequence comes from Capra hircus, assembly GCF_001704415.2. NCBI lineage: Eukaryota > Metazoa > Chordata > Mammalia > Artiodactyla > Bovidae > Capra > Capra hircus. Next base: position 47,261,869 of record NW_017189516.1, read on the forward strand.
CATATATAGGGGTCTTGTTTTTGTATCCATTCAGCCAGTCTTTGTCTTTTGGTTGGGGCATTCAACCCATTTACATTTAAGGTAATTATTGATAAGTATGATCCCATTGCCATTTACTTTGTTGTTTTGCGTTTGAGTTTATAAACATTTTTTGTGTTTCCTGTCAAGAGAAGATCCTTTAGCATTTCTTGGAGAGCTGGTTTGGTGGTGCTGAATTCTCTGAGCTTTTGCTTGTCTGTAAAGCTTTTGATTTCTCCTTCATATTTGAATGAGATCCTTGTTGGGTACAGTAATCTGGGTTGTAGGTTGTTCTCTTTCATCACTTTAAGTTTGTCCTGCCATTCCCTTCTGGCCTGGAGAGTTTCTATTGAAAGATCAGCTGTTATCCTTATGGGAATCCCTTTGTGGGTTATTTGTTGTTTTTCCCTTGCTGCTTTTAATATCTGTTCTTTGTGTTTGATCTTCGTTAATTTGATTAATATATGTCTTAGGGTATTTTGCCTTGGGTTTATTCTGTTTGGGGCTCTCTGGGTTTCTTGGTCTTGGATGGCTATTTCCTTCCCCATGTTAGGGAAGTTTTCAACTATTATCTCCTCAAGTATTTTCTCATGGGCTTCTTTTTGTCTTCTTCTTCTGGGACTCCTATGATTCAAATGTTGCGGTGTTTAACATTGTCCCAGAGATCTCTGAGGTAGTCCTCATTTCTTTTAATTCTTTTTCCCTCTCTGCTTCATTTATTTCCACTATTCTATCTTCTACCTCACCTATCCTATCTTCTGCTTCAGTTATTCTACTGTTTGTTCCCTCCAGAGTGCTTTTGATCTCATTTATTACATTATTCATTATTGATTAACTCTTTTTTATTTCTTCTAGGTCCTTCTTGGTGATGGACAGGGAGGCCTGGCATGCTGCGATTCATGGGGTTGCAAAGAGTCAGACACGACTGAGCGACTGAACTGAACTGAACTGAACTGAGGTCCTTGTTAAACTTTTCTTTCATCTTCTCAATCCTTGTCTCCAGTCTTTTTATCTGTAACTCCATTTTGTTTTCAAAATTTTTGATCATTTTTACTATCATTATTCTGAATTATTTTTCAGATAGACTCCTTACCTCTTCCTCTTTTCTTTGGTTTGGTAGGCTTTTATCATGTTCCTTTACCTTCTGAATGTTTCTCTGCCTTTTCATCTTGTTTAGATTGCTGTGTTTTGGGTGGCCTTTCTGTATGCTGGAAGTTTGTGGTTCCTCTTTATTGTGGAGGTTCCTCCTTGTGGGTAGGGTTGGAAGAGTGGCTTGTCCAGGTGTCTTGGTTAGGGAAGCTTGCATCGGTGTTCTGGTGGGTGGAGCTGGATCTCTTCTCTCTGGAGTGCAATGACGTGTCCAGTAGTGAGTTTTGAGGTGTCTGTGGGTTTGGTGTGACTTTTGGCTGCCTATATTTTTGTGCTCAGGGTTATGTTCCTGCTTTGTTGGAGAATTAGCTTGGTATGTCTTGCTTTGAAACTTGTTGGTTCTTGGGTGGAAGTTGGTTTCATTGTAAGTATGGAGGTTTTGGGTGAGCTTTTATCGATTAATAGTCCCTGGAGTCAGGAGTTTTCTGGTGTTCTCAAGTTTTGGATTTAGGCCTCCTGCCTCTGGCTTTCAGTCTTATTCTTATAGTAGCCTCAAGACTTCTCCATCCATACACCACAGAAACATCTAGGTTAATGGTGAAAATATTCTCCACAGTGAGGGACACCCAGAGAGGTTCACAGAGTTACATGGAGAAGAGGAGAGGGAGGAAGGAGATAGTGGTGACCAGGAGGAGAAGAGAGGGAATCAATAGGGGAGAGAGCAGTCTAGCCAGTAATCAAAAGGAAAGAGACCAGTCTAGCCTGTGATCAGTACCCTAAGTTTTCTCCGCAGCCAGGAACACCCAAAGAGATTCACAGAGTTAAGTAGAGAAGAGAAGGGGGAGGGAGGAGATAGAGGTGATCTGAGGAAGAAAAAGGAGAGTCAAAAGGGGGAGAGAGCAATCAAGCCAGTAATCACATTCCTAAGTAAAAATGGGTACTGAAGATTAGATTCTTAAAGGTACAGAATTGATAACAAATACCAAAAAGCAAAGATTAAAAGTCTAGAGTAGAGATTAGGCTCTCAAAAACACAATATTAAAAAGATAAAACAAAATCACTAAAGTTATGTATATAAAAAAATAAGAAATCTGCTTTAAAAATAGGGTCTTTTTTTTTTCAAGGTAATAGTAGGTTTTAAAAATGAAACTTAAAGTAGTGATAAAGAACTTAAAAATAAAAAAGAATAAAAAATGATAATAGTAAAATATATCTAGGAATTTCTCTGGAGCTGTTGAGGGCAGTGTGTGGTCAGTTCAGTATCAGATAGTTTCTTGTTCCACCTTATACTTCTCAAGGTCTATAGGTCCCTTCCAATGTAGCCAGCACTAACTACAGGGTTTTAATCTGTTGCACCTGTCACTTCCGAAGCCCTTCTCTCTTCTTTGTTTATTTTGGCTTCCTCTGTTTGCAAGTCTCTTCAGTACCTAACTTCTGCCCTGACACAAAGGGGCGAAGGCGATCATTTATTTAGGCTCACTTGTTCAGTTGTGCTCTGGGGAGGGATGAACACTGCAAACAAATATCACTGGTGTGTGTGGGGAGTGCCCACAGTGACTGGACCATGGTGGGTTGACCCCATTCACGGTGTGTATGCTTTCTCGGTCTACACTGCTCAGGTTCCAGGTTGTTCTGCTGGGGAACTGTCTAAGGTGGGCCCTGGGTTGCGTGCACTTCTCAGATCTATGCTGCTCGGCTTCAGGTTCCCGGGTACTCCACAAAGGCACAGACTCAGTTGGACCTGTGTTTTGTGCCCTACCCAGGTCTGAGCAGCTCAGGCGACCAGGTGCTTGGTGAGTACACTCTCCCCAGGTACAGTGCATCTTGTCACCTCCCTGGTCCCAGCTGCTCAGTTTCCTGGGTGCACAGCAGGAGTGCCATCTCAGGTGTGCTGTGGGTATCCTCTGGAGAGCTGATCTCTGGCTGTGACCCTCCCGGTGAATGTCAACCACCCAGGATCCCAGGTAGACTTGGTTAGCAACTGGAAGCCTGCTCACATTTTGGTAAGGGATGCCATCTCTGGGGCCGAGTTTGCCCCTTTCTGGCTCTGGCTACCACCTGCCTGCCTTCCTGCCTCCAGCGGGGCATGGGCCGGTCTACAGCTGGCTAGCTCTCCTCTGGTATTTGCTCAGTCCTTTGTTCTGTGAGTGGGCCTGCCAGTGCTTTAGGTTAGATCTTTGTACAGGAAAGCTCTCTCTCTCTTCCCCAACCCCTGCCTCTGGCTATCCTAGGGTTTGGGTTGCTATCTCAAGTTGGCTCCCTCAGATTGCCCTCAGAGCATTCAGGCCAGGTCCTGACCCTAAGCAATGCAGCCCATGCCTCCCTGTTCATCCCCCGCTTGCTGGTGGTGGACATGAGCATCTGGGCTACTTCTCCACTGGGAGTTGTGGTTAGGCACGTAATCTGTGGGTTTTATTTATTTATTTTTTTCCTCCTGGTTATGTTGCCCTCTGAGATTCCAAAACTCCCCACAGACCCGCTGGTGAGAGGGTTTCCTGGTGTTTGGAAACATCTCCTCTTTTAAGACTCCCTCCCCAGGACAGGTATCTGTCCCTAACTCTTTTGTCTCTCTTTTTATCTTAAAAAAATATATATATCTTTTGTCCTACCTCCTTTCGAAGACAATGGGCTGCCTTTCTGGGTGCCTGGTGCCCTCCACCAGCGTTCAGAAGTTGTTTTGTGGTATTTGCTCAGTGTTCAAATGATCTTTCGATAAATTTGTGGGGGAGAAAGTGGTCTCCTTGTCCTATTCCTCCGTCCTCTTAGGACTGCACCCCAGCCTGTGGGAATTCTGAGTGGGAGAATACAAAGTCATTTAGTATAACCTGAAAAAATGTAAGAGTGATAGGGCATCCTAGAGGTGCAGAATACACCAAGAAAAAGTGTTTTAGAAAGATCTATTTGTTAGGTTGGTGTTCATGTAAATTGGTGACTAATGAGAAAAAGGCTTAAAACTCTAACTTAAAAATTATGATTTTTTTTCTTTTGTACCTCTAATATGGGTTATATTGGGTATCATCATCCCAAAGAGAGAATTCTGCTGCTTTCTGCCTGTTTTTCTGAAGTCAAAAAAGAAAGTCTGTGTATAAATTAAAATACATCCATATCATGATCTTGGCATTAAAGGAATCTTATTGTATTTCTAGAAATGATGGGTGTTTGTGTGAAGGAAGGAGGTGATACTGAAATTTCTACTTTGCTGGTTGGTTTTGTCTTTGCCTCTCTCTCTTATGATATAAATCATAATCAGTTCTCATCAACATCTATTATAGGACCACTGTAGTTTAATCCCTAGACATAATTTGTGATTCCAGCCATGTTATATATACTCTTTACTATGTTGCCAAAATTTTAGTCATTTAATGATGATGTTGATAGTGGCAAAATAAAATACATTATAAATAAAAGCAGAACCTTATGAGCACCATATGAAAAATATAAGTGAAAATGGTGTTTTTTGAAAAGCTAGCTTAAAACTCAGCATTCAAAAAACGAAGATAATGGCATCCAGTCCCATTCAGTTCAGTTCAGTTCAGTTCAGTTCAGTTGCTCAGTCATGTCTGAATCTTTACGACCGCATGAATCGCAGCATGCCAGGCCTCCCTGTCCATCACCAACTCCCGGAGCTCACTCAGACTCATGTCCATTGAGTTGGTAATGCCATCCAGCCATCTCATCCTCTGTTGTCACCTTCTCCTCCTGCCCCCAATCCTTCCCAGCATCAGAGTCTTTTCCAATGAGTTAACTCTTTGCATGAGGTGGCCAAAGTACTGGAGTTTCAGCTTCAGCATCAGTCCTTCCAATGAACACCCAGGATTGATCTCCTTTAGGATAGACAGATTGGATCTCCTTGCAGTCCAAGGGACTCTCAAGAGTCTTCTCCAACACCACAGTTCAAAGGCATCAATTCTTCAGCACTCAGCTTTCTTCACAGTCCAACTCTCACACCCATACATGACCACTGGGAAAACCATAGCCTTGACTAGATGGACCTTTGTTGGCAAAGTAATGTCTCTGCTTTTTAATATGCTATCTAGGTTGGTCATAACTTTCCTTCCAAGGAGTAAGCGTCTTTTAATTTCATGGCTGCAATCACAATCTGCAGTGATTTTGGAGCCCCCCAAAATAAAGTCTGACACTGTTTCCACTATTTCCCCATCTATCTGCCATGAAGTGATGGGACTGGATGCCATGATCTTAGTTTTCTAAATGTTGACCTTTAAGCCAACTTTTTCACTCTCCTCTTTCACTTGCATCAACAGGCCTTTTAGTTCCTCTTCACTTTTTGCCATAAGGGTGCTATCATCTGCATATCTGAGGTTATTGATATTTCTCCTGGCAATCTTGATTCCAGCTTGTGCTTCCTCCAGCCCAGCGTTTCTCATGATGTACTCTGCATATGAGTTAAATAAGCAGGGTAACAATATACAGCCTTGACGTACTCCTTTTCCTATTTGGAACCAGTCTGTTGTTCCATGTCCAGTTCTAACTGTTGCTTCCTGACCTGCATATAGGTTTCTCAAGAGGCAGGTCAGGTGGTCTGGTATTCCCATCTCTTTCAGAATTTTCCACAGTTTATTGTGATCCACACAGTCAAAGGCTTTGGCATAGTCAATAAAGCAGAAATAGATGTTTTTCTGGAACTCTCTTGCTTTTTCCATGATCCAGCGGATGTTGGCAATTTGATCTCTGGTTCCTCTGCCTTTTCTAAAACCAGCTTGAACATCTGGAAGTTCACAGTTCATATATTGCTGAAGCCTGGCTTGGAGAATTTTGAGCATTACTTTACCAGCATGTGAGATGAGTGCAATTGTGTGGTAGTTTGAGCATTCTTTGGCATTGCCTTTCTTTGGAATTGGAATGAAAACTGACCTTTTCTAATCCTGTGGCCACTGCTGAGTTTTCCAAATTTGCTGGCATATTGAGTGCAGCACTTTCACAGCATCATCTTTCAGGATTTGAAAAAGCTCCACTGGAATTCTATCACCTTCACTAGCTTTGTTGGTAGTGATGCTTTCTAAGGCCCACTTGACTTCACATTCCAAGATGTCTGGCTCTAGGTGAGTGATCACACCATCATGACTATCGGAGTCATGAAGCTCTTTTTTGTACAGTTCTTCTGTGTATTCTTGCCACCTCTTAATATCTTCTGCTTCTGTTAGGTCCATACCATTTTTGTCTAGTCCCATTACTTCATTGCAAATAGATTCAGAAACAGTGGAAACACTGACAGGCTTTATTTTCTTGGGCTCCAAAATCACTGCAGACACTGACTACAGCTATGAAGTTAAAATACACTTGCTCCTTGGAAGGAAGCTATGACAAACTTAGGCAGCATCTTAAAAAGCAGAAACATTACTTTGCTGACAAATGTTCTTCTAGTCAAAGCTATGGTTTTTCCAGTAGTCATGTATGGATGTAAGAGTTGGAGTATAAAGAAAGCTGAATGCCAAAGAATTGATGCTTTTGAACTGTGGTGTTGGAGAAGACTCTTGAGAGTCCCTTGGAGAGCAAAGGGATCCAACCAGTTCATCCTATAGGAAATAAGTCCTGAATATTCATTAGAAGGACTAATGCTGAAGCTGAAACTTCAGTACTTTGGCCACCTGATGCGAAGAACTGACTCATCTGAAAAGACCCTGATGGTGGGAAAAATTGGAGGCTGGAGAAGAAGGGACAACAGAGGATAAGATTGCTGGATGGCATCACCAACTCAATGGACATGAGTTTGAGTAAACTCCAGGAATTGGTGATGGACAGGGAAGCCTGGCATGCTGCAGTCCATGAGGTGACAAAGAGTCAGACACAACTGAGCAACTGAGCTGAACTGAGCCAAAGCTATGATTTGTCCAGTAGTCACGTATGGATGTGAGAGTTGAACTATAAGGAAAGCTGAGCACTGAAGATTTGATGCTTTTGAACTGTGGTGTTGGAGAAAACCTTTGAGAGTGCCCTGGACTGCAAGGATATCAAACCAGTCAATCTCAAAGGAAATCAGTCCTGAATATTCATTGGCATGACTGATTCTGAAGCTGAACCTCCAATACTTTGGCCACCTAATTTGAAGAACTGACTCATTGGAAAAGTCCCTGATACTCGGAAAGATTGAAGGCAGGAGGAGAAGGGAATGACAGAGGTTGAGATGCTTGGATGGCATCACCAACTTGACGGACATGAGTTTTAGCAGGTTCCAAGTGTTGGTGATGGACAGGGAGGCCTGGTGTGCTGCAGTCCATGGGGTCACAAAGATTTGGACACGACTGCATGACTGAACTGAATGATAAAAGATAACATTAGAGTATTTCCTTGTCTTATGGAAATAGACAAGAAAAGCAACTATAAGTCTGTGTGTCTTATATCATCAGCATCAGCATTGCCTAGGAATTGTTAGAAATGCAGACATCTTAGGTGCCACGCCAGACCTAGTGAATCATGCTCTGAAGTTTGAAGAAGACCTGCTGGTGTCTAATATGCATATTAAAGCTTGGTAAGCAGTAGTATAGACAGATATGGGAAGAGCACCCAGTTTCAGCTTCAGCATCAGTCCTTCCAATGAATACTCAGGACTGATTTCCTTTAGGATGGACTAGTTGGATCTCCTTGCAGTCCAAGGGACTCTCAAGAGTCTTCTCCAACACCACAATTCAAAAGCATCAATTCTTCAGTGCTCAGTCTTCTTTATGGTCCAACTCACATCCATACATGACTACTGGAAACACCATAGATTTGACTATATAAACCTTTGTTGGTAAAGTAATGTCTCTGCTTTTTAATATGCTGTCTAGGTTGGTCATAGCTTTCCTTCCAAGGAGCAAGTGTCTTTTAATTTCATGGCTGCAGTCACTATCTGCAGTGATTTTGGAGCCCAAGAAAATAAAATATCTCACTGTTTTGCTTGTTTTCACGTCTATTTGCTATGAAGTGATAGGACCAGATGTCATGATCTTAGTGTTTTGAATGTTGAGTTTTGAGCCAGCTTTTCACTCTCCTCTTTCACCTTCATCAGGAGGCTCTTTAGTTCCTCTTCTCTTTTTACCATTACAGTGGTGTCATCTGCATATCTGAGGTTATTGATATTTCTCCCAGCATTCTTGATTCCAGCTTGTGCTTCATCCATCCTGGCATTTCACATGATGTTCTCTTCATATAAGTTAAATAACCAGGGTGATGATATACAGCTTTGACATAATCCTTTCCCAATTTTGAACTAGTCCATTGTTCCATGTCCGGTTCAAAGTGTTTCTTCTTGGCCTGCATACAGGTTTCTCAGGAGGCAGTTAAGGTGGTCTGATATTCCCATCTCTTGAAGAATTTTCTACCGTTTGTTGTGATCCACACATTCAAATGCTTTAGCATAGTCAGTGAAGCAGAAGTAAGTGTTTTTCTGGAATTCTCTTGCTTTTTCTATGATCCAGTGGAAGCTGGCAATTTGATCTCTTGTTCCTGTGTCTTTTCTAAATCCAGCTTTAACATCTGGAAGTTCTCGGTTCATGTCCTGTTGAAACCTAGCTTGGAGAATTTTGAGCATTACTTTGCTAACATGTGAAATGAGTGTTATCATGTGGTAGTTTGAACATTCTTTGGCATTGCCCTTCTTTGGGACTGGAATGAAAACTGACCTTTTCCAGTCCTGTGGCATTTGGAATAGTGCCTATCATATTGTAAGTGCTCATAGTTATTAGCTATTGTAGTCCTCCCTTTCCCATTGTTTCACTTTCTGCAAACTCAATTCCCCATGATCAGTCACGGTCTGAAAATATTAAATGGAAAATTCCAGAAATAAATAATTCCTAATTTTAAAATTGCATACCTTTTTGTGTAGTGTAATGAAATCATGTAACTTCCTGCTCATTTCTGCCAGAAACATGAAACATCTGTTTGTCCAGTGTAATCCACCTTTTAGTCACGCTGTCTCCATTATCAGATTGACTATTATGATACCAGTACGGGTAGCGTGGTGCTTGGACTTCCATGATGGCTCAGCAGTAAAGAATATGCCTGCCAATGCAGGAGATGTAGATGCTATCCCTGGCTTGAGAAGATCAGATCCCTTGGAGAACGAAATGGCAACACACTCCTGTATTCTTGCCTGGGAAATCCCATGGATGGAGGAGCCTGGTGGGCTGCAGTCCATGGGGTCCCAAAGAGTCAGACACAACTTAGTGACTAAGCAACAACGAAAACAGTCATAGTGCTTGTGTTCAAGTAACCCTAATTTTACTTAAAAATGGCCTCTAGGGTGTAAATTTCAGTTGTACAGCCAACTGAGTCATACACACACACACACACACACACACACACACACACACACACACACACATATATATATATATATAGCCATTCTTTTTCAGATTGTTTTCACATGTAGGTTATTGTAGAATATTGAGTAGTCCCCTGTGCTATACAGGAGGTCCTTGTTAGTTATATATTTTATATATGGTAGTGTGTTTATGTTAATCCCAGTCTCCTAATTTATCCCTCCCCACACATTTCCCTTCTGGTAACCATAAGTTTGATTTCAAAATCTATGAGTCTGTTTCTGTTTTATAAAAAAGTTCAATTTTATTTTTATTAGTGTCATATGATATTTATCTTCAACTTACTTCACTTAGTTTGGTAATCTCTAGGTCCATCCATGTTGCTGAAAATGGTATTATTTTGTTCTTTTTTTTTTTTTTACAACTAAGTGATATCCCATTGTGTATATATATATGTATGTATGTATGTATGTATGTATGTATGTATGTGTGTGTGTATATATATATATATATATCACATCTTCTTTACCCATTCATCTGCTGATGGATATTAAGGTTGCTTCCATGTCTTGGCTGTTGTAAATTGCTGCACTGAACACTGAGGTGCCTGTATCTTTTTGAATTCTGGTTTTCTCCAGATATATGCCCAGGAGTGAGATTGCTGGATCATATGGTAATTCTATATTTAGTTTTTAAAGGAACCTCTTTACTGTTCTGTGTAGTGGTTGTACCAATTTACATTCCCACCAGCAATGTAGGAGGGTTCTTTCCTCCACAGTCTCTCCAGCATTTATTCTTTATTTTTTCATAATGGCCATTCTGATTTATGTGAGGTGATACCACATTATCATTTCAATTTGCATTTCTCTAATAATTAGCAATATTGAATGTTTTTTTCATGTGGTTTTTGGCTAAATGTCTGTCTGCTTTGGAGAAATGTCTATTTAGTACTGCTCATGCTTTGATTGGGTTGTTTGGTTTTTTGATATTGAGTTGTATGAGCTCTTTGTATAGTTTGTAGATTAATCCCTTATAGTTTGGAGATTAATCCTTTGTCAGTCACTTTGTTTGCAAATATTTTCTCCCATTCTGTGTGTTGTCTTTGTGGTTCTCTTTGCTGTGCAAAATGATGGTGGCAATTCAAATATGCCAGTCAAGTTGGAAAGTGCTCCCGTTAAGTGAAAAGGTGGAAGTTATCATCTTATAAAGGAAAGAAAAAATTATATGCTGAGTTTGCTAAGATCATCAGTAAGAACAAATCTTCTATCCATGAAAATCTAAAGGAAGAAAAACACATGCTAGTTTTACTGTCACACCTCGAAGTACCAAAGTTATGGCCATAGTGCATGCTAAATGCTTAGTTACGATGGAAAAAGCATAAATTTTAGATTAGATTAGATTTTTTGACAGACCACATTCATATAACTTATTATAGTACTTTCTAAAACTTAACGGTATATTGTTATAACTGCAGCATATTACAGTATATTATTAGTAATTCTATTTTATTATTAGTTATTGTTAATCTCTTACTGTGCCTAATTTATGAATTAAACTTTATCTCATATTTATATGTGTGTGTGTATATATATATGTAGAGAGAGAGAATTCAGTACTACCCATGGTGTCACGCATCTACTGGGGATCTTGACATGTATTCCTCATGGATAATGGGGGGACTACTGTATTACCAAAAAACATGAATTCTGAGATGCATATTTAATCATATTTTGACTTCTCTAAAATTGGGAAATATTTAATAATTGGCATCTTAGATTCAAAGCTGTGTGTTATTATCTGAACATTCTTCTATTTTTTCAACATATGGAAGAAGCCACTTGAAAGGTGGGAAAGTATAAACAAGCCAATACATGATTCAATTTTAATTTTCTCTCCTCGTTCCTGCTCTACCCTTACCAAGGTTAGGCAGTCACTAGATGAAAAATGTATTCACCACAAATGAAATATTTTCTCACTGAATGCTCACCATAATCCAATAGGTCAGGTATTTTTACAACCCTATTTCACAGCTGAATAAATCAAGTTTTAGGGAGGTCAACTAATGTGGCCATGGGCACTCACTGAATATATTAGTGAACCAGCAACATTCAAACCCAATTAGTCTTTAAGGCATTTGTTAATTCCACCATACCTCTAGACTCTGCAACATTTCTTAATATTAGAACAGAAGGGTTTCTCTCAGGGAATTATAAGAAGAAATGTCAATTAGAACAAACCTAATAAAAGATTTCCATATTATGTTTATTAAAAAGAAAACTACTAATTTCTATTAGGTTGAAGTGATTTGTTTCCTTGTTGAAGGTGACTAGGGAGCTAAATAAAGCTGTTTTTATTCACTGGAATGCTTTATGCTTCAGCAGCTGTAAATATTAACAGAATTAAGGAGTTTAACAGCAGTCTAATATGAGTGCTCTGCAAGACTATTCTGTCATATTTTAGGCTAGGCAAGTTCTTATTTTATTAAAGCCTTATTAATTAGAAATTTCTTGTGAGTATTGGTTTTACCTGCTATTGTAAGCAATCCTGTGCTCTTTGTTTCATTATCTCTGTTTACTACAGTTTATTCATGTTTAAAACAGATAAAGATGAGATAAACTAGTATACTTTTTAATAGACATAACATACTGACACATTTATCTTTTGAATTCCTCAAAGTCATGCTTTTTGGTAATTTAAATGAAGGCCTGCCTGGACTGTTTAAATGTTCTCTAATTATAACAATGTATTAACAAATAAATTGATAGAGGGAGCATCTTTAACCTGCTCAAGACATTAATTTGTTTCAAACATCTTACCAGTACCATTTACATGTTTTTTTCATATAAATGTATAAATGCAGGGGCTCAAAACCCTTTAATTGCCTGACTTTGTTAACCTCATTAAAATCAGCACCGTAAGAATATCTGACTGCCTTTTTTTTTTTTTTTTTTTTTTTCAAAACTTATGTTCTGGTCTTTTCAGAAATCTGGATCTAGTTTTCTGCCACTTTGTCAAAATTAATGAAATTTACATTTAATTTGATTTATTTTCATTCACAATGACCATCAAATATAATGAGATGAAATGCTCCAGGTAGAACTAAACATTAGGGATAATGGGATACAGAAATAAGAAAATGACCATAGAGTCTATTCCTATGTAAGTAAAGTATGTGAGTCCTAGGATTTCACAGGACTCTGAACTGACTAACCAAATGCCTAATTAGGCATACCTAGTGATGGAGCAAGTTCCAGTCATAACTGAGAGCATATGTTTCATGGAGAAATCAAATGCATGTACTGAATTCCAGTCTTAATGCTATTATTGTGTAAATATTCTTCATAGTGTATTAAGTCTTTATAATGGTTATGAAACACTTGTATTACATGAACAAGAAAATAATCCACATTTCAAAGTGAATCATTTTAATGGAAACTACTTTGATTACAGTTATTCAGCATAAGTTAAGAAAGGAATAACATTTAATAAATTAAGTTTAAAATCTATGAAATAATATTAAAATGAATCAATCTATATAAAAGCATGTTTCTATGAAACATTATATGAAAACTTAAAGAAAGTATATCATTTATGCACAGCATAATAAATACATTGACTGGCTTCTTGGGATCTTAAGAGAACTATACTTAGGAATCCCAAATTGGAAACTGCATGATTCTTGCTACCAAGGTGTTCAAAGCCTAATGAGGACATCAGAGTGGGAAAGCATCATTGTATGACAAGGTGAAAAACGTAATAATGATGATTATAATGATGGTGTCAAAATCATAAGGGAGCAATCAACCTCCAGGGAAATCAGAAAGGTCTTCAGCAAAGAGACAATGCTGAGGATTGCCCATAGGACTTAGATTTCACCATAGAGACAGAGGTAGGACAGTAATAGTGACAAAACGGTAAGTGAGAAAACAATAAGAACAAGTATAGAAAGTATTTTATCAAATAGCAGACTAGGCTAATTAAGCTACCTTTCTACTCAGGATTAAAAATCCTGAACATTGGAACAAAATATATAAAATATATGGCACTAAATATGTATAATGTAAGGGCTTCCCTAATAGCTCAGTCAATAAATCATCTGCCTGCAAAGCAGGAAACCCAGGTTCGATTCCTGGGTTGGGAAGATCCCCTGGATAAGGAAATGGCAACCCACTCCAGTATTCTTGCCTAGAGAATCCCATGGACAGAGGAGCCTGGCAGGCTACAGTCCATGAGGTCGTGAAAGTCAGACAGGACTTAGCGACTAAACCACCATATATAATATATGTATATACATGTTCATATCCACATACCCCTAGAACTTAGATGGTGACCAGTGTACAAGAAAATTTGGAGAAAGCTGAAAAATGCAAAGTAGATGGGATTGGATAGATAAATCTTCCAGGAAAGAGTGTTACCCCAACTTGACAGGAGAAAATATAGAAACAATAATAGTCAAAGCCATGAAAGAAAGTGCAAAGGCAGTAAAATTCCCTGCCTTAAAATAGACACCAACCAAAACACACTTCAGTTCAGTTCAGTCGCTCAGTCATGTCCGACTCTTTGCGACCCCATGAATCGCAGCACGCCAGGCCTCCCTGTCCATCACCAACTCCCGGAGTTCACTAAGACTCACGTCCATTGAGTCCGTGATGCCATCCAGCCATCTCATCCTCTGTCGTCTCCTTCTCCTCCTGCCCCCAATCCCTCCCAGCATCAGAGTCTTTTCCAATGAGTCAACTCTTTGCGTGAGGTGGCCAAAACACACTTAAGATTAAATAAATTTGAATAGTGCAGTAGCAAATAAAGAAAATTAATTCATAATTTAAAACCTCCTGAAAAACTATCTTCAACCTCAGGTACTTTTCTCAGCAAATTCTACCAAATATTTGAAGAGGTATTAATACCAATTCAACATACTACCTTTCAGAAAACAGAAGAGGAGGAAATAATACCATTTCTCTTTATGAGGCCAGTATTACTTTGATACCAAAACAAGACAAAACTCAAGAGCAAAAACAAATATCAAGGACCAACATTTCTGATGACCAAGGATCCAGATATCCTCAACATATATTAATAAATGAAATGCAGCAGTATATTTTAAAATATATACAGTGACCAAGTGAGATTTATTTTAGGAATGTTAGACTGGTTCCAGATTCAAAAATCAATCACACAACATTGTAAATCAGCTGTACATCAATTTAAAAAATCGATCAATGTCATCCAATTATTAACAACCTAAAAAATTGTACAATTATACCAAATGATACAGAGTAATAATTTGACAAAATTAAACACTCATTCCTGCTATAAAATAATCTCAGCAAACTTAGAATGAAATTTTTTCAAGTTGATAAACAGTGTCTATCTAAAACCTAAACCAGTATTATACTTAATGCCAAAGACTGAATATTTTATCCCTAAGAAGGGAGCAGTAAACAGATGTCCTCTCTCACCATTTTTATTCAGGATGGTACAGGAAATCCTAGAGAGAAAAATGAGGCAAGAAAAGGAAATTTTAAAGGCATGCAGTTAGGAAATAAAGAAGCAAAACTCTCCCTAGTTGCAAATGAGATGATTGTCTACATAGAAAAATCCAGGGAGTCTCCCAAAAGGAGGAAAAGAAAAAGCTACTAGAATAAATCATTTCCACAAAGTCAAAAAATGCAAGATCAACACAGAAAAATCAGTTAGCTGCATTTCTATGGATGAGCAATGAACATGTAAAAAATAAATTTGGAATAGTACATTTTATATTCATTCCAAAATGAGATACTTATATATAAATTTAACAGTAAATGTACAGAATTTGTATAAGGAAAACTATACAAGTCTGATTAAAGAAATCAAAGAGCAACTAAGTGGAGGGATAAACCACTTTGACTGTAGATCAACATAGTAAACTCGGTTCTCTCCAAATTTATACATAGGCTTAACGCAATTCCTATCAAAATCCCACCAAGGTTATTTTGTAGATATAGACAAGATAATTCTAAACTGTACATGAACTAGAATAGCCAAAAGTGAGTGAAAGTCACTCAGTCGTGTCCAACTCTTTGCAACCCCATGGAGTCCATGGAATTCTCCAGGCCAGAATACTGGAGTGGGTAGCCTTTCCCTTCTCCAGGGGATCTTCCCAACCCAGGGATTGAACCAGGTCTCCTGAATTGCAGGCGGATTCTTTACCAACTGAGCTATCAGGGAAGCCCTAACAATTTTGAAAAAGAATATAGTGTCACATATTTTTTGAAGTCCTTTCAAATATTTTTGGTACCATTCTTTCTTTCCTGTCTCTCTAGACCTCCACATCCACAAAAATTAGATTTTTGTATTATCCTGTATTATCCTTCAGGTAATTAATGATACTGGAAAATCCCCATTCACCTATCACTGAATTTACTTACTCTTTTTCTGTCATCTCCATTCTTCTACTAAGTGAATTTTTGTAGCTCAGATATTATAATTTTCAGTCCTAGAAACTCTGTTTCTGGTTTTAAGTAGTTTTTATTTCTCTGTTGAAATTTCCTTTGGGCCTGTTTATTATGAGCATATTTTCATATACTGCATTCAATATAGTTATAGGAGCTTCTATACTTTAAGTCTTTCAATTTTGAATTGCATCATGGAAGTTTTATTGATACATTTCATAAACTTATTTCCTGTCATGTTTCCCTGAATAGTGTTGACTGTTTTTGCTTTAAATAGGCAGTGGAGTTGATTGAGTATCCCTGGTGATGGGCAGGCCTTGCACGTGTGTAGTACATGTGATTCAAGAATCAACCAGTGAGCACCAAGCTGAGCTCCCTGTGTTATGCAGCAGCTTACCACTAGCCATTTTACACTTGGCAGTGTATATATGTCAGTGATACTCTCTGAATGCACCCCACCCTCTCCTTCCTCCCCTGTGTCCACAAGTCCATTCTGTATGTCTGCACCTCTATTCCTGTCCTGCAAATAGGTTCATCAGTACCATTAAGGGGGTGGGATGAGGGGAGGTAGAAGGGAAACTCAAGAGAGAGGGGAAATATATATATATATTTATAGCTATATGAATTATAAATGGTACTGATGAACAAAACTAACAGAACATTGTAAAGCAATTTTCTTCTGATTAGAAAGGAAAAAAAGAATCAATCAGAAATTGATATAGAGATTTATATGCAGAATCTGGGCCTTCCCATCTGCGGCTCTGTATTTTCTGAGATTTTAACTTTTACTTTTCAGCTGCTGTGGTTTCCCAAAATTCTGTCCTCTAATTTATTGAACTCATAAATTGGGCATTTTGTCTGAATTCTGGATGCCCCGTACTGTGCCTGGACCTGTCCTTAGGCAAAAACCTATAAAAATGGAACAGTCTGTGACATTCTCTTTTCCTTCATTTTCCTAATGAAGTTTCCTAACTTAAAATTTCTTTGTAGAAATGCTTTAAATGAAGTATTGTTTAACAGAATTTTTTTAATTGAAAACATTTTAAACTGAAACATACTTGCTTTAAACGTTGTTTTCATTTCTACTCTACATCATCGTGAATCAGCTGTGTGTATACATATATCCCCTCCCTTTTGAGCTGCCCTCCCACCTACCCCATCCCACCCCTCTAGGTCATCACAAAGCACCGGCTTGAGCTCCCTATGTGATGTTGCAACTTCCTGCTATCTATTTTACACATAGTAGTGTCTATACGTCAGTGCTACTGTCTCAATTCGTCCCACCTACCCCCTCCCCCATGTACACATGTCCGTTCTCCACATCTGCACCTCTATTCCTGTCCTGCAAGGAGTTTGACAGTAGAATTTTAAAAGAAATCTTTTTAATCGCTTCATTCTAACTCTATAAGGCACTGCTATGATTAACATTTTCCTTAGCGGTTGTTGCAATTTGTTCGTGTTTCTTCTTAATCCTTTGTTAAAAATCAATGATTTTGTGATACTATAAGTTTCAATAAATAAATCGAGTATTTTTGCTTTCTTGAGAGTATTGAGATAATTTTACATCTTATTTTAATAATTCATATTCCATTTATGTCACATTAAATTTGATTTATATGGGGCCTAAATTTTAAGCTAAATAGAATTATATAATTAGTTGCTACTGCTAAGTCACGTCAGTCATGTCCGACTCTGTGCGACCCCATAGACGGCAGCCCACCAGGCTCCTCCATCCCTGGGATTCTCCAGGCAAGAACACTGGAGTGGGTTGCCATTTCCTTCTCCAATGCATGAAAGTAGAAAGTGAAAGGGAAGTCGCTCAGTCTGTCCAACTCCTAGCGACCCCATAGACTGCAGCCTACCAGGCTCCTCCGTCCATGGGATTTTCCAGGCAAGAGTACTGGAGTGGGGTGCCATTGTTCTATAATGACATTTTTTTCCTAATAGGACCTTTAAACCCCACAGAACTATTCTTTAATCTTCACCTTCAAATTTTCATAGGATGGTTTTTCAAATACTTTGACTACAGTCTAATCCTCATGTGATTTAATGATCATTTATGCTTGAATATAAATAAGCAGAGAAACCCTTGATCTGGCTTTTAAAATTCTGTATTCCTATATTGATAATAACTGTTTTGCTGTAGATGACAGAAAATCAATTTCAAAATGCTTACACCAAACAGAGTATTTACTAGCTAGCATAATTTGGAGCAAGGGCTTCCCTGGTGGCTCAGTGGTAAAGAGTCAACCTGCAATTCAGAAGACGTGGGTTCAATCCCTGGGTCAGGAAGATCTCTTGGAGAAGGAACTGGTAACTCACTCTAGTATTATTGCCTGGAGAATCACATGGACAGAGGAGTCTGGCGGGCTACAGTCCATGGGGTGGCAAAGAGCTGGACATGACTTAGCAACTGAGCAACTGAGCACATAATTGAGTATCCTAGAATCAACTAGCTGTAGGTATGGCTCAGTCCAAGGTTTGATTGGTGTCATCACATATCTAACCCTTTTAGCCCTTAGCTCTCTATTCCTCCTTCATGTTTGCTTCATTCTCAGGTGGGCTTTTCCCATGCAAACTTAGTAGCAAAGATAATCACATTCATAAGCTCTCATTTAATATGTCTTTTAGCCTACAATGTTTTCTCTTTCCCAAATTGTCCTAACCACAATAAAACAGAAATTTTATTGGTCCAATGTAAGTCACAATGCTTACTCCTTGGAAGGAAAGTTATGACCAACCTAGATAGCATATTGAAAAGCAGAGACATTACTTTGCCAACAAAGATCCATCTAGTCAAGGCTATGGTTTTTCCAGTGGTCATGTTGGACTGTGAAGAAAGCTGAGCACCGAAGAATTGATGCTTTTGAACTGTGATGTTGGAGAAGACTCTTGAGAGTCCCTTGGACTGCAAGGAGATCCAACCAGTCCATTCTGAAGATCAGCCCTGGGATTTCTTTTGGAGGGAATGATGCTGAAGCTGATACTCCAGTACTTTGGCCACCTCATGCGAAGAGTTGACTCAATGGAAAAGACTCTGATGCTGGGAGGGATTGGGGACAGGAGGAGAAGGGGATGGCCGAGGATGAGATGGCTGGATGGCATCACGGACTCAATGGATGTGAGTCTGAGTGAACTCTGGGAGTTGGTGATGGACAGGGAGGCCTGGCATGCTATGATTCACGGGGTTGCAAAGAGTCAGACACGACTGAGCGAATGAACTGAACTGAACTGAACTGAACTGAAGTCACAGTGCATGTTTGGGTCATTGTCTCATCCCTGTTTTTAAAGGATCAAGTCAACCCTGAAAAAAACAGAAGTTGGAACCTCAAAAGAAAATAACAGTCAACATATACTCAGTATAACCAACTGAAGTACATTACAACATCAGATGCCTTTAGATTGAATGGTTTCCTGTTATTGTACTTAAACTTTATTTCTTTAAGTAGCTAAATAAATCTGATCATCACATACTCCTTCTTGATTATCTCCTATCAGAAATAGAGCATGTGGAATACCTTTGTTCTGTGTCAGGGCATTTCTTAAGCTTCTCATTGATTATTTTCACTAAACACGGATAGTAAATTGTTATTCTATATACCAAAATATTCCATGAAATATTGTTATTATTCTCTCATTTGAAGAAGACACATAAAAGCTAAGCTTTTCTCTTAGTGTTTTTGCATAATATATAATTACATATAAATTATATTTATAATGTTAAGTATATTCCTGGCTAAAAGAATGTTTTGACATTCTAAGTAAATCTCCATAAATAGTATAATTAGACCCCCAATTCTCCTGGTCTTATGAATAAGTGATTCTTCCATTTAAAGAAAAATTAATCCCAGTTCTTCATAAACTTTTCCAAAACTAGGAGATGAGTGGCTATTCTGTGAAGTCAGCATTACTTTTATACCAAAACAAGAGAAAATATCACAAGGAAAGAAAAATAAACACTAAAAGATCTTATGCATATAGATGGCAAAGATCCTCATCAGAATATTAGTGAACCTAACCAAGTAGCATATAAAAAGAATTATACACCATGACCAAATGATGTTTATCTCAGGAATGCAAGGCTAATTTAGCATCCAATAATTAATTAATAAACCATGTTAATAGAAGAAAAGATAAAACACATAATCATCTGAGAAGATACAGAAAAGGCTTTGATAACATTCCATGTATTTTTGTGATTAAAATACCCAACAAACTTGAAATAGAAGATAACTCATTCAGCATGAGAAAGGACATTTAAAATAAATAAAAGCCCAGAGTAGCCCAAAATCATATTGAAAACAAACAACATTAGAGGACTCATGCTTCCTAATTTCAAAACTTACTATAAAGCTATAGTAATCAAGACAGTATAGAACTGGTATAAGGACAGATATATAAATCAACACAGTGAAGTCGAAAGTATATGAATGAATCCTTACACTTATAGTCAATTAAGTATATTTGACAACAGTACCAAGAAAATAAAATTGAGTAAGACTAGTTTTTTCAACACATGGTGCTTGATACAACTAGAGATCCACATACAAAAGAATGAATTTGGACTCTCACCTCACTCCATACTCCAAACGTAACTCAATATAGATCATGGAACTAAACATAAGAGGTGACACTACAGAACTCTTAAGAAGAAGACATTTTCTTGGCTTAACTTGTAGTTTCTTAGCTATGGCCCCAAAAGCATGAATGAAAAAAGTAAAAACATAGATAAATTTCACAGCCTTATAAACTTATTTATTGCAAATGATACTATTAAACAAGAGAAAAGACAACCCAAAGAATGGGAAAAAATATTTTAAAATCATGTCTCTCATAGGAGACCTTTATCCAGGGTATATAAAGGATACTTACAATTCAATAATAAAAAGATAAATAATACACTGTATAAATGGACAAATTTTGAAAAGATATTTTTCCAAAGAAGATATGTAAATGGACAATAAATACATTGAAAAATTCTCAACATCATTAGCCACCAGGGAAGCTCATTAGTCATAAGGGAAATATAAATCAAAACCACGATGGATACCACATCACACCCATTAGGATTTCTATAATCAAAGCAAACAATATGAACTTTTTTATGAGGATGTGGAGAAACTGGAACCCTCACCCATCACTGGTGAGAATGTAAAATGGTGTAGCCGCTTTGGAAAACTGTCTGCCAATGTGAAAGAGCATGGTACAGTAATGTCACTTTTTATGTTATAAACCATGACAGATTTTGAAATACACTCATATACCCCAGTCATTATTTTGCTAAGTAGGCACAATTTCCTTAGCTTATTGGCCAGTTGGTCTCAGTCATATTTCAGACAGTTAATAGAAGGCGAAGCTGAATGTAATCCCTAGTGTCTAGATTACAATATACTAACATACTCTGATTTTAGTGGAATGAAGTAGAATTAGTTTCTTCTGCATAATTCCCCATAGGGGTGCAGACTGAGAATGCAGAGTGTGCTGAGAAAAGGCAATGTTCCCAGCATGCACTGGTACCAAAGCTTTCCTATCTTTATTCCATCCTTCAGTGTTTTACTTGTAATTGCTGCATAGTGCCAGGATGAAAGGTACACTTACCTGTTTCACATCTATTCCCTTTTCTCTTATCTTCCTCCCCATCCCGGCTGGATGCTATTATTTTGATCAGATAAAGAAAATTGTAAGGGCAGGCAGAGGTAAAGGGGAGATTAAGTTACATTGATTAACTGAAAGGAGAATGCATTAGTTTCTAGGACTGCTAAAATGAAATACCACAAACTGAGTGGCATAAAACAACAGCAATTTATTCTCTCACAGTTCTGGAAGCCAGAAGTCTAAAATGAATTTTTCAGTAGGGCAATGCTCCTTCTGTGGGCTCTAAGAAAGGATCTGTTCCCTGCTTTTGTTGTTTCTCATGGTTGCTGGTAATTCTTGATGCTCCTTGACTTGCAGATATAACAACCCAGTCTCTGCTTCCATCTTCACATGACATTCTCCTCTCTATAGTTCCATGTTCAAGATTTCTTTTTTTTTTTTATAAGGATACCAGTCATATTGGACCCATCCTAATCCAGTATGACCTCATCATAGCTTCAACTAATTATATCTGCAATGACTCTATTTCCAAATAAAGCACATTTGAAGCACAATAAAGCACAATAATGAGCTCCTGAAGAAAATATACTAATGGTTATTTTCCAACCATGATTAGAAGCAGTTTGCAGTAGCTAGGAACCATATCAAATAAGTGTATTGTCTCTAAAATGAATGCATCAAATATGATTTGACTTCTCTTCATAGAATATAAAGTTTTATTGAACCAGTTGTATATCATTTATAGAATCAGTTAAAAAGGATTTAGCATATTGGTTTATGCATTCCTTAATGATTCTATACAAATTTGTATATATATTTAAATATATATAATTATTTATTTTCACAAGTGCATGAGAAAATACTGAAGTTCATATCGAATATAGAATCTTATATGGTGATATTTGGAAATAGTGTTTTAAACTGAACATTGTCTTTGTAGAAGAATATAATTGATCGCACTGTATTCTGGTTGTGTATGCAAATTACCATGATGTAAAATACAGTTGGGAATAGTTTATAATTCCAATATAAAGTTGACTAAAATATTCATTATTATGTCAAGTTTATTTTCATCTGGAATTCTATTTAATGAGCAGAAGAGTTATGGACATAAGAATAAATAACATTATAGTAATTAATACAGGGAGTAGCTTCCAACTGTATGATTTATGGGTAGAAATTTTCTAACCATGGTTAGAAATTTTTGAGAAGGACTCATAGTGTGTTACAGGATGCAGAATGCTTTCCCTCTCCACTTTCTTTGAGTTATTCCGCTTCTCTCTTTACAAGGTGATGTGGAGAAGGCAGTGGCACCCCACTCCAGTATTCTTGCCTGGAAAATCCCATGGGCAGAGGAGCCTGGTAGGCTGCAGTCCATGGGGTTGCGAAGAGTTGGACACAACTGAGTGACTTCACTTTCACTTTTCACTTTCATGCATTGGAGAAAGAGATGGCAACCCACTCCAGTGTTCTTGCCTGGAGAATCTCAGGGATGGTAGAGCCTGGTGGGCTGTGGTCTATGGGGTTGCACAGAGTAGGACACAACTGAAGCGACTTAGCAGGAGCAGGCATTATTCAGAGGGTCTTAGAGAAGTCTCAATAAGATCACACACTGAATTCTTCCAGCAGAGAAACCATATAACTTAGTAGGTAAGAGCTTGAGATTTTTTCTTTATAGTTTCTTTATTTATGGATTTTTTTTTTGTTTTTTGGGGTGTGTGTGTGTGTGTGTGTGTGTGTGTGTGTGTTTGCGTACACTGAGTCTTCGTTGCTGTGCAGGTTTAGCTGTGGCAAGTGAGGGCTGCTCTTTAGATATGGTGCTCTGGCTTCTCATTGCAGTGGCTTCTCGTGCTGTAGAGCTTGGGCTCCAGGGCTTCAGTAGTTGCAGCACGTGGGCTCAGTAACTGCAGCTCCCCGGCTCTAGAGCACAGGCTCAGTAGTTGTGGCACATGGGCTTAGTTACTCTGTGGCATGTGAGATCTTCTCAGATTAGGGATGGAACCCATGTCTCCTGCATTGGCAACCAGATTCTCCACCCCTGAGCCACCAGAGAAGTCCAATCTTGAGTTGTGAAGTCAGAAATACTCAGGTTTTAATCTGGTTTCTACCACTAACTGGCTGCATAACCATGAGCAAGGTACAGAATCTCCTGGAACTTCCCTTTTCTCATCTCCTAAATGTAAATACTACTAGATATGTCATATGACTGTTCTGAGCATGGAATAAATCCAAGTTGCGTAAATTTAGAAGAGCACCTAACATATGGTAAGTGCTCAAAATTAGTAGCTACTCTTACTGCAACTGTTCTTACCAGCTATCTCAAAACAGTTTTTTGTACTTCAGACAGTCCACTGAAATTAACCCTTCACTCACTGCCCTTCCCAATCCAACCTTGGGAAAACTAGGTACAACACCCCGTTCCACCAACGCCACATTATCTGCTCAGTGAAAAACTGATTTTTACTCAGTCCTGAACATGTGACACGAAGACTGAGACCCAGAAGTCACTGTCTAATCAGCTTCTGAAGAGGTGTTTTCCATTGTTCCCAGGGATAAAAATATATACACCAACAAATGTCTATATATCAGGGCTTAGCAAAACTTTCTGTAAAGTGATAGTAACAATTTTAGAGACTGTGGATGGTAAGATCTGTGTCACAACTATCTGTTCTTGTAGTGCTAAAGTAGTTGCAGGCAATATATAAATAAATGAGTTTGAATATTTTATAATAAAACTTTATTTTTAGAAAAAATGTTGGCCATAGTTCACTGACTCTTGTTCAAGAGCATATATAATGGTTGTATATTATTTCTATTTTGTATTAAACTAAGCTATGAACTCATTGAGACCTCAATAAGGCCAAGTCTTACTGGTCTCTGTAATATATTTATAAATACACACATATATAGTTGGGGTTCAATAGATAATTTTCTGGACAAATAAGTGATTAAATAGCTCAATAAATTCTTTTTTGATAAATTATGATTTATATATATATGTGTGTATATATATATATATACATCACAACATTGATCACTGAGGAAGGCCTTCTTATCTCTCCTTGGTATTCTTTGGAACTCTGCACTCAAATGAGTATATCTTTCCGCTTCTCCTTTGCCTTTAGCTTCTTTTCTTTTCTCAGCTATTTGTAAGGCCTCCTCAGACAACCATTTTGCCTTTTTGCATTTCTTTATCTTAAGGATGGTCTTGATCACTGCCTCCTGTACAATGTCATGAACCTCCATCCATAGTTCTTCAGGCACTCTGTCTATCAGATCTAACCCCTTGAATAAAGGACAGAAAAAAAAATGCTATGGACCTAACAGAAGCAGAAGATATTAAGAAGAAGTGGCAAGAATGCACAGAAGAACTATACAAAAAATATCTTCATGACTCATAACCACAATGGTATGATCACTCACCTAGAGCCAGACATCCTGGAGTGTGAAGTCAAGTGGGCCTTAGGAAGCACCACTACAACATGAACATCACTACAACCACGAACAAAGCAAGTGGAGGTGATGAAATTCCAGTTGATTTATTTCAAAACCTAAAAGATGATGCTGTGAAAGTGCTGCACTCAATATGCCAGCAAATTTGTAAAGTTCAGCAGTGGCCACAGGACTGGAAAAGGTCAGTTTTCATTCCAATCCCAAAGAAAGGCAAGGCCAAAGAATGCTCAAACTACCACACAATTGCATTCATCTCACACACTAGTAAAGTAATGCTCAAAATTCTCTAAGGCAGACTTCAAAAGTGTGTGAATTGTTAACTTCCCGATGTTCAAGCTGGTTTTAGAAAAGGCAGAGGAACCAGAGATCAAATTGCCAACATCCGTTGGATCATCAAAAAAGCAAGAGAGTTCCAGAAAAACATCTACTTCTGCTTTATTGACTATGCCAAAGCCTTTGACTGTGTGGATCACAATAAACTGTGGAAAATTCTGAAAGAGATAAAGATACCAGACCACCTGACCTGCCTCCTTAGAAATCTGTATGCAGGTCAAGAAGCCACAGTTAGAACTGGTCATGGAACAACAGACTGGTTCCAAATCAGGAAAGGAGTACATAAAAGCTGTATATTGTCACCCTGCTTATTTAACTTATATGCAGAGTACATCATGTGAAATGTCAGCCTGGATGAATCACAAGCTGGAATCAAGATTGCTGGGAGAAATATCAGTAACCTCAGATATGCAGATGACACCACCCTTATGGCAAAAAGTGAAGAACTAGAGAGCCTCTTGATGAAAGTGAAGGAAGAAAGTGAAAAAGTTGGCTTAAAATTCAACATTCAGAAAACGAAGATCATGGCATCTTGTCCCATCACTTCATGACTGTGTTTTTGGGCTCCAAAATCACTGCAGCCATGGAATTAAAACATGCTTGCTCCTTGGAAGAAAAGCTATGACCAACCTAGACCACATATTAAAAAGTAGAGACATTATTTTGCCAACAAAGGTCTATCTAGTCAAAGCTATGTTTTTTCCAGTAGTCATGTAAGAATGTGAGAGTTGGACTAAAAAGAAAGCTGAGCACCGAAGAATTGATGCTTTTGAACTGAGGTGTTCGAAAAGACTGTAGAGTCCTTACACTGCAAGGAGATCCAACCAGTCAATTCTAAAGGAAATTAGTCCCAGATATTCATTGGAAAGACTGATTCTGAAGCTGAAACTCCAATACTTTGGCCACCTGATGCAAAGGACTGACTCATTGGAAAAGATGCTGGTGCAAGGAAAGATTGAAGGCAGGAGGAGAAGGGGATGACAGAGTATAAGATGGTTGGATGGCATCACCAACTTGATAGACATGAGTTTGAGTAGGCTCCGGGAGTTGGTGATGGACAGGGAAGCCTGGCATGCTGCAGTCCACAGGGTCACAAAGAGTCAGACACGACTGAGCAACTGAACTAAACTGAACACATAATATAATTATCTTTGTCTGTGTAAAAATTAAAATGTGTAATAGGTCAAAATATATAAATGAATTTAATTAAAAAAATAATGAGAGATGACTGAAAATAAGTGAGCTTTAAAAAATTAATTTTTATTAGAGTATATTTACAATGTTGTGTTAATTACTACTGTACAGCAATGTGAACCAGCTATATATATATGTGTGTGTGTGTGTGTGTGTGTGTGTGTGTGTGTGTGTGTGTGTGTATCTATATATATATGCCCCCTCTTTTTGGATTTCCTTCTCATTTAGGTCACCACAGAGCTCTGAGAAGAGTTCCCTGAGCTATACAGTAGGTTCTCATTAGTCACCTATTTTATACATAATATCAATGATGTATATGCATCAATCCCAATCTCCCAATTCATCCCCCCCTTCCCCTCTTGGTGTCCATATGTTTTTCTCTACATCTGTGTGTCTATTTCTGTTTTGCAAATAAGATCATGTATACAGTTTTCTAGATTCCACGTGTATGCATTAATATATGATACTTGTTTTTCTAATTTACTTTGTAGGACAGTCTCTAGGTCCATCAACATCTCTACACATGATCCAACTTCATTCCTTTTTATGGCTGAGTAATACTCCATTGTGTATAAGTACCACATTTTCTTTACCCATTCCTCTGTTGATGGACATTTAGATTTCTTCTATGTCCTGGCTGTTGTAAATAGTGCTGCAGTGAACATTGGGGTGCATGTGTCTTTTTGAATTATGGTTTCTTCCAAGCACACGCCTGGGAGTAAGTTTGCTGGGTCAAATGGTATTTCTATTTTTAGGTTTTTAAGGAACAGCCATACTATTCTCAATAGTGGCTGTACCACTTTATACCCCCACCAACAGTGCAAGAGGATTCCCTTTTCTCCACACTCTTGCCAGCATTTATTGCTTGTAAATTCTTTAATGATGGCCATTCTGAAGGGAGTGAGGTGATATCTCATTGTAGTTTTGATTTGCATTTCTCTAATAATTCGTGATTTTGAGCATTGTTTCATGTGTTTGTTGACCATCTGTATGTCCTCTTTGAGAAGTATCTGTTTAGGTCTTCCACCCAGTTTTGGATTGAGTTGTTTGTCTCTTTGTTATTGAGCTGTGTGAGCTGTTTGTATATTTTAGATATTGATTCTTTGTCGGTTGGTTTATTAGCAAATATTTTATCCCATTATGAATGTTGTCTTTTCATCTTGTTTATGGTTTCCTTTTCTATTCAAAAGCATTTCCATTTAATTAAGTCCCATTTGTTAATTTTCACTTTCATTACCCTAGGAGGTGAATCAAAAAATCATGCTGTGATTTATGTCAAAGAGTGTTCTGCCTATGTTTTCCTCTAAGAGTTTTATAGTGTCTAGCCTTATATTTACTTCTTTAATCTGTGAACCTTTTTCAGTATTCCTAGAAAATGCTATTGAAATTGTATGTGCTTGTATATGTGTGTATGCATATATGCGAGAGAGTACATGTGTACTCTCCATTGTGTTGGCGAGAGAGAGACTTATAATATCAAGTCCCTAGGCTAATATATTATAATATCAAGTCCCTAGGCTAATATAGATATTGTTTCAGAGCATTAGGCAGTGTTCTGGATTTGCAAGCAGTTAAAGCAAAAAACAGGACACAATAGAATATATAGTCTGATCAAAAGATACTTACTCTTTCTTCATAACGGGCAAGCCTTTTCCCTAGTACTGAAAGAACTGTAATAAGGCCTTATACAGGGAATATAGAGTAACATAATTGATAATATTGCCAGTAATTGTCTAGACAAAGTGTATGGTGGTCCTCATTTCACTGTTTCTTATGTGAATATTTGACTAAAGCCAAAGACACAGCATTAAAGCATACTTTATTAAAAATACGTAATTTGGAGAGATTTTATTTCAGAATTATTTCTGTCCCTATCTAATTAATAAGAAAGATCTCAAAAGACGAACCAATATTGTGATTCATCACTGGCCCTCATTATATCCAGGTCTCTCGGAGACCACCAACTCATTAGTCAGTGAATAAAAGCCTTTCTCCTGGACAGTAATTAGGAAATTCCATTGCATATATATCACAAAGCACTTTCCTGTGTACCGCCCCAACAGACCTCTTAACAACCCTGGGCAAACATTATTCTCACCATTTTATAAATTTATTTTAAAAAAAGATTGCAGTGATGAGATAGGAAGTGTTTCAGTCCCAAGTAATAGACAATAAAGGCTGGGGCTCACATTCTAGACAGACTAGTTGCATTTTCTGAGACTCAGTACACCAGCCTAAAATTTTCAAACTTTTTTAAGAGTAATCATTCTTAAAATTTTGAAACTCAATAAATGAATGAAGTAGCCATTTGGGTTAAATACAAATGGAGTGGATGCCAACACCAACTTGTATGACATTCCATCTCAATCCAGTGCTCTTCCAGAGTGGTCCATAAAGTACTCGTGTCTCTAAGATCCTCAGTGTGCAGTTTGAAAACCACTGGTTTGTTTCAATGAAGGTAAAAAGTCTGCCAGAAGGTGCAAAGTCTACCACTTTGCAGATAAGTAAGCACAATTTTAAAAAGTTTTTTTTTTTGAGTCCTAGATATATTTGCTTTGATTTTTAGTATAAGATCCTAGAGGATTGAAATCCATGGTCTGTCTACAGATAAGCCTGATGATTATTGCTTGAAATGTATGCAAATGTATTCAAGAAATAGTTTTTCACTAGTGAAATAATATTATCTGCCAAATTCCTAGAAACCAAAAGGATGTAGCCATGATAAAAAGGCCACTTGTATTTATACAGATACGTGTGCACACAAACACACACATATTGAGCACAGCTAAAACTTTCTCAGACTCATTACCTATATTATCTGTTTACCTTTATTGAAACTTGACTATCTTCAGAGGATATTGATCACTAAATTCCTTTAAAACAAAGCTTTATTACCCTCCTCCAGTATTTCAGGACAGATATCTCCCTTCTTTCCATTTGTAATTATTGCTCATGATGCTCCTCTTACACTTTTGTTTAAAAGCAAATGTTTCTTTGAGGAGCCCCCCACCCCCACCCTAAGGCATTCTATATGCTCTTTAGATTTCTTCACCATCTCTCTTTCATTCACTGAAGAACTTATCATCTGGTTTATATTCTTTCTTCACACTCAAACTATTATCATTCATGGCACTTTTAACAACCACGTAACCAAAAGCTCACTCTGAATTCTTTGACTTGTCCCCACCACCACTCAGCTGTTCCTCCATTCCTCATCAGCCTGAACCAAGTCCTCATAAACCACACTACCTTCAACATCCAACATGCAAACATTCTGCTCCTTCAACACGGCCTTCTTTGTCTTCGAGTTCCTCTCTCTAATACTCACATTAGGGCAGTGATTACCTCCAATCCATTGTTTCTTTATCCACCATTCCTCTTTTCATCCACTTCCTTCATGATAGTCTGAATCTCATTGGTCCTGTCTTGAAAATACCCTCTTGTTTCTTTCCCCATTTCACTCCATTGTATTTTCCTTGAAAAGTCTATACTCTGTTTAAACCAACCGTTTGCCTTTTCCATACCTGCTTGCCAGCCACTTAATTTTACTGCAAAGAACCACACAATGGCAAACTGTTTTCACCTTCACTTCATTAGCACAAGCCTAAATATATCCTTAGCACTGCCCAGTAACTCAGTAGTTACCTAGTCTCCAAAATAACAAGTTTAACCTTTCTCCTCTCTCTTTAAATCTCTTAATTTGAATCTTTTCTCCTTCCTCTGACCATATGATCTTATCTCACACTTCATGGAGGAAAATGGTAAGTATCAAGTGAGCACTTACCACTACCAAATTATGAACCTACTTCCTCTTCTCTCCTCTAAGTCTTAGGGAGAGTCTTGCCTCTTACTGAATAACAGGTCCTCTGCATATGTTCTTTGTTTCATCCACTAGAAAATAACCCCCCACAAGGGCAGATATTGTCTAGTCTGTTTTTACCACTGATATGCCTTATACCTTGTTAAATGCTTGATTAATACACATCTATGTATATCATTCATATTTGTACGTGTGTGCTTGTGAGAGGGACAAAGATAGAAAAAAACTGGTGCATGCATGCCGTATCTCCAGGCTTATGTCAGAAAATTTAACAACCCAAATCCTCTTCTGTTGCCCTCTGATATTTTAACTGAATAGCTCTTAAAAGATTATGGCATCCCAAGCTACAGTGATACCTTTTCATTTCAGGAAAAGTGCCAGGTCATCAGGTTATCATGGAGAAGAGACAGAGAAATTATTCCTAGTTTTCTATAGAAATCAAAACTGCTGAATATCACATCCCATACAGAGTAAGAATAATAAGCCTATAATGTACTCACCGAGCTCTGAAATTGCATTCATTGGGGGCATTAATTTTCCAGAATTATTTCACTTGGTTATAACATTAATAAAAGTGCATTACCTGTTTTAATAATTTAGGAGGAAAGATGAATTAGTCTGTCCTAATCTGCACATGGAGTGCGTGAGCACTGTGGAGCGTATAAGTGAATCTCACAATGATTAAGTGCTCCACTTACATGCAATTCGAATAGAAATGAAAATCTGAGGCAACTAAATTTTCTTTAACTGTGAACACTGTGCTTTAAGAGTATGCTGTGATTTTTTAAAATCTTGAATTGGAGCAGTTTAGATGGCCCATTCTGTTTCCAGAAACCTACATGAAGATCTTACTGGAGAACAGAGGTCAATAAAAACCCCCAAACAAAGTAGATGGTGGTGAATTACAAATACACGGAAGACAGCCACATTCTGTGAAACCAAAGCAATAGACAGGTTTTATTTTATTTTCTGTTTTATTTATTTATTTATTTTACTTTTCAATATTTTACATACATTGACATGAATCCGCCATGGGTGTTCATATGTTCCCCATCCTGAACCCCCCTCCCACCTCCTTCCACATCCCATCCCTCTGGGTCATCCCAGTACACCAGCCCTGGGCACCCTGTATCCTGCATCCAACCTGGACAGGCGATTCGTTTCACATGTGATAATTTACATGTTTCAATGCCATTCTCCCATATCATCCCATCCTCACCCTCTCCCACAGAGTCCAAAAGACTGTTCTATACATCTGTGTCTCTTTTGCTGTCTCTCATATAGGGTTATTGTTGCCATCTTTCTAAATTCCATATATATGCATTAGTATACTGTATCGGTGTTTTTCTTTCTGACTTTCTTCACTCTGTGTAATAGGACAGGTTTTAAGAAGAAGCAAGGG
Organism: Capra hircus; assembly: GCF_001704415.2. Classification (NCBI taxonomy): domain Eukaryota; kingdom Metazoa; phylum Chordata; class Mammalia; order Artiodactyla; family Bovidae; genus Capra; species Capra hircus. The sequence goes on from NW_017189516.1 coordinate 47,293,462, forward strand.
ATGGACCTTGGAGGTCCCACAAAACCAGTGGTTAAAAATGGAGCTGAAATACATAAAAATCAACGTCAATCCCCATCAGACTAACCTCACTTACATTTCTCAAAAGTGGAAGAGTTAGAAAAGTATTTGGTTTGCAAAGGGCTTCCTGTCAGACTGCATCCTGAGTTAACAGAGAGACTGTAATGATGTCAGGAGAGTAAGTAATTAAATATAATCTCATTTGATAATGTAAAAAGGAAGGTAAAATTTTGCTATGAAAATAATTTTAATGGGTAGTTGTTATTGGTTCAGAAATCTAATGTCAGCCTAGTCAGTCATAAAATACCTCCTCAGTCCTCCTAATGAAACTCCAACCATAGTTACTTTCTTTTCCTCACAAAATCTCTGTGAATATTGTATTAGATATTCTTAACTGTATTTCTTATTCACTTAAGCTTCATTAGCATCATTAAACCTGAGATGCACTTTCTCTAAGTGAAAGCAAAAGGAAGTAGATATTCAAAACAGAAATCCTCTTCTGGCCTGTTATTGTCATTTCTTCTTCATAGTCTCAAATGTACTTCCATTTATTTTTAAAGTAGTGTTTCATAGAGGGAGTCAATATTCTATAATTACCCTAAACTGCTTGCAGAACTTCATATGCATGTGTCTTTTCCCATTTAGGAAGAAAGTCCATAACTTTCATCAAGTTCTCAGAGAAGTCCACGACCTGAAAAAGATTAAAGACCATTATTCTAGAGCATCCTTTAAGACTTTCCAAGACAACATGGTGAAATCAACACTTGTCTTTTATATGTGCATTTCCCCTTTGCCCAGCTCTTTTTCAAGTCCACAATTTTCTTGTGATCTCTGCTAAATTTCCTTTTAAAAAGTGTGTGTTCTTTAGTCTTGCTTCAGTATGAGGAGTGTGCTACTAATAGCTTAAAAGGTTAATTATGCTATTGTTAATGGTTATCTGGGTGTTAAATAATTAAACCCCTATATCATATTTCAAATGGTAATCCCTTTGAAGGGAACACTTTGTAGGTAGAAACCTAGTCTCTACCACGGACAGCAGATTTTTTAAACAAAAGCAAATATTATCAGCCTTACATATGCTCTGTTTTAGGTTCTCATAAGCTATCCTTATCCAGTATTCAGTCAGTTCAAAATGTAATATGAATTTCTGAAACAAGGCCACTTGACAGAAGTAAAATAAAATTCAAGAGTACTTTTTGTCCAAGAAGCCTTAATTGTTGAGTTCTATTTTTGTATTTTCTCATCTACTAACCATTTCATACCTTATACTATCTGAGATACTAACAAAAAAATTAAATTACTGCTACATGAGCTTTTCCTTTCTGTAAAACATAGTAACCTGTCTTTTATGTGTATTTATCAAAGACTTATAGTGTGAAAAATTATCAAGGTCCAATGAGATAAATAATGTGAATATTTTGTAACCTAGTAATGCCACTTCAATGTAAAAATTAGGGTAAAAAGGAATCCCTGGAGTAGAAAATGGCAAGCCACTCCAGTTTTCTTGCCTGGAAAATTCCATGGACAGAGGAGCCTGGCAGGCTGCAGTCTATGAGGTCGCAAAGAGTTGGATGTGCCTGAGCAACTGAGCACACACAAAGAAGAAATCGTATATAACAGATGTCACTGGCCCCCATCCAGATTCTCTTTACCATACCAGTCCAACCATCCCATGGCCGCTGTGGTGTTGGCTGCTACCAGCTCATATATCCTCCTCTCCAGAAGTTTGCCCCATCCAGCAAAGGGTATGCTTCCATTTCCCAACATATTTGCTGGTTAATGTCTTACTAATATGGAAATATAAAAGCTCAGGATCCTTGGTTCTGAATGAGAAAACCTTGATGTTACAGTTGAGTCTCCAGAGCTCCCTATAGGATCAGGCTCCCCAAACTTTATCTATGCTTAGCTCTTTCCTCTACCATCTTGCTGCCCTCACTCCCTTACAGGTTTCTCCTGGGAACTCTTCTGCAGAAAATCCTTTGCTACAGAATCCTCATCTTAGGCTCTACTTGTATGGACTTTGAGTTAAGATAGAGTAGAAACAATGTCTTGGGATCTGTTCTTTTATAAGCTGTTCTTTTTTATTATATGGTAGAGTTACCAAACTGTCTAGTTCCAAAAGACCTTAGAGTTGATCAACATTGCCTCTTTCAAATAGGGTAATGAGGCCCCACAAAGTGACTTACACAAAGGCCCCAAGAGAGTTTGGGACCTAACTTAAATACAGATTTTCTGGTTTCCAGTTCTGTGGTTTTCACATAATTATTACCATTTAGAGTATTGTTCCATTTCTGAACTTATGAACAGAATTGCTTTTTATATAGACATAAATAAATTTGTTACATCTTCATTCAGCAAAGGATTATAAAGCAAAATCAAACTATTCATATTTGCAATGTTTGGTAACAGTCTTAAAAACTCATCTCATTAATCATTGGTGATATCCTGTTCCTCCCCCTCCTAAGATCTCATTTCATCAGCTTCAGAAATTCTACTTTTTTTTCAAAGAATATGTAAGTACTCTTGGACTGAGTAAGGACTGATTTCCTACATTATGAGAAGATACTGTGTTCTGTAGAAATGCAATTATTATGCAAAGCATGCCTACTTATGTGCTAGTGTACAACTTTGAACATTTATCCTTTCTCTGTTACTCTTCTTAAAATCACTTTTAAGAATCCTAAAATGTTGCCAATGTTGATACCTACTAACATCATATTTATTTATTACATAAGTGTGTTAGATCATACAAGGGAAAAACAAGGTGCTTGACCTTGCTGGGTACAGATACTGAAGGAAAAGCTTTTTTTCCTGTGAAGAAATATTTCTGTACTCTCAGTATCCCCTGAAATGGATTTGGGCTGCCCCTTACAATTCTGAGTATTTGAGATGTTCTTAATAAAGCAATCTGTCATGGCAAGTAAATAGTGAAAGGCTAGATTTCTGCTCCTGTTCTATAGATGTGGTATGACTGGGGCCTTAAGGAATCGTAGAGAGTGCTCCTGTTGTGGTGGTGGTTGTTGTTCAGTCACTAAGTCATACCCAACTCTTTGCAACCCTATGAACTGCAGCACGCCAGGCTTCTCTGTCTTTCACTGTCTCCCTGAGCTTGCTCAAACTCATGTCTATCAAGTCGGTGATGCCATCCAACCGTCTCATCCTCTGTCGTCCCCTTCTCCTCCTGCCTTCAATCTTTCCCTGCACCAGGGTCTTTTCCAGTGAGTCAATTCTTTGCATCAGGTGGCCAAAGTATTGGAGCTTCATCTTCCACATCAGTCCTTCTAATGAATATTCAGGGTTGATTTCTTTTAGGATTGACTAGTTTGACCTTGCTGTCCAAGGGACTCTTAAGAGTCTTCTCCTGAGCAGAGGCAAAGTGGCTTTAGAAGCCAACGACCTAGAAAGGCCAACAGACTTATTGAAAATGCTTGCCAGTAGGGCGAGCTCTTAAAAGTAGGCCCACTTTCTCTCCTGGGGAATATTTCCATGAGTTTGTTTTCTTTTCTTTTAAGAGGCATTACAGAACAGTGATTTCCTCTTTCTACGGAGCTATGAGTTTTTCAGGCTATACACCATCTTGTCATTAGAAATGGAGATCATGCACTGGGCAGTTCAGGAACCCTATATCTAAATTAGAGTTTCCCCAAAAGCACATCCTGAGACATGATGTGGTTGCAGGGTGTCGATTTGAGAGATAATTGTAATAAGAACATGAAAGAAAGTAGAAAAAGCGAAGCAGAGAAGGGGCAAACCTAAAAGAGTTTTAATGGGCAGGTTATCACCATGGCCAACTGGGGTGTCAAATCATTGGAGACTCTCTGAGGAACCATGTGAAACAGGTTTCTGAATTAATCTTTCAAAGGATAACGTGTGTGTGTGTGTGTGTGCACGCGTGCGCGTGCGTGCATGCGTGTGCTCAGTCTTGTCTGACTCTTTGCAACCCCATGGACCGTAGCCGGTCAGGCATGGGATTTCCCATGCAAGAATACTGGAATGGGTTGCCATTTTCTCCTCCAAGGGATCTTCCCAACCCAGAAACTGAACCCTCCTCTCTTGTGTCTCCTGCATTGTTAGGTGGATTCTTTACCACTGAGCCACGTGGGAAGCTCCCTCAAAGGACAAAGTAAGTTCTAAGCTTCCCAGCAAGCAGACTGAGCAAGAGCTCATGGCTCCAGAGAAAGCTCTTGGATAGAGAAACAGTGAGAACAGGCAACTTAAGTGGAAATTGTCAGTGCACTGGTAACTGGTCATCGGAACTGCAGGTTCGTCTAAAAGCAGGCTGAGGGGAGAAGAGGCGGAGCATGCACAGAATGTGCATGTGTTGAGAATGCATTGCTATAAACTGTATTTTCTTGAAAAAGAACCCTGGTCAGTCAACATTTCACAAAATTTTTGTCCATCAGCTGGTCCAAAATTCACTTTATTTTCTTTAGCATATCCAAAGAAAAATTCTGTGCACATATGTTATAGGACTTCAGGTTATCACAGTTATTCTTATTATACCAGGACAAAAGAATTACATATTATTATTTCTTCTTTCTCCCATCCCTGAGTTTTCTGAGGACTAAAGGAGGAGAGATATTCCACAGAGCAGTTTGCTTCTATGAATATAGCCCACTGACAAAACAATTAAGGGATGATGAATTCAGATTGGATTTCATGCCACATTCCTTTATTGATGATAATAATACCCTTTGCTTCTTCACTAACTTATCCCATTTGCCCTTATGACAGACTTGGAAAGTCAAATCAGTTATTACTGAGTTCATTTTACAACTGAAGAAACTTAGTTTCATTAAAAGCATGAGTTGTGCACTTGGAATATGCCAGATAGTAGGTTACACTTTCTTCCTCAGGATATTTCAACTTATCCTACTCAGAAACCTGGGGGTGTTATTGTCCTTATTTTACTGATAAAAGCCCTGATCAGGGACTGGCCAACTTTCCATGTGGCAGGGAAGTCTGGGAGTAAAAACCAATTGCTGGCACTTCAATTCCAGTGCTTATTCCCCTCTAACACTTGCCCTCTCTAAGTTGTCTCCAGGTTCCCCCAACATTCCTAGACAGACATCTGCTCTTCTCCTCTTGTATATTACAGCCTCCATAGAACCTGGCATGACACCAAATTTATTCACTGGTTAAATTCCACATAATTATGACATGCTGGGGGTCTTTTTATCTGTGCTAACTTGACTTCCATTCAGATGTGGATTGATTTGATTAGCAGTTTCATGGGGGCAACACCTATCAGCTGATTTGTGTCTCACATGCTCTTCCGCCGCCTTCTTCTGCCTTAGACCACATTTCACTTGCTTAGTTATGTCTGAAAATTAAACTTATTGACATAGGCTACAAGAGCATATGTGGATTTACCCTTATTTGTCTCTGTAGCCTCATGTCGCAGGACACTCTCCCTCATTCTCTCAGGTCTAGTCACATGCACCTCATGTCCATCTCTTATACTTGACATGCTTGGTCTTTTTAGGGCAACTTTGCACATGCTATTTCCTCTACTAAGAACGTTTTTCCCAGTTCACCATCATCAAGTAAATTCTGACTTATGCTTCAGATCGCAGCTCAAGCTAAAGACTCCTTGGGGACTCTTCACTAACTAATCTCAGCAAATCTTCCTGTTAGAGGCTCTAATAACACCATGTGTCTTTGTTGCTATCATCAGAGTTCTGAATGTATATATTTATGTGTGTTTATGTATGTGTGAAGATTTAATCAATATCTGTTTCTCACACTATCCTACATGCTCCACTACAGCAAAGTCTTTTTAGACTCATGCCTACCTCCCAGCAACTAACCTAGGGCCTTGTGTGTGGCAAATACTCAATAAAGAAGTCTTAAATAAAATCTATGAATCTAGGATGTGAATAATTTCTCTGAGTTGGACCTAGGGTGTTATTCTGAGTCCCTGCTGCTGCTAAGTCGCTTCAGTCGTATCCAACTCTGTGACCCCATAGACAGCAGCCCCCCAGGCTCCCCCATCCCTGGGATCCCATCCCAGGCAAGAACACTGGAATGGGTTGCCATTTCCTTCTCCAATGCATGAAAGTGAAAAGTGAAAGTGAAGTCGCTCAGTCGTGTCCGACTCTTAGTGACCCCATGGACTGCAGCCCACCAGGTTCCTCCGTCCATGGGATTTTCCAGGCAAGAGTACTAGAGTGGGGTGCAATTGCCTTCTCTGTTCCTTAATTGGGGAAATACAGTCCCATCCCATTGCAGGGGGCGGGTTTTGAAATGCCTAAGGGTGTGTTCAGGTTATCACAATGACGAAGTGAGCTACTAGGATTTGGTGGCAGGAGGAGGCAGAGATGCTAAGAACTGTCCAATGTATAGAACAGTCTAACCAAGAAATAACTGTTTCACTCAAAATATCAGTAACACCCTGAAAAATACTGCAAGAAAGATAATGCATTTTAATAATAAGCCTCTAATCCAGAGGTTCCCAACCTCCAGGATCTAATGCCTGATGATCTGAGGTGCAGCTGATGTAATAAGAATAGAAATAAAATATACAATGAATGTGATGTGCTTGAATCATCCCAAAACCATCCCCTACTACCCTGGTCCATGGAAGAATTGTCTGCCATGAAACTGGTCTCTGGTGCCAAAAAAGTTGAGGACTGCTGCTTGAATATGTTTAAATAATTGTTAACATGACTTTGTAGGTAGTGTAGAGGTTCTAGGAATACATGTGTATGTGTGTGCATCTCTGTGTGTATAACCATGCTTTTTAGTTAATTTTGTGTCAATTACTAATTAGTTTATAGATTATTTTTCCAATTTGTGCCAGAAACAAGGGCTGTCAAGAGGCAGAGGAAATGGAGACAGGAAAACTGATGTACCAGAAATGTGAAACCTTGATATTGACTGGGGGGCCTAGTGTTAATTTACTTTATACAGCTGGTATTTTCCTTTGTATTTCCTATGTTCCTTCTTGCTTTTCTATTTCTGCCTGGCTTTTTATTTCTTCTCCAAGTTAAATCCCCAGTCTGACACATTCATGTGTTTACTTTCTTGCTTTTAGTTCAAATAGGAAACTGAGATTGGTTTTCAGGACTGTTTGTGTCCAGTGGCACAGTTAGCCTGTGGATGTAATAGAGAAGCTCAGTAAAGCCTCTTTCATTGTTTCTGTTATAACATGAGAACAGTCCAAATACTGGTGGTAAACCCTCTCTTTTCTGAGACTGAAAAACATGGTTTCATGATACCTTTCCTGCATCAAGTGGCTGGAAAAACATGAGTCAGCAATGGAAGTTACTGTAACATAATAGGAAAAAGCACTTAATGGGCATTCCAGACACTGGGAAGCCCTACCAACCAATTATGGGTAATTGAACCCCTTTGAGCTCTGGTTTAATCATTTTAAAAGAATAAGAAGACAAGAAAAGAGGAGAGGAAGGAAAGAAGAGAAACAGATGTTATCTTAGATGCTAGGTAAGAAGATGCCTCCCATGTACAAAATTATAAATCATGCCTTTTTCCTTTGGAAGTGTGCAGAAACTTATGCATTAGTATAGAACACCTAGTATGTGCCTGGAAGTTTTCAAGGAGCAAGATTCAACCCCCTGGAGGGTTAATTCAAGAATAGTTTCAGAATTAGTAGGACTTCCCTGGTGGCTAAGTCAGTAAAGAGTCTGCCTACAATGCAGGAGACTCGGCTTTGATCCCTGGGTTGGGAAGATCCCATGGAGAAGGAAATGGCAACCCACTCCAGTATTCTTGCCTGGGAAATCCCATGAACAGGGGAGCCTGGCAGGCTACCCTCCATGGGGTCGCAAGAGTTGGACACAACTGAGAAATTAAACCTATCTTCAGTGGCAGTATCCACAGAAGTAACCATGTAAATGGTTATGTGTTTGGGCTCTGGAGACAAAGCCATGCTTTCATCCCAACTCTACCACTGTCTGACTGGTCCTATAAACTGGACATGGACTTAATCACTGGAAGCCACTGTTTCCTAATTTTTAAAATGGGAATAATAATAGTACCTACTTCACAGTGCTGTGATTATTAAATGAATGAATGCCGCATGAAAGCATGTCTTAGCGTGTGGTAAGTGCTCCATAAATGTCTGATTACTATAAGCAAGTTTAGCCCATCAAGAATAGAATACTTTAATAAATGATTCTTTGTTTACCAGAATTCTCTCCCTGTATAACCCACGTCTTCCAGAATAACTGATGAATCCTTAGATGAACTAGCTGCTCACATGACTACTACCAGTTGAATGCTAATGAAACATGTATTTTAAAATATATTATTTATTACTTCTTACAAATTTGCCTCTCCCCCTCAAAACTGCTACAGATAGTTAAGATTTTAAAATTAGTCATATTTATCTTGGAAATGACTAGATTTCCTGTTGGACCTATGGTGGCTTATAGACCCTCATATCGAGCACATTGATAATTTACTTTCAATATTCTTTTCAAAGACATAGAAGCATCAATGCCTTAGCTGCCAAAGTCCTTTTGCCCCAGCCAGTCTATGTTTTTGAGAATAGCTAAGAAGTAGTTTCACCACAGGGTTGTAGGATGGGTTTATATTTGACTTCTCATTCATTGATACCATTAGCAGGGCCAGCAGCTGCCAAAGGGACTTTTTCTTCTGTATTTGTTACAAAAGTGCTCATCACTGTCATTACTTGTTGCATGGAGCTCATCATTTCTCCTGGGAGTTAACCCCTAATTTGGAATAAGCCCTGTGAAATTTTAACACGTCGATTCTCAGATTGAAATATTCTTCCATCATCCGACAGGATGATTCCGATTCCCAGTGTTGAGAGTGTCCTAATATTCAGAAAATTGTGTGCACATTGTTTTCTACCCTCTACTCCCTTAATTCATGATCTTTATTTATATTTATTTGCCTCATTCATAGTTTTTTAATCCTGAAGATATTCTAACTGACTGCACTGTGGTCTTTCAATAGAGCTTGCCATCTTAGGCAAATCATTCTGATACTACCCCCATTTGTACTTTAACCCATTATATTTTGCTATAATATTTATTTCATAGGATTTTTAAAATTAAGTTTAATTTTGTTGTGACATAGGGGTAATTCTGTTAGGTGCCAGGATAATGCATTTGACAGTTTCAAATTGAATTGTTTCTTTTTTTTATTTAAATTTATTTATTTTAATTGGAGGCTAATTACTTTACAATATTGTATTGGTTTTGCCATACATCAACATGAATCCACCACAGGTGTACACATGTTCCCAATCCTGAACCCCCCTCCCACCTCCCTCCCTGTACCATCCCTCTGGGTCATCCCAGTGCACCAGCCCCAAGCATCCTGTATCCTGTAGCCTCAGTGTTAGAACTCTTCAGAAATAGGTTGAAGTAAGAATAAATTATCTGATCCAAATAGTTAAGCAGCAGATGAGACATATGGAGTAATATCAGTGCTTATACTTTCTTTTAGGACTTTATTGTAATTTGAAACAATGCCTAAATCAAATCACTTCTGCTTGTACAGTGGAAGTGAGAAATAGTTTTAAGGGACTATTTCTGATAGACAGAGTGCCTGATGAACTATGGATGAAGGTTCATGACATTGTACAGGAAGCAGGGAACGAGACCATCCCCAAGAAAAAGAAATGCAAAAAAGCAAAATGGCTGTCTGAGGAGGCCTTACTAATAGCTGTAAAAAGAAGAGAAGCAAAAGGCAAAGGAGAAAAGGAAATATGTATCCATTTGAATGCAGAGATCCAAAGAATAGCAAGGAGATGTAAGAAAGACTTCCTCAGTGATCAATGCAAAGAAATAGAAGAAAACAATAGAATGGGAGACACTAGAGATCTCTACAAGAAAATTAGAGATACCAAGGGAACATTTCATGCAAATATGGGCTCGATAAAGGACAGAAATGGTCTGGACCTAACAGAAGCAGAAGATATTAAGAAGAGGTGGCAAGAATACACAGAAGAACTGTACAAAAAAGATGTTCACAACCCAGATAATTATGATGGTGTGATCAATCACCTAGAGCCAGACATCCTGGAATGTGAAGTCAAGTGGGCCTTAGAAAGCATCACTACGAACAGTTATTGGAGGTGATGGCATTCCAGCTGAACTATTTCAAATCCTGAAAGATGATGCTGTGAAAGTGCTGCACTCAATATGCCAGCAAATTTGGAAAACTCAGCAGTGGCCACAGAACTGGAAAAGCTCAATTTTCATTCCAATCCCAAAGAAAGGCAATGCCAAAGAATGCTCAAACTACTGCACAATTGCACTCATCTCACACCCTAGCAAAGTAATGCTCAAAATGCTCCAAGCCGGGCCTCAGCAATATGTGAACCATGAATTTCCAGATGTTCAAGCTGGTTTTAGAAAAAGCAGAGGAACCAGGGATCTAATTGCCAACATCCACTGGATCATCAAAAAAGCAAGAGAGTTCCAGAAAAAACATCTATTTCTGCTTTATTGACTCTGCCAAAGCCTTTGACTGTGTGGATCACAATAAACTCTGGAAAATTCTGAAAGAGATGGGAATACCAGACCACCTGACCTGCCTCTTGAGAAACCTGTATGTAGGTCAGAAAGCAACAATTAGAACTGGACATGGAACAACAGACTGGTCCCAAATAGGACAAGGAGTACATCAAGGCTGTACATTGTCACCCTGCTTATTTAACTTCTATGCAGAGTACATCATGAGAAACGCTGGGCTGGAAGAAGCACAAGCTGGAATCAAGATTGCCGAGAGATATATCAATAACTTCAGATATGCAGATGACACCACCCTTATTTCACAAAGTGAAGAAGAACTATAGAGCCTCTTGATGAAAGTGAAAGAGGAGAGTGAAAAAGTTAGCTTAACATTCAACATTCAAAAAACTAAGATCATGGCATCTGGTCCCATCACTTCATGGCAAATAGATGGGGAACCAGTGAAAACAGTTGTAGACTTTATTTCTTTGGGCTCCAAAATCACTGCAGATGGTCACTGTAGCCAGGAAATTAAAAGATGCATACAACTTGGAAGGAAAGTTATGACCAACCTAGACAGCATATTAAAAAGCAGAGATATTACTTTGTCAACAAAGGTCCATCTAGTCAAGGCTATGGTTTTTCCAGTGGTCATGTATGGATGTGAGAGTTGGACTGCAAAGAAAGCTGAATGCAAAGAATTTATGCTTTTGAACTGTGGTATTGGAGAAGACTCTTGAGAGTCCCTTGGACTACAAGGAGATCCAACCAGTCCATCCTAAAGGAGATCAGTCCTGGGTGTTCATTGGAAGGACTGATGTTGAAGCTGAAACTCCAATACTTTGGCCACCTGATGCGAAGAGCTGACTCATTTGAAAAGACCCTGATGCTGGGAAAGATTGAGGGCAGGAGCAGAAGGGGATGACAGAGGATGAGATGGTTGAATGGCATCACTGACTCCATCGACATGAATTTGGGTTAACTCCAAACTTGGAGATGTTGATGGACAGGGAGGCCTGATATGCTGCAGTTCATGGGGTTGCAAAGAGTCGGACACGACTGACCAACTGAACTGAACTGAAACAATGCAAGAAAAATATCAATGTATGCCATATGGCTAATTTTAACAGTTCCATCATTATAAAAATAATTAGTGACATCAATACTTTGCTTGATAATGACCTCAGAGCCACTTATTCTACACTAGTAAAGTGTAAAATAAGTGTAAACTTCACTTCAAATTTACCATGCCATGTATATGTTGATACCCTACCACCTCTGTTGTATTATCCACTTTCAGTAAACTCATCTGCCATTTAATTTAAAAAATAAAAATATAGATTAATATATTTCATTTAGTATAAAATATGTTTTACATGTATATTTAATAGTTGTCTATGTAAATTGTTTTCATTAGATAAATTTATGCCCATCTCAAAGACTTGAAGTCATCAATATTATAAATTAATATTTTAAGTCTATAATATTGTTATAAACAATAAAATATAAATCTATATATATATATCAAGGAAGAGGGACATAAGAGTGGACTAATAAAATGAAACTAGAAGACATTAATACAATTAGTTTAACAAAAATTACTAATACAAAATGTTATTAAATCACTAAAAGTAGAATAGAGATTTGGCTTCATGTTTCCCAGTGACCAGCTTCCCTGGTGGCTCAGAAGGTAAAGAATCTGCCTGCAATGCAGGAGACCTGGGTTCGATCCCTGGGTTGGGAAGATCCCCTGGAGAAAGGAAAGGCTACCCACTCCAGTTTTCTGGCCTAGAGAATTCCATGGACTGTATAGTAGATGGGGTCGTAAAGAGCTGGACACAACTGAGCAACTTTCAGTTTCACTTTCCCAGTGACCAAAGCAAAGAAAACAGCATTTTTTGCAAGATTTACATTTTTGTAATATTTTTAAATATTGGGTCTAGAAAGTACCCTTTTTTTTCCTCGTGTAAGTGTTAAGAGATACATTCCTCTCAAAGGTTCTAATAAAGGAGTTGTTACAGGATATGAAACACATTGTCCTCAGCATCATCTTGACAATAATTTTGAGGGAATTTTACCATCTGGTTGCTTTTTCAAGAATATAAACTGTGGCAACAATACCAAAACAATATTTCATAAAGCCAGTTTTACACATTGCCAAAACAAATTTCTGAACAATCAAATGATTGCATTTTATATGAGAGTAATATTTGGCCAGGTTTCCCTGCTGGCTCAGTAGTAAAGAATCTGCCTGACAATGCAAGAGATGCAAGAGATGCAGGTTCAATCCCTGGGTCTGAAAGATCCCCTGGAGAAGGGCATGGCAACCCGCTCCAATATTCTTGCCTGAAGAATCCCAGGGACAGAGGAGCCTGGCAGACTCATGGGGTTGCAAAGAGTTGGACACAACTGAGAGACTAAACAAACAAAATATTTGGCCATTCCAGAAAAATCACACACAAATATATATATATATATAATATATATATATTTATGCATATGATGCAGTTACAAAATACATGCACCTTTATATAACTTGTATCCTCCCAACCTCCGCCATAGTTTGGCCTCAGGTCAAATAACTGGGAGGGAACACAGCCTCACCCATTAACAGAAAATTGGATTAAAGATTTACTGAGCCTGGTTCCATATATCAGAACAATACCCAGTCAGTCTCTCCCATGAGGAAGCTTCCATAAGGCTCTTATCCTTAGCCATCAGAGGGCAGACAGAATGAAAACCACAGTCACAGAAAGCTAACCAATCTGATCACATGGACCACAGCCTTGTCTAACTCAATGAAACCATGAGCCATGCCGTGTAGGGCCACCCAAGATGGACGTGTCATGGTGGAGAGTTCTGACAAAATGTAATCCACTCTAGAAGGGAATGGCAAACCACTTCAGTATTCTTACCTTGAGAACCCCATGAACAGTATGAAAAGGCAAAAAGATGGGACACTGAAAGATGATTTCCCCAGGTCGGTAGGTGCCCAATATGCTACTGGAGATCAGTGGAGAAATAACTCCAGAAAGAATGAAGAGATGGAGCCAAAGCAAAAACAACACCCAGTTGTGGATATGACTGGTGATGGAAGTAAAGTCCCATGCTGTAAAGAGCAGTATTGCAAAGGAACCTGGAATGCTAGATCTATGAATCAAGGCAAATTGGAAGAGGTCAAACAGGAGATGGCAAGAGTGGACATTGACATTTTAAGAATCAGTGAACTAAAATGGACTGGAATGGGTGAATTTAACTCAGATGACCATTATATCTACTACTGTGGGCAAGAATCCCTTAGAAGAAATGGAGTAGCCTTCATAGTCAACAAAAGAATCCAAAATGCAGTGAAAGTGAAAGTGAAGTCGCTCAGTCATATCTGACTCTTTGCGACCCCACTGACTGTAGCCTACCAGGCTCCTCTGTCCATGGGATTTTCCAGGCAATAGTACTGGAGTGGATTGCCATTTCCTTCTCCAGGTGATCTTACTGAACCAGGGATCGAACTCAGGTCTCCCGCATTATAGACAGATGCTTTACCATCTGAGCCACTAGTACTTGGATGCAATTTCAAAAATGACACAATGATCTCTGTTCACTTCCAAGGCAAACCATTCAGTATCACAGTAATCCAAGTCTATGCCCCAACCAGTAATGCTGAAGAAGCTGAAGTTGAAAGGTTCTATGAAGACCTACAAGACCTTCTAGAATTAACACTCAAAAAAGATGTCCTTTTCATTATATGGGACTAGAATGCAAAAGTAAGAAGTCAAGAGATACCTGTAGTAACAGGCAAATTTGTCTTTGGAGTACAAAATGAAGCAGGTCAAAGGTTAACAGAGTTTTGTCAAGAGAACGCACTGGTCAAAGCAAACATCCTCTTCCAACAGCACAAGAGATGACTCTACACATGGACATCACTAGATTGGTCAATACCGAAATTAGATTGATTATATTCTTTGCAGCCAAAGATGGAAAGCTCTATACAGTTAGCAAAAACAAGACTGGGAGCTGACTGTGTCTCAGATCATGAACTCCTTTTTGCCAAATTCAGACTTAAATTGAAGAAAGTAGGGAAAACCACTAGACCATCCAGGTATAAGTGAGTGAAGTTGCTCAGTCGTGTCCAACTCTTTGCAACCCATGGACTGTAGCCCACCAAGCTCTTCCGTCCATGAGATTCTCCAGGCAAGAATACTGGAGTGGGTTGCCATTTCCTTCTCCAGGGGATCTTCCCGACCCAGAGATCGAACCTAGGTCTCCCGCATTGCAGGCAAACGCTTTAACCTCTGAGCCACCAGGGAAGCCCAGACCATCCAGGTATGACCTAAATAAAATCCCTTATGATTATACAGTGGAAGTTATAAATAGATTCAAGGGATTAGATCTGATACAGTGCCTGAAGAACTACGGATGGAGGTTCATGACATATTACAGGAGGCAGGGTTGAAGACCATCCCGAAGAAAAAGAAATGCAAAAAGGAAAAATGGTTGTCTGAGGAGGCCTTACAAATAGCTGTGAAAAGAAGAGAAATGAAAGACAATGGAGAAAAGGAAAGATTTACTAATTGGAATGCAGAGTTCCAAAGAATAGCAAGGAGAGATAAGAAAGCCTTCCTCAGTGATCAGTGCAAAGAAATAGAGGAAAGCAGTAGAATGGGAAAGACTAGAGATCTCGTCAAGAAAATTAGAGATACCAAGGGAACATTACATGCAAAGACGGGCTCATAAAGAACAGATATGGTATGGACCTAACGGAAGCAGAAGATATTAAGAAGAGGTGGCAAGAATACACAGAAGAACTATACAAAAAAGATCTTCATGGCCCAGTTAACCACAATGGTGTGATCACTCACCTAGAACCAGATATCCAGGAATGAGAAGTCAAGCGGGCCTTCGGAAGCATAACTATGAACAAAGCTAGTGAAGGCAATGGAATTCTAGTTGAGATATTTCAAATCCTAAAAGATGATGCTGTGAAAGTGCTACACTCAATATGCCAGCAAATTTGGAAAACTCAGCAGTGGCCACTGGACTGGAAAAGGTCAGTTTTCATTCCAATCCCAAAGAAAGGCAATGTCAGTGTTCAAACTACTGCTCAATTGCACTCAACTCACATGCTAGCAAAATGATGCTCAAAATTGTCCAAGCCAGGTTTCAAATGTGAACTTTTCGTTCATTTCATGAACTTCACAGTTCATAAGCCATGAACTGTGAACTTTCGAATGTTCAAGCTGGATTTAGAAAAGGCAGAGGAACCAGAGATCAAATGGCTAGGATCCGTTGGATCATCGGAAAAGCAAGAGAGTTCCAGAAAAACATCTGCTTCTTTATTGACTACGCCAAAGCCTTTGACTGTGTGGGTCACAACAAACTGTGGAAAATTCTTAAAGAGATGGGAATACCAGACCACCTGACCTGCCTCCTCAGAAATCTGTATGCAGGTCAAGAAGCAACAGTTAGAACTGGACATGGAACAACAGACTGGTTCCAGTTTGGGAAAGGAGTACATCAAAGCTGTATATTGTTGCCATGCTTATTTAACTTATATACAGAGTACATCATGCAAAATGCTGTGCTAGATGAATCACAAGCTGGAATTAAGATTGCCAGGAGAAATATCAATAACCTCAGATATGCAGATGACAGCACCCTTATGGCAGAAAGTGAAGAGCTAAAGAACCTCTTGATGAAAGTGAAAGAAGAGAGTGAAAAAGTTGGCTTAAAGCTCAAAATTCAGAAAACTAAGATCATGGCATCTGATCCCATCACTTCATGCAACATAGATGGGGAAACAATGAGAGACTTTATATTTTGAGCTCCAAAATCATTGTAGATGATGAGTGCAGCCATGAAATTAAAAGACACTTGCTCCTTGGAAGAAAAATTATGACCAACCTAGACAGCATATTAAAAAGCAGAGACATTACTTTGCCAACAAAGGTCCATCTAGTTAAAGCTATGGTTTTTCCAGTAGTCATGTATGGATGTGAGAATTGGACTATAAAGAAAGCTGAGCACTGAAGAATTGATGGTTTTGAACTGCCATGTTGGAGAGGACTCTTGAGAGTCTCTTGGAGTGCAAGGAGATCCAACCAGTCAATCCTAAAGGAAATCAGTCCCAAATATTCATTGGAAGGACTGATGCTGAAGCTCAATCTCCAATACTTTGGCCACCTGATGTGAAGACCTGACTCACTGGAAAAGACCCTGGTGCAGGGAAAGATTGAAGGCAGGAGGAGAAGGGGACTATGGAGGATGAGATGGTTGGATGGCATCACTGACTCAATGGACATGAGTTTGAGCAAGCTCTGAGAGTTGGTGATGGGCAGGGAATCCTGGCGTGCTGAAGTCCATGGAGTTGCAGAGTCGGACACAACTGAGCGACTAAACTGATCCTCCCAACCAGATTGTAATTTGCATGTAGGTTCATAGAACATATTAATCCTCAGCATTTACCACAGTGCTGTGTCAATGAAGAACTCACAATAAATGCTAGCCACGGCTGACAATTATATCAGACACCCTATCAGCTTGCCATATACTACTAGTGCAGTGACTGCTTCACCAGAGACTTCATTCTGACAGGTGTAGTCTGACTGTGCCTTGCCTCAGGCTGGCTTTTTGCTGTGTGGCTTCTCTGATGCCACAGCCAATGAGTCAACTACAGGAAACTGCTCAGCACTCATGAATACACCACCCAGAAAACCTCGACCCATCAAACCACATTAAACAATGGGAAACAGAAGCCAAAGGATAATTTCCTCCTCTTTTCATCTTCAACAAAAAAAAGAGGGTTCGGAGATGGAGTTCATAATGTTTCTCAAGGCCCATAAGGATCAAGTTCAAGTTATACTACTGGTGGCCAACTTTGATAACACCTCCCTGTATCAGCTTTCCTTCTTTTCCAGGATAAGGACCCTCATCTGTTGTTGAACCACCTTTCCATGAGATTATATTCCCAAATAAGCTATTTGCACAAAGGCCTTTCTTTCAGATTCTGCTTTTAAGGGAACCAGATTAAACAAGTTGATGCTAGAATGCAGTAATAATATTATTCACCTTGCTTCTAGAAGCATCTTACTAAGACTTTAGCCTCGAGTGGCTTGGGGTAAAGTGCAGGTAAAAGGTGAAAAGTTGGGCATGTGATAGCAATATAACAAGAAAAGTATGGTAGCAAATAATAGTTATAATGATATGATGAAGGTAAATGAATAATGCTATATTTAGAATGGATAACCAGCAAGGACCTACTGTATAGGGCAGGGAGCTCTGCTCGATGTTATGTGCAGCCCGGATGGGAGGGAGTTTTGGGAAGACTGGATACACACATATGTATGGCTGAGTCCCTTTGCTGTTCACCTGAAACTGTCACATTGTTATTGGTACACCCCAATACAAAATAAAGTTTTTTTTAATGTATTACTTCAGAAATATGTTTTTTAAAATGGCAGGATAAGGTCAGCCAAATAGCAGCTCAAGAAACTGAAAGCCCTATGGAAACTGGTCCCTATAGAAGCAAATAAGGAGACCTGAATCTCCTGCAACTTCTAAGAAAACTATGCTAGAAACCAGACCCAAGAACTAATTTTAAAGAAGGCAGAGATGCAGTGAAAATTAAAAGTACAGTCTTGACAGGTATCCTATATAAGAGTCAGTGCTCCGAGAAGAAGTGAGTGTGACTGTGGGACTCGGATGGGCACATATGGATGGAACAGCCTTAGAATATCGAACCCCAGATTCCACTAAAGCTTTCCAGCTGGTAGGATTACCCTGCTATTTGCTGAAAGAGAGAACTTCCTGTTGCTTGGATACAAGGGAAAGACCTTATCTGAGGCATGTTACTGAAATATGATGTCTGTCTTTCTCAAAAACTGTGCTACCATTCTCATACTTCAAGAGTAGGAACCAAGGTGAGGTTGTAGCCCAGCCCAGGCATAGAAACACGGTGTCTGTTGCGTAAGCAAATAACTTACTTCTGAAGGAACTGCAGGACCAGGTAATTGGTATTGGCAGGGACCAGGGGATCTCATGTAGGAGTGAGTAATAAGGGTATTGGACCAGGGGATCATTGACCTCCAACCACTCACCTGTGATTTGAGGTTCAAAATATTAGGGCAGACGTCTGCTTTCTTGAATTTTGCTCTCATATACTCTGGGGTGGCTCTTTGAAGTTTTGTCATAATAATGGTCTGCAGTAAATGAGGTAGTGATGCCAGGCACCTGAGCATCATAGTGAGGAAGGCAACAGAAGAATTAAGGAGGTGGAATATTAGAACTGATTTATTTTGCAAGACTAGTAAACCCATTACTTGACTCTGTTCCACAGAAGGGCCATGGGACAGTCCTTTCATTAAAGCGATAAGAAATGTCCTGGCAATAAGCAGTGACATCATTAAGATGCTCAGTGGTATCCTGTGAAGGCCACGATTGATAGAAGGAGATACTGATGGAACTGGGCTTCCTAATACCCATGGGGAAAAGAGGAGGATTCTGGGATGCAAAGGCCAGAGCAACACTTAACCTACGAAAGAAAGGTGATCTTTGTCTCAGACTTAGATATTGGGGAACCCCAGAATAAGACAGTGGTAAAGGTAAAAACCAATTCACTTTATTGGGTTATTAATGATTTTCTTTTTGGCCAATGCAATACAAAGCTATGTGATATTTTCCTGTTCCTTTGTGCTTGCAAGTTTGAATTCACTGAAGATTTTATAATTTAGAAAAGCCTATGTATTTTTTTAGCTTAGGCAGGCAAGTGGGAGTTCCCAGGTGCTAAAATAAGAAAAGCTTTTCTCTGGAAGTGGGAATCTTTAGTGTTTCTCCCTCCTGTACAGAGTTGCCTTATTCCTTCAGTGCAGCTGCATTCCTCTCTCTCATACCTGTACCCTCCCAGGAACTCTCTCCTACCAGTATATAACTTTGTTTGGAACGTACTTTGAGGATTTTATCCTCAGACTAGTACTGCTTTTTGTTGTTGTTGCTGAAAATTCTTTTCTATTAAAGTATAGTTGCTATGCAATAATATGTAAATTACAGATGTTCAATGTATTGTGCACTTACTGCACAATATTTAAAGATTATAAACCCTTTATAGTTATTATAAAGTATTAGCTACATTCCCCATGTTGTACAATATATCCTTATAGCTTATTTTATACCTAATAGTTTGCATGTCCTGATCCCCTTCTATCTTACCCCTCCTCCATTCCTTCTCTGCTAGTTTGTTCTCTATGTCTGTGAGCCTGCTTCTTTTTGTTATAGTCACTAGTTTGTTGTATTTTTTTGATTCCACATATAAGTGATATCATACAGTATTTGTCTTTGTCTGCTTTATTTCACTTGGCATAATGCCCTCCATGTCCATCCATGTTGTTGCAAGTGGAGAGATTTCATTCTTTTTTATGACTGAGTATTATTCCTTTGTATATACATGCCACTTCATCTTTATTCATTCATCTGTTGATGGACAATTAGGTTGCTTCCATATCTTGGCTATTGTAAATAATGCTGCTATGAACATTGAAGTGCATTTTGAGAAACCTCCATACTGTTTTCCACAGTGACTACACCAATTTACATTCCCATCAAGAAGGCAAGAGGGTTGCCCTTTCTCCACATCCTCACCAATATTTGTTATTTGTGTTCTTTTTAATGATAGGCACCCTGACAGGTATAGGTTATATCTCATTGTGGTTTTTTTAAAATATAAACTTATTTATTTTAATTGGAGGTTAATTACTTTACAATATTGTATTGGTTTTGCCATACTTGCATTTCCTTGATGATTAGCAACATTAAGCATCTTTTCATGTGACTATTGGCAATGTGCATTTCCTCTTTGAAAAAATCCATTTGGTACTTCTGCCCAATTTTTAATTGGATTGTTTCTTTTTTTGATGTTGAATTGTATGAACTGTTTAGATATATTGGATATTAACACTTTACTGGTCATGTCATTTGCAAATGTTTTCTCCCATTCATTAGGTTGTCTTTTCATTTTGTCCATGCTTCCTTCTGAGGTGCAAAAACTTTGAAGTTTATTTAGGTCCATTGGTTTAATTTTGCTTTTATCTTCTTTGCATTAGGTGACAGATCCAAAAAACAATATTACTGCAATTTATATCAAAGAGTGTTCTGTTTATATTTTCCTCTAGGAGTTTTATAGTATCCAATCTTACATTTAGGTCTTTAATCCATGTTGAGTTTAGTTTTGTATATGGTGTTAGCGAATGTTTTAGTTTTGTTCTTTTACATGTAGCTGTTCAGTTTTCCTAACACCACTTGTTGAAGGGACTGTCTTTTCTCAATTGTGTACTCTTGCCTCCTTTGTCATAGATTGCTTGACCATAAGTGTGAGTTTACTTCTGGCCTTTCTACCCTGTTCCATTGATCAATGTGTCTGTTTTTGTGCAAGTACCATACTGTTTTGTTTACTGTACTTCGTCGTATAGTCTGAAGTCAGGAAATATGATTCCTCTAGCTCTGTTCTTCTTTCTCAAAATTATTTTGCCTATTCAAGGTCTTCTGTGTTTCCATACAAATTTTAAAATCATTTGCTCTAGTTCTGTGAAAACTACCAGTGATACTTTGACAGAGATTGCATTGAATCTGAAGATTGACTTGAATAGTATGTTCATTTAACAGTGTTCTTCCAATCTAGGAAAACAGTATCTTTTTCCATCTGTTTGTGTCACGTTCAGTTTCTTTCATCAGTGTCCTATAGTTTTCCTGGTACTGGTCTTTTGCCGCCTTAGGTTTATTCCTAGGTATTTAATTCTTTTCGATGTGATGATAAATGGAATTATTTCCTTATGTTATCTTCCTGATACTTGGTAGTTAGATCTGCAAACAGTAACAGTTTTAGTTTTTCCTTTACAATTTCATCCCTTTTATTTTTTTTCTTTGATTGCTATGGCTAGAATTTCCAAAATCATGTTAAATAAGTGTTGAAAATGGGCATCTTTGTCTTGTTCCTCATTTTAGAGGAAATGCTTTCAGCTTTTCACTGCTGAGTCTGATGTTAGCTATAGGTTTGTCATCTACAGCATTTATTATGTTGAGCTATGTTTCCTCTATGTCTACTTTCTACAGAGTTTTTATCATAAGTAGGTGTTGAATTTTGTCAAAAGCCTTTTCTGTATCTATTGGGATGACTAAATGGTTTTTATTCTTCAATTTGTTACTGTGCTGTATCACATTGGTTGATTTGTGAATATTGAAAAATCCTTGCATCCCTGGGATAAATCCCACTTTATCATGGTATATGATCCTTTTAATGCACTGTTAGATTTGTTTTGCTAGTATTTTGTTGAGGATTTGTACATTCAGGTTCATCAGTGATATTGGCCTGTAATTTTCTTTTCTTGTGATATCTTTTTCTGATTTTGATATCAGGGTGATGCTGGTCTCATAAAATGAGATTTGAAGTGTTCTACTCCTGCAATTCTTTGGAATAATTCGAGAAGAATAGGTGTTAAATCTTCCCTGAGTGTTCGGTAGAATTCACCAATAGAACCATCTGGTCTTTTGTTTGTTGGGAGTTTTAAAATTACTGATTGGATTTCATTACCAGTAATTGATTTGTTCATATTTTCTCTTTCTTCCTGGTTTAGTCTTTGGAAAGTGTACCTTTCTAAGAATCTGTCCATTTCTTCTGGGGTTTCCACTGTATTGGTATTTAGTCGTTCATAATCATTTCTTATGATCCTTTTTATTTCTGTCATGTTTGTTGTAACTTCTTTTTATTTCTGATTTTATTAATTTGGGTCCTCTCCTTTTTTTTCTTGATGATTCTGGTTAAAGTTTTATTGATTTAGTTCACCTTTTCAAAGCTGCTACATATTTTCATTTGTATTCTGCAATATTTTACCATTAATGAAGCCTTTTTTTCTGATTTCTGCTCCCTGCTTTTTCATTTTTATGAATTGTACCCACTTTACTTTTAATTATTCCATGCACTTAAGTAATGTCTTTCAGCTTTTAGATGAATAATTTATTTGCAATAGTAATAACTGAATATAAAATAAACACATTATTTATTTCTTTTAATGTACTCACTTTAAGCCTGTTCTTTATCTGAGATTCTTTTGCCAATTTAGAAGGTGAAAGTATATAGAGAAATTGATTAAGTCTTAATGACTCTTACTTAATTCCTCAGACTAGAAAGTAGCTCAGTAAATGATTCATGATGGAACTTGCTTTATCATTAGAAATGCTCTTCAGCTATTCTCAATAAAGTACTTTCATGAATCACCTAATAGGTATCCAGCACAATATTAAACAAAAAAGAGCTTTTATCCTTAATACTGTTTATGATTTTGCAAAGATACCTCCCATGATTTAAGGACAGATTTGATTTCTGAAAAAAAATTCTTAGTTCCATGCATTTGGTTCAGCAAAAGTGGCTGACAGTCTTTCCCCTGGCCTTAGATAAGTCTATAAGAAGACTTTCAATACAACCCCAAATATATGAGTAAATAAGGTAATGTTGGTATCACACTGGTAAAGAATCAGCCTGCCAATGCAAAAAAAAAATACAAAGATGAGAGTTCAATCCGTGGGTGGGAAGGATCCTCTAGGGGAGGAAATGGCAACCCACTCCAGCAGTCTTGCCTGGAGAATCCCATGGACAGAGGAGCCTGGCGGGCCACAGTCCATGGGGTCGCAAAGAGTCAGACACGACTGAGCACTGAGCACACATGCACAGTGGAAGGCCTAGCCCTGAGAAAGTTGAGGAGGGGTCAAGTGTATCTTCATTTGATCCCTGCTATCTGCCGAAAGCCTGTTCAATATCTCATTACAGACCAGTCACCTTTTCACTAAGGCTTTATACTATAATGAGTCTGTGTTAGGGCCTTTGTGCCAGGGGATCGTGAAAATGATGAGGCCTTTAAACCCCAAAGCCATGCTTCTCTAATGCAGGGTGTGGAGGGAGGGATTTCAAGCATTGCAGCAAATCACATTTTTAAGGAAATAAGGTATTTTGCGTTCCAAGATTTGCCAATCACATTTTATAGCTAGAGTCAAAAGATTTCTAAAATCACTTCTTCATAAAACTTTCTTTGACCCACAAAACTTAAAAGTATCTTATGAACTCTTAACAGCTGATAATTTCTCTGGTGGTTATCTCAATTTCCTGTACAGTACAACTTTTTGAGGACTGTGTGAGTTTTTCACTGTGTCTCTTGTTTGAAGCATAATCTTGGCAAGAAGCCCATTTGACTTGACTGGCTTGGATGAAACACAGGTAGGCAAAATCAATTTTAAAAATGAAAGTCATGTTTCATTTGACATATTGTTTTAGATCTTTGCACCTGTCCTAGAAACTAGGGTTCTTGCCATTGTTTAACCATTTCATTTTATGGATCAAAGAGGAGGAAAGCTCTGAGTCCTCCAGGATTTGTCAGATTTGTTTTTGAAAGGAATACATGTAAGAAAACCAGAAAAGAACTTTTTCTTCTCTTTTTCCCAGTTACATATTTCATACTAAATTTAAAATAAGTGATAAACATGTTTGGAGTAGTATTTTTTATATACATATGTGCAGCTGGCCCTTCATATCAGCAGATGTGAACCTACAGATATGGAGTGCTGACTGTACTGTATCATTTTATGTCAGGGACTTTAGCACCCATTTTTTATAAGGGACTTGAGTACCATGGATTTTGGTATCCACAGGGATCCTGGAACCAATCCCCTGTAGATATCGACAGATGACTACAGAAGAAAATTAGTACCTCCTGTTTCAATTCAGTTGCTTAGGAAAAAGAAATCTTCTTTTCTGGAGCACTTCAAGAATGACAGAGACAGATAGATGGAGATGTTTTAGAAGGGGTTCAAGCACTGAATGGATGGTTGGACTAGCTAATCTTTAACACCATTTCCAAACAAAATATTCTGTGAGTTTATGATACCATCTATGCAGCTTCTTATAAAAAGCCTCTTGGTTTCCTGCTCAAAGTTAATTATGTTATGTCCACAAATAATTATCCTAGCATGCTTCTCATTGTCTCCTGCCATGATATATAGGGAGAATGTTTAATTTAATTTAATTAAGGGACCAGATTTTTAAAAATGTACTGAAAACTATCAGGAAAAACACTAGTGATTGGAATTTTTAATTATTAATATGTTTAATACAAAAAAATAAAAGGGTTAAAGAAAGATCTAGACATTTGTGCTAACAGTGGAAAGGGGTCAAGCTAAGCAAGAACCTCGGCCTAATTTATTTTTTGAGAGACACTAGGAAAAGGTTCGGAGAAGGCAATGGCAACCCACTCCAGTACTCTTGCCTGGAAAATCCCATGGGCAGAGGAGCCTGGTAGGCTGCAGTCCATGGGGTCGCTAAGAGTCGGACACGACTGAACGACTTCACTTTCACTTTCCACTTTCCTGCATTGGAGAAGGAGATGGCAACCCACCCCAGTGTTCTTGCCTGGAGAATCCCAGGGACGGGGGATCCTGGTGGGCTGCCGTCTACGGGGTTGCACAGAGTCGGACACGACTGAAGTGACTTAGCAGTAGCAGTAGTAGACCATAGGTTAAAATCATACTACCTGACTCAAATCTAAATTTCAAAATTGCATACTGTGTTACAATGAATAATGCTGGCAAGACCTTACTGAATCAACATGATGGTATCAAACACCATTTTTGCTATATCTATACTTCACTTACACAGTTAGTGAAAATAATTGGCATGTTTGTTATGAAATATCATCTTAATACCAGGTCTTGGCGCTGCTGGGCTGTTGCACAGCCAAGTGAATCGTCCTCGTGACATTGAGCATCAAAAGTCTTTGTACTTACCACTCGTTTTGCAAGGTCTCCAAGGACAGACATTCTGCAAACTCCATGAAATCTTAATAACAGCCTAAAGGAGAGACTGCAGATTAAAATGAACAGCCACTATCCCCTTAAACATGACTGTATCACACAGCTACTATTCATAGCAACTGAAAGCCAAATAATGGTTCTGAACAGAACATGACTGGACGATTAAGGTCACCTTTGGCAGTTTCCTGAGCAAGTTCACATTCTAATGGTCTCCTGAAATCTTTCCCCTATGACATAATCATTGTAACAGGTGACACTCTCATTGGCTCCTGGGGCATTTTCTTTTTGCCTTTTAGTCATATGTCTGAAATTTTATTTGGGGTCTCCTCTTTTGAGTGGATCCAATCACCAGCAAAATGATTCAGTACTGGTCTAGAACTTATCTGAAGCTCTTCCTGTTTGTTCCAAGTGAAAGTGAAAGTGAAGTCGCTCAGTCGTGTCCGACTCTTTGTGACCCCGTGGACTGTAGCCTACCAGGCTCCTCCCTCCATGGGATTCTCCAGGCAAGAGTACTGGAGTAGGTTGCCATTTCCTTCTCCAGGGGATCTTCCCGACCCAGGGATCGAACCCTGGTCTCCTGCATTCCAGGCAGACACTTTAACCTCTGAGCCACCAGGGAAGTCCTGCTAATTATTGGCTATCTATTTTGATTTAAGACAGAAAATTAGAAAAATCAAAGAAAATAATTACCCAGAATCTCATGACCTAATGAAACTAATATTATTTTCTTCTAATTCCTTTCAAAACCTTTCCTATGCCTATATAGGTAGAAAAGCTTTACTTGCTGCAAATAACTTTGTCTCACTGTTGCATTTTTATGATGAATTGTTTCACATGCAAAAAGAATACATGCAAGATATCCAAAGATGGTAACATAAGTCTTCCTGAACTAGTATGCTTGAAAAATGCAACATTTGAAGGCTCTGTGGGCCTCTTGTATGCCCCTTTTCACACCTTAGAACTTAGTGCAACAGGTATATGATAAAAAATACCAATATGCAATGTTGGCTGGTCAAAAGTGAATATGATTCTCTTTGTTCAGCCATAAATAAGAGTGAAAAAATAGGGACATTATCACTCAGGATCAGCACAGGAAATAGATGGTAGCTCTACGGGAAGAACTGAGGAGAGCTTAATGAATGTACTACCTGCAAATGTGTGAGCAGAGTTAAGGGAAACTAACAAGGCACAATAAAATACCCCCAAACTGGTAACATAGGGAACCATTATCACCCCTTGGCCTGAAGATACAAGGGGCAGAGAATGGTTTCTGGTACACATGACTGTCAGCATTCAGGAGAGAAATGGAGCCCTTGTTACCTTTGTCAAACAAGGAAAGAGCCAGAGAAATAAAAACCTTCACCTCATGGTCCTTGCTGATCTCTGAGAAGTATTGGGTTGGCCAAAAAATTCATTCGTGTTTTTCATGACATCTTATGGAAAAACCTGAATGACCTTTTTAGCCAACCCAATTCTTTTCATTGGTGTCACCCAACTCAAAGTAGAGGGCTCGGAAACTCATTTGGTGCAGTCCCTAAAACTCTTTCCCCAGGTTATAAAGCAGTGTGGGGAAAGTTAGAAAGTAGATCTAGAAGTCCTAGAAAAGAAAACACATGGTAGTTAATTAGCACATGCAGGTCATTTGGTTTGTCTCAGGTCTCAGTTGCTATGTATTCTTTTATTCTAGTGCAGACCAGAAGTTGGTAATGAAAGATTAGAAGCAGTGAATTTTAAATACTACCTGGAAGAAAATGTATTTGAATTTTTATAGGAGCTAAAGCACACTCTCAATGTAAATACTCAGTCATTTTATTTCACTTAACCCATAATATCTGAGATTATGTGTATGGTATAACATGGCCACTCTGGAATTAACCCTCAAGCCAAAAGTTTTCTTTGGTTTTATTTATGTTTTTGTTTTGTTGGTTTCTTTATTTTCAAACCAAACAATGGCATCTTGAAATCCTCCTTTATAAGAGCTTCCAGCTAGGCAGCTGGGCTTCCCTGGTGGCTCAGATAGTAAAGACTCTGCCTTCAGTGCAGGAGACCTGGGTTCAGTCCCTGGGTTGGGATAATCCCTAGGTGAATGGAATGCAACCCACTCCAGTATTTTTGTTTGGAGAATGCCATGGACAGAGGAGCCTGGCAGGCTACAGTCCATGGGGTCACAAAGAGTTGAACCCAACTGAGCCACTAACACGTTCACTTTCAACCACGTAGTGGGTTGTGTGCATAGGAAACTCTGTTCATCTATCAGCTAGTGTTAGTGATAGAGGATGAGTTTCTTTTTTTCTTTAACATATTCCTATTTTTCTTTTCAATGTCTCCATTTGTATTTGTACAAACAGTAGTCTGATTTTCCCAGATGCCAGTGAAAGCCTTTAATAGTCTTTCAAAACAGTTTTTTCTTGAATCCCTTTTTTCTCCAGGTATCTCTCCTTGCTAGAAAATGTATCTACAGAGCTGCATGAAGGAAGGAACTCATACTTCACCTGAAGGGGGAGGACTTAGAAAATCATTCATTTTATTAATAGCTTCTTTCCTAAGATTGAGTTGCACTTTACACCATTCATAAAATGCTTGTCAGATTTTTCTTAATTTTAGCATGACTGATGAGCACATCACTAGGCACACAGCAGACATCACTAAATGTTTGTTTCCTTCCTTACATCTTTTATTAACATAAAGTCTGTCATTTGACAGTATTCCAGGGATGTCTTTACAGAGATTTTGCTTTCATGGATTTTCTTCCTACTGAACTGATTAGAGGGAAATTTTTAAAAATAGACTTTTATTTTAGAACAGTAAGAGCCTCTTGATGAAAGTGAAAGAGAAGAGTGAAAAAACTGGCTTAAAACTCAACATTCAAAAAACTAAGGTCATGGCATCCAGCCCTACACTTCATGGCAAATAGGTGGGGAAACAATGGAAACAGTGAGAGACTTTATTTTCTTGGGCTCCAAAATCGCAGCAGGTGATGACTGCAGCCATGAAATTCAAAGACGCTTGCTCCTTGGAAGAAAAGCTATGAAAAACCTAGACAGCATATTAAAAAGCAGAAATATTCCTTTGCCAAAAAGGTCCATCTAGTCAAAGCTATGTGTTTTTTCCAGTAGTCATATATGGATGTGAGAGTTGGACCATAAAGAAGGCTGAGTACAGAAGAATTAATGCTTTTGAATTATGGAGTTGGAGAAGACTCTTGAGAGTCCCTTGGACTGCAAGGAGATCAAGCCAGTCCATCTTAAAGGAAATCAGTCCTGAATATTCATTGGAAAGACTGATGCTGAAGCTGAAACTCCAGTACTTTGGCCACCTGATGTGAAGAACTGACTCCTTGGAAAAGACCCTGATGCTGGGAAATATTGGAGGCAGGAGAAGGGGACAACAGAGGATGAGACGGTTAGATGGCATCACTGACTCGATGGACATGAATTTGAGCCAGATCCGGGAGCTGGTTATGAACAGGGAAGCCTGGCATGCTGCAGTCCATGGGGTCACAAAGAGCCAAACACAACTGAACAACTGAACTGAACTGAACTGACTGGAAGGAAGCAAGTGAAGTGGTTCAGTCATGTCCAACTCTTTGCAGCCTTGTGGACTGTAGCCTGCCAGGCTCCTCCACCCTTGCGATTTTCCAGGCAAGAATACTGGAGTGGGTTGCCATTTCCTTCTCCAGGGGATCTTCCCAACCCAAGGATCATACCCAGGTGTCCCAAGCTGCAGACAGACTCTTTACTGTCTGAGCCATAAACAATTAAATGTACAGAATTACTGTAAAGATAGTACAGCAAGTTCTCATAGACTTCACATTCACTTTTGCTTATTATTAACATTTGCTATTCCTATGGCACATTTGTCAGAAATAGTGAACCAAATAGAATCAATTATTATTGACTAAAAGCCCTTTATTCAGATTTCCTCATCTTTTGCCTCATGTCTTTTTCCGGTTCCAGAATCCTATACAGGTACCAGATTGCATTTAGTTGTCAGGTCTCGTTGATGCCAGGCTCTTCTTGGTTATGACAGTTTCTCACGCTCTCCTTATTTTTGATGACCTTGATATCTTTGAGGAGTACCCGTCAGGCATTTGGAATGTCCCTCGGTTGAGATTTGTCTGTTGTCTAGAGGGCACTTTTCATAACTAAGATCTGGCTGTTGTGGCCGGGGATCCGGGACAGCAGAGTGAATGCATGTGTCATGTGTTCAGGACCACAGCAGAGGCCACCTCCCAATAACAGAGACCAGGACAGCCCAGAAAGGAGAGAGGAGCAAACCGTCATGCAGACAAGTTAGAGAAACTAGAGTGTTCAGCTGATGGAGGTTCTCATCAGAGGAGAGAAAGATTCAGTCAAGTGACAAGTATCTGAAAGCATTAATAAGAAGTCTGATGGAGGGGAAGGAGAAAACAGCTTTAAGGATGCCTAGCCTCTGGAGTAGAGAAGGCAATGGCACCCCACTCCAGCACTCTTGCCTGGAAAATCCCATGGGCGGAGGAGCCTGGTGGGCTGCAGTCCATGGGGTCTCTGAGGGTCAGACACGACTGAGCAACTTCACTTTCACTTTTCACTTTCATGCACTGGAGAAGGAAATGGCAACCCACCCCAGTGTTCTTGCCTGGAGAATCCCAGGGACAGAGGAGCCTGGTAGGCTGCCGTCTATGGGGTCGCACAGAGTCGGACACGGCTGAAGCGGCTTAGCAGCAGCAGCAGCAGCCTTTGGCGGGCTCTCTGAATTCCTGTGCCCTGCCTTTTGTTTTGTTGTTTGGATCTTGTTTGCCTTAAAAGGGGTCAAATAGTGCAAAAATTTCAGTATTTCATTTTGATGTTTCATTGTAAGACTTTCAGAAAAGTGTCCCATAAAATCCGTTCTAGAGACTCTGTATGTGTGTGTCTGTGTGAGTGTGTGTGTCTATGAGTGTTAGTGTTGGTGGAAATGTAGATTCTTGAGGAAATGGGAGGGATGCTAGATTCCCATCCTCACAGAAACTCTGAGAACAGTGATTGTCATGCAAGATTTTCTTTGAACAAAGGTTTCCAAGATTTTAAAATATGTTTCAGAACTCTTGGCCTATCCCCATTTATTCCGGAAGAATGAGATGAGAGTGGGTGTCAGCATACTGCAGCCTACAGGCAAAATTCAGCCTTCCATATGTTTTTGTATATGATCTGTGAACTCAGATGATTTTTATATATTAAGTGGTTGATACAAAGAGCAAAAGATATTCACCACATGAACAATTATTTGACATTTAAACTTCAGTGTTCATACATACAGTTTTATTACAACACAGCCACACACGGGTTTGTTTAGGTATTGTCTGTGGATTCTTTTGCACTAAAACAGAAGAGTTGAGTCATTGCGACAGAGAATTATATGGACCACAAAGCCTTACTCTCTGGCCCTTTACAGAAAATTTGCCATGCCCTGGGTTAGAACTTTCCAACCATGTGGAAAAAAAGAGAACTGAGAAACTCCCACATACACTTGGTCTGACTTCTTATTTTCATCTTCTCAAGAATATGTATTTAGCCTTATTATCTTGTGGGGAAAAAGGTTTAGAAATGAGATGGGAAGAAACGTTTTAGTGTCTGCTATCAGCATGGCACCAGACTCAACACTTGAAACTGCATACGCTTGAGGAATTTTCACAGCTACACTAAGAGATACGAATCTCCATTACTATATCATAGCCTAGGAAATGAGTTCAGAGAGGTTATATGACTTGCATGATATCTTTCAATGGATAAGGGTAGACAGGATATAAACTCCACTCTTTTTATTTTCACTATATAGGTGCTCACATATCTTCTCCATATTCTCATTATCCTGGTCCATTTTTAGATTCTTGACCCATCTAAATTTTGAGGAACTGAAGCTATACTCAGTAGCCTAGTTAAGCACAGAATAAACAAATGCTGTCTGCTGAGTTCAAGATCAGAGTATTCAATGATATAGGAGAACCTGCCAGTATCATCTCCATTCATTTCCATACAGTTGTTGTTCAGCCTCATTAATGAAGATGAAACCTGTTTTTTAAGCTTAAAGGAGGATATGTTCCAGTTATTTTTCTTTGGAACCTGTCTTTAATGTTTCCACTTCGGGATCTACCATTTAAATCTTCCTTTTTTTTTTTTCCCTTTTTTGACCTGCTTCTTTATTTCTTGGTGACAGTGGTCCTAGACATAATTTTTGAATTAGGTAAAATCTGTCTTCAACTTCCCTGACCTTCTATCCACTCAGTATTTCATTTCTTCTTCCTCCCTATCACCCAGTGGCATGCTGGTAAATATTTAAGAACTGACTCCCAGAGGAAAAAGGAGTCCTGATTAGTAGCATTTGCAGATTTCCATGGTATAAATATTCTCATGATGTCCCATTTCAAGCTACCAACAGAATAGCTTGCAAAATTTCTGAAAACTTAACAACTGGTTTTGGTAAACTGAGAGGAGCCAGCCCCAATATACCACATACCTTATCCATTATTTAAGGATTTTATGTGGTTCACACATTCTGCCTACCCCCTCAAACCACCTTTCCTGTGTCTGGTCTAATTCTGTTCCTCAGACACTCCATGCTCATCCTTAGCAATTTAGCTGCTGTATATCCAGTTTTTTCTTCTTGACCCTGTCAAGGGACTGACAAACCAAGCTGAGAAGTTGACACAAGATGAGACATTAATGACTGACAGGTTCAGTGGGACACTATTTGCCTTAAAAGAACAGTTGTCAGAAAGAAAATGAATAATGGTTTAGAAATAGCAGTGGTGAATACAGATTAGGGGTAGGAGGTAACAGGAACATCTGATGAGGAAGTTGAAATAGAAGATAGTTTACCGTGAAACAAGAGTTACCGTAGTACACAGTAGGAAGGTTCAAGAAGAAGAAGAAAGGTGGGATATGGTCACAGTAAGCTTAAATGGAGCAGTATGGAAATAAGAGTTTGCAAGAATTGGGATGATCTAAAGATTGTCCAACCTGGACAGTGACTGAAGATAACAAAGATGTGACCATGGCAAGTTCCAGGCTTCCAAAAGAATCAAGTGCAGTGTATTTAGAGTAGACTAGAAAGTGTGGCTTCTGCACTCAGAATGAACTAGCATTGGACTCGATTAGTTTTGTTTCACAGGGAATTCTAACTCACGGAAATAAGTCTGCCATGCAAATATTTTTATTTCCAGGGATCTGAGTGAGAAGTAGAATCCACTTCTGTGGAAGAATTCAACTCTGATGTGGAGTCAATAGTCTAAATTTATTACATGCTTCCTTGCATGTCCCAAAATTCACACTTAGTGCCCTGGTCTCTGTACACAGAGGCTGAACTGCTGGCTGTTCTCTATCCTTAAATTCATTCCTTCCTTACTCTTGAGAGATTTGTTCCAGCATATCCATGCTCTCATGTTCTTGGGGAGACAGCAGGGAGCAGTCTTGAAGCAGGATCTTAGTTCCCTGCCCAGCAATTGGACTTGAGTAGCCTGGATGAAAACCAGGAATCCTAACCCCTAGTCCACCAGGGGCTAGAGGCTAGAAGTTGTCCTGGCTCTTGTCCCTGTTTGAAAGCAAGAATGTTTCAAGGAGGCAAAAACTGTAAAAAAAAAAAAAAAAAAAAAAAGTGTATATTATTATTAGCACAGCACAACATATGGAAGAGCACACAGAGAGGTAGTTTGTTTGTTTGAGACAGGAACAAGGCAGAAATATACACTTGGAGAGAAAGGGTGTGAGCATCCTCCCTAATGAGGAGGAGTATGCCGTAGAGGTGATTTAAATCACCTACACAGGGCACTTCTTCTGGGCCTTTGTTCTCCTCTGGCCAGTTATCTCGCCTCTTTGGCACACCTGGCCTGTCCACATCCCTCCCAGCATGTGCGCACAGTTTGCCAAGCTGAATTCCAGTGCAGAGGCTAAAGGGAGTATGTTCACACTTATTATGGGGTGGCACCCCCTCCCTTTTTGATCCCCAAGGACCATGTGCAATCAGAGAGGTTTCCTTTACCTCAAGATTAATAGATGTGCTTTCAATTTTTCACCATTGAGGATAATGTTTGCTGTGGGTTTGTCATATATTGCTTTTATTATGTTGAGGTATGTTCCTTCTATTCCTGCTTTCTGGAGAGTTTTTATCATAAATGGATGTTGAATTTTGTCAAAGGCCTTCTCTGCATCTATTGAGATAATCATATGGTTTTTATTTTTCAATTTGTTAATGTGGTGAATTACATTGATTGATTTGCGGATATTGAAGAATCCTTGCATCCCTGGGATAAAGCCCACTTGGTCATGGTGTATGATCTTTTTACCCCTAAAGTCAGGAACAAGACAAGGGTGTCCTCTTTCACCGCTACTATTCAACATAGTTCTGGAAGTTTTGGCCACAGCAATCAGAGCAGAAAAAGAAATAAAAGGAATCCAAATTGGAAAAGAAGAAGTAAAACTCTCACTGTTTGCAGATGACATGATCCTCTACATGGAAAACCCTAAAGACTCCACCAGAAAATTACTAGAGCTCATCAATGAATATAGTAAAGTTGCAGGATATAAAATCAACACTCAGAAATCCCTTGCATTCCTATACACGAATAATGAGAAAGTAGAAAAAGAAATTAAGGAAACAATTCCATTCACCATTGCAACGAAAAGAATAAAATACTTAGGAATATATCTACCTAAAGAAACTAAAGACCTATATATAGAAAACTATAAAACACTGATGAAAGAAATCAAAGAGGACACTAATAGATGGAGAAATATACCATGTTCATGGATCGGAAGAATCAATATAGTGAAAATGAGTATACTACCCAAAGCAATTTACAAATTTAATGCAATCCCTGTCAAGCTACCAGCCACATTTTTCACAGAACTAGAACAAATAATTTCAAGATTTGTATGGAAACACAAAAAACCTCGAATAGCCAAAGCAATCTTGAGAAAGAAGAATGGAACTGGAGGAATCAACTTGCCTGACTTCAGGCTCTACTACAAAGCCACAGTCATCAAGACAGTATGGTACTGGCACAAAGACAGACATATAGATCAATGGAACAAAATAGAAAGCCCAGAGATAAATCCACACACATATGGACACCTTATCTTTGACAAAGGAGGCAAGAATATACAATGGAGTAAAGACAATCTCTTTAACAAGTGGTGCTGGGAAAACTGGTCAACCACTTGTAAAAGAATGAAACTAGATCACTTTCTAACACCGCACACAAAAATAAACTCAAAATGGATTAAAGATCTAAATGTAAGATCAGAAACTATAAAACTCCTAGAGGAGAACATAGGCAAAACACTCTCAGACATAAATCACAGCAGGATCCTCTATGATCCACCTCCCAGAATTCTGGAAATAAAAGCAAAAATAAACAAATGGGATCTAATTAAAATTAAAAGCTTCTGTACAACAAAGGAAAATATAAGCAAGGTGAAAAGACAGCCTTCTGAATGGGAGAAAATAATAGCAAATGAAACAACTGACAAACAACTAATCTCAAAAATATACAAGCAACTTCTGCAGCTCAATTCCAGAAAAATAAACGACCCAATCAAAAAATGGGCCAAAGAACTAAATAGACATTTCTCCAAAGAAGACATACGGATGGCTAACAAACACATGAAAAGATGCTCAACATCACTCATTATTAGAGAAATGCAAATCAAAACCACAATGAGGTACCACTTCACACCAGTCAGAATGGCTGCGATCCAAAAATCTGCAAGCAATAAATGCTGGAGAGGGTGTGGAGAAACGGGAACCCTCCTACACTGTTGGTGGGAATGCAAACTAGTACAGCCACTATGGAGAACAGTGTGGAGATTCCTTAAAAAATTGCAAATAGAACTACCTTATGACCCAGCAATCCCACTTCTGGGCATACACACGGAGGAAACCAGAATTGAAAGAGACACATGTACCCCAATGTTCATCGCAGCACTGTTTATAATAGCCAGGACATGGAAACAACCTAGATGTCCATCAGCAGATGAATGGATAAGAAAGCAGTGGTACATATACACAATGGAGTATTACTCAGCCGTTAAAAAGAATTCATTTGAATCAGTTCTGATGAGATGGATGAAACTGGAGCCAATTATACAGAGTGAAGTAAGCCAGAAAGAAAAACACCAATACAGTATACTAACACATATATATGGAATTTAGGAAGATGGCAATGACGACCCTGTATGCAAGACAGGAAAAAAGACACAGATGTGTATAACGGACTTTTGGACTCAGAGGGAGAGGGAGAGGGTGGGATGATTTGGGAGAATGGGAATTCTAACTTGTATACTGTCATGTAAGAATTGAATCGCCAGTCCATGTCTGACGTAGGGTGCAGCTTGCTTGGGGCAGGTGCATGGGGATGACCCAGAGAGATGTTGTGGGGAGGGAGGTGGGAGGGGGGTTCATGTTTGGGAACGCATGTAAGAATTAAAGATTTTAAAATTTAAAAAAAAATAAAAAAATTAAAAAATTAAAAAATTAAAAAAAAATAAATAAATAAAAAATAAATGAAAAAAAAAAAAAAAGATTAATAGATGTGGTCCTCTTACCTCTTTACTCCAGCAGCACTCAGCTCCTGCCATTAACTTTGTCCTTGGAATTTCTAGGGAAAGCAAAGCTCCAATTTACTCTGCTTGACAAACTCCAGCTGCTCTGCCCAGAGGCCCATCTGTCTCCTATCTCACTCATTCTGGCTTCTCCTTCCAATAGCTCCTTCTTTGACTTGAAGATTTTCATTATTGGGGAGATAAAGAATCTTCATTTCGCTGCATTTCTCAAGCTAGCTATAGCCCTGTGTGTTTCTTGTTCCTACCTTTCAAACATCCGGCATTAACACGGAACTTTTTAGGCTGCCATTCTCCATTTCCTTTGCACTCATTCCCTTAATACTCTGAAACGCTGCTTTGTTCAGTCAAAGAAACTTCCCTCTCTGAAATTTTTTTTGAAAGGCTTTATTACTGAGAAATCCAATAACTTAACTTCTGTCAACTTTTATCAAGATTTTATGCTGACTTTGGCATTGTTAACTATTTCCTCTTGCACGTTTTTTTCTCATATTTTAAACAAGGTTCCATCATTATTCTCTTTTAGCCAATCCAGTGAAATATCTTAAATAACCCCTCTAACTTTGTAATATAAATATTTTCAACTCTTGATCCACAAATTCCATGCAAAGATTGAACTTTAATAACCTCTGAGTCCAAGCGTTTTTTTTTTTTTTTTCCTTTAGGGTCATATCAAAAAGATCTAACTTGAAGAGTCTCCCACTGACCACCCAAATGGGAAATTTTACAAGTGATCTTAATACATCAACTATATTTAATGCATGAGTCCATAATGGTAATAAGAAAAGCATATTGTGACATCTGGAGCATACTACAAACATAACACATAACTTTAAAAGCTATTATACAGAAGAAGAATCAAGCATTTATTCTACTTTTCCTCTATGAACTATATTTTGGGTAATCAGATAGATTATAAAGATAAGTTTCTCGTTATAGAAGAGTTCTAGCCAATAAATAAAAGGCTGGTAAAATTAGAATATCATCAGTTTGCAAGCCCTAATGCATTATTAGATTTACAGCAGATACAATCAGACCTTATGTGCTCCTTCATGGAAATTTACTATAACACTTAGGAAGTATTCTTAACCGAAAAAGAAAAAAAAAATCTGAGTCTAATGAAGCCTCTTGTTCCTACTACTAATTTACAGTAAATTCAGTGAAGAGAGGAACATGCTTAAAAATACTATAGGAATGCAGTCAGCAAAACTATGAAAAACTATACAGGACGGATGATCTAGTTTCTTCAAGAAATAAAATACAAAGAAAGAAAAAGAGGAGATGGAGAGGTAACCTATAGATTAAATGTGATAATCAATTGCAATGTGTGCACATTATATGTATACTGATTAGCATAAACAGGACTTTTAAAAAATTGATGAGGCAATGTGCTGTGCTTAGTTGCTCAGTCGTGTCCGACTCTGCAGCCTGCCAGGCACCTCTGTCCATGGGGATTCTCCAGGCAAGAATACTGGAGCAGATTGCCATGCCCTCCTCCAGGGGATCTTCCCAAACCAAGGATCAAACCCAGGTCTCCTGCATTGCAGCCAGATACTTTACTGACAGAGCCAACATTGATTAAATACTTTATGATAATATGATAATACAGAATTATTATGGTTTGGGGTTTTGGGTGCAATAACAGCATTGAAGCTATGTTTTAAATAGAGTACTTGTCTTTTGGAAATACATAGTGAAATACATAGGGATTACATGATGTGATACCATGGGTTTGCTTCAGTATAGTCTAGAAGAGAGGAAGTAGGTTGGATCTTAGATGAAATGAGATTAGTATGAAGCAATAATTGTTGCATCTAGTAATGGGCACATAGAGATTTATCATTCACTTTTCTCAATTTTGTATATGTCATTTTTTAATACTATAAAATTTTAAAAGAACTAATATAATTTTAAAAGAGATTTAAATTCTTAATTACTTAATAAAGCAGGGAACCTGAATCAATTCAGTTCAGTTCAGTCACTCAGTCGTGTCTGACTATTTGCAACCCGATGGACTGAAGCAAGCCAGGCCTCACTGCCAATCACCAACTCCCGGAGTTTACTCAAACTCATGTCCATTGATTCGGTGATGCCATCCAACCATCTCATCCTCTGTCGTCTCCTTCTCCTCCTGCCTTCAATATTTCCCGGCATCAGGGTCTTTTCAAATGAGTCAGCTCTTCGCATCAGGTGGCCAAAGTTATGGAGTTTCAGCTTCAGCATAAGTCCTTCCAATGAATATGCAGGACTAATTTCCTTTAGGATGGACTGGTTCAATCTCCTTTAAGTCCATGGGACTATAATGGGAAAGACTAGAGATCCCTTCAAGAAAATCAGAGATACCAAGGGAACGTTTCATGCAAAGATTAGTTCAATAAAGGACAGAAATAGTATGGACCTAACAGAAGCAGAAGATATTAAGAAGAGGTGGCAGAATACATAGAAGAACTCTACAAAAAAGATCTTCACAACCCAGATAATGACGATGGTATGATCACTCATCTAGAGCCAGACATCCTGGAATGTGAAATCAAGTGGGCCTTAGGAAGCATCACTATGAACACAGCTGGTGGAGGTGATGGAAATCCAGTTGTGCTATTTTAAATCCTAAAAGGTGATGCTGTGAAAGTGCTGCACTCAATATGCCAGCAAATTTGGAAAACTCACCAGTGGTCACAGGACTGGAAAAGGTCAGTTTTCATTCTAATCTCTAAGAAAGGCAATGCCAAAGAATGCTCAAACTACCACACAGTTGCACTCATCTCACACACTTGCAAAGTAATGCTCAAAATTCTCCAAGCCAGGATTCGACAGTACGTGAACCTTGAAATTCTAGATGTTCAAGCTGGATTTGGAAAAGGCAGAGAGGAACCAGAGATCAAATTGCCAACAACTGCTGGATCATCAAAAAGCAAGAGAGTTCCAGAAAAACATCCATTTCTGCTTTATTGGCTATGCCAAAGCATTTGACTGTGTGGATCAAAACAAATTGTGGAAAATTCTTCAAGAGATGGGAATACCAGACCACCTGATCTACCTCTTGAGAAATGTGTATGCAGGTCAGGAAGCAACTGTTAGAAATGGACATGGGACAACAGACTGGTTCCAAATAGGAAAAGGAGTAAGTCAGGGCTGTGTATTGTCCCCCTGCTTATTTAACTTATATGTAGAGTACATCATGAGAAACGCTGGGCTGGAAGAAGCACAAGCTGGAATCAAGATTGCCGGGAGAAATATCACTAACCTCAGATATGCAGATGACACCACCCTTATGGCAGAAAATGAAGAAGAACTAAAGAGCTTCTTGATGAAAGTGAAAGAAGAGAGTGAAAAAGTTGGCTTAAAGCTCAACTTTCAGAAAACAAAGATCATGGCATCCAGTCCAATCACTTCATGGCAAATAGATGGAGAAACAGTGGAAACAGTGGCTGACTTTATTTTGGGGGGCTCCAAAATCACTGCAGATGGTGACTGCAGCCATGAAATAAAAAGATGGTTACTCCTTGGAGGAAAAGTTATGACCAATCTAGACAGCACATTAAAAAACAGAGACATTACTTTGTGAACGAAGGTCCATCTAGTCAAAGCTATGGTTTTTCCAGTAGTCATGTATGGATGTGAGAGGTGGACTATAAAGAAAGCTGAGTGCCTAAGAATTGATGCTTTTGAACTGTGGTGTTGGAGAAGACTCTTGAGAGTCCCTTGGACTGCAAGGAGATCCAACAAGTCCATCCTAAAGGAACCTGAATGAAAAACAGTTAGAATATGGTGTAAAAGCAGATTACATTTATAATGCAGGTCCGTTCAGTCCCTCAGTCCTGTCTGACTCTTTGCGACCCCATGGACTGCAGCACACCAGGCCTCCCTGTCCATCACCAACTCCCGGAGTTCACGCAAACCCATGTCCATTGAGTCGGTGATGCCATCCAACCATCTCATCCTCTGTCATCCCCTTCTCCTCCTGCCCTCAATCTTCCCCAGTATCAGGGTCTTTTCAAATGAGTCAGCACTTTGCATCAGATGGCCAAAGTATTGGAGTTTCAGCTTCAACATCAGTCCTTCCAATGAACACCCAGGACTGATCTCCTTTAGCTTTGATGTACTCCTGATATACAGCCTTGACATACTCCTTTTCCTATTTGGAACTAGTGTGTTGTTCCATGTCCAGTTCTAACTCTTTCTTCCCGACCTGCATACAGGTTTCTCAAGAGGCAGGTCAGGTGGTCTGGTATTCCCATCTCTTGAAGAATTTTCCACAGTTTATTGTGATCCACACAGTCAAAGGCTTTGATATAATCACTAAAGAAGAAATGTTTTTCTGGAACTCTGCTTTTTCAATGATCCAGCAGATGTTGGCAATTTGATCTGTGGTTCCTCTGCCTTCTCTAAAACCAGCTTGAACATCTGGAAGTTCACGGTTCACATATTGCTGAAGCCTGGCTTGGAGAATATTGAGCATTACTTTGCTAGCATGTGAGATGAGTGCAGTTGTGCGGTAGTTTGAGCATTCTTTGTGATTGCCTTTCTTAGGGATTGGAGTGAAAACTGACCTTTTCCAGTCCTGTGGCCACTGCTGAGTTTTCCAAATTTGCTGACATAATGAGTGCAGCACTTTCACAGCATCATCTTTCAGGATTTGAAATAGCTCCACTGGAATTCCATCACCTCCACTAGCTTTGTTCATAGTGATGCTTTCTAAGGCCCACTTGACTTCACATTCCAGGATGTCTGGCTCTAAGTGAGTGACCACACCATCGTGATTATATGGGTCATGAAGATCTTTTTTGTACAGTTCTTATGTGTAAAACACATTAACAGTGCCTAAATAATTAAAATGATGTGGTATTAGTACATCAATAGATATACAAATAAACTCAAAAAATAAATCCTGAAACAGACCTAAACATATATAGAAATTTACACTTTTTGAAAAATGATAAGTTTTTTCAAATCAGTGGGGAAATCATCTTTTTAATATGTGTTTGGGACCACTGAAAATATAAAAATATAATATCAGCTCAGTTTGTCACACCGTTTCAAATGGATCAGAGATTAAATGTACCAAATAAAACTATTCAAGTAGTTTAAGAATCCATAGATGGATACAGTATTAACTGTATTGTTATCCCTTTGTTTCATTTCTTGGAGTGGAGAGAATTTCCCATGGTAAATGCTTTGATGTGCCACCCAGATCCTCTTCAGGAATAAAGAGTGTACTACCCTAGCATTGGGAGTCCTTTGATCTGCACCTATTAGTCCCAAGGATTCTGTTATGGACTGAATGCTTGTGTCCCTTCTATGATTCATATATTGAATCTCTAACCTCTAACACTATGGTATGGAGAGATTGAGGCTCTGAGAAATAACTAAGCTTAGATGAGGTTGTAAGAGTGGAGTCCCATAATGGTATTACTAACAGTATGAAAGAGGAAGATAGGACCTAGCTTTCTTTCTGCATGCATACAAGGAGGTCATGTGAGTACAGAGATGGCAGCCATCTGCAATCAGGTACAGGACTCTCACCAAGAACCGAGTTGTCTGGCACCTGGATCTGGAAATTCCCAGCTTCCAGAACTCTGAGAAAAAAGTATTTGTTATTTAAGCCACCCAGTCTGTGGTATTTATTATAACAGCCAGAGCTAAGACAGATTCTTTAATAAAGTCCAGCACCATAGTTTCCAAGTCAGAGTCAGTTTTCTGGGGAACCTAACCTGAGACATTTCCAATGGTTAAAAATACAGAAGCAATAAAAGGAAAGATTGATAGTTTGATTAGAAAGACAGAGTTAAAGATATATGTACAAATATATTACAAAGCTGTTGAACAGAAAGAAATAAAAACCACAAGCAAAATATAAATTGGGAAAAATATGTGCAAATATCACAAATGATATCTCTAACATTTAAAGAGTTTCTAAAAATGGAGTGGAAAAATATCAAGTCTGATTTTATAAAAAGAGCAAAAGATATGAACAATAGTTCACAGAAAAATAAGCACAAATGCCCCTACCTTGTAAAATGTTCTCAGTTTCTATCATGATAATAGAGATATAATTAAAACTACACAAATAGTGTTTCATATTCCCTACCTGGAAAAATTCAACATAATCTGTAACCGGACTGTGTGGAAACAAGGGCTCTCTTACATTGCTGCTGATAATGATGCTTCTCCTATGGAAGAGAAGTTGGCAATATCTAACCATATTGGTTTTTTTTTCTTTTTTAACTTTTGATTCAGAGTTTATACCCAGGTAGGAATCTCCCCCAAAGATTGGGAAAAAAATATGAATTCATGTATGCCCAAAGTTGATTGCAGCACTGATTGTAGTAGAAAAATATTGGATTTGGTTTTATGTTAAAAGAAACAATAGAAGAATAAGCAAAAGCATTTTTTTCTAATGGCTGTGTATGGGGGATGGAGGGAAAATAGAAAAGGAGACAGAATTAGAAGCCAGATCTCTCTGAACGTACCTTGCTGTATAATTTTGACTTTGCAACCATATAAATGGTTTTCATAATTGTCAAACAAAGTTAAGTCAGGAAAAGAATTTCTCAAATGAAAAACTAAAACAAATGAGCTCCAGATGTCTGTCTAATTGGTAGTATAACCATGATGAGAAGAATTATTCCAAGTGATTAAAATACAATATTTTTGATTCTGGTAGAATAAATAACTATAAATAAATCTTAAATGTGGTCAGAAGTTTTATTATTAGTAACAATTTTAACTGTTATTATGAAACTATGGTACATAGATAGAAATATAGCAGGATAGAGCATATAAATAATTATGCTAATGTTATAGAGGAAACAAGATTTTAAGCATAAGAAAAAAGATTCCAAAAATCAAAGAAGTTATAAATAAAAAGTCTAGAAATTTTAAATTTAGAATAACAGTATGAATAAAAAGACTAAGGGTTTGTGTCGAAAGAGTACACCCTAAAATAGGACAATTTGAGTACCAAAACTCAAATCAGTAATGTGGCAGTTTGTAAAATATCATCAGTTGTAAAAATTCCATGACTTCATAGAGGTACTAAAAATATGTAAACTTAATTGGTCCCTTTTGGAAGTTATTACATCAACTCAGTATTCAAAATAATGGTCAGCAGTAAGAATCAATAATTTGTACTGCTTTTTATGTGCATTTCAAGATAACAGAATAACGGATGACCATTCTCCTTGACTGAAGAATCCTGGCTAATAAATGCTTTTCAAAAAAACAATAAAATTTCAAAGTCCCTACTTTGTACTACTCTGGAATAATGGATGTCTGTCAAAATTATTGATAATGCTAAAACTACTAGATAAATGATGGGAACTTTATAATAGATAAATAAGGCTTGTGAAATCTTAACCCACTTACCAATATTAACATCACTAGAATTGCCTTCCAGGTGATGCCATCAGGACACAGCAGCACCTATGAATATTCTCACCAAAAAAAGAAAATTAAGCCTGAATCTAATCAGCCTGCAGAGCCCACACTATGAAAAGGAATCCTAGAGGTTTTGTTTTTTTTTTTTTCCCCTGCAGATATCCAAGAGTAGTTCTCAGCACCTAATAATAATAATAATTTTTAAATTCCTCTTTATTTTCGAGGCTGTCTCTCCCAAACCACATTTTTGTTCAACGCAGTGTTGTTACTCAGTCCCTTAAGTCATGTCTGACTCTTTGCGACCCCATGGACTGCAACACACCAGGCTCTGCCCTCCACTGTCTCTCAGAGTTTGCTCAAATTCATGTCCATTGAGTCAATGATGCTAACTCAATTGAGAACCAACCCAATTGAAAGACTATTAACTCTTAGGTCATATAAGGCAAAAAATTAATTCTCTGTGAAGAAGGAATGCTTTTGGTCCTGGAATCCTTCTGATGTTACTTGGCAGCCAGCTCTTAAATGAGATGAGGAACTGTGTGTTACAAAATCTACATAAATCCATAGGGCGCGGAATAAGCAACACTATAAACTAGAGGAATTGGAGACACGCAGTTACACCTACTGTGACCCAGGTGAGGCGTAAGGGGATGTTGAACATCTTGAAAG
Organism: Capra hircus; assembly: GCF_001704415.2. NCBI lineage: Eukaryota > Metazoa > Chordata > Mammalia > Artiodactyla > Bovidae > Capra > Capra hircus. The sequence continues at coordinate 47,337,386 of NW_017189516.1, forward strand.
ATCATCAAGTTGAATTTAAGGATCAATGTAATTCTCACTTATCCATTTTATTGCATTGAATTAAAACAAGTAGAATAATTTATTATATTGTCATTTATTGTAGCTGATTTCTTACTATAAACCTGTATTCAGAAACAAATCTATTCTATTACAAATATATTTAACTGTCATATGAAATCAAACATTTCTCAAATCTGGCATATCTTTGTTCCTTATCATAAACCTGTGTTTGTTGATTTTGTATGACTAGTGACTTATTTCCCCATAAATGAAATACAGAATTTATGTATGAGGAACTAGAAAATTTAACAGAAAAAAAGATTGATCAATTTGTCTCTTAAAATCATGTATAATAAGATTACATCTTGTAGGCAGAATAAAACATTATGTTAGAGCTACCAAATTTTATTCTAAAATTTCTGCAGTTATTTTAAAAATGCCCTAAAGAAAAAGCTCATGTCATTTTTATTTGTGATTGTAGTTGGGTGTGTTAGTCGCTCAGTCATGTCCGACTCTTTGTGACCCCATGGACTGTAGCCCACCAGGCTCCTTTGTCCATGGGATTCTCCAGGCAAGAATACTGGAATGGGTTGCCATTTCCTTCTCCAGTGATTATAGTTAATGTTTTATAAATATTTTGGTTACTAAAACAGTTTATAGGCATTTCAAGAATGATTATAGGAAAACAAACTAACTTTAAAAGCTGGGATGCTTCCCTGCTGTTAAAGCGAAGAAGAATTCAAGTATATTATTTGGAATAGAAGTCTAATGAAGTTTCAATGGGAAAATATGTGGAAATATTAAAAACAACTCAATTAATTTGGTTTTTTATTCTAAAGCTTGGTTTTTCTTGTGGAAAAGAATCTCATAACCACTGGTTTTCATTCCTGATCTGCCCTTTTGATTGTCGTGCCTACATTCTAACACACTGCCACCAGCATGACAACCTCAGAGGATAAACACTACTCTAGAGATCGATATCCTTGTTTTCACACCTTGAATGAAACACATATGCTATAGTTTGCTTACTTCTTTTCTGCTTTAGAAAAGAGCCAGTCATAGAGAAAAGTTATATAAGCCTTAAACTTCTTAATGCCCTATTGAAACAACATTTTCACTTCTAGGAATTGACCCTGTTTAAAAAAAAATCGATAAGTGTGTAATTATATATATAGGATTATAATATATGCTATTATAGTCATACTTTATATTACCTATTATCATTTATAATGCAAAAAATGAACAAACTAAATGTCTAACAAGGGGGATTGTTAAATAATTGAGGATAACCTATATAATAGTATATAAAGAGGTCACTGAAAATGTATCAGGGTGTATTTGGTGCTAAGAAAAGAAGTTGCTAATCAATAAGTTTACAGTTTCAGTAATTCAAGATGAACAGATTCCAGAGATCTGCTGTACAACATAGTGCCTATAGTTAACAGTACTGTTGTTGTTGTTTAGTTGCCAAGTAGTATCCAACTCTTTGTGACCCCATGGACTGTAGCCCGCCAGCCTCCTCTGTCCATGGGATTTCCCAGGCAAGAATACTGGAGGAGGTTGCCATTTCCTTCTCCAGGGGATCTTCCTGACCCAGGGATCGAACCCACATCTCCTGCATTGGCAAGTAGATTCTTTACCACTGAGTCACCAGGAAAGCCCTTAACATTACTATATTGTACACTTAAAATTTTGTCAAAAAAGTAGATCTCATGTGTTTTTACAAGAGTAAAAAATATTTAAATGATCACAGTCATGTGTGGTCTTAAAAAACAGGTTACAAATAATATCTTGCAAATAACACCTTGTTTTTTTCTCTCTGTGTGTATGTATGTGTGTGTACATAATACATATACATCTAAATTCTTGAAGGGTGTGTAAGAAAATGGTAAAGGTTACTGCAAACACCATGAGGACAGGAAATTTTAATATATTCTGTTTACTGCTGAACCTGAAGTGCCTGAAACACTGCCTGGTGCATAGAGCACAGTCAGTAGATATCTGTAGAATTAATGAATAAACATATGGCTATGGAGTCGGACACGACTGAGCGACTGAACTGAACTGAACCACTGAATTACAAATTTTTTGTCTCCTTATTTTCTAATTTTGTCATAGTATTGATTAATATTAATCTACAATAAAAGTCTAGTCAAGGCCATGGTTTTTCCAGTGGTCAGGTATGGATGTGAGAGTTGGACTGTGAAGAAAGCTGAGCACCAAAGAATTGATGCTTTTGAACTGTGGTGTTGGAGAAGACTCTTGAGAGTCCCTTGGACTGCAAGGAGATCCAACCAGTCCATTCTGAAGGAGATCAGTCCTGGGTGTTCTTTGGAAGGACTGATGCTAAAGCTGAAACTCCAATACTTTGGCCACCTGATGCGAAGAGTTGACTCATTGGAAAAGACTCTGATGCTGGGAGGGACTGGGGGCAGGAGGAGAAGGGAACGACAGAGGATGAGATGGCTGGATGGCATCACCGACTCCATGGACATGAGTTTGGGTGAACTCTGGGAGTTGGTGATGGACAGGGAGGCCTGGTGTGCTGCAATTCATGGGGTCACAGAGTCAGACATGACTCAGCGACTGAACTGAACTGAACTGACAATAAAAGTTCCTCAATACATATGTACTGTTATTCCATCTTTCACTTTGCTTAAAAAACTCTTAGAGTTCCTATTGATCTTTTTCAAGAATCCCAGAAGTGATTTTGTGTGTGTGTGTGTGTGTGTGTGTGTCAGACAAAATCATAACTATTCCAAAGTGTATAAAAAGTATATTTTTATGAAAGATATATTACATTCATATTTATACTGTTGATATTGTTAACATTTAAATCTTTGAAATGAGTCTATTTATTGGCAAATCACCGTGACTTTTTATTTTGAAAAGGAAAAAAAAACTCTTTGAGATAAAAGTTGATGTATGGCAAAACCAACACAATATTGTAAAGTAATTAGCCTCCAATTAAAATAAATAAATTTAAATTAAAAAAAAGTCTGTGTACTCTTGCTGTTGTGAAGTAATTTAAATCAATACTCCTTACTTAACAACTCAACTTTCCCAAGGGCCTTGATTTTATGTGGCATCTCAGAGATATAGCATGCACCATTACTCTTTAAACATCTACTTTAATTGTGCTTTTAATTTTGCAGACTTTACATAGAGACCTAGATCTGTTGACAGAGCAAATGAACTACAAATCCTATCCTTTGTACTTTGTCACTCTAACTGTTTGGGAAATTAGGTTCAGGTTTGCAAAGAGTAATGTCGGTGCCAAAGTTCTTTAATCCTGACTGTAACATGGATGGAATGCAAATATTTTCAATGCACAGTAACGAGGTTTGTCTCCTTTATTTCTGAAGTGATGTCCTTACTAACAATGTTCTGTTCTAAAGAAGATGTGACACATTGTAAACCCTTCTGACTATAGCTGTCATTTAGAATTCTTCAGTGAAGGGAGAGAGTCCAGATTCTGGGTCCTCAAGTTGGCTTGTAATTTTCCAACAGCCAACAATATCTTTGAACTTGGATTTTTAAATGTAAAATGAGATTTCAAATATTAGCAAAGTCTATATTAAATTCTCCTCAAACCCATGTATTTTAATAACTGAATTGCCAAAAGCACTTCGTTATCTGGGGGCGTGCTTACAGAATGCAATTTGTTTTTAACTTCTTATTTTGTATTGTGGTATAGCCTATTAACAATGTTGTGATAGTTTGGGGTAGTTTCAGGTGAACAGCAAAGGGGCTCAGCCATACATATACATGTAACCATTCTCCCCCAAGTTCCCCTCCTATCCAAGCCGCCATGTAACACTGAGCAGTGTTTCCTGTGCTGCACAGTAAGTTCTTGTTGGTTATCCATTCTAAATACAGCAGTGTGCACACATCCATTCCAAACTCCCTAACTATCTGTTTCCCTCATCCTTCCCTCTACCCCAACCATACATTTATTCTCTAAGTCTGTAAGTCTAAAAGAATGCAGTTCTGCAGTTATATTTGGGATGTATGAGATGGAGTTTTATGATGTGAGCCATTTACTTTAATGCTTAGGTACAGACTGAGAAGCAAACTCTAAATTTACAACTTACCGGTAAAGTAAATATGTAAATTCCTGAGTTCAGTCATGGGAAGAAATTTCAAAAAGTGATTCAGGATACTACAATGAAAGAAAAATTAATGGAAGGAAATTATGTCTGATCACTGAAGCATGGGTATAGAATGAAACCATGCATATATTAGGGACTCAAGAAAGAGACTCATGAATGTATAAAAATTCAGAGGATATTCATACAGGTTTAGGGATAGAGTTTGCCTCAGAGTAATATCATCTTTTTGTAGTTGGGTTTATTGAGGTATAATTTACAGATAGTAAAAGTCATCCTTTTTAGATAAACAGTTTTGAGAAATATATTCATTATGTAACCACCACCACCACATTCCAGATACGGAATCTTTTCATCACTCCCAAGAAGTTCTTTTCTTTCATATTCAGTTCCCTACTCCCACCCACAGCTTGAGGCAACCACTGATCTGATTTCTGTCCTTATATCTTCACCTTTACCAAAATGTCATATAAATAGAATCATGGTTATATCGCCTTTTGTATTTTCACTGAGTGGAATGCTTTTGACACCCACCCATGTTGTTGCATGTATCAATAGTTCATGTGTTTTTATTGCTACCATTCCATTGCATGAATGTATCCATTCACTGACTGATAAACTTTTGAATTGTTTCCAGTATTTTGTGGTTACAAATAAAACTGTTATAAACATTTCAATATGAATCTGTGTGTAGACACATTTTCACTTCTCGGGGTAAATACCTAAAAGTGAGAAACTGCCAATCTGTTTTCTAAAGTAGTTGTACCAGTTTGCATTCATTTTAGCAAAGTATGAGAATTCCTGTTGCTCCACATCTAGATAATTCTATTTGCTCCACGTTTCCTTCAGCATTTGACATTGTGAAGTTTTGTTGGCTTTTTTGATTTTCTTCTGTGTTAATTTTAGCCATTCTAATAGGGCTGTAATGGTATCACATTGTGGTTGTGTTTTGCATTTCCCTAGTGATTAATATTGCATGTGTTTATTTCTTCTCCATATCTCTTCAGTGAAATGTTATTTCAAATTTTTGAACATTTTTAATCAGGTTTATTCATTTTCTTATTATTAAGTTGTGACATTTCTTTATATATTCTGGATATATCTTTTGTCAGATAGGTGTTTGTAAATATTTTCTTCCAAACTATCTATCTCTTAATTCTTGCAGAAAATTTTGTTATTTTTTAATTTTTTATATAACAGATCTTTACTTAAGTCAAAGGCAGACATATGTCTTCTATGTTTTCACATAGAACTTTCATACTTTGAAGGGTTACATTTAGGTCTATGATCCATTTCAAGTTGTTTTTTTTATATACTGTATGAGAAAATGACTGAAGTTTCTCTTTGATTTAAAAAAATTTTTTAATTGAAGGATAATTGCTTTATAGAATTTTGTTGTTTTCTGTCAAACATCAACATGAATAAGCCATAAATATATATATCCCCTACCTTTTGAACCTCCCTCTCATCTCCCTCCCCATCCCACCCCTCTAGGTTGATACAGCATCCCTGTTTGAGTTCCCTTAGACAAAACAGCAAATTCCCACTAGCTGTCTATTATCCATATGATGATGTAAGTTTCCATGTTACTCTTTCCATACATCGCACCCTCTCCTTCCCTCTCCCCATGTCCATAAGTCTGTTCTCTGTCTGTTTCTCCATTGCTGCCCTGCAAGTTTCTTTTTCTCTCTCTTTCCTTCCTTCTTCTTCTCTCCTTCCTTCCCTCTCCTCTTGCTTCCTCTTTTTGTCTTACACATGTCCAGTTAATCCTACAGTATTCCTCCATTTGTTGAAAATGTTATCACTTACCCATTGAATTACCTTTGCATCTTTGTCAAAAATCAATTTATCATATATGTGTCAATCTATTTCTGTACTCTCCATTGATTTGTATGTCTAACATTACAACAATACCACAAGTCTTAACTACTCTAACTTTAGAGTTAATCTTGAAATGAGGTAGTCATCCAACTTGTTCCTCTTTTACAAAGTTGTTTCTGTTCTTCTGATTCCTTGTTTCTCCACACATCATTTTTAAGTTGCAAAATTCAAATAATGTGTAGGCTATAGAAGTTCACCGATTATTAAGAACAATACAAACAATGCAAATGTATTTGTTTATACAAATTAAAACCCTTTTAAACCTAGTGAACCAATTAAAAGGGCATAAGAGAGAAAATTTAAGGAACTATAAATCAAAGATATCTACACAAATGTAATGGAGAACCTCAGGGACCACAACTACTATCATAGATTCCAAAACTAATTTAAATATATTTATTGGCAAATTAATCTCTTCACTTACAATGTATTTTGTTAAATATTTCTGAGAAATAGCTTTCTGTACAGTTTGGGGGAAAGGAATTTTCAGATGCATAGTTACTAACAATATTGGATGTATTTTCCTCCCTACCTTGCCTTCTTGTTTCTATTTTTAGTGAAAGCAAATGTATCCAAAATATGTTTGACATTTCCAAAGTATTAGAGATTTTGTAACTTCTCATGATGTGTGAGCAACAGAAAGCTCATTTGATGCTTGCCTGATAAAACAATTGTCACTTTGTACTATGATCTAGGTCATTGGCCAGCAAATCAGGACCCATGGGCCTAATTCTAGCCTGTGCCTACTTTTGTAATTAAAGCTTTATTGGGATACAGCCATGCTAATTTGTTTATGTATTATCTTTGGCTGTTTTCATGCCACAGGAGCAGAGCAGAGTAATTGCGACAGAGACCACATGGCCCACAGAGCCTAAAATATTTACTATCTGGCTCTTTACTGAAATGAATTTTAGAGAAGCTTCAGAGTTAAGTAAGGAAAAGAGGATTGAAGAACTATTGTGGGAAAAAAAATGAGGGTGTCTGGGTATCATTTACCAAGGACAGATATAAAAGATGGAAAAGTCTTTAGGGTCAAGCTCTAGAGAGTTTTGAACCCAAGATTAAGGGACACTGATTCTGTTATTAAGGTGATAAACAAAGTTTCTGAGAGGCAAAGTAACAATCAAATGTGTGACTATAAAAGCAGTAACTTCTGAAATATGGGTAAGGAAGTAAAAATATGCTATTACTGTTGTCTTGATGAGTCATTATGAAGCCAGTAGGAGTTTTAAAGATATTTTTGAGATGAAATTGACAGAGTAAAATGGCTTATTTGTTGTGAGGTCAAGAAAGGTGATGCTAACTTTGAAATAGGCAATCCTATTAACTGGAGCTAGGGCACTTTTGGATATGCTATTGAGTTGATATATTTGTGAGAATTCTACATGGAAGTGTCCATTTGGTAGCTGGAAATAAGAAAGTGAAGCTCAGGCAAAATAGTAGCTCTCCTATTAGTACCTTGATACTTCTGTCTTGGCCCTGCATTTTGCTATATATTGATGAAAACCATGGTGATAAGTTTAGCATTAGTAACAAAATGAAAAAGTAATTTTAAACTGCAATACTGATTCAAATATGGCAAAAAATTGAGCACTGGCAGGGTTGTTACCACTGGAATAAAATAGGAGGTGAAGGAAACATTGCCTTACATGTAACATTTCAGCTCCTAATACTAGTTATTGTTTACTGTTCTGTTTTAAAAGAGATAAATTCTAAATTCTTCATGGATAACAAGGTAAAAGCAAGTCATACATATATTCCTTGGATACTATAAAAGCCAGATATGTGTTTTATTCCTGATTCAGTCAGAATTGCTATATTTCCTTGTAATGAATTGTAATTTTAAACTTTATCCAGTGGTTTGATTAAATAGATAAAATGCTTCTATCCTCAGCTTATCAACTCAGTCTATAACTGATACTAAGAGTTTTATATTGTTTTTCTTATAAAGACAATAGATTGTCCTTGACTGGTAGTTCTGTAAGGACCCTTTATTCTAGTGATTTTTAGCAGCTAGCATAAATTCAGTGTCAAAAGTGCAAAGGATTTTAAGCTTCATATAATGTTATTGTTAAAGTTTTAATTTGCATCAATTTAATTCTCTTGTCAGTTGTCACACCCTATTAAAGATGTGCTTCATCATATGCTGAAGGAGCAAATTAAGTCTGAGGTAAAAAAAAAAAATAACGCGGCTTTTTGGAAAGGCTATCTATCCATGGGTCCAAATTCAGCCATATTGACTTCAGTTTGGTTCAGTTGCTCAGTCGTGTCTGACTCTATGTGACCCCCATGGACTGCAGCATGACAGGCCTCCCTGTCCATCATCAACTCCCAGCGTTTACTCAAACTCATGTCCATTGAGTCATTGATGCCATCCAACCATCTCATCCTCTGTCATCTCCTTCTCCTCCCGCCTTCAATCTTTCCCAGCATCACGGTCTTTTCAAATGAGTCACATCTTCGCATCAGATGGCCAAAGTATTGGAGGTTCGGCTTCAACATCAGTCCTTCCAATGAATATTCAGGACTGATTTCCTTTAGGATGGACTGGTTGGATCTCCTTGCAGTCCAAGGGACTCTCAAGAGTCTTCTCCAACACCACAGTTCAAAAGCATCAATTCTTCGGTGCTCAGCTTTCTTTGTAGTCCAACTCTCACATCCATACATGACTACTGGAAAAACCATAGCCTTAACTAGATGGACCTTTGTTGACAAAGTAATGTCTCTGCTTTTTAATATGCTGTCTAGGTTGGTCATAACTTTCCTTCTAAGGAGTAAGCATCTTTTAATTTCATGGCTGCAGTCATCATCTGCAGTGATTTTGGAGCCCAAAAATGTAAGTCTGCCACTGTTTCTACTGCTTCCCCATCTATTTGCCATGAAGTGATGGGGTTGGATGCCATGATCTTAGTTTTCTGAATGTTGAACTTTAAGTCAACTTTTCCACTCTCCTTTCATTTTCATCAAGAGTCTCTTTAGTTCTTCTTCACTTTCTGCCATAAGGGTGGTGTCATCTGCATATCTGATATTTCTCCTGGCAATCTTGATTCCAGCTTGAGATTCATCCAGTTCAGCATTTCTCATGATGTACTCTGCATATAAGTTAAATAAACAGGATGGCAATATACAGCCTTGACATATTCTTTTTCCTATTTGGAACCAGTCTGTTGTTCCATGTCCAGTTCTAACTGTTGCTTCTTGAACTGCATACAGATTTCTCAGCAGGTAGGTCAGGTGGTCTGCATTCCCATTTCTTGAAGACTTTTCCATAGTTTGTTGTGATCCACACAGTCAAAGGCTTTGGCATAGTCAATAAAGCAGAAATAGATATTTTTCTGGAACTCTCTTGCTTTATCAATGATCCAACAGATGTTGGCAATTTGATCTCTGGTTTCTCTGACTTTTCTAAAACCAGCTTGAACATCTGGAAGTTCATGGTTCACATACTGTTGAGGCCTGGCTTGGAGAATTTTGAGCATTACTTTGCTAGCGTGTGAGATGAGTGGAATTGTGTGGTAGTTTGAGCATTCTTTGGCATTGCTTTTCTTAGGGAATATAATGAAAACTGACCTTTTCCAGTCCTGTGGCCACTGCTGAGTTTTCCAAATTTGCTGGCATATTGAGTGCAGCACTTTCACAGCATCATCTTTCAGGATTTGAAATAGCTCAACTGGAATCCCATCACCTCCACTAGTTTTGTTCATAGTGATGCTTCCTAAGGCCCACTTGACTTCACATTCCAGGATGTCTGGCTCTAGATGAGTGATCACACCATCATGATTATCTGGGTCGTGAAGATCTTTTTTGTACAGTTCTTCTGTGTATTCTTGCCACCTCTTCTTAATATCTTCTGCTTCTGTTAGGTCCAGACCATTTCTGTCCTTTATTGTGACCATCTTTGCATGAAATGTTCCCTTGGTATCTTTAATTTTCTTGAAGAGATCTCTACTCTTTCCTATTTTATGGTTTTCCTCTATTTCTTTGCATTGATCGCTGAAGAAGGCTTTCTTATCTCTTCTTGCTATTCTTTGGAATTCTGCATTCAGATGCTTATATCTTTCCTTTTCTCCTTTACTTTTCACTTTTCTTTTCTTTTCACAGCTATTTGTAAGGCCTCCTCAGATAGCCATTTTGCTTTTTGGCACTTCTTTTTCTTGGGGATGGTCTTGCTCCCTGTCTCCTGTACAATGTCATGAACCTCTGTCCATAGTTCATCAGGCACTCTATCAGACCTAGCCCCTTAAATCTATTTCTCACTTCCACTGAATAATTTTAAGGGATTTGATTTAGATCATACCTGAATGGTCTATTTTGGCCTCACTTATCATTAATTTTTATATCTCTTAAGAACCCAGAATAACATTCTCTGGGCATCAGAGATTTGTAAATGGTGTCAAAATTTCACAGTTCTATTGAGAAGGCATAAACATTTCATGTTGAAATGTTTGTCTTCTTGCTATTGTCCTTATGGTGCTACTTTCCAATATGTTCATTTGCATTTGACTTTCTACCCTTACACAATAATCCCTTAAAACCTAGATCAGATAGATCATGAAGCTCTTCAAATTCAATGGCTCTTGCTTATTTCAGAGTAAGAGTACTTAAAAGGACTTACAAGACCCTACATGATCTAGGTTTCCATTCTCTATCTGACTCCATCATCTATTTCTCTCACCTGCTCTCATTCTAATATAGTTACACTTACTCAGCATCCCTTGAAAATGCCTCTGAGCCTTTACACTTGTTTTTATCAAACTACCTAGAACATTTTACTGCCACCTATTTATATTATTTACATACACTGCTTCCCTTCCTCCCATGTCTCTTGAATATCATCTTCTCACTGACAGTTTTCTTGAATGCATATTAAAAAATTGAATCTTTCTCTCCTCGGCACTTCCTGTCTCTCTTAGTTTAAACCCTGATCGTTGTCTTATATAATGCATATTTCGCCTGTATTTCTTCATATTATCTGTCTTTCCCCAACTAGAATACTAGCTCCATGAAGACAGAAATGTTCATCTATTTTAACTTCTAAAGCCATATGCCAAAACAGGGGCTGATACAAAGTGAGATTTCAGTCAATATTTGCCAGATGAATAAATTAGTTTGAATCTGCTGTGTCTGGTTTAGTGTATGCAACTTTTTCTTCCCTCTGCCCTTTCTACCTCTTTTCTTCCTTTCTTCCCAAGTGGGGCTGTAGAATAAAAGGACCTATCTTTTACCAGGGTTGTAAATTTCTGGTAAACTTTATCTCAGAGATAAACCAAATGCAAAGACAACACTGTTGATTATGCTAAAAGGAATATGGGAATGTCTATTCTGGCCTTACAGCTGTCTTGTTTTAAAAAGATAGAGGCTATGGGTTTTCTTAAATTAGGGTATTGTCTTTCTTCTGGGAAGGATGAGTAAAAAGCCAAGCTACTACATGTATACGAAGGGCAAGGTCAAATGACCTATCCATGTCTCCACTATTTTCTTCCCAATGCCTTGTACAAAGCCTAAAACTAATCAAGTATTACTCAAAAAATTGGTAAAAGAAAGAAGGCTAGGACAACTAATTCTTTCTGTTCCCACAGGACTACTCGTCACCTCGGCAAGAGATCTTCCTCCCCGGAAACAAGCAGAATGGGGGTGGTTGGTGGCCATGTTCAAACCCATTCTTGATACTGACTTCCACAATGCAACGAGTCAAGGTGTACAGCTTCCTGTGAGAATGTAAAATGGCAGCTCTCTGTGGTGGCCTGCCGGAATGCCAAAGGTAAGAAAGTAAAACCAGCTATCTTGGACGTTTTAACAATTCTTTGAATGCCAAGTATGGTGACCTCAGACACTATGTGAAAAGTAATGAGGTCTATCGCTGTGGGAGCTAATTAGATATTCCAGGCCATGTAACTTGTATTTCATAAACCAGAAACTTTTAATGGGCCTTTTTATTTCCTTTGGGTGTTCCTTCCTTCCTTCCCACTATAGGTTGTTGCTCAAGTATCTCTGGCCATTGCTAATTATCTATTTGCCTCAGGCAATACAGGATCTGACTGTCAGTCCAAGAGCAGCCTTGGGCAAAATAATTCACAACTATATTTACCCCAAATTATTCTTTTGGTTCTCTCTACAACAACACTTTCCATCATCACAGTTACCTTGGTGCTTTTAAGAATTTTCACTGCTTGCAGCTGTTTGATCCCATTCATCCCTCTGGAGGTTGAACTGTTAGATGTTAGACTCTGAGTCCCATGGGTCTGCATTTATTCTTAGCTAGCCCAGGGAATCAATACTCCAATATTTTCCAAGATTATAGAATTAAAAATGTATTAGTCTGAATTAAGGAACATCTCAGCTGCCCTCAACTTTTAGAATCTTATTGAATGATTGCATAAATATTTTATCCTTATTTGTTCCAAAAAGAAGTTTTGGCACCTGACAAGGTAAATACAATATGACAATATAATACATTGAAAATAAGTGATGGAGACTTGAGAGGAAAGACTATAGAATTCATATTTGCCTCATACCCTTCTAGATTTCTTTCTAAAATAAGAAGGAAAAAAGTTATCCAAGAGTAAGAGTGAAGAAAGTGGGAAAGCAGGCCGTGAAAAACTGAGAGATTTCAAAAAATGACTTCATGAAGCTGTGCCAATGGGAAAGAGTTTTAAAGGGTACTTATAAAGATTACCTGGGTTTCCCAAGTGGCTCAGTGGCAAAGAATCTGCCTGCCAATGCAGGAGACATAGGTTCGGTCCCTGGGTTGGGAAAATCTCCTGGAGAAGGAAATGACAACCCACACCAGTATTCTTGCCTGGGAAATCTAATGGACAGAGGAGCCTGGAAGGATACTGTCCATGGGGTTGTGAAGGAGTTGGGCATAATATAGCAACTAAGCAACAATAACAACGTAAAGGTTACATAAGTGGGCATGTGAATAATCAGAGTAGTATTAAGATTACTGAGCAACACTACATGCATCCTATGTGATAATGGAGCAATTGCTTCAAAATTATAGTCCATGTTCCTATACCGAGAAAAAAACATAGATGTAAAAAAAGAATGAAAACATCCAAGTATTCATAAATTTTATTTCTTACACACCTTTTCTAAAGAATATCTCAAGGATGAACTCTACCCACCCCCCCCAAAAAAACACAATTTTTTTGAGGGTAAACCAAGCAAGAGGAATGTATGGGAACTGGGAAACGATGGCGCCAATTCAAGTAAGTGCTGAAGTGACATCTCAACATGACAGCAGTTTGGCAGGCTTGCAGAACAACCAATCCAGTTTGGATCTAGTCGATAGAGACTCTATGAGGAAGGCTTCCAGGTAGTAGGATGGGGGTGGTGGTGGAAGAAATTGATAGACAAAAATGTGCAATTTAGCACTTGGAAAAAAAGAATGGAATTATAAAGTTAAATCGTGCAAGAAATAAGCAAAGGCCATTTGAAACTCCAGGGGGGGAAAGAAAGCCTGAAAACTATATAAAAAGTCATGAATGATCTAACTGTGAAACAAATTATACTATGATGTTCAGGAGTTAAAATATATATATATATAGGAAGACAGTACTTATTTCCACTTGAACCAATCCTCTTCATGTGGCTTGAGGATCATGGTATTGAGCTCAGGGTGAAGGGAATGCAGTCTCAAAATAGAACTTGGCCTATACTGAAGGTATTTATGTTGTCCCAAAAATGAAAATGCTCTTTATTGATTTTGAGGTTTTGCAGTCATTCTATGAAAAAATTATTGAAATGTTGACTTTGGTTGCAAACCATTTAAATGTAAACAATTTGATAATATAAAAGTAAGTATGCAATTCAAATTAGTTAGAACATGAGTGGAGGATCCTGGGATACATGGAAGAAAGGGTCAGTATGCTCATATCCTCAAAGTCAGGGAATTTGTGCATGTGAGATCAGTTGTGTCTAACTCTTTGTGACCGCATAGACTGTAGCCTGCCAAGCTCCTCTGTCCATGGGATTTCCCAGGCAAGAATAATGGGATGGAGATACAGATGGAGGTTAGAAGAAGAGCTAGTGGAATATTCTGTTTAATGCTACAAATGTGACTAATTAGAGAATTAAGCTCAGTAAAAAAAAAAAAAAATTGGAGGAGGAAAGAGAAAGGGGAAAATTAGTAAACTAAATCTGCATCTTTCAAAGGTAAGAAAATATATTGATATTATTTAGAGATATGGAGATTACCATCATAAATTCTCTGAGCAGAAACACTTAAATAAGTTGTGTTGTGAAAGTGGTACTACAGGAGTAAGATAAGGGGTTAGAAACTGTTGTCATTGTACCTTTTCTGTTTCTTTGTTTTACAGTGTATCTCTCCTCTTTATTTATTTTTTAAAAAATTTTAGAGTGTAGTTGATTTGCAATGTTGTGTTAGTTTCAGGTGTACAGCAAAATGATTCAGTTACACATGTACACATATTCATTCTTTTTTTCAGATTATTTACCTATATAGGTTATTACTGAATATTGAGTAGAGTTCCCTGCGCTATACAGTAGGTCCTTGTTGGTTATCTGTCTTATAATATAGTAGCGTGCATACATTAACATCAAACTCCTAATTTATCCTTCCTCCCCCCACTTTTCCCCTTTGGTAACCATAAGTTTGTTTTTGAAATCTGTAAGTCTGTTTCTCTTTTGTAAATAAGTTCATTTGTATCATTTTTAAAAGTTAGATTCCAAATGATGTCATATGATGCTTGGCTTTGTTTGCTTGGCTTACCTCACTTAGCATGACAATCTCTAGGTCCATCTGTGTTGCTGCATATGGCTTTATTTAATTCTTTTTTTATGGCATCACTTCTAGTGTTATAGCAGACTGAGTGTTCCAAGGGAGTACAGCATATTCAAATATAGATCCACCACATAGTAGTGGACTTAAAGAAGGCAAGGGAGTATCCCAATAAGCCCTCTAACCTGAAAAGAGGTCTGAAGTATGAGCTGGCAGTGTAAAATGGAAGATAGCTGAGAAAGAGAGGGATCCTGAATATGGATGAGAATAGAAGCACTGTCTGTATGGACACTGTGAGCTTTGATCCAGAAGCAAAGTACGGAAACTAAAGGTAGGATTTTGTACTAAGGTGAAACTGTATTTATTTTTTTTATTTTTAATTAAAAGATAATCACTTTCCAATATTGTTTTGGTTTCTGCCGTACAACAATGCAAATCAGCTCTGTGTGTGTGTGTGTGTATGTGTGTGTGTGTGTGTGTGCGTGTGCTCAGTCGTGTCCAACTCTTTGCACCTCCATGGATCCCTCTGTCCTTAGAGTTTTCCAGGCAAGAATTTTAGAGTGGGTTCCTATTTCCTATTCCAAGGCACATCAGCTACAAGTATACATATATCTCCTCCCTCATCATAGAGCACCAAGCTGAGGTCCCTGTGCTGTACAGCAGCTTCCCACTAGCCATCCATTTTACACACTGTGTTGTATATATGTCAATGCCACTCTCGAGTCGTCCCACCAAGAAAGGCGAGTAAGCTGCAACATTAAAGGGAAGTAAAGTGGACTTAGCTTGCTGGTGGCCATTAGTCATCAGCAACAAAAGCAAATCCTCTTTGGGGAAAATGTTCTTAATTTAGGTAGCACTCCCACACAGTAGTATCAGGTGATGGCCTCACAATCAAATAGCACCCAAGAATAGAGAAGAAAACTGAAATGAATGAAAGTAAGGAGAAAAAACCACCACACATTAAGACTCCCCAAATTACTGATACACAGATTGGAAGGCACATAATACAAAACCATTATGTTTGAAATGTATTTTTTTTAAAGAAACATTTGCAAACAATAAGAGCCCATTAAGAAGAGACTGGAAATGTTTGTAAATGAAATGAGATCTTATAAAAATAAGAAGTTATAACTAATAGAGTAAAAAGGTGATAACATATTCATAAAATGGAATTATATTAAGCTATGAAAATACATGAACAACAGCCACATCACCAATTTGCCTTTCTTGATTCTGTTCTTTCTTCTGAGATTCTGATCAGGGTGTGAATTTTCCAGAGTGATGGAAAATGTGAATCCACATATACAGGAAATGCAATGAATCTCAAGCACAAAAAGTAAAACAGACTCTGCCGAGACCCATTGTAGAGAACCTGCAGAATTTCAAAGACAAAAATATGTTAAAAGGTATCCTCCTAGGAGTAGGAATGATTACCCATGAAAGAAAGACAATTAGATTGGTAGCAGACTGCTAATTAGTAAGATCAAAACCAGAAAGTGTGCTTAGAAATAATGAATCACAACCTAGAAATGTGTATTCAGTAAACTACCTCTAAAATGAAATGAGGATGCTTGAAGAACACCATAAATTATGATACCTTCACCACCAATGACTTTTGCTAAGTGAAAGTGAAATCACTCCGTCATGTCCGACTCTTTGCAACCCCATGGACTATAGCCTACCAGGCTCCTCTGTCCATGGGATTTTCCAGGCAATAGTACTGAATTGGATTGCCATTTCCTTCTCCAGGGGATCTTCCCAACCCAGGGATCAAACCCAGGTTTCCCGCTTTGTAGACAGACTCTTTACTGTCTGAGCCACCACTTTTGCTAAAGGAGCTTCTAAAGGATGTTCTTCAGGAAAGAGTCACATTATCACAGAAGGACAATCTGAGCAAATAAGAAGGTAAAAACAAATATTAACCACAGAGTAAGCAATATAAATTAATAACAATAATAACAAATTTACAATGCTGGAAAACAAAACAGCATTTAATTTTGGAAAGTCATATTTAGAATTAACATATTCCAATGTCTTGATAGTGTTTGTTCATGTTTATGATATTGTTTAGTTAAATACATGAGATAAAATTTCAAGGGTGAAGGTTAAGAAATATAATTAACAAAACATAAAGACAAAAAGGACATTAGAGAAAAAACTCAACCCAAAATTGAAAGGAATAAAAAGAATTTTTAAAAGCATGATAAATATAAACTTTAAAGTAAGATAATATAAATAAGTCTTAATGTATATTCAATAAATATAAATGAACTAAACTTACCAGTGAAAAACAGATTATCGTATTGGGTAAAAATAGAAAAAAAAATCAAGTGACTGTATGATCTTTATAATAAGCAAGCCAAAAGCATGCAGTGCAGAAGGTAGAAAACCAAAGGACATGAGAAACTAGGTAAATATTGACTAAAAGGAAAGGAATTCTGGGATCATTATATTGATATCTGACCAAAAAGACTTTAAGACTAAAAGCATTATTAGAAATAAAGAAGGTCACTACATAAAGTTGAAAGAAGATCAGTCCACCAGGAAGATAACATAATTCTAAACTTGCATGAATGTAATATGTGTCAAATTTGGTGTGGCAAGAAATTGATACAATTGCATGGAGAAATTCATACATTCATCATTAAGAAACTTTGTAGAAAATTTTAACACACCTTTCTCAATAAAGTCAAGAATTTTTAGGTATCAAGTGTAATGAAAGGAAACTGGAAGCAACCCAAATGTTCATTTAATAGTAAAACAGAGAAAAAATATGATAAGATCATAAAATAGAATGCCATCAGCTATGACAGCTCTGAAAATAAATGAATGATAGCTGCATCAACAGTATGTACATAGCTCACAAACATAATGATGAGTAAAAGAAAACAAACATACAATAATACATACTGTATGATTCCACTATATAATATATAAAGACTATAGTACATGAAGTCAGTTTTTAAATTTAACAGTCAAATATTTATTGGTCTGGGGTGAGCTGTCTTTTCCAGATACCAAGATTTTAAAGCTCTTATAATTAACACAGTATGTTAGTGGACATAATTAAAACAAACTGACCAATAAATTAAAATAGAGATCTAGGAAATGTGCGTGTGTGTATAAAACTTTGATTGTATCACAGATGTTGTGTTGCTTACCACTGGGAAATAGAGAAGGACTCTTGAGTAAATGATACTGGGAACAATTGTCTTTCCATATAGAAAATTTAAAGCATTTGGATAAATCCTTAAATTGCACAATTCACAAAAATCAATTCTAGAAGCTTTGAGGACTCAATTGTAAAATGCAAAACTAAAACTTTTAGAAGAAAATATGGGAAAATCTTTCTGACCTCTGTAAGAGAAAGGGTATTTTTAAGACACAAAAGATCTGAGCATAAAACCAGAGATGTATAAATTTAACTGCTTTATAGTTAAGTATCATTATTCATTAAAACATACTAGAAAGAAAAGGAAATTGAAGCCAACTGGGTGAAGTTATTTGTAAAGCATGTAACTAACAAAGGATTAGTGACCAGAGTATGTTAAAAATACAACTGAATAAGAAAAAGACAGCCTAAAAGTAAATTAGAATAAATACAGAAACCGAGCAATTCACCAAAATAAAAGAAATATCCATAGCCAATGAGCAGATGGAAAGATTCATAAATCTTTTACTAATTCAAATGCAAATTAAGAGTGAAATAATATAGCACTACACACCCACTAGAATGGCAAAATATTGAGAAGCTTGACAGAGGATGTGTATCAACAGAAATACTGTTATGCTCAGCTAGTGGGAATATAAATGAGAGTGACTTTGGAAAATGAATTTTCTGTCTCTCTCAAAGCAGGGTATTTACATATCCTATGACCAAACACTTTCATATCTAAGAATGTGATTTAGAAAAACTCTTAAACATTTTCACTGGGAGAACTGTATAGGAATCTTCATAGACATAATGTTTGTAGCAGTCTAAAGCCAGAAACGATCCAAATGCCTAGAAATTGGAGAATGGAGGAATATATTAATATATATAGATATATACACATACTACATGCAGTCTCAAATACTGATTTGGCCCAAAAGTTCATTCAGGTTTTTCCATAAGATGTTATGGACAAACTTTGGGGCCAACCCAATAAATATAAACCAAACCAATCAATCCTAAAGGAAATCAACCCTAAACATGCATTGGAAGGACTGATGCTGAAGCTGAAGTTCCAATACTTGGTGGCCACCTGATTCGAAGAGCCGACTCATTGGAAGAGACCCTGATGCCAGGAAAGATTGAGGGCAGGAGGAGAAGGGGACGACAGAGGATGAGATGGTTGGATGGCATCACTGACTCAGTGGACATGAATTTGAGCGAACTCCAGGAGACAGTGAAGGACAGGGAAGCCTGGAGAGCTGCAGTCAATGGGGTCACAGAGTTGGACATGACCTAGTGACTGAACAACAGAATCTCAAATATAAGAAGTCTAGTTGGAGAAGACCGTAAATTTGGGTGTAAGCTTCTTGCCATTTGAAGCAGAGAGGGAATAATTGATTATATGAGTCATGCAACTCATGAAACCACATTTACAGAGACAAACAACTATTCCTGGTATTACAAGTTTACTCTTGACATTGGAACTAAAGATTTACTTCACTACAAAAACTTAACTATATGAAACTATTAAAACAAACACAAGGACTTCCCTCATGGTCCAGTGGCTGGACTCTGTGCTCCCAATGCAGGGGACCCAGGTTCCATCCCTGGTCAAGGAACTGAATTCCACATGCTGCAACTAAGACCCAGAGCAGCCAAATAAATATTTTTAAAAATGCATCCTAAAATTCCAGCTCCCAACACATATTGGGTGGGCCAGAAAGAAGATGTTGTTACAGGAAAAACCTGAACAAAGTTTTTGGCCAACCCAGTATATTGCTGACTTTTTTTTTTCACATAATCAGGGTTTAGGTAGTCACAGACTGCAGAGCCCCAGAAGGAAGAATGCATTGGAGCTTTGGGGAAAGCAGAGCTTGCTTTTGGCTGCACTGTCAGGCTCCTCTATTCCTTCCAATTAATATTCTAAAAATCCACATATACCCATAAGATGGCTTAGCTAAGTAAATGAATTGGTAGGCAACTACCCTGGGTTTGTTGACTCACCCAGATAGCAAGAAGACAGGGGAATATGGTTTTGTGTTATCCCTCTGTGTTTGGAACGTATCACCAAAGACAAAATGTGACTTAGTATAATAAGAATTCTTTTTCTGCCATTGGCCTTTTGAACATTTGTTTCAAAATGAACTCATTATGAATAGTTTGAAATATCATTTCATTTGATATAATAGATAATGCATGTATTTAATAATAATCGGTTACTTACTTTCACATTTATGAAGAATATATAAAGTATGAGATTTGGGAAAACTTCTAGGTCAACCACCCATGACACACACACACACATATTGTATCAGTATATATTATAAAGTGAAACATTCTTTCCATTGCATAAATACCCTTTACATCCTGACTCTGATGTATTTCTCTAACATCTCATACAATCCCCAGCACATGTTCACTGAGATCCTCTAATCAGAATTCTTATTCTCCCAGTAAAATTGCCCTCCTCTATTGTTGGTGCAGTCTCTCCCCCCACCCATTACTCTGTAATGCCCAATTATCTCCATCTAGTAATCTCCTTGTCTGCTTCAAAATTCAGCTCCACTGTTGGCTTCCTCAATGTCTTCATACCTAGGGAAATAATTGTTCTCTTATTGTCACATAGCATCTTACATAGATCTCAAGTTTTTTCTGTGTCTTTCTCCCTATGTCTTAGATTGATTCTCTACTTCAGCCAGTGAGATCAGTTCGAGACACTGGCATGGCTGCATGAATCTCCTCTAACAATGAATTGTTATTCATTAATTCTAATCACTTACAATTATTTATTGCTTTATGTTTGTTTTTTTTTTTAAGGTGCTTTGAGTTCCATTGTCAGTTTGATCCTACAATATTTTGGGAAGGAAGTATTACTTATATTTTGCAAATGAAGAACCAGGGACATGTACATGAGTTTCCTAAGACTGCCCATAGCAATTTCACAGTATCTGACAAAATTATATAAATATTTATCTCTTGCCAGCATCTTCACTCCTAGAAGACAGAAGTGGCAAAATATGAAATGATCCTTGTAAATAGCTATCAATTATAACACTATTTATAATAGCAGGAAGTTAGAAATAAACCAGTGTTTATCAAGAGGGAGTGAATAAATTAACTATAGGGCATCCACCCAAAGGAGTACTACGCTGCTATAAAAAGGAAAAAGAAATATCTCAATATCCTATGGAATGGTCTCTCCAGGATATACTGTTAAATGTAAGGAGAAGAATACTCTATATGATATATTTCATGCATATAGATATATTAATTTTTTATTATAAATATTGATTTATTTTTAAACTGAAGTATAGTAGATTTATGAACTTTTCGGCCAGCCCAATTGTTTTCCTGATGTTGTGTTAATTTCTGCTGCACAGCAAAGTGACTCAAGTTATATATATATATTCTTTTCTATATTCTTTTTCATTATGGTTTATCTCAAGATGTTGAATATAGATCCCTGTGTTATACAATAGGACCTTGTTATTCATCTATTCTTTACATAATAGTTTGCAGCTGCTAACCTCAAACTCCTAGTCCATCCTTCCCTCAGCCCACTTCCCCTTGGCAACCACAAGTCTATTTTCTATATCTTTGAGCCTGTTTCTGCAGGTTCATTGTGTCATATATTAGATTCCACATATAAGTGATGTCATATAGTATTTGTCTTTCTCTTTCTGAACTACTTCCCTTAGTATGCTAATCTCTAGGTACATTTATGTTTCTGTAAATGGCATTATTTGGGTCTTTTTATGGCTGAGTAATATTCCAGTGTTATTTTTATTTTTTGATAGAAACAATGGAGACTAAACCAACTAATAAAAATGTTTACCTGTAAGAGAAAAGAAATAGTACAGCTTGGAAGGGAAAAAGATCAACTCTGTATTTATCTGAAACTATCTTGTACTATAGTTTTGAATTAGGAAATATCTAAGTGGTTATATTATTTTAAAACAAAATAAAGCATAAAATTAATCCTCACAAATTTAAAATGTACTTTAAAATGTTTTATGTATCAAGCCACAGGATAAGCACATAAGGAAGAATTATTTTAAGTGACTTTAAAACACAGAGTTTTGACACTGTATCTGCTATTTAATCTATTCAAAGGACAAAAAGAATCAAATAAATGTTAGACTGCAATCAAATACCTATTGTAAGAAATAATATGGTATTGTTATTTTGAATTTATATGGGGTGATTTATATAAATGTCCTTAAGAGCCAAGATTTTGGTCATGAGCAAAAGAAGATAAAACTGTGAAATCAAAGGAGTTAAATATAGTCTCTGTAATCTTACATGTGAATTTGAAACATCACTATACACTACATATTTAGTTTTCTTTTCTATAGATTGCAAATCTCCTACCTCAATTCCTCAATTCTCTGAAGAGAAGCATAGAACTAATGATTGCCCCTAGCATCTAAGTTGTCATCTTTATATATAAAGTCCCATTAAATGAACCAGAGTTCCTTAGAGAAATGGGTGATTTCAGTTCTGAGACAGGAAATGTACAAGATGAACGTTGGGGCATCTAGTTTCAGAAATCTAAAAGGCAGTGTCATTACTGTCCTGTTAAAGGAACACAGAAAAATCCTACTGTCAGAGTCGGAATAATTTAAGCATATTAAGACTTAGAAGGACTCCCTGGTGGCCCAGATGGTAAAGCGTCTGCCTACAATGCAGGTGAGACCCGGGTTCAATCCCTGGGTCAGGAAGATCTGGAGAAGGAAATGGCAACCCACTCCAGTATTCTTGCCTGGGAAATCCCATGGACAGAGGGGCCTGGTAGGCTACAGTCCATGGGGTCACAGAAAGTTGGACGCAACTGCGCAACTTCACTCAGACTAATAAATGTGGTGGGACTGTGAACATAAGAGGATTAATAATAGTACTAAAATCAATCTAGCTCTTTCAGAGTTTATTAAAGAATGAACTTCCCATTCTCAAAATCAGTAAATAATGTGAATGAATGCAACATTTAACCTACTATTTGTATTTGAACTGTATTTTAGAGTCACTGAATAGCCTGTAAGAACATCCTTTTTAGAATGCCAAGTAATAAATTCATAAGGAATGATAATATTACATAAATCACAATTGTATAATTTCTAATAAAATGCTAGATCCAGGCAGCAGTCATCTCAGGCTGCTAAGATTATTCATTGAAAAGTGGATGAGGAAATTTAAAATAAATAGATGAGGCTGAAAGTACCTGAACCCATTGATCCATCTTAGCATGACCAAAAGAAGGCAGCCAGTCTTCATGTACCACCTGAAGGGATGCAATGGGAAGTAATATCCTAACAGGAAATACAAAGGATGGAGAAACATGTTAAATGATACCAGGATGATGTTGTTGTTCAGTCACCCAGTCATGCCTGACTCTTTGCAACCCTATGGACTACAGCATGCCAGGCCTCCCTGTCCCTCACCATCTCCCAAGTTTGCCCAAGTTCATGTCCTTTGTACTGGTGATACCATCCAGCCATCTCATCCTCTGACACCCTCTTCTCCTTCTGCCCTCAATATTTCCAGCATCAAGGACTTTTCCAGTTAGTCAGCTGTTTACATCAGGTGACCAAAATATTGAAGCTTCAGCTTCAGCATCAGTCCTTCCAATGAGTATTCAGTGTTGATTTCCCTTAAGATTGACTTGTTTGATCTCCTTGTTGTCCAAAAGACTCTCAGAAGTCTTCTCCAGCACCACAGTTCAAAGGCATCGATTCTTTGGTGTTCCACCTTCTTTACAGTCCAGCTCTCACAACCATACATGACCACTGGGAAAACCATAGACTTGACTATGTGGACCTTTGTCACAGAGTAATGTCTCTGCTTTTCAACATACTATCTAGGTTTGTCATAACTTTCCTATCCAGAAGCAATCATCTTTCATGGCTGCAGTCACTATCTGCAGTGATTTTAGAGCCTAAGAAGATGAAATCTGTCACTGCTTCCACCTTTTTTGCTTCTATTTGCCATGAAATAATGGGGTCAGATGCTATGATCTTAATTTTTTTTAATATTTAGTTTGAAGCCAGCTCTTTTACTCTCCTTCTTCACCCTCATCAAGAGGCTCTTTAGTTCCTCTTTGCTTTCTGCCATTAGAATGGTATCATCTGCAGTCTGTTGATGTTTCTCCCACCTATCTTAATTCCAGCTTATAACTCATCCAGCCTGGCATTTCTCATGATGTGCTCACTGTATAGATTAAATAAACAGTGTAACAGCAGACAACTTCATTGTACTCCTTTCTCAATCCTGAACCAATCATTTGTTCCATACAGGGTTCTAACTGTTGCTTCTTAACCCACCTACAGGTTTCTCAGGAGATAGATAAGATGATATCTGGTCT
Organism: Capra hircus; assembly: GCF_001704415.2. Taxonomy (NCBI): domain Eukaryota; kingdom Metazoa; phylum Chordata; class Mammalia; order Artiodactyla; family Bovidae; genus Capra; species Capra hircus. The sequence continues at coordinate 47,361,631 of NW_017189516.1, forward strand.
GATATTTCCATCTCTTTTAAGAACTTTCCACAGTTAGTTAGGATCCACACAGTCAAAGGCTTTAGCATAGTTGATGAAACAGAGGTAGATTTTTCTGGAAATCCCTTGCTTTCTCTATGATCCAGCGAATGGTGGCAATTGGATCTCTGGTTCCTCTGCTTTTTCTAAACCCAGCTTGGACATCTGAAAGTTCTTGGTTCGCATTAGGCTGAAGCCTAACATGTAAAATTTTAAGCATAACCTTAGTGGCATGGGAGACAAGTGCAATTGTCTGATGGTTAGAACATGCTTTAGTACTATCCTTCTTGGGAATTGGGATGAGGATTGACCTTTTCCAGTCCTGTGGCCACTCCTGGATCTTCCAGATTTGCTGACATATTGAGTTCAACACTTTGATAACATCATCCTTTAGGGTTTTGAATAGCTCTACTGGAATTCCATCGCATCCACTAGCTTTACTGGCAGCAGTGCTTCCTAAGGCCCACTTGAGTTCATGCTCCAGAATGTCTGGCTCTGGGTGACTGACCACACTACTGTAGTTATCCAGTTCATTAACATCCTTTTTGTATAGTTTTTCCATTTATTCTTTCCATCTCTTCTTGATCTCTTCTGTGTCTATGAGGTCTCTACCAGGATGATCCAGAACATGGTTAAATCTACAGGGAAAAAATGGTCTGTATTCCATAACAAATTTGTTTCATGTAGGGAAAAAAAAGGAATGGAGGAACTATTATAAAATAAAAAGAAGCTTAAGAGACATAAAAAAACAAATACAAGGACTTCTGTGGCAGTCCAGTTCTTAAGTCTTTGTCTTCCAATGCAGGGGGTTTGTGTTCAGTTCCTGGTGGAGAACCTAAGATCCCATATCCTCATGGCCAAAAAGCCAGAGCATAAACAAACAACAGAAGCAATATTGTACCCAGCAATCCCACTGCTGGGCATACACACTGAAGAAACCAGAATTGAAAGAGACACGTGTACCCCAGTGTTCATCGCAGCACTGTTTATAATAGCCAGGACATGGAAGCAACCTAGATGTCCATCAGCAGATGAATGGATATGAAAGCTGTGGTACATATACACAATGGAGTATTACTCAGGCATTAAAAAGAATACATTTGAATCAGTTCTAATGAGATAGATGAAACTGGAGCCGATTATACAGAGTGAAGTAAGCCAGAAAGAAAAACAGCAGTACAGTATACTAACACATATATACGGAATTTAGAAAGATGGTAACGATAACCCTGTATGCGAGACAGCAAAAGAGACACAGATGTGTAGAGCGGACTTTTGGATTCAGAGGGAGAGGGAGAGGGTGGGATGATTTGGGAGAATGGCATTGAAACATGTATACTGTCATGTAAGAAATGAATTGCTAGTCTATGTTCAATGCAGGATACAGGATGCTTGGGGCTGGTGCATGGGGATGATTCAGAGAGATGATATGGGGTGGGAGGTGGGAGGGGGGTTCATGTTTGGGAACTCATGTACACCCGTGGTGGATTTATGTCAATGTATGGCAAAACCAATACAGTATTGTAAAGTAAAATAAAGTAAAAATAAAAATTTAAATGTAAAAAAATAAAAATAAATAAAAATCTAAAAAAAAAAAAAAACAATGTGTGGGCCTTGTTGAGATCTTCATTTGAACAAATCAACTGAAAAAGACAATTTGGACCCAGTTATGGGAATTTGAATGTGAATCAAGTATTAGATGCCACTTAGAAATTATTGTTAATTTTAGTTGGATTATAATTATACTGATGGTATGTTAAAAAACATTCTTACTAAAATGGATGAATTTTCCTTCTGTATGTAGATTATATCTTAATAATCTTTAGAAACCTAGTTTTAAAAAGTGTCTGTTTCAGGAACAGACATCTGATATTTCTTGTTTGCTTCACACTGTTCAAGTGGGAGGAAAAAATACGGTGTATAGATGAGACAAGACTGGCAAAATGTTTCTAAATATTGAAGCTGGATCATGGGTACTTTTGTATATGTTTTTAAATTGTCGAGATAAAAAATAGAAAAATAAGTAAAACATGAGTAAAAGAAGGCACATCCTATTAGCAGAATGCCAACACAGCACTTGTAAGCCTAATGCTCTTTATGGTAACTACTGATACCTTTAAGAACTTAAACTAACAGCAGACAGGCTTATTAAATGTATCAATATAATACAACATCCTGACTTCTAGGACCTTACAATGGCTTAGGAAGATAAGAATCATCCTGAAATAACTGTAATGAAAAGTAGCATGCCAGGAACCCACAGATTTAGATCTGTTTCAGATGGAAGTCCTCTGGTTATCCACATATGCCGAGGGACTATAGAAGCTGAGTGACTGTAGGTGGCAAGGGCATTTCTCCTCCTGCTGAAATACTGGGTAGTTTGGGTGAAGAGAAAAACGGGTTCACACTTTAGTATATGAAGGGAATCTACCAAATAGATGCCCTAAGTCTGCATTGGACCCCAAGGGGTCCCTGCATCTGCTGTGCTGCAAATGCGAGAAACCTTTGCTTTGCCTTCCTGTGCTGAGAGCTGACCTGCCTGTGTTCATTCCCCTCCTTCGTAGGAACAGTCAACAGAAATTTTATAACACAAGGAATACTTTAGTCCATCAAGCACCTGAGGGGCTAAGTATGAATAGAGGTGACAGTACTCTGGTGTATGTCTCAGAACTGTTGGTTTGAGTTAGAGTGCTGGTGAAATTGATGGTGATGAGATGTATGTATGTTTGTGTGTTGTCTGCTCTTCTGAAAAAAGTGAGTAGACTAGATGTTTTATCATCTCTGGAAGAGAATAGGAACAGTAGTGGTGCTGATGGTGGGGAGACCAGCAGTGGCATTAGAAAGGAGTAGGCAGAAAACTTTGAGAAGCTTCAGAGTTAGCTGGACATAGAGGGGATGGGATGAGAAGAGGCTGGGCCCCTTCAATTGATTGTAGTAGACACCCATCCTAAAGGAATAAAGCTAGACAGTTGACCTAGTGAGGGAGTGCCAAAATATGAAAATAAATTACTACACTGAGAAAAAAAGTTAACCTAACCCTGATGAGGGACTGGGGTAGATAAGCATAGAGATACTCCATGTGAGTCACTTTTTTATGTGGCATGTAGAAATCAATGGGAGGAGAGTAGAAAGAGATTGGTAGAGCTTACTTCTTTGCCCATTAAAGACTTTTAGATGGTGCAGTAGGAATTAAGCTCTGAGAAGCAGCTGCGCTCCTGGAATAGGGACCTATTTAGATATTAAATTAACAGAAGGAAAGGAGGACCAGTCTGTTCATTATCATAGCTCCAAGATTTCATTCTATTGTAATGATGTGTTTTACATTTTAGATATAAAAATGGATAGCTTGAGGATCAGAGAAGTTTAACGCAACAAAAAATTACTTTGGGGGAAAGAACAAAAAGGATTCATGGATCACAAAGAATTAGAATTGAAACTCAAAGTATAGTATAGCTGTATGATAGCTGGAAATAAGAGAATGGATAGTGTCTATGTGATAGAGTGTATAAAAAGGCTATGGGTGAAGGGCTGTATTTTTATGAAGGTCCACTGAGGACCAGAAGGTGAGTGGGAAGAAAGGAACAAGAGAGAAAGAGTGGAACAGGTCATGATATAATCAGTCAGTCAGTTCAGTCACTCAGTCATGTCCGACTCTTTGTGACCCCATAGACTGCAGCACGCCAGGCTTCCCTATCCATCACCAGCTCCCGGAGGTTACCCAAACTCATGTACATAGAGTCAGTGATGCCATCCAACCATCTCATACTCTGTCGTCCCCTTCTCCCACCTACAGTCTTTCCCAGCATCAGTGTCTTTTCCAGTGAGTCAGTTCTTCACATCAGGTGGCCAAAGTATTGGAGTTTCAGCTTCAGCATCATTCCTTCCAAAGAAATTCCAGGGCTGATCTCCTTCAGAACGGACTGGTTGAATCTCCTTGCAGTCCAAGGAACTCTCAAGAGTCTTCTCCAACACCACATTTCAAAAGCATCAATTCTTCAGCACTCAGCTTTCTTCACAGTCCAACTCTTGCATCCATACATGACCACTGGAAAAACCATAGCCTTGACTAGATGGACCTTAGTCGGCAAAGTAATATCTCTGCTTTTCAATATGCTATCTAGGTTGGTCATAACTTTTCTTCCAAGGAGTAAGCATCTTTTAATTTCATGTCTGCAATCACCATCTGCAGTGATTTTGGAGCCCCAAAATATAAAGTCTGACACTGTTTCCACTGTTTCCCCATCTATTTCCCATGAAGTGATGGGACCGGATGCCATGATATTCGTTTTCTGTATGTTGAGCTTTAAGCCAACTTTTTCACTCTCCTCTTTCACTTTCATCAAGAGGCTTTTTAGTTCCTCTTCACTTTCTGCCATAAGGGTGGTGTCATCTGCATATCTGAGATTATTGATATTTCTCCTGGCAATCTTGATTCCAGCTTGTGCTTCTTCCAGCCCAGCGTTTCTCATGATGTAGTCTGCATATAAGTCAGATAAGCAGGGTGAAAGTATATAGCCTTGACGTACTCCTTTTCCTATTTGGAACCAGTCTGTTGCTCCATGTCCAGTTCTAACTGTTGCTTCCTGACCTGCATATAGGTTTCTCAAGAGGCAGGTCAGGTGGTCTGGTATGCCCATCTCTTTCAGAATTTTCCACAGTTTATTGTGATCCACACAGTCAAAGGCTTTGGCATAGTCAATGAAGCAGAAATAGATGTTTTTCTGGAACTCTCTTGTTTTTTTGATGATCCAGCGGATGTTGACAATTTGATCTCTGGTTCCTCTGCCTTTTCTAAAACCAGCTTGAACATCTGGAAGTTCATGGTTCACGTATTGCTGAAGTCTGGCCTGGAGAATTTTGAGCATTACTTTACTAGTGTGTGAGATGAGTGCAATTGTGCAGTAGTTTGAGCATTCTTTGGCATTGCCTTTCTTTGGGATTGGAATGAAAACTGACTTTTTCCAGTCCTCTGGCCACTGATGTTTAGTTGTCATTAGAAAACCAAAGCTAGAGTACTTGCAAGTGGAAAGGAAGATGATGATGAGTTGGATTTCCTTGTAGGTCTAGTAATAGAAACTCGAGCCAAGAGCCCACTCAGAGAGCATGAGAGACTGACCATTGGAGGAAAGTGACTCCTGCAACAAGAATTAAGCAGATAATGTGCATGTGTTCTCTTTTGCATCGCCAAAGCAGTCAGAATGGGATTTCAGTTTTAATCCACCAGCAGATTTCTTTAACAACTACTAGAAATTGTGTGCTGTATATGGACTGCCAGGTAAAATTTCTTGGCTGAAGAAAATGCTCTTTCTCTGAAGTTATGCTTCTTCTTACAGAGGTTGCCTGCCATGCAAAGACTGCAGAGAGCCAGGCTCTATGTAAGGCTCTAAAGAAGCACATTGTTAACAGCAGAATGCCTCTCTGTGATGGAGGGAGGGAGGGCTGCAGACTACAAGGGTAGCTGGAGAATAAGCCAGATCGCTGGAGTTTTTCCATGATGCAATCATTGCCAGGCTGGAGTCACCCTCTCTGACCCCCACATCCTGCTGTGTTTCTTCTCACTCATACCGCTTTTTGTCAGCAGCTTCTGATTTAGTAGAGATCCCCATTTCTGATACTACTTTGAGGGGGTTGCTAATTATCTTCCATTTATCTGTACAGCCCTGCATTTGCCATCTATTAGTCCAGAAATGTAAATGCTGTACATCCTTTTATATCTGGCTACACTACCTAATTATTCCTCATTTGTTTTTATTCTCTCTCAATTTAGCATCATCTGCAAAGTTGGAAATCATGTTTTCATATCATAATTAGGGCTCTAAGAACCTCAGAGAAACTGGCAAATACTCATGCCTTTGCTTTTCATTTTAATGGTGAATTTAAAAGTGGGAAAATAAATCAGGGCTGAAGGAAATAATAGACTGAAATGAAAGTTTCTGTAATATAGATGAGGAAATATGATAGAGCAAGATGGGGAGAGAAACTTCCAGCATTAAGGTGCCAAAGCTATCCCCTACAGTAAAGCCTGATGGTAGTAGATGAGCAGGATTGCTTCTTTCCTTTGCTGATGAAAATCATCTTCAGTTGTTTCACTCTATGTTTTCGGGTAGGCCAAGGGATGCACAATTTTGTTAACTGGATAAGCACCTTTCTTTAAGTTTTCAGAAAGATTTACTTTTTTATAGGACAGCAATCTGGATTAAATTTAATGAAGGTATGTGATTTGACCTGACATGGCCACTAGTGAGAGAGAATAGAAAGAATCCATAGATCTAAAATTCCCAGGGAAGAAGGAATGGGAACACAGCAACCTGGTGAAGAAGTTCTTGAAATTATTACCATCATTCCTACAAACAGTCACCTCCTTGAAGCAGCCTCTCCCATGAATCAATTACCTCTTCATCTTCAGAACTTTATTCAAGATTCACGTCTAGGATTTCCTAAAGTAGCTGCATCGGGTTCTAGATCATCTAGAAATTTTTCCCTATGTGCATGTTCCCTTCCTGATTCTTTCATAATTTGATCTGCATCCCCGGACTATAAGATTTGAATTTGTACCTTTAAGCATTTTTGTATGTATTATTTATGCAAGCATTGGTATGTGTATTTGTCCTCCATACTACATTAGTTAGAAGTCTTAAAGGCAGGCTTGATGTATCAGTCATGCCAAATAAGGTTAGGGTTCAGTAACAAACAGCCTTCAAAAAGCAACAACTTAAGGAATGATGTTTATTTATCACTCATATTTCATGTCTGTTACAGTGGAGGTCAGCAGTGGAGGTGGGGGCGGCGGGGGGGGGAAGATAAGACTTTGCTTATCTTTTCTCACTGATCCAGGTTGATGGAGGCTTCCAGATACTTGCTTATGTAATTCCAGAGGGAAGGAAAAAAGAAACTAGAGAACCATGTTCTGGCTTTTAAAGTTTCTTTCCGTAAGAGATACAAGTCACTTATGATACGTTGTGTAGGAATATTTAATTGTCCTATAGGTAGGGGTTGGGATTATTTGTGAACAATAGCACATTGTATTCCAAATGGTGCTTGTTATCTTTATTATATCTTTTCATGGAACTACTAAGAGTAGTTCTCTGCATACAATGACTACCAGTGTCTTCAAAAGTACAGCTAATTGGCTAAAGGAATAATTTGGATATTTTTTCCTTAAGACATTACTAACTTCTTGACCTGGTGGTCTGCCTTCCAATTCTTCTTGCCCACTAACATGTCTCTATGAGATTGTTGTAAACCAAATTATATTTCTGTGTAACTGGTAATAGACACAGAGAAGCAAAGTTAAAAGTCTAAGTATCCATTTGACCAAAAGTGATGATGATTCAATGAACTTTGAAATAATTCTTCCCCCTTTTTGAGGAATCAAGCAAAGTAATTGCAATAAATTTGGACCATTGTATAAACTGACCTTTGAGTATTAATATAGTTATTATCTTTTAAATTTTTTATTTTATATTGAACTATAGATTTACAATGTTGCATTAGTTTCAGGTGGACAGGAAAATGATTCGGTTATACATAAATATGTATATATTCTTTTTCAAATTCTTTTCCCATTTAGGTTATTATAAAATATTAAGCAGAGTTCCTGAGCTGTACATTAGGTCTTTTTTGGTTATCTATTTTAAATATAGTAGAGTGTGTGTATCAATCCCAGTCTACCAATTTATTTCTCCCCTTTTCCCTTCCCCTCTGCTAACACTAAATTGATTCTCTGTGAGTCTATTTCTGTTTTGTAAATAAGTTCATTTGCATCATTTTTAACATTCCACATGTAAGTGATATCATGTGATATTTGTATTTCTCTGTCTATTTTAATATACTAATTATCTTGATTCCATATTTTAAAGCTATCAAATGTTTAAATTTTCATACCTGTAACTCTATATCCCTGAATGTTTTGTGCCTTGCTCTAGAAGGCCTAGAAATTGAATTCGGCAGGCTTGCCAACATGCTACCAGAGCTGCTATCATCAGGAATTATTTTCACCAAGAGAGAGCTTGTTAGAGGAGGGAAAAGGAATAATACTAAGAATTTAATGGAATATGTTAGAAAGTCGCAGACCAAGCAGAGTACCGAAGATCATTTGAGGGGCAAAATACACTTTGTATATTGTCAAAAGACAGTTTGAGGAGGTCAGACCTGTTTTCTTTTGTTTTATTTACAAACAGCTTTAATCAAAACTGGAAAGGATGGGAGATAGCGAGATGAAAAAGAAAGGCGTAGAATTTTAGTTTGGCTGGTTTTAGGAGTCCTTTCCATTCTTTGGCAGTGCTCCATTACTTAATCCTTTGAACATGATGAACTCAATCTCAGAATCAAATGCACTTTTACTTAAAATGTTTAAAAGCTCTGGCAAGGAAAACATGGGAATCTTATTTTGGAAGTGTCGGAACCATTTAAAATACTAAGCCATCCAGCAGAAATGCTGAAAAAGGCTTCTCCTTTACCTCTTGTTCCATCCACAATTTCCATCTCCAGCCTCATCCTGGCCGCACTACCTCAGGGTCCTCAGAGGGGGCTTGAAAACACAAACTGCTTCTGGGAGTTCAGCTTCTGCCTTCATAATCAAGGGCACCTGCATGGCTTGCGTCAGCCAGTACAGACACTGGACACCGTGGGGGCCCATGTGTAAGAACTGACATCTCCTGCGGCTTCTGCAGCCTTGGCTTTCCACTGCCCGTGATCACAAACTCCTGGACTGGCCAGCTGAGGTTAGCCCTGCTGAGCTGGCTGCTGCTTCCTGTCTTTTAGAGGGGAGGCAGGAGAAACACAGCTTGGTTTTTAAAATCCTTTCCATTAGGTGAAAGCAGATAGATGCTTTCTGGAGAGATGCCAGACATTTCATAAGTAAAAGCAAGAATACACGCACAGACACACTTATGTTACTATTTCCCACACACATTTGTGACTAATCATGTTTTAAGCTCTGAGATATGTGAGGTTATTCAAGACTTGAAAATAAGGTCTAAACTTTTCAAAAAGATTTTATTTAGAAAGAACTTAGTAGTGATGTTCTAGTAGGTTAATCTAATTTCCAAAAATAGTCAAATACCTGGCCAGGTGTATAGAATCACTGAACTTTAAAGTTGAAAGCAACATTGGCAGTCATGTAGTCTGATCCACCCATTTTACAGATAGAAAAGCAAGGCCCAAGGGGTGCAATGACTTGGTAAAACTCACACAAATTGTGAGTAGTAGGGTCAGTAGAGGAACTCAGAACTGCTTACTTCTTGTCCTTGTTCTTTCCACAGTGCAACACTAAATATACCTACAAATATCTATTTCCTTTGGGAAGATCCTTGAATTCTCTGAAAAGCGATACTTCCTTTAAGCTAAAATTAAGAATTTTAGAAACAGAAGAGTTCATAAGGACCGTTAGGCCAATCTCAGTGTGTATTCTTGAAGTTAATTAACAGTATCAGGAGGCGAAAAAGAAGCATGTTGATTTCAGGGCAAGTTGATTCATCTTAAAAAATTAGTGCCACAGATATTTGTTTACAGATTTATTGATATGTATTTCTTATAACATACCGTTCACCCATTTAAAGTGTACAATTAGGTGCTGTTGGTATATTCAAAGTTGTGCAGTCATGACCACAATTTAATTTAAAATTTTTCCTTAACACTAAAGAAACCCCACACCCATGAGAAGCTACTCCCCCAGCCTCTGGCAGTGACTAATCTACTTTCTCTCTATATGCATTTGCCTATTCTGCCACAGATAATTGAATTGTGTGTGTGTGTGTGTGTGTGTGTGTGTGTGTGTGTGTCTTTGCAAAGACACTTCCCTCCAGGCCTTGAGCTGGGACTGCTGGAGAACCAAAAAAGACATTATCAAGGCCAATGCCATCCTGAACAGGCAACACCAATGCCGACAGAGGGAAAGCCCAAAGCCCCAAGGACAGGTAAGCTAAAGGACTAAGAGCTTGCAGCACCAGAGTCGCAACTCTAAGAGCTGGCTGGGAGACAAGACAGGCTGAACAAGAGAAATTTATGTCAAAATAGAGATGGATCCCAGTATCTACTGGGCTACCTGCAGGGGCTGGGAACCTAAAGGAGTATCAAATAAGAGAAAAGGATAAAGGGTTATTGCACTGAAATCTGGAAAAATACCACCAGACAAAGAAATCTTATTAAATAGTTTCATATATCCTCCTTCCCTTAGAATATACCTTCTGGAATTATTTTATTTAAAAATAATACTAAACAACAACAACAGAATAATATTCATCATTACAGAAGCAGTGTATATGTACTGTAGAGACTTAGAGAATACAGATAAGCAAAAATAAGAAAACAAAGGCATTTTATTTCTATAACTGAGATTTTCACTATTAGCCTTTTAGTGCATATCTTTCCAGAATAGGCCCCACCTATATCTACTTCTATCCATGGATGTTATTGTCTAGTCGCTCAGTCATGTCTGACTCTTTGCTACCCCATGGACTGTGGTCCGCCAGGCTCCTCTGTCCATGTGATTTCCTAGGCAAGAATACTTGAGTGGGTTGTCATTTCCTTCTCTAGGGGATCTTCCCGGCCCCAGGATTGAACCCTCATCTTCTGCATTGGTAGGCAGATTCTTTACCACTGAGCCACTAGGGAAGCCCCTGTCCATAGCTACTCTTTACCAAAATTAGGTCACACTGGGCATGTATCTTGCTGTCTTCTTTTAATGAAACTTACTTCTAATACACAGAAAGAAGCTAAGAATGTTCTAGGAACCACATGGAATCAAAGAACCTTATTAAAAACTTTTTTATTCATTTACTTTCCTGTACTAGCCAACCACTGTCACTGGGATGATGACATAAAAGGAAAGGGAAAGATAGGAGGACCCCTGGTTCCAGCTCCTTTATTTTTTTTAAGTCTTCCTTACTCATCAGTAAGCTGCAGGTAGACGAGATTGGTAAATGTGCTTTTATGAAGAAATGAAGCAAAATCAACTGGGTTGGTTTTGTGCAGCATTTCCTCTCTTGTGCTAAAAGCTTGTATAAGCTATGAAAATGAATTGGATAATTTCTGTGATTCTGTAAACAAGTTAAGTGCTCCTCCATTTGCATTTAAAAGTGGCATTGCATCATATAATGATGAACGGTAAAGTGTATGCTAATGATTAAAATTTTTAATTTTGCTTAACTTTGAATAACATTAAATAGCTAATTAAACACACTGTGCTACGTTTAGAAAGAGTAAGAGACCATAGAAGAAAGGAATGGCTTTATATTTTATTGCCTTTCCTGGCATTTTTTCCTCTGCGTTGTAAACAGAATCTCCCACACTTTCATTTTTCACTGGGCCCCATACATTGTAGGTAGTTCTGCTTGAGGGTAGAAAATAGCAAGGAACACAGAGGTGCATTTCTGGGCTAAAACAAATCGGGAAACAACACATGGGATTGGAGAGAAGGGGATGTGAGCACATGATCTTTGAAGGTCACGCTGGAAAGAATGCAATCTATTACAAAAGCCACAAGGACCAGCACTTCCTTTAGCAACAGATGAATTCTTCCTCTGTGTTATAATGCATACAAATGTTACTGTTTAAAATACTGATATCATTCTACTTTTTTCACTTTCATTTTTTATTGGAGTATAATTGCTTTACAATGTTGTGTTAGTTTCTGCTGTACAACATCGTGAATCAACCTTATGTATACATGCTGCCATCCTATCCCTCTAAGTCATCACAGAAGACTGAGCTGAGCTCCGTGTGCTGTACAGCTGCTTCCCGTGAACTGACTCTTTCACACATGATAGTGTGTATGTGTCAATGCTACTCTCCCAATTCGCCCCACCCTCTCCCTTCCCCCTGGGTCCACAAGTCTGTTCCCTGTGTCTATGTCTCTATTTCTGCCCTGCAAATAGGTTCACTGGTATCATTTTCCTAGAATCCACATGTATGTGTTCATATATAATAGTTGTTTTTCTCTTTCGGACTTACTTCACTCTTAAATACTGATTTCATTCTCAATGCAAATGTGCACGCAGGCAAACAAGCAAAGAGCCGACAACACTGTACCTGAAGTTCCAGAGCAGTGGATCGGGTACAATAAATAGAGAGGGACCAGAGGCTGGGACAATAGGTGAAGGAAGGTGGCATTTGATAGGACCTTCAAAACATTAAAGAGTCACTTAAGATCTAAGCAGAAAACCTCAGCTGTGGGTCCTTTAATCTTTGAAGACCCATCATTTCAGAGGTAATCTTTCTTTTAAATGTGGCTGTTACCTGAGGGGACATCTCCCTCTAGTCTTTACTCAGAAAGGTCTCTTTGGGGGAGAAAAGGCCCAGTTATCCTTTTATTCTGTTTTCAAGGAGCACATGGAATCTTTTCTGCAGCAGCCCATGGGTTTGCCACTTTTCTCAGAGCTCCAGCCCTGGGGCGGAACATGGTCAAGCCTCAGTGCGGGAGACCCTGGGGACAAAAGACAAACACCCAGATATCAACATAATTACTCCGGAGACCAAAACATCATGCTGTTTGTTTTTCTGCCTTGTCTAGCCTTCTCCTCCCCTTGTTGTCGTATTCATGCTTGAAGGAACAGCTGTTATTCATCCTATACAGTGCTATAAAAAGCCAGCCTTTGGCTCTCTTTGCTCATCAAACACAGCTCATTGCAGGCTGGTGCTGGCTCCGGGGGTAATAGGTACATTCGATCAACTGGCCATTCCTCCGGCGTGACCCATGTGCAGTCTCCAGAGGTCAGCATTTCTGGGCCTTGCCTGCATTAACAGAGAGGAGGCAGGGCCCATGAGGAGGAAGCATTTGGTTATGACTGTAGCCTGACTTCCAACCTCGATCTCTTTCAGTCCCCCCTGCCTCTGAACATGGGGGAATGTTCATGCCTTTGCTTCCAAAGGCAGCTTTTATAGTAAGTGAATTCTCTCTAATTTATTTAGCTTTTCTTGTGCCAATATCCTAATAGTTAGACAGCAACTCCCAGTAAGTGGTTGATTACATTCAAGCAAATACACAGATGAGCAATTAAATGCATTCACTTGCACCTTAGCAGACCTGAGGTGGTAGGATTATCTCATAGAAATAATTATGGCTGCTCCATCCTGCCTTGCTGTGGTTGGGGAAAAGTTGGCTCTTGAAATTGGCTTTGGGTCAAGTGGGCTGTTGCCTGACTGTTTCTGACTGAGAACTCTTAAGGTGTATGTGTGTGTGTGTGTGTGTGTGTGTGTTTAAAATTAGGTTTATACTAAATGCCATGCGGGTCTTTTGCAAAATGGAGTCTTTCCAGCTGAGAACAGAGATCCTCATGCCCCATATAGACTAAGTTAGGAGATTTTGTATCTGTTATGAATATTTTTAATTGCAAAGGGTTGTTTGCAAGCATTTCCTTGGGAAACATCACAGTCTCATGGACAGAGTAGTTGAGAAACAGGAAAACAGCATAGCCCAACTCTTCTACTGATTGGGTGGGTGACCTTAACAAGCCATTACTATCTTGTGCCTCAGTTTTCCTTGGATTATTACCTCCCCCAGAAGCTCATCATGAGGTGCAAATGAAAAGTGCAGAAGAAAGCAATGTCTAGGCTCTTGAGCCCGGTGGAAATGATGTAAACACAAAGCTGTTTTAGGTCTTGCTCTGCTTAAGTAAATACAAAGCTGTTTGCTTTAGGTCTTGTTCTGTTTGATGGGTGCAATCAGTTCAACAGGAATGAATTGTTCACCTAAAGAATTTTGTTCCAAAGGAGATTAGCCAGAGCCAGATACTGTAATAATAACTATAACTTATGTAACAGAAAAATGAGGATGTGGGAGGGGAGATTAACGTTTGCTAAATGCCTCAGTGTCAGTCACATACTGTACCTCACCGAACCTTCACAATGACTCAACATGTTACGTGTGTCATGATCACCTTCTCATGGCTATAGCAGGAAGACAGAAAACAAATCAGGCTACCTCAATCATTTTTTGGATGTGAGGAAACAGAATTGGCTGAGGTAGAAAAAAAATGAGGAACTGCTTCAGTACCAAGGAGATAAATAGTAGAGGGTGTAAAAGTGGTGATAATAGCTAACATTTCAAAAAGCAGCACAGTATAAGCAGGAGCAATGGGGTCAAGGCTGAATAGAAACAAACTGGCAGTAAACCATCCAGGGAATAAACATAAAAAGTAACTAGAAAAGTGATCATAAAACCTTTAATAGCAAAGAATATTGATTATTCCTAGAAGTCTTCTATTAGCTCTTATGTTTCTATGGATATATTCAGGTCTGTAAGCTGAACACAAATTAATTTATTAGTTTTGATCCAATGTGTTGTTATATCTTCCTGCCTCTCAGTTATCCACACACAATCCTGCTGTGTCTGATTTCTTTGTGTACGATTGACTTATGCATCTTATTCAAAGTGAAATCGTAGAGCTTACAGGAAGCAGAGTTTCTGTTGAAATTGTATTGCTCCTCCCAAGTTCAACGTAGTCTGTTCACCCCACAAGGCAGGCTAGTTGCAGACAAATGCCAGAGGGAGGGCAATGAGACAGTATTTCATTAGTAATACAGATTCTTTTTCTCTTTGTAAACTGTTCTGTTACAAACTGAAGCCATCATGTCTGTGATATCATGTTTCTATTAATAAATAAACAACAATAACTTTATTGACCGTTAATAAACGAACATCAATTGTCTAGCACATTGCAGATACTCAAAGCAGACAGCCACATGGTTGCTGTTGCCATTATTATTAATATTATCCTCCCTTTTGCCTTTTTTAAAATGGGTAATCATGGAATTAATTGCATTCTTTATCAGTTCATATAGTGTGCAAGTACTTTTTTTCATTTTCCATCATTAATAAATAAGTCAAAAAATTAATCCATTTCAAAAGTTTAGAACTCAAACTGACACAGGACTTCAACATATGCATGGTTCATTTCTTTTTTGTCTAATTTTTATTGGAGTATAGTTGATTTACAATGTTGTGTTAGTTTCAGGTGTACAGGAAAGTGAATCAGTTATACATATACATGTATCCACTCTTTTTTAGATTCTTTTCCCATATAGGTCATTACATAGTATTGAGTAGAGTTCCCTGTGCTATACAGTGGACCTTGATTAGTTATATATTTCATATATAGTAGTGAGTGTATGTCAATCCCAATCTCCAAGTTTATCACTCAACCCGTCTTCACCCCTGGTAACCATGAGTTTGTTTTCTGTATCTGTGACTCTATTTCTGTTTTGGAAATAAATTCATTTGTGTCATTCTTTTAGATTCCACATATAAGTAACATCATATGGCATTTGCCTATCTCTGTCTGGCTTACCTTGGAAAGGAAAGGAAAGGAAAATGAAGTCGCTCAGTCATGTCTGACTCTTTGCGACCCCATGGGTCGCAAAGCCTACCAGGTTCCTCTGTCCAAGCGATTTTCTAGGCAAGAATACTGGAGTGGGTTGCCATTTCCTTCTCAAGGAGATCTTCCTGACTGAATATATGCCCAGGAGTGGGATTGCTACGTCATATGGTAGTTCTATTTTTGTTTTTTTTAAAGGAACCTCCATCATGGTTTACCAATTTATAGTCCCACCTACAGTGTAGGCAGGTTCCCTTTTCTCTCCACCCTGTCCAGCATTTCTTGTTTATAGACTTCTTGATATGCATGGTTCATTTCCAATGGAAACTCCACTTTAAGGCATTGTGCTCTAGTACTTACATCTTAAGGCAGAAAAGTGCTTTGCACCTTAGTTACGAGATTCCCCTCTCCCTGCCACTCCCCACAACTGAACTGCAATCAGACCTGAATTACCACTGCCAGTGTTTTATTTTTTATGCTGTTGTTTTATCATACAGAATCAGATATGAATTGTGCCCTTAGGAAACTTATCATTGTGTCAAATCCAAACTAGGAAGTATTCAGATACCCACTGGGTCACCTACAAATAGCAACCATCATTAAGACTATTATTATAACTTATTATTACAATAGCAATAACCTATTCTTTAACTATAGTGTGTCAACACAGGCACTGTCTGAGCTCAACTAGTCCTCCAACTTTCTTTCTTACGCCATTTTATGTCCTGGTGTTCTGAAGACAGCCCCATTTATAACAGTGTGATTGAGCGGAGTGGAGGAAGAGTGGCATTGTGAACAAACCCAAGGGAATCCATGAGTCTGGGGGTACTTATGCCTCATGGGTCCTAGCAAACAAGGAAGCAAACCACCAAATTAGAAGTGACTCTGGGTTGTATATAGAGATTTGGAATATGTTTAATGTCGTGAGGTCACAGCTGAACAGAGTTTCCAGAATGCCACTTGTGTGCTCATGGGTGATATGGAAGTACAAGGGGCTCCAGGGTAAGCCTACGTAGAGAGAACCTTAAACAGTCTCAAGATATTTCCTGGGAGTGAGTCATCTGTGCCTTCAAAGGTGACATGGATATGGCAGGATTTGGCACCAGGTCTAAAAGAGTACTCTGAATGAGATCAAAGTGTAGATACAGAACACTAGGTGTGCCACAGATCATTTGTTAAAAATTCTTTCTCTGCCCTTTATTTTGTATCAAAAGTTTTGGGCTACTCCAGCCTGATATCTTTCTCCATTATGTTAGTTGGTATATACTTCCAGTGGTTTTGCCTTGACATAGCAATCACTTATAACAGTTTATGAAATAAATTTTATCAGAACGGGAAGGGAAAAAAACTGTTTCTTCTTTCCTGAAATTGCAGAAATGCAGACAGCATTTTGCATTATAATGTATCCTGTGATATTTGTGACTCTGGAGTCTCAAAAAAGACACTCAAGTTTAGAGAATGTTACCATGTCCTCTGAAGGTTTTCATTAACATAAACATTTGTAATTATAATCCTGATGATCTTTTTGCAAATCTGATGCCTTACCATTAATATTTTTAATATGTATTTATTTAGTTGGCTGTGCTGGGTCTCAGCTGCAGTACGCGGCATCCTCATTGTGATGCGCAAACTCTCCAGTTGTGGCATATGGTCTCATTAGTTGCGGCACGGGGGCCCAGCCACTCACTGACATGCGGGATTCCAGTTCCCCAACCAGGGATTGAACCCAGGTCATCTCTTGCATTGTGTGGTGAACTCCCAACCACTGGACCATCAGGGAGGTTCTCCATTAATATTTAAATTGGGTCTCTGTTTTACAAAAAAGTATAAAAGCATGCAAAGTTTTTCTTTTTTTTCTTTAAAACAGAAGGGAATCTGTGGCAGCAGACACAGAAATAAAAAAAAAAAAATTACTGGCACAGGTTGGGTTTCCTAAGAAACAGAC
The DNA here is from genome assembly GCF_001704415.2 of Capra hircus. Lineage (NCBI taxonomy): Eukaryota > Metazoa > Chordata > Mammalia > Artiodactyla > Bovidae > Capra > Capra hircus. Next base: position 47,378,908 of record NW_017189516.1, read on the forward strand.
AGAATTTAGGCTTCACAATGCTTATTAAGGAGTGTCCTTGGGACCAGTCCCTGTGAAAGGAAGGAGTAATTGGGTGGATGGAAAGGATGAGTTATGCTGTTGGCCTGACAGTCGCCTCAACCAACCCGGGGAAAGTACCTTCTGAGTTGTCCTGAGTTAGCCAGGTCTTTCTACTCCCACATAACAGTTGTTGGATACAGGCCACCATGCAGTAGTGTGCTGGAGCTTGCTCACTCCGGCTCCCACGAACTGATTATGTGCATTCACAGCTCAACATTCAGTGAAGTCAGTCACATCTGTAGCTTGAAATCAGAACTGGAAGGAGTATTTACTTCATGAAAATTAAAAAATCAATCAACAAAGATTACAAATCTGAGTTTGTTTGCTTGTTTTACTGGCAACACCATTGTTAAACATTTACCAGAATACCATTGCTACCCCAAAAAAGGAGTTTGATTTTGAGTGAGGCGAATCTCTGAAATTCAGCTATACTAAAGGGGCTGAGGATGGAAGGCTGTGTTCTGACAGCACTAACAGCAGCTGGGGTTATGTGGTGTCCACCACAATGGTGATTCTGTTGGTTTGCTACTGAAACAGAGGATTTAAAGAGCCTTTGATGCATTTAAGTTGACAACTGATGACTCACAACCTGGAGAAATTAACTGAACAGGGAACAGATGACTGAGTGTGGTGAACCCACACTGAGCTCAGTTAGGAGCAGACAAAGGAAAATAAGTTAACCTCCTTTGGGGACTCCGCGAGGATTGTGGATACTTCTGGATTATGCCTTGAGGTTGTTGGGGACTATGTCACTAGAGAACTATTTTTGCTAGAAAAGCACTGGAAAAAATTTAATCACAGAGTGTAGGCTTAGATTTTTGCTACTGTTAATGTTTTCTTGTGGCTAAAAGCAATTTGGGCATGCGGGCGAATTCACAAAATAACATTGGACTCAAATTAGTGAGCTGATCAGGTTAAAACTGAAAATAAATTGAGAAGAGTGGAGCATCACTCTTTATGAAAACAGATTCTCAGCACTGCAGGTGGACCCCGTTTGCACCATCGGTGGATCGGTTGTCTGTCCTCATTAACAAGTTGCTGCCACCTTGCTGGAGGATAAATACAGGGTTTAAAATTTGGGATTCTGAAGTGCTCAGGACACAGGGCAAATGTATTTTCTCTTCCAAATGCTTTTGCCCCTTTGGCATATGCTAGTTTTAAGAAGCCATGTGTTGTTGGCAGGGTAGGAGAATCTGGAAATACCAACACTGACTTGGGTATGTTTGTCACACAACACACAGCCACTAAGGCCTGCACTCCATGTTAACATTCTCAGGGATGGGAGTGGCTATGTCCTCATGCCGCAGTTATGAGCCCCCGTGTACACTATCAAGATGGTTGCATGGGGTTTTAGACTATGGTTGGTGACCTTGGGGTGGAAGAAATCTAACCCAGTCTATATGGAAGTAAATATATTATAAACTAAAGCTTAGCCCTATGGTATAGGCACCTGACATTAATGCACTCTGATATGACTTTAAACCATAGTTTTCTTAAGAAAACTCAGTGTTCAACTGGAAGTGTTTTATAGTTTTTTATTTGCCCTCTTGGACATAGAGATTACCTAATGCCCAATAACAGTATTTTTTTTATTTAAGTAATTATCTTTTTTTAATTTTTACTTTATTTTACTTTACAATACTGTATTGGTTTTGCCATACATCAATATGAATCCACCACGGGTGTACATGAGTTCCCAATCCTGAACCCCCCTCCCACCTCCCTCCCCATACCATCTCTCTCAACTCCTTTATTCTTAATAACAGACCCACAAAGTAGGTGCCATCATTATCATCCCCATTATGTATAGAAAGTCAAGTCACACAGCTAATGAATGATGGAGCCAAGATTTTGAGTCCAGAAGTCTTTCTTCAGAGATCATGCTCTTACTTACTATGATAGATTATATCTTAACATAAATTCACTTCATTAGCTGCATCCCTTCATTTCATTTTTTGTTTGTCACAGGGACCCTGCAAAGTAACAGTAGTAGTAGTATTAGTCGCTCACTTGTGTCTGACTCTTTGTGACCCCGTAGACTATAGCCCACCAGGCTCCTCTTCCATGGGATTCTCCAGGCAAGAATACTGGAGTGAGTGGCCATTTCCTTCTCCAGGGGATCTTCCCCACCCAGGGATCAAACCCACCTCTCCTGTATTGCAGGCAGAGTCTTTAATATCTGAACTACAAGGAAGTCCCACCCCACAGAGTGCCCCTGCCTAAAATTACACAGCAAGATAATGGAAGGAATTTGACTGAAACTCAGAATCTAATTGTCACATAGCTAAGCTATCTTACTGCCATTAAAAGAAGTTCATCTAAAAAGAGAGTATTATCATGTGAGATGTTAATTTTCGGTTATTTTGCTCTTGTCATTGAAAAATTTTAATATTGGAGTAGCCAATCAAATGCTATTTGGCTCTTAAACTGTCTTCTCTTGAGAGAGAGGAAAACGGTAGAGTGTAGACAGCAGTGTTTTTCCAAATTTAATATGAAAATTTTCTGGGGGTCTTAACTAAAAATGCAAATCCTGATTCTGTTGGACTGGGGTGGGTCCAGATGTTCTGCATTTCTATCTATGGACACTGATGCTCTGCTTCTCCAGCCCAGATGTTGAGTGGCAAGGACGTAGGGTAGAAGAGCTCCCCCTAGAGGCTAATAATGATGCTTGTTAGAAAAAGGGAAGATAGCCCCAGGGACCATTCAATCAACTGCACAAAATCAGGATGGGAGAAAATTCGTTTTGGGGAAGTACAAGTGAAGAAACATTTAATGCATTTTGTTTTATTTCAAGTAGAGTGTGATGCAATGTGACCACTCAAATATGTGAGCTGAGAGATGTGGGCACATTGCACCCAGAGTAATAAATTCAGTTCTGGCTAATAAACACATAAATGTAAATGTTCCATGTCTAACCCTGAGTTTCTGCAGCTATGGCAGGCATTGCATTTTTCACATGTTCTAAACAGAAAAACTTGATAACTTACTATCACCTTTCCATTATCAGTACATAACCTATTTTGTGGATGATCCTCTGGAGACTCATTTATCCTTCATTATGTTTTGGGTTTCTTTCCTCCATTCTCAGTTCGTATGTGTCTTTAGATCATTGATTAGTTTAATGTCATCTTAAAGAAACACAGTAAAGAATACTTCAGAGTCAAATTATATTTTTAATTAATTAGCAGCTACTTGGAACTTACATATGGGGTATGGGTATAGTTGTATGTGTTTGTGTGTGTAATTTCTGCAGGAAAAAATATGGGTGTGTAATGTTATGCCTTTTAACAATTTTGAGCCCTTAATCAAGGCCTTAAGATCTTTCTATATTGAATTGTATGAGCAAAGATATATGACTAATTTATTAATATACTTGAATAAATTTAACTCATCTCTGTGTAAAAAAAAATCTGTCCTTAAGAATGAAAATTTTCAAAGCTGCTATTGTGACAAGTTAGATCATTTGGAAAATGAAGGGTTGAATGGGTAAAGAAGCCAAATTTTAGAGACACACCCAGATTTGACAGCTCACCTGTATTGGGCTGTCCTTCAAAATGTTAACTGAAAAAAGCAATTAACACTTCACCTGTATGGGCTAACATGTTTATTCATTAGTAAGGTTAAAAACCCATTTTGTATTTTATGGAAGATTTATGCAAATAATAGAAAGCAATTAAGATGTTTCTTGCCCAGATGTCACTATCAATTACAAGAGAGATTCCTATAATTGAAGATGAGCATGGGACTTACTTAGAGGAAAGTTAAAAAATATAATCAGATGTACATATGATAGAAAATACTTGTTTCAGAATGAAAAAAAATATGAAACAAAACTCTGATGAGGCTGAAAGATCTGAAGAAAACGATTTACCACTTTGAGAGAAGGTAAAGCACATCAGAATGAGTTGGGAGGGAGATGAGCTAGAGAAATAAGCAGGCAAGCCAGGAGGCTGACAGCAGGAACCTCTAAGTGAATCTGAATGAGGCCTGGGTAAAGAGAGACTTCGAGACGCGCTGGCACAGAACCACTGAAGTGCAAAGAGAGGAAAGGAAAACGTGTAAAGGAAGGCTTCAGGTACCCATGGCACAAGTGATTTCAAGAACTCTTGAATCAGGGCGGATGAGTCCCTGTTCCTACAACCGCAGCTTACAGACAAGCTGGAGACCTTGTCTGACAACTGCTTCAAGTGCCCAAGAGGACTGAGAGGGGCACTTGGTGAAGGGGGGCCCACAGCCAGGCTGGGCCCAGGCGAATCTGCAATTAAAAACAAACAAACAAAAACTTCGCCTCCAAGTCAGGCTGTTTGTTTCTTTCGAATGTTCACAACTATGGGAGGAAATCAGACGAGCATGTCTGTCTCCCTTTTCCAGGAAAGTTACTTATTCAAGGAAATGGTTTTCTCATTTTCACTTCTAATTGATGATGTCCTAGAGTCTTTTCCTCAGTACTTAGGTTTTCATATTAGTGTGTCTGAGGATACATCTGGTTTGCTGTTGGGAGTACTACAGAATGAAACTGTGACTTCCTAGATTTGAGGTTGGTTTGCTTTTTCTCAAAAAGACCAAACGTGATCTTCTAACTCAGGAAACACACTTGTGGGAGGCACAGCTTGCTTATGTTTGTTTAGCTCTCTGGCTCTCCTTAGATGCTATAATTAGAATCACCTGAGGCATATTTTATTGGTGCCTTTGTCCTCTTCCTGATAAATTTTCATTTTTTTTAAACAAAAAGGGCCTCTTGGATGAACTCTTTTTTAAAATTAATTTATTTGCTTGCACCAGATCTTAGTTGCAGCATGGGGGATCTAGTTCCCCAGCCACAGATCGAACGTGGGCCCCCTGCATTGGGAGCATAGAGTCTTAGCCAGTGGACCACCAAGGAAGTCCCCAAATTTTAATTTTATGAAAAGAGGATGGTACTGGAGCTTTGGCACTTTTAGAAAACTCTGCGAATGATTTTCATGCATAGCCAGGATTGAGAACCAATGGTGCAGACATGGCAGGCACAGTATCAAATAATAGCATCATATAGTATTTGCAAAGAAGAAAAAAGTAAAATTGAGAAATGAGCTCTTCATACCATACCATGCCAATACTATTAAATAGTGATGGCAATGGAAAACTTCAAAGAAAATGGTAATAATCACAAGCAGTGCTGGTGCCCAGAGCGAGTGCTCATTAAGGGAAACAAGGATTTAACTATTTTTCATAGGTCTCACTTTGATCATTTTAAAAGATTCATCTTTTCAATACGATCAGCTGACTAAGGAAAAGGAGACTATGATATTTTCTTATTAACTAGCGTATTCCATTAGGAGTGGGGAAAGAAAGAGATGAATGATTGTTTCCTGTCTGACAAATTGTATTTCCTATCATCAATTTGAAGTGTAATGTCATTAGGCCAGTCCTGAAGAACTTCTTAAATTTTCACAAGCATTATGCGAGTGATTCATATAAATTGCCACCAAGTGGATAATGATGCCTGGATTATGGCCTCATCATTTAAAGCAGGGGCCAAGAAATTATTCCTGTAAAGGGCCAGACAGTAAATATTTGAGGCTTTGTGAACCATACAGTCTGTTGCAATTACTCAACTCTGCCATGGCTGCCATAGACAATCTGTAAACAAATTGAGGTGACTGTTCCAATAACCTTTTATTTACCAAAGTAAGTGATGGGCTACATTTGTCCCATTGGCCAGAGTTTGCCATCCCTGAGCATAAATAGGTAAACTTTTTTCATTGGTGCTAAATTCACACATCAGTCTGTTTTTATATCTAAAAATATAACTATCAAAATATAATACAGAAGGTTTAAATATCATGACAAGATACAGAACAACATGGAGGAAATATGAAACTCTAGGAGCAACTTTTCTCATTAACTCTTAATCACTTTCATTGCTGCTTAATTTAGTTCTCATTCTCTTTCCAGATTAAACTACAAGTCACATTTCTCAGTCACCCAAAAACATTTTAAAAGCCAGAAGCCTATTTTGCTACACAGACAGCAGTGGTTTTCAGTTGTTCCAGTTTAGGGCTTTAGAATTCTTGGCCTGTCCTTTTTTTTTCTGTTTCACTTATTTGAACTGCCTGCTTGCAGTTATTACAGAGAAGCTATTATATTTCCTTATTGCTCCCAGTAGCTTTTGGAGCACCTCCTTTGACTCCCATTTATTTTTTCCTGCCCTATGGCAAAACCAGCAGCAAAGAAAAAAAATGCATTGTGGAACTATGAGTTTGCATAAAAATCCTATACCCTATCTTCCAACTGATGTTTTCCCTAGAACCTGACTTGATAGCCTACCTGAGTAGAGGCCCATTACCCTCACCCTTGTAAACTCATTGTCACAGAAGGATGGATTACAGAAATCCCAGACAAGTTCAATTGGAGGACATCCCAGATATGGTGGATTGAAGGAGTCCTTGTATATGTGTATATAATCTTTGTTTAATTCATTGAATAGACATCATGGAGGTGAATGGATGGCAGTTTGGGGGAAGAATTGGTGCCAAAATGGTCTATCAGCCTGAGAGTAGATTTGATGCCCATGCAGGTCTGGGTGAAAAGGGCCTGAAAGGGTGGCCCCTCTCTCTGTATGGAGCAGCATACATGAAAAACCATGTAAATGCTTCCTAAGTCCTTCCTTCCAAAGGGCATGGATGTAACAAAGAGAGAGAGCAAGAGTGAGAGGGAGATAAAGGGATAAAGAAGGCACAAGAACAAGAGCCAGCCAGCCAGCTAGCCAGCCAGCCGTGGAACCTGACAGTCAGATGTATTTAGAAAATTCAGATTAAGAATAAGAGCCCAGAAGAGCAGCAGAGAGATGCAGGGTTAAAGGCCAGTGCCCAAAGTCAGAGGAAAAGAATTATAGACCAGCAAAAGATAACAATAGAAGATAGCCGCCAACAAAACGCCTACTCTACTTAATGCCTGAAAACCACATAAACATTCCCCCCTCTGTTTCTAGACCTTAGCTGCCATTTCAGGAAGAGGGGAAAGAAGGGGGAAAATTCTAAATTGGCTTTAAAAGTATTGAAATGACTCAGTTACTCTAAATATCTAATATTAAGATTTTTCCACTAGCTATAATAGAGGTTCAAGATAAAAAATAAGTTTAATTTTAGTAAATTATATGAGAATGTCACAATTTGCACACTTAATGTCTGGAACTATAAAATTTGCTCCTGCTACCTAGGCCTAGGGGGATTAGAAGGAGCAGAGTTAGAAGGATCAGCACTCAAAATAAAGAAAACTGATTCATAGGTCATATAGCCCAACATGGAGATCCTGCCCTGAGCACAATCATTCTCTGCTTTTCAGCCCTCATCCTTTCCAGAAGGATTTCTTGGTATATCTCATGTAGTGGAGAAGGTTTTGGTAAAGTCTTCACAACCCAATAAATTTACCAAAAGTTATACAGGCAAACGTGGGTATACACAGCTGAAAAGTATCTTGGGAAGGGATAGGCAGAGGGCAATGATGAATCCTGATGAGGCTGCCTAGCCTTCTGATAGTGGCACAGGCCTGGCTTGTGCTAAGGGCCTCTTTTAAAATAAAAATATATTGAAATATAGTTAATTTACAATGTTGTGTTAGTTTCAGGTATATAGCAAAGTAATATAAATAGATAGATATTTGTATTCTCTCCCACTATAGGTGGCTCAGATGGTAAAGTGTTTGCCTGCAATGTGGGAGACTCGGGTTCGATCCCTGGGTTAGGAAGATCCCCTGAAGAAGGAAATGGCAACCAGTACTCTTGCCTGGAAAATCCCATGGACAGAGGAACCTGGTAGGGTACAGTCCATGGGGTTGCAAAGAGCTGGACACAACTGAGCAACTTCACTTTCACTTTGCACTATACATTATTACAAGATAATGAGTAGAGTTCCCTGTGCTATAGAGTAGGGCCTGGTTGGTTATCTATTTTACATATGTAGTGTGTATATGTTAATTCCAAGCTCCTATTTTATCCCTATTCCCTTTTCTCTCTAAAGGGACTCTTGATCACCCTAAGCCTAAGTCAGGAGGCACAAATGTCTAGAGAGAATACCTAGTGCACCACAATCCTAAATCCCGACCCACAGCAAAGACCGCTCCTTGGAAAACCTACTAAAAACTAGTTCAGCACTTATGCATGGCCAAAGAGATTAGCCCAGATGATGCCAGCCAGTCAGAGGACCTCAGAGACTACTTTGTTTTCTCAATATAGGCCACACAGACTTTTCAGTTTTCAGTTAAAACAGAAAAAAGTACCCCAGAATTCCTTCTGCAAGCCTCATTCCCCAAACCATAAGCCCTGTGCTTAATGAAGTTCCCTCCTAGGTAGGAACATTTTCATGCAGGGCTCACTCTTTGAGTCCAGAGTCTTGACTTTCTTTTGAACAGTAGTTGTTGGTTTTTTCCAGGTGTATAATATAATGATTCAATACTTAGATAGATTGTAAAATGACCACCACAATAAGTCCAGTTAACATCTGTCATCATTCATAGTTAAAATATTTTCCTGGTGATGAGAACTTCCAAGAGCCAATATCCTAGCTATTTTCAAATATGAAATACAGTGTTATTAACTGTCATCACCATGTTGTATATTATATCCCTATAGATTATTCATTTTATAACTAGAAATTTGTACCTTTTGACTCCCTTCACCCATTTCACATTTTGCCTTCCTCTCACCTCCACCTCTGGAAACCACCAAACTTCTCTATGTCTCTGAGTTCAGTTTTGTTTTGCTTATCTTTTAGATTTGATATGTGAAATCTAAATCATATGACAGTGCTTCTCTTTTTTCATCTGACTTATTTCATTTAGCAAGGTTTCATCATTTTTTATGGTTGGATAATATTCCATTGTATATATAGACCACATTTTTTTTTTATCCATTCATCTATTCATGGACACTTAGGTTGTTTTCAGATCTTGGTTATTGTAAATAATGCTTCAATGAACATGGGGGTGCATATGCCTTTTCAAATTAATATTTTCATTTTCTTCAAATAAATACCTAGAAGTAGATTTACTGGATTGAATGGTAGTTCTGTTTTTAATTCTTTGAGAAACCTCCATGCTGGTTTCCATAGTGGTTGCATCAGTTTATGTTCCCACCATCAGTGCACAAGAGTTCCCTTTTCTCCACACCCTCACCAAGACTTGTTATATTTTGCCTTTTATATAATAGCTATTTTAACAGGTGTAAGGTAATATCTCAGTGTGGTTTTGATTTCCATTTCCCTGATGACTAGTGATGTTGAACACCTTTTCATATACCTGTTGGCATTCTGTATGTTTTCTTTGGGAAAATGTCTACCCATTTTTAAATCAGATTTTTCCCCCCTGAGTTGTATGATTTCTTTACATATTTTGGCTATTAACCCCTTATTCATATATAGGACTTGCATATATTTTCTCCCAATCTGTAGGTTGCCTTTTCATTTTGCTGATGGTTTCCTTTGCCATGCAGAAGTGTTTCAGGTTTTCGTAGTCCCACCTGTTTATTTTTGCTTTTCCCACCTTTGCTTCTGATGTCAGATCCAAGAAGATCATCTCCAATACCAATGAGAAGGAATTTACTGACTATGATCACTTCTAGTGTTATAGTTTCAGATATTGCATTCAAGTCTTTAACTCATTTTGAGTTGATTTTTGTGAATAGTATAAGATAATGATTTTATTTCATCCTTTTGCATATGCCTCTGCAATTTTTCCAGTTTTTGCAAGGGCAAAAGAATCTGTCCTTTGCCCATCATATGTTCTTGCCATCCTTGTCATGAATTAATTGACAATATATATGTGGGTTTATTTCTGGGCTCTATATTCTGTTTCACTGATCCATGTATCTATTTTTTATGCCAGTGCCGTACTGTTTTCATTATTATAGCTATGTAATATAGTTTAAAGTAAAGGAACATGATACTTCCAGCTTTGTTCTTCTTTCTCAAGAATTCTTAGGCTATTCAGGGTCTTTTGTGGTTCCATATGCATTTTAGGTTGGTCCTGTTTCTGTAAAGAGTGTCCTTGAAATTTTGATCAGAATTCCATTGAACCTATAGATAGCTGTGAGTGTTATAGACATTTTAACAATATGGATTCTTCCAACCCATGACCATGAGATATCTTTTCATTTATTTGTGTCTTCTTTCATTTCTTTCATTAATATCTTATAGTTTTCAGTATATAGATATTTCACCTCCTTGATTAAGTTTATTTCTAGGTATATTTTATTCTTTTTGATGCATTTGTAAATGGGATTATGTTCTTAATTTCTCTTTCTGATGGTTCATTATTAGTGAATAGAAACCAACAGATTTTTGCATATTGATTTTGTATTCTGTAACTTTACTAAATCTATTACTTTTAGCAGGTTTTATGTGAAGACTTTAGGGTTTTCTAAATGTAGTATCACATATCATGTCATCTGGAAGTAGTGACAGTTTTACTTCTTCCTTTCCAATTTGGATGCATTTTGTTTCTTTTGCCTAATTGCTCTGGCTAGGACTTGTATCACTATGTTATGTAAAGATGGTAATTTGCTCTGGCTAGGATTTTGAATACTATGTTGAATAAGAGTGATAAAGCAAGAGTGGAGTCCTTGTTACTGATCTTAGTGGAAATGTTTTCAGTTTTTCACTATTGAATGTAATGTTAGCTATTGGCTTGGCATATATGGTCTTTATTATGTTGAGATATGTTTTCTCTATACCCACCTTGTCTGGAGTTTTTATCATAAATGAATGTTGAATTTTGCAAAATGCTTTTTCTGCATCTGTTGAGATGATCATATAATTTTTATCATTTGTTAATATGGTATATCATGTTAATTGATTTGCAGATACTGAACCATCCTTATATCCCTGAAATAATTCCCACTTAGTCATGGTGTAGGGTCCTTTTAATGTAGTGTTGAATTTGGTTTGCTAATATTTTGTTGAGGATTTTGCCCTTATGTTCATTGGGGATATTGGCCTATAATTTTCTTTTCCTGTGCCATCCTAGTCTGGTTTTGGCATCAGAGTAATTCTGGACTCATAAAATTTATTCCAGAAGTGCTCCCTCCTCATCTATTTTTGGAACAATTTGAAAGGATTGTTAGGAATTCTTCCTTGAATGTTTGGTAGAATGATTGGGTGTTTTATAAGTCCTATATTATTGGGATGTGCTGTGCTCAGTCGTGTCCAACTCTTTGTGACCCCGTGGACTGTAGCCCACTAGGCTCTTCTGTCCATGGAAGTTTCCAGGCAAGAATACTGCAGTGGATTACCATTTTGTACTCCAAGGGATCTTCTGACCCAGAGGCTGAACCCGCATCTTTTACCTCTTGTATCTCCTGCATTGGCAGGCAGATTCTTTACTAATGTGCCACCTGGGAAGCCCAAAAAGGAAGCTGCCAAAAAACTGGGATCTGCATAATATATTTTAATAGCTACTTTTTATATTTAGCCTTATCCTAAGGATGAATATCTATTGTCATGGTTTTTACATGCTAGTTATATTCAGTTTAAATGTTTGTCTATGAACCACCTGGAATCATCACATGTTGGGAAACATAAAATTATGGCACAAGTTGTAGTTTAAGGTGTTTCCAGATGGGAAACTAATGCCTATCACTATTGTCTACCTCTTTTAATTAGTTCACTTCATATTTCCCTATTCTCTAATTCACATTAATATAAACCTAATAAGGGGAAGCTGTGTGGAATATGCTGTGTAAGTGCTGTACTCAATATGGCAGCAAATTTGGAAAACTCAGCAGTGGCCACAGGACTGGAAAAGGTCAGTTTTCATCCCAACCCCAAAGAAAGGCAATGCCAAAGAATGTTCAAACCCACGCACAATTGCACTCGTCTCACACCCTAGCGAAATAATGCTCAAAATTCTCCAAGCCAGGCTTTAATAGTATGTGAACCATGAACTTCCAGATGTTCAAGCTGGATTTAGACAAGGCAGAGGAACCAGAAATCAAATTGCTAACATCTGTTGGATCATCAAAAAAGCAAGAGAGTTCCAGAGAAACATCTACTTCTGTTTAATTGACTATGTGAAAGCCTTTGACTATGTGGATCAAAACAAACTGGAAAATTCTTCAAGAGATGGGAATACCAGACCACCTGACCTGCCTCCTGAGAAATCTGTATGCAAGTCAAGAAGCAACAGTTAGAACTGGACATGGAACAACACACTGGTTCCAAATCAGGGAAAGAGTATGTGAAGGCTGTATACTGTCACCCTGCTTATTTAACTTATACGCAGAGTACATCATGAGAAATGCTAGATTGGATGAAGCATAAGCTGGAGTCAAGATTGCTGAGAGAAATATCAATAACCTCAGATATGCAGATGACACCACCCTTATGGCAGAAAGTGAAGAAGAACTAAAGAGCCTCTTGAAGAAAGTGAAAAAGGAGAGTGGAAAAATTAGCTTAAAACTCAACATTCAGAAAACTAAGATCATGGCATCTGGTCCCATCAGTTCATGGCAAATAGATGGGGAGACATTGGAAACAATGACAGACTTTATTTTGGGGGGCTCCAACATCACTGCAGATGGTGACTGCAGCCATGAAATTAAAAGCCACTCGCTCCTTGGAAGAAAAGTTATGACTAACCTAGACAGCATATTGAAAAGCAGAGACATTACTTTGCCAACAAAGGTCCGTCTAGTCAAGGCTATGGTTTTTTCCAGTGGTCATGTATGGATGTGAGAGTTGCACTATAAAGAAAGCTGAGCACCAAAGAGTTGATGCTTTTGAACTGTGGTGTTGGAGAAGACTCTTGAGAGTCCCTTGGACTGCAAGGAGATCCAACCAGTCCATCCTAAAGAAGATCAGTCCTGAGTGTTCATTGGAACAGCTGATGCTGAAGCTGAAACTCCAGCACTTTAGCCAATGATGCAAAGAACTGACTAATTGGAAGAGACCCTGATGCTTGGAAATATTGAAGGTGGGAGGAGAAGGGGACGACAGAGGATGAGATGGTTTGATGGCATCACCGACTCAATGGACATGAGTTTGAGCAACCTCCAGGAGTTGGTGATAGACAGGGAGGCCTGGGGTGCTGCAGTCCATGGGGTTGCAAAGAGTTGGATACAACTGAGCAACTGAACTGAACTATGTGGAATATGTAGATATTTGGAACCATGCTAATCTTTGATTTATGATAAATTTCAAATTGGTGACTGTAATGGTTAATTTCATGTGTCAACCTGGCTGAGTCACAGTACCTGGATAGATCAAACATTCTGGATATTTTGTGAGCATAGTTTTGATGAGATTACTATTTAAAATGTTGGACTTTGGGTAAAGTAAATTGCTCTCCTTAATGTGGGTGGGCCTCATCCAATCAGATGAAGTCATGAATAGAACAAAAGACTGAACTCCACCACACAACAGAAAATTCTGCAGCAGACTGCTTTCAGACTTAAACTGAAACACTGGCTTCTCCTGTGTCTCCAGTCTGCTAGCCTCTGCTGTCAGATTTTGTGCTTGCCAAACTTACACAATTACATGAGACAATTTCTTTCAAAAAATTACACACACATGCATATCTTATTGGTTCTGTTTCTTTGGAGAACCCTGACTAATGCAGTTGACTTGGGGGGAAAGTTTAATAAATTTGCATTATACCCATCAGTTAATAAATAAGCATTGCTTGAGCGCCTACTTATGCTTTGGATGATATCAGAAAGCACAGAAGATACAATACAGCCCCCTTTCTCTTCCTTTCACAGTGGCAGGTCTGATTATTATGGTGAGGAAAAGAGGGAAAACTGGCAAACATAGTGAAATACTGCCTTGCAGTATTTATAGGAAGGTATTTTCCTCTAAGTTATATGAGTTGGATCAGAAAAGTTCAGGATGAGGCAGGACATCAATAAAACTTGCTAAGATTCTCTGAATCATGCTTATCTTTGAACATTCTGCATTACTTTAGGACTGGGGGCTTCCCTGGTGTCTCAGTCAGTAAACAATCCACCTGCAATGCAGGGGATCATCTGCAACACAGGAGATGTGGGTTAGATCCCTGGGTTGGGAAGATCCCCTGGAGAAGGAAATAGCCGCTCCCTCCAGTATTCTTGCCTGGGAAATCCCAAGGAGAGAGGAACCTGTTGGGCTACAGTCCATGGGGTCACAAAGAGTCAGATACGACTAAGCAACTAAACCACCACCACAAAATGCATGGCTGCTGATAAGGGGCCCTAGGTTCAAAAAACTAAGATCATGGCATCTGATCCCTTCACTTCATGGCAAATAGATGGGGGCAAAGTGGAAACAGTAGCAGACTTTATTTTCTTGGGCTCCAAAATCACTTCAGGCAATGACTGCAGCCATGAAATTAAAAGATGTTTGCTCCTTGGAAGAAAAGCTATGACAAACCTGGTGTATATTAGTCGCTCTTTGTGACCCCATGGAGCCTGCCAGGCTCCTCTGTCCATGGAATTCTTCAGGCAAGAATACTGGAGTAGTTTGCCCTTTGCTTCTCCTAGATGGCATATTAAAAAGTAGAGACATCACTTTGCCAACAATGGTCTTTATAGTCAAAGCTATGGTTTCTCCTGTAGTCAGGTACAGATGTGAGAGCTGGACTGTAAAGAAAGCTGAGCACCAAGGAATTGATGGCTTTTGAACTGTGGTGAAGAAAAGACTCGTGAGAGTCCCTAGAACAGCAAGGAGATCAAACCAGTCAGTCCTAAAGGACATCAACCCTAAGTATTCACTGGAAGGACTGATGCTAAAGCTGAAGCTCCAGTACCTTGGCCACCTGATGCAAAGAGCTGACTCATTAGAAAAGACCCTGATTCTGGGGGGAAATGAGGGCAGGAGAAGGGCGCAACAGAGGATGAGATGGTTGGATGGCATCATCAACCCAACGGACATGAGTTTGAGCAGACTCCAAGAGATAGTGAAGGACAGGGAAGCCTGGTGTGCTGCAGTCCATAGCATTGCAGAGAGTCAGACATGACTGAGTGACAGAATAACAACAGCAAGGTCAAAACACAGTGAAAAGAAAACTCTGGAAGGACTGCAGTTCCACAGTAAAAGCTCGGGTTTTTATTCTCTGACCAAGGCAAAATGCAGATGGCTTAGAGTTGGAATCTCTCTGTCTCGGTCTCATTCATGCGTTCAAGGGTGGCAGAGGATAGAAAAGCACACAGATCCACAAATGCTAGGATAGCAGCTACAATCCCAGTGCTTTATACAAAAGTCTCAGTTACCTCATTCAACCCAGGCCACAGAGTAGATGGGGGTTATGCAGTCTCTCATGGGATGAGCAGAAAAATTTCTCTTGAAAGGCACAGTGAGTCCCAACTTTAAACACTGTGGAATAGCTGTGGACTCCCCAGGGGAAAAGGCAGCCAACAAATCTACCCCACAAGAGTCACTAGGATTTCTGAGACAGAGCTCAAAGCTGCCTCTAAGGCAGAGAGCCAAGCACAAACAGCACCAAATACGATAACTCTCTTGCACAAAAGGAAAGCACAGGCTTTCTTTTCATGTGGCAGGGTGGGGCTTCCAGGCCCGCACTGGCCTTTCACCATCGTGATCAGAAACAGGAGCTGCTGATGTAAAGGTCAGCAGTGTGCAGAGCTTGTTTCTGCCCTGGTGAGGAGAGTTTTCCCCAACCGAAGGCATCTAATTGGTCGTTGATGAGTCACAGATGCTGAAGTACACAGGCAGACGCATCTGATTGGCTGACACCCCATTTCAGCATTGCCAGCCACCAGGTCTGTGATGGATGATACAGAAGGAGCAAAAGCTATCGTTTGGATCAATTAATATGATGAGATGGGGTGAGGGGACTTACCTCTTCCCACATCCCTAACCTAATAGCTATCCTTGCAGTTTCATTTCCTCAGTGCTTGTTAGAAGGTGCTTTTTAAAAAGTAGTTCAGTAGATAGGAAACTTTTGAATGCTGTGTAAGTATCAGGTCTCATCATTTTTTTTTCCTTCTGCTTACATCAGTGAGAAAGGTTTACAAGCTGCAGGACAAATACAGAAACAGTGGTGATGAAAAGCTCAAGAAATACTCTGGCCAACAGAAAGGCTGGGGGAATAGGAGTTAGAGCCTCCAAGACCCAATTCTAATCTTAGCCTGGTATTGATGCTTGTCTCAGAAACCTCCAAAAGTCATCCACAAGATAGATAATCTTTCTCCTTTTCACCAATCTCTGTGCTGTTTATTTCGACAGATACTTGAAGCTTGGGCTCTCAGACCACACAGTGGAGCCTCTCAGACATAGACTGCATTCCAAATGTTACATTGCTATATTGTAAAAAAGATAATTACCATGTGCACAGGGCTTTACATGCAGTATTCATTTTGTATTCATGGCAACAATGTGACTACATGCTCCTATCACTATTTATAAGAGGACGAGACTGAAAACCAGAATGTTAAGTGATATGAAAAAAGGTATTGAGAAAGTGAGGGAGCCAGAGGGGACCCCAGAACCTGCCTTCTGATGGTGGCAACACAAGAATGTGATAACCATCCTGGTCAGAGAGTACAGCCCTTTGAGTTCTCACTTACAGATCGTCGGATCTGGACTTTATTTATCAAACAGTTAACTGGGCTTTCTGTGTGCCAGGCCTTGTATGTACTGGAGCTATACAAATAACTGATATGTGGATTTTGGCCTTAAGATGCTTACAATCCAGCAAGGAAATGGGTCAATATTGTATGGCAGGATAAAGGCAAGGCTGCAGGAATGGCTTCCCTCTCCAGTATTCTTGCCCGGAGAGGCCCATGGGCAGATGAGCTTGGTGGGTTACAGGCGACTAACACTTCCACTGTCATGCCCAGAGTAACATGGAGCCCAGACAGGGAAAAACTCAGCAACTGTGGAATTCAAGGTTTTCAAAGCATTTAATCTTCATGGTTCCCAGTTTCACTATCTTCACTTGACATGTTTTGCCCAGGAAGAGATCCTTAACATAGTGTCCATGGACAGGGACCAGAGTTACTTTGAAGCTCCGTAAATGTCTGTACATGTGGTATCTATATGTGCACCTTTAGATAAGAAAGGACCAGGTTCCAAAAGTGTTCCTTGACCCACAATAAACTAAAATCTCTGATGAAGCCTCTTTAATCTCTTTTCCCTCTAATAATCTAGCTATTTCATCAAGTATCAAGCTAAGAGAGGGAGAAATGAAATGCCTACTCAGTCACTCAGTTGTGTCCAATTCTTTGTGACCCTATGGACTGTAGCCCACCAGGCTCCTCTGTCCATGGGATTTCCCAGGCAAGAATACTGGAGTGGGATGCCATTTTCTCATCCAAGGGATCTTCTGGAGCCAGGGATCAAACCCATGTCTCCTGTTTCTCCTGCACTGGCAGGTGGGTTATTTACCACTGAGCCACCTGGGAAGCCCAGAAATGAAACAATAAAATCTTAATAACACTTTCAAGAAAATATATCGCACACACAAGTGGTATATAGTTGCAGTGACCATTGTTAGTCATCTAGATGTCCTTTTAGAAGTGCTCCAATCAAAGATCTCATGGCTCCTGAGACATCATAAAATCCAAAGAATGTCTAATACAGAGAGGCTGAGCCACTGAGATGTTTGCTATAGAATTACCAGAAAGGAAAAAAGAAAAGCAAAGGAAGGCAGGAAGAATGAAAGAGGAAGAGAAAGAAGGATTAAAAAAAAAAAGAAGGAAGGGAAGAAGGGAGGAAGAGAGGAAGAGAAAACACAGAAGGTTACACCTGGGACTTCAGAATCACTTCCTTCTCTGTAAAAGATATTAAAGGCTTTTTATTTACTTTGGATGAGATAGTTAACCATGTGAAACTATCAGAGGCCAATCAGCCATTGAATCCAGATGAATTACCTCTGTGAAAGTTAAAGAGTGCACTGAGGGAGGCTAAAGAACATCCGACTTAGAGTCCTTTTATAACTCTTCATCGCAGCCAGCCCTATTCTCTCTTGGGCAGTCATCCCGGTCTCACAGCTGGAGCCTCCTAACTCTGACCAACAAGCTCAGCCAAGCCTGGGCACTCACTTGGAGGCGGAAAGTGAAATGTTCTCAAGTCGGGGGCAAATTAAGGATCTCAGATCATGAGTTTGGAAGCTCCATGTTGTTTGACTTTGTGTCCCACTCTGACCTTGGATCAAAGCTTGAGAATCTTGGCTTCAGACTGTTGTTTAATTAATAATCGCTGGTTTTGTCATTTGATTTCTAGGTCTCTGCTTTGGGTCCGGCTTGTTTTCCTAGCAGGAGTCTAGAATCCTTTGTTGATCACCCCTTTCCTCCTTGAGACTGTGGTCTGTAAGAGAGGTGCATACTACCACTGTTCTATCTGCAGTCACTACTGTGAGACCACAGGCTGACAAACATCCTTGTTAAACTGACCCCTATTCCTTCTTCCTTACTCGAACCCCAGGCTCCTCTAACCTCACAACTTAATGGCTCTTAATTCTATCCTGGCTGCTTTATTTAGTTACATAGGCCTTGATTATTTCCAGTACAGCCCTTCTCTATGCTGCCTGATCCCTCTCTGTGCCCTACATGAGGTCAGATATGGTGTCTGGGCTATAACACTGGGACCACAGTATAACACCAAACAGGGCATGATAGAACAATATAACATTGGAAAGGACTGGAATTCATCACATCAGTGAAAGTTCAAAAGCAAATTCAGGAGATTTAGAGATCAGGAAACCCATCCTAAACCATAAAGAGATGTGGAACAGTGTTCAGGGAAAGGATATAGAGCATTAGAAATGCATAATGGTTAACAAATCATTACTGATTTATAAAAAGGAGTCCCAATTTGATAAGCATGTGTTATTTTAATAAGTACAATGCAAGAAGCAAGATAAAAGCAAATTAAGGGACCTCATTCATTTCCCCTAAAAGCTTAATGCCATTCCACCCAAAAGCTTAATATGTGATGACAATCATGTACACATTTACATGGCATTAAATAAATGCCTTAGAGCAATTACAGGGTTGAAAACCAAGAATGATGGACAAAAATCACTGTCAGACGATGCAAACTGAGGAACTAGGTGCTGAAAAGACCATTATCTGTTGGCAATCATTCATCTACTGGCTGGATAACAACAGAATATGTAGCTTTTCAAGTAGCTAAATATTAATGGTTGTTGGTGGTAGGGGAGATCTGACTTGTGCCTAGAGTTTGATAAGAGAACATTCGAAAGTGAAACCCTCTATTTAACCTCTTTAGAGTGAAAACTAGAAGGAAGCCCAGGCCCTCTGCAAGGGTATGCTTTACTGGGATCCTTAAAGAAGGCTGAGTTTGCCCTTGAAGAATTAATAGCATCCATTAAAGAAAATGCACATGAAACAGCATTGAATATGAGGAAGCAGAGTAGGGGAATGGAACACCAGGTTCTGGAACCAAGTCTACCATCTACCACCTATGTGGTGTTGGGCTACCTCAGACCTCAATTTCCCCATCTGCACAAAGAGGTACTTGGTCATATGCTGTGTAAAACCTCCCAGCTGTGAAAGCTTATTGTTCTGTGGTTCTGTGACATGCATATATATCCTGTGCATGTCATATGCATGTCATGTATGCAAAGTGCTCACTCTGGGGTCACTACTGACTCCAGCATCAGAACCAAATTGAAATATTGATTTTTTATCTTTCCTCTTCTGAATTCTACACCTGTTCCCTCCATGTTAGTGATGACATCCGCACTCAGGCACCACAGCATTGTGTCTACTGGGAGAACAATTCACACTGAAGAACTACTGGCCTCACTCTCCCACCCAGGGCTTTCACAGTAGCTCAGAAGATAAAGCATCCACCCGCTATGCAGGAGACCCAGGTTCGATCCCTGGGTCGAGAAGATCTCCTGGAAAAGGAAATGGCAACCCACTCAAGTATTCTTGCCTGGAGAATCCCATGGACAGAGAAGCCTGGTGGGCTGCAGTCCATGGGCTTGCAAAGAGTTGGGCACGACTGAGTGACTAACACCAACACACAACACACACCCTTCTATCCCAGCAGCAAGCTCAGGCCAGGCCACTTCCCTCACGTGCGTCACCGCCCCCGTCACTCCCATTGCTATTAAACTAATTCACACATCCGTC
This sequence comes from Capra hircus, assembly GCF_001704415.2. Lineage (NCBI taxonomy): Eukaryota > Metazoa > Chordata > Mammalia > Artiodactyla > Bovidae > Capra > Capra hircus. Next base: position 47,399,036 of record NW_017189516.1, read on the forward strand.
TCGCCTCACCTGGATCATGCCTTCAACGTTCTACCAGAGCACTCACTGTCGTTGTTTGGCCTCCAGTTTATCAGTCAGGCAGAGGTTAGGGAAGCAGAAGTCACTCTATTTATGCCAGATATAAAGGGTTTCATGTAGGAAATGATGCTGCGTAAGTGTTGGAAGAACTGGGAGAGCAGAGAATAAGGAAGCTGATATTAAAGATCAGGGAGGCTGACACCTAAAGACTCATCCTGAAGCAATAAGCTCACCAGTAAGATGCTGTGAATGTCACAGTTTCCCTTGGGTCTTAGTGCAACTCCTTTAAGAAAATAATGGCTTTGCCTTCTTTTCTGCTTTAAAAATCCTGCATGACTGCCTCTCATTAATCAACTGTAATGTAAAACAATAAGTCAAAGAGTACTCTGGGAAAGGTAATGGAGAAGAGAATTGGAGAAGAGGTTGTGGTGATACTGAGTTGTCAATAGATAATCTATCTTACCCTTTAATTCAGTTCTCTAAAATGTAGCCAGATCTTTCTGTTAAAATTCGATCATATCACTCTTGGCTTAAAACTCCTTAATAGTTTCTCATTCCTTTTAGGATGAAAAAAAAAGAAATGCCTTAATATTATTCACAAGACCTTTATATGATCTTGTCCCAGCTTTTTTTAAATTAATTTTTATTGGAGTATAGTTGCTTTACAGTGTTGTGTTAATTTCTGCTGTACAGCAAAGTGAATCAACGATTCAGTTCAGTTCAGTCGCTCAGCTGTGTCTGACTCTTTGTGACCCCATGAATCACAGCATGCCAGGCCTCCCTGTCCATCACCAATTCTCGGAGTTCACTCAGACTCATGTCCATCAAGTCAGTGATGCCATCCAGCCATCTCATCCTCTGTCGTCCCCTTTGCATCCTGCCCCCAATCCCTCCCAGCATCAGAGTCTTTTCCAATGAGTCAGCTTTTCACATGAGGTGGCCAAAGTACTGGAGTTTCAGCTTCAGCATCATTCCTTCCGAAGAAATCCCAAGGCTGATCTCCTTCAGAATGGACTGGTTGGATCTCCTTGCAGTCCAAGGGACTCTCAAGAGTCTTCTCCAACACCACAGTTCAAAAGCATCAATTCTTCAGCACTCAGCTTTCATCACAGTCCAACTCTCACATCCATACATGAGCATAGGAAAAACCATAGCCTTGACTAGATGGACCTTTGTTGGCAAAGTAATGTCTCTGCTTTTCAATATGCTGTCTAGGTTGGTCATAACTTTTCTTCCAAGGAGTAAGCGTCTTTTAATTTCATGTCTTCAATCACAATCTGCAGTGATTTTGGAGCCCCCCAAAATAAAGTCTGACACTGTTTCCACTATTTCCCATGAAGTGATGGGACCGGATGCCATGGTCTTCGTTTTCTGAATGTTGAGCTTTAAGCCAACTTTTTCACTCTCCTCTTTCACTTTCATCAAGAGTCTTTTTAGTTCCTCTTCACTTTCTTCCATAAGGGTGGTGTCATCTGCATATCTGAGGTTATTGATATTTCTATGTCTTAGCTACCTTTAAAACCTCACAAGTTAGTTTTGAATGAGCATTTGAATGGGAAACCCTAAGTGAAAAATGATATTATGTTCTGTATAGAGGAGATCAAGGTTGGCTAGAGAGGGATAATGTTTTGAATAACATTTAATTCTAAGAAATTTGGATTTGATGTGGTAGGAAATAGGTTCTTAAATAAAGGGGTGGTTTTAGTGAAAAAATGCCTTAAGAAATTTAGTCTCGGGAGACTAGAAAGTAAGGGTAGGAATCTAAAGAGATAGGCAACTCGGACTTTAACACAGTAATAATGATGCAAAGCAAGAGAAGAGGCAGACAGTGGTGGTAACCAAGGGGATAGAGGACAAATGAGAAACCTCCTCCTAAACCTTTTCATGGCAGAATTAATTGGCTTTGGTAGGAAAATATATGAAGAGGAGGGAATAGGTAGGGTGTTTTTATTTTAATGTGAAAAGGTGCTAATGTCACTTATTTTTATTTAAAACCAGTTAAAAAATTTAAGTGACAGATATATTAGATTTGAGGAAATGGATCCAATTTTTCAGCTAAATAATGCCTTAAAGTTAGCAGCTAATTATGCTCCAATTATCCAGTTGGTCTGAATTATCCATATAGTTGTACCACTTCGCACCTTTGCTTTGCCCCATTTAAAACAGCCTTATTTTGCTCATTGCCAATTCCACAGCATCTTTTTAAGCAGAAAACATTACCCAGAGCAGCAGAGTTTGAGTTCAGTGGTTTTTGTCTTCTTTTAAGGGATGTACACTCTGGACTATTGGTGCTGTCAAAAGCTGAGGACAAAGTCACCTGGATTTGTGTGACGGAACTTGGTTTTTCGAAGTCTCTTTTCCGTCCTTCAAAGAGAGTCCACAGTATCATTTTAAATAGAATCAACAGTTCAGAATAGAAGGTGCAAGCTTAGGAAAATAGGGTGCTCATTGACAGAGATGTTATCTATTTTTTAAAAATAAGTAACTGCCTCAGTAGTAAAGAATCCGCCTGCCAATGCAGGAGACACGAGAGATGTGGGTTCGATCCCTGAGTCAGGAAAATCCCCTGGGTGAGGAAATGGCAACCCACTCCAGTATTCTTGTCTAGAAAATTATCTGGACAGAGGAGGCTGGTGGGCTACAGTCTGTGGGGTCGCAGTCAGACATGACTAAGCACGGCACCACCAAGTGGTGAGTAAATTTACAGCAGCTTTAAGAAGGGATAAAAATAGATCTATATACTAAACAGAAACAGGCTCGCAGACATAGAAAACAAACACATGGCTACCACAGGGAAGAGGGAGCGAGGAGAGACAAATTAGAAATATGAGATTAACAGAAAGAAACTACTCTACATAAAATAGATAAGCAACAAGGATTTGCTATATAGCACAGGGAATTATGTTCAAATTTTGTAATAACCTAGAATGGAATATAATCTGGAAAAAATAACTGAATTCATATGCTGTACACCTAAAACTAACACAACATTGTAAATCAACTATATTCCAATTTAAAGAAAGAAAGGATGTTCTGAAGGGATGAAACTCTCAATATTTGTTTATGAGATTGGATTAGTTTTACATAAAAAAAAATAATGAAATCATCCTTGGCACTGTCTACTTCAAGATTTTGCATCATTATCATTCTGCACTTCAAAGGGACATACATTATTTTCTTGGCCAGTGTCCTCCATTCTGTGAGTGTTGATACCTTGCTCTCCTTAGAGAATAAGCATCTGCCTGAGCTTCTGGGAAAGTTAGAGAAGGGCAAGAGAAGGAGTCACTTCTTTTTCATAAATTGTCTCTGGGTGGCTTCTTGGACTCAAGAAAAGAGATACAACCAGGACGTGCTTGGGCTTCGTGCTCAGGGCTTCTTCAATCCGTGGGCCAGTTTACTCTCTGCATAGCTTGGGGAGAAGCCCAAGGGGATGCCCTTTGGCCACGGGGATTGTATCTTAGTTTAAGTGAAATGTTTGTTCTAACTTAGACAATCACCTTGTGGGGAAGGGTGGAGTCATACCCATAAAGACACCTTCTTTCTTCTTAGGTAACCATGAGGCCACTAATAATTGAAAATGTTAATACCAATAAATCACTCATGTTGCTCATCAGAGAGAGAATAATAATATTAAATTATGATAATTAAAATTATAACCTCTTATTGTTATTATTTTGGGCCCATTATTAAGTCAGTGTATGACCCATTTGCATGACTTTTAACCTTGTTGAGCTTTAGGTTGTCATTTCATCTAAACCCCCTGTAGGAAAATGATTTGGGGCTTCGAGCTGTATGATGAATTAAGCAGTATAAATCCACAGGTTTGTACTATTTCTCTACAGAATGTAGATGATAAATTCCCCTTATAAACAGTAGTGGAGTTGGGCTTGTTGATGCAGCCTAGGGTCTCACTGGTCTCAGCAGGAAGCACATTGACATTGGCAGATGTATATATATTTTTTAAATTGTGCATGTCCCTGAAATACAGTTGAAGCTTTACCAAATTTCTCAAGCCTATTCTTATATAAGCATAACATTCTTTTAAAGAAATAAAAATATACTCTCTAGTCAAGAGAGTAATCAGAGACTTGTTTATTCAATTCAGTTATAAAATTCCAAACAGTGGAACTGAACTAATGTCACTTTCAAAAATAAATGCCTAAAACATCATGCTAAAAAAGGGAAAAGCAAAAAAAGGCAAGAAAAAATAAAGAATATGTGAAAAAATCATGCTAATACCAATGCATAACCATCACTCCATACTTTCACTGTTTTCATGAAATTGTTTATACCTTCCCTGCTTTCTTGCAAGAGTTTAATACAGAACCTGACATGACTGGTAGGCAAGAGGGATGAGGTATAGTAGAAGACAGCATGCTAGGCTGGCGTATGCCTGGTCTAGGCATCTAAAGGAGGCTTCCCACGTGGCTCAGCAATAAAGAATCCATCTGCCAGTACAGGAGATGCAAGTTCGATCCCTGGGTTGGGAAGATACCTGGAGAAGGAAATGGCAACCCACTCTAGTATTTTTGCCTGGGAAATCCCGTGAACAGAGGAGCCTGTCAGGCTACCATCCATGGGGTCACAAAGAGTTGGGCATGACTTAGCAACTGAACAGCAACAACAAGGCACCTATAGTCCTGGATTCAAGTTCTGACTGAGCTGCTTGACAGTGTGTAGCGGGTACTCTCAGGGCCCAGCTTGTGTCTCCTAGCTCCGGCAATTGAGGGTGCTCGACTCTGCCCTCTGTGCCTCACACAGGTGTTGCAAAGATGACTAAGGTGAAAATGTAAGGTGCACATGCTGTGTATATATGAGTCCCTATAGAGGGTGTCTATATGGCTGAGCCCTGACTTCGGCTTACCAGCACCTGTACCTCTTTAAGAGAATGCTCGTGCACTGATGCTCACCTCGCTGCCAGTGAAGCAGGCTGGACGTGCTGAGTGAAGTATTTTTGCCTCCTGGGAGCAACCCTCAAACAATGAGGGTATACAAACTCCACCTCCCTCAGCCTAAGCGGGACAACTGAGACACATGGTCTACCCTAGCTCCCGGAGTTTCCCCAGGAGAATTAAGCTCCACTCTCCCATGGTGGGGTACCTTGATAAAGCACCCTATTGGCTTCCCCTGCTTTCCATGTCTCATTTCCCTACTTCTCTTTTCCTTCTGGGGGAACCCAAAGTAACACGTAGCTGTTAACCTTAGGAAGGGCAGCCAACTACATACTGTCTCATGTAATAAATGGCAGAATGTGACAAAGCTTCCTTCCAGATATAAAATTCTATTATTTTAATGTTTCCCCCACTTTTCCTTTGAACTTGAGGAGAGGTATCTGGAATATATAACTGGCACTAGTGACCAATTTGTAGTTTTCTCAACACCTTTCCAAACTAAAAACTTTGACAATGAGAATGCACAAAATCAATGGTAGTGGGAAGTCACATAGTACATTCTTTCCCAGCATATAGTTCTAGTTTTGAGTTTCTGCATTTTTTGATGGCAAAGTTAGACCTTAAGAAAAATAATACATTATTCATTATATACCTTGAAAAGCTCTTAAAAACCTATTTGCAGAAAACAGGACAAATATATACTCTATATGGCTACTCATAGATAGATAATATGTATACCTTATCTTCTCATCCTTTAATTAATGACATCCTTGCCACATGCCTGTGAGGTCGAGAAGGCAAAGCTGAGTAGCACAAATTGCCAGATGAGGAAACTAAAGCTAAAAAAAATGTTAAGGGGCTGTGCAGGAATTCAGGCCTTTCATGTCTGGGATCTATGCATTTTCTGCCACCTTCATTTCATTTCTTCCTGTTATCAGCAGTTCTGTTATATATTGAAAGTGTCTGTATTCTCTTTGGTGGAGTTTCTTTTCAGGAGTTCTGTTTTCTGAACTTTGGTAATAACATTGAAGAAACATTGGAGAAAAGGTCACTTCCCACTTGGGAGGAGGGATGGAAATGGATGCTCCATTCAAGCTTCCTTTTGTACTTCATGGGTCATGTTAAATGTCTTATCGGCATTAGGTCTAACATTGGGCAACATACTCAGAGAAGGTAATAAGTGAAGGTATTCTCAGACTTGCAAAGAGCAATCCTGTTTATCTCCCTTCCATCCCCTGACCACAAGTGGATTTCTGAAGTGAAATAAAAATATCCTTGATGAGTGTCACAGTAGAAGCTGTTAGTCATTTTCACTGTGAATGATCTTAGGCCATTTTCTAAAAACAGATCTGAGGGAGGAAAGGGAAACATCCACAGATTGAGCATCTTAAATAGAAAAAAAAAGAAAGGCAGAGAAACAATGGGGACCATGACAGAGATCAAAGAGAATGTGGAAGAATGTGGCAACACATCTGGTTTGGCTGTCTGCCTGAGTCCCAGACGAAGAGTCACAGAAGAAATTCACTGGCTATGTTATCATGGGAAAGTCATCAGCTCTTCCTTTTTTGGGTTAAGATGGATTTATCTATTTATTTTTGGCTGCGCTGGGTCTTCTTTATTGCGAGAGGGCTTTCTCCAGTTGTGGATAGTAAGGACTACTCTCTAGTTGTGGTGTGTGGGTTTCTCATTGCAGTGGCTTCTCTTGTTGTGGAGCATGGGCTCTAGCGCATGTGGGCTCCAGTAGTTGTGGCACACAGGCTTAGCTGCTCCATGTCATGTGGGATCTTCCCAGACCAGATCAAACCCATGTCCCCTGCATTGGCAGTGTATTTTCAACCACTGGACCACCAGGGAAGCCCCACTGACTCTTTGTAATCAAAGTTTAAAAAACAAAAGTTTTCCTATTTATAAATGATGGATTAGGACCACATGATCTCCAAGTTTTTTTTTCAGTTCTAGGATGCTATCATTCATTGATTCTTTTATTACATACTCTTATAAGCATGGTAACAAATGTGAATGATAAAATAACAGTTGCTCTCTGTTTTCCTGGATATTAGCTAGGAAACCAAAAATTAGTCATGAGATTTTTGTGTTTGTGTATGTAATTAACAACAAAAAAAAGAGAATCTTCAAAAGAAATGAGGAAAGGCAAACTGGAGAGCTAGCAGTTTGCATTCTTCACAAGCAGCCATGTACACATGCTTATCATGGGCCCATAGCCATGTGTCAGGGTTCAGAAAAATGAAAGGGTAGGTCTAGTGTTTTGGGCCTGGCTTCTCATCTCCTCTAACCTGGAGGTGGCTGAAGGGCTGCATGAGCTACCTACTCAGGAGGAAATAAGGTGTGGCTGTTCAAGTACTCAGCACTCCCTCACCACTTTCTGGTTTTCAGTGTGTCCTGTGTTAGGACCACTGCTTGGGTTTTCACAGAGCCTGAAACAGGGATTTGGATGCTAGTCAGTTATTTGCGAGGTTCTGGGAATGTGGGTACTGGAATAGGAACGTGGTAACAGGCTCCAAAATCACTGCAGATGGTGATTGCAGCCATGAAATTAAAAGACTCTTACTCCTTGGAAGGCAAGTTATGACCAATCTAGACAGCATATTAAAAAACAGAGACATTACTTTGCCAACAAAGGTCCATCTAGTCAAGGCTATGGTTTTTCCAGTGGTCACGTATAGATGCAAGAGTTGGACTGTGAAGAAAGCTGAGTGCTGAAGAATTGATGCTTTTGAACTGTGGTGTTGGAGAAGACTCTTGAGAGTCCCTTGGACTGCAAGGAGATCCAGCCAGTCCATTCTAAAGGAGATCAGTCCTGGGTGTTCATTGGAAGGACTGATGTTGAAGCTGAAACTCCAATATCTTGGCCACCTGATGTAAAGAGCTGACTCATTTGAAAAGACCCTGATGCTGGGAAAGATTGAGGGCAGGAGGAAAAGGGGACAACAGAGTGTGAGACGGTTGGATGGCATCACCAACTCAATGGACATGGGTTTGAGTGGACTCCGGGAGTTGGTGATGGACAGGGTGGCCTGGTGTGTTGCGGTTCATGGGGTCGCAAAGAGTCGGACACGACTGAGTGACTGAACTGAACTGATTGGGAAGGGAAGGCAGCTGATAAAAGTAAGTTATAAAGCCAGCCACCACTGTGGCCAGCTGGGACATCATCCTGCAGAGACACTCCAAGCAACTGCATAAAACATACACCTCAGATTTATCCCTCCTAGGGGTTGAGGAAGCTGGGATATTTATGTCACAAGTCCCATCAGTTATTGACTGTGGGCAGTCCTGGGAGGTGTTAATTCCCCAGCACTGCTGGCCTCAACATTGATGGTCAGAGAAAGCAAAGCCCTCTAGGGAAAATTGCAAGTTATAAGTTAGACCAGCCAACACTGAAGGGGTAAAGAAAGGTGAGCGGATCTGCAAAGTGTAGCAGTGGCATGACTACTCAAGAATCACCTCAATAAATTCTTAAAACAACCATTTGAGACAGATACTATTTCTGTCTCTGTTATGCCAATGAGAAAATGGAACATAGAGACAGTGTCATATAAGGGGCAGAGTTGAGACTGAAATCACATGACTGTGAAAAAATAGACCATATTGTTAAACCCTGCACTTCTACATGGTGCAATACCAAGTGCGTGGGGAATGTGTCATCTATGGCAAAACTTGACATAAATGCCCTTCCCTCTCTAAAGCACTCCCTGATTCTGTCATCATTTTTTCCTGTATAATGCCATGGATCCTTCTTTATATGCAAGAACAGTTATCGCACCTTACTGTAATTGTTCTTAGTCACTCTTCTTACTGATTGAGAATTTCTTGAGTTGTAGAGGTGTTCGTTTCTTCATTTTGTATCCTCTCCCCCCAGCAAAGAATCTACACACAGGAGACCCTCAATTATTGTCGATAAAATAAATGCTAATGCCTGTTTTTTTTTTAATAGAAGTTTAAAGTGGCAGTCATTTATCCATTCAAGGCATCCAATATTGATAGATGTCCTACTATGTGCTAAGCAAGAAAGAAACACAGAAATCAAAATAGGAAAATAAATGCTGCTGGAAGGCACAGTTAAATGTGTAAGCGTGTTTATCTTTTTCAAGTATTTCCACCCAGTCAATCAAGGTTTGATTATATTTTTCTAACTCTTATGGATCTTGAGAAAAAAGCAGTCTCTCTTTTTAATCTCATTTTACTTGGGTGTGATAAACACCAAGGAACAGGTAAATGGTGAAATCTTTTTAATTTTTATACAAGCTTGAGCTGTGTTTGAATACTTGGTTCTAAGAGTCTACATTTTGTAACCTTATCTATTTCTGATGTCAAAATGAACCTAATTCAAATACATGCCAAAATCTTATTTACAGTTTGTTGCCAGTGCTTCCTTCAGCTGCTGACATACCTCATTGGGTACAGGCCAGGTGGGCAACAATTTTCTACATATTTCCTCTGCACAGCAAGAAGCAGTTAATTTCCAGGTACATATTGCTTTAATTTCGGTTAGTCCAATCATTTTTCAGTACAGTACCAGGGTCCTCCTGCCAGGGGCTATACTTTTATAAGAGTAGAACTCTTGAAAATGTGTAGGAGAGATGAGTAGGCATGCCTGCAGTGCTTTCTATCTCACTTTGTTCTGTGCAAAAAGCCCCAGGAGGAAGCTTTGGGAGGTAGTTTCATTTGGAGACAGTGGTCGATTTTGGATGAACTCTGGAGAAAAACTCAGGTGTTTTCCTTGGAGTTTAGTCATTGGAATTGAGAAGGGGTTCCATGTTCCTGAGATGATATGGACAGTGTACTGGCCCCACATGGTACTGTTTCCCTCCTGTGCTTTTTTTTTTTTTTGGTTTGTTTTTTAAGGAATATTGATTTTCAGTTTGAGTTGGAGTTAAAGAGAGCCAATTTATTCTGTGCCTGTCAGAACTCTAATATAGACAAGAGGAGAAGCAGGGGGCCAGTGATTGTTCTGGGAAAACAAAAAAGCCAAATGCATGTACAGAGGACGACGGGCCCGTTACTGGTCCAGAACCCAAAGGGCTTTATGTAGTTGGCTTCAGAGGTACAATGTCATATGCCAGCAGAAGGCTGGTGTGTAATGACACCCGTGGAAATTGTAAGCAAGATGTCAGAGTCCATAGCATATGTCTTCAGTGTGGCTTATAGGAAAGGACATATCCCAGATAAAGAGTGACCCAGCGTCTAAGTTATCAAATGACAAACACATTTGTGTTGTCCTTTTTGGCAGGGAGATTGCCCGGGAGAGTGGGAGAGGGACTATGAGGAAAATCTCCATGTCAGAAGTACTCATTCAATAATATAATATTTAGTGCCTACTATGTGACATTCCAGTGTTTTTCATTGTTTAAAACTCACAAGCCTATTAGTGGGTCATGGAATCAATTTTACCAGTAGCCACTGGATTTTTAATGACATAAAATTAAAAAAAAAATAGAATAGACTAGAGTGGAAGAAAATAAAATATAGCAGAATGTCAGGATATAATTTCATGCAACTTGTTTCAGTTGTGTGCCTGCATGTCTATCATACATATGTGAAGATATGTCTATATGTATATATCCATTTATAAGTAGATGTACATGTAAATTTATTTTACATATGAGATGAATAGATTAAGACATGATAGAAATGCATTGTTTTACTCTACCTTATCAAAAGAGTTTGAAAGCCATTGATGTAGATCCTAAGAAAGATACAAATAAATATCAACCACATATAACAGCTGTCCTTTGGAATCTTAAAATCTAGTTAGAAATAGGAAACATAAAGGAAAAAGAAACAACTGTTTTATTCACCACTCAGCACAATCAAGGTGCACAGGTTATCCCATCTAGTTCTCCTGACAGTCTCAGACACAGAGCTGCTGCTCTCATTGTCTTACAGGAGAAAAAAATGAGATAACTTGACCAAGGCAGGGCAACCCAGCCCAAATAGGTAGGGTCTTTATTCATAGCCTGGACTATTGGTTAACACTCCAATTTCCTCTGTATTCTCTCACCTTCCTGAAAAGGTAGTGAATGTATGTGAAATGGGTAACATACACAGGGAGAAACATGAAATTTTAGAGAAGGAAGAAGGTATTATGGGCTTTCAAGAGAGGAAGGGAAGAATTTCAGGGAAGAGATAGGAGATAGGTTTTAACCTGGAGTTAGGAGAAGAAAGGAAGTAGGACTGAATTCCAGACAGTGGTGAGGGTCTGAGCCAAGTCTTAGAGAAGGAGCATGGAGTGCTTAGGACCCACAGTAGTAAACTGGTCTGGCTGGAGGGGAAACCAGATGTCTGGAAAATAAAGAGAGAAAAGGCTGAGTACAAACTGACCCTGAGAGAAGTTGCGCTTATCTGAGAGAAGCTGATCATGTATCAGGTGCAGTGGTAAGAGATTTTTATATGTTATTTTATAGTATTATGTTTAATACTCGTGATAACTCTGGGTGGTGGATATTGTGATGCTCATACTAAAGAGGAGTAAATGATGCTAAAGGAGGGGTATGTAAGTTGTTCAAGATGTTATTACGGAACTAGATTCAAAGACATACATGTCCAAGTCTAAGGCCTGTGCTGTAGGCATTTCTGCCATGCCTTTGCTTTTGTTTGCACCCATGACTGTGATGGTGAAAGCTCAGCTTCCCTGTACACTGGTGCCAAATCAGATCTCGGAGGCAGAGTTTTCGATGCAGTAGAAAAGGATAGCTTTATTGATTTGCCAGACAAAGGGGGCCACAGTGGGCTAATACCCTCAAAGCCATGTGTCCCCACTTGGGAAAGACAGTGAGAAGTTTTATAGTAATTGTTCCAAGAGGGTATGATTTACTTCTGGACATTCTTCTAATGGGTTTGTGGTGAGTTAAGTGGGAGTCAGCCTCATCAACCTTCAAGTCCAATTGATCTGGGATCTCTGTGCTTGTGGGCAGCATACCATCATGAATCGTCAACTTCTCCCACCTGGAGGGGGCTTCAGTGTCTGCAAAATAGCTCAAAGATATTGTTGTGTGAATCACTTGATGGGGAAACAGAACCTCACACCAAGGCTGCTCTTGACTGTTTCTCCTTGGTCTCACATCCCCTCCTTTCTCTAATTAACAACTGCTTGAATCTGCCCAGTGGAACTCAGGGAAGGTCATGGAGGCTGAATGAAGGCTGTTTCCTATAATCAAAGAAATGGGGGACACAGAGAGGCCTTGTGCCCAGGAGCTCCACAGGGCCCTGCCTGGTATCAACTGAACCTCCCACACATCACATCCAAGGTTCTTTTTATTTTTTATTTATTTTTCTTTTTAACTTGTTTTTATTATGAAATATATTAAACATGCAAAATACAGTAAAAGAGTATGGAGCATAATTCAGTGAATAGTTAGTTACCCTTCAGGTAGAACAGATCTTAAAATTCTGTTGATAGGCTTCAGGTTTCCTTAAAAAGAAAAAAGTTACAAATAAAGTTGAAGCCCTTGTGTCCTCCAGTCTTTTCTCTACAAAAGTAATCAAATGTTTGAAGATAGTGTTCATTAAAAAAATACTTTTAAAAATACATGTGTGTATCCATAAACATCTAAGGTAGTCTGCTTCCCTTCATTAAATATTTGTCAAAATTTGTGTTTGATTTTTAAATTCTTTTACCTTCATAAATTAATTTTAGAAGCAAATATTGCCCATATTTTTAACTCCCAGCCACTCTTCCAAGATTAAAAAGATTTCCAAAAACAGGTTAAAAATAGATGCAAGCTTCTGAATATAGCGATACATACCAGAAATAAGAGTCTCAAAGGTACAGTGTGTCTATTCCAGGTGGTGGCAACATCTCTTTATTTTTAAATAAACAAAAGGTGTTTTTGTTGTTGTTATTATTAAAAGGCATTCTACTTTAGTATTATATGTTGCCGTTTTTACTTTAATTCATATTAAATACAGAGAAGATACTGTTTGATTTTGTGGAATTTTAGTATATCTATATGCCCTTCAAAAAAAATGGATGTGCAGTTTATGCAAAGGCTGGGCTTGATTATGACTTGCTAAGCTTTTCAAAGATGCTAAACCCATGGTCACAGGGTAATTTTTAGCTAATGTATTAAGGTTCTTTTTAAACATATGCAGTATCTGATCACTCCTCACTACCTTCAGTCCAAATCACTACGTCTCATGACTAATGCAGTTGCCTCCTAACTAGACCCCCTGAGTCTTGCTTTGCCTTCCTTTGGTCTGTTCTCAAACTAGAAGCCAGGATGATCCTGTTAAAACATAAGTGGATGAAGTCATCCCTCTGTTCAAAACCCTGCAGAGGCTTCTCATCTTAGAGGAAAAGCCAAAGCACACACAGTTCTTCACGAGCTACCTTCCCCCAACCACAGGACGTCACTTCCTTCTTCTTTTTTCTTATTCACCTCCAGTTACATAGACTCCCCCCAGTTCCTCAAATATTTTAGATATATTCCTGCCTTGAAGACTTAGCAGTTACTGTTGTTCTAACTGAGATGCCCTTCTCCAATATGCACACAGGATTCACCCTCTAATGAGCATCAGATCCTTATTCAAACATCTCTTTCAATGAGACCTTCCCAGATCACTTATCTAAAACTACAATGGCCCGCACCTAATGACCTTTCCTATTTCTTGCTGCTGAGCTGTTTTTCTTCTTAGCACATATTGTTCATCACACATTTTGTGTTTGACTTTCTCATGCGTCTCCTGTTCTGCCTCCATCACTGGAATGCAAGGTCCATGAAGGCACGGACTTTGTAGCCTCTTTTCTTCACTACTCCATCCACAATACCTAGAACAGCACTGAACATATTTTAGGCCCACAACAAATACTCACTGAATGAGTGAATAAGACCCAGGCAATCTGATTCCAGAGACAACACTATAACCCTTACATTAAACTGCCTCTCAGAAGTTCAAGGATGTTTCTTAACAGATAAAATTTGAATAAACTTACCCAAAATTCTTTGCCAAGTCTAATCACGGTTCAACTCTTTCTAGAGTTAAATATTCAATTCAGGAAAGCCAGGTCATCTGTGATATGGTGAACTTTTATCTTTGGTAGTAAAATTTCCTTTTGGAGTATTAATAAATTCACCATTATCTGGTTTATCTTATTATCACTGCAAATTTCTCAAGGCAGTTTTATTTCTGTATATACAATAATATGCTGCTACAGAATACAGGCACAATCGGTGAGGTAAGCATATAGTATTTTAATTAGAACTTACAATTCACTTTTTTCATCACGTGAGACATACAATTCACTATTTCATGAGATTGTCTTTGACACTGAGTATTCTGTAGAATTTCTTGTTAATTCTTTGTTAGCATCCTTTTGTATTTAAGCAAATAGACTGGTTAAAGCTCATTTGGACTTTCATAATTTTGGTATAAGTGAGATAAGAAAGCCTTCCTTAGTGATCAATGCAAAGAAATAGAGGAAAACAATAGAATGAGAAAGGCTAGAGATCTCTTCAAGAAAATTAGAGATACCAAGGGAACATTTCATGCAAAGATGGGCTTGATAAAGGACAGAAATGGTAGGGACCTAACAGAAGCAAAAGATATTAAGAAGAGGTGGCAAGAATACACGGAAGAACTGTACAAAAAAGATCTTCACAACTAAGATAATCCCGATGGTGTGATCACTCACCTAGAGCAAGACATCCTGGAAGTGGAGTCAAGTGGGCCTTAGAAAGCATCACTACGAACAAAGCTAGTGGAGGTGATGGAATTCCCATTGAGCTATTTCAAATCCTGAAAGATGATGCTGTGAAAGTGCTGCACTCAATAGGCCAGCAAATTTGGAAAACTCAGCACTGGCCACAGGACTGGAAAAGGTCAATTTTCATTCCAATCCCAAAGAAAGCCAATGCCAAAGAATGCTCAAACTACTGCACAATTGCACTCATTTCACATGCTAGTAAAGTAATGTTCAAAATTCTGCAAGCCAGGCTTCAGCAATACATGAACAGTGAACTTTCAGATGTTCAAGCTGGTTTTAGAAAAGGCAGAGGAACCAGAGATCAAATTCCCAACATCCATTGCATCATTGAAAAAGCAAGAGAGTTCCAGAAAAACATATATTTCTGCTTTATTGACTATGCCAAAGCCTTTGACTGTGTGAATCACAACAAACTGTGGAAATTCTGAAAGAGATGGGAATACCAGACCACCTGACCTGCCTCTTGAGAAATCTGTATGCAGGTCAGGAAGCAACAGTTAGAATGGACATGGAACAACAGACTGGTTCCAAATAGGAAAAGGAGTACGTCAAGGCTGTATATTGTCACCCTGCTTATTTAACTTATATGCAGAGTACATCATGAGAAACGCTGGGCTGGAAGAAGCACAAGCTGGAATCAAGATTGCCAGGAGAAATATCAATCACCTCAGATATGCAGATGACACCACCCTTATGGCAAAAAGTGAAGAGGAACTAAAGAGCCTCTTGATGAAAGTAAAGAGGAGAGTGAAAAAGTTGGCTTAATCCTCAACATTCAGAAAACTAAGATCATAGCTTCCGGTCCCATCACTTCATGGGAAATAGATGGGGAAACAGTGGCTGACTTTATTTTTCTGGGCTCCAAAATCACTGCGGATGGTGATTGCAGCCATGAAATTAAAAGACGCTTACTCCTAGGAAGGAAAGTTATGACCAACCTAGACAGCATATTAAAAAGCAGAGACATTACTTTGCCAACCAAGTCTGTCTAGTCAAGGCTATGGTTTTTCCAGTGGTCATGTGTGGATGTGACAGTTGGACTGTGAAGAAGGCTGAGCGCCGAAGAATTGATGCTTTTGAACTGTGGTGTTGGAGAAGACTCTTGAGAGTCCCTTGGACTGCAAGGAGATCCAACCAGTTCATCATAAAGGAGATCAGTCCTGCGTGTTCATTGGAAGGACTGATGTTGAAGCTGAAACTCCAATACTTTGGCTACCTAATGTGAAGAGCTTACTCATTTGAAAAGACCCTGATGCTGGGGAAAATTGAGGGCAGGAGGAGAGGGGGACGACAGAGGATGAGATGGTTGGACGGCATCACTGACTCAATGGACATGAGTTTGGGTGAACTCCAGGAGTTGGTGATGGACAGGGCGGCCTGGTGTGCTGCGGTTCATGGGGTTGCAAAGAGTCGGACACGACTGAGCAACTGAACTGAAACTGAAATTGTACTTATAGATATGTAAGAGTAGTTTGCTCAATTTCTATCTTTAAAAACAGTTTATTCTTTTGGTATCTAAAATTTTAAAATACCCTATGTCATTAAACTTTCTAGAATTCTTCTCTGCGTGTTAAAAGCTCTACTCCTTTAGTGCTATTCCAGACAGTGAGATTTTCTTTCATCTTCCAGTACCCTCCTCAATTTAGACATCTAAAACTAACATTGGAAGGCTCTGTATTTCAGTTTAGTTCAGTCACTCAGTCGTGTCCATCAGTTTGCTACCCTATGGATTGCAGCATGCCAGGCTTCCCTATCCATCAGCAACCCCTGGAACTTGCTCAAACTCATGTCTATTGAGTCGGTGATGCCATCCAGCCATCTTGTCCTCTGTTGTCCCCTTCTCCTCTTGCACTCAATCTTTCCCAGCATCTGGGTCTTTTCCAGTGAGTCAGTACTTCACATCAGGTGACCAAAGTTTTTGAGCTTCAGCCTCAGCATCAGTCTTTCCAAGGAATATTCAAGACTGATTTATTTTAGGATTGATCTCCTTGCAGTCCAAGGGACTCTCAAAAGTCTTGTCCAATACCACAGTTCAAAAGCATCAACTCTTTGGTGCTCAGCTTTCTTTATGGTCCAACTCTCACATCCACACATGGCTACTGGAGAAACCATGGCTTTGACTATATGGACTTTAGTTGGCAAGGTAATGTCTCTGCTTTTTAATATGCTGTCTAGGTTGGTTATATAACTTGTCTTCCGAGGAGCAAGCATCTTTTAATTTCATGGTTGCAGTCACCATCTGCAGTGATTTTGGAGCCCCCCAAAATAAAGTTTCTCACTGTTTCCATTGTTTCTGCATTTATTTGCCATGAAGTGATGGGATAAGATGCCATGATCTTCATTTTTTGAATGTTGAGTTTTAAGCCAACTTTTTCACTCTCCTCTTTCACTTTCAAGAGGCTCTTTAGTTCCTCTTCACTTTCTGCCATAAGGGTGGTGTCATCTGCATATCTGAAGTTATTGATATTTCTCCCAGCAATCTTGTTTCCAGCTTGTGCTTCATCCAGCCTGGCATTTTGCATGATGTATACTGCATATAAGTTAAATAAGCAGGGTGACAATATACAGCTTTGACATACTCCTTTCCCAATTTGGAACCAGTCTGTTGTTCCATGCTTGGTTCTAACTGTTGCTTCTTGACCTGCATACAGGTTTCTTAGGAGGTAGGTAAAGTGGTCTGGTATTCACATCTCTTGAAGAATTTTCCACAGTTTGTTGTGATAGTCAAAGGCTTTAGCATATTCAATGAAGCAGAAGTTGATATTTTTCTGGGATTCTCTTGTTTTTTTCTACAATCCAACGGATGTTGGCAATTTTTTTATCTTGTTAAATCTTAAAATGTGCAGAAGAATGCAGAGTCTACAGTTGTCCTTAAACCTGTGCTCCACTTTGCACATGGCAACATATCAGTAGAATATGAATAACATTCATCTGTGTCCTCATCAGTACTTGGTTTAATAAGCTCCTCTTTTAGAGCAATAAGTTTTATTTGATGAACTTGTTCATTAAAATTTAGCCCAGGGCAAATTTATTAATCTAAGCCCTTACATTTGGAAGCAACAAACTTTTTTAAACATTTAATCAATGTGTTAGTAAAACAGTTCAAAGTCCTCCTTCTCAGTTCTTCTATATTTAAAATGGTTGATTTAATTGTATTTGATCATTCCAGGTTTCTTGATAAATGTTGAAAAGACTCACGTTCTGGCTTAGGTGAAAGCCGTGTTCCTCAAAGAATTTCACTGAATACTAATTTTGCAAGTGTTAACTGATGGTGATCAAGGGAAGAAAAACTGTTTGCACGGTCAAATGAATCCTGGAAATGCTCAATTAGACCAGGAACAAAGTTTAACAAGTTTCTTCTTGTGGGACTTCTTAGAACCTTTAATACTATGAATTGTGGATCCCATGAGAAGGGGTATAATTTTGGGGGACTTCATGCTGCTTTCACCGTGGAAAATATTTTGTGTCAGCTATCTAGCAGCAGTCGTGTTCCCTGAGATACAATATGGGAAACACTGGGTTAAAACCCTAGCAAGAGTAGGATGATTAATAGCGAGAAGAATATCTGCATAGAGCTTAAAGGGCCTGTTGTTCAGAGACATTGAAATTTCTGTTGTGTGTGTCACTGATAATACTCTCAACTTGCAATTTTAAATATTTGACTCTCTGTGGGAGGGAAGGGTGACCTAGCCATGATAAAATGAGAGAGAGAACACAGAGCAATTACAAAGCATTTTTCCATTCTGATTACTCTTTTAAAAAAAATCTTCTGATGTCAGTGCATTTTGTCTCTGTGAGATAAAGGCGCTGAATTTTGATGAGGTACCTCCCAAAGGTGATATGTTTTAAATCATATCTTCAGGTAGGAAATGCCCTATCCAAGTCTTAAGCTTAGTTACCAGAATGAACATATGTCATAGCATGCCCAGTACCATCTAGATTTGCACCTGTTATGTCTGTGTAATTACTAATAATATCTCCTTTTCGTCTTAAAATATAGTACCATTTTGAATGATAAATTATATAGTCACCATCCCAATTACCCGTGTGTGACAGACTATCTTTTTCCAAAGGAGTTGCAGCAATGCCTCCTATCCATATGCCACTCTTCCATCAGGAGATGGAGTCTAATTTCTGTCCCTTGGAAAGGTGAAGGGCCTGTGATCCACCTCTCACCCATAGAATACAATAGAAGAGGCACTGCTGGACTTCCCAGCTGAAGACATAAGCCATTCTGCTGCGACATCACGCAGTGGGAAATCTACACTGGAGCCTAGTTACTATGTAAGCACTCTGACTTTCTGCCATACTGTAAGCCCAAACTTGCATGTGTAAGGAGATCATATGGAGAAGCCCAGAAACTACTTAGGAGAGATGCCCAGCCAGCTCCCAGATGCTCCAGCTGTAGATATCATTATTTATAGATTGATTGATTGATTAACTGTCTAGCTGTGCCGGGTCTTTATTGCAGCATGCTGGACCTTTGATCTTCATGGTGACACGCAGGATCTCTGGTTGTACCATGTGAACTCTTAGTTGCTACATGTGGGATCTAGTTCCCTGCTAAGTCGCTTCAGTCGTGTCTGACTCTGTGCCACCCCATAGACAGCAGCCCACCAGGCTCCTCCGTCCCTGGGATTCTCCAGGCAAAAACACTGGAGTGGGTTGCCATTTCCTTCTCCAATGCATGAAAGTGAAAAGTGAAAGTGAAGTCACTCAGTCGTGTCTGACTCTCAGTGACCCCATGGACTGCAGCCTTCCAGGCTCCTCTGTCCATGGGATTTTCCAGGCAAGAGGTAGTTCCCTGACCAGAGATCAAACCCAGGGCCACTGCAATGGGAGCTCAGAGTCTTAGCCACTGGACCACCAGAGAAGTCCCTCTAGATATCCTTAGACTGCAACTACATGAGAGATCCTGATCCACAGAAAACATGAGAGATAATGCAGTGTTTTTAAAGCACTAGGTTTGGGGGTGATTTGTGACAGAGCACAAGGTAAATGGACCACTGGAATTCAGATCATACAAAATAAACTTGTAGTGCTACCTTGTCTTGAATTTGTGCACTGACCTTGTCTTGAATTTGAAACTAGACAGCAGATTTTGAATTAACTACCCAAAACTCACACATGATCTTGAGACTTTATGTAAATGGTACATCTAAGAAGTTCGCATTGGAAGATAAATTTGCAAAATAATGTAATTTGTTTTAAAAAAAGTACCAAGGGATAAATTCTTTGCTTTTCTTTCAGATCTCATTTTACCTCTTCATTATTTGTGTTAAATATGTCTAGAAAATAATATATAAGTATATCTGTTTAAAGACTGATAACAGAATGAATATTTGTGTACTCATTTGCCACCCAACTACAAAAACTTAGTATAACTAGCACCTTTAAAGTCTCCCCTAAGTTTGTCTTCCTGAATTGCCTCCTTTCCTCTATCCCAAAGGTAACTGTTGTGCCAAAATTTGAATTTTTCATTTGTTTACTTATCTGTGTAGTTTTTCAGCTCACATATACTTCCTGAAACAATGTATCATTCATTTTGCCAGGTTGTGAGCATGGAAACATGTAGTATGGGATTTTATGTGTTTATTTATGTATTTTGGCCAGTTAGTTCTACTCAAAGGTATGTTTTTAATTTTTTTCAAATGTATGTTTCTGAGATGTATCCATGTTAATGTGTAGCTGTAGTTCTCTCCTTTGCCTTTTATACAGCTCTTATTCCAATTAATTAAGTTAATGGAAAACAAATGCTGCATGTTCACTTGCCTCAGAAGTTTTCACAGAATATGAACCAGCAAATGGTCAAAGCAAAAATAAAAAAAATCTGAAACTGATTTAAAAGCATTTATTATCCATAAGTAAAGAAGAATGAACAAATGTGTTCATCCTGCAGTTCTGAAGGACTCAAGTCCTAACACTTGAATCTCTGACATAAGTTCCTAAGTGTCTGGATGAGAAAGTAGCCCACTGTTTGCATAATCTTAACCTAGCAATAACAAAAATTTCTTAGCATTCCATCGTTCACTCACTATGATCATCACAGTAGCATAGGGAGCCCACGTGCCTATCCATCTGTGTTATTTGAGTGCCATGTGACTGATTCTGACAAGTAGAAGATGAGCAGATGAGCTGTATCCCTTTCCAAGGCCTCTGCATATGTAATTGTCCATGAAACTCCCCAGAGATGGCTGTAAGATGAAAGGAGCCTGGATCCCAGAGTTAAACTAGCAAGAGATCAGTTGCCCAACTGACACTGGGCTAAGAAATAACTGAGAGAGAAACCTTTTTTTCTAGAAAGTCACCCAGATTCTAGAGTTTTGTTTTCTTCTTTTTTTTAATCAAAGCGACCTAACCTCACCTATTCTGATCATTGCCATCATCAGCAAATGTTGTAGAAGGCAGTGTCAGGAACTGGATGATGTGATTTTGAAGTTTGTTTGTTTGTTTTCCTGTTTTTATTTAATTGTATTTTCACAGATGACCAGCAGTTTAGGGGGATGGAGGTTAAAAGAGAATATGAGGTAAAACTCTGTAGAAAGAATAGCAACTATCATAAACTGAGCCCTTACTATTTAGCTGGCAATGTGCCAAGTAATGTTAAAGGCCTATTGACTGAGTTGCTCATAGCGATGCTATGAAAGCAGTATTGTTTAATCATCACCGTCTCTGTATGAGGAATTTGAAGTCTATCAATAACAAGAAACTGAATTATTAATAAAATTCTAGAGAAGTGACATGACTTGAACTCAGGTTCTTCTTTCTCCAGATTTTATCCTATGAACTGTGGTGCATGACTCAACTTTCCAGCTTCCAGGAACAAGTCACTTTAGTGGAAATTAATTCTAACTAGAGCCAGTGCTTGGAACAATTCCAGTGCTTCCCTGCCACATTCTCCACATTTTTATAAATCTTACTCTGCCACATTGAGGGGGCTGACAGAGGCAGCATGAAATGGGAAACACCCTCATGGTACTGCATTATTGTCACTGCCAGGGAAGCAAACTTGAAAAAGGGGGGAACAGACTCTGTGAGGTGCATTAAACATCTCTTGGAATCAGTCAGAGTTGTTGGCAAGCCAAAGATAGTTGAGTTGCTTGGGTCTCTGTGATTTTGAAAGCCCACTACCATTTTACAGGTGGGGATTTAAATACCTGAAAATATGTGTCAAGGCATCGTGGCTGTTTAGGTATTCCAGATTGCATGTAGGGCTTGATGTGTGATTGTCACTTAATAGAATTTGCAAATGACATACTTATTAGACACTGATGGAGAGGCTCAGATAAACCCCCAGAGATTCTGAAGCTCATCATTTGTACTTCTAAATATGATAAGAGTTTCCCTTTTTAGTTTAAAAGCAAACTGGTTTCACGATGCCATCTGCATGTAGACATTTTTGTTTACCAAAACTTATTTTCATGAATTAAAGGAAGCTAGGACTATATAATCTGTATGGAAAATAAAGAGTCTTTAAGAACAATACAATGCAGTAAAAATAAGAGAGGTGAAATGGAATAGGAAAGAAGTCAGAAAAATCAGAAATAGAGGCAGAGGAGAAAAAAAATACATCTACAATGGGAGGAAGGCATAAAGGAAGAATATTTTTTTAAAGAGGAGCATGCTTAACTATTTACAGTTTCCATGGAGAAATGTCATTAGGCTTAAGAACATTCTGGATTAAAAAGGGCTTAAGGAAAGATAGTCAATCTATAAATGTTTTTCTTACCAGAGGGAAAGTTAATGATTTAATAATTCAAAACCACACAACACTGTAAATCAACCCAAACTTCAATTAAAAATTAAAAAAATAATTCAAAACAAAACATTCATTTTGTCCTTGTTGGGGGATGCATGTAGCGATGCTGCCTCTTACACAGACACACACAGATACGTCCATTTTGTGTTCCTTCTCAATTCTTGGCCACTGTAAGTGAATGGATGTATGTGAAAGAATTCGCCCCCACTCACATTCCATAAAGATAGAGATAAACCACTTAAGAAGGATGGAATTAATATGGTTGTCTCGTAATCCTCAGTAAGTTTTCTAAGTTTTCTTTTTGAAAAGCAGATGAGATGATATGCCTGTGGTATCAGGATGATGATTCCTGACAACAGAAGAAGAGAAAGAAGAAAGTCCCTTTAATCTGAATTACTCTGTGACTGTAAATGCACCAGCACAGCTGGGAAGGTCTAGACAGCTACCACCCTGCCTCTCACATGGTGCTGATAAGCAATGCAGTTTATTTGCATCATCTCAGGGTAACTGTTGGAGTGCCACCAGCAGGCAGTGAGTGAAAGGGGAAAGAGGCTGGGCAAGAAGCCTCCGAGAATATCTCTGCTGATAGGCTATCTTTACCACCATTTATTACTCTGACCTTATTCCCAGCACCATTCCCCTGTCCACCTTACCCATCTTAGTGCACAAGTGGGAGAGTTGGTAACGTAGCTGAGAAAAAGAGATGATGTGCTTCATAGCTAATGAGATGAATTCTAAAATCTGCACATGGATTTATGTCAAGAGTCTAGCTCAACTCCAAATATATTGTTGGTACACAAGACACCAGTTTTCTTCCTTTCTTATCCACTCCTGTTCTTTCTAAACTCCAACTTCCAAGGTTGGTTTATTTGGGGTTGGCATCTGGGAGTAGGTTGACTAGATGTCTGTATGGTCTTTTGTCTCAACAAAACAGACTACAGATACCAGAAGTATGAGAACCACTATTCCATGAAATGTGCAATAACTAATCAAAACCAAGATTAATCATGTGAGCCTCTGTTCTTCCCCTTACCATTTGAAAGAATGAGAGGGAGTAACTCTTTCCTCCTTTCTGACTCATTTCTAGTAAAAGGATTTCGTTACTGAGATATTTTATCTCATTAAGTTGCTGCCTTCTATTTTCTCAAAATAAATTGATGTTAATAGTAACAAAAACAATGACTTTCATGAATTAAGAAATTGCAGCCATTGGCCAGTAACTGAAGTAATTTTTCATATATAATCTTATTTTAGACTGAGAACAACTTTCAAAGGGATTATTATTATCCTTAACTCATGACTTTCCGATTATAATTAGATAAACTGCATAAGAACATTGGTAAATTATCAGAAAAAATGTTTAATATATCCCTAAACCTTACTAGAACTTCCATTAATCTTCACTGAAAAGCAAATTTAAGATTGCAGTGTTGCTTTAATAAGCATGAGCTAGCCATAATATGGCTGAGCTGGAGAATGTAGATGACTCATTTTACATTTTACAATCACCACCTCTCTTGCCTGCTCATAGCTAATGCTATCAAACACTTCCTTATGTTACCATTTAAACTCATCCAAATAAATTAATTGATGGAAAGATATTCAAGACTATGTAATTACTTCCTCTGGCTCTGGTGGTGTTGCCATCTAACTTGCAGGCAGCAAGACGAGATCTAAATTAAATGCAAATAATTGTTCACAATTAAGAAATGAAATGCCTGGAGAACCCCATGGTATTTTAAACAAGCTGATGTATTTGCCATCAATCAACAGTTGAGGCTTTCTAGAATGTACTTGGCATGAGTCCCAACTATGACAGTGCACAGGCAACCTGTTTCCCTGTTCCCCTTCTACATCAGAGATAGTGATCCCCAATGGTGCATCCTTCAGTAAGGATGTGAACTTTTGCAGGATCCTTTACATAAAAAGTATTATTGGCTAAAGTTTGTGACAAGTACTGGGTGGTTGATTTCAGGTCCTGCAGTGACTTGTAATATAGAAGTTTACCTAGATAATCTTTTTTTAAATTAATTTATTTTTTAATTGAAGGAAAATTGCTTTACAGAATTTTGTTGTTATCTGTCAATCATCAACATGAGTCAGCCATAAGTATACATATGTCCCCTCCCTCTTGAAACTCCCTCCCATCTCCCTCCCCATCCCACTCCTCTAGGTTGATACAGAGCCCCTGTTTGAGTTCCCTCAGTCATACAGAAAATTCCCATTGGCTATCTATTTTACATATGGTAATGTAAGTTTCCATGTTACTCTCTCCATATAGCTCACCCTCTCCTCCCCTCTCACCTGTGTCTATAAGTCTGTTCTCTATGTCTGTTTCTCCATTGCTGCCCTGATTGTCTGGGGAATCTTGGAGACTGATCAAGAGTTTTCTCAAGGTAAAATATGTCTAGCCTTGTCTCAGAGCATTTAAGTTGGTGGGATTTGTGTAGTTTTGTTTTTGTCCCAAGGCAAAGAAGCTGTTCATTTTTCAGGTGTTTCTCCGGATCCTTGATGATTACCTTAATGCCAGTGGATCCGTCCATACCTATAATAACCACATCTAACTAATAAAGACACTTCCTTGCCTTTGAACATGCCAAAAAAAGATAGAACATTTTGAAAAGAGACAAGGACAGAATAATGAGGGCAAAACATAAGACTGAAAGAGGAAAATGTTTCTAAAGAGAATGACCTGAATAGGCTACCAGCTTAGATGGGTACAAAGGTTTTTATAAACACTATTAGTATTCATTTAGTATGGGTAGCAGACAGCAACAAGAATTTGAAAATAACTTGGAAGTGATCACTGAAGGGACAGAAGGAGGCAAAAAATAAGTTTCTTCCTGAGCACAAATCTCAGTGTCATGGGAGAGCACAATTGGAATGTTCTCCTTTGGTGATTAGCAAGCACCTAATCAAGGATATGGAGTGCCTGCCGGGTCTATATCCATGGCATGCCAAAAACCAGAAGGGTTCAGACCATCATGTGTTCAACCTATTGTATAGACCTGATTCAGAAAAAAATTTTAAACCAATTTGGGGTAAATTTAGGGGGATGGGGAGAGGGGAGTTCTTTTTAAATAAGGAGAAAGACTTTTCAGAAGTTATTGCCAAAGAAATATTCAAAGCCTCAATTTACCTAAAGGTAGCTAAGGTAGGAGGGCATAGGGATAAAGGAGGGACAGTTCATATATATATAATATATGTACAATTACAGATTTAAATAGAATAGTTGATCAAAGAAACACTACTGTTTTTTGAATGTTAGAGATGAGTTGTTGTTGTTGTGTTCTTTCCTAATGAATAATCAGCCATTTTTAAGGGGAATCCAGAGAAAGAAAAAGAGGAAAGTGGGTTGGTTTGGGTCAGTAGAGTCTGAAAACAATGATGAAATACACATTTGGAAAGGGGCTGGATTTGCATTTTGAGTAGTGATGACTTTATAAATAAAGCTTTGCTCTTACCACTCAAATGCGTATGAGAGAGGCCAGAATTAGGTGATCTTTCTGAAATGCAGATCTAATGATATTCTTCTCTGAATTAAAACTGGCTTGAGTCCAGACTCCTTGACAGTCTACCTCAAAACTTGATTCTCAGGTCCACATCTCTTTTCCTGCATTTTGCCCCCATTTTCCTCCCCAAATCCTACAGATTGACTCTGGGTTTCAGCTTCATAGAAGTTCAGTCTTTTATCAGCACACTGTGCTGTCCCATGCCTCTAAGCTTGGCATCTAATGGTCAAGTGATTTCAAAATCCCCCCTCCCTTCATCCATTCTTTATATGAAAGTTTCCAGTACTCTTTAGAGCTTTGCCAAGACTTCCATATACAAAGTCATTCATCCTCATACTCATCGTATATGTGTTAATTGCTTATGTTCACTTCCACCTGCAACTGTGGACTCCTTGCATCTCAAGGACAAAGATTCAGTCTTATTGATCTTTGGATCTCAAAGACCCAGTAGGTGCCAGAGAAGGCAATATAGTCCAATCATGAAGAGAAAAGACTCTGGAGTCAGAAGGTTGACTTCAACTCCTTTCTCTTCTACTCACTAATTGAGTGACCATCAGCATCCTTTTGCATTTTAATCTTAACATCTCCAATGATTATTATAATCCTCACCTAAATATTATGAATATTATAATATCTACCAGATAGAATTAAATAAAATCATATATGTAAAATATATAGCACATTGCCAAGCACATAGTGTTAAGAGTACTTAGTATATTATAGCTCTTTGTATTAGTACAGTAAATATTTGAGGAAAGAAAGTTGTGCTGTTGTATCTTCCTCAGGATGAAGAGCGAAAAAAATGAATCAGTGATTTAAAAAAAAGTCACTGTTCTAGGCTCACTTCCGTGGAAGTGAGAATACTATATTAGAACAGAAAAGGAATTATAAATCAAGATATGTGAGACTACAGCCCAGATATTTAAAGTGTGCAGGGAAAAAATGCAAAATAATGTTGTTAGTTGCTAACTAGATGAATTTGAAAACAACTTTATTTGCTTTGTTTTACAAAACTGTATTAAAAGGGACTAGAAAAGAAATCAAAAATATTTATTAACAAGTATCTTGTTGTACACACACATAAATCATCTCATTTAATCTTCTCTGAAAGGAGATATTATCCTCATTTTACAGATGGGAAGATAGGTTCAGAAAAGTGAAGTTACCCTTAAGTACCTTGCTTCAGGATGTCAAATTCCAACCCAAATCTGTGAGCTATGTTTACTCATTCATTAATTCACTCACTCATTTATTCATAGAAACAAATGTTTACTAAGCTCCTGTGTTATTCTAGGTCTTGAAGAGTGAATAGTGGTCAAAACAAACAAGGCCCCTGCCCCTAGGGAGCTTACGTTGTAGTGGGAGGAGACAGAAAATAAGTTCATAAAAAGTATAAATAAGATGAATACAATGAAGAGTGATGATGGGACTCCCCTGGTGGCTAAGTGGTAAGAATCACCTGCTAATGTTTGAGACGTGGGTCGCATCCCTGGTCCGGGAGGATACCACATGCTGCAGAGCAACTAAGCCCCTGAGCCGCAACTCTAGGCTGTGCTCTAGAGCCCGGGAGCTGCAACTGCTGAGCCCACACGCCCTTGAGCCTGTGCTCTGAAACCAGAGAAGCCACCACGGCTGAGAAGCCCACGCACTGCAGCCAGAGAGTGACCCCTGCTCGCCACAATGAAGAGCCAATACAACAAACAGATAAATAACATTACTTTTAAAAAGAGAGTGATGGCCAAGGTACCTTCGATGGGATGGCCTTGAAAGGTCTTTCTAAGAAGTAGCACTTGGGCTGAGACCTGAATGAGAAGAAGGCACCAAGCACATCCCAGGAAAAATAATAAATACTACAACTCCAAGGCAGAAACAAGCTTATTTAGTTACAATATCATACCACAAAAAGAGATGGCAGAAAACCCATTGTCTTTCATTATGTTTCACCAAGAAGAAACAAGGATAAAGATGATAAAGAAACCTTAGAAAAGAGCTAATGCTGTGTGCAGAAGAACATATGAAGAAAGGTATCAATAAACCAGGGGCAACTTTAGGTTGTGGTCCTCAGACTTGAAGATGCAGAAACTACATTAGTAAAAGCGTTCAAGTAGAACAGTGGGTGAGACTTGCTCAGAGTGATCCTGCATAAGCCTGGGGTCTGTAAACTGCAATGCCAGTCTATTAGATTGCAGTATGAAACATCACTTTCCAGCCCAACCTCGGTAGCTACTTGGCTGTGATCACAGAGCAAATGCATTTTCTCCTTGTTGCCATATTACATAAGAAAGCAAATTACTATTATCAGGCTTCTTTGTGAGTAAAGAATCAGAGCAAGGAGAGAAGAAGCGATTCAAAAATTTCCTGCAGCAGTCTCAGATGGCCCATAACAGGGATATTCCTGCCAGATGGGCAAGGCTCTGTTGTTTAGCATTTGGAAAAGCTTGAATAACACTAGCTTCTCACACACTCCTTTTTCTCCTTGTATTCCCAGTGCCTGGCTAGCATATCCTGAGGCTCAAAGACAATCTCAGTACTGCTTAAAATGAATTAATGAATGGCCTCTTCAAATGATAGCCTCTTTTCAAATCTATTTCCTCTTTCCTTTGAAACTATATTTTTCTGATCAAGAAACTCTACTCTGTGCCTTAAAGTGACTTTGCATTTCTCTGTCCTAATCTTGTGTTTGTATATATAATGTTCAAGCTAAATTCTGAGCTAACAAATTCCCTTGTATGGAGAAAACATAATAGATTATCTAGTAGGCATTACTGCCCAGGAAAATAGTCCACTATGCAAAATGAAGATAAGACCACTCAGGGAGGATGTCTTGATTCTCAGAAGCTCTTTGAGTTTATAGATTTTTAAAATCTTAACAAGCTGACCCTTTACATAGATCCTGATTCAGTTCCCATAAATTTCTCAAAATAATTGTCATTGAGGATGATCTTGGGCTTCCAAGGATTACAGAATGGTCTTTGTGTAGAGTTACTCATTGCTTCCTCAATTCAACTTTCAACTATACTAAGGTCTACACGCAGCTAGCCAGAAATTCAGACTCCTGTCTGACCTGAAAAGACCATATAATGTAAGTAGTAATTACTTGGCAAAAGAATGTTGTTTTAATTCCCCTACTAGATCTTAACCAACATGATGATAAAATACTCCAGGGGTAGGGAGCCACCTGAAGCTCCCCACAAGCCCTCAAATCCACTATCTGATAGAGAATCTATGCTTTCATCTTACATCTAGATGTAAGGGAGCGTGATGCCTTTTGAGGTCATACTGTGGTCTTGGAAACACAACTGAACTGTGAATGAAACCATGTTGTTCAGACACTCTAATTCCTAAGCTCTACTTCATTCTTTCTTGGAGTATAACTGTTTTACAGTGCTGGAGGAATTTTGTCTGTATAACAGTGAATCAGCTACATGTACATATATATCCTCTCCATTTTGATCCTCCCTCCAAAACCCTCATCTCACCCATCTAGGTCATCACAGAACACCAGGCTGAGCTGCCTGTGCTATGCAGCAGCATCCCACTAGCTATCCATTTTACACATGATAGTGTATATATGTCAGTGCTATTCTCTCAATTCATCCCACACTCTCCTTCCCCTCCTAGTGTCCACAAGTCCATTTGCTATGTCTGAATCTGTGTTGCTGCCCTGCAAATAGGTTCATCAGACCATTTTTATGGATTTCATACACACACACACACACACACACATATGTATGTGTTAATATATGGTGGTATTTGTTTTTCTCTTTCTGACTTACCTCACTCTGTATGACCGACTCTAGGTCCATCCACATTACTACAAATGACCCAATTTCATTCCTTTTAGTGGCAGACTTTATTTTTGCGGGCTCCAAAATCACTGCAGATGGTGACTGCAGCCATGAAATTAAAAGATGCTTACTCCTTGGAAGGAAAGTTATGACCAACTTAGACAGCATATTAAGAAGCAGAGACATTACTTTGCCAACAAACGTCCGTCTAGTCAAGGCTATGTGTTTTCCAGTGGTCATATATGGATGTGAGAGTTGGACCAGAAAGAGAGCTGAGCACTGAAGAATTGATGCTTTTGAACTGTGGTGTTGGAGACGACTCTTGGGAATCCCTTGGGCAGCAGGGAGATCCAACCAGTCCATCCTAAAGGAAATCAGTCCTGGGTGTTCAGTGGAAGGACTGATGCTGAAGCTGAAACTCCAATACTTTGGCCACCTGATGTGAAGAGCTGACTCATTTGAAAAGACCCTGATGCTGGGAAAGATTGAGGGCTGGAGGAGAAGGGGATGACAGAGGATGAGATGGTTGGGTGGCATCATCGACTCAATGGACATGAGTTTCAGCAGGCTCTGGGAGTTGGTGATGGACAGGGAGGCCTGGGGTGCTGCAGTCCATGGGGTCGCAAAGAGTCGGACATGACTGAGCAACTGAACTGATCTGAACTGAATATTCCATTGTATATATGTCCCACATCTTCTTTATCTATTCATCTGTCAAGGGCCATCTAGGTTGCTTCCATGTCCTGGCTATCATAAATAGTGCTGCAGTGAACATTGGGGTATGTGTGTCTTTTTAAATTATGGTTTTCTCAGAGTATATGCCCAGTAGTGGGAATGCTGGGTCATACAGTAGTTCTATTTTTAGTTTTTAAGGAACCTCCATACTGTTCTCCATAGTGGCCATATCAATTTACATTCCTACTAAGATGCGAAGAGTTGACTCATTGGAAAAGACCCTGATGCTGGGAGGGATTGGGGGCAGGAGGAGAAGGGGACGACCGAGGATGAGATGGCCGGATGGCATCACTGACTCGATGGATGTGAGTCTGAGTGAACTCCAGGAGATGGTGATGGACAGGGAGGCCTGGCGTGCTGCGATTCATGGGGTCGCAAAGAGTCGGACACGACTGAGCGACTGAACTGAACTGAACTAAGAATGCAAAGTGGTTCCCTTATACCCTCTTCAGCATTTACTTAAACTCAGAATTTCTTAATGAGTACTTCATTTACTTGTCTTTCTCAGAAGGTATTTGGGTAGTCACTCATATCCAACAGGGAAATTATCTGGGGCTTTTTATTTTCTCCTTTTATTCAAAATGTTCATTTAAAAGATAGCAGACACATATGATAGCTAAAAATGCCCTAAGAAAAACTTGTGTTTAATGTTATTTGCTTATCTTTTTTAAGATTCCTTAGAGTATATTTCACACTCCCTGCAAGGATACAACCAAAGTAATGATTGTTTTAATCTCTAGAAATAAAATGCTTATTAGTTAGTTCACTGATGATCTTAAACTAGTAACTGGCTATTTCCATGTCTCTCTAATATCCAACCAACCAAATACTAGAAGATTTCCTTTGTCTTAAAGATTTATGCATTATTTCTGTCATTCTTTTTGCCAGTTTCTGTTCATTTTAAAGAATTTTAGTTTTCTCTTTTCCTTCATATTCTTCAGTCATATTTTCATCTTTTAACTTTCTACTTGTTAAAATAATATGTAACCACAGCTTCTTTTCTAGCTACATTCTTCTACTGTGTTGTGCACATATAAGAAGAAACACACAGCAAGCACAAACAGACAACAAACACAAACACACTCAAAGATCTCTGGTGTCTGGCATTAAATGTTAATCCTTTGAAATAGCTCCCTTAAAGGCCTTTTGTATGTTTTGGAAAGAGAGGCAAAACAATTTCAAGCAGCTCAGCAAATATGTCTAGTAAAAATGAAGCTAATATTTATTTGTAGGGGCATTTACCATATTTAGATGCACAAACATTTGACCATTTTTAGTCTGCCTTCAAATTGAATGACAAATTTCTTCCAAAGACTGTAGAATGATTATTATGGGAAATGTTTTCAGTGCCTATGTCTCAGAATGAAAAAGGGCTTTTGAAGGGCAGTTTAACTCTTGAGCAAATATTGAGAATCTTTTGAGTAATCTAAGGAAGAAGAAAAGTCATCCCTGAAAATCGATCTGTTGGGGAAAAAAAATCCTTTTCAATTCCATCACCATGCGATACTTTAATGGATCTGGGAGAAAAGCAAAACACAATAATTTTTAAAAAGACAAATTAAAGAATCACAGTAATATTAGTGTGGAAATGGGTACCTTGGCAGAATCAAGGCAAAATTCTAAATAAATGATTTTGTAATGGACCCATCTCTCTCCTTTACAAAACCACCCCATAACTTGGCACAAATTTTTTGTATGTTGAGCTATAAAGAACCTAAAGAATTGGAATTTCTCATGGGTAGTAGGTAAACAGTCTTTGTTCTCATTTGTCTTGAAGTATAACTGATCATGATGGCTTGAACAGTCTTGGTGAATAATTTTCTAAGTCCAAGCTGTCAAATTTCAAAGGACAATATTCTCAATGCATTCATTCATTTGCTTCCTTTTTTCCCCTCTTTTGCAAACCGAAGTTAATTGTCTGTGATTGGTGATCCTAATGAACTGAGAGTCTCAAATTCAGTCACAATTACAGGTGATGTATGGAGCCTTACAGAACATAAGAAATATTTGCTTGGTGCAAATAAATCAACAGCTTATACATTTTGGTTTATAAGACTTCTTTCCTCTCTCTCCCTGTGCAAACCAGCCCCCACCACTGCCATTTAGCCGACCACACTCATAAAGCACCTATGCACTAGTGTGTTGCCTTTTTAAGATTCCTCAGAGTAAACGCATCGAGTTGGATGCTAAGCACTAGAACCATACAGATGACAAAACAGGTTTGTCATCCTCAAGGAGCTACCTGTATAGTGAGAAAGACAGACATGCAAACAAATAATTATAACCAAGTATTAACTGGTAGTAAAATGAAGTTAGGTATAAGGCTTCATGAGCACATGGAAGAGAACCAAAGAAAGGTCTAAAAGAGAAATGACGTGCTAAATTTGTTTTCAGTCTGTAATATAACAATCACTACAGTAGCTGCAATTCATCGAGTACTTAATACATTTCACACACAGTGCTAAGCACCTAACATGATTTATTTTGTTTAATTATTGTAATGACCCAGGAGTCAAATATTATCATTCCCTCCATTTACACATCAGAAAACTTGAGTGTGGAGCTCACTGGCACGTTGCTAATCAGTGAAGCCAAGGCTTGAGTCAAAAAATATTTCCATTTTCAAGGTGTTTTTTTTTCCTTAATTTTTTTAACTTTTAAATTTTGTTTTGAAATAATTTTACTCTTAAAGAAACATTGAAAGAATAGTACAAAGAATTCCCATATATCCTTAGCTTGGTTCCCCAGTGGGAATATTTTACTATGTTTACTTCATCATTCTCTTCCCCCTCTCAATAGGTAGTAGATTGATGGATTGATCATTTTTTCCTGTGCATCAATTAATAGTAAGTTTCAGGCATGATGCCCCCTTATCTCTGCTATAGATTGAATATTTGTGTCCCCTCCCAAATTCATACATTAAATATTAATGCCCAGTGTGTCTCACCAGACACCAAATTGGCTAATGCCTTGGCCTTGGAATTCCCGGCCTCTAGAACTGTAAGAAATAAACCTCTTTTGTTATAATATTTTTATCATAGATGCCTGAACATACTAAGACAGTTGCCAAATACTTTAGGGTTTATTTCCAAAGTGACAAGGACCTTCTCCTATATAATTATGACTACCAAAATCAGGAAACTAACATTGATACAATACTATTGTCTAATCAATAGACCTTATTAACATTATGGTAATTGTCTCAGTGCTTTTGAACTGTGGTGTTGGAGACAACTCTTGAGAGTCCCTTGGATTGCAAGGAGATCAAACCAGTGAATCCTAAAGGAAATCAGTCCTGAATATTCATTGGAAGAACTGATGCTGAAGCTGAAACTCCAACAATTTGGCCACCTGATACGAAGAACTGACTCATTGGAAAAGACCCTGATGCTGGGAAAGATTGAAGGTGGGAGGAGAAGGAGATGACAGAAAATGAGATGGTTGGATGGCATCACCGACTCAATGGACATGAGTTTGAGCAAGCTCCAGGAGTTGGTGATGGACAGGGAGGCCTGGCGTGCTGCAGTCCATGGGATCACAAAGAGTCGGACACGACTGAGCGACTGAACTGAACTGATCACCGCTGTGCTTGTTCCTGTGTCCTATGAATAGGTCTTGATCATCTTCTGAGCCTTTACTTTTTGGGCCCACAAAATATTCCAGGTCTACCCTTATACTTTCCCAGCCCCAGCCATGGGATCATTCATTTTTCTGAGGCTGGTTTTTGTTCTTAACATCTCTTTCTGACCACTCACCAAGTCTTATTTTTCTGCACATATGCAGATGAGTAATACAAGTAACTTAATATCTAGAAATCCCTATTAAGCAGCCATTTTCACAACTACTAAAGTGAAAATAAAAACTCACTAACCTAGCTTGAAGTCACTATAAAAGTTTCTAAAATGCCTTCTAAATCCCTCCAAAAAGATGATGTGAACCCTAGGAAGATAAGAGATGATAAAAAGCAGAGCAAGAAAAGGAAAAGAAAAAAAAATGAGAAAAGTCATAGAAACAGACTTTTTTAGTACCTTTTGTCAGGCACCAAAATAATTTCACACATAACTTCTCATTGTATCTTTGCAACCGTTTCTCAGGGTAGAGATAATGATTGTCACTTTGTAGATAAGAAAGCAGAGTTTCAGGATTTCATTGACTTGCTCCATCGTCTGCTTCTCTAGTAAAGAATCTGCCTCTAGTGCAGGAGACCTGGATTCAATCCCTGAGTTGGGAAGACCCCCTGAAGAAGGGAATGGCTATCTGGTCCAGTATTCTTGCCTGGAGAATTCCATGGACAGAGGAGCCTGGAGGGCTCCAGTCCATGGGGTCACAGAGTCAGACATGACTAAGCAATTGACATTCACACACACACACACACCCTATGCAGGAAGGCAGAGAACTGGGAATTGAACCTCTCTAGGTCACATTTGAAACCAGTCTTCCTCCACCCAATGCTGCCTCTATACGGTTTTAATGCTAACTCACATCCTATATTCTATTTTTGTAATTGGCCAGCCCTCTACAACTTACATAGTAACTCTTTATTTACCCATTTCCCAAATACCAGAACACCTTATGCTCAGACAGATGATAAAGACTTTCCTTAGCTCTAAGAACAACCTGTTACAACCAACATCTTTCCTTGAATTACGATTCACCACCTGCTTTTTAGGTTAGCTTTATTTTCTGAACTGCAAGGCATAGTACTCTAGAACCACTTGACATATAACAGACAGCCTTTATTTGACAGGCTGTTATTAATGCCTCTTGTATTAATAATAAACACTATGCTCAGTATATTCATTTTTTAAAGACCATAGCATTTAGGGGAGGGGGTGGAAAGCAGTTTACTCATCAGTAGACAATTTGAGAGAATAGGGAATTTTTATTTCTCTAACAGGATGGAACTAAAATGTCTGATTATAGAACAAAGCAAGGTGATGATTATCATGTTTATTCTGTGCATGAATTGATTACAAATCAAAAGCAGCATACATCTACATCTGTGCCCTAGCAAGTTAAAACAGTCAGGATCCAGGCAGTTATATGAAACCTTTGCCTGTATACCCACCACTGCCACTGTTATATGAGCCTTCTTTGGTGAAGTATGAAGAAATACTGCCTAATAGAGCAACTAAGAATAGAGAATAGCTAAAATTTGCACATTTTAAACAGTGTATTCACATGGATTTGCATCTCAAAATAACCCTGCGAGAGAGAGTGGGCATGTCACCTCACCCTCACTTTAGAGGTGAGGAATATTGCCATTCAAAGAGATGAAGTGACTTGCCTAAGATCTCACAGCTAATAAGCTGACAGTTAATACTCAAATCCTGCATAGTGCTTTCCCCACCACAACGTGATTAAAGTCCTACAAATTAGATTTTTGCTAGAATCTCTCAGGGCTTAATCAAATCAATATGAACATATGGCAAAGTAAAGGAAATCCATTCCCACGTTATTCCTTGAAGGGTTTTAATAAAAGATGGAAGATGCAGTGTGGAGCCCTTTATTGTGTTGTTCTAGTAAAAAAAAAAATGTTTTGTTTTGTTGTTATATTTTGGGCCACGCCATGAGGCATGTGGGATCCCTAGACTAGGGATCGATCCTGCACCTCCTGCATTGGGAGTGCAGAGTCTTAACCACTGACCCACCAGGGAAGGCTCATGTTCTCTTTTTGAGTAGACCACACTATAATGTATGACATATAGTTTGGCCAAATTAATAACCTGATACCACAGAATTATTTTGCCTCCAATGTTATCTAATCAATTGTTTCATTGTAGCAACCAGGTAACTTCTTTTGTTGTGGGAATAGGGATAAATATAAACCCAAAAGTAAGTAGGAAAGAACTGAAGGGGAATCAGGTATTGGAGAATTTGCCTGTATACCCACCACTGCCTCTGTAGGCTAAGGTTACTAATTAGCACTTATGACACAAGGGGACTTCAATGAGACTCACTATCATATTATAGACATTTTTACATAGATAATTATAAAATGGCCTTATGACCAACTTTTGATCAAATTCTTAAATATAATAATCACTATCATGTATTAAGTATCTATCTTACATGTTTATCTAGAACACATGATGCTTTGCTGCCATTTTATCATCTATTATTAAAATTAATCTATTATGATGTACATATTTATTCTAGTTCTTAAGTCTTTTTATCTTTTTATTTGTGGCTGTTCTGGGTTTTCCTTGCTGTGCACGGGGCTTCTGTAGTTGTGGCAAGCGGAGGCTACTCTTCACAGACGTGCGCAGGCTTCTCACTGCAGCGGCTTTTCTTGTTGCGGAGCACACGGGCTTCAGCAGTTGTGGCACACAGGTGCAGTAGTTGTGGCTTGCAGGCTCTAGACCATGGGATGAATAGTTGTGGCACCCAGGCTCAGGTGCCCTGTGTGGACCAGGGATCCAACCCATGTCCCCTGCATTGGCAGGTGGATTCTTATCCACTAAACCACCAGAGAAATCCATTTATTCCTATTTTTTAAATAAGAATGCTCAATTTCAGACCACATAGGTGATAATCAGGGAAGACAGGATTAGAATCTCAATGTGTAGAGTGCTAAAGCCCATTCATTCCCTGACAACTTGGCTGTGTTACACAACTAGAATGTTGTAAATATTATGGTAGATATGGGTCTATCACTGACTCCCAATCTTTCTTCACAGAGGAAGTTAATAACTTACCTGTAACCAGAAATTCTTCAGTCTCTCTTTCAGTGGTCTTTTCCCTTTATGTGTTAACATTTTCCCTCTTTTATCTGCTGTAGTCTTCTTCCAGGTATGGTGAAGACTTAAACAGTCTTTTTGCAGTAACCTAGTCTCTAGTTTTCTGTTTCTAGTTATCAAGACTCTGCTGCCAACTCCCTTTGCTTCCAGCTCTTGCTCAAGTGCCCTTCTATTCTGGAGTTTCTGTCTCCTGATGACATATCTTCATCTTCTGATCTTTACTGCTGTAGCTTCCTGATACACGGGGCTCCATTTCTATCGCTTCATACTTGACACATTCTATTTTTTTGACATTACATTTCATGCAATTGTTCTGTGACCTTCATGCCCATGCAGAATGCCTTCTCTTCTATGGGCCAATTCTTAGAACCTATCCATAATTAATCTTCTAAAAAGTTAAGGATTTACTTATTTTTCATCTACTCTCTTTCATATGGGGAGCAATACAGTTGCCACCAGGCACTGGAGGAGGTGCAACTGGCCAATTCTAGGCAATTTGAAGTGTGTTAAGACCACAGACTGCAAGGAGATCCAACCAGTCCATTCTAAAGGAGATCAGCCCTGGGTGTTCTTTGGAAGGAATGATGCTAAAGCTGAAACTCCAGTACTTTGGCCACCTCATGCGAAGAGTTGACTCATTAGAAAAGACCCTGATGCTGGGAGGGATTGGGGGCAGGAGGAGAAGGGGACAACAGAGGATTAGATGGCTGGGTGGCATCACTGACTCGATGGATGTGAGTCTGAGTGAACTCTGGGAGTTGGTGATGGACAGGGAGGCCTGGAGTGCTGCAATTCATGGGGTCGCAAAGAATTGGACACGACTGAGTGACTGAACTGAACTAAAGACCACAGAAATCTAATGTTTGGGGAGTTGTAGGGAATTGGTAGGTTTGGGGTATGGTTTAAGTGTTGAATGAAATGGAGATATTAAAGGGATATGATTGAACAAATAATGAGACTTGGCCTTATGTGTAATCTCACGTACCTTTTTCCTGGGGTTGAGAGGGTGAGTTGAGTGTTTCTATCAGTCAAGAACGTGATTAGACTTGAGCCTCAGAAGTATCACTGTGGAAAATCGTTGGGTGGAAAAACATGGTGACAGATAGAAAGGGTGGATGCAAAGAGAGAGACTAATAGACTGGGATACTACAAATATTTTAAATATTTGTTTATTTATTTGGCTGTGCTGGATCTTAGTTGTGGCATGTAGGATCTTCAGATGTGATATATGAACTTTAGTTGTGGCATGTGGAATCTAGTTCCTGGATCAGGGATTGAACCTGAGTCCTCTGCGTTGGGAGCATTAAGTCTTAACCACTGGACCACCAGGGAAGTCCCCATAGCACAGATTTTGATACAAGGGAAAGTTCTGTTTAATTTGGAAATACTCTGTAACTCTGTAGACATTGTATTGTGATAATTTCTTTATATGCCAGTCTTAATACACCAAAAAACCCTTTGCTCATCTTTGTATCATCAGTAACTATGGTAGTGCTTGGATTTAGTATGAGCTCAAGAAACATCTGAGTGAATAGAAAATGAATGAAGACCAGATTATCATTTATTTTCCTTTGGATTTGAATCCAATTTTCTACAAAATGGTGAGGAAAGTATTTGTTTCATTTTCCCCAGAATATGACACATGAATGGGTGAATATTAATAAAGTGAAATATACTTGTTAAGAAGCAAGTAGAAATGGGTACCATCCTGGTGATGGGATTTATCACACAAATGATAACCAGTTGAACCTTCATTTATTTGAATAAAATTTCTGAAATTGTCTCAAATTGCTTTGGTAAAGATAGCTGGACTGAATTAAAAGTGTTATTACAGAAGTCTACAAATGTCCATTAATTCTATTGCGCAAGTTGACTCATTTGCCGATTTGCCAATTCCTATGAGAAACCAAGGCATTGCAGGTTCTGTCAGATAATTTTCTCAATTAAATCTCTAGGCAATTAAATAAATTGCAAAAAACAGATCATTGCTTTTGGAAACTCCCATTCTGAGAGGAGTGAAATTCTTACCCTTGAGAGACTAGGTGTGTTTGTTGCTCAGTCATATTCAACTCTTTGTGACCCGTGGACTGTCCATGGAATTTTCCAGGCAAGAATACTGGAGTGGGTTGCCAGTCCCTTCTTCAGGGAATCTTCCCAACTCAGGGATTGGATCCAGGTCTCCCACATTGCAGGCAGATTATTTACTGTCTGAACCACCAGGAACAAGCAACTTCTGCAGCTCAATTCCAGAAAAATAAACGACCCAATCAAAAAATGGGCCAAAGAACTAAATAGACATTTCTCCAAAGAAGACATACGGATGGCTAACAAACACATGAAAAGATGCTCAACATCACTCATTATTAGAGAAATGCAAATCAAAACCACAATGAGGTACCACTTCACACCAGTCAGAATGGCTGCGATCCAAAAATCTGCAAGCAATAAATGCTGGAGAGGGTGTGGAGAAAAGGGAACCCTCCTACACTGTTGGTGGGAATGCAAACTAGTACAGCCACTATGGAGAACAGTGTGGAGATTCCTTAAAAAATTGCCAATAGAACTACCTTATGACCCAGCAATCCCACTGCTGGGCATACACACGGAGGAAACCAGAATTGAAAGAGACACATGTACCCCAATGTTCATCGCAGCACTGTTTATAATAGCCAGGACATGGAAACAACCTAGATGTCCATCAGCAGATGAATGGATAAGAAAGCTGTGGTACATATACACAATGGAGTATTACTCAGCCATTAAAAAGAATTCATTTGAATCAGTTCTGATGAGATGGATGAAACTGGAGCCAATTATACAGAGTGAAGTAAGCCAGAAAGAAAAACACCAATACAGTATACTAACACATATATATGGAATTTAGGAAGATGGCAATGACGACCCTGTATGCAAGACAGGAAAAAAGACACAGATGTGTATACCAGACTTTTGGACTCAGAGGGAGAGGGAGAGGGTGGGATGATTTGGGAGAATGGGAATTCTAACATGTATACTGTCACGTAAGAATTGAATCGCCAGTCCATGTCTGACGTAGGGTGCAGCTTGCTTGGGGCTGGTGCATGGGGATGACCCAGAGAGATGTTGTGGGGAGGGAGGTGGGAGGGGGGTTCATGTTTGGGAACGCATGTAAGAATTAAAGATTTTAAAATTTTAAAAAAATAAAAAATTAAAAAAAAAAAGAAGGAATAAAAGGTGGCAGAAGAAAAAAAAAAAAAAGGAAAGCCCCGGTGAAAGTCTAGGCATCACTGGTTACAAAAAAAAAAACTTAAAAAAACTGCATTTTCTTTATAATTATAATAAATAATTAAAATAACTGAATTTAAATATTATCCATCTACTTTCCTGATCGCTCCTTTCCCTAACACTCTAGCATTGGCATTATTGAGACATTTTCATGTTTCTATGATTTTATTTTTTCTAATACCAATATAAAAGTTCAAGGATACAGGTTCTAAATCAGAAGAAGTAACAAAATAAGAACTGTATTTAGACACATGCTAGAGATGTTTCGGAACCTAAAATATAACTTCCTATAAAAAAGGGGGGGATAGCATAGCTATAAAATAAAAGAGAAATCAACCCTTTTTTTTTTTCCCAATAGGGGATACTAGTTGGCAAAGATAAAATGTCTTCAAAAGTATGAAGGCAACAGGTTTCTGTACCTTGAACTCTAGACCTATTAAATCATAGGGGAAAAAGATTCTTAAGCATGAAAAGGATTTGGGAAATATACTAGGTGCATGTTATCTTTTCCTGAAAAATAATATGACTGAAAGATATGGTCCAGCAAAACTAAAAAAAGAGTTCATAAAAGAGGACAGCATCAGATACCAGAAACAATGTGAGCAGAGAAACTAACAAAATCCATCCCTAAACTGAAACCAGTTTTTCTCAGTGGAGGTGCTATGGGCATTTTGGGTGACCAGCTGTTTTGTAGACTGTCCTGCCTATTGCAAAATGTCTAAATTTATGTTCCACAATTTTAAAGAAAGAGTTCTGAGAACATGAGGGACATAACATTTTTTTAAGTGAATAGAAAACTGGAACAATAATTCTGAGGGTGAGTTACTGATAATGTTTATTGTGGTACTTTGTATTATGAAATTAATATCTCAGTGAAAACGATATGAACATGACAACAAGCAAAAAATGTCAAGTATATGTCATTCAAACCCTCATTCTTGCTTCCCAGGCTTTCAACTTCTTGTAATGCCACCATAACATATTTTTATTTTATGTACACATATTCATCTACAGCTTCCTCACCCATTCCCATCTGTATATCTGATTAACTTTTGTATTCATACCAACTTATCTTTGCATAGAATATTCAGAGTATATAAGCATATTTATTTTCCTCAATGTGGCAGGTCTTGTTGAAGTAAAAATGAATATAGGACAAAATCACTGTTGCTGAATCTGAGGGAAAATATTAAAGTATAATTTCCTTGTTGGTGTAAGTAGCACTGTTCCACAAAATAACAAACTTGGGAAAGAAGGTTATTAAAGAAAAACATGATTTTTAAAAAATGTTTATGTCTTCCACATCAGTGAAATATTGTGAACATGCATCTGTAGTTCTTTTCCACATTTACAGAATATAACTGTCAGTAGATGGTTGTCTTAGGAACTCTAAGCCTACTTTTCTCACAGTTGTCACCTTATCCCCAACCCAAGTTATTCTTTTTAATATAGTCCCAGATTTCATTATCAGAATGCCCTATTCTGAGAAAAAATTTACAGAAGGTCCTGCTGCTGCTGCTGTTGCTGCTGCTAAGTCGCTTCAGTCGTGTCCAAATCCGTGCAACCCCATAGATGGCAGCCCACCATGCTTCCCCATCCCTGGGATTCTCCAGGCAAGAACACTGGAGTGGGTTGCCATTTCCTTCTCCGATGCATGAAAGTGAAAAGTGAAAGGGAAGTCTCTCAGTCGTGTCTGACTCTTCACAACCCCATGGACTGCAGCCTACCAGACTCCTCCGTCCATGGGATTTATCAGGCAAGAGTACCGGAGTGGGGTGCCATCACCTTCACGGACAGAAGGTCCTAGGAGAAGTTAAATCAGAATAATGTAAGATTCCTGTATAGGTTTTCGCATTCATTTATTTGAAACCAGAAGATTCTGTTTTCCATTCAATTGATCATATCATATATGCCATTCAATTGATCATATCAGATATATGCATGCCTGACTAGATTATCTGTAAAACTGAATGTTAAAAATGGCTGATGAAACACTGAGTGTTGACCTTTTCCTTTCTTCTTACTTTTATTTATTGTGATTTTTTCATATCTCACCCATCAAATATTATTGATCTAATAACCCAATATAGGATATGTCTCATAAAAGGTGAGAGAAACAACTTTAGAGAAAAAAATAAAAGGAATGTCCAGAGGTAAAATAAGTGGAAGCATAAAGGGCACTGACAACAAAACCTTTCTGCCATATTGAGGCACTATGGGAGATTCCCAGGATACCCAAAGATGCTATTAAATTCACACTGCCTGACTTTGTACTATTCTCTTAGGATTTACAGCAACTGCCAGAAGCCAACTGAGGTTTTTCCAGGCTATTCTCCACTTCCTCTTCCATATTCTTCATGTTCCCAAAAGTCATTGAAAGAGGTTAGTGATAAAGGATGTAGAATGTTTTTCCTGTTAAATGTGGAGTGAAATAACCATATGTGAGGGACTTCCTAGCTTCTGTGTGAGGGTACAAAGATCTAAGTAATCTATAAGGACATTTTGTTCCAATGACTATAAAAACATTTTAAATTAAACTCCTGGAATAGAGAGAATTACAAATTTAGCAAGTGGAATGTCATAAATTTTTTAAGCATGGAAATCAAAGCAAGCTAACATGTCAACTATCTTGGCAAGACATGCTTTTGGCCAAAGGAAATGAAGGTTTCACACAAGAATATGTTCAGAAGTGATTAATAGTAGATATTTTTGGTACAGCTGTGTGGTCTTCTTTACAGACCAGGGCCTGGTGGACTGGAGTCCATGAAAAGAAAGAGGGAAAAGGGGAGAGAGAGAGAGAGAGAGAGCGAGAGAGAGAGAGAGAGAGAGCGAGAGAGAGAGAGAGCACAGTATCTCTCGGGTTACTTGGAAAATCAATAAAGCTCATACACAGGACTTGTACCTCTCATGAAGGCACAGGGCATCCTCTCAAGGAGGTCTTGAAAGCCCAGGCGAGAAAGTGAGCTCGGCAGGTTTCCACGCTCCAACGAGAATGAAGACAGAAAGGACATGGGCGACCCCAGTCTCTAGTGGAGCAAGGGTATTTTATTAGCAGAAATGCAGGCTTCTATATCTTTAGTAAAATGATTACTCAGTTTTTACAAAGAATGAAATTTCCATCAGTTGCAACAAAATGGATAGTCTAATACATATAAGGTTGCTGACGCTGAAAAGAGTCACTGAAGGGGGTTACTGAAAGGAATCCAAGCAGATACACTTTCCCATGATCTCAGTCCTGAGAACTGCGTGCAGCTCTACTCGTTCCTGGAATAGGAACTGATAAGGAACAGAGAATCCTTGAGAAATTGCACACAAAGGAAGAAAAGTGCAACATACTGGATTCCTTAAAGTTGAACATCCCTTGAGGCAGCTGTCATTCAGGGCTGAGATTGTTTCTCT
Organism: Capra hircus; assembly: GCF_001704415.2. Lineage (NCBI taxonomy): Eukaryota > Metazoa > Chordata > Mammalia > Artiodactyla > Bovidae > Capra > Capra hircus. The sequence continues at coordinate 47,442,864 of NW_017189516.1, forward strand.
TTTTCTCTTCCACCATCTTGGATGTGTTGCCATTTGGCCTTTATACTCTGACATCATGATGCCAATGGAGTTTTCACGGCTCCATCGAGAAGTGTATGATCAATTCAGGAAGAAGGGTAATAGCTCATACTGCCTCACATATCCCTTTTATCACAAAAGCAAAATATTCTTAGAATGACTCTGGCACATAGCCCCTTAAAGCTGATTGCTTGAAGATGGGTCATATGGTCACTTCCAGCTTCATGAAAGTTGTTAAACTGATTCTCTGGTGTTTTTATCCTTTATAGTGAGAAAAAAGGAAGGGTGGTGGGTTTGGATGACTATTAGCTTAGACAACCACGAGTATTTGATACACAAACTAAATTAATTGGGTTTTATGAATCCTTGTCTCACATACCATCTTGTGACTCTAGAAGATAAATTCATGAAAATTGGCATGGTGGGAGAAAACTTCGTGCAGAGGTTTATCATGATAAACTATTCTGTCCATATATAAATCTTTGAGTTGGTTAATAGGAGAAAAAGTTACCATGAATTAAAAATGACTTATTACAAATGTCAGTCATTCTGCGAAAGATAAATAAATAAATAAACCCTAAAAAGAGATTTTGAGGAAATTACTGGAATTGATTCCTTTTTAACTTAAAAATCAGCTGTATAAGCTCTTGATCAAAATTTTCAAAAGTTAAAAAAGAAAGACTAATATCATTGTTTGAAAAGTAATGTGGTAAATAGAGATTTGAAAAATTAACTGGATGTCATTGGAATCTATAATCATTAGATTTCTAATGAGGATGGCTTGAACAAACAATTAATCAAGCTTCTATGGTTTGGATGAATCATTCTCATTCTTTGACTTTGTTACTTACAGAGCATTTTCTTTTTTAATTGCAGACTGAATATATTTCAAATTATGCTGCTAATAATTATTGATGAGTGAATTGCACAGGATTCTGAAATTTGGTTTCACATGAATAAGAAAAGTCAAACAATTGAGCAATTAAATTCATTCCAATCAACTAAGCTTCTAGAAAATTGGCTTGATATGACGTTGAGAGATCTAATTGAATTTCTGCATATCATGTGCTAGTATAACTATGGGCCAAGGGTTCAGCATCATTAGCTAATATTTGAAATTAAAGAAGAGTTTAAAGATTATCTCCAGTGTTCCCAGATGGTATGGTAGAAGTAAGTGAAGTTTAAACTGACTCTTTTAATTCTTCAGGTAAAGAATCTTAGTTTAGAAGACATTTATTTACTTGATCTAAGTAGTTTGAGTAGTTAATTAAATCAAGAGCTGGAACCAAACTGGTTTAAGTCTTGTGTCAATATCCGAGCCACTAGTTTTATATTTTTTATTTAAAAATAGTGGTCACATAACTATTTAACTTGCTACTTGCTTTTTCAGAAAACTGATAGGAATTAAATGTATGGGCAAGCCAAGATTTGTAAATAATGTTAATGTAAGAGAGATATAAATATTAATATAGCCCAACAAAGAGGAATAATCCATGTAGCTAAAAACAAACAAAATCTTGGACTTAGGAGAAAAGAGTTAAGGCATCTTATCAAAATCAGATAACAGAATAATGCCTCTCCATTGTATTCCTTTTATATTGTGTTCTCCAAAAAATCAATTTGAGGGGAGGACAATGAAAATATTGGTTGCAGCCAGGTGACTGAGTTCTCTTCTGGAGAATTATAAAGGTAATTAGAGAAAGAAAGGAGGTTTTCTCTCACTAACCCCATCTTTAATCTCTTATATTTTCTGGGGTGCAAGTTTCCTTGCAAGGCTAAAAATAGACATTTTTCACAGTATGATTGTTTTCTGTGTAATTCAATATTGGATAACAGCAATTGCTAGCATTTAGTATGCTTTTGTGTGTGTGTGTGTGTGTGTGTGTGTGTGTGTGTGTGTGTGTGTGTAAGAGAGAGAGAGAGGAACTGTGCTTCATGTTTTGTAAGCTTTTTCTTAATTGATACTCTCAGAAACACTATGAGATAACATGATATTCACTAAACCTAATCACAAATATTTCTTGTTCTCTCAGGCAGTGATAAGAAGTTCTTCTCTCCCCTCTTAGAGTTAAGTATGATCATATATCTTGCTTTTAGCCAATAAAATGTAAGCAGAAGTGATGCATGTCATAAGAACCAATGTACAGTTCATCCAGATCTCTACTGTGCTGTTACAATTAACAATGTTTCAGAGAGTGGTATTCTCTTACCCTCCATCTTAGAGTGGGAACCACTGAGGCACAGTTTCTTGCTTCCTTACAATGGAAATATAAAGGGAGTGAGAGAGAAACTTCATGTTAAACCATTGAGATTGAGTAGTGTTGTTGCAACATAGCCAAGTCCATTCTGACTGACATAGATAATTACTTTTACTGTCTTCTTCAATTTACAAAGGAGGAAAATAGAGATAAATTATTCGTCCATGATGACACCACAACTTAAATAGAACTTAACTCGAGTCAAACCAAGAAGTCTCACTCCATCACTCATTTTATATGTAACTGTGGGTAATATATTTATTGTGAAGAAGGAATGTCCGCTAACATAATGTGGAACCCTGAACTTAATTTCTAAGCATAGAGAGGTGATTATATTAATTCATTTAACCTGGACATATTTTTAGTATTTACAAATCACTTTCACATGCATATGGCTTCCCTGGTAGCTCAGCTGGTAAAGAATCCACCTGCAATGTGGGAGACCTGGGTTCAATGCCTGGGTTGGGAAAATCACCTGGAGAAGGGAACAGCTACCCATTCCAATATCCTGGCCTGGAGAATTCCTTGATTCAGAGGAGCCTGATGGGCTACAGTCCAAGGGGTCGCAAATAATTGGACATGACTGAGCGACTTTCACTTTCACATGCCTACAGCCCACTGCTTATTAATCCTGTAGGATATGCCCGAATGTTGTTGTCCTCAGAAACAAAAAGAGTATGAAGAGGTCACCAAAGCATGTCTCCAGAAATCATGTGCAAACATCCCTCCATTAGTCAGGTCAAGCTGCCCTAACATGATACCACATACTGAGGTGTTTTCTAAATTTTCTCACAGTTCTGGAGGTGGGGAAGTCCAGAATCAAAGTGCCGGCCCATTTGGTACCTGGTGAAGACTCTTCCTGGCTTGTAGACAACCACTTTCTCACTGTGTCCTCACACAGCAGAGAAAGAGTGTGTGTTTCTTTTTCTTCTTCTTTTTTTTTTTTAAAAAATATCTACTGATTTATATATTTGGCTGTGTTGGGTCTTAGTTGCAGGATGTGAACTCTTAGCTGTGACATGTGGGATCTAGTTCCTCAACCAGGGATAGAACCTGGGCACCCTGCATTGGGAATGCTGAGGCTTAGCCATGGGACCACCTGGGAAGTCCCCTCCTTCTCATAATAGCACTTCCCCTATCAGATTAGATCTCCACCATTATGTCTTCACTTAGTCTTTATCACCTCCTCAAAAGCCCTGTCTCCAAAAATAGACACATTGGGGCTTAGGGCTTTAGCATATGAATTTCGGAGAGACACAAACTTTTGACCCATAGCCATCTCCTAGGAGCCTTTAGCAATTTAAGAAAGCTTTAATATTAAGTACTCACTTCCAAATATTCCCAAGCCTTTCATGTCTCTCTCTCTCTCTCTCTCTCTCTCTATATATATATATATATATATATATATATATATATATATATATATATATATATTTATATATATATATGTATGTATGTATGTATGTATATGAAATGCAAAAAAGCAAAATGGCTGTCTGGAGAGGCCTTACAAATAGCTGTGAAAAGAAGAGAAGTGAAAAGCAAAGGAGAAAAATAAAGATATAAGTATCTTAATGCAGAGTTCCAAAGAATAGCAAGAAGAGATAAAAAAGCCTTCCTCAGTGATCAGTGCAAAGAAATAAAAGAAAACAACAGAATGGGAAAGACAAGAGATCTCTTCAAGAAAATTAGAGATACCAAGGGAACATTTCATGCAAAGATGGGCTCAATAAAGGACAGAAATCGTATGGACCTAACAGAAGCAGACAATATTAAGAAGAGGTGGCAAGAATACACAAAACTGTACAAAAAAGATCTTCATGACCAAGATAATCATGATGGTGTGATCACACACCTAGAGCCAGACATCCTGGAATGTGAAGTCAAGTGGTCCTTAGAAAGCATCACTACGAACAAAGCTAGTGGAGGTGATGGAATTCCAGTTGAGCTATTTCAAATCCTAATAGATGATGCTGTGAATGGGCTGCACTCAATATGCCAGTAAATTTGGAAAACTCAACAATGGCCACAGAACTGGAAAAGGTCAGTTTTCATTCTAATCCCTAAGAAAGGCAATGCCAAAGAATGCTCAAACTACTGCACAATTGCACTCATCTCACATGCTAGTAAAGTAATGCTCAAAATTCTCCAAGCCAGGCTTCAACATTACATGAACCGTGAACTACCAGATGTTCAAGCTGGTTTTAGAAAAGGCAGAGGAACCACAGATCAAATTGTCAACATCCACTGGATCATGGAAAAAGCAAGAGAGTTCCAGAAAAACATCTATTTCTCCTTTATTGACTATGTCAAAGCCTTTGACTGTGTGGATCACAATAAACTGTGGAAAATTCTGAAAGAGATGGGCATACCAGACCACCTGACCTGCCTCTTGAGAAATCTGTATGCAGGTCAGGAAGCAACAGTTAGAACTGGCCATGGAACAACAGACTGGTTCCAAATAGGAAAAGGAGTACGTCAAGGCTGTATATTGTCACCCTGCTTATTTAACTTATATGCAGAGTACATCATGAGAAATGCTGGGCTGGAAGAAGCACAAGCTGGAATCAAGATTGCCAGGAGAAATATCAATCACCTCAGATATGCAGATGACACCACCCTTATGGCAGAAAGTGAAGAGGAACTAAAAAGCCTCTTGATGAAAGTAAAGAAGAGAGTGAAAAAGTTGGCTTAAAGCTCAACATTCAGAAAATGAAGATCATGGCATCTTATCCCATCACTTCATGGGAAATAGATGGGGAAACAGTGGAAACAGTGTCAGACTTTATTTTGGGGGGAGCTCCAAAATAACTGCAGATGGTGACTGCAGCCATGAAATTAAAAGATGCTTACTCCTTAGAAGGAAAGTTATGACCAACCTAGATAGCATATTCAAAAGCAGAGACATAACTTTGCCAACAAAGGTCCATCTAGTCAAGGCTATGGTTTTTCCAGTGGTCGTGTATGGATGTGAGAGTTGGACTGTGAAGAAAGCTGAGAACCGAAGAATTGATGCTTTTGAACTGTGGTGTTGGAGAAGGCTCCTGAGAGTCCCTTGGACTGCAAGGAGATCCATCCAGTTCATCCTAAAGGAAATCAGTCCTGAATATTCATTGGAAGGACTGATGCTGAAGCTGAAACTCCAATACTTTGGCCACCTGATACGAAGTACTGACTCATTTGAAAAGACTCTGATGCTGGGAGGCATTGGGGGCAGGAGGAGAAGAGGACGACCAAGGATGAGATGGCTGGATGGTATCACCAACTCGATGGACATGAGTTTGAGTGAAATCCGGGAGTTGGTGATGGACAGGGACGCCTGGCGTGCTGCAGTTTATGGGGTCACAAAGAGTCAGACACGACTGAGCAACTGAACTGAACTGAGCTGAGCTGAATATACATATATATATACACACACACACAAGGCTGGAAAGAAAAAACAATTCAGTAAGTATTTCATCCATTCACTTATTCACTTACTTAACTCATATTATTAAGCATCTGTTTTGTGCCATAGAATTCCTGGCCATGAGCTAAGTCAATGAACAAAACAAATGTCCTTCCTTCACAAAATTTATGTTTTAATAGATATATATATAACATATTATGCCAGAGTAATAGGTTATCTTAATAAAAATAAAGTGTGTTAAAAGTATAGAGAATGATGAGGGCCAGAATTTCTACTTTTCAATAGGGGTCAAATAAATCCTCTCAGATGAGGTGACTTTTATGCAAAGACCTAATACATAAAGCTTTTACATCTTCAAATATTATAACTGAAAAGATAATGAGAGAACATATTTTCAGATTCCTTCATTTCATAGAAGCATAAACTGGGATCTAAAATAGAGGTTGGCAAACATTTTTCTTTAAAGAGCCCAGCAATAAATATTTCTTTTTGTTTTGTACACTAGACAACCTGAGTCAGTGTCATAACTACTGTTACAGTACAAAAAACAGCCATAAATGCTACATAAATGAAGAGTGTGGGTGTGTTCTAATAAAATTTAGTTTGCAATACAGGCAGTGAAATGAGAACCTACTGTATAGCACAAGGAACTCTACTTACTGCTCTGTGGCGACCTAGTCAGTTCAGATGCTCAGTCGTGTCCGACTCTTTGCAACCCCATGGACTGCAGCACGCCAGGCCTCCCTGTCCATCGCCAACTCCAGGAACTTACTCAAACTCATGTCCATTGAGTCGGTGATGCTATCCAACCATCTCATCCTCTGTCATCCCCTTCTTCTGCCTTCAATTTTTCCCAGCATCAGAGTCTTTTCCAATGAGTCAGTTCCTCCCATCAGGCGGCCAAAGTATTAGAGTTTCAGCTTCAACATCAGTCCTTCCAGTGAATATTCAGGACTGATTTCCTTTAGGAAGGACTGGTTGGATCTCCTTGCAGTCCAAGGGACTCTCAAGAGTCTTCTCCAACACCACAGTTCCAAAGCATCAATTCTTCAGCACTCAGCTTTCTTTATAGTCCAACTCTCACATCCATACATGACTCCTGGAAAAACCATAGCTTTGACCTCAATGGGAAGGAAACCCAGAAAAAAGGGGATATATATATCATATGACTGATTCACTTTACTGTACATTGCTGTACAGTGTTGAACACAGCATTGTAAAGCAACTGTACTCCAGTGAAAATTTAAAAAGAAAATAGCAGGCCATAGATAAGATTTGTCACACAGTCTGCAGTTTTCCAGTTCCTAATCTGGAACAATGAAATTACTTTCCCAGGGTCACACATTTGATAGTTGATGACAGCAGAGAGGACAAAAATATTTCTGCTGTCTTCAGAAACAACAGACATCTTTAGAGCAGATTGTCACAGACAAGGACATAGTTAAATAAACAGTAGTCTATGATGGGTGAAAAAAACTATCCACCTAGCTGTTGGCACCTGAATTTCTTTTAGGGAAGGAACTGTCTTTGTTTAGGAAAACATATTGGTAAGCTACTTCTGGCAGAAGGTGACATGCTGAGGGCAGAATTTAATAGGAAACCATGAAATAAAAAGGATGATTCTGTGGCTCTGTGAAAAGGAAAGGTAGAGAAAGGGAAAGAGAGAAGAGTCAGTTGACAGAACACCATGTTAGAAGAACACATGTTAAGAAATATATGTCTGATCAATTTTTTATCAGCTGTATTGTTGCAGTGCAAACCCTCTATTGTCCTCAAAAAGTATAGAAAACACTGATGCACAATTCAAAGACGTTTTATGAATGGGCTTTTAAAGATGTGTCTGTGGGAGGGGGAGGAATTCAGTCAGGAAGCTGAGTTTTGTTTGAGCCAATTCTTGCTGTATGTGTGGCATTTAATTAAATCCCAACCTTCGATAGCTCAACCATCTGTTTTCTCTGTCCTTATAGTTAAACAATACGAGGGAAGGTTCTGTTAACAGGCCATGTTGGTCCAGTTATAAATTTAAGAACTAAAACTCTAACTTCAGTGTGGCCCTCAGCAGTGCCCACGGTCTGTTGACAACAGTTATTTCCAACCTTATCCACTCTACTCAAAGCATCAAGCCTTCACCCTCCTCCTCTCCACTTATCATATGATAACCAGGCATTTTAGATGGAAAGAGAAAGCATCAGATGGTGACTCCCTTATCTTCCTCCCACCTAACATACTAATCAAGGAGCCTCTAACTTTGGAGTATCCTCCTTCCCTTCTTCGAAAAGAGACAAAGGGCTTTCTCTCCTCCTATGTAAGGTAGAGACTTCTGCCTCATGAACTGTTTGTTCAGCATAGAGTTGAACAAAGTGTATACTGTTTGTTATCCATCATCACTCTCATACTGCAGACCCTCTGTGGAAATGAATTCTTCACATCTGTGCTTAAATCATTATCATTAAAAAAAAAAAAAACAGACCAAAAACAAAACCTACCTCTACCCACATGCCACTATCATCTACTGCCCTTTCTCTCCTTCACCTCTAAACTTCTTGAAAGAGTTGTTGGCAAAATTGTCCTCATTCCCTTACTTCTCAAACTCCTCTAATCTGGACTATTTCCAGTACTGTCATCTCACTAAATCCAATGGCAAATTTAAATTATTTCCTTATTCAATATTTCCACGGCTCTTGACATGATTGACTGCTCTCTTCTTGAAAAACTTTCATCCTTTGGCTTGGAAGTCATCCCCCTCTTTTTTCCCCTCTGTTCTAACTTCTCCCTGGCTGCCTTATTTGTAGTTCATACTCTTCTGCTCCCAGGATAATAAGTGTTGAAGTTCCTCAAAACTAAAACTTAAGTTTTCTCTTCTTACTCTGTGTTTTCCTATTAAGTGATCTTATTGTCATTCAGGGTTTCATTTAGCACCCATAATCTGGTGATTCACAATTTTCTTTCTACAAGCTAAAATCACCTTGGAACTCTAGACCACAATTTCAAATGCTTGTTTAACATTTCTTTTTAGATGGCTTCAAATCCATGTCAGAAATCAAATTTTTGATATCCTATCTGGTCCTCTTGGTGAGAGCAAGGTGGACGAGCAGAAAGAAATGCTATGGTTTTTCCATCCAGTCAAAGCTATGGTTTTTCCAGTAGTCATGTATGGATGTGAGAGTTGGACCATAAAGAAAGCTGAGCGCCAAAGAATTGATGCTTTTGAACTGTGGTGATGGAGAAGACCCTTGGGAGTCCCTTGGACTGCAAGGAGATCCAACCAGTCTATCCTAAAGGAAATCAGTCCTGAATATTCATTAGAAAGACTGATACTGAAGCTGAAACTCCAGTACTTTGGCCACCTGATGTGAAGAACTAAGTCACTAGAAAAGACTCTGATGCTGGGAAAGATCGAAGGCAGGAAGAGAAGGGGATGACAGAGGATGAAATGGTTGGATGGCATCACAGACTCAATGACAGGGAAGGCTGGCATGCTGCAGTCCATGGGGTCACAAAGAATCAGACACAACTGAGAGACTGAGCTGAACTGAACCTGGTCCTCTTATTGAAGAGTGAATAGTATCACCATCTAACTACTTAGATTGGGAAGAAACTTCAGAATAACCCATGACTCTTCCTTGAACTTCAGTCCTCATATCCGCTTAATCACAAGGCTATCAATTTTTGAAAAATATTTACTTATGCATTTATTTTTTACTATATCAGGTCTTAGCCATGGCACACAGGATCTTCTTGCAGTTTGCTGGCATCTCTCTAGTTGTGGCATGCAAGCTCGGTTGCCCCACGGCATGTGGGATCTTTGTTCCCCAACTAGAGATCAAACCTGCATCTCCTGCATTGGAAGGCAGACTCTTAACCACTGGACCACCAGGGAAGTCCTGAGGCTATCAATTTTACCTTCTAAACATATACCAAATTTCCCATGTCTTTCCACATCTATTGCCACCATTCTAGCCTAAGGAAGGTATCTCCAGCTGTCAACTGGACTGCTGCAGTGTGTGTGCACGAATGTACACATGCGTGCTCAGTTGTGTCTGACTCTTTTGTGACCCCGTGGACTGTAGCCTGCCAGGCTCCTCTGTCCATGGGATTTCCCAGGCAAGCATACGGGAGTGAGATGTAGTTTCCTCCTCCATGAGATATTCCCAACCCAAGGATTGAACTCTGATCTCCTGCATTGGCAGGTGGATTCTTTACCGCTGAGTCACTTGGGAAGCCCAGACTACTGCAAGAGCCTACTTTAATTCTTGGCCTCTTCACTCACTCATACTCCAAACTGGGATGACCAAGGTGATGATTTGTAATGCAAGCTGATGAGACCATATCTTCATTACATCAGTGGCTTCATTGTTGTTTGGACAGTGACCAAGGTTATAACATCGCCTACAATTTCCTACATGACATTGCTATTTTTCCAATGTCATTCCCATACCACAGTCCCTGCTGATTTGTGCACTTCAGCCACAATGACCTTCCTTTATGGTTTCCTTTTCACCATGGGCCTTCCTATATGGAACTCCATTTGCATCAAATGGTAACTCCCGTATCTCCCTGCCCTTCAACATACCAATCAAGGAACTCTGGGGTATCCTCTTTTGCTTCTGTGAAAAGAGAGGGCCACCTCTCCCCCTACATAAGGTAAATTTTTCCACCTCATGAACTGTACATTTTCTGTTACACTTTATTACTCTCATATTCCGAACTCTCTCACAGAACTGAATCCTTTACATGAGGGCTCTCAAGCCATTAAGTCATTAAATTAAACATGGAGTTTTCTTACCCTCTCCTTCAATTAACTCCTACCATTCTTTTGGATCATATATTAATGGCTTTTTTCCCCAGGAAAACTGTCTCTATGGGCTTCCCTGGTGTCTCAGATCACAAAGAATCTGTCTGCAACACAGGAGATCTGGGTTTGATCCCTGGGTCAGGAAAATCCCCTGGAGAAGGGAATGGCTACTCACTCCAGTATTCTTGCTTGGAAAATACCATGGACAGAGGAGGTTGGCTGACTACAGTCCATGGGATTGCAAAGAGTCGGACATGACTGAGCAACTAACACACACACACAGCCTCCTAGGCTAGATAAAATAAGTGTTTCTGTAAACATTCTCCCCTCCATCATAGCACTTATCATTCACAGTGTTCCAATTATTTGTATCATCATTTAACAAATGTCTCCTCCACATACTAGCCTATTGCTTCCCCTAAAACCAGCCCAATGTCTCACATATAACTTGACCTAACAAATAATAGGCCGTCAATAAATATTTGATTAATGAATAAGTGAGTAAGTGATGCTATGCACAATACCCTGGATAGTAAAACACTTTATATGATAACTAATTCAAAATAAACAGGCAATAATGAGCATGACCTGAGAATATGCAGAAATTTAGAAAATGACATGGAACTTTCTGTTAATACCAGACATGAAATTAACTGGTTAACAAACTTCTCTAGGCTCTGACTGACATCTGTATCACAGTTAATTTATCCAGTACATGAAGAGTGTAATTCAAATGGGGAATTGAGAAGTGGTGACGCCATTTTTAACTTGGTGATGTTACATGGGACCATTATTGGGGAACAACATGAGTTTTAGCCTTATCTCCACAGTGTAAAACAAGGACTTCACCTGCCAAATGACTCAACAATCTTGTGAATTTTTAATAGTGTTCACCCCGTTCTGATATCAGTAAGATTTTTAAAGTTTATCTTATGAAAAAATAAAGAGGTAATTAGTATATAGCATCAAGTCAGGTCCAAACCCATCTTGCCCTGGAATTAACTCACAGAGGGACATTGCACCTGCTACAATAAGGGCCAGCCATGCTGAGTGTAGCCTACTTTAAGAGGCCTTAATATGCTTTTTTGGCCGGGAGGGATCATTGCAGCCATGGAACATGTCATATTTTGCATATTTTATGCCTTGGGTTTTCTAAGCATTAGATGAAGCTATGATTCACAGGTATTAATCTGAGTCCTTCATCAGTTCTCTGGCAGGCACCCAATGCTCCATGACTTGGTTCCCCCAATTAATCATCTTCTTTTTTGACTCAAATTGCTCACAGCTGTGATCAAACATTGGCACAGCTCCTAAGAAGGAGGGGCACACAAGAACTGTTATTGGGCAAATAATAGAAGCTGTCACACAACCTGTATTTAGTTTCAAAAAGTTTGCAAACTTAGAAAATGCTGCCTGTTAGGCTAGAGAAGGAGTCTCATTGGGAAGGGAACCCCATTATTAGACCTGTATAGGGTCACGACTGAAGTGACTTAGCAGCAGCAGCAGCATTCTTGCCCAAGCATATGGTGTTGCAAATCATACCACTTGAGCTGTGCATCATTTTTAAAAGGTATAAAAATACCTCATGAATTATCTATGAGAGAAAAATGCAAGTAGAAAATATTGAGGGGATTTGAAAATCAGAAAAAAAATCTTACTGTTATAATTAATGTACAAAGGGACTTTGAAACAATATAGGTACACGTGTCTATCTTGTTTGTTGATAATTAATCTTTAGAAACAAAGGTATAAATTGTTCTGTCTCTGCTAACTTTATTTTCTCTGTATAAATAAAAATACTAAGGTAGAATAATCTGTCAATATACTAGATTAAAGAAAATTTAGGACTTATTCCTCAATTGCATTTTATTTTCCAGTTGATGGCATAAGAAATCTGTGAACATTTTAGAACTCAGAGCCTCAGAGTGGTTGAGTTATACTCCTTTGTTCATCTAGCTAATAGTGGCAAATCGAGAGTTCAAACTCAAGTCAGTGTACTTTAGAACTCAAGGTTTTAAACAGCCTCTCAATCACCCTCCTATTTTGTTTCATATATCAACAGGACTTAAATATTATTTCAATAAAAAGAAAACAAATTATCAGGAAAGGTACAAATACAGATGATAATGTCTCCTCACTCTATATATTCGCTGGTGGCTCAGATGGTTAAGAATCTACCTGCAGTGCAGGAGACCTGATTCGATCCCTGGGTCAGGAAGATCCCCTGGAGAAGGGAGTGGCTACCCACTCCAGTATTCTTGCCTGGAGAATTCCATGGACAGAAGAGCCTGGTGGGCTACAGTCCTTGAGGTCACAAAGAGTTGGAGATAACTGAGTGACTAACACTTTCACTCTCTATAAGGCCAGATATTTTTGAAATTACTCACTTACTAAGGTAAACTTCATGCAACCCCAGAGTGATTTTTTTCAAAGCCTTAAATTTCATAGATTGTAATTTTACATCAAAGGCCCATTAGTTTTGTCCAGTGAGAGGATACACGTTTGCAAGGGTGTAGAGAAGCAGGCATTCTCAGATTTGGAATGTTCCAATATTCTTGATAGGTGTTAAAGGATTAAGCAAATTCTGCCTTGTTATGTACACAATTGAATGATTTTCATAGTGGCTGTTCCGATTTACATTCCCGCAAACAGTGCTTGAGGGTTCCCTTTCCTCCACATCCTCACCAATACCTGTTAGCTCTCGCGTTTTTGATGATTGCCATTCTAACAGGTTTGACATGATATTTCATTGTGGTTTTGATTGGCATTTCCCTGATGATGAGTGATATTGAGCACCTTTTTATGTACCTGTTGCCCATTTGTATGTCTTCTTTGAAAAGATGTATATTCAATTCCTTTGCCATTATTAAACTGGATTGTTAGGGGTTTTGCTATTGAGTTATATGAGTTTTTTTTAAATATATTCTGGATATTACCCCCTTATCCAGATATAGGAATTGAGAATATTTTCTCCCATTCTGTAGGTTGCCTTTTCATTTTCTTGATGGTTTCCTTTGCTATACAGAAGCTTTTTAGTTTGATATAATTCCAGTTATTTATTTTTGCTTTTGTTGTCAGATCAAAAAAAAATCATTTCCAAGACTGATGTCAAAGAGATTGCCTCATATATTTTCTTCTAGGACCTCCGTGGTTTGTGGCCTTACCTTCAACTCTTTAATCTCTTTTGGACTGATGTTTGCGTATGGTGGAAGATAGTACTCCAGTTTTATTCTTTTGCATGTGTCTGTCCAGTTTTCTCAGCACTATTTATTGAAGATACTATCCTTTCCTCCATTGTATATTCTTGGCTCCTTTGTTGCAAATTAATTGGCCATATATGCATTGGGTTCTATTTCTGGACTTTCTAATTTGTTCCGTTGATCTGTGAATTAGGACATTTAGAACACTGATATTCAAAGTGATTATTAATGTACTTGGATAAAATTAACCATACTTGTGACTACTTTCTATTTGTTGCTCTTGTTCTTTGTTCTTATTTTTGTGTTCTACTCTGATTTTAACTGGGCATTTACATGATTCCCTTTTTTCTCCTTTCTTAGCATATTAATTATACTTTCTATTTTACTTTTTCAGTGGTTATTCTAGAGTTTTTGGTATACATTTAACTATTCCAATTCTATTTTTAAATACACTTTACCACTTTGTGGGTAGTTTCAGTACCTTATAATAATCCTAATTTCTCCCTCCAGTCCCTTGTAACATCGCTGTCATTCACTTCACTTATATATAAAACACATACATATTTATATGTGTGTATATACATATAAATAATTGAATATATTACTTTATGTGGATCTGAGTTTCCTTCTCTCTAAAAACCTTATTTTGGCATTTCTTGCATGACAGGTCTACTGGCAACAGATTCCCTCAATTTTTGCTTGTCTGAGAACATCCTTATTTCTTCTCCACTTTTGAATGAGGATTTCACAAGTACAGATTTCTAGATTGGTGGTTTCTCTGTATCAACACTATATATATTTCATTCCACTCTCTCCTTGCTCTCATGGTTTCCAAGGAGGATTTTGATGTAATTCTTATCTTTGTTCCTATATATTAGTAGATAAAATTTTCCCTTGTGGTTTTTTCAGGATTTTTCTTTATCTTTGATATCATGACTTGACTTGACTTGATATCTTATAACTTGACTATGATATGCCTAGGTATGGTTTTTCTCAGCATTTATCATGCTTGGTGTTCTATGAGCTTCCTTAATCTATGGCTTGGTGTCTGACATTAATTTAGGGAAATTCTCAGTCATTATTGCTTCATTGTACATTATATCAAATATTGATATATAATGTCTCAATATTAAATATTATATCAACTCTTTCTTCTGTTCCTTTCTCTCTTCTCCTTCTGACTTTATCATTACACATATATTAAAATTTTGTGCCTGTGTCACAGTTCTTGGGTATTCTCTTCTGGGTATTTTATCATTTTTTTTCTGTTTGCTTTTCAGTTTTAGAGACTTTTAGAGATGTCCTCAAGCTCAGAGATTCTTAGCAGTCTACAAATGAGCCCATCAAAGGCATTCTTCATTTCTGTTATAGTGTTTTTAAATTTCTAGCACTTTTAAAAGTATGTTTTAGTATTCTCAACCTTCTGCTTACATTGCACATCTTACATGCATTACATTGCTTGATGTCTACTTTATCCATTAGAAACCTTCACATATTAATCACAGTTGTTTTTAACTCCTGATCTGATAATCCAACATCCCTGTCATGTTTGGCTTTGATGCTTGTTCTGTTTCTTCAAAGTGTATTTTTATGCCTTTTTGTATACAATTTTTTTCTTTATAGCCAAACATGATGTACTCAGTAAAAGGAACTGTTGTAAGTGGACCTTTAGTAATGTGGTAGGATATAGGGGCGGGATAGTGCTTAATAATTCTTTGATTATGCCTCAGTCTTTTACTGAGCCTATGCCTATGGGCTGTAAATTTCACCAGTGCTTCTCAGTGCCCCCCACTTAGGTTGGATAAGATGGTTAGACTGGACTGAAGTTGGTTATTTCCCTTCCTCCAGGTCAGTTAGGCTATGATAACATCACAGTGGGTTAAGTTCTGGTTAAGTAGTTTGTCTTGAAGACAGACCTTATTTTTAAAAATAGGGTTTATTTCAAACGATGTATCTTTCAAAATGCTATATTTCAAAATGCTTCCTTTTCTCCTCCCCTGCCAGAAGCTCAAGGGTATTTTTCACTGTGATATTTACTGTGAGATCCTGATTGAAGTTAAACTCAGTAAAGTGTGGAAAGCATCCTATGACTGGGTCCCCTGGAGTTTTAACTCTCAGTCTTGCCTACTCTGAGCTTTCAGCAGTTCATCAATTATAGTTCTGGTTTTCATACCCCAGCATTGGTCCCCATGGGGTTTTAGCTTATAATCTTCTGCTTTGATAAGTTATGATTCTTTGTATTTGCCTGTCAATCTCTCTGGTGTTGGGGTCTACAGTTTGTCCTGTGACCTAACTTCTCTTGCAAATCTGAGAATTACTGATCTTTTTAGTTTGTTCACCTTTTTACTTGTTGTTAGGACAGAGTAGTGTCTTCTAAATTCCTTACGTGCAGAGCCAGAAACCAGAAGTCTAAAAAATCTTTGTATTCTAATATATAACTGGACATAGGCTTCTAGGTTGTAAATATTTTCCATTAAACATTTGAAGTCATTCACACCATTATCCATGGATTGGAAAACTCAATGTCAACTCTCTCCAAACTGGTCTATTGGTTAAAATCAATTCTTTTTTGAATATCAGCAAGGTAAGTGTAGACAAGCTTATTCTAAAATTGATATGGAGAGACACAAGCAGTAAATTACCTAAACTAGTCTTGGAAAACAAGACTAATTCCACCTGATTTTAAGGCTTACCATATGTGTACAATAGTAAGGAAAACAGTGTGGAAATAGCAGGGGAATAGAAACATAGATCGACAGAATAGAGAAGAGAACCTAAAAACAAAACCACAAAAATGTGCCTAAGATAATTTTGAGAAATAGGGCAAGGACAATTGAATGAAGAAAGAACAGCCTTTTCAACAAATAGTGCTAGAACAGTCAGATGTTTGTATGCAAAGGAAAAAAAAAGAATGTCAACTTAAACCTTATATTTTATACAAATATTAACTCAAAATGAGTTACAGGCTTAACTGTAAAACCTAAAACTATGAAAATTTTCAAGGAACAAAAACAGAGAAAATCTCCGGGTACTAACCACAGAGTTCTTAGCCTTGACACCAAAAGCATAACTTGTAAAAGGAAAAGATGATGAATAGGACCTTATCAACCTTAGAAATGAAGCTCTACAAAAGACCCTGTAAAGAGGATTAAGAGACAAACTACAGGCTGGTTAAAAAATTTTAAACCCTATTCTGATGAAGGATTACTATCTAGACTATGTAGAATATTTTCAAAACTCAACATTAAAAAACTAACAGTCCAGTTATAAAATGGGCAAAAGACATGAACAAACATTACATTGACAAAGATATACAGATGGTGAATCAGAACATGAAAAGATGTTCAGCTTCATTAGTCATTAGAGAAATGCAAATTAAACTCACAATGAGATAGACCTATACACTTTAAAAGTATATTTTTAAGACACTTAAAAAAAGACATTTTTAAAGTGCCACACCAAATGCTGGTAAATATTTGAAGAAACTGCATGTCTCATACATGGCTACTGGGAAAATAAAATGGCAGAGCTACTCTGGAAAGCAGTTCAGCATTTTCTTACAAATCTAATGCAATTACTGTATGACTCAACAGTTGAACTCTTTGCCATTTACTTCAGAGAAATGGAAATCTATGCTCACACAAAAACCTGTATACACAAATATTCACAGGAGCTTTATTTGTAATAACAAAAACTGTATATAACCCAAATGTCCTTTAACAAGTGAATGGGTAAACAAACTGTGATATATTCATGCCATGGAGTTCTACTCAGCAATTTTTTTTAAAAGCAAACTATTATCATACTCAACAACTTAGATCTTTAAAGAATCATGCAGAGTGAAAAAGTCAATCCAAAAATGTTACATGCTATAAGATCCTATTTATATAATGCTCCTCAAATGATAAAATTAAAGAAATGGAGAACAGATTAGTGATTTTAATGGATCAGGGACTGAGGGGTGGATAGGAAAAAGATTACTGTAGTTATAAAAATGCAATAAAAACAACAGAAACTTGTGCTGATAGATGTGTACTATATCTTGATTATGGTGAAGGATACACAAACCCACACATGATAAATTTGAATAGAAGTAAATACACACATACACACATGCACACACAAATGAGTATAAGTAAAAAATAAAACAAAAAATCTGAATAAGGTTGATAAATCCTACCGATGTCGATATCCTGGTTGTGATATTGCACTATAGTGTTATAAGTTGTTATCACTGGGGCAGCTGGCTAAATGGTACATAGTATCTCTCTGTATCATTTCTCAAAACTGCATGTAAATACATCTACAACCATCTAAGAATAAAGAGTTTAATTAAAGCAAGCTGAAGCCATTTTTTTGTTTATTTTCAAATTTCCGCTCATACATGTAAAAACAAAGGCCATGCAGATCCCCATCTGATCCCCAGTTTGATAGGCTACCCACTCCAGTATTCTGGCCTGGAGAATTCCATGGACTAGTCCATGGAGTTACAAAGAGTCCAACATGACTAAACACTTTCACTTTTACTTCTTCTCTATCTGAAAGATGAGGAGATCTTCCCTATGTTCAGTTCAGTTCAGTCGCTCATTCGTGTCTGACTCTTTGCAACCCCAAGGACTGCAGCACTCCAGGCCTCCCTGTCCATCACCAACTCCTGAAGTTTACTCAAACTCATGTCCATTAAGTCGGTGACGCCATCCAACAATCTCATCTTCTGTCATCCCTTTCTCCTACCACCTTCAATCTTTCCCAGCATCAGGGTATTTTCCAATGAATCAGCTCTTTGCATCAGGTCGCCAAAGTATTGGAATTTCAGCTTCAGCATTCAGTCCTTCCAATGAATATTCAGGACTGATTTCCTTTAGGATGGACTGGTTGGATCTCCTTGCAGTCCAAGGGACTCTCAAGAGTCTTCTCCAACACCACAGTTCAAAAGCATCAATTCTTCAGTGCTCAGCTTTCTTTGTAGTACAACTCTCACATCCATACATGACTAATGGAAAAACCATAGCCTTGACTAAACAGACTTTTGTTGGCAAAGTAACGTCTCTGCTTTTTAATATGCTGTCTAGGTTGGTCATATCTTTTCTTCCAAGGAGTAAGCATCTTTAAATTTCATGGCTGCAGTCACCATCTGCAGTGATGTTGGAGCCAAAAAAAATAAAGTCTGACACTGTTTCCACTGTTTCCCCATCTATTTCCCATGAAGTGATGGGACCAGATGCCATAATCTTAGTTTTCTGAAGTTGAGCTTTAAGCCAGCTTTTTCACTCTCGTCTTTCACTTTCATCAAGAGGCTCTTTAGTTCTTCACTTTCTGCCATAAGGGTGGTGTCATCTGCATATCTGAGGTTATTGATATTTCTCTTGGCAACCTTGATTCCAGCTTGTGCTTCATCCAGCCCAGCATTTCTCATGATGTACTCTGAATATAAGTTAAATAAGCAGAGTGACAATATACAACCTTGACATTCTCCTTTTCCTGTTTGGAACCAGTCTGTGGTTCCACGTCCAGTTCTAACTGTTGCTTCCTGACCTGCATACAGATTTCTCAAGAGGCATGTCAGGTGGTCTTAAAATTCTCTTTTAGAATTTTCCAGTTTGTGGTGATCCCTATGTTACTCTTGCAAAATGTCACAATTGTGTAGGTTGGTGTTCACCCAGGCTGCTGGGCCCTCTGTTGATCCTTTCAATCTGGAAACTCATATTCTTCTGTTCCAACAAAAATTCCTGATCACTTTTGAGTATTTCTTTCCATTTTCTTTTTTTTTTCTTAAATTATGCCAGTGTTGGTTCTCTTCATGTGATTTTTCCCTGTTTTTTTCATTTCTTTGTCTTTTTGCTCTACTTTATGGTAGATTTTCTTGGCCTGAACTATCAACTCTTCAGTTTTATTTTTTCCTTCCTGCTATCATATTTTTCATTCCATAAGTTCATTTTTGTTTTTTGAATGTTCTTGAATTTTTTTTAAACAGCCTCCTATTTTTTCATATATACAAAATATATCTATTTAGCTTTTCTTCTTCTTGTATATTCATTTTCTACAAGCCTATTTTCATTTATTCATTTTGTCTCTTTCATGATAGAGACTTTTCCCAAGTATCTTGTAGTCTTTGTGCTTCTTGGTCATCTGAAGTAACTAAAGGTTCTGATGGAGTAGGTTGGCAGTTATTGACTGTGAGTCTCAATGTAGGCAGGTGTAAGTTGGACCAGTTAGGTGGGGAAACCTTAATGTCATGATTTTATGTTCTTTCTTCTTTTCCTGGCCCCAAATGCTAGAAAATAACTCTTTAGTGTATTGAGGATATAGGCCTTGATGCCAAAATTTGGGGAAATGACTGGGAGTTCCATTTTCAGCTAGTAGAAATTCACTTAATCGACCTGCAATATTATTGTTTTGTATTCCCTCTTTGCCCTTGGTTATGCCTCATGTCTTCCAGGTCCTCTATTTTGTTTTCTTCAAATCCTTGATAATTATCTGTTTAATTTTCTCCCAGAATGCCAAAGGAATTCTTCACTAGCCCTAATGACTGGGGGATATATCTACGGAATATGAGTGCTATTTCACATATTCTTCTTTTTTCAGTCTCACCTATACTTCTGGTTCTGGAAATACCAGCATTGCTTATTACTCACTATAAGCCTGTTTCTTATTAGCTTTTCCCATTATGAGCCTATAGTTCAGCTTTCCTGGGTCTTCTGGGAAAGATTCTAGTCATCTATCTGGTTTCCCATTTCAAAAGTTTGTTTCTGTTGGCTTCTCAGATTTCCTTTATCTTTTTGGGTTTGTGCCTCTAAAATCCTCCCCTGCTATTTAAGTTTTACCCAAAGTTTTGGGTAAAAGTAGAGGTAAAGGATCATGTTCAGTCTGCCATTTTACTGGGACATCTGGAAACACAATTTTCCACTCTCCGAGTTGCCACCAAAAATAAAATTAAAGTTTGATTATGCCCAGTTTGGGTGAAACTAATATAGTTGGAACATTTATACATTGCTCATGACAGTATAAATTAGTATAAATATAAACACAAGTTAGTAAATATGTATTAGTACATAAATATTAGTATTAATTAGTATTACTGCTTTAGAAAACAGTATTAAATTGGGAGATGTCTAAAACCAACAGCCCAGAAACTTTATCATAAAAACATTTCCAACATAGAAAATTACATGCCTCTACATATGGTAAAAATACAATAATGAAAACCACCCATGACCCAGCTTAATAAAATGAATATTATCAAGCAAGTGAAGCTCCCTGCATGTTTATCCCTTTTCACAGACATCCCCTTCCTACAGCTCTAGAAATAACCACCAACTTCAAAGAGGTATTATTTGTGAAAGTAGATGAGGTGAACATAAGCATCTTTAGAACATAGTTCCCTCAAAGCAGTGTTTCTGCACTTAAATAAATGAAGAACATGAAGTTCCAACATTTTTTAAAGATTTTTAAAAAATAAATGCAGCATTCCGCATCACCTTTTATTTTATATATCAAATATAGATATTTTTTCAAGATGGAAAAGTAATAACAAAGTGCCTCTTTGGCTACCTACAAAATGATCTTTGAGACTGGCTCTCCTGACTCTGTAGACATGCTAGGGATGTTTTTTAATCCCAGAAGACTGATGAAATCTAGTCCCTGTTCTCCATTCATTAAAAGCGTGGAAGGTGTCTGTAAGAGACTGCATGAAGGAAAAACATCATCTGCTTTCAGTTACCAAAGTAGAAGAGTTTCCTGGAACTCTCAAGCTGCCTTCATTTATTTTATTTGCTGGTTGCTTTGAATATTCTAACACAGTAACATAGTGATTCAAGAGAGCAGAGGTAGCGACAACTGTATTGACCATTCTGGTCATTTTACCCAAACAAAATGTCAGATAATGCCCTTGTTAGCACTAAGAGGGAACAATTCTGGTGCAAAGCTTGATTACATAAATACCTTTAAATTATGTATGAAGTGTTCACTGAAGCATTCTGAAAGTTCCAATCAAAATCCTGAGTTAGGGAGGGGATGTATGTATAGCTATGGCTGATTCACATTAAGGTTTGACAGAAAACAAAATTCTGTAAAGCTATTATCCTTCAATTAAAAAAAAGAAATGAAAAAACCCTCAGTTAATGCTTACCTCATATGAATAAAGAAATATGAAATATATTCATTATCAAAAGTGTGCAATTTCAGATAAACATCCTGCTCATTCATTATCTTCTCCTTTATAGCTGAAAAGTAATATTTATTTGTTTCTTTAATTGCATTTCCCCAACTCAAAAAAACACAAAATATCTTAAGAGTTTAAACCCTTTATGTCAAATACATATTTGTTAGTTTGAAAGAGACACTAGAAAATATTTTCTGTGTCAGTAAAAGTGATATTATAATTTTCCAATTATAACTTTCCAACTGCCTCTCTTATTTTTGTCGACTCTTGAAAGGTTTCCATATCTCCAAATTAGTATGCAGAGTCCTAAGCTATACCAGCTTAGAGTTTTGGATGATGGTATTTTAATTTCCTGTGAGAGTTACATTTAATTCATGTATACATGTACCTCATAATCCTCTTCTGGAAAGGAACCTCAGTCTGGGCAAAAGGGAAGGTATAATTCTAAGAGACAAGGAATCTGAGTTGTGGGGCAAAATTTCTAAGTAAAGATATCAGTACATAACAGGATCATATCTTTCTCCTTAGGCACGCAAATGCCAATAACAATATATTAATGCTAATAATAGATAACATTTATTCCAGTTGCATGCTCTTCCATCATTTCATATGCATCATTTCATTTAATCATCATAAAGGCTCTATCAAGCAGGTAGGCTGGATTGTCTGTTGTCAACTTGACCATCACCACCCACTTCTAACTTCTCAGTCATTGCAGAGGAGAAAATGGGAACTACATTTTCCAGATTGCCCTCTTTATACTTGGCTCCAAGGTTGATTCTGCCAAAAGGAGAAAGATGTGGGAGATTTTGGGAGATGTGTGAACAAACATGAAGTTTGCAGAGCTTCTAGGGGGATCCCTTGAGGACCACTTACCACTGATGCAGGTTAAGGTATTTGTTGCCATCTCCCAAGTAAGGGAAAGTCACTCAGTCGTGTCCGACTCTTTGCGACCCCATGGACTATACAGTTCATGGAATTCCCCAGCCAGAATACTGGAGTGGGTAGCCTTTCCCTTCTCCAGGAGATCTTCCCAACCCAGGGATAAAACCCAGGTCTCTCACATTGCAGGCAGATTCTTTACCAACTGAGCCACAAGGGAAGCCCAAGAATACTGGAGTGGAGAGCCTATCCCTTCTCCAGCGGATCTTCCTGGCCCAGGAATTGATGGCAACCCACTCCAGTACTATTGCCTGGAAAATCCTATGTATGGATGAGCCTCATAGACTACAGTCCATGGGGTCGCAAACAGTCAGACAGGACTGAGCGACTTCAATTTCACTTTCACTTTCACTTTCTCCTGCATTGCAGGTAGATTCTTTACCAAGGACTGTTTAATTTGCAGCACTCTCCAAATTACTTCTTGAGAACCACCTGCTTGGATGCTTCATACCAAGATTTTTGCTGGCCACTTCCCTGAACTTTGCTCCCCTACATCTTCTAAAACTTATATAAGTTTTTCATTTCCTATATTAAAACCATTCATACTCAAAACACATAGAGCAACTTCTTTTTTCTTGGCTGGAAGAGGAAAGAAGAAAGTACTGTTGGCACTTGACATTGAGCTTTCAAAATGCTGATCTGTGTCTGGAGCATAAGTCAAACTCCATGGGAGAGGAGAAGACCACTGAGAGACGGAAGCAGCCCTGAATATGTAGCAAAGGATAATGAAGAGAATATAGAACACAAGTTTCCCCCAAGAACTAACCACTGCCAGCTCTTCCTAGGTTTTCCTTATTGTCCTCTCCCAGGATTGGGAATTACATAAAGATGAGTAGATAAGAACATACAGTCATCATATCCTTACTTTAAGTGGGTGAAAACCAGCTGTCCTCACTTAAGTCAAGAAGAAATCACCTACAGTGTATTCAAGCTAATAGAAGTTTTTGACCAGAGATTCTGAAAGGTAGGGTAAGTTCTACCACCTTGTAGGGTACATTTGGGAAAACATTTGTGACTCCATCATAAGCCACATTGCTTGTTATGTATGGTCTCATCTCAGTCATGCAACTTCATTTTCACTGAACTCTTTTGGTTACAAGCAAGTCACAGAAACTAGCCCAGATTCAGAGGGATGGTTCCTTCTCTCCATGGGAAATGTGTCAAAGAATTTTCAGACATGTTTTAAAACTATCAGACTACACTATCTAAAATTACTCTCACCCTCAATATTCCTCATCTCTTTTTATTTTCTACCAAGTATTAAATATTATCTCACATATTATATATATGCCCTCCCTTACCAGGATGTAAGCTCCATGAGAATATGGGTTATCCTGTTTTGTTTACCAGTGTAGCCTCAGTACCTAAAGCAGTGCCCACTATACAGAAAGCACTCAAGTGTATGTGTATAATGAATGAATGAGTTTCTCCCCATGAACTTGTAATATCTCAGTGCTAAATTTGTAACTTTCCCAAGTTTTCTATTGATAGGTGCTCTAATAATGCTGCCAGCAAAATAGAGGACAAGCAAGTCATTATGTAGTGAATTTGATTAAAATAACCTAGTCACGAACTTGGATAACTAAAGCCAAGTTTTTTTTTTTCCTATTAAATTGGAAATTATTTGCTTATTGCTCCAATAAAGCCCTCAGCCCTTATTGATTCATATTTGGATTATTCATTTATTTCTAAATGTAATTGACTTGGTTACTGATGAAAATGCCTTGTCCCTTTCTCTTTGTAATCCAGGGAAATAAACAAATCTAGAGTCATTCCAAGGAAATGAAATAGGAGAAGACAGGTCAGGGTTTTCTCATTGTTTAGATGAAGCAATGTGGCTGCATTCTGGATATAATCTGTGAGTAAGAGGTTAATGCAAAATGATCTTCAAAAATGAGATCATGGTATCACGAAAGTCAACTGAATGACTTTGCCAGAGGTTATTTCCAGTCATGTCAATCAGTATTTCTAGAGATCAAACATGTTGCTGTTACTATCAAGCTATTGTCCAGACCTAAGTTGTCCAGACCCAGAGAAGGCAATGGCACCCCACTCCAGTATTCTTGCCTGGAAAATCCCATGGACAGAGGAGACTGGTAGGCTGTAGACTGTGAGGTCGCTGAGTGTCAGACACAACTGAGCGACTTCACTTTCACTTTTCACTTTCATGCATTGGAAAAAGGAAATGGTAACCCACTCCAGTGTTCTTGCCTGGAGAATCCCAGGGACGGGGGAATCTGGTGGGCTGCCGTCTATGGGGTCACACAGAGTCAGACACGACTGAAGCGACGCAGCAGCAGCAGCAGCAGCAAGTTGTCCAGACCAAGTTACAACAAATGCATCTTCCACTATTGTACAGATATGCATATAATTAGTAAAATGTGAAGAATTTAGGCAGCTAGGTAAGCCTGTATAATGAAGAATGTTGAATGCAAGCACAGAGACACATAAACCTGGGATTTATTAAATTTATGCCCCATCTAACTGAGAAACATGTGACAAAGAATGTTAACCCCTGTGAGCCTCTGTTTCCTCATATTTAACATGTCTATCATAATATCTTCCTCTTAGACCTATTTGAGGATTAGATGAATTATGTACCTAAAGCCCATAGCACACAACCTGGTGCATATTAGCATGTAATACTTGCAATTCTTGGTAACTGTTAATGCTAATGGTTTGAAACGAAGATAGTACTTTTTCTCACAATATCAGATGAAGCAAGATTGGCACTGTGAATTAATTTGAACATTCTGCTAATGGCCCCCATCTTCTGCTTTACTTGTAGTGCAGAGAAACAGTTGGGATTAAGACATGTGGCTATCAGCCCACAACGCAGGCCTCCAGTCTAATGTTACAGTCAGTACCTCGGTAGGCCACTTTGTATCAGAACAAGCAATCTGAGACGATGGAAGGGATTCCATGCTCTTGTTTCTTGACTGAGGATATCACCACCATTCTGCAGGTACTTTCATTTTCTCATGCATTTAGCTACAGGGGCAATAGGGATAGTTTCACTAAAAGAAAACTGTGGGGCTTTGACCTGCAGTGAGTGGTCATGTTCTTTAAACTGGATGGGAATATGTATAGGCATGGAGTTTGGCATGCTCTGTGCTGGCATTTTCCCGTTGCATCCTAATGTCCTGCATGGTGAGGTGGGTAAGTCTGTTCAAGAAAGGCTTGAGGATTGCTTGCCTCCATAGCTCTGTGACACTAATGCTGATATTAATTTCCTCTGGTTAAGAAGCCCTACCCTCATTGCATGACTAAGTTTTGACACCAAACATGTACCTACATTGAGTCAATCCCCCACCCCCGCCGCCAACACACACTTTTTTTAAAGGGACGATAAAGAGGTTCGATTATTCTTTCACTGTCACAAAGTGTTTCAAATGGCTGGTCCAATAGAAATGAAAGCTGCCACAAGTTGTAGGCAGGATTTTCGTTTTAATGTCCCTCTCCAAAATGTGTAAGTCCTGGAGAGATACACTTCTGATTCATGTATAACGAGCTTTTTTACATGGCCCAGGCTCAGGTTTAAGAGGAAACAGGCTTGCCAAACAGCTCTGGATTCTGGGAAACACAGGTTAAAAGTCAGTCAAGATCAGGACCATAATTTATTTTGCTCAAATTACTTTCTTTTCAAATACATTGATACTAAAAGAACAAATATGAGAGATTTTAAGACTATAAAATGAGATTCCATTTTTCCATTAATGCAAGGAAAACACACTGCAAATTAAGAACTTAAAGCTAATTTTTATTTCCCAAACCCAAGGACAAAGGTTTTTTTTTGAATCAGTTTTTATGTGTCCCTCTGTATTAATTGGGTTCTCTTTATGGCCTTTAAAGAGAGAATCAAATTCTCAGGGGCTCCTATTAGTAAAGGCTGATATTAAAGCATGAATAACATCAGCACAAAGGTGAACTAAAGACATTTATAATTTATTCATCAGTCATAACTATTTTTCATAAAAGCCCCCTACTCTTTTTATTTCTTCTAACAGCACTTTCTTATATGCTTTATGAGAACTATCCATAGGAATATTGTTTCATTGAGAAAGATTTTAACCACTCCATCAAAGATAGATGACCTTGCCTTCACCTGTAATTTCTAGTGTTTAATTGGAAAATAATCTGAATTCTGATTAATGAATAGCCCAACAGTCTGTTGCTACTCTCCAGGTTTCACGCATCAATCTGTGGTTTGTCTATGCATTGACTGACATATACATAACTGGATGGAAAACTGATCACTTATTTGGCTGGTGTGATAGAGATGGATTCTGCAGCTACGAGTTAAATCTGGAAAAGTACTTCTCTAAAGAAATATGTCTCAGAGTCTAATTACATCTATTTCCTGCTTCTACATAGGCTTTGTTTTTCCTAAACCCACATTATACACATAAGTCAGGTACTGAGTAAAACTACCTTTAGGTTCTGAAACCTTTATGTGGACTTTGAATTTCAGGCAGAAATTAAAGTGTAGGGACATAATCACTGAACCCTTTGAAAGGGTAGATTTTACTCTTCCTCCTTGACAAACATGGGTAATACTTGACCAGGGACCAAAAAAATGCTAGCAAATTGCTGTGGAAAATCCATTTACATAATGCATCTTTTAACAAGAGAATGAGAGAGAGCATACGTGATGGTGCTAGCATGGTGTTCTCTCCCTCCTGTCAATCATCCTTGAGTCACCCTGCAGTTTAAGCTTTAGGTCAATAAAATGAATTTCAAAGCAAAAGCCTTCAGCACCGTGAAGAAATTAACTCTGTGGGGCTGCTTCAAAAAACAAGTAATGAATTTTCCATTGTTTTTACTTTATACAATAATATTTTTTTCCAGAAGGGTCCCTTATTCACATTTCATTCCATTTGTTGATAATTCATTTCTACGAACAAATACTTCCCTCTTTAAATATGATAAAATTGGGAATTTAAATTGTAATTTTTTAAGTAAAGGATATATGTAATGAATTCCTATCAGATATTTGCAAGTAACTGTTTTGCATTGAACATCACAATATTTTGTATATTTCTTTCCAGTTTCCTATGCCATGCAATATGTTATCTTCCCACGCTGGAAGATAGTTAATTTTGCGCTGAGGGGAATCAGGGTTTAAATTGAGTCTTCAGTAGATGGGAACAATCTGAAACCATCTTGTTATCTTCCTTTAACAAATTCTCTTTTTTGTCCTCTCATAAAACAATGTATAAACCAATCACTTCCATTTTTCTTTCACTTAAAGTAGGATCAGCAAAGTTTCTTTTTTTTTTTGCTTTTAATTTTAGAACAATTTTAGATTTACAGAAAAATTACGGTATGCAGAGAGTTTCCATATACACTATACCCAGTTTTTCCTATTATTAACATATTAATTATATGGTAGATTTATTATAATTAATGAACAACTATTGACACATTATTATTAAAGTTCAAACCTCATTTGGATTTCTTTAACTTGTATATAAGGTCCTAGTTCTGTTCCAGGACCCCATCTAGGGTACCATGTTACATTTAGACTTTTAGTCATGTCTCTCTTGGCTTCTCTGAGATATGATAGTTCCTCAGATGTCCTTGTTTTTGATGACCTTGAGAATTTTGAAAACTGTTGATTAGATATTATATATATATCATGTTCCTCAATTGGGGTTTATCTGATGTTTTCTTAAGATTAGTCTGGGGTTACAGGTTTTCAGAAGGAAGGTCACAGAGGTAAACTGTGATTTTCATCACATAGTATCATGGCTACAATATACTATTAATAGCAGCATGACATCATTGTTGGTACTGACCTTGATCACTTGACTGAAGTAGTGTTTGCACTCTGAAGTTACTCTTTTTTCCCTCTTTCTCTGTACTATGATTTTTGGGAGAAAGTAATCATGTGCAGCCCATACTTAAAGAGTGGAGAATAACACTACATTAATTGAGGATGTAATATTTACATAAATTATTTAAAATTCTTCTTCGTGGGAGATTTGTCTTACTTCCTCCATTTAGTTAGCTAGTTATTCAATATGTATATTGAACTTGTGGATATCTATGTATTTTGGATTCTAATCCAATATTTATGTATGTATTTATGTATTTGCTTGAATTGTTTAAGTTTTGGCCATTTGAAGCTCCATCAAATGTCTTTTTGAAAACGACTCTTTGGCTCTTATGTCCCTTTGATATATACAAATCTTTACCAGTTACTTTTTATTTTTTAGTACTCAGTTACTTTCTGGAACTATACGATCCTCCCCGCTAATCTTCTATTTTGCCTGACCAAGTCTTAGAATCAACCATTTCTCTAAGGAGCCTTGGTTCCTTTGACTGGGAAATGGTATTAGAAACCAAGAGCTGGGTGCTAGATGTGCTCATTGCTGCTCAGGTATCATTGCTCCTATGTTCTCTTGACTGATAGAATAAGAGAATATATGTGCATCCCTAATCTGGGCATATATACATATCTATCACCATTTCTGTGTGCAACCATCTGTCTCTGTATTAAGCTGAACATAGTTCATACTGATAGCCCCAGATCTAATCAATTACCAGAAAAATCATTCTAACCTCTTCCCAGTGGTTAACTATAAATTCCCCCTCCAACATTAAGAAACCTGGCTTCCACCATCTACTGTCAATTTACTTCATTGTTCAATACCAGTATAAATGTATAGTGGTATCAGAATTTTTAATCTATACTTCCATAGTAAAAAATGTTTATCAACTAAAGTGGAGTAAGTATGTACAGTTTCTTTTGCCTATAGTCTTAAAGATTCTACTCATTTCCAAAGTTACTCAGGTCACTACCGTCCCCTCTACCCACTTTCAGTGAAATTGTTTCACACGTTTGTAATGTGGTTAGATTATCTTGTCACATTATGCATTCTCTCCTGGGGTTCTCTGACCTCCTAAATGGTTTTGTTTTTAATTTGGATACATTAAGGTTCACTCTGTGCTGCAAATTTCTATGAATTTTGACAAGCTTGTGTGTTACAAACCCACTATTATAGTAACTATAATAACTATAGAATAATTTAACTTCCCTAAAAAAAAGAAAAACTCCCTGTGCTTTATCTATTCAACCTTGGAAACCATTGGAAAGTTTAATGTCTCTATAGTTTTGCATTTAAAGTAATATATTTGGAAATTAAATAGGAATGGAATAAGCTTGGCTCTTTATAGATTCCCATATGCATTTAATGAAATGCAAACATTTTCATGGTTTGATAGCTCATTTTTTTTGTCATTGGATAATATTTTATTATGGATGTCTCAAGGTTTGTTTATCCATTCACCTATTGAAAAACATCCTGATTATTTCCAGGTTTTTGGCAGGTGTGAATAAAACCACTATAAACCTTCACATGCTCATTTATATGTAGACATAAGTTTTCAAATTAATATTACAAATACCTAGAAATGGCACCCGACTCCAGTACTCTTGCCTGGAAAATCCTATGGGCAGAGAAGCCTGGTAGGCCACAGTCCATGGGGTCGCTAAGAGTCGGACACGACTGAGCGACTTCACTTTCAATTTTCACTTTCATGCATTGGAGAAGGAGATGGCAACCCACTCCAGTGTTCTTGCCTGGAGGATCCCAGGGACGGGAGAGCCTGGTGGGCTGCCATCTATGGGGTCGCACAGAGTCGGACATGACTTAGCAGCAGCAGCAGCACAGGAGCTGGATCATAAGACTATGTTTAGCTTTGCAAGACACTCTTTTCAAAGCTGGCTGTAACATTAGTCAGCAATAACTGAGTTCCTATTACTCCACATCCTCACCAGCTGTTAGTATTATCTTTTTTTTTTTTATTCTAGCTGCTTTTTCCAGATTGAGATATATTTGACATATAACATTGTGTAAGTTTAAAGTGTAAATGTGGTGATTTGATATACATTTATATTGTGAAATGATTGACACAATAAGGTTAGTTCACATATCCATTACCTCACATAGTTACCTTTTTTGTATGTGTAATGAGAACATTTAAGAAATGTTACTCTGTTAGTAATTTTCAAGTGTACAATACAATATTATTGAGTAATTTAACCATGCTACACATTATGTCACCAGAACTTACTCATCTAGTCATTCTAACTGGTGTATAGTGGTATCACATTTTTATTTTAATTTGCAGTTTCCCTAATGAGAGTATCTTTTCATGTGCTTATTTGCCGACTGTGTATTATCTTTGTTAAGTTGCCTCTTCAGATCTTTAGCCCAGCAGAAGTTTTTAATTTCAATTAAATATAACATCAATTTTTGCTTTTATATTATAGATTATTCTTTTAGGTTGTATCTAAAAATTTATCACCAAACCCAAGATCACTTAGATTGTCTCCTATAATTCCTTCTAGAAGTTTTATAGTTTTCTGTTTTATATTTGTGTATGATCCAATCTCAGAGGATGAGATGGTTGGATGGCATCATCTACTCGATGGACATGAGTTTGAGTAAACTATGGGAGTTGGTGATGGACAGGGAGGCCTGGCATGCTGCAGTCCATGGGATCGCAAAGAGTCAGACACGACTGAGCGACTGAACTGAACTTAGCAAACATTAAGCCTTCTGAATGTTGCTGTTGTATGCTCAGTGGTTAAGTCCTGTCCAGCTCTCCGCAACCCCATGGACTGTAGCCCACCAGGCTCTGGAGCAACGGAAATGAACTGATGATCCAATTTTATTTAATTTTTGTGAAATTTATTGGGTCAGTGAGTAGATGCTTTCTTTTGTTATCATCATCATAATTGTGCATATGGGTACCCAGTTATTCTATCACCATTTGTTTTAAAAAAAAAAAAACTATACTGTCTTCATTGAATTGCTTTTAACCCTTTCTCAAAGATCAATGGACTATATTTGTATGGGTGTATTTCTGGGATCTCTATTATGTTCCATTCATCTATCTGTTTATTATAATATTTTGCCAATACCATGCTCTCTTTGTTACTGTAGCTTTATAGTAAACCTTGAAGTTAGTGTGAGTCTTCCAGGTTGTTCTTGTTCATCAGTATTATATCGGCTATTCTAGGTCTTTTGTATTCTATATAAACTTTAGAAACAAATAATCAGTATCTACAAAAAGGCTTTGGGGTATCTCGATGGGGACTGTATTGAATCTATAGGTCAATTTGAGAAGTGACATCTTAATGATATACTGTCTTCTAATCCGTGAACGTGGAATATTTCTCAATTCAGTCACTCAGTCACGTCTGACTCTTTGCGACCCCATGGACTACAGCACGCCAGGCCTTCCTATCCATTGCCAGTTTACTCAAACTCATGTTCATTGAGTCGGTGATGCCATCCAACCATCTCATCCTCTGTCATCCCCTTCTCCTCCTGCCCTCAATCTTTCCCAACATCAGGGTCTTTTCAGATGAGTCAGTTCTTTGCATCAGGTGGCCAAAATATTGGAGTTTCAGCTTCAGCATCAGTCCTTCCAATGAATATTCAGGACTGATTTCCTTTAGGATGGACTGGTTGGATCTTCTTGCAGTCCAAGGGACTCTCAAGAGTCTTCTCCAACACCACAGTTCAAAAGCATCAATTCTTTGGTGCTCAGCCTTCTTCACAGTCCAACTCTGACATCCATACATGACCACTGGAAAAACCATTGCCTTGACTAGATGGACCTTTGTTGGCAAAGTAATGTCTCTGCTTTTCAATATGCTATCTAGGTTGGTCATAACTTTTCTTCCAAGGAGTAAGCATCTTTTAATTTCATGGCTGCAATCACCATCTGCAGTGATTTTGGAGCCCAAAATAATAAAGTCTGGCACTGTTTCCACTGTTACCCCATCTATTTCCCATGAAGTGATGGGACCAGATGCCATGATCTTCGTTTTCTGAATGTTGAGCTTTAAGCCAAGCTTTTCACTCTCCTCTTTCACTTTCATCAAGAGGCTCTTTAGTTCCTCTTCACTTTCTGCCATAAGGGTGGTGTCATCCGCATATCTGAGGTTATTGATATTTCTCCCGGCAATCTTGATTCCAGCTTGTGCTTCTTCCAGTCCAGCGTTTCTCATGATGTACTCTGCACATAAGTTAAATAAGCAGGGTGACAATATACAGCCTTGATGTACTCCTTTTCCTATTTGGAACCAGTCTGTTGTTCCATGTCCAGTTCTAACTGTTGCTTCCTGACCTGCATATAGGTTTCTCAAGTGAGCTTTAGAAGAATGCATTTTCTGCTTTTGTTGGAAGTATTTCATAAATGTCTGTTAGATCAAGTTGATCAATCTCTCCTTATCTATTTTTTGACTGCTTGAGCTATCAATGACTTATGGAGGCAGATGTCAAAGTCTCCAACTACAATATTGGATTTCTCTATTTCTTCTTTCAGTTCTGCCAGTTTTTGCCTCATATATTTGACACTCTTCTGTTAGGTGAACAGACATTTAGTATTCCTGCGTCTTAGAGAATTTATTCCTTTATCATTAGATAGTGCCCTTCTTTATTCTTTATAATTTTCTTATACTGAAGTCTGCTTTATGTAAAAATAATGTAGCTACTTAATCTTTTTCTATTAGTGTTCACATAGTATATCTTTCCCCATCCCTTTACTTTTAACATATCTGGGTCTTCATTTTTAAAGTGGATTTCATACAGACAACATAAAGTTGAATCTTTTTTTCTAATCCTCTCTGCAAATCTGTCGTTCTTTATTTTATTTTTTAAAGCCTTTAATTTCTAATATGTAATATGAAAGTTATACAGGTTTCAAGAAAAAAGTATACAAGATCACCACTGAGGGTGCATAAAACCTAAACAGTTCACTCTCTTTTAGCTGGTATATAAACTGACACTCACTGAACGTGACAGCTGTTGTTATAGGATGTTTTGCAGTTTTAGATATTTCATTTTTTTGAAGTATAATTTTAAATTATGTAAAATATTTACATAGTTCCAAGTCAAACTAGGAAAAAGTCACTGAATTCTTGTTTCTTTCCCTGGTCTATTAATCCTTCCCCCCTACTCTCTGCATAAGCAAAATTTTATTGTTTTTTGTTGTATATTTACATGGCATATATTTTGAAAATTTAATAAAATACATACATGTGTATATGTATATATACAACACCCTTCTTCTTATACACATAGTATCAGTCTATAAATAGTATTCAGTACTTTTTTCACTTCAAATATATTCTAGAGTCATCTACCAAGATATAGACATCTATCTCATTATTCTTTAGAGATGCATACTACTGCTTTGAGTGAGTATATGCTGCTGCTGCTGCTGCTAAGTCACTTCAGTCATGTCTGACTCTGTGCGACCCTATAGACAGCAGCCCACCAGGCTCTGCCGTTCCTGGGATTCTTCAGGAAGAACACTGGAGTGGGTGAGTGAGTGTATAATAGACTACTTAACCAGTTCCCTATGGATAGATCTTTAATGCCACGACTAATAGCCTTGCTTATAGTATATTTTGTATATTTGCCAGGATCTACAGATGTGATCCAAAGATCAAAGGCTAATATCAATATGTAGATAAATTAGATAAATATTTTTATATTATCCTACATAAGAATGCATCATTTTGAGTTACTATAAATGAATGAGAGCATTTGTTTTCTGAGAACTGTCTCTATGGAGCATTTTCTCAATCTTTTAGAGTTTTACCAGTTGTATGTTAAACATGGTATTTCACTACAGGTTGACAATGTCTGTCTTTTACTTGATTGTATTTATACCTTTTAGATTTAAAGTGATTATTGATATGGTTGGGTTAATGTCTATTGTGTAATTGCTTTCACTGATTTCCTCATTTTTTTTTTTGGTTCATCTTTTTTTTCTGCCTTTTCTGGTTTTAATTTATTATTTCACATGATTGTATTTTATCTCCACTCTTAACGTGTCAATTATACTTACTTGTTTAAATGTTAGCAGTTTTTCTAGAGTTTGCAATATATATTTTTAACTGATATAAACCCACCTTCAAATAACACTATAATGCTTCAGTTGTAGTGTAGGTACACTGTAACTGAGAATTTCCCAATTCTTCCTTCACATCACCCCTTATGATATTGCTGTCATTCAGTTCACTTATCCATTGTTACTAGTAGTACTTTATGCGGCGTCATATTTTAGTTCCATGAAGAATTGAAAATTATAACCTTTTATTTTCCTTCATTTATTCCTTCTATGAAATATTTCCTTTCTTTATTTTGATCTGTTTCTAATTTACATAATTTCCCTTCTCCCTGAAGAACTCGTTAAAATATTTCTTGCAAGGCAAGTCAGCTGATGATGAATTCTCTCAATTACTGTTTATATGAGAAAGTATTTCTCTTTCATTTTTGAAGGATAATTTTGCTGGATATAGAATTCTGGGTTGGTGTTTTATTCTTTCAGCACTTTAAATGTTTTTTTTCTGCTCTTCTCTTATATGCATGGTTTCTGACAAGATGTATACTGTAATTCTTATCCTTGTTTCTCTATAGATAAAATATTTTCCCCCTGTGGTTTCTTTTAAATTTTCTTTGTTTTGGTTTTCTGCAGTTTAAATATAATATAAATAGATGTGATATTTTGGGTATTCATTTGCTTGATGTTCTCTGAGCTTCCTGGATCTGTGGTTTGGTTTCTGTTGTCAATTTTTGATAATTCTTGGTTTTCTTATTTCACATGTTTGTTCTGCTCTGTTCTCTCTTCTCCTTTTGGTTTTCTTATTATGTGTATGTTATACTCTTTGAAATTGTCCCACAGTTTTTGGATATTCTGTTTTCACTAGGGAAGTGTCTATGGACCTGTCTTCAAGTTCATTGATTCTCTACTCAGCCTTGACAAAGACATTTAATTTCCATTAGAGTGCTTTAAAATTTTTTCTAGTATTTTTGTTCTTTCCAAGCATTTCTATATTTCTGCTTACATTACCCATGTTCCTTCATGTTATCTACTCTTTTCATTAAACCTTTACAGTATCATAATTATTTTAAATTCCCTGTTTTATAGTTCCAACATTTCTGTCATTTCTGAATATAGTTCTGATACTTTCCTAGTCTTTTCAGAACATTTTCTTTCTTTGCATTTTAGAATGTCTTTTTAATTTTTTTGTTGAAAGCAGGACATCATTTACCAAGTAATGGAAACTGAGGGAAATAGGCTTTTAGTATGATATTTTATGCTCATCTGCTTAGGAGTTGCACTGTGTTTAATGTTTCCTGCAGCAGTAGAGGCCAGAGGTTTCAAATTCCTCTTGTGTCCTTGTCTTTGTCTCTCCTTTAGACTTTGTGTGTGTGTGTGTGTGTGTGTGTGAGTCGCTCAGTCGTGCCCGACTCTTTGCGACCCCATGAACTGCAATCCACCAGGTTCCTCTGTCCATGAGATTTTCCAGGCAAGGATACTGGAGTGGGTTGCCATTTCCTTCTCCAGGGGATCTTCCCAACCCAGGGATCAAACCCATGTCTCCTGCACTGCAGGCAAATTCTTTACCGACTGAGCTACAAGGGAAGCCCCCCTCTAGACTTTACTTCCCTAAATACTCCTTCTCAGAATCTGCCTTATAGCTCATTCAGCTTGACTCACTGCTGTTACACTGGATTCCTTTATGGTGTGGTGATAGGGGTGGGGGAGGAAAAGCATGCTATAACCTTATGATTAAATCTCAATCTTTTATTGGATCTGTGTCCCTAGGTTGTGATCTCCACGGGTGTTCCTTAGTTTGCCCTCCTTGGGTGAGACAGAAAGGCTAAAGATAGCTTGAATGAGAGAATTTCTGTTCCTTTTGTGGGACAAGACCTTTGTTACAGAGAATACGGTCTATTTCAAAATGGTTGTATTTCTCCTCCCCCTGCCAGAGCATTGAAGGCATTTTTCTTGGCATTTAACGCTGGTGATACTTTTGGAGGCAAATTCCATGAAAGTGTGGGGGATTCCCAAAGACTCTCGGATTTGCCTATGCTCAGGCTAGCCCATACTCAAGCTCAAGCACTTAGTGAAGATTACCATGCAAGTGTTCCTACTAGTTAATGATCCAGTGGCTTCTGATCCAGGTGAGCAAATCTTGACAGTGACTCTCTGTATTCACTGGTCCCCCCAGATTTTGGAATGGCAGTTTGCTGTGTAGCCTTATTTTCTAATGCATCCTTTAAAAATAGTTGACTTTTAGTTTGCTCAGCTGAAAGGGTAAGACTTATAAGGACAGAAATGACAGGTTCCAAGATCTTTACATTTGGGGCCTGAAACTGGAATTCCTTGCAGAGTTTTTCTGTAAAGGGCCATATAATAAATATTTTCAGCTTTGCAGGCCATATGGTCACTGTTGTAACTAATCACCTCTTTTGTTGCAGCATCAAAGCAACCAGAGACAATATGTAAATGAATGAGTTTAGTGGTATCATCAGTGTTCCACAAAAACTTAATTTACCAAAACAAGAAATTGGATGGATTTGTCCTACAGGCCATAGTTTGCTGACTCCTATTTAAAGAATACATGGAAAATCCTCAATGCTGGAATTAGTTGACTGTCTAATTTGTTGAACAGATCAATAAGTGAATGATTCTGTCTGCATGTTAAAATGTCTTCAAGAGATTTGATGATGCCAATCATGTGCTTCTCTGTTAAAAGCGTCAATTAGCAGAATTTTAATAACCTATGCACTCCTGCTGTTGGAGCCTTAATCAGTGGAGTTACTATGTATCAGTATCCGAAGTTCAGATGAAAAGGGGGAAAAGTCATTTAGTTTGCTCTTGAAATTTCTTTTATTCTCTACTTGGCCAAAAAAAAATAATATTTGAATCTAAATAATACAAGGCAAACAATGAGCTATTTCCACTTAATTACCATTTTCCAGTGTCTTCAGTAAGAAATGTATTATAATAAAATCTAAAGCACCTAGGATTAAAGAAACTGTATTCCTCAAGAAATTATCATTTAAAAAAAAAAGAGGTCTTCACAGGGTTAAAGAGTTAAAGGTTCACAGGATAAGAGAAAAACAGTACTACCTAGCCTCACAAGTTTAAACTATTTGAAGAGGAAGAGTTATGTGAATGAAAAGCATATAAATTTTAGCAGAACAAAGTAATATAATAGGTTTAAAGAATGGGATTTAAAGAATAGGTTTAAAAAAATAGGGTAATCCCAATTTAGGATTTTTATTACCAAAGATAAAATGGTCTAATAGCTATGGTAAAAAATACAGTATTTTGGGAAATCATTCATAGAATAAATATTCTAAAAACCTGTAAGATGAAGATGCTCCCCTGTGAAAATATATAAAACATTATCCCCAAACATTTCCTTTTCTGAATCTACAAAATTTTCCTCATATTGCAAATCTGGAAAAGACAGAACCTCAGGTGAGTAGTATTTAACTAAAATATTTTATGTATGTGATGAATTTGGTCTCTGCCAACTTCTTAGACATGGATGCCACTTTGATTTATCATTCTCTGGCTTCTGGCGGCTAATCTATCTTTCTTGAAATGGCCTAAGTCCTCTCTTACTTATTCATTACCTCAACAATTAGTGCAAGTTGCTAACATATGTAAAGGCAGGTAAGGAGTGTAAGTCAGCAAATGAATATCCACTGACTGTCTCATTGAAACTAGGTGGTTCACTTCAATGACTACTCTTACTTTTTGTCCAAATTGGTATAAAAGAGAGAGGCTTAAAGGATGACAGTAACTGAGTTTCAAAAGTCAACTTCTGGAAAGCCCAGTTAAGATATTTTGTTCAAGATCAATGGCTTCTTATTTAAATTTTCTTTTAATTTGGCTGTCTCAGGTCTTAGGTGAAGCATGTGGGATCTTCCAGCTTTGTTGCAGCATGTGGGATCTTCCAGCTTTTTTGCAGCATGTGGAATCTTTAGTTTTGGCATGTGAACTCTTAGTTGAGGCATGTGGGAACTAGTTCCCTGACCAGGGATCAAACCCTGGTCCCCTGCATTGGAAGTTCAGCCTTACCCACTGGACTACCAGGGAAGTTCCAGTTTTTCATTTAAATTTTAAAATGTTTAGTCTTGTGTATTCTTGTTAATTCCTGTATCCAGTAATTCCTGTACCAACTCAATGGACAAGAATTTGAGTAGACTCCAGGAGGTAGTGAAGGACAGAGGAGGCTGACATGCTGCAGTCCATGGGATCACAAAGAGTCACACTTGATTTAGCGACTAAACAACAACATTCTTGTTAAGAATAATATTTATTTAAATTGTCTTTTTATTATTTAAATGGGTTGTACTTTTCCATTACATGTTTTAATTATTCATTGCTGGTATGTAGGTAAGTCTTCTAATGTTTATTCAGAATTACCTTATCAGTATTAAACTTTTATGTTAATTATATTTGGTTTTCTCAATAGACAATCATTATCAGTATCAGCAGAGCAGGAACTGGATACCAAAAGTGACAGGAGAAGTAAGAGATGTTAGGTCCACAGTTGACTGAACCATGTATAGGTACTTGTTCCACAGAGTCACTTACTCTCTTTTCCCTGGATTTACACAAATGCAAAATATTCTCTGCAAGTGCATACAACTATAATATGTAAAGTTAAAAAAAAAAGCTTTGAGACAGTCATATAAAAAAGAATATTGTGCATAGCAGAAAAATCTATCCAGATCCTCAAAGAGAAGAAAGGACAAATAGAGAGTTATGGCTGCTTTCCAGATCCTTCCTCAAACTGGCTGCATTCCTGCCCTTGAGTTTCATGAAACAGCTCTGTATCCTTTGTAACACATGCCTCTCTTCTGCAAAAGCTAGTTTGATTTGCTTTCTGTTACTTTTGACCAAACAACCTAAGATAATGTGTCTTACCATTATCACAGCACCTTTACCAAATTCTACTGTAATTATTTACCTCCCCATTGAGATTCTCAAAGTAAGTGGCTAAAATGTATTTTTTTCATATCCCCAGCACTGAGTCAGCACTCAATAAATATCTGCAAAGTGATGAAAGAGAAAAGCTTGACTGGGTGGGAGACACAGCATGATGAAGCCTGCTATAACAGCTTTTCCTTCTCATATGGAAATGTCTCTTCATGGACTATTTTTTTAAACCCTTAGAAGAGCTTTTCACAAATTGCATTCAGTGGCTACCCACTGGCTCAAGATGGGAATAAGTGTTCAGTGCAGAATGATTCCACAGTAGTTATGTATGGAAAATACTGTGTTACACAGAGTTAGCAACTTTCTTTACTGTAGTAATTCTCAGAGACTTTAACATGATACAGGTTTACTGTAATCTTTCAGAAGGTGATAAAACAATCAGGGTTTCCATACTCTTTGACCATGAGGTCCTTTACCACAAAAATTCACAGATAACAGCAATAACAGGAAACCTGACTTAAAAAAATACAAAGGACTAGAATAAACATTTCTCCCAAGAGGACATTTTAAAAACCCACAAGCATATAAAAAGATGCTCAGCATCATTAATAATTAGTTGAATGCCAATTAAAACCACAAGGAAATATCACTTCACAACCATTGGGATGGTTACTATTTAAAAAACAGTAAATAACAAATACTGATAAGGATGTAGAGGAAGTGGTAGGATCATTGGTAGGGATGCAAAATGGTACAGTCATTATGGAAAACAGATGTGCAGTTTCTCAAAAAATTAAAAATAAAATTACAATATGATCCAGAATTTCTACTTCTGAGTATATATCCAAAATAATTGAAAGCAGAGTTTCAAAAAGATATTTATATAGTACTGTTCATAGCAGTATTATTCACAATAGCCAAAAGGTGGGAGCAAGCCAACTGTCCATCTGTGAATGAATGGATAAACAAAATGTCGTATAAACATACAATAGACGATTGTAAAGCCTTAACAAGGAAGGAAATTCTGACATATATTAGTGCATGAATGAATCTTGATGACATTATGCTACGTGAAATAAGGCAGTCACAAAAAATAATACTGTATGATTCTATTTACATGAGATATCTAGAATAACCAAATTCATTGTCCTGGTTGTTTAGTTTCTCAGTCATGTCCAACTCTTTGTGATCCCATGGACTGTAGCCCACCAGGCTCCTCTGACCATGGGTTTCTCCAGGCAAGAATACTGGAGTGGATTGCCATGCCCTCCTCCAGGGGATCTTCCCAACCCAGGGATTGAACTCACGTCTCCTGCATAGGCAGGCAGATTTTTTTTTTTTTTTTTTTTTTTTTTTGCTGATCCAGCAAGGAATCTCAGTTAAAAAATAGCATGGTGGTTGTCAGGCCCTGAGAGGAGACAGGAATGGGAGGTTGTATTTTAATGAACATAGAGTTCTGGTTTTATAAGATGAGTTCTGGAGATTGGTTGCACAACAATGTAAATTTACTTGACACCAATGAACTGTTAAAATGGTTAAGATAGTAAATTTTATGTGTATTTTACCACAGTGAAAAACTTTTAACTCTAAAGAACAGTATTATCAGAAAAAAAATATTTTTAGAAACAATGCCAAAACAATTTCATGATATGTTGCTCCCAAAGGCACATACATGGGAGCAAAGCCATTCTTATAGGAAAAAATGGTGATGGTTAACTGTCCTTTTCTGTGAAATTTCCAGCACAGTAATTCTTAAGATAATCAATGTAATGGAACACCTACTAGTTTCCTCTTAATTGAGAGTGGGTGAAAAATCACAGTTACATTTTGTTTCCTGATAGGTAACTCCTAATATATTATTATGTTGGTCTCTTCTCTCCATCTTTAAATATATGGTGTCAGGGAATGAAGACATGGAGAGAAGGTTCGGGGCTGATAAAGAGCAACCGTCTCCTCTAACTCGGCTAATTTAGTAGCCACAACACAGTGCCCCGAGGGAGGGTCTAAGGGCCAGTGTAGATTTCTAAGGATCTAACCATACTGGGTAAAGTTCTAGCTACCAAAGTTTGAGGATATCTATCTAACCTGAGCAAAATCTTCTGAATCTCCAAAACTTCTCTTTCACTTCTGAGCACATATTCTAAGAAACAATAAAAACTCAGTTATAATCCTACTGCTGCCACTTGCAAGCTTCTAAACCATCACATAATCTCTCAGTGGCAGCTGTCATCTTCTCTGAAACCTGGGGCCGGTACCAGAACAACCTGCTTGCATCATACCCCGAAGAGTAATGAATAGAAATGAGTTATAAATATAAAATGATGTATAAATCTTTTAGCACCATAGACTTGGGATGTTTTAAGTACACAAAGAACAGACTAATAAGACTATCAATCCTGTCTCCAATGTATAGACATTTGGAAACTGGGATCTCATCCACCCGTGGCTCTTAGAGTCTTCATTAAAAAAAAAAAAAACAAAAAAAAAAAAAAAACAAAAAATAAAAAAAAAAAAACAAAACTACCATTTCTATCAATGTAGAGAAATGTGCCCTTTTGCCTTTTTCTGGAGCTAATTTAATGAATTTTCCTGTAAATGCTAAGTCTATGTGAGATGGGGTTATGTTTTATCTGCTATTTAGCTAGACTCATTATGGGCAGTTTTCTTAATACAGAGAGTGTTCAGTTCTACGGAGATACTGCTCTGCCAGCATCAGGCTATACTGCAGGCCTCAGATTGAGTGAATATTAATGATAACATTGTTTGTATATTATATACTGAAAGAAAACTCATATTGAAAAGGATCAAGAATGACAGTTTAAAACCTTAATGGGGTACTATTTTCAACTATGTTGAGTTTTAATACTGAAAAACTTGGTCTTCATTAAGGGCCCAATACTTGAAATTACATTTCTCTGTGAGTTCTGGAAGTATGATAAAAGTTGGTTAGTGATTATTTATTGAAAAAGTGATTATTTTTCTGTTGTTCACATAGTGTGCAACTCTCAACTGTGCCAAATGGCAATTGCAAAACTTTTTCATAGCAATCTGTAGGCTTGAAGTGAAAGTAAAAGTCGCTTAGTCATATCCAACTCTTTGCAACCCCATGAACTATAAAATCCATAGAATTCTCCAAGCCAGAATACTGGAGTGGGGAGCCATTCCCTTCTCCAGGGGATCTTCCCAACCCAAGAATCGA
Source organism: Capra hircus (assembly GCF_001704415.2). Lineage (NCBI taxonomy): Eukaryota > Metazoa > Chordata > Mammalia > Artiodactyla > Bovidae > Capra > Capra hircus. The sequence continues at coordinate 47,485,619 of NW_017189516.1, forward strand.
ATCCAGGTCTCCCACATTGCAGGTGGATTCTTTACCAGCTGACTGGTAACTTCCTGGTGACTTCCCTACCCAGATACCTACCCAAATTTTACTTATAAGGAAGGAATCTATGTAAAAGAAGCATGTGCGCTTATGTGTGAGTAACTTAAGGATCCTTATATAGAACCTTCTGGCATAGAGGTAATAAAAAAGAAAACCATTTAACTAGTTGTCCTGAAACTAAAAGTACCTGCCTAGTCTATAAGAAGAAATATATATTGACCCAGTCAGCTGAATCAGTACCACGCTGATAGAGTACACCAGAAATTTGTCTTTAACATCCAACACTCTATTTTTTGAGGATTAAAGGTGAGGAGATACACATCCCTGCAGGTCTAGCCCTGTAGTAAGGTTGCCAGCATCCCTTCCAAATACATCTTCCTCTCGAATTCACATTTGTATGCTGGTCTGGAATCCTAGAGAAAATGTTTAAGCTGTTGAGGAAAATGAGATAGAAATAGAGAGACACTTTTCTTCTTTTTTCCTTTATAAGCCTGAGAAGCAATGTTCATATAGCCTTCTTAAGTGTAAAAGAAATAATGAAGTAGATTAGCCACTTTTTTTTAAGCTATAAATCAGGGTTCAGCAGGAAAAAAAAAAACTTTCTAGAAGAAAGCACTGAAATACTCCTCATTTCTTTTTTTCTTTCTTCCTCCTTTTCAGAGTCTCCCTCTTCTTTCTGACCAGCTTATTCACCAGCAGATGGATGCAAAGGTAAATAATATAGACATCAGTCAGTTCAGTTCAGTCTCTCAGTCGTGTCCGACTCTTTGTGACCCCATGAATCGCAGCACGCCAGGCCTCCCTGTCTATCACCAACTCCCGGAGTTCACTCAGACTCACGTCCATCAAGTCAGTGATGCCATCCAGCCATCTCATCCTCTGTCGGCCCCTTCTCCTCCTGCCCTCAATCCCTCCCAGCATCAGAGTCTTTTCCATCGAGTCAACTCTTCGCATGAGGTGGCGAAAGTACTGGAGTTTCAGCTTTAGCATCATTCCTTCCAAAGAAATCCCAGGGCTGATCTTCAGAATGGACTGGTTGGATCTCGTTGCAGTCCAAGGGACTCTCAAGAGTCTTCTCCAACACCACAGTTCAAAAGCATCAATTCTTTGGCACTCAGCTTTCTTCACGGTCCAACTCTCACATCCATACATGACCACTGGAAAAACCATAGCCTTGACTAGACGGACCCTAATATAGACATAACACTGGCTATAATTGAGGAAAGAACCTCAGAGAAGCCATTGTTTTATAGATAAGCTAACTTTTTCTCAGTTACCAGGTGACTTCTCCAAGGCCAGGTTGAGCCACTTCAATTGAGTCAGATCCATGTTGGCATGTTCTCAGAAGCTGACTCAAATCAAAGCCACAACAAAAATTTCAGAATAAAACCATTGTGAAATTTCACTGGGCCACCAGAAGAACAGGTGTTTACTTTGTTGAACATTATCAGAGGCTATTTGGAATGAAATATATCTCCTGTTCTTGCCCCATTTCAGAATTACCATCCAGATAAACAAAGCCTACCTAATCCCCAATAAATAATCAGTGACTCTTCTTCTTTAAAAGGATGAGTCTTATCATTTCAAACCAAAGAGCCTACTAAAAGTATGAGGTACTTTCCTAGGGAATACTAGCAGGTGAACTCTGACCTCAACTGAAAGAAGAGTTTCAGTGATGACTATAAAAATTATTTTCAATTACTTACTGAGAAGAAGCCCTCCATCTGTATTTGCGAGTCATCACTGTCACTTCTGGTTAAGATGTTCTTCTCTCTAGTGAGCCTTGACTGGAAAGGGTCAATAGAAACACTTAGACACATACAGTCACAAAAAACCTTACTTCTGAGCCCATATATGTTCTAAAGACTTTCCTGGATAGTTTTGAAGACAAAAATATTATTTTTTAAAAGGCAAGAATCATCTTCAAAAACAAATTTTCAGATTATAAAGGGTTAATTCCTTCTCTTCTGACCTAATTAAAACTTTGGAGGCCCAGCTCCAGCAAGAGACTTACCATCTTCCATTCAGCATGGACCAGCCTTCTAGGAGTACAGCTTTAAAATGTTTTCTAGGCTTTATACACTTATCCAGGAAAGAGCAATTTGGGTAATAATAATAATGTATCATTCAAAAAAAACTTTCACTTACTACATTCAAATCTTTGTGGCTTCTCACAGAAATCTGGCTCTTTCCCACATTTTGTGGTCAGAGCAAAATCAGTGTCAATAGTAGCAACATAAACTTTATTTTTCAGTGACCTGGGCATAGAGATGGTTCTCTCTAGTTTCAAGGAGGGAAGAATGCCAGGATCACAAGCACTCCCAAGTGAAAGGCTGTGCTTGACACACTTGTCAGAGGAGTTGGATGATATTTCAGGGCACAGATGCCAGGAGTTTTTCTCTTAATTTCATCATACTTTTAAAACCATTTTTCTTTCCACAGGTCTTTTTAATGCCTTTGAAAAGATGCATTGTCCTGAGTCATCCAAGAGGATGAACAGTGTGAGCTTGGAGCTAGACTGAAGACTCTCCGTCCTCTGTCTGGTAAAAGGAAGCGGTTCTCTAAGTGCCTTATATGTTCAACCTTCAGTTAATTCCACGCACCCTCTACCTGCACGGGTAATAAAGATAAATAGCACTGCAGTCTTTGGGTACAGCCTCCATGTTTACTTCTGGTTGCAGACAAGGATCTAGTGCTCAGACTCTGGAAACTATGAAAGTCATTTTGGAGAAGAAATTTAGGACTCTGCCTCTTTATTTTCGCCACAGAGGAGGAAAGCCATAGTAGTGGTTAAGAAAGCTGAAACAAGAAAGGGACGGTACACACAATTCTGACTTCCCCCTTAATCTGACTTTGGCCATTCCATCATGCAGAGTGAATTGCAACTGTTACTCATCAAGTATGGCAGATCTGTCCTCCCCCCCGCCACCACCACCACACTCATATCTGCTCAGCTCTTCCCATTTCAGTTCCCTGCCCACTGCCAGCATCTGCCTGTCTTTGGGTTTTCTCTGAACTTAAACTCCTCAGCACTTCTACTCTGCCATAGAAAAATGTGGCCGGAAATGCCAAGAAATAAATGCCTCCCTATAAGAATAACCTTTGACCAGCAACTAACTGAAGCTGGTGCATAAATATCTCAGTGCCCTCTGAGGTGTTTCCTACTCTGGGTCCCAGAGTCCCCCAGTGAGGTTAAGTTCCAGTTGCCCACAGTCATAATAATACAACATTTTATTGTCTGGATTCCATTCTTTTCATTTGCCCACTCCTCTACTGTGTCTCCTGAGATTATACCTAAATAAACTACTTGCACTGGAATCTGTGTCTATGGGCTGGCTTCAAAGACATGGTTTTGGCATGTAGACTCTAAAAGCAGATGAGCTGCTTTGTCACATAAGGTTCATGTTCATTCAGTCCAATCTCTTTTATATACCTCCACCAATGGTGTCTTATGGCAGCTTTTCCCCTTATGATTAAATTGTACTTGATTTCATTTGGATATAAATGGGGAACTGGCTCCTGCCTCATATGTCAACATCTGCTTAGTCTCTGCCTTTTGCACCATCACGGATCTTCTTATAATGAACCCTAACCTACTCCTAGATTAGCTTCTGTCAACTTCTGAGTCCTCATAGAGGTTTTCCAACACACATACACAGATTCTTAACATTTTTATGCTATGAAATCCTTGACATCCTGTGGACACATATCAGGATGTTTTTAAATTCATAGAATTAAGTATTGGGTTGGCCAAGAAGTTTATTCAGGTTTTTCTGTAAGATGGTACAGAAAAATCTGAACAAACTTCTTGGCCAACCCAGTATATTGGATTACAGATGAAAAGAAAGTTACAATATTATTTGTAACCTGGACTCTAGATAAGAATATATTCTTATGTACATCTAAGCCTAAGGAACTGTGGGCCTTATCATTTCTCTTCATTTCCCTCATAAAGCTTTGGGACTTATTAAACCATGGTTTTACACAATTGCTGACTTTCAGGTCTCTTCAGGCTCGCCCGTGCCAAGATCAGAGGACTGTAAAGACTTTGTGCCTCCAAGAGAGAAGTTCTTTACCCATGTTGCTCCTGGTTAAATGTCTCACCTCTGCCTTTTTTTTTCCCACTTGTAGGCAGACCCACTTATTAGTCCCACCTCTGTGGATTGCTCAGTCAACTGAATAACTTGCTTCTCTTAAATGTAATTGTTGCCTGCTTTAAATCCCTGCTTGGTCCTTGTGGCTTCATATCTTTCAATATTTTGTTCAGTATACTTCCTCATTATATCTCTAGTTTCCTTGACTTAGGCCCTCTTGGTTAGGAAAAGAGATACCATTTGCAATATCTATAACTTTCTTTAAAATACTTTAGCATAGACTGCTTGATACAAATGTATCACTTTTAATCTAGCCTTAGGAGCAATCAATGATTCTAATCAAGGATCTATGTCCTAGGAAATATGAGGTAACAGTAACTATGAAAAGCCATTCCAGGGATGGCTAATACAAATGACTTTGCTGAAAGTTTTGCTACTTAGCATAATCAATGGTAGAACTACATTTTCTTCAGTGAAATTTATAGCTTGCTTATTTGATTAAGAATGTTAGAAATGGGCTGTCATAGGTACAACTGGTGGTATTCGAGATATATTTATTAGCTAAATACTTTAAAGACACCACCTGTCTTTGAGTAAATAGGTATGGAGTTTTGCAGAAGCTTCCCTGATGGCTCAGATAGTAAAGAAGTTACCTGCAGTGCAGGAAACCCAGGTTCTATCCCTGGGTAAGGAAGATCCCCTGGAGAAGGGAATGGCTACCCACTCCAGTATTCTTGCTTGGATAATTCCACAGACAGAAGAGCCTGGCAGGCTACAGTCCATGGGGTCACAAAACAAGCTCTTTACATTGATCATTAGTTTTGGCACATGCTTAACCCAAAACCCAGAACCCTGTTATTGTTCTGGAATGTTCCTGATCATCCTTTTAGAGTGGATACTTACACCCACTGCTACAATAATATTATATTTGTCTCAGGTGAACATTTTATATATGTTACTTATGGACCACCAGAAAGGAGAGAATCTAGGATTTCTTTAGTTTGGGAGTATATGGCTCTTTTTGCACGCTTGTTAATAAATGTCTGTGTGTGTACTAGGATTTGGTCTGAGACTTTCTTTTATTACCAAGCTGTAGTAGAGACACCAATCCTTACCTACCCTCTAAGATTTGATGATTTCTGAGAATTTCCAAAATAAGCGTAAGAATTGTGATGATCAAACAGCGTTACCTCCTTACTCTACTCCTTAATTACAGAATAGGATAGATTTCCCAATAGTATAGGTTTCCCATTAAGACCATGTTGTTGAATACCCTGCTGCCAACCTTTTTCCACAGTGAGGACGGATTGTTTTACCCCATTGGGCGGTCCTCTTTGGTCCAACTCTGGGTTTGAGTGTCCTCCTTCATCTTCATCTTGTTCTGGATGTTAGGTTTCAGTCCTCTTATGTCTAAGTCCTTACCATTACTGGTGTCAGAGTCATTCACTTACTCATTCAGCAACTATTAATTGAGCACCTTCCATTTACTATACAGTGTTCCTGACCCAAGGGATATTTCAGTCAATAAGACAGGTAAGATCATGTGGTTAAAGATCAATAAAAAGTGAACACATTGATAAAATAATTTCAGATAGCAATAAGTGCTGTACAAAAATAAAATTAAGCATATGGGATGTGGCATTAGAGCAGGAGATTTTTTTGGAAAGGATGGTCAAAGAAAGCCACTCTAAGGGTTAATAAGTACATTAAGCAGAGATCTAATAATTCTTTCCATCTGAACCATCCAGAGTTATACTATTAGAAATTAGTGTGGTTTGCAATACACAGTGGCCCTGTGAGCTCTAAAAGGTTCATTTTCAATCTTTTAGGAATAACCAGATTCTCCTCCATGCCTGTACATCCCTCTCAGTTCAGTTCAGTTCATTTCAGTCACTCAGTCGTGTCTGACTCTTTGCAACCCCATGAATTGCAGCACACCAGGCCTCCCTGTCCATCACCAACTCCCAGAGTTCACTCAAACTCATGTCCATCGAGTCGGTGATGCCATCCAGCCATCTCATCCTCTGTCGTCCACTTCTCCTCCTGCCCCCAATCCCTCCCAGCATCAGGGTCTTTTCCAATGAGTCAACTCTTCACATGAGGTGGCCAAAGTCCTGGAGTTTCAGCCTTAGCACCAGTCCTTCCAAAGAACACCCAGGGCTGATCTCCTTCAGAATGGACTGGTTGGATCTCCTTGCAGTCCAAGGGACTCTCAAGAGTCTTCTCCAACACCGCAGTTCAAAAGCTTCAATTCTTCGGTGCTCAGCTTTCTTCACAGTCCAACTCTCACATCCATACATGACCACTGGAAAAACCATAGCCTTGACTAGATGGACCTTTGTTGGCAAAGTAATGTCTCTGCCTTTCAATATGCTATCTAGGTTGGTCATAACTTTCCTTCCAAGGAGTAAGCATCTTTTAATTTCATGGCTGCAGTCACCATCTGCAGTGGAGCCCAGAAAAATAAAGCCTGACACTGTTTCCACTGTTTCCCCATCAATTTGCAATGAAGTGATGGGACCAGATGCCATGATCTTCGTTTTCTGAATGTTGAGCTTTAAGCCAGCTTTTTCACTCTCCTCTTTCATCAAGAGGCTTTTTAGTTCCTCTTCACTTTCTGCCATAAGGGTGGTGTCATCTGCATATCTGAGCTACATCTCTCTAGGTTTAACCTAAGTGTGAAAGAATCCCTTAAAGAACCAAGATCCATTTAGCCTTCTTAGGGACAATATAATGCACAATTAGCAGTTTGACTTTTTTCACTGAATTGATCAGTTTGTATAAACTGATTGGTTTAGCATTTTGTGGTCCACAAATAGACAATGAAAATCAGTGGAAACCAAGCTTAACTTGGTTAATATTGATAGAGCCCTAAGAAACATAAAATTTGAGATTTACAGGGCCCTTAGAAATCAGTGTACTCAGGAAGAAAATGAGTTCCAGAAAATTAAGCCCAAAATGCTCAAATTGTACACCAAAAGCACTTGTGTTTATATGGCTACTTACGCATAGACATTTTTCAAGATTCTTGACATTTATATCTTACTTACTATAAAACAATTTATCATGAACTGTTTCAAAATGTTTTAAACTGAGAACATTAAAGTTAAAAATAGGAAAATAAACTACCCATCAATCTACTGCTATTGGTTTTAGATTTATTATTCACATTTGGTGCATTCAAATATTCACATTATTTTAATCACAAAGTGCATAAAATTTAACATCATACTTTTAAACCCAGAATTATATGCCTTTTCACTTTTAAACCCAGAATTATATGCCTTTTCCATATTGCTATATAGTGTCTATGTTTTGTTTAATACCTATAAAATATTCCATTGAGCAGTTATACACTAATTTAATTAACAAGTCTCCTATTTTAGCTATTTGGGCTGTTTTTAATTTTCATTGTTATTTGAAAACTATATTAATGCAAGACTGTTCCAGAGTATGGATTATTTCCTTAAGCTAAAGTCCTAGAAGGAAAATTGCTATATCAAAGTATTTGAGTAATTTTATAGGTCTTAAAAAGCTAAAGCTGTTACATTGAATAAAGTGAAGGCTAATATTCAGAGTAGGAGTAATATAGAAGGATATCAGATTTTAGTAACTAAGTGGGTGAAAATGCTACCTGCTTTTAATTGGACATTTACTTGTTGAATTTTCTCTTTTGTGAATTATCTGTTCACGTTTTTCCTGTTTATTTGCTTGATCTTAGGGTTGATGCATTTTTTGGATCCTTTAGAGATGTTCACCCTCAGGTATTTCTTCTGCAAATATGTTTCCCAGATGCCATTATTTCTTTTATACAGAATATATGGACTTATTTGTCCATCTTTTACTTTGTGACTGTTTCTCTTCTATACTTAGAAATTCAGCATACTCTGCAGTTCTTGATAAATGATCAATACAATTCAATTTCTTTCCATTTTATGTTTGCTAGATTTTATTCCTTTATTTATATTGGAAGTTTATTTATATATAACTTTCCATTCATATTTAGTGTGAGATATATGTTCATTTTATTGTCCATTTGATGAGTTATCCCAATTTTATATATTGCCTACCTTTGCCTAGCCTTCTTTTCCTGTCTTAAAGATATGAAATGACTTTATATTTAAATATATATACAATATGTTCTATATATTTTAGTAGCTTTAGTGAGGTATACTTACACATAATACATGTCTCATACATGAAATATATCACCATTATAATCAAAATAATAAATATTTTCATTACCCCCAGTTTTCTCTTGCCTTATTTTATGCTCTCCCTCTTTCCCCACCTGCCCTTTATAGTCTCTTTCTGCCAACCCCAGGCAACTACCAGCCACTATAGATTAGATCTCATTTTTTAGAATTCTATATATATTGCACCATACAGAACCTACCCTTTTGTTCTGGCTCATTTCACTTAATGTAAATATTTTGAGATTCATCCATATTATAGTGTGTTTCAATAGTTCATTCAGTGTACTGCTGAGTAGCATTCCATTAGATGGATATACCCTAGATGGTTTATCCATTGTTCTGTTGATGTACATTGCAGCTGCTAAGTTGCTTCAGTCGTGTTCGACTCTGTGTGACCCCATTAGGTTCATTTCATTTTTTTTTTCTATTACAGATAAAACTGTTATGGTCATCGGTATTCTAGTCTTTGTGTGGACATATGCTTTCATTTCTCTCAGGTAAACATTTAAGAGTGGAATGGCTGAATCATATTGTTAGTGTATGTCTAACTTTTTAAGAAACTATCAAACCCTTTTCCAAATCAGTTGTTTCATATTATATTCCCACCAGCCATGTATGAAAGTTTCAGCTCTTTCATAGCTTCACTAATATGTGATATGATTAGTCTTTTTAATTTTAGTCATTATTAGTGGGTGTATAACAGTATCTCATTGTGGCTTTAATTTGCATTTCCCTAATAATTAACAATGTTGAGCATCCTTTCATGTGCTTATTTACCATCTGTGTACAAAAGTTTAGAATAATAATGTTCTCTTGATGAATTGACCCTGTTCTTATTATGAAATAATCATCTCTTTCCTTTGTAATATTATTTCCTTTGAAATCTTTGATAGTAACATAGCCACTCAAGTTTTGAGTACTGTTAGCATGATATACTTTCTCATTCCCTTACTGTTAGCATCTGTCTTCATATGTATAGTATATTTCTTGTAGACTTTTGAATTTTTATCCACTGTAACAATCTCTAACTTTTATTTGGAACAATTAGAACTTTATATTTTACGTAATTATTGATCCAGTTAGGTTGAAACCTTTTATCTTACTTCTTGTTTTCTATTTGTCAAAACTATTTGTCCTCTTTTCCCTCATTTTCTTCTTCCTTTTGGATTAATTGAATATTTTTATTCTATTTTATCTCCTTTGTTATGTCCCCTGGTGGCTCAGATGGTAAGCAATCTGCCTGAAATGCAGGAGACTCAGGTTCAATCCCTGGGTCAGGAAGATTCATTGGAGAAGGAAATGGCTACCCACTTCTCTATTCTTGCCTGGGTAATCCCATGAACAGAGGAGCCTGATGGGCTATAGTCCATGGGATCGCAGAGAGTCAGACATGATGACCGACTAACACTTTGTTAAATTATTAGCTTATAACTGTTTTTTTAAATATAAATTTATTTATTTTACTTGAAGGCTAATTACTTTACAATATTGTATTGGTTTTGCCATACACCAACATATTTTAGTAATTACTTTTTTGTGGTGTTGGAGAAGACTCTTGAGAGTCCCTTGAACAGCAAGGAGATCCAACCAGTCCATCCTAAAGGAAATCAATCCTGAATATTCATTGGGAGGGCTGATGCTGAACCTGAAACTCCAATACTTTGGCCACCTGATGTGAAGAACTGACTCATTTGAAAAGACCCTGATGCTGGGAAAGACTGAAGGCAGGAAGAGAAGGGGATGACTGAGGATGAGATGACTGGATGGCATCACCGACTCAATGGACATGAGTCTGAGTGAACTCCAGGAGTTGGTGATGGACAGGGAGGCCTGGTGTGCTGCAGTCCATGGGGTCACAAAGAGTCGGTTGTGACTGAGAGACTGAACTGAGCTGAACCTGGTCCTCTTATTGAAGAGTGAATGGTATCACCATCTAACTACTTGGATTGGGAAGAAACTTAAGAATAACCCATGACTCTTCCTTGAACTTCAGTCCTCACATCCACTTAATCACAAGGCTATCAATTTTTGAAAAATATTTACTTATGCATTTATTTTGTACTATATCAGGTCTTAGTCATGGCACACAGGATCTTGCAGTTTATAATATAGATCTTTAACTTACCTCTGTTAAATTTCAACTGTATACTACTTGTGTAACTGTGCAAAACCTCACACATAGAATATAAAAACCTTACCATAGTATACTTGCATTTTCCCCCTCCAGATCTGTGTGTGTTTCCATAATATGTTGTTATCTTTAAAATAATACTCTTTTTATTGTAGAAAATATGTGTAACATCAAATTAACTCCCTTAACCACTTTTTAAAATTTGTTAATTTTGCATGTTTCTTTTTGGCTGCACTGGATCTTCGCTGCCGCGCAGACTTTCTCTACTTGTGCTGGGCAGGAGCTACTCTCTGCTTGTGCACAGGCTTCTTACTGTGGTGGCTTCTCCTGTTGCAGAGCACAGGCCCTAGGATGCATGGACTTCAATAGTTGAGGCACAGGGGCTCTAGAGTGTGGGCTCAATGGTTGTGGAGCATGGGCTTTGTTGCCCCAAGGCATGTGGAATCTCCCCAGAGCAGCGATAGAACCCATATCCCTTGCATTGGCAGGCAAGTTCTTAACCCTGGACCACCAGAGAAATCCTTTTTAACCATTTGAAGTGCACATTTCAGTGGCACTAAATGCATTCATATTGCTGTGCAATACTCACCACTATCCATGTCCAGAGCTTTTTTAAAAAATCATCCCAAACTGAAACTCAATACCTGTTAAGTAATAACTTCCCATTCCTTAAATTCTCAGACCCTGGTAACCACTATTCTATTTTCTGTCTGTAAATTTGACTAGAGTCCTCATGTAAATGGAATCATACAATATTTGTCCTTTTTGTGTCTGGCTTTTGTCACTGACATTATCATACTCTTGTCAAGGTTCATCCACACTATAGCATGTAACAGAATTTCCTTCCTTTCTAAAGCTGAAAAATATCCCACTGTTTGTATATATCATATGGTGTTTACCCACTCAGTTAACAATGGGCATTTAGGTTGTTTCTTTCTTTCGGCTATCGTGAATAATGCTGCTCTGAACATTGGTATATAAATACCTATTTGAGTTCCTGCTTTCAATATCTTTGGGTATATACCTAGAAGTAGACTTGTTGGATTATATGGAAATTCTATGAAAAACAGTTAATCTTTTGAAAATATTTAAATAAAAATTTAAATTATGATTTAAATTTTCAAATCTTCTATATTCACCTATACAGTTAACATTTCTAGAGCTCTTTGTCCCTTTGTGAGGATTCCTATTTCCAAATGTATATTTACAAATGTTAGCTATTTGTTCTAATGGTGGAACTATAGAATATAATTTTCAACTCCCAGGAAAAAAATCATTTAAGATTAAAAATTGAATTTCAGGTCATCTAAAACATAACTTGGAGAGAACAATGAGAAAGTATTCAGTCTTTCCATCTGATAATATGTTACAATTTGCCATTTTTTCAGGTCCTCTTTTCAATGTACAAATAAAATTTTGCATTTTTATTTAGTCAACTTTGATGCATTTTATGTTGTTTCTTCTGCTTTTAAGGCATTATATTTCTATGAATGGGCTTTCTTAAAATTATGTTCTAGTTTTCTTTTTTATAAAGGTACAGAGTACTACTGACTTCTGAGTATTTATCAGATACTGTTACCCTGATTAAACATTCATTAATACTGCTGCTGCTGCTAAGTCACTTCAGTCGTGTCCGACTCTTAGCGACCCCATGGACTGAAGCCCACCAGGTTCCTCCATCCATGGGATTTTCCAGGCAAGGGTACTGGAGTGGGGTGCCATTGCCTTCTCCATCATTAATACTAGAGATCATTATTTTTTAGCTGAATGCCTTGGACTTCTAAGAATATAATCAAGTCACCTCAAAAATAATAATTTTTATGTATTATTTTCTTTTACTCCAATTTCTTTGACACTACTTACTGCATTGATGAAATTTTCCAAAATGCTACTATATAAATGGTTAGCATAGATGTTTGTTATCATTGCTTCTAAGTCTACAGGGACTTTCTCTAAGACTTCTGCTATTGACTATAATGATGACAAGTTTATGATAAGAACTATTAATTATATATATTAGTGGAAAAACCTTCCATTCCTTTTTTAAAACTACCTTCAAGTGTTCAATTTTCATACATGCCTTCCTGCCGCTACTGTATTATCAACATAATTATAGTAATGCGTGTCCTTACATTTTATCGTTCCTGCATTTGTGAGATAAGCCCTGCTTTACTGTAGTGAGTTATTCTTGTATTATATTATTGCAGTCCCTGTGTTCATATCATCTTTAAGGTGTTAGTTAATGTGTACTATTCATTTCAGGTATTCTCAGCAAAGAAGCACAGAGCCTCCCACTACTCCAGAGCTGGTGTTCAGTAGGGGGAAATCCATAAGAAAAAAAAAAAAATGTATGGTGACCTTATTAAACAGGAAAATACAAAGGGTTTTTTTGGCAGCATCTTTCTTACCATAGGCATGTGCTTAGTCATGTCCTACTCTTTGTGACTCCCCCCTGGACTGTAGCCTGCCAGGGTCCTCTGTCCATGGGATTTCTCAGGCAAGAATACTGGAAAAGGATGCCATTTCCTACTCCAGGGAATCTTGCCAACCCAGGGATGAAACCTTCATTTCTTACTGGGAAGCCCACCATAGGTTTAAGAAGTTAAATTCCCTAAAATTTTGGTGATTAACATAATTATGTTTGGAAAATGAAAAGTGTAGCTTAGAAAATAGGAAACAGGTAAAAATCATAGAAAATCGGTTTCTGCCCATCTTCTTGATGTACTTACAGCCAAAACAAACAAACAAAAACCATTAAATCCATTTTTAGGCCATTTACAGACTCCCCTGTGCAATCCAAATATCAATCTATCTATACGATCTTGTGAGGTGGGAAGTAGTGGTTCCCATGTTTTGTTGACATAAAACATGGGGACTTCAGTGGCAGGATCTCATTATCTGATTACAGATGTGACTTTGAAGTAAGAAATTGTTTTAAACTTTAGAATACGTGTGTTAAAATGACTCTATGTGACCCCATGGACTGTAGCCCGGCATGCTACTCTGTCCGTAGAATTCTCCAGACAAGAATATTGAGGGAGTTGCCATGCCCTCCTCCAAGAAATCTTGCCGACCCAGGAATCGAACCCGGGTTTCCTTCATTACAGGCAGATTATTTACAGTCTGAGCCACCAGGGAATCCTACTTCAAAACTAAGGTTCATAAAAACAATGTTATTGAGAACTTTCCCTCAAAGTGAAAAGCTAAGCAATCCCATCTCTTAATTCACTGTTGTCTTCCATGCTGTCCTATTCTTGGTAGCAGTTTATGGGAAACAAGAATTGTAGTTTTGAGTTTGTTTTTGTCTTCATATATGCAGAAGAGGTGGCTACTGAAGATCAACAAAATGGGAACTGAAACAGTATGTCAGCAAGTGAAGCAATGGAGAACAATCTTCTTTGTTGTAATGACATAAAACATGGGAACTTCCAATGCTGTCTTTTTTTTTTTTTTTTTTTTTTTTTTTTTGCAGGATCTCTTATCTGATTACAGGATCTCATTATCTGATTACAGATGTGACTTTGAAGTAATCTCTCTGAATGAGCATTTTTGGAAGAGTTGTTGCTCCCAAGCCAAGCCCAAGGTTGTGGAAGGGGATTTGCAAAGGTACTCCTTAATCCTGCTCTTTCTCTTCTGGCTTTTTCCTGCTCTATTCCATTGGTGCTTCATTTAGTTTCTCATCAGGCCAGAAACTACAGTGAGATTGATTTTAGTTCTATACACAAAGAACACTCAGTTAATATTGCTTTACCAAGTGGTCACTGGGAGAGCAGCAGCAGATTGTGCTGTGCAAAGTTCCACAGGGAGCACTGACACCATGTGGTGCTCAAGCTTATGAAATCCTCTTGAAAAGAAATTTCATAATGACCTTGAGAAAATCGTCATGTTTCACCCACATGTTTGAAAAAGTTAGAGACTGGAATCATACAAGAGATGCAGCAGAATCATACAATACATGATCTTTTGTGTCTGGTTTCTTTCACTTAGCATAAAGTTTTCAAGGTTTATCCATGACATAGCATATTATCAGTATATCATTCCTTTTGATGGCTGAATAATATTCCTTTGTTTTGCTCATCCATTCATTAGTTTTCATTTGGATTGTTTCCATTTTTGCCTATAGTGACTAATGTTATTATGAATATTTGTACAAATTTTTGTGTGGACATGTTTTTTGTTATCTTGGGTATATACCTAGGAGTAGAATTAGTAAGTCATATGGTAACTTTATGATTAACTTTTAATGGCCAAACTGTTTTCAGTGGTGTGGCTGTACCATTTTGCCTTCCCCCAGGGCATCAGAAAAGATGACTGAAAGGGTTCTCCATTCCCAAGTAAGAGGGAACCCTGATGGCCAGAAGGAACATAGGAACCACAGCACATGGCACAGAACAGGTAAGAAAACCGAAACATCCCCAGAGCAGCACTGTAGCTAAAGGAAAGTGACCCACAGTACCTTTGGTCCCCTAGCAAGCAGGAAGACAGGTGGCCTGAGGACCACCAGAACCATAGCATTGGACAGGTAGGAGTTTAGAGGGTCCCTCCAGGCACCATCAGGAGGAAATGATGTAAACAAAAGGAGCTGCAGTTGCCCAGCATGAAGGATCCCAAGAGTCCCAGGAGGTAGGCAGGCTAGTGACCAGATGGGCCCCCAGAACCTCAGGGAAGGTGACCTAAAGTTCTCCTGGTTCTGCAGCAAAGGGGAAGGCCAGACCTGTAGCAGGTCCACAGGCTGATACAGGGAAGTCCTCCCCAAAGGCACCAGCGTGAAGACACAACTACAGGCAGAATGAACTAGTTTTACTGTTGTTGCTTTAATATATCACATAGGCAGGCTTGTGGCCAAAAGTATCCAGAAAACCCAGAGGGCAGGCAGGCTAATGACTAGATGGGCATTCAGGACAGCTGTGCCCTGCAGGTAGTGAAAGTCGCTTAATCATGTCCGACTTTGCGACCCCATGGACTGTATAGGCCATGGAATTCTCCAGGCCAGAATACTGGAGTGGGTAGCCTTTCCCTCTCCAGGGCATCTTCCCAACCCAGGGATTGAACCCAGGTCTCCCTCATTGCAGGCAGATTCTTTACCAGCTGAGCCACAAGGGAGGCGGCTGCAAATGATCTCTGTTTACCAGTGAGCAGGAAGGCCGATGGCTAGAAGGACAACTGGAAACATGGCACAAGGGTAGGCTGGTGGTCCGGTGGTTCAGGCAGACGAAGGCAAGGTAAGACTGCACGAAAGGAACCACAGTTCCCCTGTATGCAGACAGATCTGTGGCTCAAAGAATTCCAGGAGGGAAGACTAGTGACTAGATAACCTGTCCACACCAAGCATCAGTGCACTGTAGGGCAGGTGGCCAAATATCGCACCCATTTCTCCAGCAAGGGAGAAGGCTGCTAAGTGTCGGAACTAGAGGCACCCTAGCACACCTGCAAACGCTGGTTCTCTGGAGACACTAGTGTGAGGGCAGGACAGTGGCTGATAGGAGTCGGGTTTTCCCAGTATGTGGGGAAGCTTGAGGTCATAGGGATC
Source organism: Capra hircus (assembly GCF_001704415.2). Lineage (NCBI taxonomy): Eukaryota > Metazoa > Chordata > Mammalia > Artiodactyla > Bovidae > Capra > Capra hircus. The sequence continues at coordinate 47,501,612 of NW_017189516.1, forward strand.
TCTGAAACCACAGGTAGTAGGTAGGTGGATAAGAGGATGTCCCCTCTCCCACCACCCCCACAGGAAATCAGTGCACTGCAGGGAAAGAAGCCCCAAATGATCTCAATTCTTCACCAACAGGACAAGCTGGTGGCCTGAAAGACTTAGGAACCATAGCACGTGGGCAGGCTGGTTCCCCAAGGTTGCCCCAGGGCACCATTGCCAGCAAAAGGTGTAACCTTAGGTAGTCACAGTTTCCCAGTAAATAGGCAGGCATATAGCCCGAAAGAGCTCAGAAATCGCAGAGTATGGGCAGGTTAGTAACCACAGAAGCCCTTGGAGAATCGGTGTGGTGTAGGAAAAGGGGCTGAATGTTTGCCCCTTTCCCCAGCAAGGGCAAGGAAGGTGAGCTTAAAAGCCAGTAGGACCTAAGCACGAGGACAAAATGGTACCCGGATTGTTCTTCAGAAGCACCAGTGAGAGGATACTACGGTAGCCTACAGCAACCATAGTTCAACAACTCGCAGGCAAACGAGGCTTAAAAGGGTCGCAGAAACCTCAAAGGGAAAGTAGGCTGGTAACTAAACAGGCACTCTGGGGAATCAGTGCACCCCAAGGAAGGGGACTGAAAGTGCTCTAAGTTCCCCAGAAAAATCACAGACTGCCAGACTAGTGTAGTCAGAACCTTAGTGTTACGGTTAGTTGATACCGAGACAGTCACAGAAAGTACCAACATCAAGGTATTATGGTAGGTAAACAGAACCAAGTTTCTCCCAGAATACTATGGCCTAAAGTATCCTGAGAAACCCACTGTGTGGTTAGGCACTGGGGAGAAAGTGGAAAAAATTCTCCATTTCACCAGCCAGCAGGGGCAGAGGGAAGGGTGTGGAGGAGTGAAGGGTAGAAGGACCATATGAACATCAGCATAAGTGCCCAGAAGGTACCATTTGTTTACCACCTTAGTTCAGTTCAGTCACTCAGTTGTGTATGACTCTTTGCAACCCCATGGAATGCAGCACCTCAGGCCTCCCTGTCTATCACCAACTCCTGGAGCTTGCTCAAACTCATATCCATTGAGTCAGTGATGCCATCCAACCATCTCATCCTTTGTCATCCCCTTCTCTTTCTACCTTCAATCTTTCCCAGCATCAGATTCTTTTCTAATGAGTCAGTTCTTTGCATCAGGTGGCCAAAGTATTGGAGCTTCACCATCAGTCCTTCCAATGAATATTCAGGGTTGTTTCCTTTAGGATTGACTGGGTTGGATCTCCTTGTAGTCCAAGGGACTCTCAAGAGTCTTCTCCAACACAATTCAAAAGCACCAATTCTTCAACGCTCAGCTTTCTTTATAGTCCAACTCTCAAATCCATACATAACTACTGGAAAAGCCATAGCTTTGTTTGTCAGCAAAGTAATATCTCTGCTTTTTAATATACTATCTAGGTTGGTCATAGCTTTTCTTCCAAGGAGTAAGCGTCTTTTAATTTCATGGCTGCACTCACCATCTGCAGTGATTTTGGAGCCCCCCAAAATAATGTCTGTCACTGTTTCCACTGTTTCCCCATCAATTTGCAATGAAGTGATGGGACCAGATGCGATGATCTTCATTTTCTGAATGTTGAGTTTTAAGCCAGCTTTTTCATTCTCCTCTTTCACTTTCCTCAAGAGGCTCTTTAGTTCTTCTTTGCTTTCTGCCATAAGGGTGGTGTCATCTGCATATCTGAGGTTATTGATATTTCTCCCGCCAATCTTGATTCCAGCTTGTACTCCATCCAGCCCAGCATTTCTCATTATGTACTCTGCATGTTAAGTTTAAAAGCCAACTGAAAATACACAGCCTTGACATACTCCTTTCCCAATTTGGAACCAGTCTGTTGTTCCATGTCCAGGTCTAACTGTTGCTTCTTGACCTGCATACAGGTTTCTCAGGAAGCAGGTATGGTGGTCTGGTATTCCCATCTCTTTAAGAATTTTCCATAGTTTGTTGTGATCCGCACAGTCAAAGGCTTTGGCATAGTCAATGATGCAGAAGTAGATGTTTTTCTGGAAATCTCTTGCTTTTCCGATGATCCAGTGGATGTTGGCAATTTGATCTCTGGTTCCTCTGCCTTTTCTAAATCTAACTTGAAATGTGGAAGTGCTCAGTTCATGTAATGTTGAAGCTCAGCTTGGAGAATTTTGAGCATTGCTTTGCTAGCGTGTGAGATGAGTGCAATTGTGTGATAGTTTGAACATTCTTTGTCATTGCCTTTCTTTGAGATTGGAATGAAAACTGACCTTTTCCAGTCCTGTGGTCACTGCTGAGTTTTCCAAATTTGCTGGCATATTGAGTGCAGCACTTTCACAGCATCATCTTTTAGGATTTGAAATAGCTCAACTGGAATTCCATCACCTCCACAAGCTATGTTCATATAGTGATGCTTCCTAAGGCACCACCTGAAGGAAACTACAATGAGCAAAAATAGTTCCCTAGGATGAAGGCAAGCATATGGAGTGAAAAATCACAAAAAGGTAGGCAAGATAGTAACTGAATAAGCCTCTGGTGCGACAGTGCTCTGCATGGGAAGTTGCCTGACATACTTTCCATTCCACAGTGAAAGGAAAGCCCGTGAAAGCCAGAAGAACAATGAAAACCACAGTATACATGTATACATAGTATAGATCTGGTGCCGGGATGCTTTCTCCAGGTGGACCGGGGAGATAACATCGTCAGCAAAAAGAACCACTCTTCCCTAGCATGTGAGCATGTCTGTGGTCCATAGGATCCTAGGGGAAGGCAAGCTAGTGACTAATGGGTTCCTGAAGCACCAGTGCCATTGAGTGTAGGCGGCAAAAAGTTCTCTCCATTATCATGCAAGCCAGAATGCTGGTGGCCCAAAGGAGTCTGGAACTCAGGTGCTATAGTAAATGGGTCCCTGGAAAGCACCCAGAAGAACCCTCGGGACACCGAGTACAAGGCACTGATGGTGACCAAACAGAATTGGGATTTCCTGGGCTCTCGGGCCCATACATCCAGATCCCCAAGTTGCCTTTGTGAGCACACAGGTAGAGCTCTGCATGAGACCTTGTAGCTGAGGCAGGATGGTGGCAAAGACATCCAGGACCTTGAAAGGACAGATGGCATGTGGACAGAAGATTCCATGGGTCCACAATGTGAGGCGAAAGGACTCTGGTTTCCCTAGGCTGGAGCCTGTCTGATAATCTGGAGGAATCCATAACCAAGTGTCAGTCAGTTAGTCAGTTCAGTCACTCAGTCGTGTTTGGCTCTTTGTGACCTCATGGACAGCAGCACGCCAGGCTTCCCTGTCCATCACCAACTCCCAGAGCTTGCTCAAACACATGTCCGTTGAGTCAGTGAACCCATCCAACCATCTCATCCTCTGTTGTCCCCTTATCCTCCCACCTTCAATCTTTCCCAGCATCAGGGTCTTTTCCAATGCGTCAGTTCTTCACATCAGGTGGCCAAAGCATTGGAGTTTCAGCTTCAGCATCACTCCTTCCAATGAATATTCAGGACTGATTTCCTTTAGGATTGACTGTTTGGATCTCCTTGCAGTCCAAGGGACTCTCAAGAGTCTTCTCCAACACCACAGTTCAAAAGCATCAATTTTTCGGCACTCGCCTTCCTTGAAAGCAGGAAGCTTTCAAGCCTTCCTGCTTGCTGGGGAACCCATGGCACTTTGGGTCATCCTCCCTTTCAATGCGGCCAAGCCCTGGGAACACTTCAGGCCACTTATCTGTGTGCATGCTTGATTATCTTTTTTTCTCTCTCTCAAAGAAAGCTGAGCGCTGACTAAAGAAAAAAAAAAAAAAAAAAACCAAGCGAGCACACAGATAAGTGGCCTGAAGGGCTCCCAAGGCTTGGCCACACTGAAAGGTAGGAGGACCAGAAGTGCCATGGGTTCCCCAGCAAGCAGGAAGGCTTATATCCAGAAGGAACCCCAGACAGATCATTTAAGTACCTTCTATTCAAGAAATCATTAACTATCCAAAAAAGCTTTTTCCTTCTCTCCAGGAGCTGGTATTATGAAATTATACAAACTATTAATTTTTTTTAAAGCCATGTGGTCGCTAACTAATCCTCTAGGAGTGTTTGTCATGCTTTAAAGTGCAGATGAATCACCTGCACAGCTTGTTTGAAATTCTACTTTAGCAGGTCTGAGGCAGGTCCTGAGATTCAACATAGGTAATGGCAAAAGCTGATCGGGTGATGCCAATGCTGATTGACCACTTGAATAGCAGAGACCTGAGAGCTAGAGATCCATTCACCACACATGGCAATTTAATATAATTATACTGCTAAGTCGCGTCAGTCGTGTCCGACTCTGTGCGACCCCATAGACGGCAGCCCACCAGGCTCCCCCATCCCTGGGATTCTCTAGGCAAGAACACTGGAGTGGGTTGCCATTTCCTTCTCCAATGCATGAAAGTGAAAAGTGAAAGTGAAGTCGCTCAGTCGTGTCTGACTCTTAGCGACCCCATGGACTGCAGCCTACCAGGCTCCTCTGTCCATGGGATTTTCCAGGCAAGAGTACTGGAGTGGGGTGCCATATATTTAAGTTTAAAATATAGGTCTTCACTCTCACTAGGCACATTTCAAGTTCTTAGTAGACAGTTGTGGCTAGTGGCTACCGTATAGGACAGCAAAAATATAGACTGCTTTCATCTTATGTGCATAGTTCTCCAAGGAATAAATGACCATATATTGCTGGGCAATTCAACGAAGTCTCTGTGAATTTTGTCTGGACCTGGAAATGTAAGTAGGATTGCAATGAAAGAAACAGTCAGTGTGGAAATAAAATACTAGAAGGCAACTTTGTGCTTTGGAAATACAGGGGGTTCTGCATTGAAAGATGCTTGGCATTGAAACTTGCCTATGACATTTACAAGCTTTGTTATTCTGGGAGAGTTACCTTAACTTTCTCAGCCTTAGTTTGCTCAGTGTAAAAATGTCTATGTTACAAAGTACGCATGAGATATATGTGCAAAAAACATCTGTAGTGTCCATCACAGCAGGTTCCCCAGACTTCCAGTCTGCCTTTACCTTCTCACAGCTGAGCTCACTTGATCCCTACCTGTGATCTCATCCTGGCCCTTGATTCCTGAGGTCAGAGTTAATATTTACTAAACTTCCCATTGTTGGAGAAGGCAATGGCACCCCACTCCAGTACTCTTGCCTGGAAAATCCCGTGGACGGAGGAGCCTGGTGGGCTGCAGTCCATGGGGTCACTAAGAGTCGGACACGACTAAGCGACTTCCCTTTCACTTTTCACTTTTATGCCTTGGAGAAGGAAATGGCAACCCACTCCAGTTTTCTTGCCTGGAGAATCCCAGGGACGGGGGAGCCTGGTGGGCTTCCATCTGTGGGGTCACGCAGAGTCGGACACGACTGAAGCGACTTAGCAGCAGCAGCAGACTTCCCATTGTAGGGTTGTGAAATCCTGGAATTGATATAGAGGACCTTGAATGCCAAGGCTGACTACCAAGACTGGCTACCAAGTTTCCATTTGGTAGCCAGTAAGGAAATTTTAGCATATTTCTGTGAAGGGTGAGCTGTCCTCTTAGAAGAATAACAGTAGCATTCAGCATAAACAAGATGTGATTAACATCTCAAGAGAAGGCAGGGGGTGAGAATAGAGAAGTTGATGGGACCAATGCAGGGGGAACCCTTGCCTATCTTGTTAAGGAGACTATACTTGAGCCCATTGGCCATGGGAACTTACTGAGAAGTTCTAATCAAGGACATATTCATAGGCAGACCATCTGGTTGAAGTGGGAGGAGATATTTGAAGAGAATTGTCTGAAGAAGTGAAAGGGGTGGTGAAAGAACTCTCTAGTGAGAGGTGATTATGGAGCCCTTCTGAGTGATGGCAAGAGTTGTGTGGCTGTCTGGGAACTAAAAAGGAATAAGATTAATTTAAATATAAGCTGAGACACCCCATTATTTGAGAAGATGAGTGAAATGGCCATATTTCATTTCGAAAGTAGTCAAAGACTGTCGCCAAGGCAATTTCGTATATTAAGCTTGAACTGCATGAATTTCAAGCACTGGATTTTTCTGAAATTAACCAGTGACCCATCATTTGTTCTGCATCCATGCTACCTAACCATTATTATGATGAAAATCTTTCTTAGAAATAAATTGTTCATAGTATGGAAGATCACATTTCAGGGGAGGAGTTGGGGGAAGTACTCCATGAATGATACAGGAGCACATAGCATAAACAAGTCGACCTCTATTTTTGCATGGATTATCTGCCACTGAGGGAAATGACAGCAGATATCTAATTCCTGTTGATCATTTCCCTGCTTTCTGAGCTGTTTGGTTTTCTCCAGTATCACCCTCAAGTTGCCCCTCCTCCACATACTTGAGTAGTCCTCCATGGTAGTATGGGGTTCCCTGGTAACTCAGTTGGTAAAGAATCGCCTGCAATGCAGGAGACTTGGGTTTGATCCCTGGATTGGGAAGATGCTCAGGAGAAAGGAACAGCTAACCCACTCCAGTATTCTGGCCTGGGGAATTCCATGGGCTGTATAGTCCATGACATCACAGAGTCAGACACCAATGAGCGACTTTCGCTCTCACTTTCCATGGTAATATTGGCCTGAAAGAAGTACCACTGAAAAGAAGAAATAACACTGTAAACAGCCTGCATTGTACTTCCAGTCATTAGCTGGAATTATCTACCTCACCTCTCTTCTACTGTTGAAAACTGGCTGGGCATTTCTTTCTGGCCAACTTCATCTTTCTTGTGATCCTTCCCTTCTCCCTTATTTCTGGGTGGAATCGTATCATATTGTAAGACACTAGACAGCTTAAAACAACAGGAAGAAATACAGTCCTTGCTGTCAGTCAGGTTTTGGTTTTTTGGTTTTGTTTTGTTCTTAGTAATATAAAAAAAATGACTAATATTTCAGGGGTTATTTGTTGTCTCAGCTTTAAAATAAACAGCTACACTATTTCTCTGTCTCAAGTTCTTATATTTGGGGCATATTCCAGTTTTATATCTGGGGCTATCATTTGGAATTGAGCAGAAAAATGGAGGCAGTAGAATTTAATTTTTTTTTAATTTTATTGAAGTATAGTTGATTTACAATGTTGTGTTAATTTCTGCTGTTAAGCAAAGTGATTCAGTTATGCATGCACACACACACACACACACACACACACACACACATATATATATATATTCTTTTTGCCATTCTTTTCCTCTATGGTTTATCACAAGATATTGAATACAGGTCCCTGTGCTATGCAGTATGACCTTGTTGTTTATCCATCAGTTCATCCTGAACTCCCAATCCTTCCCTTCCCACCCCTCTCCCTCTTGGCAACCACAAGTCTGTTCTCTATGTCTGAGAGTCTGTTTCTCTTCATTTGTGTCATATTTTAGATTCTACATATAAGTGATATCATATTATGCTTGTCTTTTTCTGACTTCATTAAGTATGATAATCTCTGGGCCCACCCATGTTGCTGCATATGGTATTATTTCATTCTTTTTATGGCTGAGTAATATTCCATTTTCTATATGTACCACATCTTCTTTATTCATCTGTTAATGGACATTTATTAATAGGTTGTTTCCATGTCTTGGCTATTGTAATAATGCTGCTGTGAACATAAGAGTGCATGTATCTTTCCAAACTACAGTTTTATCTGGGTATATGCTTAGGAGTGGGATTGCTGGATCATATGGAAACTTTAATTTTACTTTTTTGAGGAGCATCCATACTGTTTTACATATGGCTGCACCAATTTACATTCCTACCAGCTGTGTGAGAGGTTTCCCTTTTCTCCACACCGTCTCTCACATTATTATTTGTAGACTTTTTAATGATGATCATTCTGACTGGTATAAGGTGGTACCTCATTTCGGAGAAGGCGATGGCACCCCACTCCAGTACTCTTGCCTGGAAGATCCCATGGATGGAGGAGCCTGGTAGGCTGCAGTCCATGGGGTCACTGGGAGCGACTTCACTTTCCCTTTTCACTTTCATGCATTGGAGAAGGAAATGGCAACCTACTCCAGTGTTCTTGCCTAGAGAATCCCAGGGTCGGGGGAGCCTGGTGGGCTGTCCTATGGGGTCGCACAGAGTCAGACACAACTGAAGCGACTTAGCAGCAGCAGCAGCAGCAGCATTGTAATTTTGATTTTCATTTCTCTATTAGCAGTGATGAGTATCTTTTTATGTGCATATTGGCCATCTGTATGTCCTCTTTGGAGAAATGTCTATTTAGGCGTTTTGCCAGTTTTTCATTTGGGTTTTTTATTGTTGTTATTATATGAGCCATTTTGTTTATTTTAGAAATTAGGCCCCGTCGTTCCCATCACTTGCAAATATTTTCTCCCAGTTCACAGGTTTTTTGTTTGGTTTATGGTTTTCTTTGCTAAGCAAAAGCTTATGAGTTTAACTAGGTCCCATTTATTTATTTTTGTTTTTTATTTTTATTGCCTTGGGAGACTGACCTAAGAAAATATTGATACGATTTATGTCAGAGAATGTTTTGCCTATGATTTCTTCTAGGAGTTTTATGGTGCTGTGTTTTATATTTAAGTCGTTAAGCCATTTTGAGTTTATTTTTGTGTATGGTCCAAAGGTGTGTTCTAACTTCACTGATTTACACACAGTTGTCCAACTTTGCCAACACCACTTGCCAAAGAGACTCATTGTATATTCTCGTCTCCTTTTCAAAGATTAATTGACTGTAGGTGTATGGGTTTTGGCTTAGTGGTAAAGGTGGTGCTAGTGGTAAAGAACCCACCTGCCAATGCAGTGGAGAGCCCACCTGCCAATGCAGGAGAGATGCAGGTTCAATCCATGGGTTGGAAAGATCCCCTGGAAGAGGACACTGCAACCCATTTCAGATTTCTTGCCTAGAGAATCCCATGAACAGAGGAACCTGGAGAGCTATAGTCCATGCAGTTGCAAAGAGCTGGACACAACTCAGCAATTAACACTGCTACTGGGTGGGGTTATTCCTGGTTTCTCTATTCTGTTCCATTGATCCATATATCTATGTTTGTGCTAATAGCATGCTGTTTTGATTAATATAGCTTTGTAGCATTGTCTGAAATCTGGAATGATTATGGGAGGCATTAGAATTTGGACCCCAAGGTGAAACTATGTGCTGGTTTATATGAATTTTTAAGTGGCCAAGGAAATTTTTCAAAACTTTAGCCTCCAGCTTTTATACTTTCAAAGTTTATTTCAGTCTCTCTCAAACCCTTAACTATTTATCACTTTCTCTGGATTACTAATGTGAGACATGCATTTCCATGAATATTGTATTTCCTACATGGTGCCGAGGCTCCTAGTTCACTTGTGTTCCACTGTAAAAGAAGAAAAAAATTTAAAAACTGCCTTTCTTCTCTGTGTTTCCCATACAACAGTCACTGCTTTTTGGAGATTACCATCTGTAAGCTAATTCTGAAGTTGTTAATGGCAAGAATCAGAGCAGTTGGCATGTGTTTTAAAATACACAGTTGAAGGTTTGAGATTATTTCTCCCACTCATTTGTGAGAGCTGTGTGACGTAGCAGTGTGTTCTTTCTAGGGGGTGCCAGCAAAGACTTGTATTTCAGTTGCTTTAACTGGGTTTGGAACATGTTTCGAGAGTGTCGACTAACTCCCAAACACAAAGCAAATCTGTGCTGCTTGATTCGTCATAAAACCAGAACACGTGTCCCATTGATTTCCAGACTAGCCACAAACATTCTTCAGACTTCACCTCATTCCTGAGCTTGAAAAAACAAATAGAAAAGCAGTTGTGATGCCCATCTTTTCCAGAAATTCTGATTCCAAGTACCCATGGAAGAAATGACAAGGAAAGAGCTTGTGTTTCTAGAATAATATACCTCTAGAAAAGGTACAGATATTCTCAAAGAATCCTGTAACAACTTTGCAACAGTCTGTTCATTGGCAAATATTCCCCATAGCCTATAAAATATCCTGAAAGAACATTTCTACCCTTAATCGTGTCCCAAGTAAAACAGGACAAATGACTAAAAAGCCAAGAACTAAAATATTACTCTATACCAAGGGTTTTCATTTCTTTTTTAAATTATAAATTTACCTTTCTGAACAAATACAGTATTGTAAAGTAAAATAAAAAAAAATTTACCTTTCTGTAATCTAAGTTCCTTAGTATTTATTCCTACTTTTGTTTCAAGCCCCAGATAATCTGTGCAATTTTTTTTTTAGCTGTTTTGCAAAGGAAAAAAAAATCTCGCTAACACTGGGTAAATTAGCAGTAGCACCACAAACAAAACAGGTTATTTATCTTACTTCTTCAGTCTGTCTGCCCTCCTTAAAGCAAGTTGCAGGGATCTTAACTAGGAGTGCTCCCAAGATGACATATCAAGATTTTTACACGTCAGGATTTCAAGGAACAGAACAGGCAAACATTTAAAGCTAAAGATGCCACACGGAAAGAAGATGGTGTGTTCCAACAGAGCTTTGTTATTGTTGAGTCCTAGATTTGACAGTCATTAATTTGCTATTAATAAATGTTATTGTAAGGTAGACTCACTTCACCTGCCTCAGAAAGTTTGTTCTTTAGACACCCATTGCTTTAAGCAGCCTATCAAACTGATTCCAGCATTCAAGGTAAGAAAGAGATGTAGTTAAATCTTTTCAATAGACTGGCTAAGCGTTCATCTGCTACCACTGATAGATACAGTTGGGGAGTTACTGTGGCTTCTCTCCCCTCTCCCTTAATACATTTTGTAATGATCTTTAATGCTTTAAATGCCCATCAGCCCATGGTTGAATTGGTGTTACTTGGAAATGAAAGACACTTCTCAGGTTAGATGAATAAAGAAAATTCATCTCAATAAACTAGCCTAAGAGTTTTTCCTAACACTAATAGTGTGTGGCATATAGGACATATATAGGCTGGTATATATATTATTGCCTTACATTTGAGGTTGATATACAATGGAAATGGCAAAGACTAGATTATCTGTCAAAGTAAGTATAGATTGTCTTCCCTTTACTTTTTGGTCAGGCATTGAAGATTAAGTGGAAATAGAAACTTCAGTTCAGATTTGGGGGTAGGTGCCAGCACAGTATGACACCAGCTCAGTGCTGTCTCCAGCTCTGTGTTTAGATCCTCTGCCTCCTGGACCCTACAGGGCTCACCTGTGTACAAACGCCACCTCTTCTCACTAGCTCCCCTGTTTCCCTTTCTCTCAACACGTCCTCAGTTTCCTCTAGCTCTCTCATACATCCTTGACCTTCCCACCTCAGGGAAGACAGGATAAATTCCAGGAATGTGTGTCTTACTATAAATGTGTGGGAAAGGCTGGACTGAGCACAAGCAGAGGTCACCTTGCGGCCACCCTGCTTGATCTGTGCCCTTTTGTGAAGAGTAATAGTAAATATATCAGCTCTTAGCCTTGAGGTAGCTCTAAATACCAGATTCATGGAGAAATCCAATGGGAAAACACTCTCTCCATAAAGGGTTTCTCAGGCCTTGTCCTACTAAAATCAGCTCTTTTGCCTTGGGGAAAATGGCCTTCTCATTTATGTGCGAAAGTTATTCTCCCATAAATGGAAAAGGGTTCTAAAATGCTGGCAGTGCCCCCATATGAAGGGTTCTCCGTCAGTTCAGTTCTGACTATCCTGTTGAGTTGCTTAGCCTCTGTGCTTCTAAAACATACTGTGAGATAGCTGCTGAAATGCAGCATTTGTTGCGGAGAGCTGTCAGTGGTACAGTAAAGACTTACTCCAGCGTGCAGTACAAGGAGAACACTGGCTTCTGAAACAAGAATATACTGAGTAGTTACAGTGGTGTGCCTTTGGAGGTGGGGAGCACCAAAAAAGGTAAAAACAAGTATCAAACTGTACTAGTGTCTTCCAGTCTGGCAGGAAGGCAAAATATATACAAATGGGAAAAGAGCAAAGATTTGCAAAGCACCAAATAGGACATCATATGTAATAACCGTTGTATCAGTGAGCTAGTGATACTAACCACCACAGAATCTCAGTGACTTAAAATTAAGAATTAATGTCTCAGTGATTCAGCTGCAGTTTGGTGGATGTAGGCTGAACTCAGCCAGCTGGGCTTGGTTCTAGGCCTTGAGTTTGATTCAGACTTGGTCCACTTGTATGGCATGCTTGTTCCAAAGGGCTACCTGGACATGTTCTTTTCCAGATGGAGGAGGCCAGCCCTCCCAGAGAAGAGAGCAAAGCAAGCAGTGCCTCTCAAGTCATACTCTTGAACTAACACACAGTCAGATGTACCAACTTAACATTGGGTAAAGCAATGGTGGGACATAGAAGTGTACTTCTCTTATAAAGTAGGAAGAAAAGGGTGTGAATAATTCCTGAAGAAATAACCCTTATCTAACACAACTGTGGATTTTTCAGTGCAGAAGTAACATGAAAGACTAGAGGAATCTATACGGTAGGTGGGTTACAGCAGGCTTTTGAGAAATCTAGGAATTAAACATGACTTCTTGGCAGATACGGTAATAATCTGTGACTCATGGCCTATCTATAAACTGTCTATAAAATTTTTTCATGGTTCATTCAGCTAGAGGATAACTTACAGTTCTCTAATCTTAAATGAAAAGAGGGGAAATGCACTGAGTTCTCTAAACCAGAACATATTAGAAAAAGAAAACTTATTTTTCCATCATAAAATTAGTGCTTATTTTTTCAGTGGTATTTTTATGGAGAATTCTGCTGACATTTCAAGCTACTCATGAACACCTCCTTTAGAAGAGGTTGATAATTGTTGAAACCAGCCTGCAAATTGCACTTCTCTTAGATTAAAATTTGTGTCGTGGCTCACCACCACTCAGACCCTCTAGGTTGGTCCTCTCTGAAGTTTATTTTCAATTGACACAGTCCTAATAGCATATCCAGGGATGATTACATAAGGGAATATTTCTGTTATTGTCACATATTTAGCTTGTCTCCACTTATACCTTTCAGTGGTATGTGCTTTATGAGTCTGAAGCATTTGTAGTTCACAGTGAGCGTGCATGTAAGAAGGTTGTGGAACATAGCTTTCACTCTTCCCTTTAAATTGCTGTAATAGGATTAATTTATCTGATAACAATTAAAATGCATTACTTAGAAGAGAACATTTGAATATACAATTGGAACACCAGTATGTGAAATTTTATATATAAAGAATTATATCTCTAACAAGCTATGCGACCTTCAGAAAGCCACATTTTCTAGGACACAATTTTCTCCATTTTTTGGTGTGTGTGAAAAAAGGATTGGAATAGATGGGCTTTAGAATTTTAGTGCTGGTTCTTTCAAGCTGGAGCAGTAACAAGTCTTAAATTCTATGATCAGGTTAATATAAAATAAACATAGGGAGCAAAATAATTATAGGAAGCATAGAATCTAAGTTGACATAGGAGGAAAAAAAAAAGGAGCATAATTAGGAGTCTACCATTGAGAAGAGAAGTACAAGACCCAGAGTAAGGGAGTTCAAGATGCAGAGTCAGACATACAGAACCAAAATTTCAGCGTGAGCCACTTGGCCCACCCTGACCACCAGCCCGGGCATCACTGGTCTGCTGCTAGAGCTCTAGGTTGCTCCTAGAAGGGCATTTACCTCCAAGCACCATGGACAAGAAGATGTTGAAAAGTAGGGCTTTGTAGATGATAAAGTTATGTACCTCACAAATTGGTAGTTCAGAGATGATGTTTTAAGTCCCTGGCTGTACATATCATAGACAATGTTCTTTTTTATCTGTTAGAACAGCTTTTCTTTCTCATCATAAAATTTGGCTAGTTTCTATCTTTGAGTCTCCCCAGAGTTATGATTTCTTAAAGAAAGAAGACATCAGTTCCGTTGAATCCTTTGAAGTACGTTGTGAAGTATTTCCCACTGGGGACTCCTTACTTTGATTTTCAGTATAAACCACAGCATTTGAGTTCCTTTAATGATTATAATGACTACATTTTTAAAAAGAAAACTCTTAAGAATATTCTGAAGTTGCTACTGTTTTCCTGCAGGGAAATCCAGGTTATACACGATAGACAGAATGGTATCAGTTTTGCAAACTGTATGATGTTAATGAATCACTATTAATTTTGATACTGTACTGATGTGGGGGTAATGTTCAAGGTAGTTTATAGGACCTTTATCCATTATCTCACAAATTCTAGGATGTTTTATGTCGTGTTAGGAAAAAAAGTAATGGCCAAAGACTTATGAAACATAGGTAGTTAGTAGATTTCTCTGAATGGAATTCTCTCTTTTTTTTCCATTTGAAACATGCCTTTAAGACACCCTTCATGTTAAGGTCAGTGACCATTAATTTAGAAAACGTGGATGTTACTTAAAGGCATGGTTTCAGAAGAAACCTTTTAAACATTTGGCTCATGCTGGTTAATTAGAAGGACAAAAATTACTCCATTGTGTAAATATAGGGAGAGTTTCTTCTTCCCAGTAATGTGCATACATGTCTGTTTGTGTTGTATGAAAAGAGAGGAAATCATTAGGCAAGTGAAATAGATAAGGTGACATTGACTTTGAGGTTTTAAATTATTTCCAGCATTAGGCTTTATCAAACTATACCAGTATACAACAGAGGATGAGATGGTTGGATGGCATCACCAACTTGATGGACATGAGTTTGACCAAGCTCCAAGAGTTGGTAATAGACAGGGAAGCCTGGCATGCTGCAGTCCATGGAGTCGCAAAAGAGTCTGAACCAACTGGGCTCCTGACCTGAACTGAACTGACCAGTATACCTGGTCCTTACCCAACAGAGATGACAGCTAAATTTACAAAGCTATAAAAAAGGTAGAACTACATACCATGGTTTTTTATTAGTAGGTAAATGTGAATCCAGTGACAAAAATATTTGAGGATTTCTCCTGCTATAACTTTTGATCTGACTAATCAATGATGTACTTTGTAGAACACCACAGCTGGTCATGTCTTGGAAGTGTCTATTACTCAAATGAAGCTATTTATTTTTATTGTTGGTTTGACCAAACTTATAATTAGTTTTTCAGAACTACTCTGGCTTCCCTTTTATATACCCTAGAATGTGAGACATCTATGGATAGCTAAGATTTTGTGTAAAATCTTCAAACCTTCTGCAAATCTTTGTCATGAGGCAGAGGCAACCTAAGTAACCACGGGAAACTATCAGGTTGAGAAATTTGCATGCTAAATTACTGCTGTGTGTATGTGTGTGTTCATGCAAAGTGAGTTACACTAATAGGATTCATTACACTCACCTGTGAGACCCCTGGGGCCCTTCCTAGGAAAACATAACATACCACAGTGATTCAGTGTGTTCCCTGCTCACTGCTCCATCCTAAAGAGGGGAAAATCTGTTCAAATTAGCACTGAGGGCAATAGTGACAAGGATAAGGCTGAGGAGATCATGGCTGTAGCGCTGCGGTGATGACTATCAGGGTGTGGTTGTGAATTGATGAATTGTACTGTCTTACAGTGGTGCATACTTCTTTTCTATTCTCATCTGTACACCCCCTATCCTGAGTCCTCAGGACACTCTGAATGCCTGGTTTCCAAAGGAAACCCTTTTAAAATTATCTGACTGTCCCAATTTGTCATGATTTATAGATAATGACTAAGAACCAATTTCCCTTCTAGCCTGTGTTTTTTGTTCTACTTCACAACTATCTTTAATATATGGAGAAGGCAATGGCACCCCACTCCAGTACTCTTGCCTGCAAAATCCCATGGACGGAGGAGCCTGGTCGGCTGCAGTCCATGGGGTCGCTAGGAGTCGGACACGACTGAGCGACTTCACTTTTCACTTTCATGCATTGGAGAAGGAAATGGCATTCCACTCCAGTGTTCTTGCCTGGAGAATCCCAGGGACGGGGGAGCCTGGTGGGCTGCCGTCTATGGGGTCGCACAGAGTCGGACACGACTGAAGCAGCTTAGCAGCATCTTTAATATATACAGCCACTGAGTAGAAGTTATAGAGCCTACCCATTTCTATTTTGAATATCTCGTTCTGATAAGTTGAGCATGAAATCTCAATCTCATGTTTTTTGAGTGAATTATATTCGTCTATATACTGACTGTTTAAAGTTTTAATGAATTTTTTGTAATACATATTATGTATTTAAGAGGATATATTGCAAAAACTAAAATATACTTTAAAACTGTAGTTTAAAACATACCCATTAAAAAAACTCCTAGAGGAGAACATAGGCAAAACACTTTCAGACATAAATCACAGCAGGATCCTCTATGATCCACCTCCCAGAATTCTGGAAATAAAAGCAAAAATAAACAAATGGGATCTAATTAAAATTAAAAGCTTCTGCACAACAAAGGAAAATATAAGCAAGGTGAAAAGACAGCCTTTTGAATGGGAGAAAATAATAGCAAATGAAGCAACTGACAAACAACTAATCTCAAAAATATACAAGCAACTTATGCAGCTCAATTCCAGAAAAATAAATGACCCAATCAAAAAATGGGCCAAAGAACTAAATAGACATTTCTCCAAAGAAGACATACGGATGGCTAACAAACACATGAAAAGATGCTCAACATCACTCATTATTAGAGAAATGCAAATCAAAACCACAATGAGGTACCACTTCACACCAGTCAGAATGTCTGCGATCCAAAAATCTGCAAGCAATAAACGCTGGAGAGGGTGTGGAGAAAAGGGAACCCTCCTACACTGTTGGTGGGAATGCAAACTAGTACAGCCACTATGGAGAACAGTGTGGAGATTCCTTAAAAAATTGCCAATAGAACTACCTTATGACCCAGCAATCCCACTGCTGGGCATACACACCAAGGAAACCAGAATTGAAAGAGACACATGTACCCCAATGTTCATTGCAGCACTGTTTATAATAGCCAGGACATGGAAACAACCTAGATGTCCACCAGCAGATGAATGGATAAGAAAGCTGTGGTACATATACACAATGGAGTATTACTCAGCCGTAAAAAAGAATTCATTTGAATCAGTTCTGATGAGATGGATGAAACTGGAGCCGATTATACAGAGTGAAGTAAGCCAGAAAGAAAAACACCAATACAGTATACTAACACATATATATGGAATTTAGGAAGATGGCAATGACAACCCTGTATGCAAGACAGGAAAAAAGACACAGCTGTGTATAACGGACTTTTGGACTCAGAGGGAGAGGGAGAGGGTGGGATGATTTGGGAGAATGGCATTCTAACATGTATACTATCATGTAAGAATTGAATCACCAGTCTATGTCTGATGCAGGATACAGCATGCTTGGGGCCGGTGCATGGGGATGACCCAGAGAGATGTTATGGGGAGGGAAGTGGGAGGGGGGTTCATGTTTGGGAACGCATGTAAGAATTAAAGATTTTAAAATTTTAAAAATAAAAAACTAAAAAAATTAAAAAAATAAAAAATAAAGTGAAAAAAAATACCCATTAAAGATCATATATATTTTTGTGTGTATTTTAAAAACTCACTTGATCCTGGAAAAAAATTCCATATATTTTATTCCTTCAGTAATATCATTAAAAATGGTTGTGCTATGAGAAGGGAAAAATAAAAAAATTAAGCTTTTTTTTTCATCATGATTCTCATCCTCTATAATTCTATTAGTATTTGACAGGAATTAAGATGAACTTGGTCTGGAGGAGGGCATGGCAACCCTCCTCCAGTATTCTTGCCTGGAGATCCCTTAGACAGAGGAGCCTGGCAGGCTACAGTCCACAGGGTGGCAAAGAGTCAGGCATGACTCAGCAAGTAAGCCACCACCACCAGATGAATTTGGTGTTGGTAATAATTGAATTGCTTATTTGTATAAGTTCATATAATGAATCAACTCAGTTTTGTTCATAATTCAGCTAGAAAATGATTATTATGGAAATATAACAAAATATGTACACATTTTAAAGAATGGACTAAATTTCTTAATCATTTTGATAAAACAGTAGAGTTTGTTGGTTGTATTCTGATATGGAACCAAATGGTTTTTTCCTGTTGAGTTCTGTTATGTAGGATCCCAAGCTAAATACATCATGGTGGGTTGTGAGTTAAGGGGAGTCTTCCCATCCTATGAGTCAGACGTGGAAGCATCAGGGTAGTCCTTGGGTAATTAAGAGGTTCTAATATTATACCCTTGAGACCATTCTGCATTCATGCACAGTCATCTGCATATCTAAATTATTTTGTGACATGTAAACAGTGCTATATTTAATGTTTTTATGTTTATTTATTTCTTTTTGACTGCGCTGGGTTTTCATTGCTGCATGCATGCTTTCTCTAGTTGCAAGAGTGGGGTCTGTGCTCTAGTTGCAGTGAGTGGGCTTCTCATTGCTGCGGCTCCCCTTGTTGGGGAGCATGGGCTCAGTAGTTCTGGTGCCCAGGCCCAGCTTCTCCATGGCATGTGGAATGCTCCCAAACCAGGGATCGAACTTGTGTCCCCTGCATTGACAGGTAGATTCTTATCCACTGCACCAC
Organism: Capra hircus; assembly: GCF_001704415.2. Lineage (NCBI taxonomy): Eukaryota > Metazoa > Chordata > Mammalia > Artiodactyla > Bovidae > Capra > Capra hircus. Next base: position 47,520,024 of record NW_017189516.1, read on the forward strand.
CAGGGAATTTACCTAGATTATTAATTTTTTTTTGCAGTCATAAATAAATTTTAATGAATCATCCAGATAAGCAATTTGAGGTGCAATGGCGGTTAATGGGCTGTAGAAAAGGAGCATTTTGGTAAATATACTAAAAGCTTGTGCTTTGTCTGACATAATATTAATGCATCATAAAAAGATTCTAAGAACATATGTGAATTCATAAAACTTGTCAGGGGAGATGTATGCTCATGAAAAAGCAGGTGCAATTATTGCTGAGTGTTTGTGGTATTTCGTGAGTAATGGAAAAATAACTACAAATATTAATGTGTCCAAATGAAACTCAATTTGAGCAGAGCAAGAAACCATGGCAACTCATCTTTTTCACCCTGAAATCACAGAAAGACTGTTTCCCAACAATGGTCTCAAAACAACATATTCTTGCTCAAGTATTATTTGATTTTTTTAATATAAATTTATTTATTTTTATCATGTATGCTCAGTAGAATCCTTCAGTCACAGTCTATATTTTCTAAATGTTTCTCTTCTTGTAATTTTATGGAAAAAAGGAAAGATCTGGGGTTTATTTTTATTACTTTTGATAGGAAAGCACATATTTTAGTATTAATACTTTTTCCCCCAGGAATGCCAAAATTTCTGTGTAATAAAAAATTGGGAAAAGACAATTTTATATAAAACACTAGGAAATAAAGGTCCTCTCCAAAAGCTAAGTCATGTCTGACTCTTTAAGACTCCATGGACTGTAGCCTGCCAGGCTCCTCTATTCATAGGATTTCCCAGGCAAGAAAACTGGAGTGGATTGCCATTTCCTTCTCCAGGGGATCTTCCCAACCCAGGGATCGAACCCACATCTCCTGCACTGCAGGCAGATTCTTTATCACTGAGCCACCAGGGAAGCCCAGGAAATAAAGATGGCAAGACATAATCTGGGGCTTTTAAAACCCACATGGAGAAGTCAATATAGATTCCCAAGTTATGTCAGAAAGGGATATTATTTAATATAATCCAGAGAGCCTGTTTCAAATGCTTATTTAGCTCATATAAACACCCCAAATTTCACATTTTCCCTTGCAAATAAATCTCCGAGAGCACGCTTGTGCTGCCTTTGGTCCTGATTGCCAGGGCAAGGATTGGCCTCTTCATTGGCACAGCATTCCCATTAGCCTACTGGTCTTTCGGGTGGTTTCTTCTCCCACCACTTCCTCAATTAAAACAGCTCAGAATCTTCATACAACCTTTACTAGTCAACTCTTCTTTAAATAAAGCATTCTAACCAAAAATATGTGAAACTTATGAACCAATTAATGGCTAGCAGCTCATTTCTTTCTTTCCCCCAAACTCCTTCTATGAAAGGACTAATAGACATATTTTTATGAAACATTATATAAAGGCACCCTTTCATTTACTTTAATTTCAGGGTTGAAGTATAAATATTTTCAGAGGAAAATTTGAATATAAATTAAAATCTGAAAGGCTAGAGATATTTTTATTACCTCAAATATAAGTTAGCTCAGAAAAGCTGATTTACTCCTTTCTGCATGATGGGTATATATGGGTTGGGGAGGTAATTTGTCTCTTCAGCCTTCCTATATATTCATATAAATATTTCAAGACCAAGTATAGCATGACTATAAAAAAAGGAGGTTCCAGTTATATTATACATAGATATTAAGTGTTAATATGCCATATGCTCTATAACTTTTTAAATTACAATTATTGCTTAGTTTTTTATTCTAATTTAGATTATTTTGGCAGTGTCATTTTTTCAGCTGAGTCACGTTTTAGTGTTTGTTTTCTTTTTTATATTTTTGTTGAAATGTGATGCTTTACAATATGATATTTGTTTCTGCTGTACATGTCGTGAACTCTATAACTTTTAATAAGATTTATACTTTTCAAATACTTGCCCTATTCTGTTAAGAAAATGACATTCAGTGTGGAGAGAATGACAGAAAACACAAACGGTAAGAAAGCATGAAACTTGAGTGTTCATGAGGATGCTTGTGTGTTGAGGGCAGAGGATTTGCATGAGGAAACAGTAAGCTAGAAAGAAGACTGCAAAGAGAGTTAAGAGACAACATGTGAAATCAATGTCTTTCAACATTAGAAAAATCTGAAAGATCATTTATTTATACCTTTTCTTGGATGCACAAACTCCCTCTCCAGCAGCACTAATAAGCAACCATCCAGTCAGTTATACTCCCATGCCTGACTTCAAAGCCTTCATTGTTTGACAGCTGCAGTGACTAAAACTTCTTCTTGTGTCAGAACTGAAACTTCTACCATTGGTCTTAGTTTTGTCTCTGGAATGCAAAAGAATCCTTTTTCTAAGTCAATTCTTTTGAAGGCTTAAAGTCTTTAAAAGGAATACTCCAGTACACTTCCTTTGTGATTTATGGTGGTCACATTTCATAACCTATGACAATTTGCTCTTCACCCAGAAGACAAGTATACAAGCTTAATATTAACACTAACAAACACATATTTCTTATTATGTGTTAGGTACTTTAATTTACATATTGTTTTTGTTGTTTAGTCACTCAGTCGTGTCTGACTCTTTTTCGATCCCATGGACTGTAGCCCACCAGGCTCCGCTGTCCATGGGATTTCCCAGGCAAGGATACTGGAGTGGGTTGCCATTTCCTTCTCTAGTGGGTTGCCATTTCACGACCTGTGCATTGAACCTGGGTCTCCTGCATTGCAGGCAGGTTCTTTACTAACTGAGCCAGCAGGGACCGTTAAGCAGTAACAAACTAGAATTGGAGGATAAACACCTTCTTTGCTGCCCAGGCGGGGTAATGCTGAGGCATGTTCTATACTGTCTCCCAGAGGTCCTCAGTAAGATTGAACCCCCAGTTGCCCACAGTGGTTATCACTCATGAACACATCCTGTATTGGCTGCTTTCACTTTTCTTTCTCACTCCTCTACTCCCTGCTGATAATCACCTCCTAGATGTGTGCTAAGACCTTTGTCTGAGGGTCTTAAGTTAATGGGGAATCCAGACATATATTATTTTCACACATGGAAGCTCTATATAGGTAAAGTTGTCTAGAGAGAGAGACCACCCCCCTTGAAGACAATGCAGTCTCAGCTTTTCTTGCTGGCACTTGGCACCTGTATTTGTGACTATAAGTATTATCTTTATAGATGAATCTTCTCTCTTGCCATCATCTGTCATTATCACCCAAATTTTGCTTTGTTTCCTTTACTTATTTTTTTTTGTTTTTTTTTAATATAAATTATTTATTTTAATTGGAGGTTAATTACTTTACAATATTGTATTGGTTTTGCCATATATCAACGTGAATCTGCCACGGGTATACACGTGTTCCCCATCCTGAACCCCCCTCCCTCCTCCCTCCCCGTACCATCCTTCTGGGTCGTCTCAGTGCACCAGCCCCAAGCATCCAGTATCATACATCGAACCTGGACTGGCGATTCATTTCATATATAATATTATACATGTTTCAATGCCATTCTCCCAAATCATCCCACCCTCTCCCTCTCCCATGGAGTCCAAAAGACTGTTCTGTACATCTGTGTCTCTTTTGCTGTCTCACATACAGGGTTATCGTTACCATCTTTCTAAATTCCATATATATGTGTGAGTATACTGTATTGGTGTTTTCCTTTCTGGCTTACTTCACTCTGTATAATAGGCTCCGTTTCATCCATCTCATTAGAACTGATTCAAATGGCTTTCTTATCCATTCATCTGCTGATGGACATCTAGGTTGCTTCCATGTCCTGGCTATTATAAACAGTGCTGCAATGAACATTGGGGTACACGTGTCTCTTTCAATTCTGGTTTCCTCGGTGTATATGCCCAGCAGTGGGATTGCTGGGTCATAGGGCAATTCTATTTCCAGTTTTTTAAGGAATCTCCACACTGTTCTCTTCTTCTATTGTATGACAAATCACAAGAACACTTTGCTTGGCAGACCTCAATTCTGGACATGATTAGTATGGCAGATAGGCATTAACCCTTGTTCTCCTCTTTATCTTTCCTATTACAGTCAACTCAGCCCCTAAAACTGGTCCTTCCCTCATCCCTTTCACAGTTAAGTTCTATCAGGCCACACAAGTATATCCTAAACAATTCAATCTCCTGCACTCACATACTCCCAACTTTAGACTTCATCATTCCTGGAAAACCTCAGTGCCGACACCAGCCCCTCAGATCTCTCTGTGCCCTCACTCTCTCCATTTTGGTCCATCATCTACTCTGCCAGAGTATTTTTCAATATTGTAAATTTGTGTTACATTTTTGTCCTAGAACCCTTCAGTGGTTCCATATTACCTCAAGAACTACCTGTACTCCTTAGCATGGAACACAGCATTCTTCAGTATCAGGCTCCCAATCACCTCTGCAGACATGCCACTGTCCACACTTAGCATCCACTCTGCTATTCAGGCATGGTCAGCCACTGGAAGTTCCCTAAACACATGGTGACCTTTCCAAGGGCCTTGCACAAATGCCTGAGTCTAAAGTCTGTTCTGTTTGCCCCATACCATGATGCTCCCCATGCACTATTTCCCAAATGCACCTTTAAGCAAAAATTTCCTGGATTGAGAATGAGAAGGAAGGGAACATTATTTCAAACCCTTTACAAAATAACTGTAGATACTTCATTTGGGAATTTCTAAGTGCAACAGAAATCTGGGTGAGTAGGTAAAATAGCTACATAAATAAAATGAACACCTTTTAGGTCACACCAGGAGATTGCGTTGAGGTTTAAATGGCTGAGATCATCTTCACATTCCTCACAGCTAGCCATCTATAATTAAACAGCGGCACCAGTCGGCACACATTCATCATCTCCAAAGAAAAGGAAAGTCACCTCCATAAATCCCAAAAATGAGATATTAGAATTTTGTTTTTATAATAGCTGGCACACAGCAATTTGTGCTAACATCTGCTTAACCTGAATCCATGTCCCAAGATTCAGGATTTACTCATGTAAGAAAGAAAACATGCTAGCTTATAAACTCTAATAATTTAAGTGATTTTTTAAACTTAATTTTGGAATTTGATTGGCATTGAGAAATTTACTTTGTATTATAAAAGGTACCAGTCAGCTTATGACAAACACTTCTCAATGTGCCATCCCAGTTCATACCTTGCTATTGTAGTTCAGTCACTAAGTCGTGTCTCTGACTCTTTGTGACCCCATGGACTTCAGCACGCCAGGCTTCCCTGTCCTCCACTGTCTTCCCAGAGTTTGCCCCATACCTTTACCTCTTGCAGTTCTCTCTCTCATTCCCTTAATTGATTGTAGAATAACTCTACTAAATATAATTCATCTTCTGAAATTTCTGTCTTTCAGTTGCCAGGTCGTGTCCAACTCTTTGCAACTCCATGATTGCAGCACTCCAAGCTCCTCTGTCCTTCACCATCTCCCAGAGTTTGCTCAAAGTCATGTCGATTGAGTGGTGATGCCATCCAACCATCTCATCCTCTGTCGCCTTCTTCTCCTTCTGCCTTCAATCTTTCCCAGCATCGGGGTCTTTTCCAATGAGTCAGCTCTTTGCATCAGGTGGCCAAAGTATTAGAGTTTTACCTTCAGCATCAGTCCATCCAATGAATATTCAGAATTGATTTCCTTTAGGATTGACTGTTTTGATCTCCTTGCTATCCAAGGGACTCTCAAGAGTCTTCTCCAACACCACAGTTCAAAAGGATCGATTCTTTGCCTTTTCTGAAGGGCTCCATGTAATTTTGCCAGATTCTCTTATAGTTCCCTCTTTCTACTTCCTGTTATTGAGCTGGCCAAAATTTCATTCAGGTTTTTATGTAACATATTATATAAAAACTTGAATAAACATTCTAGCCAAACCAATTCCTTAAGTACCTAAAAAAACCCCTCTTTCTCTCTGAAATAGTAACAGATAATGAACTATCAAATCCACTCTCCATTGCTTGTTCCTTAATTACTTTTCAGGGAATGACACTATCTGTGATTACTCAGGTCTGGAGTTGGCAAACTTCTGTAAAAGGCCAGATAGTAAATATTTTAGGCTTTGAAGGCCATGCTGTCTTCTCTTAAAACTGCCCAGCTCTACCATTGTAGTAGAAAAGCAGACATGGATAACACATAAAAGACTGTGTCTGTGTTCCAATAAAACTTTATTAACAAACAGGTGCCAAGCATTTTTGGCCCATAGGTTATAGCTTGCTAATCTCTGATCAACCCCTTAAATCTTCTCTGACATCCTCTAGCGAAGGATGGTATGAAGGGGGATATGTTAGTTCAGTCAATTTGGAAGAGCAGAACAAGTATGAGATCAGATTCCAAGGCTGGATTCTTTACGTTATCAATGGCCACCAGAGTTTGAATAAGTTATAATATCTCTCAGACATCTATGTTTTTATCTCTAAAATTCAGATAATACCTACCCTGATATCTTTCTCCCGGCTGTTGAAAAAGTGTACATGTGAAAACCCTTTGCAGGAAGTAATTTTAAGCTATGAGTGTTCACTTTAAAAACTCAAAGTGTGGAGGAATCTGTAGATCTGATTATTCTTTTGAAGAATTTTCTTTGACTCCAAGATGCTGTGGAAGCCCCTTGATCATTTTAGTTGCCACTCTCTTGAACTCCTCCAACTTTTTTTTCTTTTTTTAAGTATTCCTCTAGGAACAGTGCACAGAACTAAAACATAATACAAACAGACTTTTCTTTCAAAATAGAAGGATCTTTTAGGAATTACCAGCTTTCAAAGGTGTGCCCCAAGTCAATTTGCAATCATTCTTGCTAAAGAGGAAGAAAGGGATGGGGTTACTTTAAAGCTACTGCCAAGACAGCTGTTTCTGCATGAAGGAATACAAGTGGGGAAAGACTATGAAATCATCCTCGCTGTCTTCATCCACTGTCATTTTAAATCTTGTTAGCCAAAATTAATTTATTTAGCTGTAGAAAGGTCAGTTTCTGCTACATAATGGTTGCTTAAAAGAAAGTTACATGAAGGTCTGGAGGTACAGATGATACCTGATCATTGACTATCTGTGCTAAGATTAGTTGACAAACAAGGACAGAGTGTAAAATTGTGTCTTGGAGAGCTAAGGCAAGAATAAACTAGACAGTAGTGTTTTGCCACTCAGCTTGTTAAGCACATTTGGCCACACCAGACCCCCCAGGTTTTGGCCAGTGGTTTTATCTGACACAGAGAAGATCTGTGACTCAACCAAACTAGACAGTGAAGATGGTGAAGCCAAGGCTAGAACCAAGCTAGGTTAATTGAAATCCTGATTAATTCAGGCATTCATTCATGCCTCACAACATTTACCATGCTAAAACCTGAAGTAAATATTTCAGCAAATTAGTCTATTTTTAAAAAAAAATCCTGAGTGCCTCTGTTCATTACACAGTCTCAGTGATTATCTCAGCATATCATTAAAGACATCACATTTAAGGGTCTCTTGAAATTATTTTTTTGATTCACCTAATTTCTGGTTCACTCACATCTGCAACCAATTCTGAGCTTCCATGTTCCTTGTGTGAAGAAATCTTTAAAAAGGAAAAAAATAAAGAACATTTTATTTTGGTTGAGTTTTTCTCTCACTAGTGATACTTGAACAAGTGGAGAAATTTCATTTAATAATTCCTCAGCTCAAAATAGGATTCTGTTGTCACACTGTTACACCTATAAGTAGACAGTCTCTTTTATTATAAGATGCAGAACTAAAATATAAAATGAAGGGAGATGGTGTCCTAGAAAGGCTTCACTATGGCCCTAGGGTCTTCTATATCTAGAAAAGGCAGGTTCAGTAAATAATAATGGAAGACTACTAAGGTCCCTTTAATAAAACACTATTTAGACTTATATGAATTATTGCTTCCTCTTGTTTAACCATGTACATTAGTAGCATATGTAAAAAAGTGCTAGGCAATCTTTACTCTGACATGTGATAAACAGATCAAAATAGAACACGCATGAACCTAGAGAGCCTCGTACTGAGTGAAGTCAGTCAGAGAAAGACATATGATATTGCTTATACGTGTAATCCAAAAAAGGGGCTATAGATGAACTTATCTGCAAAACTGAAATAGAGTTACAGATATAGAAAATAAACTTATGGCTATTGAGGGATAAGGGTGGTAGGGATAAATTGGGAGATTGGGATTGACATGTATACACTACCATATATAAAACAGATAACTAATAAGGACCTACTGTATAGCACAGGAAACTCTACTCAATATTCTGTATGTCCTACATGGGAAAAGAATCTTAAAAACAGTGGATTTATGTATTTGTATTACAGATTTGGCTTGCTTAACACCTTAAACTAACACATTGTATATCAATTGTACCCCAATAATTAAAAAAAAAACAAATTAAAATAGAAATACTTTACATTTGCCCATCCTCATGTTACATTAAAAGGCAAATCCATCTTAAATTCTATTTAATGGGTTTAACAATTGAAGTACCAAAATGACATAACTGCCAACAATACCATGTATGAAGCTGTAGTTTGAGATCTGAAGAAAGAGATATCCTGAATTCCAGTATCTTATAGTCAGTATTGGAGAAGGCAATGGCACCCCACTCCAGTACTCTTGCCTGGAAAATCCCATGGACGGAGGAGCCTGGTGGGCTGCAGTCCATGAGGTCGTTGAGAGTTGGACACGACTCAGTGACTTCACTTTCACTTTTCACTTTCATGCATTGGAGAAGGAAATGGCAACCCACTCCAGTGTTCCTGCCTGGAGAATCCCAGGGACGGCGGAGCCTGGTGGGCTGCCATCTATGGGGTCACACAGAGTCGGACACGACTGAAGCAACTTAGCAGCAGTAGCAGCAGCAGCATAGTCAGTATAAAGAAAGCCATAAAGCAAACTGAGCTCTGAAGAATTGATGCTTTTGAACTGTGGTGTTGGAGAAGACTCTTGAGAGTCCCTTCGACTGCAAGGAGATCAAACCAGTCCATCCTAAAGGAGATCAATTCTGAATATTCATTGGAAGGACTGATGCTGAAGCTCCAATACTTTGGCCACATAATGTAAGAACTGACTCATTGGAAAAGACACTGATGCTGGGAAAGATTGAAGGCAGAAGGAGAAGGAGACGACAGATGATGAGATGGGTGGGTGGCATCACCAACTTGATGGGCATGAATTTGAGCAACCTCTGGGAGTTGGTGATGGACAGGGAAGCCTGGGGTGCTGCAGTCCATGGGGTCGCAAAGAGTCTGACACGACTGAGAGGCTGAACTGACAGATAGTTATTATATTGGAATTTTCTGTCTTTGGCATTTCACTGTATATCTACTGTTTTGTCTGATTAAGTTGAGGATTCTCCTTATTGCTCTTAAAAATATGTGCCCCAACTTTCTCTTCATTCTGTTGGGAGCTCAATGACCAATGGTTTAGAAAACCATTATCTTCACAAATGTTCACTATACTGTTACAGATGGAGCCTAATCAGCATAACCTGGGTGGCATATACTCCTTATACATCATCTCCGTCTTGACTGAGATATATTTCAGCAGCTTAAAAGCATATTAAAATCATAATGATCTTTGTTACCCCCACTCCCAGAAATTCTGCTGCTTACCAAAGAATACATTAGCAGTGATGAAAGACTCTTCTTTTGTTCTTCCTTGTAGGATACACTTGGGAGATTCTCTTGTAAACTGAGTGAAAGAGCTGCCAGACACCATCTCCTGGAAATGCCTAGAAGAGACAGGGGGCTAAGAGGAAAACAGCAAACTGTGAAAGGGAGATCTGTCAGCCTGCATCATATCACCCACCTCCCCGACCTGGGCTCCTCATACTGACTCAGTAAGTTCAGTCTACTGGCAAATCATACACCATAATTAACTGTCCTTAATTCTGACAAACATTTTACGGGCCCACTGGGTCTGGAGGGAAAATCATTAGTTTCACTGACTAATTTTCAGTTAATCAGCAACAGTTCATTCAATAGAGCACTAATAAGGCAGCCTTGATTAGAAGTATAGGGATATGATATTAACTGGCTTCTTCTAACAGGGATGAGGATGCTAAACGGCAAAGACCATCTGTACTTCTGGTAGGGAAACACTTGAAAAACACTTTTTAAAGGTGAATGATACAACAGGAATATTTTTAAATTTTTCAATTCAGTCTATAAAATATTTTCTGTTCCTTTTGTAATTATTCCTTTGATTCTTCCCTTCAGAGATAAAACTTCTTTGAAAAATATAATTTCAAATAACATACAAATGGTGAAGCTATGAGCTCTTCAACCAAATATTTGAGATTTTGACTTGAGGATATAGTTTAGGAATATTGAATATACACAGAGATAAAAATTATATACATGTGTATGTTTGTAGATATTTACATCCTAGCAGAACATCAAATAAATAGAATTTCTTGGGCAAAATTACTTGATAAAAAGATGATTGAAGGCACTCTTCATGTGGTGGTTGTTCATTAGATGAGTCTAAGAAAAATTTTAAATAGAAATTAAGTAGTATTTATTTAAAGCTGTGAATTAGAATACAGGGAAGATCTCTTACTCAGTAAAAATGCCATCTGAATTTTATTCACTACAGTAAAATTTCAGTTAACCAGAGAACCTCAAGAATGAGGATTTAATTTTCCTACTAATTAAAATTTAAATCTAATCCCTTCTAATTCTTATTGCTGAAATGTCTTTTGAAATAAAATGTAAATGAAATAATTTATTTTCTTACCTTACCAAGTTGAGTATAGGAAATATAATTGAGTCATAGATCATTTAGGATTTTCATTGGGGTCATTCAGAATATCAATTCTCACAATAGAGGTAGGGACAGAAGGCAGATTTAATGGAGCAGAAATTTTACTCTGACCCTAGGACCATTAAGCATGCTCTCACTCTCTCTTTCTCTGCCCACCTCTCTCACACCTCTCTCTCCCCCCCCTCCCTCCCTCCCTCCCTCTCCTAACTAAATCTCTGTAATTAGCTTGTTTTATTCACCTTCTCCTCTGGTTTCTATTAATGGATTATTAAAACGTATTTTTGACTAGGATTACGATGATATTGAGTGGTTTGCCTTGGAAATGAACAGAGATTATTCTGTTGTTTTTGAGATTGCCTCCAAGTACTGCATTTCAGACTCTTCTGTTGACTATGATGGTGACTCCATTTCTTCTAAGGGATTCTTGCCCATAGGAGTAGATAAAATGGTCATCTGAGTTAAATTCACCCATTCCAGTCCATTTTAGTTCACTGATTCTTAAAATGTTGATGTTCACTCTTGCCACCTCCTGTTTGACCACTTCCAATTTGCCTTGATTCATGAACCTAACATTCCAGGTTCCTATGCAGTATTTCTCTTTACAGCATAGGACCTTGATTCCATCACCAGTCACATCCACAACTGGGTGTTGTTTTTGCTTTGGCTCTGTCTCTTTATGCTTTCTGGAGATATTTCTCCACTGATCTCCTACTGGAGATAGTTGGACTCCTACCGATCTGGGGAGTTCATTGTTCAGTGTCCTACCTTTTTGCCTTTTGATACTGTTCATGGGGTTCTCAAGGCAAGAATACTGAAGTGGTATGCCATAATGCCCCGACTAATAATGCTGAAGAAGCTGAAGTTGAACTGTTCTATGAAGACCTACAAGACCTTCTAGAACTAACACCGAAAAAAAGATGTCCTTTTCATTATAGGGGACTGGAATGCAAAAGTATGAAGTCAAGAAATACCTGGAGTAACAGGAAAATTTGGCCTTGGAGTACGGAATGAAGCAGGGCAAAGGCTAATAGAGTTTTACCAAGAGGACGCACTGGTCATAGCAAACACCCTCTTCCAACAACACAAGAGAAGACTCTACACATGGACATCACCAGATGGTCAACACCAAAATCAGATTGATTATATTCTTGCAGCCAAAGATGGAGAAGCTCTATACAATCAGCAAAAACAAGACAAGGAGCTGATCGTGCCTCAAATCATGAACTCCTTATTTCCAAATTCAGACTTGAATGGAAGAAAGTGGGGAAAACCACTAGACCATTCAGGTATGACCTAAATCAAATCCATAATGATTATACAGCGGAAGTGAGAATTAGGTTAAGGGAATAGATCTGATAGAGTGCCTGAAGAACTATGGATGAAGGTTCACAACATTGTACAGGAAACACAGAGCAAGACCATCCCCAAGAAAAAGAAGTGCCAAAAAGCAAAATGGCTCTCTGAGGAGGCCTTACCAATAGCTGTGAAAAGAAGAGAAGCAAAAAGCAAAGGAGAAAAGGAAAGATATACCCATTTGAATGCAGAGTTCCAAAGAATAGCAAGGAGGGATAAGATAGCATTCCTCGGTGATCAGTGCAAAGAAATAGAGAAAAACAATAGAATGGGAAAGACTAGACATCTCTTCAAGGAAATTAGAGATACCAAGGGAACACTTCATGCAAAGATGGGCTCAATAAAGGACAGGAATGGTATAGACCTAACAGAAGCAAAAGATATTAAGAAGAGGTGGCAAGAATACACAGAAGAACTGTACAAAAAAGATCTTCATGACCCAGATAATCATGATGGTGTGATCACTTGCCTAGAGCCAGACATCCTGGAATGTGAACTCAAGTGGGTCTTAGGAAGCATCATTACAAACAAAGCTAGTCGAGCTGATGGAATTCCAGTTGAGCTATTTCAAATCCTGAAAGATGATGCTGTAAAAGGGCTGCTGTCAATATGCCAGCAAAAATGGAAAACTCAGCAGTAGCCACAGGACTGGAAAAGGTCAGTTTTCATTTCAATCCCAAAGAAAGCCAATGCCAAAGAATGTTCAAACTGCCACACAATTGCACTCATCTCACATGGTAGTAAAGTAATGCTCAATATTCTTCAAGCCAGGCTTAAGCAGTACGTGGACCATGAGTTTCCAGATGTTCAAGTTGGTTTTAGAAAAGGCAGAGGAACCAGAGATCAAATTGCCAATATCCATTGGATCATCGAAAAAGCAAGAGAGTTCTAGAAAAACATCTATTTCTGCTTTATTGACTGTGCCAAAGCCTTTGACTGTGTGGATCACAAGAAACTGTGGACAATTATGAAAGAGATGGGAATGCCAAACCACCAGACCTGCCTCTTGAGAAACCTATATGCAGGTCAGGAAGCAACAGTTAGAACTGGACATGGAACAACAGACTGGTTCCAGATAGGAAAAGGAGTACGTCAAGGCTGTGTATTGTCACCCTGCTTATATAACTTATATGCAGAGTATATCATGAGAAACGCTGGGCTGGATGAATCGCAAGCTGGAATCAAGATTGCCGGGAGAAATATCAATCACCTCAGATATGCAGATGACACCACCCTTATGGCAGAAAGTGAAGAGGAACTAAAAAGCCTCTTGGTGAGGTGAAAGAGGAGAGTGAAAAAGTTGGCTTAAAATTCAACATTCAGAAAACTAAGATCATGGCATCTGGTCCCATCACTTCATGGCAAATAGATGAGGAAATAGTGGAAACAGTGGCAGACTTTATTTGGGGGGGCTCCAAAATCACTGCAGATGGTGAGTGCAGCCTTGAAATTAAAAGCCACTTACTCCTTGGGAGAAAAGTTATGACCAACCTAGATAGCATATTCAAAAGCAGAGACATTACTTTGCCAACAAAGGTCCATCTAGTCAAGGCTATGGTTTTTCCACTAGTCATGTATTGGATGTGAGAGTTGGACTATAAAGAAAGCTGAGCACCAAAGAATTGATGCTTTTGAACTGTGGTGTTGGAGAAGACTCTTGAGAGTCCCTTGGACTGCAAGGAGATCTAACCAGTCCATCCTAAAGGAGATCAGTCCTGAATAGTCATTGGAAGGACTGATATTGAAGCTGAAACTCCAATACTTTGGCCACCTCATGGGAAGAACTGACTCATTTGAAAAGACCCTGATGCTGGGAATGATTAAAGGTGGGAAGAGAAGGGGACGACAGAGGATGAGATGGTTGGATGGCATCACTGACTCAATGGACATGAGTTTGACTGAACTCTAGGAGTTGGTGATGGACAGGGAGGCCTGGTGTACTGCAGTCCATGGGGTGGGAAGAGTCAGATGCAACTGAGCGACTGAACTGACTGAAGAAGTATCTTTATTTAAAAGTTTATGATTATTTTAAATCAATAACAACAAGTTGTTTTTTGTTGTTGTTACCAAGGAGAATGTGTCAATATCCACATTAAAATAAGTGAAAGAGCCAGGGTTTGCATCTGTTTTTCATTTGAGGGAGCAGTAATTCAGCCCACAACAGTTAACATGTAACTAGAAACCTCATCATCTCTAAGATCCTTTCTCACTGTAACAATCAAGGTTCAGGATCAAATGCTAAGTTCTACCTTTTTACCTAATAGAAGTCATGATTTCTATGGGCTTAATAAGGTTTTCATTTCTGTAGTTCTTGAAGGAATAAATGATCTATTTCAGCTTCAGTATTGTGACATTGAGCTAATATCCCCCTTCTCTTAAATAAAAACATACAGAAAATCTTAATAGAATATGAAGTAAAATCTACCACCATATCAAGATATTTAACAGGACTCTATTTTGGGGGGCTCCAAAATCACTGCAGATGGTGACTGCAGCCATGAAATTAAAAGACGCTTACTCCTTGGAAGAAAAGTTATGACCAACCTAGATAGCATATTCAAAAGCAGAGACATTACTTTGCCGACTAAGGTCCGTCTAGTCAAGGCTATGGTTTTTCCAGTGGTCATGTATGGATGTGAGAGTTGGACTGTGAAGAAGGCTGAGAGCCGAAGAATTGATGCTTTTGAACTGTGGTGTTGGAGAAGACTCTTGAGAGTCCCTTGGACTGCAAGGATATCCAACTAGTCCATTCTGAAGGAGATCAACCCTGGGATTTCTTTGGAAGGAATGATGCTAAAGCTGAAGCTCCAGTACTTTGGCCACCTCATGCGAAGTGTTGACTCATTGGAAAAGACTCTGATGCTGGGAGGGATTGGGGGCAGGAGGAGAAGGGGATGACAGAGGATGAGATGGCTGGATGGCATCATGGACTCGATGGATGTGAGTCTGAGCAAACTCCTGGAGTTGGTGATGGACAGGGAGGCCTGGCGTGTTGCAATTCATGGGGTCGCAAAGAGTCGGACACAACTGAGCGACTGAACTGAAGAAACTGATAAATGAAGATAATAAAATGAATCAACACGTAAAATAATTGAATAAAAATGTAAAGCTTGATCTAAAATATGCATCTAGAACCCTCCATGGACCCAGATAAATATTTTGACCAAGTTTTAATCTTTATTATAAATTATTTCCAAAGCACATTGAATATTTAAAGCCAAAAATGTCTTGAGCATTTCACCCCAAATTATATAAAACAAGCAAAAAAACCTCTCTGACCATTAAGTCACTTAACTTCAAATTAACAATAAAAATAGTCATAAAAAGACTCACATACTTAGAAACTAAAATATGCAGTTTTAAATTTTATTTTTAAATTGGAGTATAATTGCTTTACAATGTTGTGTTAGTTTCTGCTGTACAGCACTGTAAATCAGCTATAAGTATACATATGTCCTCTCCCTGTTGAGCCCCCATCCCACCCTTCTAAACCATCACAGAGCACTGAGCTGAGCTCCCTGTGCTTTATAACAGCTTCCCATTAACTATTTATTTTACACGTGGTAGTGTACATATGTCAGTGATACTCACTCAACTCATACCACCATCTCCTTCCCTGACCCCTGTGTCCACAAGTCTGTTATCTACATCTGCCTCTCTATTCTTCCCCTGTAAAGAGGTTCATCAGTGTCATTTTTCTAGATTCCATATCTATATGCATTAATATATGGTGTTTTTCTCGTTCAAACTTCACTCTGTATGACAGACTCTAGGTTCATCCACATCACTATGAATAACCCACTTTCATTCCTTTTTATGCTAAGCTTCCTTTGTATATATGCACCACATCTTCTTTATCCAGTTATCTGTTGATGGGCATTTGAGTTGCTTCCATGTCCTAGCTGCTGTAAATAGTGCTGCAGTGAACACGGACGTACATGTGTGCTTTTGAATTATGATTTTCTCAGGGTATATGTCCGGTAGTGGGATTTCTGGGATATATGGTAAGTATGGGACCTCCCTGGTGGCTTAGATGGTAAAGAATCTGCCTGCAATGTGGGAGACCCAGGTTCAGTCCCTGGGTTCAGAGCATCCCTTGGAGAAGGGAATGGCTACCCACCCCAGTATTCTTGCTTAGAGAATTCCATGGACAGAGGAACTTGGTGAGCTACACCCCATGGGGTCACAAAGAGTTGGACATGACTGAGCGACTAACACACATGTGGGAGTTTTATTAATAGTTTTTTTTTTAGTTTTTTATTTTTTAAATTTTAAAATCTTTAATTCTTACATGCATTCCCAAACATGAACCCCCTTCCCACCTCCCTCCCCATAACATCTCTCTGGGTTATCCCCATGCACCAGCCCCAAGCATGCTGCACCCTGCGTCAGACATAGACTGGCGATTCAATTCTTACATGATAGTATACATGTTAGAATGCCATTCTCCCAAATCATCCCACCCTCTCCCTCTCCCTCTGAGTCCAAAAGTCCATTATACACATCTGTGTCTTTTTTGCTGTCTTGCATACAGTGTCGTCATTGCCATCTTTCTAAATTCCATATATATGTGTTAGTATACTGTATTGGTGTTTTTCTTTCTGGCTTACTTCACTCTGTATAATCGGCTCCAGTTTCATCCATCTCATCAGAACTGATTCAAATGAATTCTTTTTAACGGCTGAGTAATACTCCATTGTGTATATGTACCACAGCTTTCTTATCCATTCATCTGCTGGTGGACATCTAGGTTGTTTCCATGTCCTGGCTATTACAAACAGTGCTGCGATGAACATTGGGGTACATGTGTCTCTTTCAATTCTGGTTTCCTCCGGTGTGTATGCCCAGCAGTGGGACTGCTGGGTCATAGTTTCTTAAGGAACCACCATACTATCTCCATAGTGGCTGTATCAGTTTACATTCCCACCAACAGTGGAAGAGGGCTCCCTTTTCTTCATATCCTTTCTAGGATTCATAGTTTGTGTTAATAGATTTTTTTTCATGATAGCTATTCTGACTGCTGTGAAGTGACACCTCATTGTAGTTTTGATTTGCATTTCTCTAATAATGAGGAATGTTGAGCATTTTTTCATTTGTTTGTTGGCCATCTGTATGCCTTCTTTGGATAAATGTCTGTTTATATCTTCTGCTCGGTTTTGATTGGGTGCTTGGTTTCTTTCCCTTTTTTTTCCCTGATAATGAGCTGTTCTGTAAGACCTCTCCACCATGACCTGCCCGTCTTAGGTGGCCCCACAGGGCATGGCTTAGTTTCATTGAGTGGGCCTTAGAAAACATCACTGAATTCAAGTTGAGCTATTTCAAATCCTGAAAGATGATGCTGTGAAAGTGCTGCTCTCAATATGCCAGCAAATTTGGAAAACTCAGCAGTGGCCACAAGACTGGAAAAGGTCTGTTTTCATTCCCATCCCAAAGAAAGGCAATGCCAAAGAATGCTCAAACTACCGCACAATTGCACTCATCTCACATGCTAGCAAAGTAATGCTCAAAATTCTCCAAGCCAGACTTCAGCAATAGGTGAACCATGAACTTCCAGATGTTCAAGCTGGTTTTAGAAAAGGCAGAGAAACCAGAGATCAAATTGCCAACATCCGCTGGGTCATGGAAAAATCAAGAGAGTTCTAGAAAAATATCTATTTCTGCTTTATTGACTATGCCAAAGCCATTGACTGTATGGATCTCAAGAAACTGTGGAAAATTCTGAAAGAGATGGGAATACCAGACCACCAGACCTCGCTCTTGAGAAACCTATATACAGGTCAGGAAGCAATAGTTAGAACTGGACATGGAACAACAGACTGGTTCTAAATAGGAAAAGGAGTACATCAAGGCTGTATATTGTCACCCTGCTTATTTAACTTATATGCAGAGTACATCATGAGAAACACTGGGCTGGATGAAGCACAAGCTGGAGTCAAGATTGCCGAGGGAAATATCAATAACCTCAGATATGCAGATGATAGCACCCTTATGGCAGAAACTGAAGAAGAACTAAAAAGCCTCTTGATGAAAGTGAAAGAGGAGAGTGAAAAAGTTGGCTTAAAGCTTAACATTCAGAAAACTGAGATCATGGCATCTGGTCCCATCACTTCATGGGAAATAGATAGGGAAACAGTAGAAACAGTGTCAGACTTTATTTTGGGGGGCTCCAAAATCACCGCAGATGGTGATTGCAGCCATGAAATTAAAAGACGCTTACTCCTTGGAAGGGAAGTTGTGACCAATGTAGATAGCATATTCAAAAGCAGAGACATAACTTTGCCAACAAAGGTCCGTCTAGTCAAGGCTATGGTTTTTCCAGTGGTCATGTATGGATGTGAGAGTTGGACTGTGAAGAAAGCTGAGCTCCAAAGAAATGATGCTTTTGAACTGTGGTGTTGGAGAAGACTCTTGAGAGTCCCTTGGACTGCAAGGAGATCCAACCAGTCCATTCTAAAGGAGATCAGCCCTGGGTGTTCTTTGGAAGGAATGATGCTAATGCTGAAACTCCAATACTTTGGCCACCTCATGCGAAGAGTTGACTCATTGGAAAAGACTCTGATGCTGGGAGGGATTGGGGGCAGGATGCAAAGGGGACCACAGAGGATGAGAAGGCTGGATGGCATCACCGACTCGATGGACATGGGTTTGGGTGAACTCTGGGAGCTGGTGATGGACATGGAGGCCTGGCGTGCTGCGATTCATGGGGTTGCAAAGAGTCGGACACGACTGAGTGACTGAACTGAACTGAGCTATTTATAAATTTGGGAGATTAATCCTTTGTCAGTGGCATTGTTTGCAAATATTTCTCCCAATCTATAGGTTCTCTTTTCATTTTGTTTATGGTTTCTTTCTCTGTGCAAAAACTTTTGAGTTTATATAGGTCCTATTTATTTATTTTTTATTTTATTTCCATCACTGTGGGAGATGGCTTGGAAAAGATATTGCTGTAATTTATGTCAAAGTATATTCTGCCTGTTATCCTCTTAAGAGCTTTATAGTATCTGGTCTTACATTTATGTCTTTAATTCATTTTGAGTTTATTTCTGTGTATGGTGTTAAAGAATATTCTAATTTCATTTTTACATGTTTTTGCAGTGCTATTTACTCCTTTGTCTTAGATTAATTGGCCTTATATGTGTTGGTTATTTCTAGGCTTTCTTATTTATCTATATTCCTGTTTTTGTGCCAATATTATACTCTTGATACTACTGTAACTTTGTAGTATAGTCTGAAGTCAGGGAGGCTGATTCCTCCAGCTCCATTTTTCTTTCTCAAGATTGCTTTGGCTATTTGGGGGGTCTTTTGTGTCTCTGTACAAATTTCAAGATTTTTTGCTCTAATTCTATGAAAAATCCCACTGGTAATTTGATAGGGTTTGTATTTAATCTACAGATTACTTTGGGTAATACAGTCATTTTCAGAATATTGCTTCTTCTAATATAAAAACATGGTATGTCTTTCCATCTGTTTATGTCATCTTCAGTATTTTTAATCAGCATCTTACAGAATTCAGAGTACAGGTCTTTTGTCTCCATAGATAGGTTTATTCCTAAGTACTATATTCTTTGTGATGTAAAGGTAAATGGGATTATTCCCTTAATTTCTCTTTTTGATCTTTTATTGTTAGTATATCAGTTCAGTTCAGTCGCTCAGTCGTGTCTGACTCTTTGCGACCCCATGAATCGCAGCACACCAGGCCTCCCTATCCATCACCAACTCCTGGAGTTCACTCAAACTCATGTCCATCGAGTCAGTGATGCCATCCAGCCATCTCATCCTTGGTCATCCCCTTCTACTCCTGCCCTCAATCCCTCCCAGCATCAGGGTCTTTTCCAATGAGTCAACTTTTCACATGAGGTGGCCAAAGTATTGGAGTTTCAGGTTTAGCATCAGTCCTTCCAATGAACACCCAGGGCTGATCTCCTTCAGGATGGACTGGTTGGATCTCCTTGCAGTCCAAGGGACTCTCAAGAGTCTTTTCCAACACCACAGTTCAAAAGCATCAATTCTTCAGCACTCAGCTTTCTTCACCATCCACTCTCACATCCATATATGACCACAGGAAAAACCATAGTCTTGACTAGATGGACCTTTGTTGGCATAGTTATGTCTCTGCTTTTGAATATGCTGTCTAGGTTGGTCATAACTTTCCTTCCAAGGAGTAAGCATCTTTTAATTTCATGGCTGCAATCACCATCTGCAGTGATTTTGGAGCCCCAGAAAATAAAGTCTGACACTATTTCAACTCTTTCCCCATTATTTCCCATGAAGTGATGGGACCAGATGCCATGATCTTTGTTTTCTGAATGTTGAGCTTTAAGCCAACTTTTTCACTCTCCTCTTTCACTTTCATCAAGGGGCTTTTTAGTTCCTCTTCACTTTCTGCCATAAGGGTGGTGTCATCTGCATATCTGAGGTGATTGATATTTCTCCTGGCAATCTTGACTCCAGCTTGTGCTTCTTCCAGTCCAACGTTTCTCATGATGTACTCTGCATATAAGTTAAACAAGCAGGGTGACAATATACAGCCTTGATGTACTCCTTTTCGTGTTTGGAGCCAGTCTGTTGTTCCATGTCCAGTTCTAACTGTTGCTTCCTGACCTGCATACAGATTTCTCAAGAGGCAGGTCAGGTGGTCTGGTAGTCCCATCTCTTTCAGAATTTTCCACAGTTTATTGTGATCCACATAGTCAACGACTTTGGCATAGTCAAGAAAGCAAAAATAGATGTTTTTCTGGAAATCTCTTGCTTTTTCAATGATCCAGCAGATGTTGGCAATTTGATCTCTGGTTCCTCTGCCTTTTCTAAAACCAGCTTGAACATCAGGGAGTTCACAGTTCACCTATTGCTGAAGCCTGGCTTGGAGAATTTTGAGCATTACTTTACTAGCCAGAAATGCAACAAATTTTTTCTTATTAATTTTGTATCATAAACTTTACCTAATTCATGATGAGTTCTAGTAGTTTTCTGGTAGTATCTTTAGGATTTTCTATCTATATCTATAGTATCATAGCATCTGCAAACACTATCAGTTTTACCTCTTTACAATTTGAGTTCCTTTTATTTCTTTTTCTTCTATGATTCCCAGAGCTAGAACTTCCAAAACTATGTTGAATAAAAATGGTGTGAGTGGATATCCTTGTCTTGTTCTTCATTTTAGAGCCTGCCTGCAACCCAGGAGCCACAGGAGCCGTGGGTTCAATCCCTGGATTGAGAAGATCCCTTGGAGAAGACCATGGGAACCCACTCCAGTATTCTTGCCTTGAGAATCCCAAGGCAGAGGAGCCTGGTGGGCTACAGTCCATAGGGTCACAAAGAGTCGGACATAACTGAAGCAACTTAGCATGCACACAAGTTCCCTGTATGTCCACTTTCTGGAGAATTTTTTTAAATCATAAATCGGTGTTCAGTTCAGTCACTCAGTCGTGTCCGACTCTTTGTGACCCCATGGACTGCAGCATGCCAAGCTTCCCTGTCCATCACGAGCTCTTGGAGCTTGCTCAAACTCATGTCCATTGAGTCGGTGATGCCATCCAACCATCTCATCTTGTCGTCCCCTTCTCCTGCCTCCAATCTTTCCCAACATCAGGGTCTTTTCAAATGACTCAGCTCTTCGCATCAGGTGGCCAAAGTATTGGAGCCTCAGGATCAGTCCTTCCAATGAATATTCAAGACTGATTTCCTTTAGGATGGACTGGTTGGATCTCCTTGCAATCCAAGGGACTCTCAATAGTCTTCTCCAACACCACAGTTCAAAACCAACAGTTCTTCGGTGCTCAGCTTTCTTTATAGTCCAACTCTCATATCCATCTAGATTTGACTAGATGTACCTGTTTTGACAAAGTAATGTGTCTGCTTTTTAATATGCTGTCTAGGTTTGTCATAGCTTTTTTTTCCCCCAAGGAACAAGCATCTTTTAATTTCATGGCTGCTGTCACCATCTGCAGTGATTTTGGAGCCCCCCAAAATAAAGTATGTCACTGCTTCCTTTGTTTCCCCATGTATCTGCCATGAAATGATGGGACTGGATGCCATGATCTTAGTTTTCTGAATGTTGAGATTTAAGCCAACTTTTTCACTCTCCTCTTTCACTTTCATCAAGAGGCTCTTTAGTTCTTCTTCATTTTCTGCCATAAGGGTGGTGTCATCTGCGTATCTGAGGTTATTGATATTTCTCCCAGAAATCTTGATTCCAGCTTGTGCTTCATCCAGGCTGGCATTTTTCATGATATATTCTGCATATAAGTTAAATAAGCAGGGTGACAAGATACAGCCTTGATGTACTTAAAAGCTTTTTTTGCATCTATTGAGATGATCATATAGTTTTTATTCTTCACTTTGTTGATGTATCACACTGATTAACTTGAGGATATTGAAAAATCCTTGCATCCCTGGGATAAATCCTACTTGATCATGGTGTATGATCCTTTTGGTCTATTGTTAGATTTGTATTGCTAGCATTTTGTTGAGGATTTTAACATCAATGTTCATCAGTAGCATTGGCCTGCAATTTTTTGTGTGTGTGGTATCTTTGGCTGATTTTGGTATCAGGGTAATGGTGGCCTCATAGAATGAGTTTGTGAGTATTCTTACCTGTGCAATATTTTGGAATAGTTTCAAAAGGATATGTTAACTCTTCTCTAAATGTTTGATAGAATTTTCCTGTGAAGCCATCCAGTCCTGGATGTTTGCTTGTTGAGAGTTTTTAATCACAGTTTCAATTTTATTACTTGTGATTGGTCTGTTCTTTTTTTTTCTGTTTCTTTTTGCTTCAGTCTTGGGAAATTGTCCCTTTCTAAGGATTTGATCATTTCTTCCAGGTTGTCCATTTTATTGGCATATAGTTGCTTGTAATAGTCTCTTTATGATCCTTTGTATTTCTGTGGTATTCATTGTAACTTCTTTTTTAATTTCTAATTTTACTGTTTTGAGCCCTCTTTTTTTAAGATGAAGCTGGCTAATGGGTTATCAATTTTATCTTTTCAAAGAACCAGCTTTTAGCTTCATTTATCTTTTATATTGTTTTCTTCACTTATGTTTCATTTATTTCTTCTCTGATCTGTATGATTTCTTTCCATCTACTAACTTCGGATTTTGTTTGTTACTCTTTCTCTGGTTGCTTTAGGCATATGGTTAGGTTATTTTTTTGTGATGTTTTTTCTTGTTTCCTGAGGTAATATTGTATTGCTATAAACTTCCCTCTTAGACGTCCTTTTGCTGTGTCCTATAGGTTTTGGATTTCCGTGTTTTCATTTCCATTTGTCTCCAAGTATTTTTTAATTTTCTCTTTGGTTTCTTCAGTGATCCATTTGTTGTTTAATAGTATATTGTTTATCCTCAATGTGTTTGTGTTTTTTATAGTTTTTCTTTGTAGCTGATTTTTAATCTCATAGCATTATGATCAGAAAAGTTGCTTGATATGATTTCAATTTTCTTAAATTTACCAAAGCTCACCTTGTGGCCCAGGATTGTGATCAATCTTGGAGAATGTTCCATGTGCACTTGAAAAGAATGTGCATTCATGTGCTATTGGATAGACTTTTCTATTTTTTTAATATAAATTTATTTATTTTAATTGGAAGCTAATTACTTTACAATACTGTATTGGTTTTGCCATACATCAACATGAATCTGCCACAGGCATACACGTGTTCCCCATCCTGAATCCCCCTCCCACCTCCCTCCCCGTGTGCAGCCCAATCTTTAAATCTTTTTTCAAGACTTATTCATTTTGGGGTCTGCACTGGGTTTGCATTGTGTGTGCTGGCTTTCTCTAGTTGCAGAGAACAGGGGACACTCTTCATTGCAGTGTGTAGGCTTCTCACTGTGGTGGCTTCTCTTGTTGTGAAGCACCAGATCTAGGTGCACGGGCTTCAGTAGCTTCGGTGTTTTGGGTCAGTAGTTGTGGTTCATGGACTCTAGAAAGCAGGCTCAGTAGTTGTGGCACACAGGCTCAGTTGCTCTGAGACATGTGGGATTCTCCAAGACCAGGGATCAAACCTGTGTCCCCTGCGTCAGCAGGTGGATTCTTAACCACTGGACCACCAGGAAAGTCCTGGATGGACTGTTACAGAAATACCAATTAAATACATTAGGTCTAATGTGTCATTTAAGACCTATGTTTCCTTATTGATCTTCTGTCTGGGTGATTTACCCATTGACATGGAGTGTTAAATTCCCTCACAGTTATTGTACTACTGTTGATTTCTCCTTTTATGCCTGTTAATATTTGCCTTACATTTCGGGGTGCTCCTATCTTGGGTGTATGTATATTTAAAATTATTACATCTTCTTCTTGAATTGATCTCTTGATCATTATGTAGTTTCCTTCTTTGTCTCTTATAACAGGTTTTAAAGCCTATTTTGTCTGATAGGAGTATTACTACTCCAGCTTTCTTTTGATTTCCATTTGCATGGAATATCTTTTTCCATCCTCTAATTTTCAGCCTCTCTGTATCCCTAGATCTAAAGTGGATCTCTTGTAACAACATATAT
Organism: Capra hircus; assembly: GCF_001704415.2. Classification (NCBI taxonomy): domain Eukaryota; kingdom Metazoa; phylum Chordata; class Mammalia; order Artiodactyla; family Bovidae; genus Capra; species Capra hircus. The sequence goes on from NW_017189516.1 coordinate 47,544,586, forward strand.
ATAAGTATCATTTTTGCATTTATTCAGCTTGTCTACATCTTTTTGTTAAAATATTTAATCCATTTATATTTAAGATAATAATTGATATGTGTGTTCCTAGTTCCATTTTCTTATTTTGGATTTGTTTTTGGAGGTCTTTTTCCTTCTCTTCCTCTTTTTTTCTCTTCTGATTTAATGACTAACTTTAGTGTTTTGTTTGAATTCCTTTTTGGTTTTTGTTTGTGTGTCTGTTGATTTTCGGTTTGTGGTCACCATGATGTTGGGATATAGCAGTGTATATATAAACAAGATTGTTTAAAGTTGCTGGCCTTTTAATTTCAAATGTTTTTCCAATATTCTGCATATGTGCTTTTCTCACAGTTCTTGGTTTTGATACCATTATTTGTGTGCCAATGATTTCCTACCTTTACTTTATGTTTGCCTTTACTGGTGAGCTTTTCCATGCATAATTTTCTTGTTTCTAGTACTGACCTATTCTTTTTATCTTAGAGAAGTTCCTCTAGCCTTTGTCGCAAAGCTGATCTGGTGGTGCTTAATTCTCTCAGCTTTTGCTTGTCTGTAAAGCTTTTGATTTTTCTCTGTTGAATCAATGAGAGCCTTGCTGGGTATAATTCTTTAAGTGTTTGGTATAATTCATCAGTGAAACGATAACTTATGTAAATATTTTCCACCAAATGTGATGTCCACACTATCCTGCATGTTTGAAGTTAAAATGGTTAAGACTGACTCTTACTGGAAAACAATTCGACAACAAGAGAATCTCTTTACATACAAAAGAATGAAAGCTCAACAAGAAAGTTCATAAATTGGTGCATGGGGATGATCCAGAGAGATGATATGGGGTGGGAGGTGGGAGGGGGGATTCATGTTTGGGAACTCATGTACACCTGTGGTGGATTCATGTCAATGTATGGCAAAACCAATACAGTATTGTAAAGTAAAATAAAGTAAAAATAAAATTTTTTTTAAAAAACAGATGTTAGACTCCAGTATAGTCAAATCTTACTTGAGACATTTGCTTCATCTAAGCAGTTACTTATTCAAAGCTAATTTTTAGTTCACCAGGTTATAAATTCACCTTTTTTAAACATGATAGTCAGTTACTTGCAGATCCTATCTCAATGACTGATGTTCTGTAAGTCAAAGTGATTAGTTTTGTTTTGTTCTAATTAAAATTGATTCTCAGTAAGGAGAGACTTGTTTCCATTTTCATGTTTTTTTCTCTAAAGGAGAATTTTCGCACACCCACCCCGATTTCTTTTAAGTACCATCTTTCTTTAGCTTTGAGTCTACAGTGTATCTGTAGATTTCAAACTATGGATACCTTGTGTACTCCTTTAAATGTATGCATAAATGTTTTTCAATTTAAGAAACTTCTTCTCTTTTAGAGTCCTTATTGTTAACAGCATATCCCCAATATTTAGAGTTATTTGGATAATGAATACTAAATAGAAAAAGGTATATAATTTTGATGTTAGTTAACCTTTCTTTGATATTTATGTACAACCTGAAATGAAAAATCAGTATAGCAAGCTGTGATTTTTTTAACTATCGGTGGTTTTTTTAAGGCTTAATTACATCAGTGGTTGTTATTTCATCTCTATCAAAAAAAGATTCTTAACTTGTAGTCTACATTTTAAAATAGTAACCCTTGATTTTGTTTTGACATGGTTTAGATCAAATATTATTTGTGATATCAATTTCCTCCAGCCAGAGACCATCAGGAACACTCCCACAGTTGAACAAAGTTGGGCTCATTGGTTGTTGTATTGAGGAAGACAGTGCATCATGAGAATCTAGTGACAGAAGACAGAATCTAGGAGGCATCTCAGTGAGAGAGTATCAGGATCAGAGTTACAGGATATAAGCTTCTGTTTGGTGGTTTTGGGGGTAGGTTGAAGGAAGTATGGTTTTCCTATGGATTGGTTGCCCTCAGAAGGCAAGGAAAATTCTATGTTTATGATCTTAATAATTTTTGCCTATGAGATAGGCATCCTAAATGATAAATTTGGAGCTAGTAGAAAATACTGGAAAATAAATGCAGATTTATTTTTATAGCTAGAACATGATACATGGATCTAAGAGCAAAGACCTCTTTGTGAGTGTGGCAGGTATCTCACAGGGGAAACAAAGCTTTAGGACTACAGAGTATGAAACTTTGTCATTGGGTCAGCAGTTGGAAGGATGTGATATGGCTCCATACAATTGAGTGATGTTCTTTCTACTGAACCTTGAACTGTATTTAATCTCCAGGAGGTAGCCCAATAGCATCTATTCTTGCAGCCATGAATTGAATACCTTGCCACAAGCTATTAATATTTGTGATGATATATAAAATATCATCTAATTTTTGAATATTTTCCAAGTAGATGGCTGCTGCATTGCAGCAGAAAATCTTTAGTTCATACTTTTGAATACTAATTTCTCTGTTGATTGTATGTTTCATGCTCAGGAGCACTACTGACTATAATTACTGTTTTTCATACTCCAGTGCCACAATTTGGCCACTGGAACCCCTTTAGGTTGGCTCACTTTACTACAACCCCAGAACTTTTAAAAGCATCCTTGCTTTCTCTTAATCCAGATACAACTTTATTTTCTCTAACATATTACTAGAGTTTACTAAACATTTTCATTCAAACTCTACTAATAAATCTAACTGGTACATATGATACTAAGTATATATGTAATTGGAAGGCCACCAAATTCCAGAAAGGGCAATTTGTAATCAGTGAGTTTATCACAGTGTTGTCTTCATTTGATTGTGGTTAAAATTACTCTAATGCTTGAATTTCAATTATAAATACTGTCAATTTATCCTGTGCACGGGGATGACCCAGAGGGATATTGTGGGGAGGGAGGTGGGAGGGGGGGTTAATGTTTGGGATCACATGTACATCCATGGTGGATTCATGTCAATGTATGGCAAAACCAATACAGTATTGTAAAGTAAAATAAAGTAAAAATAAAAATTAAAAAAAAATACTGTCAATTTAGCTTCATCATTATCAATTTGGCTTTGGGAATGGTTGTTTATCTACCTTATAATGATAAGAGATACATGTTTACATCAACAATATTTTTATGTATAATTTTGCAATAACTAGATATCTTTACGATGTGTATATATTGAAGTTCAAACATGAATTTGTCAATCCCTCATTTATTGAGCAGCTGGACTCCTAAACTTCAAAAATATACAGGGACTCTAAAATTGTATTTAAAAACTCATAGTTTTTGGAACATTAATAAGTGATACATATTTTGCCAACAATAATTTTACTGAAAATTGTTTATTTCCCTATAATTATTTATTATGATGGTTATCATTTTTGGAATCATTACCATTTTTCCTTTAAAAAGTGGGAACAAGTAATAAAGATGAGTCATAGACTAAAAAAAAAACATTTAAATTGGTTTTAGTGATGTCTCCCTCAACTGAAAAATCATATTTGAAATGCCAGAATATATTGAGTGATTTTATCTTACAAAATATGCATATCACTTCCCTACTAGCAATGATATAGGGTAGGCACATGTGTTACAAAAATTTTCTGCCTGTATTGCTCTTCCCCACCTCACCTGTCTTTCCTACCTACCCAATCTTGACAAGCACCACTGTTCTTGGTCTCCAGCCTCTAAAGGTTATGAATGGATGATGCTTAGTGGGAGCAAAACTCAGCAATATGTGACATCTTTACAAGGAAGAGAAAGCCCATTGGCCATTTCTGCACCTTCAGGCCATAGGATTTTCAGAATTATATACCTGGTCTCACAGATCTACCTAAAGACTGTGAAGGTCTCTTTGATTGCTCTCTCTGATTCAGTGTCCTTCCTGTTAGATACTGCACTATGGATCAGTCACCATGGCAGAAAGAAATATCCCTGTGGCTGAGTGCTACTCAGAATTGTGTGACTAGAGGAAATATAGGGTGTTTTTTTTCCTCCTACTAGTTAGTTTGTAGGCGTATTGGTCTTCAAAACATGTAGACTGCCCTTTGGAATTTTATGTGTCCATATATTCAAGGTTACAATGGTATTGTCTCCCTTTTGTCCTGTAATATGAGCTCTTGGGCATAGAAACAATCATAACATCTCAGTGCTCTACACAAAAGTAGCATTTGATTCATTTTTTATCTATTAACCCCAGCTAGGCTTACTTACTCACATATCACTCATCTGTTGTTGGATTGGGTGGCTTGCTGAACTCAAGTGGATATTGTCATGTGTCTAAAGGTCAACAGGTCAGCTGGAGTTTGACTGATTAAGGATATGGTGTCTATGGTAGCTCCACTTCCCACTGTACGTCTGTGAATTGGCTATAAGTGTCTCTCATCTGTCTCCTCAGATCATTGAGGGTATAGCCCCTTTATTACAATGGCAGAGGCACAAAAGGCTTTTTAAGGCCTAGGATTAGAACTAACAGAACATGACTTGATTCTCTTTCTTTTGGACAAAGCAAATCATATGACCAAAGCCAAAGGGAGAGAAAATAAAATGCACCTCTTTAGAGGGAGGAGCTACCAAGTCATATATCAAAGGGCATGAATAGAGGAAGAAGAGACAGTGAAGAACTGGGACAATTACTGGCACCTACCACATACCTCTTGCATGTTCTGAGCGTGATATATGTAATACAAAAAGACCCATTAAGTCATAATTTCTACCCTGAATTGGAAGCCAGGATCTCAATGAGAAAGGAAAGACACTGAAATAATTAAAATCCCAGGGTTTTCTAGCAGCCAGACCAGAACTTGTATATCTGGTTTGTGTGTTAGTCACTTAGTTGTGTCCAAGTCTCTGTGACCCCGTGGACTATAGGCCACCAGGCTCCTCTGTCCATGGGATTTCCCAGGCAAGAATACTGAAGTGGGTAGCCATTCCCTTCTCCAGGGGCTCTTCCTGACCCAGGGATCAAACCTGGGTCTCCTGCATTGCAGGTGGATTCCTTACCATCTGAGCCACCAGGGAAGCCCTTATCTGTTTTAGTCCTTGCTAATCAGGTAACTTTGAGCAAGTTAATTTCTCTGAGGAATAGTTTTCCCAACTAAACAATAATAAATGTAATAACATGTGACTCTTACATTTCTTTTAAAATCAAATGAGATAATACTGAAAAGTTGTCTTTCCAAGCACAACTACATAAACTTAGTAAGAGTTCAAAGTACCATATCTATAATTCTCTTTCTCTCTTTATTTATTCATCTTTTCCTCTTATTTTCTTCTCCTCTGCCACTCTCATTTTTCCCCTTTTCCAACTCTTTCATTAGCATTTATTTCCTGGCTATTATGTCCATTCTTTGACCAGCTCATTTTAGATAAAATATATTCATCAAGATCTCATTAAGCCTTTTCCTCCAATTTTATTTTTATATAACTGACATACCTCATTGTATAAGTTTAAGGTGTATAGCATAATGGTTTGGCTTACATATGTTGTGAAATGATTACTGCAATTTAAAAACTTGCCTTAAAATTGAACCATCCTTGCATCCCAAGGATAAATCACATTTGACCATGGAGAATGATCCTTTAATGTGTTTCTGAGTTCAATTTGCTTATATTTCATTGAGAGTTTTGGTATCTGTTTCATCAGGGATATGGTCTGTAGTTATCTTTACTGGTAGCATCTTTTTCTGGCTTTCATATCAGGATAATGTTGGCTTTATAAATGTTTGAAAGTGTTCCTTCCTCTTTGATACATGGCAAGAGTTTGAGAAGAATTGGTGTTAATTCTGCTTTCAATGTTTAGTAATATCCCCCCTGTCAAGCCATCTGGTCCTGAGTTTTTCTTCATTAAGTCAGTAGTCAGAAATCTTCCAAGCCTCTTACAAGTGACTTGTCTATTCAGACTTTATATTTCTTCTTGGTTCAGTCTTTGTAGGTTATATATTTGTAAGAATTTTTCAATTTCTCTAGGTTGTCCAGATGGTTAATGTATATTTGTTCATAGCAGCTTCTTAGAATTCTTTTTAGTTCTGTGGTATCAGTTGTAATGTCTCCTTTTTCATGTATTTTATTGACTCAGGTCTCCCTCTTTTTCCTTTGGTTAGTCTAGCCAAAGTTTTCTCAATTTTGTTTATTTTGTTCAAACAATCAGCTTTTAGCTTGGTAATCATTTCTGTTGTTTTTATGTGTTCTATTCAATTATGTTGTAATCTTTATTGTTTCCTTCCTTCTGCAAAATTTGGGCTCAGTTTTTTCTTCTTTCTGTTTCCCTAAGATGTCAAGTTAAAGTGTTTATTTAGAATCTTTTTTGCTTCTTAATGTAGGTGCTTGTTGTTATGAACTTACCACTTAGGACTGTAAAATAAATAGCTGTGAAAAGAAGAGAAGCAAAAAGAAAAGGAGAAAAGGAAAGATATAAGCATCTGAATGCAGAGTTCCAAAGAATAGCAAGGAGAGATAAGAAAGCCTTCCTCAGCGACCAATGCAAAGAAATAGAGGAAAAGAACAGAATGGGAAAGACTAGAGATCTCTTCAAGAAAATTAGAGATACCAAGGGAACATTTCATGCAAAGATGGACTCGATAAAGGACAGAAATGGTCTGGACCTAACAGAAGCAGAAGATATTACGAAGAGGTGGCAAGAATACACAGAAGAACTGTACAAAAAAGATCTTCACGACCCAGATAATCACGATGGTGTGATCACTCGCCTAGAGCCAGACATCCTGGAATGTGAAGTCAAGTGGGCCTTAGAAAGCATCACTACGAACAAAGCTAGTGGAGGTGATGGAATTCCAGTTGAGCTATTTCAAATCCTGAAAGATGATGCTGTGAAAGTGCTGCACTCAATATGCCAGCAAATTTGGAAAAAACAGCAGTGGCCACAGGACTGGAAAAGGTCTGTTTTCATTCCCATCCCAAAGAAAGGCAATGCCAAAGAATGCTCAAACTACCACACAATTGCACTCATCTCACACACTAGTAAAGTAATGCTCAAAATTCTCCAAGCCAGACTTCAACATTACGTGAACCGTGAACTTCCAGATGTTAAAGCTGGTTTTAGGAAAGGCAGAGGAACCAGAGATCAAATTGCCAACATCTGCTGGATCATCGAAAAAGCAAGAGAGTTCCAGAGAAACATCTATTTCTGCTTTATTGACTATGCCAAAGCTTTTGACTGTGTGGATCACAAGAAACTGTGGAAAATTCTGAAAGAGATGGTAATACCAGACCACCTGACCTGGCTCTTGAGAAACCTATATGCAGGTCCGGAAGCAACAGTTAGAACTGGACATGGAACAACAGACTGGTTCCAAATAGGAAAAGGAGTACGTCAAGGCTGTATATTGTCACCCTGCTTATTTAACTTCTATGCAGAGTACATCATGAGAAATGCTGGGCTGGAAGAAGCACAAGCTGGAATCAAGATTTCTGGGACAAATATCAATAACCTCAGATATGCAGATGACACCACCCTTATGGCAGAAAGTGAAGAGGAACTAAAAAGCCTCTTGATGAAAGTGAAAGAGGAGAGTGAAAAAGTTGGCTTAAAACTCAACATTCAGAAAACTGAGATCATGGCATCTGGTCCCATCACTTCATGGGAAATCGATGGGGAAACAGTGGAAAGAGTGGCAGACTTTATTTTGGGGGGCTCCAAAATCACTGCAGATGGTGATTGCAGCCATGAAATTAAAAGACGCTTACACCTTGGTAGGAAAATTATGACCAACCTAAATAGCATATTCAAAAACAGAGACATAACTATGCCAACAAAGGTCCGTCTAGTCAAGGCTATGGTTTTTCCAGTGGTCATGTATAGATGTGAGAGTTGGACTGTGAAGAAAGCTGAGCACCAAAGAATTGATGCTTTTGAACTGTGGTGTTGGAGAAGACTCTTGAGGGTCCCTTGGACTGCAAGGAGATCTAACCAGTCCATCCTGAAGGAGATCAGCCCTGGGTGTTCATTGGAAGGAATGATGCTAAAGCTGAAATTCCAATACTTTGGCCACCTCATGCGACGAGTTGACTCATTGGAAAAGACTCTGATGCTGGGAGGGATTGGAGGCAGGAGGAGAAGGGGATGACAGAGGATGAGATGGCTGGATGGCATCACTGACTCGATGGACATGAGTCTGAGTGAACTCCAGGAATTGGTGATGGACAGGGAGGCCTGGTGTGCTGCGATTCATGGGGTCGCAGAGTCGGACACGACTGAGCGACTGAACTGAACTGAACTTAGGACTGATTTTGCTGTATCTCGTAAGTTTTGGTATGTTGTTTTTCCGTTTTTATTTGTCTCAAGATACTTCCACCTTTCTGTTCTCCTTCTGGAACATAAAAGTAATGCAAATATTGTTTTCTTTTTGTGTGCCCCATAAGTCCCATAGACCTTCTTAATTTGTTTTCATTCTTCTTTTCTTTTTTCTTCCATAACTGGGTAATTGCAAATGTTCTCTTTTAGGTCACTGATTCTTTCTTCTTAGTGGTCAAGTCTACTTTTGAAGCTCTCTGTTAAATTTTTCAGTTCACTTATTGTATTTTTCAGCTCTAGGATTTCTGTAGTTATTATTTTTTATCATTTCTGTTTCTCTATTGAACCGCAGTCTATGTTTTTCTAATTTCATTTAATTTTCTATATGTGTGTTCTTATAGTTTCTTTCTTTAAGGTGATTATTCTGATTCTTTGTCTGATAGTTCATAGATCTCCATTTCTTTAGAGTCAGTTATTAGAGCTTTATTAGTTTCCTTTGGTATCATCATAGTTACCTGATTATTCATGATCCTTCATTCTTTATATTAGTATCTGCATCTTTGGATAAGTAGCCTCCTCCTTCAGGCTTCACAGGTTTGTCTTGGCAGAGATAATTCTTCACCAGCTGGCTCAGTTTGAGTTTCTGGACATGGCTGCTGGTAATGCCCTTGGGTGGGTGGGGCCAGCTATTATGGTCTATTTTAGGAAGAGGCCCCTTTTCAAGCTTTGTGGTGGAGTGGGGCAGGCGGGGGGCGGGGGGTTGCCACTGGCTGAGAACAGCTAGGTAGGACTGAAAGTTCCCTAAGTGAGGCTTTAAGATGGGCTGTACTGATGCCTGGATTCTCTAGTTAGGCTTACTAGACATTCAGGATTAAGTATTACACTCAGCAAAAGGTGTGACTATGAATTAGCTTCCCTGCCCTGGCAAGGCAGCAGGCTAGGACTTGCTTAGAGAAGCAGCTCCAAGGCCACCATGGTTCTTCGTTTGTGGTCTTGACACTTAGCTGATTCACGCCCCAAATTCCTTGACCAAACAGGGCCACTGACTTTGCTCTCAAAGTTATCAGCTCTATCACCTCCTCTCAGCTTGAGTATTTCTGGATTATTCAGTCTATAACCCTTCTCGTCAGCCCTTCATGTCAGATGGGGGTGAGGGGCCATGCTCCACTGCAGGTCGAGCTATGACTCATCTCTTCTGCCTGAGAGTGAGCAGACCATGCTCCAGGGCTGGCAAAACTCCTCCTTTGAGAGCCCAAATCAGGTAGACCTGTGCCACACTAAGTTCCCTGATCAGACTGCACGAACTTGGTTCTGAAGATGAGTAAAGTCATTGGTTGGGACTACTAGTTGGGCTCTGCATGTAGAAACTCAGTCTTCCAAACTGCTCCCCCATTCTGTGTCATGATGAGATTCCCCATAGTTGAGTCCCTCAGATTTCCTTATGATCCCCTTCATCAAAATCTGAGTTCTGGGGCTCCCATTAAGTGACCCACGATGCTTGGAGGCTAGATATCACCTCTGGCCTCTTTTCCCACTGGAGGAACCAGCGGCTCAGGGGAGACCTCCCCAAGCAATACTGTGCTGGCCTGGGGGAGGTGCAGAGTGGTCAGTGTGCAGCCACTCGCCTTGCCTTTCTCACATACTCTGCCTTGGTCTCAGCCTCACTCTCGCATTCTAGCATTCCTTCACTGATATCTGTGAGTTATTGTTCTTATAAGGAGGGGGCTAAGTCAGGAACGACTTGGCACTATCTTGGTGATATCACATTCCAAATTATTTTTCTGAAAAAGACACTTTTCAAAAGAGAACTAAAAAGTAATTTCCTAACTTTGGCCCCTGAGTCTGAAAAATACCTCTCACACAAAACTAAATATAAAGCAGTTCTCTCAAAGCTATGGGAAAAAAAAAAAAGTCACGAGGTCTCTAAGTTCAACATAGCTTACATTTTGCCGTGAAAGAAATATTGATTTTCTGTATTCCCAACCACGACCTTGCATTTGTGGTAACCATGGCAACTGCCTACACTGGGAGGCCTAGGAAAGCCAACATGGCAGATTCATATTAACTTAGCTGGAGGAAATGACAAGGGTGGGGTGTAATCAGCATAACTATTTCTGTCCCTTGACTATCTAGTTTTTAATAATCTCTAAGGCCTTCCTTGACATCTTCCTCTGATCCAGAGGTTCTCAAGCTTGGCTGCAAATTAGAATCTCCTGGGTAACTTTTAAAAACTCCAAGGGCCCATCTACAGAGATACTGATTTAATGTCCATGGAATGTAGACATCTATATTTTTAAAAATCCCCCAGATGGTTCTAATGTGCAGCTGGGTGTGGAGAACACTGTTATAAACTAATATATATCTCCTCATTTGTGATATAAGCAGAGATAAACTGCCCAAAGTTAATCATAACAGTCCCCTCAACTGGCTAAGCAGTATAACTGCATCAGAGAACCTAAGAATATTGGAAATAGATAATAGGGAAAGCGAAAGGGGCATTAGGAGGAGTAGGACTAGTAGGAAACATATCAAACTAAAAGTAGGTTGAACCCATACCTTGGAAACACACCAGTGGGGGCAGTTTGCTGTTCTAGAAGGAGGATTATACAGGGACTCAGACCCTTGACTCTGGCCTTAACGCAAGCAGAAATACTTGCATAAGCCAGTCACTGCCCTTCTCTGGACCTATTTACCTAGTCTACAAAATAAGAGGACTTGGTGCATTGATTTCTAATTTCCCTCCTCTTCTCAAGTTCCATGGTTTCTAAAATATAGAATGATTAAAACATGCTATGCCAGGGCCCCTCCTCAGACCGGCTAAATCAGAACTTCCAGGAGTGGAGTGTGCATTTTTTTTAATGCTTCCAAATGATACTAATATTCAGCTAGAGTTACTAACAGTTGGACTTAAAGAGCCTGCTCTGGTACAGTTTTATGTGGGAAGGAAAAAAAAAAGAGAGAATAAATCTTTCAAGAAAAAAATGGGATAAAAATCAGTAATACTTTTATAGGTTAATTAAAAACTCATATTACCTTTTCCATCTCTTTTTTATTTTTTTCATTTTTACCATAGTCTTAGATCATGCTTCAGCATCTGCTTTCCCTCTTCTCTTTTAAACCTGCCTTACTCAGACATTTCATTACCAATGAATATTTCATTTGGAGAATTGAGAAAGTGATCAAAAGCAGTATTACTTGCGAAATGGAACTTACAAGATCTACTGCCAAGAGGGATGTCACCAAAACAGTAATAGAATATATTTTATTTCCATTTTTGCAGCTGTGAAAATGTGTGCTTTCAGTAAATGTACGTTAAAGGTAATTCACTGTAAAAATGTCAGCATCTGTAAAAATCAAAAAGAATACAGGCAAATAGACTACATTTAAATGTAGTCACAGAGAGGTGAAAGCCATCAATTTTATTATAGAAAGTGGTTCAGAGCATGGTAGCTTAGCACCGCCCCGCCCCCACAAAAAAAAAAAAAACTGGGCAAAAGGGCAGTTATTGCTGTTGTCCAGTCACTCGATCGTGTCCGACTCTTTGTGACCCCATGGACGGCAGCACGCCAGGCTTCCCTGTCTTTCACTGTCTCCTGGAGTTTGCTCAAACTCATGTCCATTGAGTCAACGATGCCATCCAACCATCTCATTCTCGGTTGCCTCCTTCTCCCCTCATTCTTTCCCAGCATCAGGGTCTGGGAAGAAGACTCTTCGCATTAGGTGACCAAAGTATTGGAGCTTCGGCTTCAGCATCAGTCCTTCCAATGAATATTCAGGGTTAATTTCCTTTAGGAATGACTAGTTTGATCTCCTTGCTGTCCAAGGGACTGTGAAGAGTCTTCTCCAGCACCACAGTTCAAAAGCATCAGTTCTTCAGTGCTCAGCTTTCTTTATGGTCCAGCTCTCACATCCATACATGACTACTGGAAAAATCATAGCTTTGACTAATTGGACCTTTGTTGGCAAAGTGATGTAATAAGTTGTCTAGATTTGTCATAGCTTTTCTTCCAAGGAGCAAGCATATTTTAATTTCATGGCTGCAGTCACCATCTGCAGTGATTTTGGAGCCTCCCCAAAATAAATTCTGTCCCTGTTTCCCCATCTATTTGCCATGAAGTAATGGCATGATCTTAGTTTTTTGAATGTTGAGTTTTAAGCCAGCTTTTTCACTCTTCTCTTACACCTTCATCAAGAGGCTCTTTAGTTCCTCTTCACTTTCTGCCATTAGGGTTACATCATCTGCATATCTGAGGTTATTGATATTTCTCCCAACAATCTTGATTCTGGCTTGAGCTTCATCCAGCCCAGCATTTCACATGTTGTACTCTGCATATAAGTTAAATAAGCAGGGTGACAATATACAGCCTTGACGTACTCCTTTCCTGATTTGGAACCAGTCTGTTGTTCCATGTCCAGTTCTAACTGTTGCTTCTTTACCTGCATACAGATTTGTCAGGAGGTAGTCCCATCTCTTTAAGAATTTTCTGTAGTTTTTTGTGATCCACACAATCAAAGGCTTTAGCGTAGTCAATTAAGCAGAAGTAGATGTTTTACTGGAATTCCCGTCAGTGTCTGATGGGGGAAAAAAAAAAAAGAATCTTTTCCAGATGTACTGCATTCACCCCCAACATCTTCCTGAAGTCTTCAGCATTTCCCCCCCTTTTTTAGAAGCAGTTGGAAGAGTTTACTCCCAGAAATTGCATCTCTCAGAAGTCCTATCTACATCTCTGAATATCCCAAACAATAGTTGCTAACCACATGCACCTATAAAAATTTAAATTAACTAAAATTTGAAATTTAGTTCTTCTGTCACATTAGCTACATTTCACATGCTTAATAACTACATGTGGGTATTGGCTACCATATTGGATTGTGAAGAATATTTTCATCATCACAGCAAGTCATGTTGGACTGGGCTTCACTAGCGTCTTAGAAGTACAAAAGTTAAACTTACGTGCTAAGTAATTTCCTGTTCTTTTGCTAGCCCTATGAACATAAAGATTAATTCTGAGTCTCAGTTTTCTCCTCTTATAAATGGATATAAAAATAATGTTTGACTCTAAACAAAAGGGTTATAGAATTGTTTAAGTGTCCTATGGAGCATTATTCTAAATAAAAACGCCTTACACGTAAAAAAACAGCTGTGTTGTAACTCATAATGTGGGAGTGAAGAACAGAGCCTAAGGTGTGATATTCAGAAGGATTACCAGTGTTTCTCAGTATATACTCTATGAACCACTTAGTTTGGACTCCCACCACCACCACCTACCTCCCCCATTGCTTGGTAAAGATACAGATTTCTGTGCCTTATTCCAGACTTACTGAATCAGAATTTTTGGAGTAGAATCCATAACTGAGCATTTTAACAAAACCCTGGTGATGCATGCAATTTGACAAAATGCCTTTTTGGAAAAAAAAATAATTTCTTATCCTCCCTAGCACCCCCACTTTGTGTTTACATTTTAACTTGACTGGTTTAATTTCTCACTCCTTTGGTCATTAGGTTATATGCAAACCCATTTGCAAAGTCAACGGTCTCTCCAACAGTGAGATTACACCTATGATCCTGCAGAGTGAAACTGCAGTGTATTCCATACTCCCTTTTCCTTTGACTGGGCAGTACCATTGGGTTTTAGTAATTTTATTTAGCATATCTTGCATAAATTGCTCATTTGGGGCTAGCCAAATGATTACCTAGAAAATATTTCGCACCGTTTCTGAAAGAAGCTGTTTCAATTGCAAACAGCAGGAAAACACAGCCATTAAAAGAGAAAGAATGCCTATGTTTTTACAGCAAAATAATTAGAAGCCATTACTGGCGCCATTTAGATTTCAGTACACCATCTATCTTACTTTCAATGAGAAACAGTGTGCCCAAATAGGAAAACTCTGGTTAAACGTGAGTGCATTTGACTGCACTGTTTTAACCCCATTGATAACATAGTCTATGCAGTTTTCTTTTAAGTACAGCTTTGTTGACTGATACTAGTTTTTGAGGTAAAAAGCTGGGTACCGATTTTATGAATTTATATCCATTTTTATCTATCCTGGTAGTAGAATCTGAAAGATGAATTTTTTAGCTTTAATCTCCAAACTTCTACATGATATTCAGATCATTGCACAGCTTTCCTAGTGAGTGGCTGTCCATCTCTCCATTCCCTCCAAAGGAAGTTCTCCCCACTCTGGGACAGCGCTTACTCATACAAACTTTGTGCATCTTTTATCATCTTGGTCTAGTTCTGCCCTCTTGGATCACAAGGAATAGACCTAATTCTTCTTTATGTGACAAGTTTTCCCAGAGTGGAAAATTACTAGAGTTTCCCCTTGTCATCTCCATTGCATATTCAGAAATATTTTCATTTAACGTACATATTCTGGCTTTTAGCTAATAGTGATGAAAATAGAACAAATCATTAACAGTTTCTTCTACTTCACAACAATTCCCCATATTATACTTCTTAATTTAGACAATGAAGGGTTGACAATTTGTAGTTGCCAATTCACAGAGACATAACCTAAACTGCAACAGAGATTATCTTGACTAAAAGAGATTATTAAGAAAATATATCCATTTCATTTAAACTTCAATGTTCTATCTACTGAATCTCTTCTGTTAAAAGCTCAAAGTTTACTCACTGAATCAGCTTATTTATTAAATGCCCAACTGCTACTGTAGGGGCACAATCATGAGTTAGAAGCTTAAGATCTAGAATAACATTTAGACTCCTATTAGAATAAAAACCTTAAGCATGACCCTTTCACAAGTCATCACTGGAAAGTGGGGCCACAGGCAATGGTGGGTGAGGGTTTGGGGGTGGAAGCAGCAGAAAGACCACTAACTTAGTTTTGAGAGATGGAAAATCTACCAATCCAGCTCTGCCTAGGAAGCATCATTTAGCCTGATTCTGCTGTATTTTGTATGTTCTACCTGCCTTGTCAATTTGCATATATTATGTTTTGTTTTAATCGGTTGAGATACTTGTCAAATGACTTTCTGCTAAAGAGAATGAAGCACAGCTTACTAAACACAAACACAATCTGTTTTCACTATATGTTTAGTTTACAAAGTGCTCCTCAAAAATTATATCCTTAAATATTTTCAAAGATTTGGGAACTCTTACTTGATTTGTGAAGAAAGAAATTATGACTGGGATGAGATAGGCATTCAATGCAGAAATTATTACAGTGAGCTTTATCATTATCTACCATGTAGCCATTTCCAAGTTGTTTTGTTAGTGTCTGAAGAAATTTTTTTTCACCAAAAGTTATATCTGCTATCTACTTTGTAGATTCTAAAGCTAATTTGATAGATTATATCTCCTTCTCTTTAACAGCCTTAAATTTTTTCACGATAGATAAGCTTTTGCCAATTTCCAATCTTTGCCAAACTGATCAAGTAACTGATTTTATGACTTGCCTCATGGAGCTCGTTTCCAATTTGACATTTTTCCTCCTACTATTTTAAGTTATTTTTCGTTGTTACTTCATTGATTTATGCATTCCCATCCTTCTGTTTTCTTGTTATCTTAGTATTTCTTAAGCATATTGGAATTATTAATAATAAAGTAATTAATAGAATGATAAAATAGCAAAATGTTATAATACACAGAGAAAGATCCCCAAAGGTTGCTTAGATACTAGAAGGTAGCTTTGCTCTCTAAAAAGATCAAATAGATCCATATGATAATTGCTAAATAGAATGACAGATTTTAGATAGAAAAATATTTTGTTCGTTTTTGGAACCATTTTAATGAAGAATAAAAGTCATTGAAATATCAATCCCTAGAAATAATTAAAATTCCTCTATAGCAACTCAGAAACTAAAATTTCCTAAATACTGTTTTAAAAGTAGCTGCTGAAATGTGAATATCAGAAGGAAAATAAAAAGATCTCTTGAATCAGTAGCTTGATCCCCTTCTGTGCAAGTTCCCTTTTCCCAGAAATATACTTTGTACTGTTTTGTAGTTGAGTTTTAAGTGTCTCAAGAGGTGGTGGTTCTGGCACTTCCTTGGCAGCATATTTCACAGTCTAATAATCTTAATAGCTTTAATACTCTAGAATGTATTTAATCCAGTCTTATTTGTTTGTATAGGCTAAAATTTTCCAAGGGCCTCTCATTGCCCTAACAATAGGAATTTTTAAATAGTTTCATCACTTTTTAATTGCTTAAACTTTTACTTTTTATTTTCAGTGTTTAAAATAAAAGATTTGGAAAGAGCATTTTAGTTTGTTCTGTGAAGGCCTTGAATGGTTATAACCAGGATCACTTTCAACATGCTTTCTCAGCTTAATCCTACAGCTTTCTCCTTTTGTCCCTTCTCATCAAATTAAATGAGTTCTGAGTCTTTATTTAGGTGCATGTGTGCTAGATCATTTCAGTTATGTCCAACTCTTTGTGACCCCATGAACTGTAGCCTGCCAGGCTTCCCTGTCCATGGGATTTTCCAGGCAAGAATACTGCAGTAGGTTGCCATGCCCTCCTCCAAGGGATCCTCCTGACCCAGGGTTCAAGCCTGCATCACTTACGTCTCCTGCATTGGTAGGTGGGATCTTTACCATTAATACCACCTGGGAAGCCCCTCTTATTTAGGTAGCAATAATTTCAATAGTTTAAATTGAATTTACAATTTAATTTACCTATAATTTACTCCATGTTTACTGCATGATGAGCTATGCACTTTACCAAAGTTTCTCGATCTTGGCACTACTGACATTTGGGGTTGGATAATTCCTGGTTATAGGGGACTATCCACTGTAAGATGTTGAATAGCATCCCTAGGTCCTACCAACTAGATGCCAGTAGTATCCCCAAGTTGTAACAACCAACAGTGTCCCCAGTGTTCCCGAAGGAGCAAAACTGCTCCTGAGAACCATTGACTTACGTGGTCTCATTTAGCCCCTACAAAACCCTTGTAAAACAAATGTTATTATAATTTTATAGCTAAAGAAAATAAGGCTAAAGGAGGATAAGTAATTTATCTAGAATCACACAGCTAGCAAGTGGAAAAGTCAAGATTTGAACTCCACTTCTGACTTCAGAGCTAATGATTTTCCTCCTGTCAATACTAAGTTACCTCAATAATATATTCACAGTGTTAGTTTTGCTTTAATATTTTTATCACATTTGAGTTGAGTGGCATTTCTTTTTCTTCACTTTTCCTCACACTTTTTCTTCACATTTATTTCATTTGAACTGTTAAATCTCCTTCCTTAGAGGAAAATAACTCCCTCAACTTTTGTGTAAATATCTTTTTTTGTATTATTATCAATCCATACTTTATCATTGTCTTTTTTGAAGCCAGGATATCTTATCTGATTTAATCAAGATCTCATTTTGTTTTAATCTCATCTTCTAAAGAATATGGGATCACTCTAAGCTTGCCTAAACCACACATTTCATTATTCTTTCCACTATTATATCAATAAAATATTTGCTATTCTAGATAGCATACTCCCTTACATGTCTCTTCCTAAAACACGTTTCTTTCTATTTGGATTTTTGCCAGTTTATAATGCACTGATTCCATCTATAATTCATAGTATTCTGACTATCCAGAAAGATAAGATCAGGTGTTGAGGAGAAGCAGAGGCAAAGGATAATGAACAGGTAAGCAGTGTGTTAGAAGCAGCAGCATCCAAAGAAAGAGCCTATTCCTTCATCTCCTAGAGGCATATATATGCCTTAGGAAAAGCATCAAAACACCAGACTGCAGTTTGAACTCAACCTTAGTCAACATAAATGAAGAGTATGAAATACAGTTGACCTTTGCACAACACAGAGTTTAGGAGTGCCAACCCCCTACACAGTCACAAATCTTTGTATTGCTATCTCTGCTTCAAAAAGAAAGGAATTAACTGATAAATGACTCACCAAGGGCAGGAAGCTGAAAGAGTTTGGATAGCATCAGGACTCAAACCATAATTCTTTTGATTCCATATGTTATGATCTCTAATCAAACACAAAATTTTCCCTGAACTTAAAGATCTGTAAAATGGAAAAGTTTTATTGAAAAAACATACTTCCATATATTGTGATCTCTAATCAAACACAAAATTTTCCCTGAACTTAAAGATTTGTGAAATGGAGATATTTTATTGAAAAAACATACATATAAGTGGAGCCTCACAGTTCAAACCTGTGTTATTCAAGGGTCAACTGTATATGGTTTAAACTTAGCCTTGAGACCCTTGTTTATACTTATTAGCTGCAGTGAAAACCCTGATTTACATTTTAAGAGTTCAGCAATGGTTTCAGAGGAAAAGGAGGACATCTTTTTAAATGTAGCATTCTAGGCCCTACAGAAAAAGCTAAGCTGACCAAAAAAATAGACTCATTTTTTTCCCCTTTAGTGACTATAATCACATTTTCTTGAGATCAGCACTCCAGATATAACAGAATGAGATTCAGAGGTTGTGGAGAATGTCAAATAAGCCAAAGAACAAAGTTACAGCTGTGGACCATGAAGTACTGAGAGACATATACTGAATATATTTCTTAAGGGTGACCAAAGTAATGAATTTGTAAGATGTTTGGCTAAGTTGAATGTGAAACCCAACTCTCATATGGAACAGAGTTCATTCAAACACTGGTGGTGTGAGTCTGTGGCAGAGGTTTCATGAACACTTTTCTCTGACCAGCTGCAAGCTATGAAATAATTGAATTACTGATCAGATATTTTGTAAACAACCTGTGAGGTGATTGAATTCAGTCTGTTTCCTTTTCCTAGTTTGCATGTGTAAGCACATGAAAGTAACTTGAACAAATGAATGGTCTGTGCTAAAATGACATATGTCCTAGTGGCATCTCTCTACTTAGGAGAAAATTAGGGACTGGGAAAGGTAGGTTGACGTTGGACCCTTAAAAGTTTCTATTTACAGCTTTACTGTGCTTATCAAGTGGGACTTCCCTGGTGGCTCAGAGGTTAAAGTGTCTGCCTGCATTGCAGGAGACCTGGGTTCGATCCCTGGGTCGGGAAGATCCCCTGGAGAAGGAAATGACAACCCACTCCAGTATTCTTGCCTGGAGAATCCCATGGATGGAGGAGCCTGGTGGACTATAGTCCATGGGGTCGCAAAGAGTCAGACACGACTGAGCAACTTCACTCACTCACTCACTCACTCATGCTTATCAAAAGAACATACGTTTTTTTAAATATATACTTTTATTTATTTTTAGCTGTGTTGGGTCTTTGTCGCTGTGCAGGCTTTTTCTCTTGTGGTGGAGAGCGCAGGCTCCTCTCTGCTTGTGGTGTGTGTGCTTCTCACTGTGGTGGCTTCTCTTGCTGCAGAGCATGGGCTCTAGGGCACATGGACTTCAGAAGTTGAGGCTCTAGAGCACAGGCTCAATAGCTGCGGTGTACAGGCTCAGCTGCTCTGTTGCATGTGGGATCTTCCCGGATCAGAGCTCAAACTCATGGCTCCTGCATTGGCAAGCAGATTCTCTACCGCTGAGCCACCAGAGAAGTGAAGTGAAGAAGTGAAGTGAAGCCACTCATCTGTGTCCGACTCTTTGCAACCCCATGGGCTGTAGCCTACCAGGCTCCTCCATCCAAGGGATTTTCCAGGCAAGAATACTGGAGTGGGTTGCCATTTCCTTCTCCAGGATATCTTCCTGATCCACGGATTGAACCCAGGTCTCCCGCATTGTAGGTAGACGCTTTACCGTCTGAGCCACCTAATGCAAATGAAGTATCTTACCCAGTCAGAAACACCCACAAACTTAGAAAACCAACTTATGATTATCAAAAAGATGTTAGGGATGAGGGATAAATGAGGAGTTTGCTAATAACATATACATATTGGGGCGTGCTTAATCGCTCAGTCATGTCCAACTATGAGACACCATCAAGTGTAGCCCACCAGGCTCCTCTGTCCATGGGGGTTTTCCAGGCAAGAAAAGTGGAGTGGGTTGTCATTCCCTCCTTCAGGGGATCTTCCTGACCCAGAGACCGAAGCCGCGTCTCTTGCATCTTCTGCATTGGCAGGCAAGTTCTTTACCACTAGCACACAACAGAAGCCCCTCAAAAGAGCATACCTTTGTTTAAAAGACTCAGGAGGGTTGAGGAAATAGCCTTGTGTACGTTGTTTAATGATACATCAAAGCCCAGTGTTGAAAATGCCATGGAAAACATCTGGTTGAAACTGAAACAAAAGTGAAAATTTCCCAAATAGTTAAATACATGTGAAGTTGGAAAAGCAAAATACCAAATATTCTGGTTTTAAACTCAAGTTTTGCACCTATTTTGCTGAAAGATGCCAGGGAGATACTGACTTTAGCTCCGCTAAGTATCCAATGAACAAATCTTGTTTCCAAAATAGTAGATATGTCACATAACTTCCAGAAATCCCTGTGACTGCATAAAAATACCCTGAGAAAGATGAGATGCTTGCAAGTGAGTTCTTTTAAAATTCAGATGGTTTCACAGTTTTCACAAACACTGACGAATATTAAACATCAGAGATGTGATCATTCTATGTGTTGTTTAATTACCAGAATTCTCATATTCAAGGGGGCTCCTTTTTGGATTATGACTGAAGAAGGTAAGGACATAAATAAAATCAGGTGACTTACTTGGACGATACAAATTGGACACTCTCTGTACCTCTGTCTTAGCAAATAGCGCTTGTCTTAAGTTGTGTTCTCCCAACAGCAAACCCAGAGCAGGGATTTAAATGCACATAGTTTATTTGGGAGGTAGTTCCAGCAATTACAGAGCAGGAAAGGACGACATAGGATAGACAAGGGAAAGAAGCCAGTATGGACA
Source organism: Capra hircus (assembly GCF_001704415.2). Classification (NCBI taxonomy): domain Eukaryota; kingdom Metazoa; phylum Chordata; class Mammalia; order Artiodactyla; family Bovidae; genus Capra; species Capra hircus. The sequence continues at coordinate 47,565,553 of NW_017189516.1, forward strand.
GCATTGTGATCGGGTTCCCACTGAGGGCAACTGGGCCACAATCCCACTGAGAAATTTCGGGAGACAGTGGAGAAGACACCTCTGAGCTGATCCACCCAAGAGCCAAGGGGACTCATGGTATATTTCTTTCACTTCTGATTGTCATTTATAGATGGACAACTGCTCCCAAAGGCAAAAGTCCCCAGAGTGGGCCTGCCCTGTGCATAGCTTGAGCAAGCTCCTGGGGCTGGAGACTGCCCTCTGGTAGAGAGACACAGAAGCTTGTAGTAAGATGCCCTTGACTCTTGAGTGGGACACTGATTGCATCTGTGATGGCACTGTTATTGCTTAAAATATCAACCTGAAGTCCCCTAAATGAAAAATTCAAATAGGTCAGAGTTTGGGATCAGACCTGTGAAATCCAAGTTCTAATAACTGCCTTAAAAAAATAAGGAAACCAATATTTTCCTGATATTTCTCAAAACTATTGCTAACCCAAGAAAATCTATGGAACCCTTGTAAATAGGTTCCCTCCCCATTTTTCCAGCCAAGGCTGTTGTATGCTAGCTCAGTTTAAACAGAAAAACTCATTGGCTCTGACTTGCTTTTGTCAATTTGCTGATGGCCTGGGGTGCTTCTTTTACACACACTTTATAACTGAAAGAGTGGTCCTTGGAGATGAGTCTTGACAATCATTTTAATTAGCAGCAAGTTGAAGACTATCTTTTCTTTCTCCCCCCAGTAACCTTAATGAACCAAGAGATAAGCTTAAAAAGTTTTGCCCCAAAGGTTTCTCATCTGGCAACTGATCAAAATGTGCAGAGGCAAAATATTAGACAACTATTTCCTATTCAGGCAGATTTTTTAAAGCTAAGAGGTGAAGAAAGGTCCAAGATTACTAGAATCGTTTATAAGTTGTTGTCAGCACTCTTTGTTCTACTCTGAAACTACAAAGACTCTAGGAAAAAAAAATTCATATGCATCACAAAGATAAACTTTTTAAAAAATGTTCTTTACTCCCTGAAGAGCTTATCTGTTCCCAACTATCCTTAATAACTACCCTTAATCTTTTCTAGTCTCACAGTTGAGGAAATCCTTAAATATGCAGTTAAAACTGAACAAAACCAGAACCATAAAGCACAAGAGAGTAAGACAAAATATTCACTCACATCTGTACACTTTTGCTATATTTTCCTTTTAGATGAAGTTTATAAGGTCCATTTCCATTTTGATCAGACCCTATTTTGATTTTTTTTAGGATGATGGTTTGGATTTTTTTTTTCTTTTTTTTTTTAGGACAACGGTTTTCTCTCTTGCTTTCTTTCACTTTCTTTGAGCCAGTCTTAGGCCAACTGTTAGAACAGGTTCAGATGCTTCAAGAAAATGCTTCATTATATGTCAGTACATTCTCATTCTTCTTTAAACTTGTCTAAGCACCTGTACCCTGAGTGAGGCAATACTGGGAAGAGATAGTAAGGGGAAGACCTCAAAGGAAGAAGAGAGCTCTACCAACTGAGCCCTTTGTTGCAGAACAGCGCTTTCTAGTGAGCATATTCTAATCATTCTTATTTTCCAGAAACAAGTTCTCTACTGTTATATTTTCAGTAACTAGTGTCATTTTAGAGATGCTCTTTTTATGTGCAAGTCAGACGGCACATTTTAAATCATCTCCTCTTGTAAAATGCCATGATAGAGAGCATTATATAAATTCAAGGCATGTACAATACTATGCACAATTCTTGCTGAATAGAAGTAGATCTTAGCATCATCTAGTTAGTCTCCATACAATCCTTTAATGACCCATGCCATATGAAACACTCAGGTGGTTAGTCAGGTTGTTTCAGCTTCTAAACCAAGCATCTAGTGTACATATAAATATAAATTGTTTAGGTGCTTAATCACATTGTTTTCACGTCTGATCTGCTGACTTGGCTTTGTGTCAGTAAAGCCCTGGAATCCCACTGATTCTCTGAAAATGTTGAGTTTATCTCTGATGAATAATGCTATCTTTAAGTTACTTTTCCAACATTTCCATAGTGATTGGCATAGGCCCTGACTTTGTTACATGTCTCCATTAATTGATCATCATAAAAATAATACCAGGCTCACTTAAAGATGAAATGTATAAAACAAAACATTGTTACTATTCTGAATTGAGACTGAACAATGCAAAGTACTGCTAGACTTGGGTTTTCTGGAAATATAATCTTTTCTGTTTTCAGAAAATAATTTGAAGTATTCTTTTGGACTGTCTAATGAGATGAATTACCAGATTTATTGCCTTTTATAAACTTGAAGGGGTTGAATGGTTGTTCTTTTTCTTGTCTGAGCCAGTTCTCTTTAAGTGTTTCAAGCCAGCATTGGCATCTCAGCATGTGGCTTTTCCAGGACTGTCTGGTGGTACTGCTGTGAAATGTGATTAGGGAATTTGAGAGAGAAGGAAGTTGGCTGAAGGTCATCACCAATTAGATGAAAACTAAAGGCTACTGAGCTACTCAAATACAGTAATGAATAATTATCCAAACTTTCTGAAAGACATTTAGAATGTAATATCATTGTGGATTTTCATTAACTTGAAAAATAGCAAAGTCCATCCAGACACCCAAATACACGTATCTTCATGGCAGGGCAATTTCCTGTAATCAGAGAGAAATGGGGAATGGGCTGAGGTTGGAGCAGGATTACAGTATAGCTTAAGCCATCATCAGTAGGTACCTAAGTAGGTAAGACAAGCTTAAGCCAAAGTATGGCCCTTTAATTACCAATCCTAGTAGCCTCACAGGCCTCTGAATGATGACAGGAAGTTCTGCCATGGTTTCTTGGTTATTAGAGAAAAAAATAAGGTAGCCATCTCCTGAGACCAGCATTTGCCTCACCTAATGGAGGGGGATTAGGTTCTTTGCTTGTTTGTCTAATAGGCTGATATAAAATACTAATTTTCCCCAGTTTAAAATTATATTGCAAATATTCCCTGTGAGCATATAAGTGTATAACAACTTAATTGTTTTGAAAGGTAAAATGCAGGATAAACAACTATCCACAAAATTGGATCCTTTTCTCATGTATTACTTTAATTACAGTCATTTCAATAGCATCACCAATTACATCTCCTATTTTTCTCAAAAGCAATATAATTATAGATAAATAACTCAAGCAAAGATGTGGCCATGCAGGCCCAGAAACATGTGACTGATTCTAGTGAGCCCAGAATGAATAATAATATTTATCATTGAACTCTATAAGCAAAAGGAAACCATAATATTGTAAGTCTTAAGCATTAAAAAGGAAGATATGGCAATCCCACCAGAAGAAACTGTTTTACCTAGAAGAGACAACAAAGAGCGGGAAAATGAAAGTCAAAAAACCATCATAAAATCCTCCATTAGAGGTCAGAAAATTTTGGAAAATTAGAAATCAAAATTTCAGACAGTGTTCAGTGATTTGGCCCAAATTACAAACAGTAAGAGTCTATGATGAAGGTGGATATTATAGATCAGCTTTTTTTCATTTCTCAGTTAGAGAATGCTTTGTAAAATTAGGCTGTGTTATGTCTCAGAAATGCATTAAATTGTCCAAACATATCTGAGTCAGAACTTCTAAAGAAGATAAAGCAGTCAAATGCATCCATAGAAAATAGAAAAACTAAATTACATATCTATTCTGTGAAAGGAACTCTTCGGCAGCTATGAATCATAAGATGAAAATTAGTTCTGTGTTTAACTGCAGGAAAACTAAATCCAAATTAAACTAATTTAGTGCTGTCACTTTTATACATTAAACAAATATTATTAAGGAAACAATCAACAGAGTGAAAAGGAAAACTACAGACTGGGAAAAAATACTTGTAGATCATATCTGATATAGGTTAACATCCAAAATACAAGGTCCTCTTCAAACTCAATAGCAAAAATAAATACAGCTTAATTAAAAATGGGTAAAGGAACTAAATAAACATTTCTCCAAAGAAGACATACAAATAGCAAGCAGGTATATGAAAAAGTGCTTAACCTCAATAATCACTAAAGTGAAGTGAAATGAAAATCGCTTAGTCATGTCCAGCTCTTTGCGACTCCTTGGACTATACAGTCCATGGAATTCTCCAGGCCAGAATACTGGAGTGGGTAGCCTTTCCCTTCTCCAGGGGATCTTCCCAACCCAGGGATCAAACCCAATAATCATTAGAGAAATGCAAATAAAATGACAGTGTAATACCACGTCACACCTGTTAAGATGGCCATTATCAAAAATTAACAAGTGTTGGAAAGGATGTAGAGAAACTGGAAACCTTGTGCAGTGTTGGTGGGAATGTGACATTGTATAGCTGATAAGAAAAACAGTATGAAGGATCCTCAAAAAATTAAAAATAAAACTACCATATGATCCAGAAATCCCACTCTGGGTACTTATCCAAAGACTTGAAATTATGATCCTGAAGAAATATTTGGACTCCCATGTTCACTGCAGCATTATTCATGATAGCCAAGATGTAGAATCAACCTAAATGGCCATTGAGAGATGAATGGATAAATAAAGTGTGGTATGTGTGTACGTGTGTGTGTATACAATGTGATGTTATTCAGCATTAAAAACTAAGGAAATCCTATCATATTGCAAAAACATGGATGAATCTTGAAGACATTTTGTTGTTCAGCCATTAAGTCAGGTCTGACATTTTGTGACCCCATGGTCCGCAGCATGCCAGGCATCCCAGTACTTCACCATCTCCTGGAGTTTGCTCACATTCATGGACATTGAGTCAGTGATGCCATCCAACCATCTCATTCTCAGTTGCCTCCTTCTCCCCTCATTCTTTCCCAGCATCAGGGTCCTTTCCAGTGAAAAGACTATTCACATTAGATAACCAAAGTATTGGAGCTTCAGCTTCAGCATCAGTCCTTCCAATGAATATTCATGATTGATTTCCATTAGGATTGACTGGTTGGCTGTCCATGCTGTCCAGGGAACTCTCAAGAGTCTTCTCCAGCACCACAGTTCAAAAGCATAAATTCTTCAGTGCTCAGCCTTCTGTATGGCCCAATTCTGACATTCATACATGACTACTGGAAAACAACATAACTTTGACTACACAGACCTTTGTTGGCAAAGTGATGTCTCTGCTTTTTAATATGCTATCTAGGTTTGTCATAGCTTTTCTTCCAAGGAGCAAGTGTCTTTTAATTTCATGGCTGCAATCACCATCTGCAGTGATTTTGGAGCCCAAGAAAATAAAATCTGTCACTTTCCCCATCTATTTACAATGAAGTGATGGGACCAGATGCCATGATCTTAGTTTTTTGAATGTTGAGTTTTAAGCCAGCTTTTTCACTCTCCTCTTTCACCTTCACCAAGAGGTCCTTTAGTTCCTCTTTGCTTTTTGCCATTACAGTGGTATCATCTGCATATCTGAGGTTGTCGATATTTCTCCCAGCAATCTTGAATCCAGCTTATGCTTCATCCAGCATGACATTTCACATGATGTACTCTGCATAGAGGTTAAATAAGCAGGGTGACCATATACAGCCTTGATGTAGTCCTTTCCCAATTTTGAACCAGTCTATTGTTCCATGTCCGGTTCTAACTGCAGCTCTTCTTGACCTGCATACAGGTTTCTCAGGAGGCAGGTAAGGTAGTCTGGCATTCCCATCTCTTTAAGTATTTTCCACAGTTTGTTGTGATCCACACAGTGAAAGGCTTTAACATAGTCAATTAAGCAGAAGTAGATGTTTTCCTGGAATTCTCTTGCTTTTTCTATGATCCCATGGATGCTGCAAATTTGAACTCTGGTTCCTCTTCCTTTTCTAAAGCCAGCTTATACATCTGGAAGTTCTCAGTTCACGGACTATTGAAGCCTAGCTTGAAGGATTTTGAGCATTACCTTTCTAGTGTGTGAAATGAGTGCAATTGTGCAGTAGTTTGAACATTCTTTGGCAGTGCCCTTCTTTGGGATTGGAATGAAAACTGACCTTTTCCAGTCCTGTGGCCACTGCTGAATTTTCCAAATTTGCTGGCATATTGAGTGCAGCAATTTACAGCGTCATCTTTTAGGATTTGCGATAGCTTAGCTGGAATTCTGTCACTTTGACTAGCTTTGTTTGGAGTAATGCTTCCTAAGACCCAGTTGACTTCACACTTCAGGATGTCTGGCTCTAGGTGAGTGACCACACCATCGTGGTTATCCAGGTCACTAAGACCTTTTATTTGTACAGTTCTTCTGTTTATTTTTGCCACCTCTTCTTAATCTCTTCTGCTTCTGTTAAGTCCTTACTATTTCTGTCCTTTATATGTTAAGTGAAATAAGCCAGTCACAGAAGGATAAATACTGAATGATTCTACTTATATGAGGTATCTAAAACAGCCAAACTCATAGAAGAGGAACAATTATGGTGGCTTCCAGGAGCTAGGGGAAATGGAGTGTTGCTGTTCAATGAGTATACAGATTCAGTTATGCAAGATATTAACATGTTCTAGAGCTCTGCTATACAACATGGTGCCTATAGTAAACATTACTGTGCTATACACTCAAATATTTATTAATAGGGTAATTATGTGTGTGTTTTTACTATAATAAAAAAATACCATTTTTACATGTAATCATTTCAACCTGTTTTGAGATGTTTTGTCACTAAGACATATCAATTGTTGGCACATAAATATAAAAAAAAATATGAATATCACTGTGGTTGCCAAAAAGGAAAGCATGATAAAATACAGATGATTATTTACTTCTTCATTTTACAATAAACTATTTTTTAAACTTTTTAAGAAATATATCACATATCCCAAATCAGAAATAAATAGCTCAGTTATTTATTACAAAATTGAACATACCAAGCAACCATCACTCTTATCAAGAGAGCAAATTATCAGCCTCCAAAAAGCCACACCATCTTGCCTCCTCTCAATCAGGATCCACTTATCTCCCAAATGTTACCACTATCTGAATTCTAAGAACACACATTAGTTTTGCTTCTTCTTGAACTTTACGAAAAAATAATCATACAGCATCTATTCATTAGCGCCTAACTTAATAATACTATTTACCTATTCTATACTTGATGTAAATTTAATGGTATTTTCCCCCCTATTTCCTAGTCATTTCAAATAAAGCTGCTGTAAACACTTCTGAACAGGTCTGGTACAAATATGTATACATTTCTATAGATGACATGCCGCAGAGTGGAATTTTGGAGTCTTGGGATATGCATGTGTTCAGTTTTGGTAAACACTGACAAAGTTTTCATTGAATCAGTTAAACCTCCCACTAGTAGTATACACATTTCTCCTCGATCCACATTCTTGCCTACATTAGATACGTTTAGAGTTTGGGTTTGTTTTTTTTTTAATTTTAGCCATTTTGGGAAGTCTTTAGATGTTTAGTTTCCCTCTTTAAAGTTAGTTTAGCATTTGAATATCATATTTTATGAAATGCCAATTAAGTCTCTTGCCTGTTTTTCTGTTCCTTTGTCTTTTCATTTAAGCAAACAAACAAACAAAGTAACAGTTGGCCCATTTCTCCCACCTACCTCCTCTGGCAACCACCAGTCAGTTCTCTGTATTTATCAGTTATGAGCTTGGGTTTAGTTTTTGCTGCTATCATTTCTTTTTTCAGATTTCACATATAAGTGAAATCACATGGTATTTGCCTTTCTCTGTTTGACTTTAATCAGCATAATGCCTTCAAGGTCCATCCATGTCACAGATGGCAAGATCCCATTCTTTTTTATGGTCGAATAATGTTCCATTGTATGTATGTATATATGCATGTATGTGTGTGTGTGTGTCTATCACTTTTCTTTATCCATTCTTTATCCAATCATGCACAGATGGATACTTCGATCATTTCTATCTTGGCTATTGTAAATATTACTGCCATGAACACATGAATATGAAGGTGCAGATTATTTTTTAAATTAGTTTTTCATTTTCTTCAGATAAATACCCAGAAGTGGAATTGCTAAGTCATATAGTGGTTCTATTTTTAATTTTTTGAGGAACCTCTATACTGTTTTCCATAGTGGCTGTACCAGTTTACATTCCCATCAGTGGTCCGCAGAGGTTCCCTTTTCTTCACCTCCTAGCAGACACCTGTTACTTCTTGTCCATTTGATAATAACCATTCTGACAGGTGAGAGGTGATATCTCATCATGGTTTTGATTTGCATTTCCCTGATGGTTGGTTATGTTGAAAATTTTTTCATGTACAGGTTGGGTATCTACTGGGTTGGCCAAAAGGTTCATTTGGGTTTTACTGTACCTTTACGAAAAAATTCTGAATAAACTTTTTGGCCAATCTAGTGTATGTCTTCTTTGAAAAAATGTCTGTTCATATCCAATCCCCTATTTATCAGATTTATTTATTTATTTATTTATTTTTTGCTGTTGAGCTATATGAATTCTTTACACAGTTTGGATATTAACCTCTTGTCAAATATAAGACTTGCAAATATTTTCTTCTATTCAATAGGTTGCCTTTTCATTTTGTTGATGACCTCCTTTGCTGTGTAGATGTTTTTTAGTTTGGTGAGTACCAGTTGTTTATTTTTGCTTTTGTTGCCTTTGTTTTGGGAGTCATATCTGAAAAATCATCACTAAGATCAATGTCAAGGAGCTTACCACCTATGTTTCCTTCTAAGAGTTGCATGGTTTCAAGACTTGCATTCAAGTCTTCAGTCCATTTTGACTTAATTTTTGTGTATGGTGCAAGAAAGTGGTCAAGTTTCATTCTTTTGCATGCATGTGGCTATCCAATTTTCCCAACATCATTTATTGAAGAAACTGTCCTTTCCCCATTGTATATTCTTGGCTCCTTTGCTGTAAATTAATTGATCTATATGCATGGTTTTATTTCTGGGCTATTTTTTTCTGTTCCAATGATCTTTGTGTCTGTTTTTATACCAGTAATATACTGTTTTCATTATTATAGTTTTATGATATAATTTGAAATCAGGAAGCATGATGCCTCCAGCTTTGTTATTTCTCAAGACTGTTTTGGCTATTCAGGGGTCCTTTGTAGTTCCTGACATACTTTAGGACTGTTCTATGTCTGTGAAAAATGCCATTGGAATTTTGATAAGGAGGGCACTTAATCTGTAGATTTCTTTTGGTGGTATGGACATTTAAACAATATTAATTCTTCCAATCCATGAGCATGAAATATCTCTCCATTTATTTGTATCTTCAGTTTCTTCCATCCATGTCTTACAGTTTTCATGTACAGATCTTTGACCTCCTTGGATAAATTTATTTCTAGGCATTTTATTCTCTTTTTTAAAAAATTAATTTTTTAATTGAAGGATAATTATAATATTGTGCTGGTTTCTGCCATATATCAACATGAAACAGCCACAGGTATACGTATGTCCCCTCACTCTTGAAACCCCTCCCACCTCTACCCCTTCCCACCCCTCTAGGTTGTTACAGAGCCCCAGTTTGAGTTACCTGAGTCATACAGCAAATTCCCATTTGCTATTTATTTTACATACGGCAGTGTATATGTTTCCATGCTACTCTCTCCATTCTTCCAACCCTCTCCTTCCTCCCCCCGCCCACGTCCATAAGTCTGTTCTCTATGTCTGCATTTCCATTGCTGCCTTGCAAATAGGTTCATAAGTACCATCTTTCTAAATTCCATATATATGCATTAATATACAATATTTTTCTGTTTCTGACTCACTTCACTCTGTATAATAGCCTCTAGGTTAGACCCTATTCGAATTCTAACCTAGAGCCTCATTAGAACTGACTTAAAAGGGCTCCTTTTTATGGCTTCACAATATTCCATTTATGTGTGTGTGTGTGTGTGTGTACCACAGCTTCTTTATCCATTCATCTGTCGATGGACATTTAGGTTGTTCCCACATCCTAGCTATTGTAAATAGTGCTACAGTGAACACTGGAGTACATGTGTCTTTTTCAATTTTGGTTTCCTCAGGGTATATGCTTAGTAGTGGGATTGCTGGGTCATATTCCTATCTTTTTAAGGAATCTCCATACTGTCTTTCATAGTACACCCACCAACGGTGTAAGAAGGTTCCCTTTCTAACACACCCTCTCCAGCATTTATTGTTTTAGTATTTTTGGATGATGCCCATTCTGACTGGTGTGAAGTGATATCTCATTGTAGTTTTGATATGTGTTGGTTTAATAATGAGTGATGTTGAGCACCTTTTCATGTGTTTATTAACCATCTATATGTCTTCTTTGGAGAAATGTCTGTTTAGGTCTTTTGCCTACTTTTTGATTGCATTGTTTGTTTTTCTGATATTAAGTTGTACAACCTGCTTGAATATTTTGGAAATTAACCCTTTGTCAGTTATTTCATTTGCTATTATTTTCTCCCATTCTGAGAGTTTTCTTTTCACCTTGTTTATAGTTTCCTTTGCTGTGCAAAAGCTTTTAAGTTTAATTAGGCCCCACTTGTTTATTTTGTTTTTATTTCTTTTACTCTGGTAGGTGGGCCATAGAGGATCTTGCTGTGAGTTATGGCATATGGTGTTCTGCCTGTTTTCCTCTAAGAGTTTTATAGTTTCTGATTTCATATTTAGGTCTTTTATCCATTTTGAGTTTATATTTGTGTATGGTGTTAGGAAGCATTCTAATTTCATACTTTTACATGCAGCTGTCCAGTTTTCCCAGCACCACTTATTGAAGAGACTGTCATTTCCCCACTGTACATTCTTGCCTCCTTTGTCAAGGATAAGATGCCGATAGGTGTGTGGGTTTATCTCTGGGCTTTCTCTATTGTTCCATTGGTCTGTATTTCTGTTTTTGTGCCAGTACTATACTGTCTTGATGACTATAGCTTTCTGGGTTAGTCTGAAGTCAGGAAGGTTGATTCTTCCAGCTCCATTCTTCTTTCTCTCTAGATTGCTTTGACTATTTGAGGTCTTCTGTGTTTCCATACAAATGGTGAAATTTTTTGTCCTAGTTCTGTGAGAAATGACTAGGCATTTTATTCTCTTTGATGCAATTATAAATGGGATTGTTTTGTTAATTTTACTTTCTGATAGTTACTTATTAGTATATGGAAACACAATGGATTTTTTGTATATTTATTTTGTATCCTGAAATTTTACTGAATTTTTTTGTTAGTTCTAACAAGTTTTTGGTGGAGTCTTTGGTTTTCAATATATAAAATTATGTTGTCCACAAATAATGACAGTTTTACTTCCTCCTTTACACTTTGTGTGCCTTTTCTTTCTTTTCCTCGCCTAACTCTTGTGGCTAGGACTTCCAATACTATGTTAAATACAAATGGTAAGAGTAGGCATCTTGGGCCTGCTTCTGATTTCAGAAGAAAAGCTTTCAGCTTTTCAACATTGAATATGATGTTAGCTGGGCTTGACATATACAGTCTTTGTTATGTTGAGGTACATTCACTTGATACCTACTTTGCTGTGAGTTTTTGTCATAAATGGATGTAGAATTTTGTCAGATGTCGTCTTGGCATCTGTTGAAATGATCATGTGATGTTTATGTACTGTGCAATGTGCTGTATCACTTTGTTTAGCAGACATTGAACCATCCTGCATCACTGGGATGAATGCCATTTGATGATGGTGTAGAATTTGTTTAATATATTATTAAATTTGGCTTACAGATATTTTGTTCAGGATTTTTGCATCTATGTTCATCAGGGATATTGGCTTGCCATTTTCTTTCTTGTGGTGTCTTTGGTATGGGTATCAGAGTAATATTGGCCTCATAAAATGAGTTTGGAAGCATTTCTTTTTTGCAGTTTTTTGGAAGAGTTTGATAAGGACTGGTATTAATTCTTTGAATGTAGAATTCACCGGTGAATCCATCTAGTTCTGGATTTTTGTTTGTTGGGAGGTTTTTGATTACTGATTCAGACTCTTTACTAGTGATTGGTCTGTTCTCTATTTATTCATGATTCATTCTTTCAGTTGTATATTTATAGTTTATTAATTTCTTCTAATGTTTCCAATTTGCTGGCATGTAAGTATGCTTAGTAGCCTCTTAATGATGTTCTTTATGTCTGTGGTATCATGTTTCATTTCTGATCTTAATTATTTGAGCCCTCTTTTTATCTTTTTTCAGAACCAGCTCTTGGTTTTATTGACCTTTTCTTTTTAGATTCTATTCATTTAATTCTCTTATCTTTGTTATACCCTTCCATCTACCAACTCTGGGCTTCATTTGTTCTTTTCTAGTTCCTTGAGGTGTCAGGTTAAGTTGTTTATTCAGATCCTTCTTGTTTCTGTAGGCAGACATTTCTCACTATGAACTTCCCTCTTAGAACTGCTTTGGCTGCACGCCATAAGTTCTGGTGTATTGTATTTCCATTTTCATTTGTCTCAAGGCCTTTTTGAATGTCTCTTTTGAGTTCTTTGTTTACCCTTGGGTTGTTCAGTAGCATATCGTTTAATCTTCATATATTTGTGAATTTTCCAGTTTTCTTCTTGTCATTGATTTCTAGTTTCATACAGACTTGTTTTGTGGCCTAACATAGCTATCTTGGGGAATGTTCAATGTGCACTTAAGAAGAATGTATATTCTGTTGCCTTTGGATGGAATGTTCTGTATATATATCTGCTAAGTTTGTCTTGTATAGTATTTTAAGGCTGATGCTTCTTTACTGATTTTCTGTTTGGATGATCTGTCCATTGATGTGAGTGGGGTAGTAAAGTCTGTACTATTTTCATGTTGCTGTCTAGTTCTCCCTTTAGATCTGTTAATACTTGCTTTATATATTTAGTTGCTTTTAGGGTTCCAACAGTAATCCTGGAGTATATATTAGGATTCCTCCCTCTTGGTGGTCTTTAACTTGAATTTTCACCCCAGGATGCCTCTGAGTCTATTGAAAGCTCTGTCCCACCTATCTGCCTATCAGCAACAGCTTTTGGAATTGTCAAACACCTTGGGGTACAAAGCAATGCCAACTTCCAGGCTCACTTCTCTGATTTTCCTTCTCCATAGGATCCTAGGGCCACTAATCTAATCTTTGTACCTTGATATATTTCCTGTGCCTTCAGATAGAAGGGTTTTTTAAAAATAATACTTTGTTCATATTTTCTCTTGGTTCTCAGTTAGAGACATATTACATTGCCAAACGCTGAACTCCCTCTCAGTCTCTGCCCAATAGACATAGGCTTACACAAAATCTCTTGAATGCTGCCTAAATACTGGGTGCTAAACAAAAAGCTTATACTTATTTATCTAATAACCCTCATAGTAACTCTGGGTTCAAAAATTTCCATTTTATAGACAAAGGTAAAGATATTGTCTGAGACTGTATACTTTGTAATTTCCAGGTGTGGAATTTCATACATTTAGTTGTATCTTTGTCTTCACATCTTATGCTAGATATCTGTAATCATTTTAATATTAAATGAGACAAATTTGGAGTTTTGTTTTTCTTTCACATACTAGAAAATGCACCTCTCATCACAGTTGTAGAAGTTGAAACTTTCCTCAATGTCCAGCATTATTGTTGTGTAATAGTTCACCCGCTTTATTATTTACTTCAACCCATTTCTTCTTTTTTCTAATTTTTATTGGAAAGGTTTCCAAATGCACTAAGGAATAGACAATAGAATGAATCTTAATGAATTTATCACATAGTTTCAGTCGCCATAAATATTTTGCCATTTAAAAAACCTATTCCTCTTTACCTTTTCCTTTGCTATAGCCTTTTAAGCAACACCTCAGAATTTATCCCTTAAATACTTAAGTTTGCATCTACAAAAGTAAAAATGCTTTTGCTTCATACTTTTAAAAGATCCTACTGAATGTATCTTGCTCATATCAAACTGGAGCTCAACTTATAAAAAAAGCATCATCACTCCAGAAGTTCTATTCAAGGTATTTATTTACTCAAGAATCAAATATATATGTTCACCAAAATGCATGTACAAGAATGTTCATAGAAGCTATATTTACAATATTAAAAAAAATTAAGAACTACCTAATAACAAACAGAAGACTATATAAATTACAGTATATTCATACAAGAGAACAAACTACTGCCACATGCATCAACATGAGTGAATTTCATGTACAGAATGTTGAGTAAAAATAAATAGATGAAAAATATATATTACCTTATTTATATACATTTCAAAAATAGGCAGAACTAATTCATGGTAATAGCCTTTATTTTTTTTTTAAGTATCTTTTTCTTTTATTTTTTTTTATAATTTATTTTTTTATTTTTTAAATTTTAAAATCTTTAATTCTTACATGCGTTCCCAAACATGAACCCCCCTCCCACCTCCCTCCCCATAACATCTCTCTGGGTCATCCCCATGCACCAGCTCCAAGCATGCTGTATCCTGCATCAGACATAGACTGGAGATTCAATTCTTACATGATAGTATACATGTTAGAATGTCATTCTCCCAAATCATCCCACCCTCTCCCTCCCTCTGAGTCCAAAAGTCCATTATACACATCTGTGTCTCTTTCCCTGTCTTGCATACAGGGTCGTCATTGCCATCTTCCTAATAGCCTTTAGAAAATAGCCTTTAGAAAAAAATGAGTAACTTTGGGAGGGAATGTTGAAGAAGAGAGCCTTTCTATGATGCTGGAAATCTTTTTTTTTTTTATTTTTCTCTGTGTGATGGTCACCCGAGTGAATCCCTATGTGAAAGCTCAGATGTCATACTCTTTATTCAAGTATTACATTATGATTCAGCAAAAAAGTAATTTTCCAAAGGAGTATAAACCATATTCTAGATCAGGAGTTGAAAATTTTTTTCTCAAGAAACCAGAAAGCAAAAAAATTTGGCAAGGGTCATAAGATCTCTGTCATAGCACCCTACCTATGTTACAGTGCAAAAGCAGCCATAGATGAGTGTGTTATGATAAAATTTTGTGGATATCAACATTTAAACTTCATATAATCTTTGTCATGAAATATTCTTCTTTGTACTTTTTTCCAACCATCTAGAAACATAGAAACAAGGCTTAGCTCATGAGACATACAAAAATACAAAGTGGGCCTTTTGGACTACATATGGACAAAGGCTGTAGTTTGCAACCCCTGTTCTAGATATGCTTGTGTATAAACATATTAGAAATGTATGGAGGAATATGGGCCTGAGAACTTTAGCAGTTCTGGAAAAGCTGGAGGCCAAACAGCCTAGATATCCATGTGTGGAAGAGTTATTTCAGGTTTTCTACAATTGTAGGGGAGGATAAAAAGAGCCAGTGTTCCATGCTGGTTGGTGACAGTGGTCAGTAATGGGAATGTATATTGTTATTCTCATGCTATTATTTACCATGGAAGTAAACAATGCTCTCAGATTGGTGTCATTAGACCACGGTATAAGCATTTAACTTTTTCTTCACTCTGTGCTTTTTATTTACCTGAAACTTTTACTGCCCACAGTGGTGACAACGGTAATTTGGAATTTCAGGAAGATGGCACTAAATGCAGGCAGTTTGTATGTGGAATATCTCAGATGAGCTTTCTTTACCAGCTCATCTTCAAAGCAGACTTCTGTTATGGACACGTTTTGTGCGTGTGTGTGTGGCTCGGAGGTGTTCATGGCAGTAATGATAATAATAAGACTTGGCATTTATATAGTGTTGTCTCCTTTCAAAGTGCTTCTCTCTAAAAAGAACCTAAATGGTACATTTTTAAGTCCATCTTCTTTTCACAGCAGTAGAAGCTACAGTTTTTACTAACTCCAGAGAATCACTATGGCCTTTTTGAAAATATATACCTAGTTTGCTACCAGACAACTCTGGCTATGACCAGCATTTTTCCTTCCAAAACTATGCATTTTGCCCTTTTAATTCTGTTTTTTTTTTCCTGCACTTCTATTATACAAATTGCAGCTAATCATATAAATGAAAGTTAACTCACTTAACCCAATAGTCTCTATGTATGACTTCAGTTACTTTGAATCATTAGTTAGTTAGTTCAGTCACTCAGTCATGTCCGACTCTTTGCGACCCCATGAATTGCAGCACGCCAGGCCTCCCTGTCCATCACCATCTCCCGGAGTTCACTCAGACTCACGTCCATCAAGTCCGTGATGCCATCCAGCCATCTCAGCCTCGGTCGTCCCCTTCTCCTCCTGCCCCCAATCCCTCCCAGCATCAGAGTCTTTTCCAATGAGTCAACTCTTCGCATGAGGTGGCCAAAGTACTGGAGTTCAGCTTTAGCATCATTCCTTCCAAAGAAATCCCAGGGCTGATCTCCTTCAGAATGGACTGGTTGGATCTCCTTGCAGTCCAAGGGACTCTCAAGAGTCTTCTCCAACACCACAGTTCAAAAGCATCAATTCTTCGGCTCTCAGCCTTCTTCACAATCCAACTCTCACATCCATACATGACCACTGGAAAAACCATAGCCTTGACTAGACGGACCTTAGTTGGCAAAGTAATGTCTCTACTTTTGAATATACTATCTAGGTTGGTCATAACTTTTCTTCCAAGGAGTAAGAGTCTTTTAATTTCATGGCTGCAATCACCGTCTGCAGTGATTTTTGAGCCCCCCAAAATAAAGTCTGACACTGTTTCCACTATTTCCCCAACTATTTCCCATGAAGTGATGGGACCGGATGGCCATGATCTTCATTTTCTGAATGTTGAGCTTTAAGCCAGCTTTTTCACTCTCCTCTTTCACTTTCATCAAGAGGCTTTTTAGTTCCTCTTCACTTTCTGCCATAAGGGTGGTGTCATCTCCATATCTGAGGTTATTGATATTTCTCCCGGCAGTCTTGATTCCAGCCTGTGTTTCTTCCAGTCCAGCATTTCTCATGATGTACTCTGCATAGAAGTTAAATAAGCAGGGTGACAATATACAGCCTTGATGTACTCCTTTTCCTATTTGGAACCAGTCTGTTGTTCCATGTCCAGTTCTAACTGTTGCTTCCTGACCTTTATACAGATTTCTCAAGAGGCAGGTTAGGTGGTCTGGTATTCCCATCTCTTTCAGAATTTTCCACAGTTTATTGTGATCCACACAGTCAAAGGCTTTGGCATAGTCAATAAAGCAGAAATAGATGTTTTTCTGGAACTCTCTTGCTTTTTCCATGACCCAGCAGATGTTGGCAATTTGATCTCTGGTTCCTCTGCCTTTCCTAAAACCAGCTTGAACATCAGGGAGTTCACGGTTCATGTATTACTGAAGCCTGGCTTGGAGAATTTTGAGCATTACTTTACTAGCATGCGAGATGAGTGCAATTGTGCAGTAGTTTGAGCATTCTTTGGCATTGCCTTTCTTTGGAATTGGAATGAAAACGGACCTTTTCCAGTCCTGTGGCCACTGCTGAGTTTTCCAAATTTGCTGGCATATTGAGAGCAGCACTTTCACAGCATTATCTTTCAGGATTTGAAACAGCTCAACTGGAATTCCATCACCTCCACTAGCTTTGTTCATAGTGATGCTTTCTAAGGCCCACTTGACTTCACATTCCAAGATGTCTGGCTCTAGATTAGTGATCACATCATCATGATTATCTGGGTCATGAAGATCTTTTTTGTATAGTTCTTTCGTGTATTCTTGCCACCTCTTCTTAATATCTTCTGCTTCTGTTAGGTCCATACCATTTCTGTTCTTTATTGTGCCCATTTTTCATTGAAAAGTTCCCTTGGTATCTCTAATTTCTTGAAGAGATCTCTAGTCTTTCCCATTCTGTTATTTTCCATTTCTTTGCATTGATCACTGAAAAAGGCTTTCTTATCTCTTCTTGCTATTCTTTGGAACTCTGCATTCAGATGCTTATATCTTTCCTTTTCTCCTTTGCTTTTCACCTCTCTTCTTTTCACAGCTATTTGTAAGGCCTCTCCAGACAGCCATTTTGCTTTTTTGCATTTCTTTCCCATGGGGATGGTCTTGATCCCTGTCTCCTGTACAATGTCACGAACCTCATTCCATAGTTCATCAGGCACTCTATCTATCAGATCTAGGCCCTATATCATTACACTAAAAAAAATATTGTGTATCTACAGAATCTGGATAATTAGTTTTCCATGCTGCCAAAATTTATTTAGTTCCTATATAATAAGCACTATAGGAGTATGGAGTAGTTAAATAAAGGCTTCCTGAGGGAGCTCACAGTCTGTGGGAGAGACAGACTTGGAGGCTAGGTCCCATCGCATCTCTATCTTTTATAGCTGGCTCCTTCTTCAGATACTCCTACAGGCATAGAGGTGCAGCTTGGACAATACTGCTTGTGCCAAGAATTGCCTGGGATAATTTCGTGCTTTCTTGAAGTGAATCACTCTTCTCCCTGGCACCAAATCCCTGCTACTATCTGCTTCTGGCCTCGTGACTTTAACCATCTGCTTTGATTTGACTTTTATGGCTTATAGAGTCACACTTCCTATTCAACGAAGCTATGCATCCTGCTTGCTTTCAGCCATGCTGAAGCTTCAGGGAAAAGAACTGCTCCATTAGTCCTGTACTCAGAGGACTATGATAGCCTATCTGACCTCTGGCCTGGGGAGAAGTTTCTGGGCATCTGCCACAAATTGGCATAATATAACTGAGTTGAACAAGTACAACAGGATCACAGAGGAATGCACCAAAGTTCCCTGTGTGGATGTTGGTAATTATCTGCCTCAATTTAAAATCTTCCTCAGAGAATACAACCACCTCATCCAAAAAGAGAAAATGCAGGCAATAATCCTGATTGTTAGCCTCTGTTGCGAGATTCAAACATACAAGAAATTATTTTTTTCCTATATATACATAAAGCAAGCAGAGTTCAAAATCTTGCAGTCTGTAGTTTGCTGTCCCATTGATAATTTCATCAATTGCTACATTAAATTTATGGAATATGGTTCCTTTAATCCATGTAGATGCCTGTTCTCATGCTTCAAGCTCAAGAATCTTCCGATTTCTGAAAAGCTGTCCTTTCTTCCACAGACACAACCTACTTTTGGTTAAGCTGAGTGGAATGGCCAAGCCAGCAAATAGAACATCGAAAAGGATAATAACATTGAGGTGTTCTCTTTGTGAGACTACATCAATTCAAGCAGGAAAATCGATGCACCTGGGGGGAGAGTACAATGCTATTCCAGCATTATTAATGCTCAGGAGGCAACAAAAATCACAGGGAGAAAAATTCACTCAACTTTGGCCATGCAGAGAAACAACAGGAGAGGTGGCTAAGCTTGTCCATTTGAGAGGTATTGCCAGGTTTATTTTCAGCCATCTAGGTACTTTTTAAAAAGCCACATATTTAAAGTACTGTGGGCTTTTAAAAGTCTTGGCCATCTTTTGTTTTTCATCACACTTAGTTCAGAAGGAAGACTAGGTAGTGATATTACCCTTGCTTTCCTGATAACAAAGCTTGAAAGATGGTGAGTTCATGAAGGAGAAATTTGCGTCATTGAAGCTAGAAATAGACCTTGTTAAAGTGAAGGATTCCACTCAGCTGCCTTGCTCACTGAGCCATGCATTTTCTGTTACACAAATCCTTAGACTTCGAAGGTCTCCCTATTCTTAAAACTACTAACAGAAACTGCCTTGAAAGTAAATAATTCCTGTCTGGTCTCCCTGACATTAAAAGTAAAATCCAGAGGGAGCTTGGAAAAACAATGGAGGCTGATGTATACAGTGCTCCAAAAAAAGAGAAATCCTTCTTGCATTTCTCCTTGTATGAGTCAGTGGTGCTTCAGTAATGGTGAGTGACAAATTAACTCAAAATTCTGTGTCTTAAAACAGACCTGCAGATTGGCAATAACTTCAGCTGGGCTAGGATGGACTTCAGGCTCAAGTGTCAGCCTCTAGATTGGATTCACTTCATTACCACATGTCTCCACACTCTCCTTGGACCAGTGGACACAAGATAGGCTGTTCTCATGGCAATCACAGGAATGTAAGAGGCTAAATCCAACTATGCAAGTAAGTTTATAGCCTGTGCTTATGTCAGAATTGTCAACACTTTCTTGGCTAAAACAAGTCACATGGCTAAGCCCAAAATCAAGAGTTGAGGAAGTAGACTCAGTTCACCAGGAATCCAGGGCAAGTATGTGGATATATAAGGAGAAAAATGAAGCACTTTGAACAGTGTGCTACTTTACCACCCAAGTGAATTTTCTCTGGTAGTAGGGAATGTTTTCTTTTCTGCTTATTTAGGGAAAAAATTCCTGGCTTTGAAGACAGAGGAAAAGGGACATGAGTCACGACATGGAGGCACCCTCCAGAAGCAAGAAAGTGCAAGGAAATAAATACTTTGGTAAAGAATCTGCCTGCAATGCAGGAGACCCAGGCTCAATCCCTGGGTCAGGAAGATCCCCTGGAGGAGGGAATGGCTACCCACTCTGGTATTCTCACTTGAGAAATCCCATGGACAGAGGAGCCTGGTGTGCTACAGTCCATGGGGTCGCAAAGAGTCAGACACAGTTGAGCAACTAACACACAATGGAGCCTCCAGAAAGAATGCAGCCCTCTGGATCCAGACTTCTGATCTGCAAACTGAAAGATAAGTTGGTGTTTCTTTAAGCCAGTAAGTTTGTGGTAACTTGTTATGACAGCAATAGGAAACTAATACACTTAGCATGTAAGATCTATGTAAGGTCTATTACCATGTCTGTCTCATCCACTACTTTACCTGCAGCACCAAGCATTCTTAACTGTTTGAGAAATAATGAGTTTATAGATAAAAGGCTAACATAAGCTCCCAGAGGTATACCTCCCACAGTCACGTGCCATTATGTCCGCAGTGTCTACCACAGGAGATCATCACTTTTGCAGAGGAGGGCATATTGAATGATCCACCACAAAAATTAATATATCAGTTAAGCAAAGATCCAAGCAGAACAAAAAATAGTGAAGATTTCAAAAAACGACAAAGGGGGAGGGAGAGACATGGAGAGAAAGGAAGACCAAATGCTTTGTAATAGGCACATCAATAACAATTAGCAGGTGCCTTGCACTTTGAAGCTACAATTCACCTTCATAAATTTTATTTCATTTAAATTTCAACCACTCATTGTAAGGAAGCAAGAAAATATTACTCCCATCAGGTCACAGAAACTGAGGCTCAGAGATGTTAACTGTCATACCATTGCACTGCAACTA
This sequence comes from Capra hircus, assembly GCF_001704415.2. Lineage (NCBI taxonomy): Eukaryota > Metazoa > Chordata > Mammalia > Artiodactyla > Bovidae > Capra > Capra hircus. Next base: position 47,586,536 of record NW_017189516.1, read on the forward strand.
GAGAGTGCCTCGTATTCAAATCTCATAGCTTGAAACCTAGTTTTCTTTCTGCTACACTTGAAATGACATCATGTGCAAAAGTATTGGGAAAGCACTGGAAAAACCCAACATTCCTGTTTCCAATTCAATTTAGCATTGTTCTGCTCAGTTTGAGTCAAGGTATCTGACAACTTTTAAGTCAAAGAAGACAACTGCGAAGACAAGCAGGCCACCCACTGAAATGGCTAAAATCACAACCCACACAACCCTTGTCTACAGAATCAAATGCACTCACATTTCACAACTAGAAACACAGCCTCCACTGAAGAGCAGCCTGCCTTTAGCAGGATATTTGGAAGCAAAAATGCAAAATATAAAGCATAACACATACTATTTAGGCAGTAAAAGTAAAGGATTGTATCTTAAATGGTAAATGTAAGCTGCTACATCATAGCCTTGATTTTGCTTCTTGGCCTGAGAAGCCTATTTACTATCTCACCCTTTAAGTAAAAATTTGCCAATTTCTTCTTTAGATGAAAAGTGAATCACAGATATTAACAGAGAAATGATTTTCCCTTAGCCCTACCAGAGAAATAAGGATTGAAGGCCTATATCAGTACCTCTTTCTCAGATTTTGGTCTACTCTGTGATTCAACTCCTCCTTCTTTCATACAGAGAAAGTTTCTGATTGCCTCTCTTTGTGGAGTGACAAAAAGCTAAATAAGTGTTTGGATATTTTTGTGGATGCATAATGTCACTACACGGAGAAGGCAATGGCACCCCATTCCAGTACTCTTGCCTGGCAAATCCCATGGATGGAGGAGCCTGGTGGGCTGCAGTCCATGGGGTCGCTAAGAGACGGACACAACTGGAGCGTCTTCACTTTCACTCTTCACTTTCATGCATTGGAGAAGGAAATGGCAACCCACTCCAGTGTTCTTGCCTGGAGAACCCCAGAGACAGGGGAGCCTGGTGGGCTGCCGTCTCTGGGGCCGCACAGAGTCGGACATGACTGAAGCAACTTAGCAGTAGCAGCAGCAGCAATGTCACTACAAACTTAGCTTCATAAAACAATAATCATTGTGGGAATTCCACAGTGTCCAGTGGTCAGCATTCCAAGCTTCTACTGCTGGGGGCCCAGGTTCAGTCCCTGGTTAGGGAAGTAAAATAATGTAAGCCATGCAGTGCAGCCAAAAAACAAAGAAACAAATATCAAAAAAACAAATAATTATCAGTGTATCATCATCATCTCATAGTTATGGAGGCTGATAAGGCCAAGCTAGATGGTACTTATGAAGAATCTCTCAGTCCCATGGTAGCTGAGTCTAAATCATTATCAAAAGCATCCTCTGAGATGCCTGTCACCTAAAACAGCTTAGGCAAAGAACAGGTCAGACACCTCTATGTCTATGTGGTCTTTTCAGCATGGTGGCTTCAGATCAGCCATGCTTCTTATGTGGTTGCTGAGGGTTCCAAAGGTATGAGCCCAGAGAAAAACATGCCAGGTGGAAACTGTACTTCCTTTCTGGTTTTTACAACCTAACCTCGACAATCTTGTAGTATTACTGTGTTCATTATTTGTAGTACTACTTGTATGGTATAGCTTGCAGTATTACTGTTTATACTGCCACCATATCATATTATCACAAATATAGTGACTTAAAGACCACAAATTTATTATTTCACAGTTTTCTAAGTCAGATGTCCAGGTATGCATGGCTGGTTCCTCTGTTCCTGGTTCCACCAGCAATGTACAAGAGTTCAAATTTCTCCAAATCCTCACCAGCACATGTATTTTCTGTTATTTATTATTATTATTTTATTGAAGTATAGTTGATTTATAATATTGTTAGTTTCAAGTATACAGCAAAGTGTTTTATATATGTGTGTGTGTATTCTTTTTCAGACTCTCTTCCATTATTATTACTATTATTATCCATCATTATTATTGCTATCCTAATGTGTGTGAGTTGGCATCCCATTGTAGTCTTGATTTGCAGTTCCCTAATGATTAATTAGGCTTCCCTGATGACCCAGACAGTAAAGAATCTGCCTGCAATGTGGGAGAGGGTTGGACCCCTGGGTTGGGAAGATCCCCTGGAGAAGGTAAAGGCTGCTCACTCCAGTATTCTTGCCTGGAGAATTCCATGGACAGAGGAGCCTAGAAGGCTACAGTCCATGGGGTTGCAAAGAGTCAGACATGACTAAGCAACTTCACTTCACACTTCAATGATTTGATCTGCCATCTGTGTATCTTCTTTAGAAAAATGTGTATTCAAGTCCTCTGCCATTTTTAATTGGGTTATCTTTTTTTATTTTCAGTTATAAGAGTTCTTTTTACATTCTGGATTCTAGACACTTAACAGATAAATAATTTGCAAATATTTCTCTCACTGTATGGGTTGTCTTTTCACTTTATTTTTCTAAGTTAATTGAGATCTATTTGACAGAGAACATTGTGTGAGTTTATAGTATAAAATGTGATGATTTGACATCCATATATACTGTGAAATTAATAACACAAAAAGGTTAGTTAACATACCTATCACCTCACATAATTAGTTGCCATTTCTCTGTGTGTGATAAGAATGTTTAAGATATACTCTCTTAACAACCTTCAAGTATACCATACAGTAATGTTAACTAACGTCATCATTCTGTAGATTAGATCTCCAGAACTCATTCATTTTATAACTGGAAGTTTGGGCTATTGGACCACCTTCACCATTTCCTTTACCCATTCACCTGTTGATGGACATTTAGGTTATTTTCATGTCTTAGCTAGTAAATAAGACTGAAGTGAACATACTGACATAGGAACACGGTGATTCTGTTTCCTTCTGATATACACCTAGAAGTTAAATTGCTGTATAGTATGGAAGTTCTATTTTTAATTCTTTGAAGAATCTCCATACTGTTTTCCATAGTGGCATACCTATTTACAATCACACGAGCAGTGCGCAAGTTCTCTTTTCTCACCTACCTGTCAGCATTTGTTATCTCTGGTTTTTTTGATAGTTACCATTATAACAGGTGTGAGGTGATAGCTCACTGTAGTTTTGATTTGTATTCTCCTGATAGTGACATTGAGCACTTCTTTGTGGAGCTGTTGGCCATTTAATCATTTATTTGGAAAATCATCTATCCAGGTCCTTGGCACATTTTAATGAGATTATTTGTATTTCTCCTACTGAATTGCATGAGTTATATATTTTAGATATTAACTCCTTATCAGGAAGATGGTTTACAAGTTGTTTTCTCCCACTTGGTAGGTTGCCTTTTCATTCTATTGGTGGTTTCTTTTAATGTGCAGAAGCTTCTTAGTTTGAAGTAGTAGTCTCACTTGTTTTTTCTTTTGTTGCCTGTGTTTTAGGTGTCATATCAAAAGATTGTTGTCAAGATCCATGTGAAGGAAGTTTTCTCCTGTGTTTTCTTCTAGGAGGTATATGGTTTCAGGCCTTATATTTAAGCTTTTAATCCACTTCTAGTTAATTTTTGTGCGTGGTGTAATACAGGGCATCCAGTTTCATTCTTTTGCATGTGGGTATACAGTTTTCCTGGTACCATTTATTGAAGAGACTATCTTTTCACCATTGAGTATTCTTAGTTCCCTTGTCAGATATTAGTTGGCCATATACACGTGGGTTTATTTATGGGCTCTCAATGCTGTTTCATTGGTCTCTGTGTCTCGTTTGATTACTATAGATTTGTAGAATGATTTGAAATCAAGAAATAGGATGATGCCTCCAGCTTTGTTCTTCTTTCTAAGGATTGCTTTGGTCATTCATGGTCTTTTGTGGTTCCACATAAAATTTAGGGGTTTATTTTCAGTTGTACTTTTTCTATTTCTATAAAACACACCATTGTAATTTTGATAGAGATCAAATTGAATCTACAGATGGTTTAGGTAATATGGAAATTTTAGTACTAATTTTATGATCCATTAACACACAATATCTTAACATTTATTTGTGTCTTCAATTTATTTAATCAATGTCTTATAGTTTTCAGTGTACATATCTTTTGCCTCCTTGATTCAGTTTGTCCCCAAGTATTGTATTATTTATGATGCTATTGGTCTCTTCACTTTTGATGCTTTCCTTTAAAACAGAAAAGTTTTTAATTTTATCAAAATCCAATTTGTCTATTTTTCCTTTGGTTCCTTGGACTTTGATGTCATATATAAAAATGGGTGCCTAAGCCAAGGTTATAAAGATTGTTTTCTTCTAAGATGTTTCATGGTTTAGCACTTACATTTAAGTCTTTGATCCATTTGAGTTAATTTTTATATGTGATGTGAAGTACAGAATCCAAGCTCATTCTTTTGTCTGTGGATATTCAGTTATTCTATAAAATATATTGATATTCTATACTGATTATATTTTATTAATGAAAAGACTATTCTTTTCCCCATTGAATGGTCTTGGTGCCCTTGGCAAAAATCAATTGACCATAGATGTGTGGGTTTATTTCTGGGTTTCACTGATCTATGTCTGTCTCTATGCCAGAACTACAACTGTCTTTTTTTTTAATGAGAGAAAAAGAAGTTTATTAACACAAGAACTTCAAAAACATGAGCTTATATGGCATCTTTACAAAAGAACAAAACATTCTTAGAGAAGGGACAAGAGAAAAAAGAAGCACTTTGAGCTTCTAGGGTGGCAAACTGTAGGAAGGTGAATATATGGGGAAACTAGTGAACATAAGGGCTAGTTTGGAAAGTTTGTTATGTAGTGCCCTCTGGTCCCATCTCCAGGGTCTTGAACTGTCTCCTGTGATTAACTTCTGTCCTTCCTCATAGAGGGGATGGGGAACACCTTACAAATTTATCTCTGGCTTTTAGGCAAAGGGTGGAGGACAGAAAGCTTTTCCTCATATATACCTCTTCTCAATGATATTCAGGAAAAAATTAATCTTATGCCAGAGTGGCATATTTTGTGGTAGCATTCTGCTACTCTTATTAGCGCTGCTGCTGCTGCTAAGTCACTTCAGTCGTGTCCAACTCTGTGCGACCCCAGAGATGGCAGCCCACCAGGCTCTTCCGCCCATGGGATTTTCCAGGCAAGAGTACTGGAGTGGGTTGCCATTGCGTTCTCCCTTATTAGCTCTAGTTCAAGGTTAATAGGCTAGTTTTAATAACTGTACTGTGATGATGATCTCCTTGGTTTTAGGAAACAAACATTGATCTCTTTTAGTGTGACTTACATGACTTATGCTCAAAATTCTCTAAGCCAGGCTTCAACAGTACATGAACCGTGAACTTCCAGATATTCAAGCTGGATTTAGGAATGGTGGAGGAACCAGAGATAAATTGCCAACATCTGTTGGATCATCAAAAAAGCAAGAGAGTTCTAGAAAAGCATCTACTTCTGCTTTATTGACTACGCCGAAGCCTTTGACTATGTGGATCACAACAAAAGTAGAAAATTCTTAAAGAGATGGAAATACTAGACCACCTGACCTTCTTCCTGAGAAATCTGTATGCAGGTCAAGAAGCAACAGTTAGAACTGGACGTGGAACAACAGACTGGTTCCAAATCAGGAAAGGAGTACGTCAAGGCTGTATAGAGTCACCCTGCTTATTTAACTTACATGCAGAGTACATTATGAGAAATGCTGGACTGGATGAAGCACCAGCTGGAATCAAGATTGCTGGGAGAAATATCAATAACCTCAAATATTCAGATGATACCACCCTTATGGCAGAAAGTGAAGAAGAACTAAAGAGCCTCTTGATGAAAGTGAAAGAGGAGAGTGAAAAAGTTGGCTTAAAACTCAACATTCAGAAAACTAAGATCATGGCATCCAGTCCCATCACTTCATGGCAAATAGATGGGGAAACAGTAACAGACTTTATTTGGGGGAGGCTCCAAAATCACTGTAGATAGTCACTGCAGCCATGAAATTAAAAGATGCTTGCTCTTTGAAAGAAAAGCTATGACTAACCTAGACATCATATTAAAAAGCAGAGATATTACTTTCCCAACAAAGGTCCATCTAATCAAAGCTATGGTTTTTCCAGTAATCATGTATGGATGTGAGAGTTGGACTGCAAAGAAAGCTGAGCACTGAAGAATTTGATGCTTTTGAACTGTGGTGTTGGAAAGGACTCTTGAGAGTCCCTTGGACAGCAAGGAGATCCAACCAGTCCATCCTAAAGGAAATCAGTCCTGAATATTCATTGGAAAGACTGATGCTGAAGCTGAAACTCCAATACTTTGGCCACCTCATGTGAAAAGTTGACTCATTGGAAAAGACCCTGATGCTGGGAAAGATTGAAGGCAGGAGGAGAAGGGGATGATAGAGGATGAGATAGTTGGATGGCATCACTGACTCAATGGACATGAGTTTGAGTAAACTCCAGGAGTTAGTGATGGGCAGGGAGGCCTGGAGTGCTGCAGTCCATGAGGTCGCAAAGAGTCAGACATGACTGAGTGACTGAACTGAACTGAACTGAACATGACTTATTCTCAAACAGTACAGAAAATAATTATAGATTGGGATCTGGATGGAGGTTATGGGAATTATTTTAAAATTGGTCAGTGTTATTGATATAATTGTGATAAAACACTGAGTTTAAAATGTATAACATATTGATTTCATATATTTCCATATAACAAATTGACTACCACCATAACATATGACAACTCCATCATATCACATGATTACTGTTTAGTTTTTTGTGTGGTGTTAACATTATTTATACTCTTCAGCAACTTCAATAATATAATACTGTATTATTAGCTATAATCACCACACTATATAGTAGGTCTCCCAATGTGTTAATCTTCTAACTGAAAGTTTGTATCCTTGGACCATGATCTCTCATTTCCCCTACTCCCCAGTAATCACAACTCTACTGTTTCTCTGTGGTCAGCTTTTTTAGTTTCCACATATAAGTAATGTCATAGATTATTTCTCTTTCTGACTTATTTCATTAGTATAGTGCCCTCGAAGTCAACCTAAGTTGTTGCAAACAGGAGGCCTTCTTTATCATTTTTGAATGATAATCTATCATGTGTGTGTGCCAGCCATATCTTATTTAATACCCATTTATTCATTGATTGACATGATGGGCTTTTTCCATATCTTAAGTATATCTGAACAGTGCTTTGGTGAGCATGGATGTATGTGCAGGTATCTCTTTAAGATCCTGATTTCAATCCCTTTGTGTATATATCCAGAGATATGATTGCTAGATCATGTGGTAGTTCTATATTTAATCAATGGAGAAACTGTCATACTATTTTCTATAGTGTCTGTGCCAATTTACATTCACACCTACAGTCACTATCCAGACTTTTGCCAACAATTTGTTGTTTCTCATTTGTTGTTGTTGTTGAGTCACTCAGTCTTATCTGATTCTTCTTGACCCCATGGACTGCAGCACACAAGGCTTCCCTGTCCTTCACTGTCTCTCTGAGTTTGCTGAAACTCATGTCCATGGAGTCGATGATGCCATCCAACCATCTCATTCTCTGCTGCCTCCTTCTCCTCCTGACTACAATCTTTCCTAGCATCAGGGTCTTTTCTAATGAGTTGGCTCTGTGCATCAGGTGGCCAAAGTATTGGAGCTTCAGCTTCACCATCAGTCCTTCTGGTGAAGATTCAGGATTGATTTCCTTTAGGATTGACTGGTTTGATCTCTTTGCTGTCCTAGGGACTAAGAGTCTTCTCCACCATCACAGTTCGAAAGCATCAATTCTTTGTTGCTAGGACTTCTTTACAGTCCAACTCTCACATCTGTATATGACTACTGGACAAAACATAGCTTTAACTAATTGGACCTCTGTCAGCAAAGTGACGTCTCTTCTTTTTAATATGCTGTCTAGATTTGTCATAGCTTTTCTTCCAAGGAGCAAGCGTCTTTTACTTTCATGGTTGCACTCACCATCCACAGTGATTTTTGAGCCAAAGAAAATAAGTCTGTCACAGTTTTTCCCCATCTATTTGTCATGATGTAATGGGAGTTGTGCCATGATTTTAGTTTTTTGGCAGGATGAAAAGGGGACAACAGAGGATGAGATGGCTGGATGGCATCACTGACTCTGTGGACGTGAGTCTGAGTGAACTCCGAGAGTTGGTGATGGACAGGGAGGCCTGGCGTGCTGCAATTCATGGGGTCGCAAAGAGTTAGACACGACTGAGTGACTGAACTGAACTGAATTAGTGATATTGAGCACCATCCTGTAGAAACCTCTCTATTCAGTTCCTGTGCCCAATTTTGAATTTTTTATTTTTAGCTATTGGGTGAGTTCTTTATATATTTTGGATATTAACCCTAATCAGATATATGAATACAGGTATTTTCCCCCATTCTTTAGGTTACTGTTTCATTTTGAGGATTTTTTTTTTACTGTGCAGAAGCTTTTTAGATACAGTCCCACTGAGTATTTCTGCTTGTGTTGCCTTTTTATTTATTTTTTTTTTTGGTGTCATATCCAGGAAATTGCTGCGAAGATCAGTGTCAAGGAGCTTTTCTCCTATGTCTTCTTCTAGGAGTTTACATTTTTATGGCTTCCATTTAAATCTTTATCCAAAAAACAGACTCACAATAAAGGTCCAATTTCATTCTTCTGTATTTACCTACTCAGTTTTGTCAACATCATTTATTGCAGAGACTGTCATTTCCTTACCAAATATTCTTGGCTCCTTTGTCAAGTATTAGTTAACCACATATGTAAGGGTTTATTTGTGAGCTATCATTCGGTTCCGTTGGTCTGTGCATGCATTTTAATGCCTGTACCATACTGTTTCCATTACTAGAGCTTTGTATAATAGTATAGTTTGAAATCAGGAAGTGGGATGCCTGTAGCTTTCTTCTTCCTCAGTATTATTTTAACTATTAATGGTCTTGTGGAAATTGCTATTGAAATTTTGATAAGGATTTGATAAGAATTCAATGCAGAATTCTATAGATGGCTTTGGGTAATATAGACAGTTAAATAATATTCTTCCAATCTATAAACAGGAGACATTTTTCCTTTTGTGTCTTCAGTTTATTTCATCAGTCTTATAATTTTCATTTTGCAGGTCTTTCACCTCCTTTGTTAGATTTATTCATACAAAGTATATATATGGGCTTCCCGGTAGCTCCGCTGGTATAGAATCTGCCTGTAATGCAGGAGACCCCAGTTCAATTTCTGGGTCGAGAAGTTCCCCTGGAGAAAGGATAAGCTACCCACTCTGGTATTCTTGGGCTTCCCTAGTGGCTCAGATGGTAAACAATCCACCTGCAGTGTGGGAGACCTGGGCTCGATCCCTGGGTTGGGAAGATCCCCTGGAGAAGGGCATGGCAACTAACTCTAGTATTCATGCCTGGAGAATTCCATGGACAGAGGAACCTGGCAAGCTACAGTCTACGGAGTTGCAAAGAGCTGGACATGACTGAGCGAAATATATATATATTTTATAAATATAAATATGTTTTACAAATGTAATAGAAAATATTTTATAAATATAATTTATAATATAAAATATATATTTTTAATTCCCTGTGCCTCATGAATTGTATTTTTAATGCTATTATAAATGAACTGTTTATTTCTCCTTCATATGTTTTCTTGTTAGTATATAGAAACAAAACTCTTTTCCGTATGTTGACTGTGTATCCTGCAACTTTCCTGAATTTGTTGATTAGTTCTAGTAGAGTCTTTTGTTGTTGTTGTTGTTGTTGTTGTTGTTGTTGTTCAATTGCTATGTAGTGTCTGACTCTGTGACCCCATGGATTGCCGCATGTCAGGCTTCCCTGTCCTTCACCATCTCCCAGAGTTTGCTCAAACTCATGTCCATTGGGTTAGTGATGCCATCCAACCAGCTCATCCTCTGTCACCCCCTTTTCTTCCTGCCCTCAATCATGTTATCTAGAAACAAAGATAGCTTTACTTATTTCTTTCCTGTTTTAATGATTTTTATTTCTTCTTCCTGACAGATTTTTCTGGCTAGTAATTCCAGTACCATGTTGAAAAGTGGCAAGAGTGAACATCCCTGTCTTGTTCCTGGTCTTAGAAGAAAAGTTTGAAACTTTCATCATTGAGTATGATGTTGGTGTGGATTTGCCACATATGACCTTTATTTTGTAGAGGTATGTTGCTTCTAAACCCAATTTGTTAAGTGTTTTAATAATGAGTCAATGCAATAAATAAATTTATATTTTAAAAAAGAAAAAAAATACTGAATATCAATAATGAGCCATTCTAAAGGAGATCAGCCCTGGGTGTTCTTTGGAAGGAATGATGCTAAAGCTGAAACTCCAATACTTTGGCCACCTCATGCAAAAAATTGACTCATTGGAAAAGACTCTGATGCTGGGAGGGATTGAGGGCAGGAGGAGAAGGGGACGACAGAGGATGAGATGGCTGGATGGCATCACCAACTTGATGGACATGAGTTTGAGTGAACTCCGGGAGATGGTGATGGACAGGGAGGCCTGGCATGCTGCGATTCATGGGGTCACAAAGAGTTGGACACAACTGAGCAACTGAACTGAACTGAACTGAATATCATCTAATACTTTTTCTGCACCTACTCATAATGATCATGTAATTTTTAAACTTTCGTTCTCTTAATACATGTCTCTTGGTTTGTATATGTTGAACTGTCTTTGCATCCCAGGGATAAATCCTAGTTGATTATGGTATAGTATCAATTAAATGTGCTGTTCACTTTGGTTTATTAATTTGGTGAGAAATTTTGAAATATAGAGAATATATCTCTATATTTATCAGTCATATTGGCCTGTAATTTTATTTTCTTATGTCTTTGTCTGGCTTTGATATCAGGGTAATGCTGACCTTATAAAATGAGTTGGAGAATGTTCCCTGCTCTTCATTTTTTTTTTTTTTGAAGAGTTAGGGAAGGATTGATATTAATTCTTTCAATGTTTGGTAGAGCTCACAAGAGAAGCAATCTGATCCTAGCTTTTGTTTGTTGGGAAGTTGTTGATTGCTGATTCAATCTCCTTACTTGTCATTGGTATGTTTGGATTATCTGTTTTGCTTCAGTCTTGGTAGATTGTATGGTTTTAGGAATTTATCCATTTCTTAAAGATACTGGCCTGTTCTTGTGTCATATTGAAAAACTGAATTATAAGAAAGGTGTATGTTGCTAAAACTTATGAAATGTATTCACAACTTTGCCAATCTAAAGAAGCCTGGTGTAGCAGTTCAGAATTGTTTGCTTCTTAGTTTTCACAAGAAATTAAGGTCTGTAAGAATTCTAATTTGTAATGAGAACTTCTAGAAATAATAAGGGAAACAATTTTCTATACAAGGAAAGTAGAGTTGTTTCAGGCTAACAAAAAGTACAAGGTATGAAAATGTATTTTTGTTAAGGGAAATGAAAGTAAATTTGTTTTCAAGTAAAGCTGGTTATCTCAGAATGGGAAAGAGAATAAAGGAGCAACTAAATGGATGTGGGCACTTATGAGGAAAGAATTTTACCTTGTGTAATCAAGATGGATAAAATTGAATTGTAAGGCTTTTAAAAATAAGTTTTAATATCAATAGTATACTTATATAAAACTAAAACTTAATTTTCTTTCATCTACTAAATGGAAAAAGTTTTCTTAGACTTTAGGTCTGCTCTTGGTAAAGAGATTGTGAGGGTCTGCTCTGCCTAGAAAGCAAAGATTTTTGTGTCTTACCAAAATTATTTCCTGTGCTTCATGTTGTTTTAATTAGGTCTTTGATTACATAAGAAAACTGAAACTTCTTAATATTAAATGAGCTAAGTTTTATCTACAACTATGTAACCTATATTTGCCTTTAAAATATTTTGTCACTTTATTTTTTCATAATGATCTGTGATCCTATTAGTCAAGTGTCCAGAACTTTTGGGACGTTTGACAGACTTTCAAAAGTAAAATCTAAATTAAATCTTTTTGAGCTGGAAGTAACCTTGGGACTCTCCAGAGAGCCTTTGGAATATACCAAAAGATTTGTTCTCTCTTGTTATCAAAGAGGGATACTAAACTAATTAGTCTTAATCGAGGTGTTAAATTACACGGATTCATTGTCAAATAATAAGTGGTACTAAGCCTTCTTTATGTTATGTTTGTATAGGTACACATTATAAGTGGTCCAGAATTTTTATGAAATTCTTGAAGTCTGAGTAAATAACTAGAATTACAAGCAATATGTAATTGCTTAATTACAAGTAAAATTTCACGGAAGTAACCAGATTTCCTTGTCAATGACCATCTGTCATTATATCTTTAAATTAACCATGGCCATTTAAAAATCCTTTGTCACTTACAGACAGCTATTGTTTTACTCTGATGCTTTTGCAAAAGTATTTCATCTTCGAGAGATTCATGGAAATGACTGACAAGTCAAGAATTAATTACATGGAACTGAATGAACTGATGAGGAAGATATATAATTTTATGTCTTTTTCTTTAGAACATTGTTTATTTTCTCTTGAAGGTGAATGTCGGGTTTTATTTGCGGGGACTATTTTGCATAGTACAAGTATGACTATGTTTAAGTAAAACATTTTTATTTTTTAATGTTTTGTTTTTTCCAGATTAAAGGAAGTCTTTTCTCTTAAGCCATCTATGACTTACAGCAATTTGGTAAAGTATACTTTTGTGAACAAAGATGAAAACATTACATTTTCTCCCTACCTGATCCCTTCAGAATTTAGAAATTGTTAATTTCTCTTTTCATGGCAATACTGTTATATGCATAAGTTCAACATGGTTATATTACCAAAGCCTTGACTGACATATCATAATTGAGAATGATGTACATAAAGTCAGATATGACCCTGCAGCTTTAAGGAGCAACAAGGTACACTTTATGGAGTCCATAAGTTCAGTTCAGTTCAGTTGCTCAGTCGTGTCCAACTCTTTGTGACCCTATGGACTGCAGCACGCCAGGCCTCCCTGTCCATCACCAACTCCCAGAGCTTACTCAAACTCATGTCCATTGAGTTGGTAATGCCATCCAATCATCTCACCCTCCATCGTCCCCTTCTCCTCCCACTTTCAATCATTCCTAGCATCAGAGTCTTTTTAAATGAGTCAGTTCTTCGCATCATGTGGTGAAAGTATTGGAGTTTCAGCTTCAACATCAGTCCTTCCAATGAATATTCAGGATTGATTTCCTTTAGGATGGACTGGTTGGATCTCCTTGCTGTCCAAGGGACTCTCAAGAGTCCTCTCCAACACCACAGTTCAAAAGCATCAATTATTTGGCGCTCAGCTTTCTTTATAGTCCAACTCTCACATCCATACATGACTACTGGAAAAACCATAGCTTTGACTAGACGGACCTTTGCTGGCAAAGTAATCTCTTTGCCTTTTAATAAGCTGTCTAGGTTGGTCATAACTTTTCTTCCAAGGAGCAAGTGTCTTTTAATTTCTTGGCTGCAGTCACCATCTGCAGTGATTTTGGAGCCCCCCCAAAATAAAGTCTGTCACTGATTCCACTATTTCCCCATCTATTTGCCATGAAGTGATCATGACAAATATCAATAACCTCAGATATGCAGATGACACCACCCTTATGTCAGAAAGCAAAGAAGAACTAAAGAGCCTCTTGATGAAAGTAAAAGAGAAGAGTGAAGAAGTTAGCTTAAAACTCAACATTCATAAAACTAAGATCATGGCATCTGGTCCCATCACTTCATGGCAAATAGATGGAGCCCATAAAGTCCCTTATAAAACAGGGTTCCTAGAAGCCTAACCACATGAGTAAGGAAAGACACTTCCTGGCAGATGCAGGAACCTCATGATATTTGGGGGACCTTGAGGAGAAAAATTTTCAGTAGAAACTATAATACACACTTGTAATCAGATTTCCATTCTGTTAATTGAGACTTTCTTATATCTATACAACTGGACTAGGTGATGAATTCCTCTAGTTTCCTCAAATATCTCAGTATGACACTCCAAAATAACATCTCCAGCTTTCTCCTAGCCTTTTTACCTGGAATCACTAAGAACAAAATTTGCCCTTTACCACAAAACCTTGCAACTGAATATGAACAAGTTGATGAAAACTTTAGAGAAATTACCATTACAGTTCATTTACACAATCTTGTGTGTACTACTGTGTGGGCCACTCAAAGCTTACCTGAACACTCACTGACAGCATCAGACACATTCTCACTGTAAAAGGTGTAAGTCTCCTTAGCTCTCCTAAGCTCTCTTAGCTCTGCTTAGAACAATACAAGAAAGAGTAAATGAGTCTCCTTAGCTCTCTTTAGAACACTATAACTCAGAGTCAGTAGGTCTCCTTAGCTCTCCTTAGAAAACTTAAATCAGTAGGAAAGTCTCCTTAGCTCTCCTTAGAACACTATAGGTCAGAGTAAGTATGTCTCCTTAGCTCTTCTTCAGTCTCCTAGCTCTCTGCCCTCTAGTGTTTTAAGGAGAGCTAAGGAGACTTACTTAATCTGACCTGTAGTGTTCTAAGGAGAGCTAAGGAGAGGTAAGGAGACCCACTTACTCTTAACTATAGTGTTCTAAGGTGAGCTCAGGAGACTGACTTACTCCGACCTGTAGAATGCTAAGGAGAGCTAACAAGAGCTAAGAAGATTTACTTACTCTGACCTGTAGCATTCATACTCTGAGCTATAGTCTTCTAAGGATAGCTAAGGAGACTGACTTACCCCAGCAGGTGTTCTAGGAAAGCTAAGGAGACTCACTCACTCTGAGCTATGGTGTTCTAAGGAGAGCGAAGGAGAGCTATGGAGACTTACTGACCTAAGTGTTCTAACAAGCGTGAAGGATAGATAAGAGAGGTAAGGAGAGCAAAGGAGAGGTAAGGAGACTTACTTAATACTCTGAGCTATAGTCTTCTAAGGAGAGCTATGGAGACTTACTTACACTGAGCTATAGTGTTCTAAGGAGACCTACTTACTCTGAGCTATAGTTTTCTATGGAGAGCTAAGGAGACTTATTTAGTCTGACCTGTATTGTTCTAAGGAGAGCTAACAAGAGCTAAGGACACTTACTTACTCTGAGCTATAGTGTTCTAAGGAGAGTAAGGAGGGCTAAGGAGAGCAAAGGAGAGCTAAGGAGACTTAACTACTTTAACCTGTAGCATTCTAAAGAGAGCTGTGGAGACATACTTACTCTGAGCTATAGTGTGCTAAGGAGAGCTAAGGAGACTTAGTGTGAGCTCTGGTGTTCTAAGAAGAGCTAAGGAAAGTTAAGGTGAGCTAAGGACAGCTACGGAGACTTACTTATTCTGAGCTACAGTGTTCTATGGAGAGCTAAGGAGAGCTAGAGAGACCTACTTACTCTGAACTCTAGTGTTCTAAGGAGAGCTACAGAGACTTACTTACTCTGACCTGTAGTGTTATAAGGAGAGCTAAGGAGACTTACTCTGAGCTATATTCTTCTAAGGAGAGCTAAGGAGACTGACTTGCTGTGAGCTATAGTGTTCTAAGGAGAGCTAAGGAGACCTACTTACTCTGAAGTATAATGTTCTAAGGAGAGGTAAGAAGATCTAAGTAGAGCTAAGGAGACTGACTTAGTGACCTAAGTGTTCTAAGGATAGGTAAGGCATGCTAAGGAGACTTACTTACCCTGACGTATACACGGAGGATTCAGCTCTTACCATATCCTTCACAAATGCCACAAGGTCTTCACTACACATCCATTAAATCAATCTAGAAACATTTATTGCGTACCCACTAAAAGCTAAACCTGTTTTACCAAATTTTGTACCCTAAATCCTTGTATTTTCTACCTTTCCAAGTGTGGGTTATTTGTATCAGTACTATATTGGTAGATAATGCAGATTCTCTATTTTAAGAAATGAGTTCCAGTCCCAAATGCACAAATAACATACTATTATAATAATAGCATATTCATGAAAAGCAAATTACTTATCTCAGCGTTTAACATCCTTGTAACAATTCCTGTACTTTTAATGTCAACAGAAAAAAAAGTAAAGTCTAAGTCTGTCTGATTCAGTAAATTAATGTTAATAACAGTTTTGACACTAATAGTGAGTTTTTAAAAGAAAAACCTCCAAGATCTTAGCTGGGTTTCATTTCTTAAAAATCACCTCATTCACTGTCACCAGGTTCCCCTAGAACAATTCCAGCTACTATTCCACCTACACTGGGAGCACAGAACGACTCAAGTGTGTCAACTTGCTATGACATGATACCCTTTCCCTGCCTTTGCTCACTCCCAGTGGGAAAAAAACAGCCTCCCACTTGAGGTATGTACACCGCCCACACTTCTCAGCAGAGACACATTTCTGAACCCCTGTAAACAAATTAATGCCTACCTGGTTTTTCATTAAAAAAAAAAAAACCACTAGTTCTTTCCTCAGAGCCTGAAAATTACTTGTGAAAAATGTTAACTATTAAAGTACACACTAGATTAATGAGAATTTTCAAACTTGTTACAGAGACCATGGAATCCCAGAGAACATGATCCGAGCTGTGAAACCCAGGGAAAATGAAAAGGAACCCGACCCTTGGCTCCTCTGCTCTTGCAAACTCTCTCTAGAAGTCATCGAAGGCTTAAGTCGACCCTTGCAAGCCCCCCAACCCTTCTCAGCTTCAGCCAACAAGACACGGTTGGCCTATGACCGCCACCTCTATAATCACTTAGAGGCTGCTAGGCTTTTAGCAAAGCATCTCTTCTAACTTCTCAAGTGTTGTTCTTTTTTTCTGGGCGGGGGCAAGGAATAACAACTTTAATCAGAAAGCCAACAAACAGAGTAGGCAGTGGCCCAATGAATCTTATCACCAGGTTTGGACTCTAGTTATTTATATAATACAAAGATGGGGCAGTGAAGAGGTAAAATATAAAAGGCAATAGGATGTCACAAATATTCTGTGGTTCCAAACAGACTCCAGAGAGGATGTGTTAATTTCTTCTTTCCTAAAGTGATTCACAGATGGGCCTGGTCAGGATGGTTCCTGTGAGCTTAAACAAAGGTATTTTAGCTTAGCTCTCAGACATGGAAAGCGAGATTCCAGGAAATTGGCCATTATGTATACCTTAAGCTATAGACCACATCCTTTTAGGGATTGTTGTTGTTCAGTCACTAAGTCATGTGCTACTCTTTGTGACTCCATGGACTGCAGCATGCAAGGCTTCCTTGTCCTTTACTACCTCCTGGAGTTTGCACAACACATGTCCATTGAGTTGGTGCCATCCAAGAATCTCATTCTCTGTCGTCCCGTTCTCTTCTTGCCTTGTCTTTCCCAGCACCAGGGTCTTTACCAATGAGCCAGCTCTTCAAGTCAGGTGGACAAATTATTGGAGCTTCAGCTTCAGCATCAGTCCTTCCAATGAATATTCAGGGTTGATTTCCTTTAAGATTGACTGGTGCAATCTCCTTGCTGTCCGAGGGACATTCAAGAATCTTTTCCACCACAATTTGACAGCATCAGTTATTCTGCACTCAGCCTTCTTCATGGCCCAACTCTCACATCCATACATGACTAGTGGAAAAACCATAGCTTTCACTATAGGGACTTAGTCAGCAAAGTGATGTCTCTGGTTTTGAGTATGCTGTCTAGGTCTGTCATTTTCTTCCAAGGAGCAAGCATTTTTTTTAATTTCATGGCTGCAGTAACAGTCCACAGTGATTTTGGAGCCCAAGAAAATAAAGTTTCTCAGTTTCCACTTTTTCCCTTCTATTTGCAATGAAGTGATGGAACTGAATGCCATGATCTTAGTTTTTTGAATGTTGACTTTTAAGCCAATTTTTTCACTCTCCTCTTTCACCTTCATCAAGAGGCTCTTTTGTTCCTCTTCACTTTCTGCCATTAGAGTGGTACCATCTGTGTAGCTGACATTATTGACATTTCTCCAAACAATCTTGCTTCTAGCTTCTGATTCATCCAGCCTGGCATTTCGCATGGTGTACTCTGCATAAGCTAAATAAGCAGGTGACAATATACAGTCTTGTTATACTACCTTCCCAATTTTGAACCAGTCGATTGTTCCATGTCCAGTTCTAACTGGACTTGCTTCTTGACCTGTATACAGGTTTTTCAGGAGACAGGTAAGGTGGCCTGTATTCCCATCTCTTTAAGAATTTTCCACAGTTAGTTGTGATCCACACAAAGGTTAAGCATAGTCAATGAAGCAGAAATAGATGTTTTTTTCTGGAATCCTCTTGCTTTCTCTATGATCCAACGGATGTTACCAATTTGATCTCTGGTTACTCTGCCTTTTCTAAACCTAGCTTGTACATCTGGATGTTCTCAATTCACATACTGTTGAAGCCTAGCTTAAAAGATTTTGAGCAATACCTTACTAGCATGTGAAATGAGTACAGTTTTATGGTAGTTTGAATCTTCTTTGACATTTCCTTTCTTTTGGATTGGAATGAAACTTGACATTTTCCAGTCCTGTAGCCACTGCTGAGCTTTCCAAATTTGTTAGTATATTGAGTGCAACCCTTTAACAGCATCATCTTTAAGATTTGAAATAGCTCAGTTGGAATTTGGTCACCTCCACCAGCTTTGCTCATAGTAATGCTTCCTAAGGCCCACTTGACTATATACCCTAGGATGTCTGGCTCTAGGTGAGTTACTTCTCCATCATGGTTTTCCAGGTTATTAAGATCATTTTTCTATAGTTCTGCATTTTCTTGCTGCTTCTTGTTAATCTCTTTTGTTTCTGCTACTTCTTTACTGTTTCTATCCTTTCTTGTACCTATCTTTGCATGAAATGTTCCCCTGTTATCTCCAATTTTCTTGAAGAGATCTCTAGTCTTTCCCATTCTATTATTTTTCTCTATTTCTCTGCATTGTTCACTTAAGAAGGCTTCTTATCCCTCCTTGCTATTCTCTAGAACTCTGCATTCAGTTTGGTATATCTTTCCATTTCTCCATTGCCTTTCACTTCTCTTCTTTTCTCAACTATTTGTAAGGCCTCCTCAGATAATAACTTTGTCTTCTTGCATTTCTTTTTCTTGGGGATGGTTTTGGTCACTGCCTCCTCTACAATGTTACAAACCTCCGTCCACAGTTCTTCAGAGATTTTGTCTACCAGATCTAATCCCTTGAAACTATTCATCACCTCCACTGTATAATCATAAAGTGAAAGTGAAGTTGTTCAGTCGTGTCCGACTCTTTGTGACCCCATGGATTGTAGCCTATCAGGCTCCTCCATCCGTGGGATTTTCCAGGCAAGAGTGCTGAAGTAGATTGCCATTTCCTTCTCCAGGGGATCTTCCCAATCCAGGAATCGAACCCGGGTCTCCCACATTGCAGGCAGACGCTTTACCATCTGAGCCACATAAAGGATTTGATTTAGGTCATACCTGAATGGTCCATACTTTTAATTTAAGCCTGACTTTTACAGTAAGAAGCTGTAAAAGGAGCCGAAGTCAGCTCCAGGTCTTGTTTTTGCTGACTGTGTAGAGCTTCTCCATCTTTGGCTACAAAGAATATAATCAGTCTGATTTCGGTGTTGACTATCTGGTGATGTGCATGGGTACAGTTGTTTCTTGTGTTGTTGGAAGATGGTATGTGCTATGATCAGTGTGTTCTATTGGCAGAAATATGTTAGCCTTTGCCCAGTTTCATTTTGTACTCCAAGTCAAACTTTCCTGTCACTCCAGGTACCTCTTGACTTCCTACTTTTGCATTCCAATCCCCTGTGAATAGAAGGACATCTTTTTTTGGTGTTAGTCCTAGAAAGTCTTGTAGATCTTCATAGAACCATTCAACTTCTGCTTCTTCAGCATCAGAGGTTAGGGCATAGACTTGGATTACTGTCATGTTGAATGGTTTGCCTTGGAAACAAACTGAGAACATTCTGTTGTTTTTGAAATTGCACTCAAATACAGCATTTCCAACTTCTGTAGACCATGAGAGCTACTCCATTTCTTCTAAGGGATTCTTGCCCATGGTAGTAGATATATTGGTCACCTGAATTAAATTACCCATTCCTGTCTATTTGACTGATTCCTAAAATGCCAATGTTCATTCTTGCCATCTCCTGTTTGACCACCTCCAGTTTACCTTGATTCATGGTAACATTTCAGTTTCCTGTTGATATTCTTTTTTATAGCATCAACTTTACTTTCACTGCCAGACACATCCACAATGGAAGGGTTATTGTAAGCATTCTGACAAAATGTGGTCCACTGGGAAGAGAATGGCAAACCTCTTCAGTATCCTTGCCTCGACAACCCCATGAACAATATGAAAAGGCAAAAAGATATGATACCGGAATATGAATCTCCAGGTCAGTAGGTGCCCAATATTCTACTAGGGGAAGAGCATAGAAATTGCTCCTTTAGTGACTGCATGTTATGCTATGCATGCTAAGTCACTTCAGTCTTGTCTGACTCTGTGCAACCCCATAGATGGCAGCCCACCAGGCTCTGCCATCCCTGAGATCCTCAAGGCAAGAATACTGGAGTGGGTTGCCATTTCCTTCTCCAAGGTGTTGTTCTTTTACTTGTTTTACTTTTAGATAATCTTATGAACCAGCTCCAGTGAGCAGAGAGGCAGCAGGGACAACCCATCAATAAAATAATTCAGCCAAAGTCAATTTTGCTAGAGACTTCTCATGTTGTACTAGGAAATCTAGGCTACTAAAAATCAGGGAAATCAAATAGAATCATTTCTTTTGGTTCTAAAAGGAAAGCTAGCTTTAAAACTATCTCTTTCAGATATCCCATGCTCTTAGAAAGAATTAGTATTGCTAAAATGACCAGACTACCCAAAGCAATCTACAGATTTAATGTAATCCCTATCAAATTACCCATGACATTTTTCATAGAAAACTCTTAAAATTTATGTGGAACCACAAAAGCCCCAGATTTCCTAAAGCAGCCCTACAGAAAAAAGAAGAAAGCAGCATGCAGCACCCTCCCAGACTTCAGATGATACTACAAAGCTACAGTAATCAAAACAGAGTGATATTGGTACAAAAACAGACATATGGATCAATGGCACAGAATATAGAAAGCCCAGAAATAAATCCACATACATACAATCGATAGTGTATTCTTACCTCCTTTGTTGAAAATCAGTGGGGAAAAGACAGTCTCTTCAGCAAGTGGTGCTGGGAATGTTGGAAAACCACATGTAAATCAATGAAGTTGGAACAAACACACCCTCTCACCATACACAAAAATAAACTCAAAATGGGTTATAGACTTAAACATAATGCATGACACCTTAGAACTCCTAGAAGAGGTCATGGGCCAAATATTCTGACAGAAATCATACCGATGTTTTCCTAGGTCAGTTTCCTAAGGCAATAGAAATAAACAAATGAGACCTAATCAAATGTATAAGCTTCTGCACAACAAAGGAAAGCATAAAATGAAAAGACAACCTACAGAGTAGGAGATAATATTTTCAAATGATGAGACCAACAAGGGCTTACTTTCCAAAATATGCAAATAGCTAATACAACCTCAGTAACAACCAAAAAATCCAAAAATGGGAAGAAGACTTAAATAGACATTTCTCCATAAAGGACATACAGATTGTCAAGAGGCACATGAAAAGATACTTAACATCACTAACTATTAGAGAAATGCAAGTCAAAGCTACAATAAGGTAGCACTTCCCACCAGTCAGAATGGCCATCATTAAAAGGTCTACAAATAACAAACACTGAAGGAGGTGTGGAGAAAAAGGAACCCTCTTACATTGTTGCTGGGAACTTAAGTTGGTGCCGCCACTTTGGAAAACAGTATGGAGTTTCCTCAGAAAACTAAGACTTACCATATATGGTCCAGCAATCCCACTCCTGGGCATATATCCAGACAAAACTACAATTCAAAAAGATAGACGCACCCCAGTGTGCCTAGCAGCACTATTCACAATCGCCAAATCATGACAACAACCTAAATGTCCATCAAAATAAGAATGGATAAAGAAGGTATGGTATATATATACAATAAAATACTACTCAGCCATAAACAAAAATGAAATGACACCATTTTTTTTTTCAGCAACATGGATGGACTTAGCACTTATCATACTAAGTGAAGTCAGAAAGACAAATACCATACGATATCACTTATGTGTGGGATCTAAAATATGACACAAATGAAGCTATCCATGAAACAGAAACAGAATCACAGACACAAAGAACCAATTGGTGATTTCCAAGCGGGGAGGGGGTTGAGGGAGGGATAGAGTGGGAGGTTGGGGTTGGCTGATGTAAGCTTTTAGGCATAAAATGGATAAACATGTTCTACTGTATATAGCACAGAGAACAATACTCCATATCCTAAGATAAACCATAATGGAAAAGAGTATTTTAAAAATGTGTGTATGTCTATATTATATATATATATACATATATATGTATATGTATATATATAAAACTTTGCTATACTGCAGCAATTAACACAACATTGTAAATCAACTATACATCACTTTTTTAAAATAAAGTCTTCCATAGAACCCTCTTTATTAATTCTGCTGATAATACTGGTTATTTACTCCAGGAGTACACACACAATAGAAATACCAGTGGAGTACAAGGTGGTTTCCAGAATTTTCTTTTCTCTGTCTATAATTTTCACTCAGAATTCTATATAGAATTTAGGCAAGCAATCCTGTTTGCATTTTCTGTCTCAGTTTTAAGATTCAGATCATGGCCTCAGTCCCCTAAGACTTTTATGCCTTATCCCAGAACATATATATCATGGAAAAAACAGGGGCAAATCAGGGCATGATGAGTACAAAGTCTCACCTCTTCTCTCTCTCTTCCAACCAATGAAACAGGAGTTCCTGACAATAAAAAGTGATCAAGGCAGTACATTTCTTCTGCATCCTCCTCCTCTGGTTCATCCAAGAGGCATTAGCCTTGTTTTATAACACAAGATCCATGATGCCACTGACCCACTTCACCCTTGCCCCCAAGCTATACATCCTCCAAATGGGAGATTGGGCTATGAAACCAACCTTTGCAGTAATAGACATTCAGTGACTACCAAATGACTTCAAACAAGAAATAGAAATAGAGAACAGAATTGGCTTTGGGCACTCCTGGGTGCCATATAGAAAGGAAAAGCAGAAACTAAATAAAGAAGTGCATCGACTTGAAGTCATCTGGGCTAATGCCCAAAGTGGAGGTCACATATTGGACTGAGATAAGGGACACCATTGAGTAGTTCCTTGGAAAGGAGGATAAACTGAAAACACCCATTATTGTAGGAAGAAGTGAAATAATTATGTACCCATGCTCCATCAGGCCCAAACAGTTCTAGGAAGTCACCAATGAATTCCCTCAATTTCTCTTCTGACTTCTGAATTAGATCATGACTCTTTTCTTCCACTCTGCTAACAAATTCCTTTGATCTTTCTTCCATGTTTTTGACCTTTTCCTTCATCTTGTCTACCTGGTTTTGGAAGCAGTACTTCTTCTCCTGGTCAAAAATTAAAGGAGAAAGAGATTTACCCAAAAGTGCTGGGGAGAGATTAGTCACTTACAGAATGGTCAGATTTTATTTCAACTCGTGCATGTTCTTAACCTGAAGAGTCAGGATGCTAGTTTCCAAGGGCTGGATTGATGGGAAGGCCCATCTCTTGTAATAAAAGTCACTTCTGATTAGTCTATTTGAATGGGTATAGTGAAGTAAAAGTGATTGTAATGTTCTCTTCCTTATAAATAAAGTTGAATTCACTTATACAAGAGAAGAACCAAAAGTATCCATTTGCTGTTTATTTTGGATAGATACTAGGTGAATATATCCCCTCAGTTCTCCTGACACTTAGACAAAAATATGACTTGTGCACAGAATGGCCACTCAGAAGCAGCCCGGGTTCTCTATTTTACTGAGACATTGTTAAAACCAATATTGGTTGAAATAAGTGAGCCACTAGCTGGGCCTTAGCATCCATGTATTACACTAAAATTGTCACTGTCATGATATTTCCCATTAAGCTAATGGAACCACATCAGTTTCTTTGGTAATGAAGAAAAATTTTGTTCTGATAGCTTCTCTGGACTGGGATTTTGTTCATAGCCTTGATGCAGCATTGCTATACCTATGTGCCTAGAAGGCATGAGATGTTGGGCAACTCACATGCCATCTCTAAACCTCAGTTTTCTCATCTGTAAAATAGGGATAATTATTGTCCCTACCCTATAGGGTTGCTGTAACAGTTGGATCAGATAATGCATGTAAAGTACTTGGCACAATGCCTGGCATTTAGTAAAAGCTCAGTGTGTGTTGGCTGTTTGATTACTCATAAGCAACAGAAGCATTTAATCATGTTACCTGGTGAAAGTGGAATCAAAACTATGAAGATAACATGAAACAAAGGCTCTTTTCCTCCATGAAGCCATAATACATTTCCTCCTGAAGGGGTAATAAGATTTCTCACCTTTCCTCACTATATGGAATTGAAGTCCATTTCATATTTCAGAATTTTTGGAGCCACATACAGTATTACAAACCTGGGTCAGGAGTCCCGGATCTAGACTTCACAAACATCGCTGCAGCCTCAGGGCAAGGTGTGAGCCATCCATGCTGCCAGCCAGCTGTATATAATTCACGGCAACCCTCCACTGCTCTCAGGAGCTGCTCGGAACACTAGACCGGGCTCTGGACCAGGGGGCACAAGGCTGGGAGGCTGTACTGCTTCTGCCTCTACTTTGCTTGAGGGACTTGAGCCAGGTCCCTCCGAACTCAACTTTGCTCATTTTTCTATTGACAAAATTCAGGGACTTGGGCTGGTGACTGACCCTCGTCAGCTTCCTGCCACCCGAGGTTCCGTGATTCATCTACACACTCATCCAACACATGTGAGGTACTTTCTGTGCCACAGCCAAGCTTGTGGCCACAGAAAGGCAACGGGCACATCCACACTGACTACACGGCTCCCTGAGCTAAGTGGCTTATCACAGGCCATTGAAAGAGCACGAGCAATAACTTTTAGAAATGGCTCGACATGCCTGGATGGGTGACTGAATTCAATTTAAAAGAACAGGCAGTTTAATTTATTGAAATAACCAGGGCTTTATGCTCTGTAAGATACCAACTAATCACTTTGACTGAATTCTTTTCAGCCACTTGTTCTGTTTGCCACTTGAACCTGACGTTTTCCATTTTGTTGCCCAGTCTGTACGAAGCCACAGAGCCTGGACTCCGAACACTCCCTGCCTCCTGAGGACAACTGATAATTGCTAACTTACGATTACTGAAAGAGCCCTGCCTCATTCGGAAGCCAATGACCAGTTTGTATAAACTTCTGGATAACTGTGGCTTCATATAATTAAAAACATCTTGTTCTGTAGAAAAATCACCATATCTATTGTGGGGGTGCTGGTGGTTTAGTCGCTAAGTCATGTCCAACTCTTGCAACCCCATGGACTGTAGCCTGCCAGGCTCCTCTGTCCATGGGATTCTCCAGATAAGAATACTGGAGTGGGTTTCCATTTCCTTTTCCAGAGTATCTTCCCACCCCAGGGATCAAACCCTGGTCTCCTACATTTCAGGCATATTCTTTACTGACTTAGCTACAAGGGAAGCCCGGGTGGTGGAAATTCTGTATGTGTGGAGAGCTCTTATTTTGCTCACCTCGATCAGCTCCTTGGAGTTCAGGCAAACATAGTCATCCAGACTCACCAACATCACCTCTAGCAACTGGGCTGCCCTCTTGGCTTTTTAACAGCTTGTTTTTACAGATTGTTTTAACAGTTGCTCTATTATTAAACTAACAGCAGCTCTGTGGGAACAATACAGCAGAAATACAAAAGGAAGCCAAAGACTTGGGGCTTTTTTTAAGTGGCTGTAATTTCTTTGGACAAAAAAAAGCAGCTGTTAAAGTTTCTAATGAGCATCTGTAAGGCCTTAATAAAAAGAAAATTGTAAACCGTTAAAATAAGAACACACTTTCTCTGAGTTTAGCTTTGTAGAGCCTCTGTGTTCCTTTCTTCCCTTGGAGCAGAAGACAACTATTGCCTTTCATGAGGGCAGATCTCTCAGAAACCCTTCACCCAACTCTGAGAACTCTAATGGGGAGGGTGGGGTGTGGAAAGGGAGGTGAGGCGGCTCCCTTAAAAAATGTGATGTTCACTCACTATCTGTATGCCTTGGTCAAATTACATTACCTATTTGGACATTGGTTTCTCCATCTATAAAATGGGGATAATAATACATCATTGGGCTGTTATATGGACTAAATGAGACAATAAATGTCAAACATCAAGAATATCGAGTGGTGTAACGTAAGTGATTTGTAAACAGTGCCAGCAGTAGCGTGACGTGCTGGTCCTCAGAGGTGCGGGGTGGCACACTTACATTGATAAAGCTGACATTCAGTTCCTTGGCTGTGTAGCCTCTCTGGAGGTTGCGTCGGGCATAAACATCATAGTCACGGACAATCCTGGTGATGATGTCTGATGTTGAGATGCCTTCTGTTCTGTGTTGGAACAAACATCCCTGTTCAAATAGAAAAGACAGGATGAAGAAAAAACAACTAAGATGATCTCAGGTGACCCATTTTCTTGAATGACTCTCCTATCCAGGACAAAGTGGCAGCTCCTAGGTCTAGGTGGCTTTCACATCTGGCCCCAGCTGACTCTGCCAGGCTCAATTCCAGGCACTCCTGACCTGCCACAGACACTGTGTGTTTGTCATACTGGACCCATTCCCTGGATGCACCAGGCATTCACCTGGCTCTTGGCATTTGCTCATTTCAAGCCCGTCTTTCCTGCCCCAGAACCCCCTTCCCTGCCCACAGCAGCTGCAGAGTAGCTCCTCATCATACAGGGTCCAGTCTTAAGGCTATGCCTCTGGGAAGTCTTTCCTGACGTCATCAGGCAGAATCCACACCCATTATAATATAAACTTGACTGCTATTAACAAAAGCATTTTCAGTATCCATTTCCTTGTGGAAAGGGAGCACTCTGAAAGCACAGGATGTGTCTTGATCATCTTTACGTGTCCAGCACCCAGTTCAGTGCCCCAGTGTCTAGCACATGGAAAGTTCTCAATACATGCAAATTAAATGAGTAAGTGAATGGAGCATAGCAGTCGAGTCAAAGAATTTGTGAGATCACAGCAACTCCCCTTCTTCCCCAGGGAGTTCTGCATCATGTTATAGCACAGGAAAAGAAGAAGGATGCAGTATTTTTATATCTAAAGACATGCCCAGGGGGTGCTTGATGATTTTACCCTTCTAAGAGCAATCTACTCTCAATGGTGGTTTCACCACACAAAGGCCTTTTCATCTATACTCTACTGGGACTGAGAAGAAACAAACAAGCACAGAGGATGCCAAGTTCTCATAGAACTTCCTTAAAGTCCTCAAAGATATATTTGAGTGAACCAATACAAGGATGTAAAGAAGTCACAAGTGTTATCAAAGATAAGAATCTGGTGAAATTGAAAATGACATAAACAGATGAAAGATATACCTGTTTTTTAATAAGAAGAACCAATACTGTAAAAATGTTTATACTACCCAATGCACTCTACAGATTCAATATAATCCCTATAAAAGTACAAATGGCATTTTTACTAGAACTACAACCAAAAGCTTTTATATTTAGATGGAGACACAAAAGACTCCAAATTCTCAAAGCAATCTTGAAAAAGAAAAATGGAGCTGGAGGAATCAAGCTTCCTGACTTCAGACTATACTAGAAAGCTACAGTCATCAAAACAGGATGGTACTGTCACAAAAGCAGATATATAGATCAATGGAACAGGATAGAAAACTCAGAAATAAACCCACACACCTGTGGTCAATTACTCTATCACAAAGGGGGCAGACTATAGAATGGAGAACAGACATCCTTGTCAATAAATGGTGCTGGGAAAACTGGACACCTACATGTACCTACATGAAAAAAAATGAAATTAGAACATTCCTTAACGCCATGCAAAAATATAAACTCGAAATGGATTAAAATTCCACATCCTGCAGAGCAACTAAGCCTGTGAGCCACAATTACTGGGCCCATGCCTTAGAGCCCATGCTCTCCAACAGGAGAAGCCGTGACAATAAGAAGACTGCATACCCCAACTCGAGAGTAGCCCCTGCTCGCCACAACTAGAGAAAGCTTGCACGCAGCAACAAAGACCCAGTGCAGCCAAGCCAAACTTGAAAAAATATTTTTAGAAATGGGCAGATCTAAATAGAGATTTCTCCAAAGACAAACAGATGGCCAAGAGGCACATGAAAAGATGCTCAACATCACTGATTATCAGAAAAATGCAAATCAAAACTACAACGAGATACCACCTCAGAATGCCCATCATCAAAAAATCTACAAACAGTAAATGCTGAAGAGGGTGTGGAAAAAAGGGAATGCTCCTATACTGTGAGTGGAAATGTAAATTGGTACAACCACTATAGAAAACAGTACAACATTCCCTTAAACAACTAAAAAGAAACAGCACATGACCCAGCAATCCCATTCCTGGGCATCTATCCAGAGAAAACCATGGTTAGAAAAGATACATGCACCCTAATGTTCATTGCAGCACTATTTACAATAGCAAAGACATGGAACAGCCTAAATGTCCATCAACAGAGGAATCAATAAAGAAGATGTGGTACATATATACAACAGAATATTCAGTTCAGTTCAGTTCAGTCACTCAGTCGTGTCCGACTCTTTTCACCCCATGAACCACAGCACGCCAGACCTCCCTGTCCATCACCAACTCCCAGAGTTCACCAAAACCCATGTCCATCGAGTTGGTGATGCCATCCAACCATCTCATCCTCTGCCGTCCCCTTATCTTCCTGCCCTCAATCTTCCCCGGAATCAGGGTCTTTTCAAATGAGTCAGCTTTTTGCATCAGGTGGCCAAAGTATTGGAGTTTCAGCTTTAATATCAGTCCTTCCAATGAACATCCAGGACTGATCTTTAGGATGGACTGGTTGGATCTCCTTGCAGTCCAAGGGACTCTCAAGAGTCTTCTCCAACACCACAGTTCAAAAGCATCAATTCTTCAGCGCTCAGCTTTCTTCAGTCCATCTCTCACAACCATACATGACCACTGGAAAAACCATAGCCTTGACTAGATGGACCTTTGTTGGCAAAGTAATATCTCTGCTTTCTAATATGCTGTCTAGCTTGGTCATAACTTTCCTTCCAAGGAGTAAGCGTCTTTTAATTTCATGGCTGCAATCACCATCTGCACTGATTTTGGAGCCCCCAAAAATAAAGTCTGACACTGTTTCTACTGTTTCCCCATCTATTTCCCATGAAGTGTTGGGACCAGATGCCATGATCTTCATTTTCTGAATGTTAAGCTTTAAGCCAACTTTTTCACTCTTCTCTTTCACTTTTCTCAAGAGGTTCTTTAGTTCTTCTTCACTTTCTGCCATAAGGGTGGTGTCATCTGCATATCTGAGGTGATTGATATTTCTCCTGGCAATCTTGATTCCAGCTTCTGCTTCTTCAAGCCCAGCATTTCTCATGATGTACTCTGCATAGAAGTTAAATAAGCAGGGTGACAATATACAGCCTTGACGCACTCCTTTTCCTATTTGGAAGCAGTCTATTGTTCCATGTCCAGTTCTAAATGTTGCTTCCTGACCTGTAAACACGTTTCCCAAGAGGCAGGTCAGGTGGTCTGGTATGCCCATCTCTTTCAGAAGTTTGCACAGTTTATTGTGATCCACACAGTCAAAGGCTTTCACATAGTCAATAAAGCAGAAATAGATGTTTTTCTGGAACTCTCTTGCTTTTTCCATGACCCAGCAGATATTGGCAATTTGATCTCTGGTTCCTCTGCCTTTTCTAAAACCAGCTTGAACAGCTGCAAGTTCATGGTTCACATATTGCTGAAGCCTATCTTGGAGAATTTTGAGCATTACTTTACTAGCGTGTGAGATGAGCACAATTGTGCGGTAGTTGAAGCATTCTTTGGCGTTGCCTTTCTTTGGGATGGGAATGAAAACGGACCTTTTCCAGTCCTGTGGCCACTGCTGAGTTTTCCAAATTTGCTGGCATATTGAGTGCAGCACTTTCACAGCATCATCTTTCAGGATTTGAAATAGCTCAACTGGAATTCCATCACCTCCACTAGCTTTGTTCGTAGTGATGCTTTCTAAGTCCCACTTGACTTCACATTCTAGGATGTTTGGCTCTAGGTGAGTGATCACACCATCATGATTATCTGGGTCATGAAGATCTTTTTTGTATAGTTCTTCTGTGTATTCTTGCCACCTCTTCTTAATATTTTCTGCTTCTGTTAGGTCCATACCATTTCTGTCCTTTATTGTGCCCATCTTTGCATGAAATGTTCCCTTGGTATCTCTAATTTTCTTGAAGAGATCTCTTGTCTTTCCCATTCCGTTGTTTTCCTCTATTTCTTTGTATTGATTGCTGAGGAAGAATTTCTTATCTCTCCTTGCTATTCTTTGGAACTCTGCATTCAAATGGGTATATCTTTCCTTTTCTCCTTTGCTTTTCACTTCCCTTCTTTTCACAGCTATTTGTAAGGCCTCAGACAGCCATTTTGCTTTTTTGCATTTCTTTTTCTTGGGGATGGTCTTGATTCCTGTCTCCTGTACAATGTCACGAACCTCCATCCATAGTTCATCAGGTATTCTGTCTATCAGACCTAGTTCCTTAAATCTATTTCTCACTTCCTCTGTATAGTCATAAGGGATATGATTTAAGTCATAAAAAAGAACAAAACAATGTCATTTGCAGCAACATGAATGGACCTAGAGATTGTCATAATGAGTGAAGTAAGTCAAACACATAAAGACAAATATCACATGATAACACTTATATGTGGAATCTAAAAAAAGAAGGTTGTGTACAGATGAACTCATTTATAAAATAGAAGGAGAGTCACAGATGTAGAAAACAAACTTACGGTTACCAGGGGATGGAGGGAAGGAATAAATTGAGAGTGGGATTGACATATACACCCTGCTGTATATAAAATAGATAACTAAAAACCTGCAGTATAGCATAGGGAACTGTATTCAATACTCTGGAATGGCCTATATGGGGAAATAGTCTTAAAAAGAGTAGATATATGTACATGTATAACTGATTCACTTTGCTGTACACCTGAAACTAACAACGTGGTTAATCAACTATACTCCAATACAAAATAAATTTTAAAAATAATTTAAAAAGACATGATTCTGGTTCATGCTTGTACTTCTGTTGTTGACTGTAATCACGTGCTGGCAATTGAAATCTTTCTATCTAATATGATGGTGGTCACACTCAGTCAGAGATATCAGGCATGACACAGCATTATGGACAGAGCTTAGGGACAAGGGTGCTGGGTCCTCTGCTTCTAGACTTGAGCAAGTCACTCAAGCCTCAGGAGGCAAGTTACTAACCTCAGCCTCCAGAGTTGAGAAATGAGCTGGCTGTGCAAGATGACCTTGGCCTCATCTGTGCCGCCTCCCTCTCCCTTAGTCCTTATGTCCAATCAATGTCTTTCCACTCACCAACCCACTTCCCAAGTGTCTCCCTGGTTCACCTGCTTCTCTCCATTCTCCATCTAAACCAACCTAACCCCATTTTGTTAAAAGATCACAGCAAGAGCCTCAAAACCAGTCTCCATGGATATCACTTTTCTATCCCCTCAAATCCACTCTCCCACAGCCAGAGCTGCAGAACAGTCTTTCAAAATCCTGCTCAACATCCTCATTGGCTTTGTATTTAGATTCAAACACTGTCCTTTGTATTTAGATTCGAATCCTTGACTCTGCAGCAGTTTGCCTTCCCTCTTCCCTGTGCTTCTCTCCAGTCTCCTCTCAGACCCTCTTTCCCCCTTCACTCCCTAAGCCAAGGTCTCTGTGCCACGCAGTGGTGGCAGGCATTGTTCTCCTTATTTCCTAGGGAGCTGAGCAATGGGCTGGCCCAGCCTTGGCCTCACCACACTGGACTTCAGTGTCCTGCCAGCGCTGCGCCCTCCCCTCATTCTGCCACAAATATACTCTGTGGCCCTGAGGCCAGAAACTTCTTTTAGCATGCTCTAAGGAAGTGGGCTCAAAATAGAAATCTAAGTAGAAGGCAGAGGACAGAAACATCTAAACACATGGATACCAATAGCACCCAACAGATGCAACTGTGCAGGGGGCTCTGGTGGGCGAGGGGCCCCAAGCCAGGGACCCTGAGACCACATCCTCACCTCAGTGAGAGCAGCTAGGAGCTTTTCTAGTGAGGAGTATGTCCCACCTTACAGCAGGCAGGCATCACACTCATGAGCCCTGCCTGCTGAAATGTTAAGAGGAGTGCCTAGTCACACATGTACTTTAGGAAGTCACTCAGACACTGGTGACATGGGCTCACCCTTTCTCTGAAGACACAGGATGAGGTCTCTGGGGCTGAGTAACTGGAAACTGGGGTTGGAAAGAGATTTGCTTTGGCCGGTTAGAAGGTAGGTCTCTGAAAGAAGCCAAGCCCTCCGCTGACATAATGAGGCACCCGGCTTCCTCCAAATCCTAATTATTGTTCTGCTAAAAATATTCAGGAATGAGCATGATCAGAGAACCTTTTTTATCATGCTTTTCAGAATTACGGCATTTGGTTATGGAGCTATTTTAAGAAGCAGCAAAGCACATATTAATGAAGAAAACTTTCAACAGTAGTAGGCAATATTAGAAGATGATGAGGAATGAGGACCTTACAGTCTACTTCATTTAAACTTCGTCTTTTCATCTGGCTCTGCTGCAGAATTTTGACATGTGTTCTGACAAACAGAGGAGAGGGCTGTAAGGTTTAATTACTGCCCTCCATATCTCTTGGCTTCACACAAAGTGATTTTTTTTTACTTTCAGAAGGAACCTCGATAAGAGCTCTTGGCTTCATATAAAGTGATTTTAAACTTTCAGAAGGAACCTCGATGAGAGGATAAAAGCCCAACGTGGATGCTGATGTCATTTCTCAGCATCGTTCTCCCACATCTTCTCTACCTGGACCACAAGCAGATTTCTACTATGCCTCTCCCTTGGTGAGGAATCAGCAGAGGAGATCAATGGATCGCAAGAAAGGGCCCTTGTACATGTGTAAAGTCACAACTAAGTCTTATGCTTGTGCTCTCAAAGCAAGTAAAATACCACCTGGGTTTCCCTGGTGGCTCAGAGGTTACAGTGTCTGCCTGGAATGCAGGAAACCCGGGTTCGATCCCTGGGTTGGGAAGATCCCCTGGAGAAGGAAATGGCAACCCACTCCAGTACTCTTGCCTGGAGAATCCCATGGAGGGAGGAGCCTGGTAGGCTACAGTCCATGGGGTCGCAAAGAGTCAGACACGACTGAGAGACTTTACTTACTTACTTATTCAATTTGGAGATGGGAATTGTGGTGGATTAAAGGTGGGCACAACTCCTAACCCTGGGCATCTGAGCTGGCCTTTGTGACTTTCTTATAACAAATGGAATATGGCATAAGTGATGCCAGGTTACTTCCAAGGCTAGGTCAGAAGAAGATCTGTGTCTTCCACTGAAGGTGTTTGCTCTCCAGATGTGTGTCCTCTTAGGATGCATGCTCTGGGAGCCAAGGTGCTATGCTGTGAGGAGCCCACACAACATGGCAAGCCACACGGAGGTATTCCAATGTTAACCCCAACTGAGCTTCTAGTCAACAGACAGCACTCACTGCCAGTCACTTAAATGCACCAGCAGGGACCTCCAGCCCAACTGGGCCACAGATGCCGGCAGCCCCAGTCAGCATCTGACTACAGTCATTTGAGAGACTCTGAGCAGGAACCATCCAGCCAAGCCCTTGCTGAGATCCTGTCCCACAAAATGATGAGCAAAAAATGGGGGATTTTTTAAGTCATTAGCTGTGGGAATAATCTGTTATGCAACAATTGGATGATCAACTGCTTAGAATTAGAAAAATATTGGACCTGTTGAAAGTGAAAGTGAAAGTCTTTCAGTTGTGACTCTCTAGGCCAGAATACTGGAGTGGGTAGCATTTCCCTTCTCCAGGGTACCTTTCTAACCCAGGGATCAAACCCAGGCCTCAAACATTGCAGGCAGATTCTTTACCAGCTGGGCCACAAGGGAAGTCCAAGAATACTGAAGTGAGTAGCCTATCACTTCTCCAGCAGATCTCCCCGAGCCAGGAATGAAACCAGGGTCTCCTTCTTTGAAGGTGGATTCTTTACCAACTGAGCTAACAGGGAATCCCCTATGGGCCCGCCTATCAGAATAAGATTCAGTTTCCCCTACAGTTAGTCTCTCCCATCAGGAAGCTTCCATAAGCCTCTTCTCCTTATCTGTCAGAGGGCAGACAGAATGAAAACCACAATCACAGAAAACTAATCAAACTGATCACATGGACCACAGCCTTGTCTAACTCATGAAACTATGAGTCATGCCATGTAGGGCCACCCAAGATGGACAGGTCATGATGGAGAGTTCTGACAGAATGTGGTCCACTGGAGAAAGAAATAGCAAACCACTTCAGCATTCTTGCCTTGAGAATCTCATGAACAGTATTAGAAGGCATAAAGATATGACACTGAAAGATGAATTCCCCAGGTTGGTAGGTGCCCAATATGCTAATAGAGAAGAGTGGAGAAATAACTCCAGAAAGAATGAGGAGATGGAGCCAAAGGGGAAAAAACGTCCACTTGTGAATGGGACTGGTGATGGAAGTAAAGTCTGATGCAGTAAAGAGCAACCTTGCATAGGAAGCTGGAATGTTAGGTCCATGAATCAAGGCAAATTAGAAGTGGTCAAACAAGATTTAGCAAGAGTGAACATCGACATTTTAGGAATCAGTGAACTAAAACGGACTGAAATGGGCGATTTTAATGCAGATGACCGTTATATCTACTACTGCGGACAAGAATCCCTTAGAAGAGATGGAGTAGCCCTCATAGTCAACAAAAGAGCCCAAAATGCAGTACTTGGGTGCAATCTCAAAAATGACAGAATGATCTCTGTTCATTTCTAAGGAAAACCATTCAATATCACAGTGATCCAAGCCTATGTCCCAATCAGTAATGCTGCAAAAACTGAAGTTGAATGGTTCTAAGAAGACCTACAAGACCTTCTAGAACTAACACCCAAAAAAGATGTCCTTTCAATCATAGAGAACTAGAATGCAAAAATAGGAAGTCAAGAGATACATGGAGTAACAGGCGAATTTGGCTTTGAAGTACAAAATGAAGCAGGGCAAACACTAACAGATTTTTGTCAAGAGAACACACTGATCATAGCAAATACCCTCTTCCAACAAGACAAGAGAAGACTCTACACAGGGACATCACCAGATAGTCAATACTGAAATCAGATTGGTTATATTCTTTGCAGCCAAAGATGGAGAAGATCTATACAGTCAGCAAAAACAAGACTGGGAGCTGAATGTGGCTTGGATCATGAACTCTTATTGCCAAATTCAGACTTAAATTGAAGAAAGTAGGGAAAACCACTAGACCATTAAGGTATGACCTAAAACAAATCTCTTATGATTATACAGTGGAAGTGACAAATAGATTCAAGGGGTTAGATCTAATAGAGTGCCTGATTAACTATGGACAGAGGTTCTTGACATTGTACAGGAGGCAGTGATCAAGACAATCTCCAAGAAAAAGAAATGCAAAAAGGCAAAATGCTTGTCTGAGGAGGCCTTACAAATAGCTGAGAAAAGATAAGTGAAAGGCAATGGAGAAAAAGAAAGATATACCCATTTGAATGCAGAGTTCCAAAGAATAGCAAGGAGAGAAAAAAAGCCTTCCTCAGTGATCAATGTAAAAAAGTAGAGGAAAACAGTAGAATGAGAAAGACTAGAGATCTCTTCAAGAAAATTAAAGATACCAAGGGAACATTTCATGCAAAGATGGGCACAATAAAGGACAGAAATGGTATGGACCTAAAAGAAGCAAAAGATATTAGGAAGAGGTGGCAAGAATACACAGAAGAACTATACTAAAAAGATCTTCATGACCCAAATAACCACGATGGTGTGATCACTCACCTAGAGCCAGACATCCTGGAATGTGAAGTCAAGTGGGACTTCGGAAGCATCACAATGAACAAAGCTAGTGGAGGTGATAGAATTCCAGGTGAGCTATTTCAAATCCTAAAAAATGATGCTGTGAAAGTGCTACACTCAATATGCCAGCAAATTTGGAAAACTCAGCAGTGGCCACAAGACTGGAAGAGGTCAGTTTTCATTCCAACCCCAAAGAAAGGCAATGCCAAAGAATGCTCAAACACAATTGCACTCATCTCACATGCTAGTAAAGTAATGCTCAAAATTCTCCAAGCCAGGCTTCAACATTACACGAACTGTGAACTTCTAGATGTTCAAGCTGGATTTGAGAATCTGTATGCAGGTCAAGAAGCTACAGTTAGAACTGGACATGGAACAACAGACTGGTTCTAAATTGGGAAAGCAGTATGTCAAGGCTGTATATTGTCACTCTGCTTTTTTTTTTTGTTTGTTTTCCTTTTTTTGTAATATTTTTTATTGAAGGATAATTGCTCTACATAATTTTGTTGTTTTCTGTCAAACCTCAACATAAATCAGCCATAGGTATGCACATAGCCCCTCCCTTTTGAACCTCCCTTCCATCACCCTCCTCATCCCACCCCCTCTAGGTTGATACAGAGCCCCTGTTTGAGTTTCCTGAGCCATACAGCAAATTCCCATTGGCTATCTATTTTCAATATGGTAATGTAAGTTTCCATTTAACTCTTTCCATACATCGCACAGTCTCCTCCCCTCTCCCCATGTCCATAATTCTATTCTCTATGTCTGTTTCTCCATTAAGTGAAGTGAAGTTGCTTAGTCGTGACCAACTCTTTGCAACCCCATGGACTGTAGCCTATCAGGCTCCTCGGTCCATGGGGTTTTCTAGGCAAGAATACTGGAGTGGGTTGCCATTTCCTTCTCCAGGGGATCTTTCCAACCCAGGGATCAAACCTGGGTCTCCTGCATTGTAGGCAGACGCTTTACCATCTGAGCTACCAGGAAAGCCTATTTCTGCATTGCTTCCCTTTAAATAAATTCTTTAGCCCCATTTTTCTAGATCCCATATATGTGTGTTACAATACGATATCTATCTATCTTTTTCTGACTCACTTCACTCTGTATAATAGGTTCTAGGTTCATCCACCTCATCAGAGCTAACTCATATGTGTTCCTTTTTATGGCTGAGTAATATTCCATTGTGTATATGTACCACAACTTCTTTACCCATTCATCTGTCGATGGATATCTAGGTTGCTTCCATGTTCTAGCTGTTGCAAATAGTGCTGCAATGACCAATGGGATACATGTGCCTTTTTCAGTTTTGGTTTCCTCAGAGTATATGCCTAGGAGTGGGATTTCTGGGTCATATGGTGGTTTTATTCCTAGTTTTTTAAAGAATCTCCATACCATCTTCCATAGTGGCTGTATCAATTTACATTCCCACCAACAGTGCAAGAGTGTTTCCTTTTCTCCACACCCTCTCTAGCATTTATTGTTTGTAGACTTTTTGATGATGGCCATTCTGACAGATGTGAGGTGATATCTCATTGCAGCTTTGATTTGCGTTTCTCTAATAATGAGCAATGTTGAGCATCTTTTCATGTGTTTGTTAGCCATCTCTATGTCCTCTTTGGAGAAATGCCTATTTAGATATTTTCTCCACTTTTTGACTGGGTTGTTTGTTTTTCTGGCATTGAGTTGTATGGGCTGCTTGTATATTTTGGAAATTAATCCTTTGTCAGTTGTTTCATTTGCTATTATTTTCTACCATTCTGAGAGTCATCTTTTCACCTTGACTATAGTTTCCTTTCCTGTGCAAAAAAAGCTTTTAAGTTTAATCAGGTCCCACTTGTTTACTCTTGTTTTTATTTCCATTACTCTAGGAGGTAGGTCATAGAGGATCTTGCTTTGATTTATGTCATCGAGTGTTCTGCCTATGTTTTCCTCTAAGAGTTTTATAGTTTCTAGTCTTACATTTAGGTCTTTAATCCATTTTGAGTTATTTTTGTGTATAGTGTTAGGAAGCATTATAATTTCATACTTTTACATGTAGCCCAGCACCACTTATTGAAGAGGCTGTCTTCGCCCCATTGTATATTCTTGCCTCCTTTGTCAAAAATAAGGTACCTATAGGTGCATGGGTTTATTTCTGGGCTTTCTATCTTGTTCCATTGGTCTATATTTCTGTTTTTCTGCCAGTACCATATTGTCTCGACGACTGTAGCTTTAGAGTATAATCTGAAGTCAGGAAGGTTGATTCCTCTAGCTCCATTCTTCTTTCTCAAGACTGCTTGGCTATTGGGGGTCTTTTGTCTTTCCATATGAACTGTGAAATTTTTTGTTCTAGTTCTGTGAAAAATGCCATTAATAATTTGATAAGGTCACACTGAATCTGTAGATTGCATTTGGTAAGTATAGTCATTTTCACATATTGATTCTTCCTACCCAGGAACATGGAATATCCCTCCATTGTTTATGTCATCTTTTATTTCTTTCATCAGTGTCTTATAATTTTCTGTGTACCATTCTTTTGTCTCCTTAGGTATGTTTATTCCTAGATATTTAATTCTTTTTGTTGCAATGGTGAATGGGATTGATTCCTTAATTTCTCTTTCTGACTTTTCATTGTTAGTATATAGAAATAAAAGTGATTTCTGTGTATTGATTTTGTATCCTGCAACTTTGTTGAATTCACTGATTAGCTTTAGTAATTTTCTGATACTGTCTTTAGGGATTTCTATGTACAGTATTATGTCATCTGCAAACAGTGAGAGCTTTATTTCTTCTTTTCTGATCTGGATTTCTTTTATTTCTTTTTCTTCTCTGATTGCTACAGCTAGGACTTCCAGAACTATACTGAATAATAGTGGTGAAAGTGGACACCCTTGTCTTATTCCTGACCTTATGGGAAATGCTTTTAGTTTTCCACCATTAAGAATAATGTTTGCTATAGGCTTATCATATATGACCTTTACTATGTTGAGGAAGGTACCTTCCATGCCTATTTTTTTAAGAGTTTTAATCATAAATGAGCACTGAATTTTGTCAAAGGCTTTTTCTGCATCTATTGAGATGATCATATAGTTTTTAATCTTTCAGTTTGTTAATATGGTACATCACATTGATTGATTTGCATGTATTGAAGAATCCTTGCATTCCTGGAATAAACCCAACTTGATCATGGTGTATGAGCTTTCTGATGTGCTGCTGAATTCTGTTAGCTAGAATTTTGTTGAGGATTTTTGCATCTATGTTCATCAGCAATATTGGTCTGTAGTCTTCTTTTTCTGTGTTGTCTTTGTCTGGTTTTGGTATCAGGGTGATGGTGGCCTCATAGAATGAATTTAGGAGTGTTCCTTCCTGGGCAAGAACATATAATGGAGAAAAGAAAATCTCTTTAACAAGTGGTGCTGGGAAAACTGGTCAACCACTTGTGAAAGAATGAAACTAGAACACTTTCTAACACCATACACAAAAATAAACCAAAATGGATTAAAGATCTAAATGTAAGGCCAGAATCTATAAAACTCCTAGAGGAAAACATAGGCAAAACACTCTCTGACGTAAATCATAGTAGGATCCTCTATGACCCACCTCCCAGAGTAATGGAAATAAAAGCAAAAATAAACAAATGTGACCTAATTAAACTCAAAAGCTTTTGCACAACGAAGGAAACTATAAGCAAGGTGAAAAGATGACCCTCAGAATGGGAGAAAATAATAGCAAGTGAAGCAACTGACAAACAATTAATCTCAAAAATATACAAGCAGCTCCTGCAGCTCAATTCCAGAAAAATAAGCGACCCAATGAAAAAATGGGCCAAAGAACTAAACAGACATTTCTCCAAAGAGGACATATAGATGGCTAACAAACACATGAAAAGATGCTCAACACAACTCATTATCAGATAAATGCAAATCAAAACCACAATGAGGTACCATCTCATGCCGGTCAGAATGGCTGCCATCAAAAAGTCTACAAACTGGCGATTCGTTTCCTACATGACAGTATACATGTTTCAATGCCATTCTCCCAAATCATCCCACCCTCATGCTTGGGGCTGGTGCACGGGGATGACCCAGGGAGATGTTATGGGGAGGGAGGTGGGAGGGGGATTCATGTTTGGGAACGCATGTACACCCATGGTGGATTCATGTCAATGTATGGCAAAACCAATACAGCATTGTAAAGTAAAAAAAAGTAAAAACAAAAATTAAAAAAAAATTTTTTTTAAAGTCTACAAACAATAAATGCTGGAGAGGGTGCAGATGCAAACTAGCACAGCCACTATGGAGAACAGTGTGGAAATTCCTTAAAAAATTGCAAATAGAACTGCCATATGACCCAGCAATCCCACTTCTGGGCATACACACTGAGGAAACCACAATGGAAAGAGACATGGGTACCCCAATGTTCATCACATCACTGTTTACAATAGCCAGGACATGGAAGCAACCTAGATGTCCATCAGCAGGTGAATGAATAAGAAAGCTGTAGTACATATACACAATGGAATATTACTCAGCCATTAAAAAGAATGCATTTGAATCAGTTCTAATGAGGTGGATGAAACTGGAGCCTATTATACAGAGCAAAGTCAGAAAGAAAAACACCAATACAGTATATTAAAGCATACAAATGGAATTTAGAAAGATGGTAATGATGACCCTACATGTGAGACAGCAAAAGAGACACAGATATAAAGAACAGACTTTTGGACTCTATGGGAGAAGGCAACTGTGGGCTGATTTGAGAGAATATCACTGAATCATGTATATTACCATATGTGAAATAGATCCCCAGTCCAGGTTAGATGCGTGAGACAGGGTGCTCAGGGCTGGTGCACTGGGATGACCCTGAGGGATGGGATGGGGAGGGAGGTGGGAGGAGGGTTCAGGATGGGGAACACATGTACACCCATGACTGATTCATGTCAATGTATGGCAAAAACCACCTGAATATTGTAAAGTAATTAGCCTCCAAATAAAATTTTTTAAAAAAGAAGTGTTCTTTCCTCTGCAATTTTTTGAAAGAGTTTTAGGAGGATAAGCATTAGCTCTTCTCTAAATGTTTTATAGAATTCTCCTATGAAGCCATCTGGTCCTGGGCTTTTGTCTTTTGGGAGATTTTTTTATTACAGCTTCAATTTCAGTGCTTGTAATTGGGTTGTTCATAATTTCTATTTCTTTCTGGTTCAGTCTTGGAAGACTGAACTTTTCTAAGACTCTGTCCATTTATTCCAGGTTATCCATTTTCTTGCCATATAGTCTCTTCATAATAGTCTCTTATAATCCATTGTATTTCTTCATTGTCTGTTGCAACCTCTCCTTTTTCATTTCTAATTTTGTTGATTTGATTCTTCCTTCTTTTTTTCTTAATGAGTTTGGCTAAAGGTTTGTCAATTGTGTTTATCTTCTCAAAGAACCAGCTTTTTGTTTTATTAATCTTTATCATTGTTTCTTTCATTTATTTTCATTTATTTCTGCTCGGACCTTTATGATTTCTTTCCTTCTACTAATTTTTTTTTAATTCTTCTTTTTCCAGTTGTTTTAGGCATAAAGTTAGGTTGTCTATTTGATGTTTTTCTTGTTTCTTGAGGTAAGATTGTATTGCTATAAATTTCCCTCTTAGAACTGTTTTTGCTGCATCCCATAGGCTTTGAGTTGTTGTGTTTTCATTGTCATTTTTTTCTATGATTTTTTTAATTTCCCTTGTGATTTATTTAGTAACCTGTTGGTTATTTAGAAATGTGTTGTTTAATCTCCATGTGTTCGTGTTTCTTACAGTTTTTTTTCTTGTAATTGATGTCTAGTCTCATAGTGTTGTGGTCAGAGAAGATGCTTGATATGATTTCAACTTTC
Organism: Capra hircus; assembly: GCF_001704415.2. Classification (NCBI taxonomy): domain Eukaryota; kingdom Metazoa; phylum Chordata; class Mammalia; order Artiodactyla; family Bovidae; genus Capra; species Capra hircus. Next base: position 47,628,203 of record NW_017189516.1, read on the forward strand.
TTAAATTTACTGAGGTTTGATTTGTGACCCAAGATGTGGTCTATCCTGGAGAATGTTCCATGTGCACTTGAGAATGTATATTCTTCTGCAATTTGATAGAATGTCCCGAAGATATCAATGAGATCCATCTCAACTAACGTATCATTTAAGACTTGTGTTTCCTTATTAATTTTCTGTTCCATTGGTGTGAGTGGGCTGTTAAAGTCTCCTACTATTATTGTGTTACTGTCAATTTCTCCTTTTATGTCTGTTAGTGTTTGTCTTATGTGTTGAGGTGCTCCTATGTTGGGTGCATAGATATTTATAATTGTTATATCTTTCTCTAGGATTGATCCCTTGATGATTGTGTAGTATCCTTCCTTATCTCTTGTAATCTTCTTTATTTTAAGGTCTATTTTGTCTGACATGAGGATTGCTACTCCAGCTTTCTTTTGCTTCCCATTTGCATGGAATATGTTTATCCATCCTCTCACTTTCAGACTATATGTGTCTTTAGGTCTGAAGTGGGTGTCTTGTAGACAACATATATATGGGGCTTGTTTTTGCATCCATTCTGCCAATCTGTGTCTTTTGGTTGGAGCATTTAATCCATTTACATTTACAGCAATTATTGATATATATGTTCCCACAGCCATTTTCTTAATTGTTTGTAGTGATTTTGTAGCTCTTTTATCTTCTCCTGTATTTCTTGACTATATAAGTCCCTTTAACATTTGCTGTAAAGCTGGTTTGGTGATACTGAATTCTCTTACCTTTTGCTTGTCTGAAAATCTTTTTATTTCTCCATTAATTTTGAATGACATCCTTGCTGGGTATAGTAATCTTGGTTGTAGATTTTTCCCTTTCACTACTTTAAATATATCCTGCCATTCCCTTCTGGCCTGTAGAGTTTCTGCTGAAAGATCAGCTGTTAAGCAAGCATATGGGGTTTCCATTGTATGTTACTTGTTGTTTCTCCCTTGCTGCTTTTAATATTTTTTCTTTGTGTTTAGTCTTTGTTAGTTTGATTAGTATGTGTTTGTGTCTTGGTGTGTTTCTCCTTGAGTTTATCCTGTATGGGACTCTTTGTGCCTCTTGGACTTGATTGACTATTTCCTTTTCCATGTTGGGGAAATTTTCACCTATCATCTCTTAAAAAAATTTCTCATACCATTTCTTTCTCTCTTCTTCTTCCGGGACCCCTATAATTCGAATGTTGGTGCATTTGATATTATCCCAGAGGTCTCTGAGACTATCCTCAGTTCTTTTCATTCTTTTTACTTTATTCTGCTCTTCAACAGTTATTTCCACCATTTTACCTTCCAGCTCACTGATTTGTTCTTCTGTTTCAGATATTCTTCTATTGATTCCTTCTAGAGTATTTTTAATTACAGTAATTGTGTTTTTTGTCTCTGTATGTTTATTCTTTAATTCTTCTATATCTTTGTTAATTGATTCTTGCATTTTCTCCATTTTGTTTTCAAGGTTTTTGATCATCTTTACTATCATTATTCTGAATTCTTTTTCAGTTAGTTTGCCTATTTCCTCTTCATTTATTTGGATTTCTGTGTTTCTAGTTTGTTCCTTCATTTGTGTAGTATTTCTCTGCCTTTTCATTATTTTTTCTAACTTATTATGTTTTAGGTCTCCTTTTCCCAGGCTTCAAGGTTGAATTCTTTCTTCTTTTGGTTTCTGCCCTCCTAAGCTTGGTCCAGTGGTTTGTGTAAGCTTTGTATAGGGTGAAATTTGTGCTTAGTTTTTGTTTGTTTGTTTTTCCTCTGATGGGAACAGCTGAGTGAGGTACTAATCCTGTCTGCTGATGATTGGGTTTGTACATTTGTTTTGTTTGTTGTTTAGATGAGGCATCCTGCACAAGGTGCTACAGGTGGTTGGGTGATGCCAGGCCTTGTATTCAAGTGGTTTCCTTTGTATGAGCTCTCACTATTTGATACTCCCTAAGGTTAGTCCTCTAGTAGTCTAGGTTCTTGGAGTCAGTGCTCCCACTCCAAAGGCTCAGGGCTTGATCTCTGGTCAGTAACAAAGATTCCACAAGGGGTTTGTTATGGCATTTACTGAAATTAAAACAAATATCCAAAAACAAGAAACCAAAGATGAACCCCAGACAAATGGCAGTTACAAAATCAGGCAAATAATAATTAAAATAATTGAATATACACATAAACATATAAACCCATGAGCAAAGTCAAAACAGTCCAAGAAAGATAAACTACAATAGATAAACCCGGCGAACAAAGGAAATAAAAAATTATATTTACCAGCTAAGAACAAAACTAACTAAAGCACAAACTGGAAAACCAAACTAAAGCAAGGAGCAAAGGGGGTAATAAAGCAATGGAAAGAAAACTAACAAATATGTTTAGAGGAAATGAAAGAAAGCAAAGAAAGAGAATAAATATGCAAAGTTAGACAGAGGTAGCTGCAGAAGATTTATATACATTAAAGATTAATTGCAAGGGGAAAACAACAGTGGGAAAGGAAAACAAAGAAATAAATGTAGAAACAATGTAATATTTTTTTTAAAAATTAAAAGCTAAAATTATAAAAAAAACAGAAAAGAAAAAAAAATGGACGAAGAAAGATAAATGGGGGGAAAAGAGGAAAACACAGAACTGCAAAAGCCCAATGTAGAGGCAGGGGTTTATAACAATAAAATATCTGACTGAGGAAAATAAAAGCTCAAAAGCTTAATTAGATTTATAGTGCCAATAAAATCGACAACTACAATGGGGGAGGGGGAATCCAAAAGAATCTTTAGAATAAGTCAAAACATAAGAATAATAAATGTTTTTCTTGAGTCACTGCCGTCACAGTCCTTTCCCTCGCTGGGGGTCACAGTCCACCTCAACTTCCTAGGATGCCCTCCAACACTGTGCTGATCGCTGGACCTGCTGTGGGGGCAGGTCAAATTCTAATCTGGTGCTACTCCTGTGTGTTCTTCCTCCAATGTCCACAGTTATCAGAACTAGTACGTCTTCTTTTGTGAGAGTTCTCAATGAACTTTTACATATTCCAAAGACACAGAGTCTGCCGAGTTGATCAAGTGAATTTAATCTGCAGCTTGTACAGGTAGTGGGAAGGTTTGAGGTCTTCTTCCTTAAGCACACTGCCCCTGGGTTTCATTTGTGGTTTTATTCCCACTTCTGCATGTGAGTCGTCCACTGGTGTTTCCTCCTGAGTCTGCCCTAGAGGACTTGGGTTTGCCCCTGTGAGGGCCAGGTGTGGAGGTGTTACAGCTTGGGTTGCAGGGGTACTGGCAGCACCAGGTACTCAGGGGAGTTGGCAGCTAGGGCAACAGGAAATATAGTGCTCTAGAAGGGTATGGCAACCAGTATTGGCCAATACGCTCCAGTATTCTTGCCTGGAGATCCCCTCCCTGACAGAACCCTGGCAGACCACAATCTACAGGGTTGCAAAGTGTTCAGTTCAGTTCAGTCACTCAGTCGTGTCCGACTTTTTGTGACCCCAAGAACTGCAGCGTGCCAGGCCTCCCTGTCCATCACCAACTCCCGGAGTCCACCCAAACCCATGTCCGTCAACTTGGTGATGCCATCCAACCATCTTAGAAGGGGACAACCTCTGTTGTCCCCCTCTCCTCCTGCCCTCAATCTTTCCCAGCATGAGGGTCTTTTCAAATGATTCAGCTCTTCACATCAGGTGGCCAAAGTATTGGAGCTTCAGCTTCAATATCAGTCCTTCCAATGAACACCCAGGACTGGTCTCCTTTAGGATGAACTAGTTGGATCTCCCTGCAGTCCAAGGGACCAGTAAGAGTCTTCTCCAACACCACAGTTCAAAAGCATCAATTCTTCCGTGCTCAGCTTTCTTTATAGTCCAACTCTCACATCCATACATGACCACTGGAAAAACCATAGCCTTGACTAGACAGACCTTTGTTGGCAAAGTAATGTCTATGTTTTTTAATATGCTGTCTGGGTTGGTCATAACTTTCCTTCCAAGGAGTAAGCGTCTTTTAATTTCTTGGCTGCAATCACCATCTGCAGTGATTTTGGAGCCCCCAAAAATTAAGTCAGCCCCTGTTTCCACCGTTTCCCCATCTATTTCCCATGAAGTGATGGGACCGGATGCCATGATCTTAGTTTTCTGAATGTTGAGCTTTAAGCCAACTTTTTCACTCTCGTCTTTCACTTTCATCAAGAAGTGTTAGACACTACCAAAGCAACCCTGTGCACATAGACACAAGACATTTTTGGCCTGTGGCAGCTCTGCCCCAGTGAGACTTGAGCATGAAAGTGGTGCAGCTGCTGGGCTTGCAGGGACCCTGGTGGCACCAAGTGTATAGGGAGATGGACTGTCTCTGCCACAGGAGTTATGGCCCTATCAGAGTCTTTTTTCGAGCCTCTTGTAGCTGGCAATTAGAAGGCCTCTTTGGGCAGTCTTTCTCCGTAGCTCCACCCATTCATGCACTTAGAGGGCTCCTTTGCCTGGGGTCCTTCTCTGTTATTTGTTACTTCAGGCACATAGAGAGGCCCCCCTGGCTGGTTTAGTGCATCAGTCACTTAAAGGAGCACCCTGGGTGGGGTCCTATTCTGTAGTTCAGTGTGTCAGGCTTTTGATGGGCCAGCCTCTCTATTGTTCAGCTGCCAATATTGGCATGTGGGGGAGAGAGGCTATGGTGATGGCTCCACCTCCTACAGGTGACTCAGCAGTATTGCCTTGCTTCCTTGGCTGCCCTGCTTTCCTCCACAGGCATTTCCCACCACAGTCTCCTCCCTCACATCCCCTTGATCCGTCTCTCTACAGTCAACAGCATCCCTCGCCCGGGGATTGCTCCACAATCCCTAAACTCCAGCTCCCAGCCACTGTGCCTTCCAGGGGACCTATTTCCCTGTCTGGGGTATGTATGGCTGCAGCAAGGACTGTCTGATTCTTATTCCAATTAGGTTGCCAACAGTGATCAGCTGTTTCACTCTGAGCCTTACATGTTTCTCCTCTGACTCAGACAATTCTCCCAATGTGGGGATTGAACCCCTGCTTCAGTTCCTCCACCCACTGAGGGCAGGCCCAGTCCTAGTAACACTCCCATTTTCCCCCTAGTTCCTTCCTCTACCAAGTTTTGCGTGAGTCTATATATTCTTTTCCGCTGGTCAGGTACTCTTGTCTACTCTCAGCTAGTGTTCTGCATGCACTTCTGTGTCTGAAGGTGTATTCCTGATGTATCCGTGGAGAGAGATGTACTCCACGTCCACCTACTTCTCCACCATCTTGTTCTCTCCTGTCACCCTGCTTATTTAACTTATATGCAGAGTACATCATGCAAAATGCAGGGCTGGATGAAGCACAAGCTGGAATCAATATTGCCGGGAGAAATATCAATAACCTCAGATACACAGATGACACCACCCTTATGGCAGAAAGCAAAGAAGAACAAAAGAGCCTCTTGATGAAGGTGAAAGAGGAGAGTGAAAAAGCTGGGTTGAAATTCAACATTCAAAAAACTAAGATCATGGCATCCGGTCCTGTAACTTCATGGCAAACAGATGGGGAAACAATGGAAACAGTGAGAGACTTTATTTTGGGGGGGGGGCTCCAAAATCACTGCAGATGGTGACTACAGCCATGACACTAAAAGACACTTGCTCCTTGGAAGAAAAGTTATGACCAAATTAGATAGCATATTAAAAAGCAAAAACATTACTTTGCCAATGAAGGTCTATCTAGTCAAAGCTATGGTTTTTCCAGCAGTTATCTGTGGATGTGAGAATTGGACCATAAAGAAAGCTGAGCACCAAAGAATTGATGCTTTTGAAGTGTGGTGTTGGAGAAGACTCTTGAGAGTCCCTTGGACTGTAAGGAGATCAAACCAGTCAATCCTAAAGGAAATCAATCGTGAATATTCATTGGAGCGGCTGGTGCTGAAGCTGAAACTCCGATACTTCAGCCACCTGATGTGAAGAACTGACTCACTGGAAAAGACCCTTATGCTGGGGAAGACTGAAGGCAGGAGGAGAAGGGGACAACAGAGGATGAGATGGTTAGATGGCATCACCAGCTCAATGGACATGAGTTTGAGCAGGCTCCAGGAGTTGGTGATGGACAGGGAGGGCTGGTATCCATGGGGTTGCAAAGAGTCGGACACGACTGAGTGACTGAACAGAACTGTGAAATGAAAATATCTCCTGCCATCTTAATCAACAAGAAATGTCACAGCCAACAGCAATTTCTGGCTTCCAAATGTCAATGAGGTCTCTGAAAACTGTGATCCAGCAGATGCCACCAGCCCCCTCAGTTCTTGCTGAGGAGCTGGCAGAATGCAAGAAGCAACGTGAACAGGAAACAGGATTGGCCCCAGATAGCTGAGGAGCCTAAGAAAAGAATGAACTCAAAGAGCCCAGAGGCTTGCATCTTCTCATACACAGAATGCTAAATTCCTTAACTTGATGTTCAGACTGCCTGCTCGCTTTGTTGCAAACTTATATATAGCCTGACTTCCCCTCCTGCCCCCTTGGAGCAGTTTTCTCAAGAGCTACTGAGATGCTGTCTCCCAGGCTCAGAGTCCTAAACATTTCTACCAAATAAAATAACTCTCTACTTTCAGGTTGTGACTATATTTTTTAGAAGACATGTTTTTATACTCAACAGCTAGAACTTGAGGCTTTACTTCCTAAAATTAGCAGGCTAACTTTTTCTTAGCTCACTAGAGACTCTTTACCCAGAAATGAAACCACCAGCAAATGCTTGTCCCTACTATACAAGGTAACTGAAGAACTGTCACCCCAGGAAATGCTGATTCAGTTAACCCTAGGGGTAACCATGGGAGTAGCCTTGGGTGAACCAGAGTCCCTGGTCTGGATCTATGCAACTCTAAGTCAGGTTTAGGAACTTGCATTAGCTAACAACCTGGGAGCTCTTTATAAATGGGGACCTTAAGTCCCAGCAGACCTCCTGAACCCAATGCTGCATGTCCACAAGACCCTGCAGGATCTGCAGGCACAGGTACCCTTGACAGGCACTTGTCTGTACCAGACTCTCACAGCAACTTCAGGAAAGGAACAGCTTGCTCACAGCTCAGATCTTACAAAGACTTAAAAGTAATAGTCACCTCATGCCATAACCCACAGCTGTGTCACTGACACATCAGCCAGTTTCTCCCCCATGTTTCTTAGCAGCCTGCCAAGTCTGAAGCGTATGGGGCTTCCTTTCTTGGAACTCCTTACAAACAAGATTGGTGTTTGAGAACGTCAGCCTCCTGTTCTTACCTAATGCTCCTGAACACCAAGGTGAGATGGGAGGTAGAGATCCCCGGCCCCCCAGGGTGAGTAACTGGAGTTTGTTCCCTATGGACAGAAACTCCAAAATATCCATAGTAGGACAATCAACAGAAGAAGCTGGGTCCTGCCCAGATAACAGATAAGGAGACCACATATTTCTCATTCTCCAAGTCAAGGAAACCCTCCCAACTCAAAAGCTCCTTGGAGCAAAAGGGGAGTGATGTCAACTACCCACAGGCCTCTTCAGTAGAATCCATCTTGGTTGAGTGATGCACATGTACACATGGGAGGATCCTGAGACATACCAAACATGGACTCAGAACCAGACGAATTACGATGACTGGCCAAAGGAAATCCAGAAGGAATGTCCCATAAAAGAGATTCAAACCACCACAAGGGCATGGCTCTCTCTAGGTCCACCAGTGTGTCTACCCACACATACTGTACTCTTTCTCCTGATAAACACTTGACTTGTTTCACTACTTTCTGTCTTTGTGGGAATTCTTTTCTGCAAAACTGAAGGGCCAAGGTCTTGTCACTGACTGCTGGTCTAGTGGCTAAGACCCGGTGCTCTCACTGCCGAGACTCCACCTTAATCTCTGGACCTCAATCTCTGGCCAGGAACCGAAACCCGGCTTCAAGCTGCTGAAGGCCAAGGCCACCCAAGACCTTAGGAAGCCCTTTCTAAGGGAACAGTGCAGACCTGCTCAGGGTACCACGGAGCTTCCACAGTAGGCCCCAGAATGATGTGAGCCAACAGAAACACCGTCAAGGAGACTAAGTACATTATATGTAGCAGAACAAATTTCTGATGTATTATCCAAGGTCATTTTCAGGTTGGGGAGGATGTCTGTCCAGAGGCCCTCTTCCCACTGACACTGAGACCTCCATCACCTCAGGGGAAAGCAGACGTAGCTGAGAAATACGAGAATATGGGGACTATGTTCAGATTTTGGCTTTTAAAACAGGCTCTTCTGAAAGCTCATTTCCATAAGAATAGTTACGAATGATAGGGCTTTCATTTGAAAGAGCGGGGCTTTGTGGACTGCAGAAAGGATTTCCTAAATCCCAGGAAGTGAAGTGAAATCACTCAGTCATGTCCAACTCTTTGCGACCCCATGGACTGTAGCCCACTCAGGCTCTTCTGTCCATGGGATTCTCCAGGCAAGAATACTGGAGTGGTTGCCATTTCCTCCTCCAGGGGATCTTCCCAACCCAGGGATCGAACTTGGGTCTCCTGCATTGCAGACAGATGCTTTATCCGTTGAGCCACCAGGGAATCCCAGGAATGTTCTTCTAATTATTGAGAATCAGAGGCTGAGTGGTCTCAGGGTATAAAATGTTTAACTGCAAGCCCTGGAGTGGGGAAGAATGAAATTAACATGGGGGTGGTTTCCTGCCCTCCGGGAAGAAGAAAAGTCCCTCCTGGGATTGAGGGAAATGCCCAGAGAGGGATCAGGAGGTAAGGAGCAGAAGCAAGAGACTATGAGCAGGGCCTGTGTCTCGCCCTTATGCGGGTTCACCCCCCAGGGGCAGAGGCAAGGAAGAGACCCCTGTAGAAAGCCCAGAGTAGAGGGGCCAGTGCCTTGTTCACCTTGAGGCACTCTGGGAGGAAATGGCCCCACAGAGACCCCATGCCAACATGCGGAGGCCTGGGGAGAGCATTCCTTAGGGCCTAATGTGGCTCCCCCCAAGGCCCTCCAGTAGAAGGCGGAGGGCAATTCTGATGTGGCCAGAGACTCTCTCAAGGAACACTGAAGGGAGCCGGGACCTAAGGCCAGCCTGAATGCAGTATGGGGAAGCAAATCCCACGGCTGAGGCTGTAGCAAGGACAGGCCAAAGGGGGAGGTGGCTGCAAACAGATGGAGCGGGCGGCCGAGTGTCAGAAGGCAGTGCCAGGGATCTGCTAGCCAGGGATGATGGCTGAGCAGGTCTCGAAATCCCACAACCAAAGGTCAGCAGAGCCAGACCCTCACCCCACTCAAGTCAACACTCAGATCACAGCAGGAGGAGAAGGCCAAAAGTTGAGTCCACATAGTCTGAGTGCAAATCTTGAGGAGTCTGAATTACTTCAAGAGTCAAGAGTGGTTTTTCTGTCATCTGTGGAGACAGGTGATCCTAAGTTTGGTTACCAACAAACATTCGTATAGTCAAAGCTATGGTTTTTCCAGTAGTCATGTATGGATATGAGAGTTGGACCATAAAGAAAGCTAAGCTTTTAAGAATTGATGCTTTTGAACTGTGGTGTTGGAGAAGACTCTGGAGAGTCCCTTGGACTGCAAGGAGATCAAACCAGTCAATCCTAAAGGAAATCAACCCTGAAGGACTGATGCTGAAACTCCAATACTGTGGCCACCTGATGTAAAAAGTTGACTCATTTGGAAAAGACCCTGATGCTAGGAAACATTTAAGGCAGGAAAAGGGGATGGCAAAGGACAAGATGGTTGGATGGCGTCACTGACTCAATGGACATGAGTTTGAGCAAACTATGGGAGTTGGTGAAGGACAGGGAAGCCTGGTGTGCTGCAATCCATGGGGTCACAAAGAGTCAGACGCAACTGAGCGACTGAATAACAACAAAGTTTGGTTACAGAAAGAAGCCTGGTGTGCTGCAATCCGTGGGGTCACAAAGAGTCAGACGCAACCGAGCGACTGAATAACAACAAAGTTTGGTTACAGAAATTACTCTCCCCCTCCCCACCTGGTCCTTGGCCACACCTGCTCCTGGCACTCCCTGCCTTAGAGGGGCATCTGGCTCCACGTGACACACAGAGTTAAGCCTAAGCCAGCCATCCTACCACCTGCCAGTCTCTCTCTGCTGTCACCTCACACACCCTTCAGCACATGAACATTGTTGATTTTCTCCAAATACCCTACCCTTCTTCATATACTCCCACCTTTGAACACGCCTCACCCACAGGCTTCTAATACTTTGGTGTAATTATTTACATCTGGCTGTGTTCTCTTTCAAAGGTGAAGGCTCTGTGTTATTCATATTCTTATCCCATTTCCCCACCAACAGTTCCAACTTTGTGGATCCACTCAGCAGTTCATGTGTTAGCCCACAAGAATCAAAACCTTCCAAAGATGGAATGGGCTGCCTCAGGAGAGAGGACATCCCCCCTCATGGGAGATGTGCAAGCATCAGTTCTACCCAGGGCTGACAGTGATGCCACGAGAGGGGGCAGAAGACTGTGACCCTCAGGAGCCTATGCTGTGCTCAGAGTCTGAAGGTCCCTGAGTACTGGGAAAAGGCACCAGTGGCCGCAGGCTGAGGGGGAGGATGCTGGGACCAACATGGGTGGAGTTCCAGCAGCCCCAAGGGAGTGGGGAAGAGGGCTCTGGTGGCAGATGCCAGCAACAGGGGCAGCTCAAATATAATGGAGCATGTATTCGGCTTCCTGAAGTCCCTATGGAAAACATATGGTAACTTACTCAACTACAGTGTCTGTGCCATGCGTCATGCCAAATGATGCTTTAATGCATGGAGGGAGGCATGCACGGGTGCAGTGCAGTCCCTATAGATGAGAGGTATGGTAGACAGTGTGTGTTATGTGTGTTAGTCTGGGTGTTAGCCACTCAGTCATGTCTGACTCTTTGCGACTCCATGGACTATAGCCTGCCATGCTCCTCTGTCCATGGGATTCTTCAGGCAAGAATACTGGAGTGGGTTGCCATTTCCTTCTCTGGTGGTAGACAGTAAAATAGCAGAAAATAAACTGTGCCGTTAAAAAATCTATTGGGTTGGTCAAAAAGTTCATTCAGGTTTCTCTGTTGCATTGTACGGAAAAACCTAAACAAACTTTTTGGCCAACCCACTACTTCTGCACCTACCTTTAGCTACAATACCAGTTCCAGCCCATGCCTTCTTCAAACACTTCTTCACTCCAAGGTTCTCAGGCCACAATAGGCTTACAGAAGTTTATGGAAGGTGGTCAGATGGAAGGAGATGGGTGGAGAAGCTAAGGAATCAAGGTAATGTACTGTACCACCCCCTCCACCATGGACAGCTCCACATTTAGAGTCAGGAAAACCACCTGACCCTCTAAGAGGATAGAAGTAATTACCTTTGCCCCAGCTGTCTTTTTATGTAATCCAAATGGATATAATCTGGGCGAGCTGAGTATTTTAAAAATCCCAGCAATGACTATTTTGATTCCTGGTTTGATTTGAAATCCTGTGACACTGATGGAAAACCTCAGCTTGGGAAAATGACCAGCACTGGGGATAGCCGAGACTATTTTCCATTATACATTTGCCAAAAGAGCAGTTAGAATTTTTGAGTTCTTGCCTGTTATAAAGTACAGCGAGAAAAATGCAAATTTTAGATATAATTTCAAAGCTCTTTCATTCAGATCATAGTCATTTGGGTTTTTGTTTTTGTTTTTTGGCCGTGCCCCATGGCATGTGGAATTGTAGTTCGCCGACCAGGGATTGAACCCATGTCCCCTGCGGTGGCAGCACAGAGTCGCAACCCCTGGATCATCAGGGAAGTCCTTGGATCTTAGTCATTTATGAAACAAGTCAAAGAGTGATTCCTTCCATCTTTCACTGAGATTTTGTTGGGCTGTAAGGCAAAGATGGTTTGGAGTAATTTAGCATATCCTGAGCATCTCCTTCAATAAAGAGGTGTGTGAGGGACTCAGAGGTCAAAATACCAATAGAAAGCCAACAAACTGGATACGAAGGACAGTATCATTCAGGCCAAAATATCACCCTTACATCTAAATGATACGAACAATTAATTCCACAAGACAGAAGTGTGTTGTGCAACTATCTAGGTAATGTTATCTAGGTAAATGGTTCCATTTCCTGTGTGTTGGGAAGAGCCCCTGCAGACAAAGGCTTCCAGCTTAGGCTGCCTCTCCATCGTACTCTATAAAAGCATTCTCTGTTCCACCAGCACTCAAGGAGCACCACAGATGTACCAGGGACTGTGCTGGGGGTGCAAAGATGGATGAGACGTGGCCATAGCCTGCGGCACCTCACTCTAGCTAGGGACACACACACAATCAGGCTGCCAAGAGAAGGGAGTTGAAAAGGAGGTCCCTGTGCAATGAGTATCTGCATCTGAGGAGGGCGCGGGGTGTGTTGAATCATGCCCCAGGGAGAGACGGCTTGTCCAGGCTGGCTCCTCAGGGGGCCCTGACCAAGAAGCTCAGAGGAAGGGCATTCCAAGCTCAGAGGACAACTGGACCAAAGAGACAAGGCGGACTCCATGTACAAAGTACAAAGGTACAAAGACAGACTCCATGTGCCTGGAGTGTAGAGTGCGAGGAAGGCAGAGCACAGAGCAAGGCTGGTGAGATGGGGAGAGAAACCCAGCAACAAAACCCGGCAGTGGTCAGAGAGCAACGGGAAATTAGAAGGTCCCAGAAGTGTCCTGGAAATGGAAGCAAAGACAAGAGTGTCTAGGAAAAGAACACAGTCAGCAGGGTCATTATGCCTGGAGGGACTGAGCTGAGACCACTGGACTGGGTGGCCCAAAGGCCATCTGAGAACTGAGCCGGGATGGGACAAAATTCAGAGCCTGTGGCTGAGGAACGACAGTTGCCACTAAGAGGAGGACTGAGCAAGGATGTGAGTGGAGGGAGAGGCAGGAGGCGGGCAGGAGGAAGGACTGGGGTTCGTCTCTGCGGACTTCCGCGTGTTCGTAAGCTGATGAGAAACTACCCGAGAGTGAGCGCCCTGGATCACAAAGGGAGGAAGAATGAAGGAAAACATGCTCCAGAGACGGGAGGGTAAAGGGGCCAGCCTGGGACAGAAAACACACCCCTCTTCCTCAGGACGCAGGGAAGAGGCAAGGGCACAAGGAGGTATGGGCAAATCAGGGCAGGAAGGGACAAGGAGGAGGCAAGCGGTAGCAGGGAGCACTGAGGACCCCGCCGAGGGTCTCAACCCCAGGTCTGCTCTGATGCCCCAGCAGCCATTTCCCTGGAGTCTGAGCAGCACGGGCGCATGGAGAGCGCTTGACAAAGGGAGCAATTCTAGGGAGCCCACAGGGAGGGAAACTCCCCTCTTCCCAGCCCCCAGTAAGTCCCTGGGACCAACCAGAGTCTCTGACCCGAAGAGAAATGCCTAGGGACAAATGGGACAACGGCCAAAGCTCAGGCACCTTGTCTGCCTTCCAGGACCTGAGTCAGCCGCTTCAGGAGGAAAGCAGTTTACCTGATTCCACAAATAGATGTGTCTCTTTTTTTTGCCTCTGTATATGGTGCCTGAGGATATTATCATGTGACGGGATGACATATGGTAGGACTGGACTAGGGAGACAGGGAGTCCAGATCATTAATTATCCCGTTATCTGTCCTCTTCTGGAAGGAACTTTCTTGGGAGCATAGAGTAATTTCATTGTTAATGAGGAAAATGATTGCCCTTCAAACAACAGGGTTGGGGGAGGGGGATAAATTAGGAGACTGGGATTAATAGATACACAGAGTGTGTGTGCTCAGTCACTCAGTTGTATCTGACTCTTTGTGACCCTGTGGATTTTAGCCCACCAGGTTCCTCTCTCTGTTCATGGGATTCTCCAGGCAAGAATACTGGAGTAGGTTGCCATGTCCTTCTCCAGGGGATCTTCCCGACCCGGGGACTGAACCCATGTCTCTTATGTCTCCTGCATTGGCAGGTGGATTCTTTAACACTTGCACCACCTGGGAAGCCCTAGCAGATACACACTACTGTATATAAAACAGATAAACAGCAAGGTCCTACTGTATAGCACAGGAACTATATTCACTATCTTGTAGTAATCTATCACGAAAAAGAATACATATATATGTATAGCTGAATCACTCTGCTGTACACCAGAAACTAACACCACACTGTAAATCAAGTATTCTTCAATAAAGAAAAATAAGAGTCCTGTGATTTTATGTCCTCTAAAATTAAGCCTCAAACCGGAAGTTGAGTATTTTGGTGCTCAGGTTAATTTCTACATAACCACCTAACTGGTGTCTGCGCCACAGCTGAGCCTTAGCACATGTCAACAGAGGCTTGCAGAGGCTCTCTGGGAGACATCTGAAAGTCCATGCCTTGTAAGCATGTGCTGCAGACCCAGGGCTGGGGTCTCTTACTAAACCTCAGTGTCATGCCACAGGGGACAGGTGAACACAGGAGGACCCCTCACCTGCTTCCTTTATATGCTTGTAAATATCATCAGCGGAGAAGGCAACGGCACCCCACTCCAGTACTCTTGCCTGGAAAATCCCATGGACGGAGAAGCCTTGTGGGCTACAGTCCAGAGGGTCGCGAACAGTGGGCCACGACTGAGTGACTTCACTTTCACTTTTCACTTTCATGCATTGGAGAAGGAAATGGCAACCCACTCCAGTGTTCTTGCCTGGAGAATCCCAGGGATGGGGGAACCTGGTGGGCTGCCATCTATGGGGTCGCACAGAGTCAGACACGACTGAAATGACTTAGCAGCAGCAGCAGCAGCAAACATCATCAGAGCCAGTGGAAGAGTATGGAATGTCACCGTGGGCCACAAAGTCAATCTGTTGGAGAGAGAGAAGAGTGACATCACCATTGGGATGGGAGTACATGTCCACGATTTGAAAATACATATTTTTAAACAAAACAGCTATAGTAAAGCAGTTGAAATAAGCAGTTTATAAGGTAGACTTGAATCCTGGACTGAAAGGTATTTCCACTGTCTTTGTTTCCATGAACTGATGGGAACTCAGTTGGTTTCTCTCCTTTGCTGGTCCCTCTTTCTTCTCTTACCTCTGACAGTAGGTTTTAGGTTTTTTGGCATTTTGTTCTTCTGCCTCTAAAATCTCTCCTTCAGAGATTTCGTTCATCCATCAGATTTAACTCACCTCTACTATGAGGACCCGAAATCCTCATTTCCTGTCCCACTGATGGCAATAGGCCCTCCCTCACACTTCAGTTGTATTTTATTTATTTTTTGCCTCCAAAATTGTATTTTTGTTTTCAGCAAGTAGCAAGAAATCCTTGAATCATTTGACCAAAGGTGGGCACTTAGTAAAGCCATGAAATGTTAACGGCAGAGAAGAAAACTAAGACAATGACTGTGAAATGACTCAGAAGTAAGTGCTTCCACTAGCAGCTATTTCTCAAGATTTAAAGACCAGAATCTCAGACCCATTTATCATCCATTTCACAAGTCCTATCAACCTTTTACTACATAAAGAAGCCCAGGTCTACAAAGAACAATGCTTCCCTCATCTCCTCCTTAAAAGCCTACATTTGCTGCGAATGTGGGTTGGGTGTGATGAGTGTCTGCCAGTTTCCTGCTAGGAAACTATTAGCTACAAGTAAGCAACTCCTTTAAAAATAGAGTGCTCAAGCCCTTGGTTTGGGGACCTCTTTTGAAAGCCTGTCATAATTCAAGGACTATGGCGTTTAAGAGCCCATTTAAGGAGACAGCCATAAAAGTTGAAAATCATGCACTTCGCGGGATGTCATGACATCTGCTGATGAATGCACAAAATGGTTGTGTGTGTTTGGGCCCTTGGTCAGAATCTCTCAATGTTGGGAGATTAGGGTAGAGACAGGATGTGTAGATCTGTCTCCCAACCTGGGGTCCCTGTGGGAGTGGGCTACGGGCTGGGCTAGGTCAGACCTGGAAGTCTTAGTAGTTTTTTATGTAAATCCTGGAAATTCCAGAAGTCCTGCCTGCTAATAGGTACATGATGCATCACACAGAATCAAAAATCCTTGCTGAGTTGCAGGGTGCATGTCCTCTAAAAATGTTCCAGGCAAATCACCACCTGATCCTTTTCCAAGTCATTCTCCATGGTCACCCCATCCCAATGTATTTCCTGAGGTGTTGGGTTATAGTGAGATTTTGCATCTTTTCATCAGCAGAGCAGCCTTCTCCAAAGTAGGAAGAACCTCAGATAGCAGTTATCATGCCTCTGTAAGTTCTATAACCTAAACAATTCCATATAATCTATGTATCTTGTTATTGTCTGGCAAACTCTCCAGCAGCGACATATTTTCTTGTATACCTACACACACACACACACACACACACACACACACACACACCTGTAGTATAAATTCATCTACTGGATTTTTGTGATCTTAATACTGCAAAATATGTAATAGGGGGCTTCTCCTCCCCAAATTCACCTCTCTTCAATAGACATCCTCTCTAAACAAAATTAAAAGCAATAAACACACGACCTGGAAGTCATGCTTCATCCTTCCCTTAACACTGTGGCTTTAATCCAAGACAGTATCTCATCCAGCCTGTCTCCCAACCTTATGTCCACCCACCATGAGGTCACGTCACTCTAGGAACGTTCCTTTTGCAGGCTTTTGGTTCTCACTGGAAGTCCCACCCCCAAGGCTGTTGGCTTCTCACTTGTCTCTCCAGTGCCTTCTCCACTAATGTGAATATTGAGGTTAGACAGACAAATGACTCTTTGTGACCCCATCATCTATAGCCCACCAGGCTCCTCTGTCCATGGAATTCTCCAGGCAAGAACACTGGAGTGGGTTGCCATTTCCTTCTCCAGGGGATCTTCCTGACCCAGGGATTGAAGCCAAGTCTCCCACATCACAGGCAGACTCTTTTCTGATGAGAGCCTGCTATAAACAGATTTAATTGATAAGGCCTATGTCAATGAGGCCAAATGGAGCCAGATAGCAAAATTTAATTTACATAGCTGGGCTACCTGGCAAGGAGATGAAATATAAATTCTGACACAGGTCAGCAAGACTTCTCTGGCAAACTGTACCAACTAAATTCTTATAATTCCTGTGTTAAAAGTTTTCCAGTTACAGAAAGATGTAGTACATGCTGTTCAAGACACTGAATAGGACTGCTTCGCTTTTCTCCTCCTTATCATTTATCATAAATTAGCACAAGGAACTCTACTCAATACTCTGTAATGCCCTACAGTGGGAAAAGAATCTTAGAGTATATATACGTATATGTATAACAGATTCATTTTGCTGTCTACCTGAAAGTAACACCACATTGTAAATCTACTTCAAAATACTAATGTTTAAAAAAGAAAAGACAAATAAGATTCACACAAAAACCTCTCCTTACACTGACTTATGTAGAGAAGCACTCAAGTCTGCCTTTCTTTCTTACCCCATCTCCAAGCCCAGCCACAGCCCAGGCCTTCAGTAGCTGTGCTGAGAAATTTCATCAAGGCCTTTTGAAAAACCTAGGGGTCAAGGGCTTGGTTGTATGACTTGGGTAAACCACTTAACCTCTGAAGCTCAGTTTTCCAATCTGTTAGGGAAGAAGCTATAGTAAATTATCATCCAGGTTCTTTCAAGTTCTGAAAAGACTCCAAGGATACTAGAATAAAGGTGGGGGGAGAGAATAAGAATGAGAAAGGTAATGAGCCCATCTGTCTTTGAAGCTATAAGTTGCCCCCATTTTCTGCTCTTCCTAAACTTGACTCTGTCATCAAAAGCCCAGAGCCTTCCTATTTCTCTAGCAAAACATACTATCAGAAAGAATTTACTCTCAGTTATTAGCCTATATTATAAAGTCTGAGATCAGAGGTGATCTTTGTATTCTCAATGTCTAGACCCTAGCTCTACTCCTCTCAGTTATTCTTAAAGTACTGAATGTGATGCCTCTCCCAGATATCTTTTAAATTAAAACCTTATCTCTAAATAGAATGGAAGATTTCATCTCCTAATAAAGAAAAGTAGGGAATAGAGGTTCTTTTGTGCACAGCATCCTTTCAGTATCCCTGAAAATTAGTTCACTTTTTTTGGTCTAACCATGAAGCAGGTTAGATAGCTAAAAGTAGATCTAGGGAGAGAAATCCATGGGAGAATGTGAGGGCTATCCCGACTTGTCCCAGTCAGGTTCCTGGCAGGAAAGAGAAAGGTACACTCAAATGGTGGTGAGTTGCACAAAAGTCTATTTCAGGAAATCCAACAATGGATAATCCAGTACTCCAGGGATAGCACTAGGCATCAGACAGAAGCTGTTGCCTTCAGCAATGGAAGCCAACCCACCATGAATGGGCAGAGTGGGAGCTGGGCAAATAAAAACCCAGGTTTGTATTTTCCTGCCCACTTAGCTCTTATTGGCACCTCACATTGGCCAAAACCAACTTGAAGACATCGGGCAAGGGAGCCTATAAAGGCAATCCACAAACATCAGCCTGCTGGGACAGAGCAGGTAGGGAAAAGGCCAGAAAGTAGACCTGCAATGACGAGCAGAAAAGATCCAAACCATAACTCAGACAGCTCCTTGACAAGAATGCCACCTTCCACTCAAGCTACGGCAGAAGCATCCCAGTTCCAACCAGTTTCACAAATCCTCATGCTCAGCTCTGGTCGCTACATATCTGCCTCCATGAGAATAAGAGCAAGAGCTCCCATGCCCAGGACAAAATCAGAGTTTAACATTCCTTGTGAAGTCACACACAAACAAAGGACCTCTACCACATCTGAGCTTGGCCTGACATGGAGGATATTGTACTTTAAAGCCTTGATATAAACTGGGAGAGTAGCACCGACATATATCCACTACCATACGTAAAACAGATAGCTAATGCGAAGCTGCTGTATATGACCTGGAACGGGGAGAGGAAGGCTCAAGAGGGAGAGAATATATGTATACTTACAGCTGATTCATATTGTAGTATAGCAGAAACCAACACAACATTGTAAAGCAGCTATCCTTCAATTTAAAACATAAAAGTAAAGCCTTGGTATACATCTAGCACTAAGGAAGTCTCCCTACTCCAAAACTGACCCGAGTGGGTGTCTCATTCAGCTATCTTGCCCATAGCCCAATCATACCTCAGTCTACCTGAAAGTTCCCAAACTCTTTCCCATAACCAAATCTGCAGGAGTTGAGGGTCCACAGGCTTCCTTCTGTGAAGACAAAAGAACTTGGGTGTCTTCTCAGTCTGGATTTGTCTTTGGAAGAAGAAGCATTCTGGCAGAGAACAATAGCTTCCAGCAAATGCCTCTTACTTGAAAGAAATAGCATTTCGCCCCAAAAGGCTTTACGAGGGAACACAAATTAGAAGGATCTGTTGGAGCCACAAAAGCAGATTCTCTCTCCTTCTTTCAAACAAAAATGCCTTATTTCATTTTGGCCATAAAACATGAGTCAGACTGTAGAAATTAAAGTCCCATCTTGCCTTTAATGAAGCCCAATTTTAGTGCTGATGAAATACTTGACAGCAATGTGGGCTTGTTTACTCATCACTGAAATAATGCTCCACCAGAATTCGAGGCAAAATAACCCTTTCCAAGAAACTAATGGAATACAAATTTAATCTCTTTGAAAAATATACCAGAATAAGCCCAGATTTTATATTAGAGAAAGTAAAATAGTATCCTTTCCTATATAAACATAGTCCTTTTGCTTGGGAGCAAACTGTCAAAAGACTGCAGGTTTCAAAAGAAGGATGGGTTTTAGACAAGCCAGAATGATGTCAACTTTCGTGTAGTCCCGATGGGTCTGTCAGACTTGTCCTCGGCTGCTTGGTTTGTGGTGATTTTTTTTTTTCCTGAGAGCTAAATAGACGTGGGTGATGGAAACATAGTGAGCAAGCCCAGAAATCCATCTGAACTGTTGCTGTAGTAAATATATTTTATAAATGTGTGCCTACCCTGTGCTTCATTTCTTTAAGAATTACCTCCCACCCCACCACCCTGCCCAGAGCTGAGGTGCTGAAGCCATGTCAGTGCTATGCTCTCACCACCCATTGACCTCAGCTGACTGGATCAAAAGTGGGTATGAGATTCAGAGAAACCAATGCAGAGCATATATTTGCATGGAAAAATGGCTGTCACCATTTGGTATTGGGACAAAGAAAGGTCAGGACGACTAACTGTTGGCAGTCATTTTGCAAACTGATGTAAACTCAACCTGAAGGCCACCATTTAGAAGCAGCTAAGACGTGCCATATATAAAGAGAGCAGAAGAATCAGCCTGAAGTCAGAGAAATATGAAGCCAGTAACAGAGACTAGCAAAGACTGTGTGATCCCAAAGAGTGAAATGAGTACTGATAGGAGGGGTCTGCCTTCACTTATGTGTTGACTTTCCAGGTTCTCTTTCCAGTCCCGAGTGAGATATGAATGCCTGCCTTGCCCTTAGGATCTCAGACACATTCTGGATTCCTCCAGGGAAAGTCCCTTTTAGTTTAACCCACTTTGGATTTTCCCATCAAAACTATCTGTGGACATAATTAACTCCGGACAGTCTGAATCAGGCACCTCAGAGCTTCAGCCTTCAGAAGCAATACCATGCAGGCACAGAGATGCATTCCTATACCACTATTGAGCCTGATTCTCAAATACCAAATGGAAAACATCAAAGACACTCTTTCTGCACAATCAGAGGAGATAAGAGGATTGGCAAGTGTCCAGCAGAAGATGGAGTTACATGAGGCAGCTATTAATGCCCTAGCACCAGAGGTGGAGGCTTGGGGACAGTACCTATCAGGGGCAGGGCTTCTTCCTGGGACTTGCTTCATTACTCTCTTCTTTACACTTAGCAGAACTCTAAGAGCTGGGTTTACATTTTACACTGCCTGCTTTATGTATCAGCGGGCTCTTTTTAACCAACCTTGATGTACAAACCCTATCAAATCATGCTTGTTTTATTCAGCAAGGATAAAAATATTAGTTAATTTTTAAAGCAGTGCCTTATAAAATATGCAACGTGTTCTACAAAATGACACACATACTTCCATTTTCCAAGCCCATGCTTGTTGACTCTTCACGTACTATTGATATCTCCAGGTAATGACTAAGTTTGGGGTTATGTGCTATAAAGGCTCTCACAAATATTTAACTTTAGTCAACCTCACAGTGGACCACAGCCTTGTCTAACTCAATGAAACTAAGCCATGCTGTGTGGGGCCACCCAGGACGAACGGGTCATGGTGGAGAGGTCTGACAGAATGTGGTCCACTGGAGAAGGGAATGGCAAACCACTTCAGTATTCTTGCCTTGAGAACCCCATGAACAGTATGAAAAGGCAAAATGATAGGATACCAAAAGAGGAACTCCCCAGGTCAGTAGGTGCCCAATATGCTACTGGAGATCAGTGGAGAAATAACTCCAGAAAGAATGAAGGCATGGAGCCAAAGCAAAAACAATACCCAGTTGTGGATGTGACTGGTGATAGAAGCAAGATATGACGCTGTAAAGAGCAATATTGCATAGGAACCTGGAATGTTATGTCCATGACTCAAGGCAAATTGGAAGTGGTCAAACAGAAGATGGCAAGACTCAACGTTGCCATTCTAGGAATCAGCGAACTGAAATGGACCAGAATGGTGTATTTAACTCAGATGACCATTATATCTACAACTGTGCACAGGAATCCCTTAGAAGAGATGGAGTAGCCATCATGGTCAACAAAAGAGACCGAAATGCAGTACTTGGATGCAATTTCAAAAACGACAGAATGATCTCTGTTTGTTTTCAAGGCAAAACATTCAATGTCACAGTGATCCAAGCCTATGCCCCAACCAATAACGCTGAAGAAGCTGACGTTGAATGGTTCCATGAAGACCTACAAGATCTTTTAGAACTAACACCCAAAAAAGATGTCCTTTTCATTATAGGGGACTGGAATGCAAAAGTAGGAAGTCAAGAAAAACCTGGAGTAACAGGGAAATTTGGCCTTGAAATACGGAATGAAGCAGGGCAAAGGCGAATAGAGTTTTGCCAAGAGAATGCACTGGTCATAGCAAACACCCTCTTCCAACAACACAAGAGAAGATTCTACGCATGGACATCACCAGATGGTCAACACCAAAATCAGATTGATTATATTCTTTGCAGCCAAAGATGGAGAAGCTCTATACAGTCAGTAAAAACAAGACCAGGAGCTGACTGTGGCCAGATCATGAATTCCTTATTGCGAAATTCAGACTTAAATGGAAGAAAGTAGGGAAAACCACTACACCATTCAGATATGACTTAAATCAAATCCCTTATGATTATACAGTGGAAGTGAGAAATAGATTTAAAGGACTAGATCTGATAGACAGAGTGCCTGATGAACTATGGATGGAGGTTCGTGACATTATACAGGAGACAGGAAACCATCCCCAAGATGTACAGGAGACCATCCCCAAGAAAAAGAAATGCAAAAAAGCAAAATGGCTGTCTGACGAGGCCTTACAAATAGCTGTGAAAAGAAGGGAAGTGAAAAGCAAAGGAGAAAAGGAAAGATATACCCATTTGAATGCAGAGTTCCAAAGAATAGCAAGAAGAGATAAGAAAGCCTTCCTCAGCGATCAATACAAAGAAATAGAGGAAAACAAAAGAATGGGAAAGACTAGAGATCTCTTCAAGAAAATTAGAGATACCAAGGGAGCATTTCATGCAAAGATGGGCTCGATAAAGGACAGAAATGGTATGGACTTAAAAGAAGCAGAAGATATTAAGAAGAGGTGGTAAGAATACACAGAAGACCTGTACAAAAAAGATCTTCA
The DNA here is from genome assembly GCF_001704415.2 of Capra hircus. Taxonomy (NCBI): domain Eukaryota; kingdom Metazoa; phylum Chordata; class Mammalia; order Artiodactyla; family Bovidae; genus Capra; species Capra hircus. The sequence goes on from NW_017189516.1 coordinate 47,650,849, forward strand.
CGACACAGATAATCACAATGGTGTGATCACTCACCTAGAGCCAGACATCCTGGAATGTGAACTCAAGTGGGCCTTAGGAAGCATCGCTACAAACAAAGCTAATGGAGGTGATGGAATTTCAGTGGAGCTGTTTCAAATCCTAAAAGATGATGCTGTGAAAGTGCTGCTTTCAATATGCTAGCAAATTTGGAAAACTCAGCAGTGGAAAAGGTCAGTTTTCATTTCAATTCCAAAGAAAGGCAATGCCAAAGAATGCTCAACCTACCACACAAGTGCACTCATCTCACACGCTAGTAAAGTAATGCTCAAAATTCTCCAAGCCAGGCTTCAGCAATACGTGAACCGTGAACTTCCAAATGTTCAAGCTGGTTTTAGAAAAGGCAGAGGAACCAGAGATCAAATTGCCAAAATCCGCTGGATCATGGAAAAAGCAAGAGAGTTCCAGAAAAACATCTATTTCTGCTTTATTGACTATACCAAAGCCTTTGACTGTGTGAACCCAATAAACTGTAGAAAATTCTGAAAGAGATGGGAGTACCAGACCACCTGACCTGCCTCTTGAGAAACCTACATGCAGGTCAGGAACCATCAGTTAGAACTGGACATGAAATGACAGACTGGTTCCAAATAGGAAAAGGAGTACGTCAGGGCTGTATATTGTCACCCTGTTTATTTAACTTATATGCAGAGTACATCATGAGAAATGCTGGGCTGGAAGAAGCAAAAGCTGGAATCAAGATTGCCGGGAGAAATATCAATAACCTCAGATATGCAGATGACACCACCTTTAAGGCAGAAAGTGAAGAGGAACTCAAAGCCTCTTGATGAAAGTGAAAGAGGAGAGTGAAAAAGTTGGCTTAAAGCTCAACATTCAGAAAACTAAGATCATGGCATCCGGTCCCATCACTTCATGGGAAATCGATGGGGAAACAGTGGAAACAGTGTCAGACTTCATTTTGGGAGGGCTCCAAAATCACTGCAGATGGTGATTGCAGCCATGAAATTAAAAGAAACTTACTCCTTGAAAGGAAAGTTATGACCAACCTAGATAGCATATTAAAAAGCAGAGACATTACTTTGCCAACAAAGGTCCATCTAGTCAAAGCTATGGTTTTTCCAGTGGTCATGTATGGATGTGAGAGTTGGACTGTGAAGAAAGCTGAGCACGGAAGAATTGATGCTTTTGAACTGTAGTGCTGGAAAAGACTCTTACGGTTCCCTTAGACTGCAAAGAGATCCAACTTGTCCATCCTAAAGGAGATCAATCCTGGGTGTTCATTGGAAGGACTGATGCTGAAGCTGAAACTCCAATACTTTGACCACCTCATGTGAAGAGTTGACTCATTGGAAAAGACCCTGATGCTAGGAGGGGTTAGGGGCAGGAGGAGAAAGAGATGACAGAGGATGAGATGGCTGGATGGCATCACCAACTCGATGGACGTGAGTTTGGGTGAACTCCAGGAGTTGGTGATGGACAGGGAGGCCTGGCGTGCTGTGATTCATGGGATTGCAAAGAGTCGACACGGCTGAGCAACTGAACTGAACTGAATTGACATGTGGAGTTTAGAAACCCAGTACAGATAAACTTATTGCAAAGCAGAAATAGAGACAGATGCAGAGAACAAATGTATGGATATCAAGGTCAGGGGTTGGGGGAGAGGGCAGGGATGAATTGGGAGCTTGGCATTGACATACACACTACTAGGTATAAAGTAGATGACTACTGAGATCCTACTGTGTAGCACAGGGAACTCTCCTCAATACTCTGTGCTGATCTAAATGAGAAGGAAATTGAAAAATGAGGGGATATATGTATTCATATAACTGATTCACTTTGCTGTACAGCAGAAACTAAGACAACACTGTGAAGCAACTATACTCCCATAAAAATTAATAATTAAAAATAAGAAAGGAAGGAAACCAAGCAAGGGACAGGGCATTTAACTCCCAAGGATGGAAACTGGCTCAGTCCCACAAGAAGCTCTGGAGTCAGTCTAACTTCAGACTTGTCCCTAGTAGGAGGCATGATGACTGGAACATTTATTCCTTCTCGCCTATTAATTTTTGGCTAAGGGATGCCCACAAGGGGCTATAAATTCCCAGGCCTCTTGGTTCTTCAGGCAAAGTGGGTTCTGGCAGCTTGGGGGGCAACCTTTCAACAAACAGGCACAGATGCTGACTTCTGGGAGTAAAAACACACCAGGAGTCATTATAAAGGGGTCCATGGGAACACAGAGAGCATACTGACAGCATCTGGCACAGTGCTCAATAAGTATTTCTTGAATGAAAGAAAGAAAAGATGGAAGGAAGGAAGGACAGAATACTATGTTCCATGTGCTTACTAATATTATCTAAGCCAAATATCCTGGCAGCATTTGCAGAGAAGTACGCTTTTCTCCGTTTTACTGAAGGAAACTAAAACTCAGAATGGTTCAGTAGTTTGCCTGAGGTTATACAACTTCTAATAGTAGAGCCCAAATTCAGACAGGCCCTCTAGCTTTATGGCCTCTGCACTTTCCACCGCTCCATCCATCTCATTGAGCTGTCATTCCCCTGCCGCCTGGCCTCCTTTCTCAACTCCCCAAGCGAGCTGAGCTCCCATAGGTCACGATTTGGATCAGTCTGCAGCATTCACCTTCCTGAGCCCCATGCAGATCTCTTATGTCCTTAGATCTTATCCATTTGAAACACAATCAGAAAAAAAGAGGTGGACATACAGACAGTCTGATAAAGTGTTAACCCATTCCCTGTGCAAAAACAATGCAAGTTGCCAAGGTTTCATGAAGAGTTTGGTCTCCTGAAATCTCCTGGCATTTTCAGCAGACTGCAGTTTTCTGAGAATGTTTGTGTTTTCCAGAGCATGTCTGCTCAGAATGTATGAGCCAAAACCTCCTAGGGATTTTCCATCACTTGTTTATATTGTGCCTGGATCTACTCGAATGGGTTTATTATAAATAAGATAGAGTGATGGGTTTTTTTTTTCATGAATTGAGACTGAAAATTGGTCTTAAATATTGTTTTCTGCTTTAAACTAACTATAAATGGCATTTAGGCTGATTGCACTATTAGTAGGTAAAGAGTGTTGAGTTTTTAAGGGATTACAACCTGATTTAATATAATTATGAAACCAAATTACAATCAGAAGGATTTGGTAGGAGGTTATAAGAAGCAGCCATTTCCTTTTTTTTTTCCTGTATAATACTCAAGCCTATCCCATTAAACATTCAATTCCCTTTCAAAAGAAGAGAAAAGAAAATAGAATTGCAAATGTTCCCAGAGCTTACTGCCCTCGTTTTGGCATCAACTAGCCTCTGCTTTTCCTCCAGGATCCTTCTATCTAGGAGGTTTTCTCTACCAGTCTCCATCACATTCATCCAGTCTGTCTCAGGAGATATCCTAACCACCTTCTTAATTGTACATCTAGAACAGGACTGATCTCTGTAGACCCAGTCTATTAAGGATCTGCCCTAGGGCAAAACTGTGGAAGCAGATTGCATTTCATTTTGATCTTCTTTTCTTGTGGCCCCTTAACTTTTCAGGGTTTTCCTCTCTCCCCATCATGTTTCCTGGAGTGCTTACTCCCTACAGCACTGATGATTGAGAATCACTGAAGTTTTGAAACTCTCTCAAAGGCACTGCCTTTGGCAGGAGACCAAATAGCAGGAGCAAGAACAAAATAGGCCCAAAACCCCCACAATGCTTAACCTGAAAGGAAATCAGACAGCGTGGCAATCTCATGAGGTCATTTGTCAGGATGAAGCTTCTCAAAGTAATGCACACAGGCTGGGATGTAGTTCACTGATGGAGGTATGGAAACAAAAACAATGACTGCTCTCATATCAACTTTTCATAAGAAATTTAACTACACTCGCACATGGTCAGATTTATGTAATGTGAAATTTGCTCCCCTCTCCAAATGAGAAAGATACAGCCCCAGCACATCCATCTCTTTTAATTGTCCATGTAGACATCAAAATAACCTCAACTTTTTCCTAGCTGGCACATGGCTGACCACAAAGAAGCATAAGTCCCACAGAGCCCAGAGCTAAGTTCAGAAAATTCATCCAGCCAACCTGTACATTCATGAGCAGTAATAAACAGATATTGTTTTAAGCCACTATGTTTGGAGTACTTTGTTATGCAGCAATAGCTAACTGATAGTGGGACTTGTTTTTCATCATAAATAAGCGAACATCATGCACAGCTAATGCAAAAAAAAAAAGTCTCCCCTGGAAGAAAGATACAAAGGCACAGTCTCATACTATAAATTAAGTGAACTACATACACACACACACACACACACACACACACACAATCTGGTACCGTGTGTTCCTTTATTACTTGATTTATCACACATGAAAAGCATAAGTTTGGACATGCCTATGATTTATAAAAGTTTGCTTTTAAATTAATATTTTCTGTTTTATAGAGATTGCAAAACAACTTACTTCAGCTCCCACCATCGTTGCACTCTACCATTATTAAAACATCCTGTCATCTGTGATATCCTTCAGTCTTATCCAACTCTTGTGATCCCATGGACCATAGCCCGCCAGGCTCCTCTGTCCATGGGATTCTCTAGGCAACAATACTGCAGTGGGGTGCCATGCCCTCCTCCGGGAGACTTTCCCGACCTGGGGATTGAAACCACACCTCTTATGTCTCCTGCAGTGGCAGGTGGGTTCTTTACCACTAGCACCCCCTGGGAAGCCACTTGACTCACATGACCCAGGGACACTTTTCTGTTCCATTTTGTTTGTTTGTATTTGTGTTTGTTTTTTGTTTTTCCTAACCATCAATTATTCTGAATGATGAAAAGAAAATAAAAGTGGCAGATCTTAGTTTACCCTGAAAATGTACATTCTGAGTTAGGCCCAAAGCAAAGGCCTTCTCCTAAAGCTGATGCCTAAAATTATTCACAAAGTGTGCCTTTAGTACAGATGTCCATTCCTGATTGCTAGGCAAATTTCTTAGAAATTAAGTGAGTATGGCTTAGATGCTTATCTATATGTTACAGAAAATTGGTAATTACCCCTATCAGCTGTACTGGAGACTATGAATTTTCCAAACAAATAACATCAAAGCCTGGGGGTTTTTTCTAGAAATAGCTTATGCATCCTATTTCTTCAATGGATCAGGCCGTGTCTCTTATCCACGTGAGCCATAACTGTTGAAAATACTTCCTGGAATAGCATCTCAAAATTTTCAGAGTGCTTCTACATCTTATCTCAGCTTCATAATAATCATAAAGAGAGGGGAAACTAAGAATGAGAAATGTAATCAGCTTGCTCAGGGTCACACTTCAGTTCAGTTCAGTTCAGTACAGTTCAGTAGTTCAGTCGTGTCTGATTCTTTGCGAACACAAGGACTACAGCATGCCAGGCCTCCCTGTCCATCACCAACTCCAGGAGGTTACTCAAACTAATGTCCGTTGAGCTGGTGATGCCATCCAACCATCTCATCTTCTGTTGTCTTCTTCTCCTCCCCCCTTCAATCTTTCCCAGCATCAGAGTCTTTTCAAGTGAGTCAGTTCTTCTCATCAGGTGGCCAAAGTATTGGAGTTTCAGCTTCAGCATCAGTCCTTCCAATGATATTCAGGACTGATGTCCTCTAGGATGGACTGGTTGGATCTCCTTGCAGTCCAAGGGACTCTCAAGAGTCTTCTCCAACACCACAGTTCAAAAGCGTCAATTCTTTGGAGCTCAGCTTTATAGTCCAACTCTCACATCCATACATGACTACTGGAAAAACCAAAGGTTTCACTAGATTGATCTTTGTTGGCAAAGTAACGTCTCTCTAATATGCTATCTAGGTTGGTCGTAACTTTTCTTCCAAGGAGCAAGCGTCTTTAAATTTCATGGCTGCAGTCACCATTTACAGTGATTTTGGAGCCCCAAAAATAAAGCCTGTCACTGTTTCCACTGCTTCCCCATCTATTTGCCATGAAGTGATGGGACCAGATGCCATGATCTTCGTTTTCTGAATGTTGAGCTTTAAGCCAACTTTTTCACTCTCCTCTTTTACTTTCATCAAGAGGCTCTTTAGCTCCTCTTCACTTTCTGCCATAAGGGTGGTGTCATCTGCATGTTTGAGGTTATTATTTCTCTCGGCAATCTTGATTCCAGCTTGTGCTTCTTCCAGCCCAGCGTTTCTCATGATATACTCTACATATAAGTTAAATAAGCAGGGTGACAATATACAGCCTTGACGTACTCCTTTTCCTATTTGGAACCAGTCTGTTGTTCCATGTCCATTTCTAACTGTTGCTTCTTGGCCTGCATACAGATTTCTCAGGAGGCATGTCAGGTGGTCTGGTATTCCCATCTCTTGAAAAATTTTCCACAGTTTATTGTGATCCACACAGTCAAAGGCTTTGGCATAGTCAATAAAGCAGAAGTAGATGTTTTTCTACAACTCTCTTGCTTTTTCGATGATCCAGCAGATGTTGGCAATTTGATCTCTGGTTCCTCTGCCTTTTCTAAATTCAGCTTGAACATCTGGAAGTTCACGGTTCATGTACTGTTGAAGCCTGGCTTGGAGAATTTTAAGCACTACTTTGCTAGCATGTGAGATAAATGCAATTGTGTGGTAGTTTAAACATTCTTTGGCATTGCCTTTCTTTGGGGTTGGAATGAAAAGTGAAAAGTCCTGTGGCCACTGCTGAGTTTTCCAAATTTGCTGGCATATTGAATGTAGCACTTTCACAGCATCATCTTTCAGGATTTGAAATAGCTCAACTGGAATTCCATCACCACCACTAGCTTTGTTCATAGTGATGCTTCTTAAGGCCCACTTGACTTCACATTCCAGGATGTCTGGCTCTAGGTGAGTGATCACACCATCGTCATTATCTGGGCCATGAAGATCTTTTCTGTACAGTTCTTCTGTGTATTGTTGCCACCTCTTCTTAATATCTTCTGCTTTTGTTTGATCCATACCATTTATGTCCTTTATTGTGCTCATATTTGCATGAAATGTTCCCTTGGTATCTCTAATTTTATTGAAGAGGTCTCTAGTCTTTCCTGTTCTATTATTTTCCTCTAGTTCTTTGCAATGATCACTGAGGAAGGCTTTCTTATCTCCTTGCTATTCTTTGGAACTCTGCACTCAAATGAGTATGTTTTTCCTTTTCTCCTTTGCTTTTCACTTCTCTTCTTTTCATAGCTATTTGTAAGGCCTCCTCAGACAACCATTTACTTTTTTGCATTTCTTTTTATTGTGGATGGTCTTTATCCCTTTCTTTTATACAGTGTCACAAACCTCCATCCATAGTTCTTCAGGCACTCTATCAGATTTAATCCCTTGAATCCATTTGTCACTTCCACTGTATAATCATAAGGGATTTGTTTTAGGTCATGCCTGAATGGTCTAGTGGTTTTCCCTACTTTCTTCAATTTATGTCTGAATTTGGCAATAAGGAGTTCATGATCTGAGCCACAGTCACCTCCTGGTATTATTTTCGCTGACTGTATAGAGCTTCTCCATCTTTGGCTTCAAAGAATATAATCCATCTGATTTGGGTATTGACTATTTGGCGATGTCCATGTGTAGAGTCTTCTCTTGTGCTGTTGGAAAAGGGTGTTTTCTATGACCAGTACATTCTCTTGGCAAAACTCTATTAGCCTTTGCCCTGCTTCATTCTGTACTCCAAGGCCAAATTTGCCTATTACTCCAGGTATTTCTTGATTTCCTACTTTTGCATTCCAGTCCCCTGTAATGAAATGTCCCATGCATGCATTGCCACACTCAGTGCCCCCAACCCTGCAGCAGGCCACCCCCGACCCATGCCACTGCCGGAGACTCCTAGACACTAACAGGCAAGTCTGGGTCAGTCTCTTGTGAGGTCTCTGCTCTTTTCTCCTGGGTCCTGGTGCCACAAGGTTTTGTTTGTGCCCTCCAAGAGTTTGTTTCCACAGTCATGTGTAAGTTCTGGTGGCTCTATGGTGGGTCACACTAGACAGTTATATGCCAAGACTCAGTTCAGTTCAGTCACTCAGTCGCGTCCGACTCTTTGGGACCCCATGAATCACAGCACACCAGGCCACCCTGTCCATCACGAACTCCTGGAGTTTACCCAAACTCATGTCCATCAAGTCGGTGATGCCATCCAGCCATCTCATCCTCTGTTTTCCCCTTCTCCTCCTGCCCCCAATTCCTCCCAGCATCAGAGTCTTTTCCAATGAGTCAGCTCTTTGCATGAGGTAGCCTAAGTATTGGAGTTTCAGCTTTAGCATCAGTCCTTCCAATGAACACCCAGGACTGGTCTCCTTTAGGATGGACTGGTTGGATCTCCTTGCAGTCCAAGGGACTCTCAAGAGTCTTCTCCAACACCACAGTTCAAAAGCATCAATTCTTCCGTGCTCAGCTTTCTTCACAGTCCAACTCATACATCCATACATGACCACTGGAAAAACCATAGCCTTGACTAGACGGACCTTTGTTGGCAAAGTAATGTCTCTGCTTTTGAATATGTTTTCTAGTTTAGTCATAACTTTCCTTCCAAGGAGTAAGTGTCTTTTCATTTCATGGCTGCAATCACCAGCTGCAGTGATTTTGGAGCCCCCCAAAATAAAGTCTGATGCTGTTTCCACTGTTTACCCATCTATTTCCCATGAAGTGATTCATTTCACCACAAATTCCCATTTATTTTTCAAGGCCAAATGTAAATGTCACCCCCATGTGGAAGCCTTCAGACTCCACAGGCAGAGACAGAGGCTCCATTTTCAGTGATGCTGTAGCTCTTTATGATATTACTGTGTGTTTTCTTTACTGGTAATGATGCCCTAGGTAGAAGGTGGTTTTCCACACCTCAGGAAAGCCATGTCTTGTTCATCTTATTCTCAGTGCTTAGCAAAGAGCTCTATGCATGTTTAGTAGATGTTTTAATGAATTTACAGATGATTTCTTTTTAAATACAAGCTATGTAAGTATCCTCTAGCAGCAGTATATAGAAACAGAAAAACAACGTGCCTAGAAGGTAAACAGAACTCAGGTTGAATCCCACTGATGACACTTATTAACTGAGTCCCCTCCGATGGGCCACCCTCACCTCACTGAGCTTCTGTATCTGCCAAGGATTTCATCTACAGCCACATGGGTAAGGCTGGTGCTGCTGCTGCTAAGTCGCTTCAGTCATGTCCAACTCTGTGTGACCCCATAGACGGCAGCCTACCAGGCTCCTCCGTCCCTGGGATCCTCCAAGCAAGGATACTGGAGTGGGTTGCCATTTCCTTCTCCAATGCATGAAAGTGAAAAGTGAAAGTGAAGTAGCTCAGTCGTGTCTGACTCTTAGCAACCCCATGGACTGCAGCTTACCTGGCTCCTCCGCCCATGGGACTTTCCAGGCAAGAATACTGGAGTGGGGTGTCATTGCCTTCTCCATGGGTAAGGCTAGTAGAATATAAAAAATATGAATGGAAAAAAGAAGAGAGGCCAACAAAAATGGTGGTGGAAAGAGATCACTTTCTCAAGTTTCATTACGTTACAAGAGCTACAATAATTCAGAGACCTTCTAACTACATTTCTAAGTTTAATAATCCAGGGTCTAACTTCCCCACTCCTACAATGTACAAAATGCTAGACTCCTAGCATGTAGTTGAATGAAAATGCCATCACTCTGGTCTGCACAGAACACATCATTTATTTGAGGGGAAGAGGGAAGATACTCTTGAACATCCCATGGTTTGTTACTTTAGAAATTCACTGGAGAAAACAGGTTGTCTTTTTTTTCCAGTGACAATACCTGCTCAAACCCAATTCATATTTTTCAACTTTGGTGGTAGTGGTGATTTTGAAAAATATACATTTCCCATATCTGAGATACTTATATACCATGTAGGTCCCCATCCACCTAGCCTTCTACCATGTGCATTTAGATCACTTGGTAACCACAGACCTAGACAGATTAATTTGGGCTCCAACCCAAGACAACTCAGGAGGTCTTTCCCTTTCTTCTGCTCAGAAAAGATAGATGCTCTCCATGACCTAGGTAGAATGGGAACCTGTGCAAATAACCCACTCCTGTACAGCAAGCAAGATACTGAAAAGTTTCAATATGACTGTCATTTCCCCTACTGGCAGGGAGCGATAAATGAAACATACGTTCCTATTATCTGCCCACCCTTCAGAGTGATGGATTACCTGAATAGAAAGGGATATTGCTCCTGGGCCCTAGAGAATTATAGGTATCTCTTCATGAATGTTAATACCAGATGGTGGAGCAAAATTGCCACAGCAGAGGCAAGATCTAACCGGTAATTCACCCTTCCTTTGTGTTAAAATAAAATAAGCAATGTCTTTTGCCTTCTTCCATTTCCTATTTTTTTTTTCCTTTAAAAAGTAAGTAATAACATCATCATTCCTGCACTAATGGCAGTAGTGGCCGTAATTTGAGGCTTAAAAGCAGAGTGATGTGTTTTGAATAGAGCTTCCCTGAGTTTAAAGAGCAACACTCTGCTACAAAGGAATATTGGTCATGTTTTGCCAACCAGAAGGTTGACCTCATCTGTCATGGTAGAAGACTTTAACACATAGGATAGTGCAAATAAAGCATATGGTTCCTAACACTAATAACAAGACTTTGATTAAAATGCTCTGGGAGTGAAGTGTTTGCAGAGAACAAGTGTTTACCTGAAAAGCCACTTTATTTTCACGTAGTTCATGCTTTTAAAACTGGTTCTCTTCCGTTTTCACCTTAGTAAATCTGAGTGACTCTTTAGCAACTGAAGGCTGTAGCATGTCCTGAAGTCCTCATAACAAAGGTGACTATGCTTCAGATGGGGATGGAGATGTGAAAAAGCATGTGAACAATCAAGCTTAATGGATCTGACCCGGGACCATTCCCTGAAAGTTGTTTTATTAACTAAATCCTGATGTCAGTTGGTTTGTTGGCCATTGACCTCTTCATCTTCTAAGTCTAGGCCAAAGCAATTCCCCGAATTAGGTTCACTAAGTCAAGAGTTTATGGGAGAAGGCGGCAATAACAGTGCTTCATGACAGAGACTGTCAGCATTACTTTAGAGCTCAACCTTTTAAAAAAATCTAAAAGAGACTTTTGAAGGGAGACATAGAGTGATTTTTAAGATAGGGACACATACTACATCTCAATGCCTGCCACCCACCTCGCCCCACCCCAATCATCTTTAAAGGACAGACAAATAGCTGTGGATTTTCATCCAAGCACTAAACACTGGCTGCTTTTCCACTGGGCAAAATACTGCTGTAAATGTCAGACTCCGCAGGGATCATTAAGACTACAGAGCACAAGTCCACAAAAACATATCTTCTGAAAAAAGAATCCTAAACCATTTTGCTCCAACGTGATTTATAAGAGAAATGAACATATTCTAAAAAGTGAATATGGGGATGTTTTTCTTGACCCTTAAGGAGGATCATGTGTTTGCTATGAATGGAAATTCCCAAGGTTTGTTGCACACAATTCAGCCTCAGAACAATCTGTGTGGCGTCATTTAAAATCCCTGCTCAGGGAGTGTCAGGGATGCACACAACAGCTGAGCTGGAAGAATGCTCAGGAAGGGGAAAATAAAAACAACAGGAGTGCAATCCCAACTGTATTATCAGCTTTAGACTCCTTCATGTGAAAGATCAAATCGTGCCTTTGTAAATGTTTCGCTTTTCAGGTTTCACCTCTGAGACTATGAGAGAGAACATACTTTTGTTATTTGAAACAGTCAATGAGTTTTTCTACGTTCTAGATATAAAGGGCCAAACCAATGTGACACCATGGATATCTTATGGGTACCCCCATGAGAAGCCAGAGATGGAAAATAGAAAGTTCTTCGGGTGTCAACTGTGTTAGTAGTGGAGAGATAAAAAGAAAAACACACACATGCAGACACACACACACACACACACACACACACACACCCTGCATGCAATGTATTCTGAGAGATGAACCACTGTTTAAATAATCATTCACTGGCTTTCTTCAAGAATTGGAAGCTACTGTTTCCGTGATGAAAGATCTAATTCATTATAATGGTTCACCACATTAAAAATGAAAAAATACCAGTCTACTGCATCAACCTAAATTAAGCTTTAGTAAATGTTCAGACTTAGATAAATCACCTCTCTTGGAACTGAGGAAAAAGTCTTTAATATCTGGTCAAGAGCAGATTTGAGCGGCTTAGCTTACTGCATGCACAAAGTGAGCTAGCACTCATTTCCTAAACAAGTTGTAGTCTTTGGACGCAATCAATATATTAGAACTTAAAAATGTGCGTTCTGCAGTGGTTATTAATGGTTCTATCATACCATGCTTCTGTGCAGAGTCAGAATGTCTCAGCACCATTGCCACCTGGGCCCACCACTGCTCGCTCTGCCTCAGCCACTCCTGTGGCCCATCAATTCCTCTCGGGCCTGTGTGGTTCCGTTTCCTTGGGTCCATCAGTTTACTTGCCTCAGGAATGGTGGATGCCTTACCTCAGCCTCTGCCACACAGCCCCGTGTCCAGCCATCTGCCGAGTGTTTCTGGCTCCTCCCACACTGGATTAGGATGGAATGCCACTCCACAGGGCATGGGATAGAGCATCCTCTCAGATGGCAATGGATCAGGATAACCTAGAAGTGTGGGCGAGTTCATTTCTTTGGGGACAAACTCTAACCAGCATGAAACAGGAGATGGGAGGGAGCCTAGCACCCAAATTCTCTACCCTTCCTTCCATGAATAGTTTGAAGGCACAATTTATCCACACAGCTTGTGGAGAAACATGCACAGACATTCTGGCTAAATGGACACATCTGCCAAATAATCTCTTTGTGGCTCACAGGAAAGCACTGGCACACCTTACCTTACACTGCTTCCCTTCCTCCCTGCCCTACCTCCTTCATGCTCACTCTCATTGCCTTGGCTTTGTATGTCACCAGTTAAGAATTGGCACTTAGGGCTTCCCTGGTGGCCCAGGGGTAAAGAATCCACCTGCCAATGCAGGAGACACGGGTTCAATCCCTGATCAGGGAAGATCCCACATGCCTTGGAGCAACTAAGCCCATGTGCCACAACTACTGAGACTGCTCTAGTGCCCAGGAGCCATGACAACTGAAACCCACGTGATCTAGAGCCCGTGCTCCGCAGGAAGGGAAGCCACCACAATGAGAAGCCTGAATACCCCAAGTAGAGAGTAGCTCTTGCTCGCCACAATGAAGACCCAACACAGCCAAAAAAAAAAAAAAAAAAGAATTGGCACTTAATCTTGGCTACAGGCTGTAGGAAATCTGAGCTAAGACAGCTGGTTAGAAATTATCCCTACATTTTCAAAGGCACGTATTTCTCAGCCAAATAATGGGGCACACTACATTTCATATCACTTTATGATGTTTTGAGTTCCTAAAGCAGTAACCACCCAGTTATTGACATGTAGTTGAAATTTTTGTATTTACATGTAATGAGAAAACAATGTCATTCCAGGCAAACTGTAAACTATCAATGCACAAATAGATACTAATTTGTTGTGCTATGTTCAGAGGGAACAGCATGATAAGGTTTTATTTTGTCATATTACTGCAAATGCCATGACCACAGGAAAATTTATACAAAATGCGGGGTCACAAGCAATGTGGATCGTACCTCAGCTTTGCAACCTACATAATTATGAGATCTTAAGCAAATTACTTAAACTCTCAGTTTTTGTTCCCCCCTCTACCATGTGGCACTAATACATGTCCTCTGTAATGTTGTAAAACAACCTGCCCTGTGGGTAGAACTTTGAGAATGCCCAGTAATTGGTAGCTATGTACATGATCACTGCAGCTTCCCTAGTAATCAAGAAAGAGAAAGGTTTTTTTTTTATTGAACTTTTGGATGAGCTGTGAAGTATTTGAATTACAAAGAGGTATTTTGCTTACAAGTGGTAGAACTGCAACTCAAATAAGCTTAAACAACAAAGGGAAATTGTTGACTCAGATAATACAGAGAGAGAAGAATGGATCTAGCCTCAGGCATCAGAGCGCAAGTGCTTTGGTCCCTGCCCTGCAACTAGATCTATCAGCCCCTTCACTGTGCACAGCAGCTCCATTCCATCTGGTTCCAGACACTCTTGCATGATGTCCAGCAGCATGAGCAGGTTTATGCCCTCTCAGCTGAGCAGCCACAGTGAAAAGAGAGCTTACCCCATACCTCTACACATCAGTTTCCTGGGACACTGAAGCGCCCTGCTGGTTTCACATGCGCACTCCTTGAACCAATCATAGTCGTTACAGTGATGGCATACTAGAACTGGCCAAGTCTGAACACTTGTCAAGGGGACTAAATCTGTTATTTGAAGAAGGGGTCTGAGGGACTTCCCTGGTGGTCCAGTGACTAAGACTCTGCACTCCCAATGCAGGGGCCCTGGGTTTGATCCCTGGTCAGGGAACTAGATCCCACATGCTCCAACTAAGACTTCACTTTCCACAGCTTAACATCCCACATGCCAAATATCAAAGATCCTGTGTGTCACAACCAAGACCTAGCACAGCCAAATAATAAGTAAATATTAAAAAAAAATTAAAGAAGTGGGCTGGAGAAATTTTCCAAGACATAGACATGTGTATGCGCATGTACAGATACACACACACACACACACACATGCATGCTTGCATACACACATGTGCAAATCACTATGCAGGCTCAGCAGATGTTTCCTGAAAGGGGCCAGATAGTTTATGTTGTGCGGTCCTCATCAGGTCCCAGTTGCACATTCCTCTTTGGTATTTGTTTTTGCAACCCTTTAAAAATATACAGTGTTCACAACTTCCTGGCTGTACACTAATAGGCCACAAGCCACAGTTAGCCTACCACTGCACTACAGAGTATAACACAAGCAAAAAAGAATATGAAGGACTTTTCATTATGGAACCAGTGATACGTTGGATATATTTGTACAGAGTTAGATGGTTAGACTTTCACTAGTGAAGAACTACATGACACAGTGGGTGCGTAAGGAAACAATTTCTATCCAGCAGTCAACAAACAAATATTTTCTTGACAATATACTACTGAAATTCCAAAATCACAGCACACTCATAAACTGGGACTTGTATTTTAAAGACACCAAGTTACCTATATTTTGTATGCTGCTGCTGCTGCTGCTGCTGCTAAGTCACTTCAGTCATGTCTGACTCTGTGCGACCCCATAGACGGCAGCCCACCAGGCTCCCCCGTCCCTGGGATTCTCCAGGCAAGAACACTGGAGTGGGTTGCCATTTCCTTCTCCAATGCATGAAAGTGAAAAGTGAAAGTGAAGTCGCTCAGTCGTGTCTGACTCTTAGCGACCCCATGGACTGCAGCCTACCAGGCTCCTCCGTCCATGGGATTTTCCAGGCAAGAGTACTGGAGTAGGGTGCCATTGCCTTCACCGATATTTTGTATATCAGTACGTAATTAGAGGTAGAGACGAATATAATAGATATTCTAGAACCTTAAAGGAGGCAATAGAAAAAAGAACAAAGGGAACACCTTTATACAACTGCCTATACTTCTTCTCTATAAAGTATTCTGAATATCAAATAATGGGAGTAGAGGCAAATTTAAATTTTCTGCCCTAGTGAATTCAATGCAAAACCTGTTTTTATATTAGACATCTTTATGAATATTAATGCTCTTCAACTTAAGTAACTAGAGAAAAGAATATTCGGCATTCCTCCCCCGACCCCACCCACCTCCTGTGCCATTGCTCCTATGCCCTTTTAATGTTACTTTCTAACAGTGACTTTCTAATGTTACTTTCTTTCTCTTCTTTCTTTCTTCTAACAGTGAGCTAGAACATTGACAAGCTATGGGTACTGCTCAAAATTAAACAAGGATGGCAAAATAAGTCACCGTTTACAAGAATCCACATCACTGTGTGCCATTTCTGAAGATTCACCTGTTAACATTAGACTGGTGATTTTGAAATTAGAGAATCTGGGAAATAGCCTGGAAAAAATATACACTTTCACTCATCACTAACTGAAATGCAGCTTTAAGTTTTAAATATAATCAACAAACCACAATACTACTAGCTGTACTTGTGCCTTTATCGCAAAATCATAGATATTTTCATATTGCATTTTCGAATGACATCTTACATATTAAAGATGCTTCAGACCTCAAAACACCATCTCTGCTCACCACTACCAAGAGATTACAATACTTATTAATTCATCACTAGATATATTTATAGAATAAGTTAATAAAACATATTGCCATCAAATTTGCTTTTTTATATAACTGTTATTGTTTAGTCGGTAAGTGATGTCCAACTCTTTGTGACCCCATGGATTGCAGCCTGCCAGGCTCCTCTGTCCATGCGATTTCCCAGGCAAGAATCCTACAGTGATTCTTGGAGAAGCCATTCCCTTCTCCAGGGGATATTCCTGACCCAGGGATTGAACCTGCGTTTCCTGCATTGCCAGGAGGATTTTTAACCACTGAGTCACCTGGGAAGCTGAATATAAAGCTCAGTTCAGTTCAGTCACTCAGTCATGTCCGACTCTTTGTGACCCCATGGACTGCAGCAGTCCAGGCCTCCCTGTCCATCACCAACTTCCAGAGTTTACTCAAACTCATGTCCATTGAGTCAGTGATGCCATCCAACCATCTCCTTCTCTGTCGACTCCTCCGGCCTTCAATCTTTCCCAGCATCAAGGTCTTTTCAAATGGGTTAGTTCTTTGCATCAAGTGGCCAAAGTATTGGAGTTTCAGCTTCAGCCTCAGTCCTTCCAATGAATATTCAGGACTGATTTCCTGTAGGATGGACTGGTTGGATCTCCTTGCAGTCCAAGGGACTCTCAAGAGTCTTCTCCAGCACCACAGTTCAAAAGCATCAATTCTTTGATACTCAGCTTTCTTTATGGTACAACTCTCACATCCATACATAACTACTGGAAAAACCCTAGGTTTGGCTAGATGGACATTTGTTGGCAAAGGAATGTCTCTGGTTTTAATATGTTGTCTAGGTTGGTCATAACTTTCCTTCCAAGTAGCGAGTGTCTTTTAATTTCATGGCTGCAGTCACCATCTACAGTGATTTTGGAGCCCCCAAAAATAAAGTCTGCCACTGTTTCCATTTTTTCCCCCCAACGATTTGCCATGAAGTGATGGGATTTTAGTTTTCTGAATGTTGAGTTTTAAGCCAACTTTTTCACTCTCCTCTTTCACTTTCATCAAGAGGCTCGTTGGTTCTTCTTTGCTTTCTGCCATAAGGGTAGTGTCATCTGCATATCTGAGGTTATTGATATTTCTCCTGGCAATCTTGATTCCAGCTTGTGATGCACCCAGTTCACCACTTCTCATGATGTACTCTGCATAGAAGTTAAATAAGCAGGGTGACAATATACAGCCTTGACGTACTCCTTTCCTGATTTGGAACCAGTTTGTTGTTTCATGTCCAGTTCTAACAGTTGCTTCTTGACCTGCATACAGGTTTCTCAGGAGGCAGGTCAGGTGGTCTGGTATTCCCATCTCTTTAAGAATTTCACACAGTTTGCTGTGATCTACACAATCAGAAGGCTTTGGCATAGTCAATAGAGCAGAAGTAGATGTTTTTCTGGAACTCTCTTGCTTTTTTGATGATCCAACAGATGATGGCAATTTGATCTCTGGTTCCTCTGCCTTTTCTAAATCCAGCTTGAACATCAGGATGTTCACGGTTCATGTACTGTTGAAGCCTGGCTTGGAGAATTTTGAGCATTACTTTGCTAGCATGTGAGATGAGTGCAATTGTGCAGTAGTTTGAGCATTCTTTGGCATTTTTGTTCTTAGGGATTGGAATGAAAATAGACCTTTTTCAGCCCTGTGGCTACTGCTGAGTTTTCTAAATTTGCTGGCATATTGAATGTAGCACTTTCACAGCATCATCTTTCAGGATTTGAAATAGCTCAACTGGAATTCCATCACCGCCACTAGATTTGTTCATAGTGATGCTTCTTAAGGCCCACTTGACTTCACATTCCAGGATGTCTGGCTCTAGGTGAGTGATCACACCATTGTGATTATCTGGGCCATGAAGATCTTTTCTGTACAGTTCTTCTGTGTATTGTTGCCACCTCTTCTTAATATCTTCTGCTTCTGTTAGGTCCATACCATTTCTGTCCTTTATCGTGCCCAGCTTTGCATGAAATGTACCCTTGGCATCTCTAATTTTCTTGAAGAGGTCTCGAGTCTTTCCCATTCTATTTTTTTCCTCTAATTCTTTGCACTGATCACTGAGGAAGGCTTTCTTATCACTCCTTGCTATTCTTTGGAACTCTGTACTCAAATGGGTATATCTTTCCTTTTCTCCTTTGCCTTTCACTTCTCTTCTTTTCACAGCTATTTGTAAGGCCTCCTCAGACAAAAATGCCTTTTTGTACTTCTTTTTCTCGGGGATGGTCTTGATCCCTTTCTCTTAAACAATGTCCCAAACCCCTGTCCATAGTTCTTCTGGCACTCTATCAGATCTAATCCCTTGAATCTATTTCTCACTGCCACTGTATAATTGTAAGGGATTTTATTTAGGTCATACCTGAATGGTCTAGTGGTTTCCCCTACTTTCTTCAATTTATGTTTGAATTTGGCAATAAGGAGTTAATAATCTGAGCCACAGTCAGCCCCTGGTCTTGTTTTTGCTGACCGTATAGAGCTTCTCCATCTTTGGCTGCAAAGAATATAATCAATTTGATTTCAGTATTGACCATCTGGTGATGTCCATGTGTAGAGTGTTCTCTTGTGTTGTTGGAAGAGGGTGTTTGCTATGACCAGTGCGTTCTCTTGGAAAAACTCTGTTAGCATTTGACCTGCTTTGTTTTGTACTCCAAGGTCAAATTTGTCTGTTACTCCAGGTGTTTCTTGACTTCCTACTTTTGCATTCCAGTTTCCTATAACAAAAAGGACATCATTTTGGGTTCTTAGTTCTAGAAGGTCTTGTAGGTCTTCATAGAACCGTTAAACTTCAGCTTCTTCACCATTCCTGGTCAGGGCACAGACTTGGATTACTATGATATTTAATGGTTTGCCTTGTAAATGAACAGAGATCATTCTGTCATTTCTGAGATTGCATCCAAATATTTCATTTCAGACTCTTTTGTTGAAGATGATGGCTACTCCATTTCTTCTAAGTGATTCTTGCCCACAATAGTAGATATAATGGTCATCTGAGTTAAATTCACCCATTCCAGTCCATTTTAGTTCACTGATTCCTAAAATTTCAATGTTCAC
This sequence comes from Capra hircus, assembly GCF_001704415.2. NCBI lineage: Eukaryota > Metazoa > Chordata > Mammalia > Artiodactyla > Bovidae > Capra > Capra hircus. Next base: position 47,670,023 of record NW_017189516.1, read on the forward strand.
TCTTGCCATCTCCTGTCTGACCACTTCCAATTTGCCTTGATTCATAGACCTAACATTCCAGGTTCCTATGCAATATTGCTCTTTACGGCATCAGACTTTACTTTCATCACCAGTCATATCCACAACTCGGTGTTGATTTTGCTTTGGCTCCATCTCTTCATTCTTTTTGGAGTTATTTCTCCACTGGTCTCTGAGTGAGTGAAGTCTCTCAGTCGTGTCCAACTCTTTGCGATCCCATGGACTGTAGCCCACCAAGCTTCTCCGTCCATGGGATTCTCCAGGCAAGAATACTGGAGTGGGTTGCCATTTCCTTAATTGGTTTTCTTGGAACACATGTGTGCTCAGTCGTGTCTGACTCTTTGTGACCCCATGGACTGTAGCCCACCAGGCTCCTCTGTCTATGAAATTTTTGAGGCAAGAATACCAAGTGGGTGGCCATTTCCTTCTCCAGGGGATCTTCCTGACCCAGAGACTGAGTCTGTGTTTCCTGTGTGGGCAAGCAGATTCTTTACCACTGAGCCACCTGGGAATCCAGTTTTCTTGGTAATTCTATGCATTTAAAAATGTTTCTCTGAGAGGTGTTCCACAGGCCTCACCATCCTACAAAATATATTATGGCCTGAAAATGTTTGAAACCTGATGGTTTAGACAAAATTCCCTCCAACTTGAAATATTTTCTTCCCGTGGTTTTCTCAGCTTCTCACTTTCCTGGTTGCCCCTCTATCTCACTGGTGATCTCCTTTTCCAGTTTCTCCTCCTCTCAGCAATGTGTGCAGTGGCGTGTTCTATGGCTTACTCCTGGGTCACCTCCTCTCCTCTATCTGAGAGATCTTACTCCATCCCAGGCCTTAAAGAGCACTGATAAGCTGATGATCCCTGATCTCCATTCTCAGCCTGTTGTATCCACTCCTGACATCTCCACTTGAAGATCTGATGGGGATGTCATGCTTAAGATGGCCCTAAGAAAACCTCTAATCCCCTTACTGCTACCAAAACCTGTGCTTCCTGCAGTTTTCCCCATCTCAGTAAATGGAAGCCTTTTCTACACCAACTGCTCAAAGCAAAGCACATCTCTGATTCCTGTATTTTCTCTCAAGCTCCACATTCAATCCATCAGCAAGTTTTATCCACTCAAGCTTCTGAACACATCCTAAATCTATCCAGGTCTTTCCCTCACACCTGCTACAAGCCTTGTTCTAGCTACCTCTGTCACCTGCAAATGTACCATGGCCTCCTGCCTCATCACCCTACCTCCATCCTTTCCCTCAAATAGTTTTGTACACAGCAGTAAGAATTATCTTAAAATATGAACTATTTCAGAGGCACAAACAGAAAAATATATATTTATATCTACCATCTAGGAATCTTTTCTATAATAATAAATCAGACCATTGTCATTTGTCTTCCTGACAATCTAGCTGCTACCCACTGTGTTAATATTTAGAATTAATTAACAACTCTTTACCATGGCTTACAAGGTCCTATGACCTAGTCCTTGCTCATGTCTGTAATCCTGTCCACTTACCCTCTGCCCCTCCCCCAATAGAGTGAATCACAGTGAGCTCTTTGCTGTTTCTCAACCCACCAAGCTCACTTTCACCTCAGAAGCTTTGCATTAGCCATTCCCTCTGCCTATAGTTCTCTTCCACCCGATCTGTGCATGACTGGTTCTTTCTGGTCCCAGTTTGTAACCTCATGAAAAGACCTTTACTGTTCATCCAGCCTAAGGAATTCACCCACTAATCCCAATCATATCATTCTATTTTCATCATAATATATAAAATGGTTATTTTTTATTCTTTACTTGCCTATGTATTTTGGTAAACACACATACTCTCTCTCTCTGTCTGAGATATAGGAAGTTGTCAGACTTGTATAACCTTTTAAATCTGGCACCTATCAGATGTTTAATAAATATTTGGAAAAGAAAGGAGGGAGGGAGAAAGGGAGGAGGAAAAAGGAGAGGAAGGAGGAATTTCACATTTTTAAGTACTCCATCTAAAAATCTGTCATAAAATGATTTTACAGAGCATCTCAATAGATATTTCCTGAGGATGAACTTATTTACAGCACCTAGTAACTTAAAAAACAAAGTGTCATGTGTAGATGTTAAGGAAAAGAGACAATCAAAAGAGATGATGAAGGCTGAACAATCACTTACAGCTCAAGAGCCTGAATTGCCAAGCATGCTGCCCACTCATCTTTCCACCACTTGTGTGAAAATCAAGGAATATCCCACATGCCACAGGGCCACAAAGCCTGCACGCCACAACTATTGAGCCTGCGCTCTAGAGCCTGGGAGCCACAACTACTAAAGCCTACACACACCCTACAGCCTGTGCTCCTCAACAAGAGAAGCTACCACAGCAAGAAGCAGGCATGCATTGCAACAAAGATCCAGTACAGTCAAAAATAAACAAATAAAAATATTTTTTAGAAAAAAAAGACTGTCCACCAAAGCTGGGGATAAAGACAAGTAAAGAGGCATTTCCAACAGAGTAAGAGAAATGCTATGCTCATCAATTACAGAATGTGGTGCACATAGCTTTTACTGGGTAAGTGGTGGTGGTGGTGGTTAAAGACTTCCTGGAGGAAGAACCATAAGCTGAGACAAAGAGAATGCGTACACATCTGTCATGCATGCATTGAAGTGTGGTGATTGTTCTAGGCATTCTAGACAGAGAGCCTGATAGAATGAAACATGCTACATAAGTAAATAATTATGCATACGGCCAACCATGTTTCATGTTGTTCTGTATTCTATGAACCGCTAACATCTTACTAGGAGAAAATCTTCATCACAGCACAAGGTCACATTCAACAAGTTTAAATACTCTCTTAAATGAATACCTAAAGGGGAAATCTTTTAAGATACACTCCTCACCTCTGAGAGGAAAATGCTTACTAGGTGTCTCAAAGAGAAAAGATTTCCAAGAGTTCCCACCACTATTTCAAACGGTGATCCCTAAGATTTTAGTACACCCTTGGTCTTGAATGAACCCAGCTCAGATCCCAGCTCTTCATTGATCTAAAGTAATTATCTTCTGAAAAGAAAGGCCCCATGAGTGGGAGAACAGCAGCTGTTGGATGCTTAAACTACATGCCAAGTGAATGGCCAATTGCCAATATAAAATAGGTATCTCTGCCAGGTAGAACTGTTTATTCTAATTTGCTTATTCAAATTGGAAAAGAGCCAGTTAATTTTGTAAACTGTGCTTGCAAAATAATCAACTGTGATTGACTGCTGGACAGTATCTTCCACTATGTTTATACCAAACCACCACTTTAAGAAGACCCCTGAACTTTGACCGCTCCTAAATTTCTAATGGTGCTCAGATTTCTCAGGCATATTTAACATCAACTGCAGAAAAGTCCATAAAAATGGGGCTTGAGGGCAGAGCATATTATTGTGATACAGTTAAAGAAACAATTTTATTATTTTCAAAGAATAAGTTCCACTAGTCACACTCTTCTCATGCCAAAGTATGTCCGTGAGAAAGCCTTCTGGTATGAGAAACAGAAGTCCTCATAAAAATAGGCTAAAACAATAAAGAGCATTTAGAGGCTAAAGTAACTGAAAAGTACATAGATAGTGGTGGGTTCAGGTACAGGTTTGATCATGCCTCTGGCTCTACTTTCCTCTTAAATTATAGGTGATTTTCTCAGCTCTGCCTATGCTCTTTCAAAGGCTGATTTCAGGACTTCTCTGGTGGTCAAATGGTTAAGAATCCACCAGTGAATTCAGAGGACATGGGTTTGATCCCTGGTTCAGGAAGATCCCCCAGGCCGCGGGGCAATTAAGCCACCACTACTGTTCCTATGCTCTGCAGCCCATGAGCCACAACTACTGAAGCCCATGTGTGGTAAAGCCCATACTCTACAACAAGAGAAGCCACCACAGTGAGAAGCACACGCACTGCAACCAGAGAGTCGCCTCTGCTTGTTGCAACTAGAGAAAGCTCATACACAGCAATGAAGACCCAGTGAAGCCAAAGATAAATTAGGTAGAGATAAATGACCTAGAGCCTATTATCTAGAGTGGAGTAAGTCAGAAAGAGAAAAATAAATATCATATACTAATGCATATATACGGAATCTAGAAAGATGGTACTGATTAAATTATTTGCAAGGCAGCAATGGAAACACAGACATAGAGAACAGACTTATGGACACAGGGAGCTGGGGTGGGGAGGAAGGAGAGGGTGGGATGTATGGAGAGAGTAACATGGAAACCTAACATTACCATATGTAAAATGATAGCCAATGGGAATTTGCTGTATGACTCAGGGAACTTAAACAGGGGCTCTATATCAACCTAGAGGGGTGGGATAGGGAGGAAGATGGAAGGGAGGTTCAAGAGGAAGGGGACATATGCATACCTATAATTAATTCATGTTGATGTTTGGCAGAAACCAACAAAATTCTGTAAAGCAATTATCCTTTAATTAGAAAAATAAATAAAATTTTTAAAAATAAATAAAAAAAAATTTTTAAAGGCTGATTTCAAAGAGTGACTTCAAGTTCCAATTTACGTCCAAGAGGAGAGGCTTCTGTCAACCATTAGCCAAAGAAGCCACATTCAAACCAATCCCTGTGCCAGGGGAGTATCCTTTGCTAACTGATTTTGTCGTATGATTTTGCAAGGGAACGTGGTTGTAAACCTCTGCATCTGTGATGCTGGTGTCAGGAACCAAGTTCCTTAGCCAGTGTATGGCTCTTACAGTCTACCCAGACCTGCATCTTTTCTTTACTGTCTTTACATTTCTCTGTACAATAAATGGATTTATGAATATGGGGGGCAGGCAGCTAGAGTGAACAGCTCTACTGAGGTGAACAGGAAGTATCTAGGCCCCACTCTTAGGACTTGATAATGCATCATAAAGGAACAATTGAGGTTTTCCCAAGGTGGTGGTTTAGTCACTAAGTCACGTCTGACTCTTGCAACCCCATGGACTGTAGCTAGCCAGGCTCCTCTGCCCATGGGGTTCTCCAGGCAAGAATACTGGAATGCGTTGCCATTTCCTTCTCCAATTCCCAAGGGCCCCCAGTCAAATCATCAAGACACCCAACATACCCAAGAATTCCAGTGTCTCCTGCTCACAGTTCTAGCCCTAAAACATCCCTGAAAATCCATCTCCTGTAGCAATTCCAGGACAGGGGAAATGACCCCACCAGTATCAGGAGCCTATAAAACTACCTTAGACAATTATCTTGGAATTTGATTTAAACCTGGCTTTTTGAGATTCTCTTTCAAAATATTCTTTTTGTTCCTCAAATTTTCTAGGCCTTCACATCTCTCAAGATATCAAACATAATACTTTTAGGAGCCAACCAAGTTATACATAATGCATTTTTATGTTCCTAAATTAACAAAGTGACTTTAGATCTGTGAATGGTGCTAAAAATTATATAAGCTATGTAAGTATTTTTATTTGTTCAAACATTTCCAGTTTCCTTTAGGACTTCAAAGTTGCTGAGAAATTTATATTTCTAAGTAGGCCCAGCTTGTTATGGATGGGGAAAAGGTACTGTGAAAACATGGCTGTTTTTTCCTGAGGGGCATCACAGCTAGGATTTTTTTTCCCTGCATCTTCTAGAAAGCCAAATAGTCATTTGGGTTTATCTCTCTGGCTCAGATAGTAAAGAATCTGCCTGCAACTCAGGAGACCCAGGTTTGATCCCTGAGTTAAGATCCCTTGGAGAAGGAAATGGCTACCCACTCTGGTAGCCCTGCCTGGAGAATCCCATGGACAAAGGAGCCTGGCATGCTACAGTCCATGTGGTCGGAAAGAGTCAGACACAACTGAGCTACTAACACTTTCATACTCACTTGGTCATCCCCAAAACATAGAGGAAATAGAATTTTTACTTCTTTCTAAGCATCATTCCTGAGGTCAAGCTAACCAAGGGACAAGAATTTGAGCAGAGTTCCAAAGAACAGCAAGTAGAGATAAGAAAGCCTTCTTAAGTGAACAATGCAAAGAAATAGAGGAAAACGATAGAATGGGAAAGACTAGAGATCTCTTCGAGAAAATTAGAGATACCAAGGGAACACTTCATGCAAAGATGGGCACAATAAAGGACAGAAATGGTATGAACCTAACAGAGCATAAGATACTAAGAGGAGGTGGCAAGAATACACAGAAGAATGATACACAAAGATCTTAATGACCCAGATAACCATAATGCTGTGATTACTGACCTAGAGCCAGATATCTTGTAGTGTGAGGTCCAAGTGGGTCTTAGGAAGCATCATTACTAACAAAGCTAGTGGAGGTGATGGAATTCCAGCTGAGAAATTTCAAATCCTAAAAGATGATGCTGTTAAAGTGCTGCACTCAACATGCCAGCAAATCTGGAAAACTCAGCAGTGGCCAAAGGACTGGAATAAGACGGACAGTTTTCATTCCAATCAGAAAGAAGGGCAATGCCAAAGAATGTTCAAACTACCACACAATTTCACTCATCTCACATGCTAGCAAAGTAATGCTCAAAATTCTCTAAGATGGGCTTCAGCAGTACATGAACTGAGAATTTCCAGATGTTCAAGCTGAATCTAGAAAACGTAGAGGAACCAGAGACCAAGCTGCCAACACCTGTTGGATCATAGAAAAAACAAGAGAATTCCAGGAAGACATATAGTTCTGCTTCACTGACTATGCCAAAGCCTTTGACTGTGTGGATCACAACAAACTGTGGAAGATTCTTAAAGAGATGGGAATACCAGACCACCTTATCTGCCTCCTGAGAAATCTGTATGCAGATCAAGAAGCAACAGTTAGAACTGGACATGGAACAACAGACTGGTTCCAAATTGGGAAAGGAGTATGTCAAGGCTGTATACTGTCACCCTGCTTATTTAACTTCTATGCAGAGTACATCATGAGAAACGCTGGGCTGGATGCATCACAATTTAGAATCAAGATTGCCGGTAGAAATATCAATAACCTCAGATATATACCACCCTTATGGAAGAAAGCAAAGAGGGACTAAAAGTCATGTGATGAAGGTGAAAGAGGAGAGTGAAAAAGCTGGCTTAACAGTCAACATTCAAAAAATGAAGATCATGGCATCTGGTCCCATCACTGCATGGCAAACAGACGGGGAAACAATGGAGAAACAGTGACAGACTTTATTTCCTTGGGCTCCAAAATCACTGCAGATGGTGATTGCAGCCATGAAATTAAAAGATGCTTGTTCCTTGGAAGGAAAGCTATGACAGACCTAAACAGCATATTAAAAAGCAGAGACAGTACTTTGCCGACAAAGGTCCATTAGTCAAAGTTATGGTTTCTCCAGTAGTCATGTATGAATGTAAGAGTTGGACCATAAAGAAAGCCGAGCACCGAAGAATTGATGCTTTTGAGTTGTGGTGCTGGAGGAGACTCTTGAGAGTCCCTTGGACTGCAAGGAGATCAAAATTGTCAATCCTAAAGGAAATCAGTTTTGAATATTCATTGGAAGGACTGATGCTAAAGCTGAAGTGCCAATGTTTGGGCCACCTGATGCAAAGAACTGATTCATTAGAAAAGACCCTGATGCTGGGAAAGACTAAAGGCAGGAGAAGAAGGGGATGGCAGAGGATGAGATGGTTGGATGGCATCACCAATTCAATGGACATGAATTTGAACAAGCTCTGGGAGTTGGTGAAGGACAGGGACATCTGGTGTGCTACAGTGCATGGGGTCACAAAAAGTCAGACATGACTGAGCGACTGAACAACAAGTTTTGTTGGCCAAAAAGTCTGTTTAGGTTTTTCCATACAATGTTATAAAAACCTGAATGAACTTATTGCCCAATGCAATAATTCATCTAACGGTGATTCCAGAAAATATCAGTAGAGAAGGGAAATGAGATGGGAAAAGCTAGCAACCAATTATGGAAATGCTGTCAGCTAGCAAATGTGTGCCTTGTGCTTTTCAGGCTGAGTCCTGCTCAGGGCTCCTAAGACAGTGAAGAATAAGTTTCAGTGTTAGCTCATCTGAAGGGCAAGGAGCTGGGGTATTTATTCTTCAAACCCTTTCCATCATTGATAGGGAGGACTATTCCTGAGGGGACATTCACTCTTGGATGTTTCTAGCCTTCCCTTGCAAAGGTCAGGGAGAAGCCTGTAAGCAGTGAGTCACAGATGCCTGAAGAAGGATGCTAACAGCATACACTGGTCCAGGGAGTGGACAAAAGAAGGGCGGAGCACCAACATATTTGCAACAACACCTAAGACCAAAGGATTAATATGTGTTAACACTTCTTGATACTATTCATAACTATCAGTGACTGTTACCATAAAAAAAAAAGAAACAAATGGTACATTCAGGAAATTCCTACAAGGACTTTCCTGGTGGTCCAGTGGTTATGAATCTACCTTCCAATGCAGGGGATGCAGGTTCAATCCTTGGTTGGGGAACTAAAATCCCACATGCCACGGGGTAACTAAGTCCACGCACTGCAACTGGAGAAGCCCACACATTGCAACAAACAGCCTGTGTGTGCCACAACAAAGACCCAGAGCAGCCAAAAAAAAAAAAAGAAAGAAAAAAATTCCTATGTCTTGGGGTTTACTGATATCATTTCATTTACATAGCAAGGTGTCATGGCAGAGGAAATAGAGCCCTGAACTGGGGCTGAGCAGAGCTAAGTTCTGGTTCTGGCCCAGGCTCTGTGGGTTCATATGCAGTAATTCATGACTCTGGACCTCTGTTTCTTCAGTGTAAATTGAGGTCTTAAGCTAATGATCACAGAAAACACATATCTGGCCTTATTACATGCCAGGCACTGAGTGCTTTACAGATATTAACTCACATAACCCTCGTGACACGTGATGAGATGAGGACTATTAGTATTATCTTCATTTTACAGAGCAGAAAACTGAGGCACAAGGTGGTTAAGTAACCTGAATTAGGTGACATCAGCAGCATGTTTTAGAATCAGGATTGGAACCCAACTTGTCTGGCTCCAAAATCAGGACCCTAAGCAACCACTTGACTTCCTCTTGATGTAACATCTCTGAGGCACCCTCATCACTAGTCATCTGTACACTTTGACCTCTGATAAAATCAGGCAGCAGACTGGTATATTTATCTGCCATACGTTTTGATTTCTATTGTTTGACACAAGCCAACTTGTGTCATTCCTCTTGTGGCATAATTTACAAGACATATTTATAGAAACAAGCAATAAGCAGAAAACATCACGTATCTAGTAGACCTTAATATATCCCCTCTGGAAGTGGTAATCCATATCTGCCCCAGGAAGAGATGTGATCTAAATCCTTTCCTTAAAAAAAAAACTGTCATATCTTTCCAATACCTTTGCAAATATTTCACCAACCGTGGAAGCTTTAGACCATCAAAAACTGATCTTCTGCCAGTTTTTATTACTAGAATATATCCTTTCAAAATTTAACCTACATTTGTTCAACTAAGATGCCAATAAACCAGTCATCATCAGTATCCAGCTAGAATTTCTAGTTTCCACTGGAAAGTAGTAGCATCTATCAGTTCAAGGTTGGTTTCTATCATCTTTTAAAGTCTGATCCAAAAATCTCTTAGAATATTGCTTGCAGATGTCTAAAAGTTTCCTTTTGAAGTCATATTATCGTGACGGAAGTTATTTAATTTATAAAACATGTGCTACTTTCCTACTACAAAAAGATCATTATGCTAGGAACTGAGATCTTGAGGATAGTGACATTTATTGACATCCTTGCCCTTTATGATGCTTAAAATAAAGAAGGTGAGAGGGATACATGACAATAACACAAGAAGGTGAATGACATATAGAAAACGAGACTCTAAGTGTAATATGAACGTGGAATTGGCCATCCTCATGGATCTAAATTATTGTAATGGTATATAGTGGTTATGACTGATGGTCTTCATTATTCATTCACCAAATAATTGTTGAGAACCTATTATGTGCCAAGAATTTTTCTATAAAGAAGAAAACTTTTGCAATGAAGAACACAAATGTGGATCCTGCCTTCATGGAGTTTCCAGTTTCATTGGTTAACTGACAGATGAATTAGCAACTGTTCTGCCTCTGGCATGTTCTTCACCATCATAACCTTCCAGGAGCCAATTCTTACTCCTCAAACATCTGTTCTAAGTGGTTTTCTTTACTTCATGCCCTTACAGATTTCCTCCATCATGTCAAGGAGGGTTTAAATGATGTGTTTTTAAGAGCAAGAGAAAAGGTCATCTTTTTATGATGAAATTCTCCAGCTAGAGCCATGGGACTCCCAGGCATCAAAAAAGGAAACACAGTAAGAGGGAACAAATTCAGGCAGACAGTGGAATGAGTATGGAATATTCTAGATACTGAAGGGATGGGGTTAAGGAAAGAGGTTTCATGAGCAATCCTGCCAGTAAACACCAGAAGAAATTATAAGAATCCACCTAACCTGGCTTCTCTAGGGTCACCCTCAGATGACATCCTCTTTTGAGCCTTGGGAGGCAAATTTGCCATCAGGCATGGCTTTTTCTATCAAAACATGAGGAGGGAAGGAGGTAACAGAGAAAAGAAAGCATGGACCACTGCTATAAAATGCAAGCGATAGCTTTTATAAATAGCAAGAGAACCATGAAGTGAAATGTGCCTTTGACATTCTTTAAAGCTCCGGACACTCTGCCCATCCTTCTGAACAAGTGTTCTTTTGGTTCCTTGCTAACTTTACACTTAGATTTCTCACGATGAATAGCAACTAAGGATGCAACTCTGGCTATGATAACAAGTGATTCGAGCACACCCCTTGGCACATACTCTGGTCTCTTATCAGATGACCTGCCTGACTTTGACATCCTTCTCTGCTTCAGGACAATTTGCAGGATGGAATTTAAGTGTAACCAGTCCTAAATCCCTTTATCCCCAAAGGTCCCAAGCCAGCAATCTTGGAATGATCCATGCCTTGCAGTTCTCACATTTCTCTTATCTCTGAGACAACTTTTCATGTTCCCTTTGATGCTACTCAAAAAAATATTCTCACTTTGACCTCCAGTAGAACTGAAATCCCCAGATATATCTTGACGTCTTCTCGTGTCAACTCCTGCAGTGCTACCTCCTAATACCTTTCTAAATCCCTCTTGAACGTGAGAATTCTATTTATTGTAGTTGCTCAAAACTCTCATTCATCTCCATTTTACTTATTCCATTCATTTTGTTCAACTCCAGTTTTTTTTGAAAAGCTAGTATGTGTTGCTTCTTATAGCTCAGTTTATAGCCAAGGACTTCACCCCACTTCTGTCAGGCTAAAAAAGAACCAAACTTTTCCTCTCCTCTTCTCCAACCCCCTATAAAGTGCCACTTTACACTGGACTTTTGCTTAGAAGGGACTAGGTGAACTTGGACTGTAATTATAGCTCTATCACTTACTTGCTGTATAACTGCACTAGTTACTTAACTTCTAGAAATTGTTTTTCCAAATGGGCAGAAGACCTGAATAGAAACTTATCCACAACATACAGATGGTCAGTAAACACATGAAAAGATGCTCAATATCACTAATTATTAGAGAAAAGCAAATCTAAACCACAATGAGGTATCACCTCAGACCAGTCAGAATGGCCATCATCATCAAAAGATCTACAAACAAAAATTGCTGGAGAGAATGTGGGAAAAAAGGAACCCTCTTGCACTGTTGGTGGGAATGTAAATTGACACTGCCACTATGAAGAACAGTATGGAGATTTCTTTAAAAACAAACACTGGGAATAAAACTACCATGCAACCCAGCAATCCCACCACTGGGCATATACCCTGAGAAAACCATATTAGAAAAAGACACATGTACTCCAGTGTTCATAGCAGCACTGTTTACAGCAGCCAGGACATGGAAGCGACACAGATGTCCATCAACAGAGGAATGGATAAAGAAGATGTGGTGCCTACATACAATGGACTATTACTCAGCCGTTCCAAAAAGGAATGCATTTGAGTCAGTTCTAATGAGGTGGATGAACCTAGAGCCTAGTTACACAGAGTGAAGTAAGTCAGCAAAAGAAAAACAAATATAGTATATTAACACATACATGTAATCTAGAAAAATGATACTGATGTACCTTTTTGCAGGAAAGGAATGGAGACACAGACATTGAAAACAGACTTGTGGACACAGTGGGAGAAGTAAAGAGTGGGACAAATGGAGAAAGTAGCATCGAACGATGCACACTACCATATGAAAAACAGATAGCTGGTGAGAAGCTGCTGTGTAACACGGGGAGTCCAGCTTGGTGCTCTGTGATGATTTAGAGGGGTGGGATGGGGGAGGGAAGGGAGGTGATACATGTAGAATTATGGCTGACTTACACTGTTGTATGGCAGAAGCCAACAAAACATTGTAAAGAAATTTTCCTCCAATTAAAAACTTAAATAATGTTTTTTAATAAAGAAAGCATTTTCCCATCTGTTGTTGTTGTTGTTTACTCACTAAGTCATGTCCGACTCTTAATAACCCCATGGACGTAGCCCAGGCTCCTCTGTCCATGGGATTTCCCAGGCAAGAACACTGGAGAGGGTTGCCATTTCCTACTCTGGGAGATCTTCCCAACCCAGGGATCAAAGCCATGTCTCCTGCATTGCAGACAGATTCCTTTACCACTGAGCCACCAGTGAAGCCTTTTCCCTTATACAGAATAAGGATAATAGTCCTTCTGCATAGGATTGTTGTGAGAATTAAATGAGATAACCCATAGAAAGCATTTGTCACTGAAAGACACTTAATACTTGGTAGGTCCCTTCCACCCTTAAGTGAACAATTCAACCTTCCATCAAAATGCTAAATTGCAAATCCATCAAGACAACAAGAGATCCGGTGTTTAATAGTTACACCAGATCTCCCATTTCCTAGACTACCTTTCCTCCACTGATCATGTATAAGATAAATAGGCTGGTTTTAAAAACTAGTTGTCATCAGCAAGTACTTACTGATGGCTCACTATATGCTCAACCCTGAACTGGTGCTATAGGGGAAGCCAAGTCAATATGAAACATGGCCCCAGGCCACAAGGAGCTAGTAATCTAGGCAGACAATACTTTGGCCACCTGATGCAAAGAACTGACTCATTTGAAAAGACTCTGATGCTGGGAAAGATTGAAGGCAGGAGGAGAAGGGGATGACAGAGGATGAGATGGTTGGATGGCATCACTGACCCGATGGGCATGAGTTTGAGTAAACTCCAGGAGTTGGTGATGGACAGGGACATGTGGCACGCTGCAGTCCATGGGGTCACAAAGTGTCAGACACGACTGAGTGACTGAACCGAACTGAACTGAAACTTCATTCTGGCAGGCTAACTAGTTTACATGCCTTTTATATAGCAATTCTCAAACCTGCAAGATCTTCAGACTGATCTGGTTCGCATATTAAATATATATTACAGGAGGGTGGGTTCCTTATTTGTGACAAGCTTCGAGGTAATTCTGACATTCACCCAAGTTTGAGAACCTCAGTTTCTTTAAAAGCCTTTACCGCACAGATTCATTTATAAATCAAGTCACATCCTCCCAACTGTGTTGAATAAGTCCAGGGAGTTGTGCTTGTCTGAACATTAATAAATATATCATTTCTCAACATCATTCTTTTCTGGAGGTTCCACTCTATGTGAATTAACTTTCTGAATTCTTGTTTATAATTTTTAAAGTAACTTTACAGGTTCTGGACACAAGTGGCCTGAAGGAAATGAGGAAATGACTATAAAAAAGTAAAAATAAAATGGAGTAGAATCTTGGCAGAAGTCTGTCAATGACTGAACTAAATATAGAAATAAAAATGCTCTGTAACAACCTTGGAGGGATGGGGTGGGGAGGGAGGTGGGAGGGGGGATTCAAGATGAGGCGGGGGGACACATGTATGCCTATAGCCAATTCATGTTGATGTATGGCAAAAGCCATCACAATATTGTAAAGTAATTATCCTTCAATTAAAATAAATAAATTTTTTAAAAATAATAAATTACAAGTAACATGAACTGATGTCTCAGTACATGTGTTACTGCAACTTGTGCCAAGACCTTTCACCAATCTTCCTCCAGTGTAACCTGTCCAAATCCCTCAAGCCCCTTCCTCTAGAGTGGAAGGATCCCATCTCAGATGTAATGCATTCCAAAGCAAGACACCAGCTACTGCTGTGTATTAATACCCTGATAATGTGGCGTGGGATATTTTAGCCTTTCAGGAAAGCTGAAAGTATTCCAGGGAGGGAAAATAAGAATACTGAGTACACTAGTGGACACTGCAAGTTCTGATTTTCAAAGATGTGTCCTCAAACAAAATATATGTAAGAAAAGGTACTTTAATTCTTCTTGATTTGAGTCTCACCAAAACAACTCCTACGAGCTTCCCTCGCTCGTTCATGGATGTCATTCAACCTGTGTTTCTTGGTTACATGCAGTTTTTCAGATTGCCTGTTGCAGAAGCTCTAGATGTCCCACTGACCCCCTCCTTAGATCCTCCCATGCCCTTGCACACTCATGCCTTTTTTTGGCAACTACCTGATTTTGCACCTGAGGATATTCTTGGGCTAAGCTCAACTACAGTGCAAGTCCAAACACCAAGAGTTGAAAGCCCTCAATCAATGAAGGATGGGAGTTGGTAGATAAACATACCAACATCCTCACCCTCGAGTGAGACAGGTCTGACAAGAGTTCTGTAAAGCATCCCACAAGTCCCCAGTGAGGTCAGCCCCAGGAGCCTGCAAGAGTAACCTGCTCATTAATACATTCTCCATTGCCTGCCTTCTTCCCACTCACTCATTGAGCTTCTCGGAATAACCTTCCAAAGAACCTACTTGCATTCAAAGCCTTGTCTCAAGTCTGTTTCTGGAAGAATCCAAACTAAAACACTGGGTATCAGTCAGGAAAAAAGATAGACCTGTGCCCTTGAGAGGCTCAAATACAATTTGAGAGACAGACTCCAACAAGCTGACAAATGCCGTAAGGTTAATATAAAATATATCCAGATAACGCAATAGGAAGGACTCTCCATGTGAGTTAAGGAAGACCTCACAGACAAGGTAAACATTTTAGTTCTGGAGAAGTTTTGGGGCTTCACAGATGGCGCCAGTAGTAAAGAACCCGCCTGCCAGTGCAGCAGACATAAGAGGCACGGGTTTGATCCCTGGGTTGGGAAGATCCCCTGGAGGAAGAAACGGCATCCCACTCCAGTACTCTTAACTGGAGAATCCCATGGACAGAAGAGCCTGGCGGGCTATGGTCCATGGGGTCAAAAAGAGTCAGAAACAACTGAAACGATGTAGCACACACGCACAAATGGAGAAGTTTTGCATCTATGTAAGAAAAGGCATTTCAGACGATGGGAGTAGCATCTGCAAAGCAGTGTACCCTATTGCCTACCTCTTACATGTACATACCCCAGCTATCTGAGAGCCTTTGTATACTTGGAGTACAGAGTACACTGGCAAGAAATGTAGAAGATAAAAATTTAAAAGAATAAAAGGAATTTGTTGCTTGGTAACTGGCGCCTCAATGCACCTGGCCTCCCCCTAAACAGTCTCTTGTGTCATCTTCTCCCACAGTAAATTTGGACTAGCCTTGGGGCTCTTTTGTATCCAGTAAAATGCAGTAGAAGTGACCTGTGTAGTTCCACACGTCAGCTCTAAGAAGACCTGACTGCTTCTGTTTTATAATTTACAGAGACCTGCACTATCACATAAGAGGTCTGGTCACCATGCTGCAGACATCGCAAAGAAAAACCAGGTGGAGAGAGAGAGATCATAGAGTCCTGGGTCCCTAGTGTCCCTGCTGAACACAACTGTCCAAGGCAAGGTGACAGATATACGAATTCAGTCATCATGGATACAGCAGCCTCAGTTGCTGTCTGACTTTAGAGGTCCCCAAAGAAACCAGCCGGAGAACCGTCCAACTCGCAGAATTGCGAGATATAAAATTAAAAGGTTGTTTTAAGCAACTGCCTTAACCCTTACAGCTGCTAAATCATGAAAGGTTTTAAATGTCATGAGAGGTCTGTGCTTAATTACAGACAAAAGAAATTAACAAGGCAGCAATCCTGATTGGAGTTCAGTGGAATAGTTATGGAGAGAAAGGATGAGGATGTAAGAGGGGAGCCAACATTTATAATCAAGGATGGGGCCACTATGTCCCAGATGCTTTGTAACTCCTAGCTCATTTAACTATCACAAAATACTACAAGGCAGACACTGCCATCTGCAACTTACAGACACAGACTTGAGAATCAGTTTGACAAGCTCACCTCAGGTCACAGTGTTAGAGCTGAGACTAAGCCCAGGACTCAATCTGTGGTTCCAAAAGCCTTGTTCTTCCCATGACTATGGGAAGAGATGCTGAGAGACAGAAAAATAGACAGAGAAAGAGAGAAAACACATGCGTATAGTAGGAAATAATGTATTTGAAAGAAATTTAGGAGGTAGAGGTCACAAATATGGTGAATGACTGGGGTGAATCTGGGTCATGGAGAGCATTCAGCAATGTTATTGGCTTCTACCTCAAGTGATGAGTTACTATGAAAGGTACAGGGTTATACATTATAGAATTAAAAGTGCAGAGTCAGGTTAAAATTAACTACTTCTTCATATAAAAGAATAAGATGAATATCATGACATTCAGAGTCTTGCATTTGAACAGTGTTTTGCAGAAGTAAGGATAATATATATAAAGACGACCAATGAAAATAATAAATTCCAAAACATTGCACAATAAAAAGGATTCAAAATATTTCTAACTCAGCCGTCCATGTTCTAGGTCAGAGAGATCTGCCCTATTCCAAGTCCTCTGAGGTTTTATACTAGGCCTAGAAGAACTTATTTAACTCAACAGCCATTGAAAGAAAATATTTCTTTCTTTCACTGTTCAAAGGGCAGGTTTTTTAGTTTATCAGAATTAGAAGGGAAGAGTTCCACAAAACATTTTGAAGAAATATAGCCACACCATAAGAATAGTATATTAATACCATTTTTCAAGAACTGAAAAATAAAAAAGATATAAAAGTGAAAACTATATTCACCAGAATATCTACACATTCATCCATTTTGAAGCACCAGAGGTAAAATAGAGAATATTCCTGTGAGGACCATGAACACTCGGAAAGTAAAAAAACAAAAAAAATCAATCAAAGCTCCCAAAGGAAACAATAACTTTATTTTTATTGTGTTTTAGAGAGAAAGATTAAATGTTCACTGCTTCAAAAATTAACAAAAGGGAATGCAAAAATCTACCCAATATATAATATGTTATATGGCTTTTATTTATAATAAAATTATTTCTCTCTTAAATCTGTACAATGAATACAGAAAAAAAGAAACTAAGTGAACCAGGCCTTGTTGATTCAATAGCCCATGGACTCTCCAATCTAACAGGCTGTCTATTAGAGAATCAAAAGAATGTCCTTCTGTAGAATACAGTTCCTAGAAAAGGAGAAAAATAAAGTTGTCCAGGGAATATTATGTTCCAATCAGAGTGAACTTACTGTTTTCCCAAACACACCAGGCTCTGTTAGTATAGTATGATAAACTGAACTTTCCAAACATGGCCACCAAGGCATCTGTGTGACTTCCAAGGGCCAATTTATAAGAAGCATTGTAGCTTCTCCCTTTTTGGATGTGATGCTCTCTGTAAGAAGTCCAAGCCATGTGCAGGTCCTATGGTCAACAGTCTTTCTTAGCCCAGCTACTGAGTTACCCTAGACATGTGAGGGGAAAAGCCTCTAGGTGATTCCAGCCACCAACTGACAAGTCACCCAGCCAATGAGATCTTCCCAGATGAAAAAGCAGAAATCGTAGAACAAAAATAATCCCTTTCCATCATGCCCCACCTCAGCTGCTGACCCACTGAATCCATGACCATTTAAAAAAAATGCTGTAGCTTCCCTGGTGGCACAGTGGATAAGAATTTACCTGCCAATACAGGGGACACAGGTTCCATCCCTGATCCAGGAAGATCCCACACGCCACGGAGCAGCTGGGCCCAGGCACCACAACTACTGAGCCTGGGCTCTAGAGCCCAGGAAGCCCACACACTGCATCTAGATAGCAGCGCTTGCTCTTTGCAACTGGAGAAGGCCCATGCATAGCAACGAAGACTGTGCACAGTGACAAATAAATAAATCTTTTAAAAAGATTAATATTTTACACTCCTAAGTGTTGGGGTAGTGAGCTATATGGTATAGATAACTAAACTGTACATAGTTGGCAAATCCCCTTCCCTGCCTTCCCTGATAGCTCTCCTGCCTGCAATGCAGGAGACCCTGGTTCAAATTCCTGGGTCAGGAAGATCAGCTGGAGAAGGGATAGACTACCCACTCCAGTATTCTTGGGATTCCCTTGTGGCTCAGCTGGTAAAGAATCCATCCACAGTGCGGGTTTGATCCCTGACTTGGGAAGATCCCCTGGAGAAGGGAGAGGCTACCTACTCCAGTATTCTGGCCTGGAGAATTCCATGGACTGTACAGTCCATGGTGTCACAAAGAGTCGGACACGACTGAGTGACTTTCACCTCCCTGCCTAGATGTCTCCTACTCATATTTTCATGTCTCATTTTATCCACCACTTTCGCTAGGAAGCATCTATCAGCCGCTCTCCAGCTACTGACATGATAGGCTTGCAATGCTAACACAATTTTAAAACGAGTGTCTGGCCCCTTCCCTTTCTAATAAGATTGCCATTTATACACAAACTCTGGAGCCACCACTGTTCCCACACCTACCCATACAGAGGCCATATCACAGTGCATCTTAAGTATCTGTCAATCAGTTGGCCTCTCCAGTTCTCTTTCTGAGGGTTCAGCAGTGTCTGGTTTACTATCATCTTCCCAGAGTCTACTCTAGTATATGATACAGAATAGCTACTCCATATGTATTTACTGAATGAGAGAGTGAGTGAAAGGATAAATGGACCTATATGTAGCACCAGCCCTATAACCGACACACTAAGGTGGGCACACAGCAGAGGAACAGTGGAACTAAGTGAGCCTGTCCATGAGCCTGATCCTTCCTGCCATACCTAGGAGGATTTTAGGAATACATTTTTCAAAACTCAAAAAGAACAAAAATAAGAGCTCACACATAGCACTCACTATCTGCTAAGCATAGTTTTAAGTGTTGTACACAAATTTACCCATTTCATGTTCACAACTATATGAACAGGTAGGTAGTTATTAATTCCACTGTATAAATTTAAAAAACTGACACATAAATAGAATGAATGACTTGCCCAATATCATACTAGGAGATTTACTCTTTCAAGATGAAAAAAACAGCTTGGTTGCCAGCACTAGCACCAACCAAAATTCTAGATGTATGGCAACTTGAAAAAAATCCAAAACCTATGATTACCCACTACCCTCCATCTTCCTCCCCCTCAACACAATACACACACACACACGCGCGCGCGCGCATGCACAAGACTACAAAGCCTTAAAAAAGAACATCTAAAATGTTTTGCAATACCATATTCAATCCTGCCACTTACAATGAACACAAGATCCCCTTGAACAGCAGACGGTTTTGAAGAAAAACGAACATCAAAATCAAGATGTTTAGTTAATTTAAAAACACACTAGCTATTCATAGTTCTAACATGGACTATAACTGTAAATAATATAAAAAACGGTATATGTGTTCACCAATTTTAAGAATAATGACTAACAAATGAAAAATTCACTCTTGAATCAAAATCACTAATCTCACATTGATCTTCTTATCACAGCCAACATTTCACCTTGGCAAAACTTGTGCTTTACTCTGCAAATTATACCTGGGTCCTTCCTAGCTATACAATACATTTTGGTAACTTCTGGTTTCTAGTCTGGCATGTAAGGCATTTGGAAGTCATCATTCCCATCCACACAACAAGAAAAAATTTAATAAACTGAAAATGGCTTCTCTTATATCCACCAAAGAACTGCAGTCAGAGGGCAAGCTGCTTCCCCCTAAAACTGGAGAGGCAGACAGGCAAATATAGACAATTACAAAATGCACCAGAGCATACACTCATGAGCAGAATCTCCGAGGGAACCCTGTGGAGTAGGAAAACCTGAACTGTAAATGCTGAACTGCTGCAGGTTCGGTGTGGACAAGTTTGAGAATTAACAACTCCCAGGGGCCAAGCCTTATGGGCTTCCTACACTTTTCTGGGTTTTACTTCCAGGAGCCCTAGCAGGTTCTCATGATGAAGAAAATCTCCTGGTCCTTCCAACAAGAGGAGGAGAAAAGTAGGCATTTTGAAATACACCAGAGCACTCTGCTCTTAAGGCTTGTCCTTAAAAGAAATAATTTTATCAGAAATCACTTTACCAGGGTTTAACTGGCCTGAGGGGAGAGGGCCAAGCAAATCTAGGCCTCTCTGGCCTTCCTATCTCACCTAAAGAGACCGGGGTGGGAGTGGGTAACTAAGATGGACTGGTGAAGTTCACAGTCCAGGGCAGCAGGCTTACTTAGAGAATGAGACCGAATCATAAAACTGCAAAACATTTCCTCTCCCCTCACACCGTGCCACTGTGTCAAGCTCTGTTTACCTCCTCGGTTACTTTTACCCAATACATCATATTCAGCATTCAAAAAAACAAGGCACAGTAAAAGGCAAAAAACAATTTGAAGAAACAGAATAAGCATCAGATATAGACTCAGATATGAGAATGATGTTAGAATTGTCAGACCAGGAGTTTAAAATTACTATGATTAATGCACTAGGCACTCTAATGGGAAAAGGAGGCAACATTCAAGAACAGACAGATAATGTAAGCACAGAGATGGAAATTCTAAGAAAGAATCAAAAAATGCTAGAAATCAAAAACACTGTAACAAAAATTTAAAATACCTTTAGTGGGTTGATTAGTAGGGTTCATGACACAGCCAAGGAAAGAATCACTGGGCATGAAGACATTTCAAAAGAAACTAAAAAACTGAAATGTGAAAAAAAGAACTGAAAAAATGGAGACCATCCAAGAACTGGAGGACAATTACGTTATACTGTGGATATAACAGCATTCTCATCCATAATCTGTATTTGTCAAGAAGCTAATCACAGACGGTTACTCTAATACTTTATATGCATATTCATTCATGTAGGAGGAGGCCTATGTTATGAATCACACATATATACAGAAATCCTAAATGCTGACAAAATCTCAAAATGTTGAGTAACAAACAGCTTTGCTAGAGTATATACTTTTCTGAGGAAAAACACCTCTCTGATGATGGTCTTGTAATTTATCATTACAAATTTTCTTTCAGCTCCCCCTATACTGGTGCCACCATAGCAGAATAAACTGGAGGTGGACGCTCAATGGATAACTGTGTGTAAGAGCACAAGGGGAGTCTTCCAGAGCAGCACTCTCCAGTAGAAATATGAGTTGCATATGTACTTTCAGGTTTTCTAGTAGCTTCATTAAAAATATAAAAAAGAGGGCTTCCCTCGTGGTCCAATTGTTAAGATTCTGTGCTTTCAAAGCAGGGGGCCTGGGTTCAATCCCTGGTCAGGGAACTAGATCCCACATGCTGCAACTAAGACAAGGCACAGCCAAATAAAAAAACAAATTAAATTTTTTAATGGAAAAAAGAGATAAGTTAAATGTGACACAACATTTTATTCAACCTAACCTATCTGAGATATCATCATTGCAACATATAATCAATATTTTTAAATTAGTAATGAGATATTTTCCATTCTTCCTTCCACATTAAGCTTCAAAATCCCATGTATCCAGGGCTCCACAGCTCCATGTGCCTGGGGCTACCATATTGGACAGTACAGTTCTAGGGCCTTCAACCTGAATGTGTGGGTCCCAGACCACAGGCGCCTGAGAACTTGTTAAAATCAGAATCTTGGGTCTCACTGAGAACTACTGAGTCACAATCTGCATTTTAACAAGATCCTCCCACCCATCAGGTGGTTCACACACATTAAAATTTGAGAAACACTGGAGAAATGAGAGAAGCGTGCAAGGGTGAAAGGACAGTGCAGATTGGTTTGCGCTCTTGAAGCTCCCAGGTGATGCTGATGCTGCGGGTCCTTTGACCACACCTTAAAGAGTAAAGAGGGTTTAGTCCAGAAATTTCCATGGGATACTCCCTATTTTTCCAGCACTATGTCAGAAAAAAAAGGTACTAGATTCAGTTTAGCTCTAGAACAACCTATGTCTACTTGGAAAGACAAGACCATTGCAGATGAAAACACCAGAAAGCAATAAAGGGCAGTGTTACTAAAACAGTCAAATACCGTATCAGACAGGGAATGTTATCAGTTATCAGGGATATGAACAATTTAAGTCTCGGTCAAAGTTATCAGAGAATAAAGCTTCCCTGCTTACCAGAGAGCAGTTTAACCTGGGCTGTGAAAGACCAAAGGTGAAAAGAAAGTCTGGGCTCTTCTTATTCTGCACACTGATTCCTGGTCATCTGTTGCTTTCTTTAAGTGATCTCCAAACATTTTGATTGTACACACCTATCCATAAAAATGCTAACACATATCCTCAGATGATGTAAATTTATTTATAAGCCCTATATCTATATCCCCATCTTGGACCACAGCCTTGTCATGGCAAAGGGGCTTGTGTAACTCAATGAAACCATGAGCTATGCTGTGCAGGGCCACCCAGATGGACACGTCATAGTGGAGAGTTCTGACAAATGTGGTCCACTGGAGGAGGAAATGGCAACTCACTCCAGTATTCTACATTGAGAAGCCCATGGACAGTATGAAAAGGCAAAAAGATATGACACTGGAAGATGAGTCCCCCAGGTCAGAAGGTGTCCAATATGCTACTGGGGAAAAGTGGAGGGCAATTACTAACAGCTCCAGAAAGAATGGAGCAACTGGGCCAAAGGAGAAATGACACTCAGTTGTGCATGTGTGTGGTGGTGAAAGTAAAGTCCGTTGCAGTAAAGAACAATATTTCATAGAAACCTGGAATGCTAGGTCCTGTGAATCAAGGTAAATTGGATGTGGTCAAGCAGCGGAGAGCAAAAATGAACACCAACATCTTTAGGAACTAAAATGGATAGGAATGGACAAACTTAATTCAGATGGCCATTATACCTACTACTGTGGGTAAGAATTCCTTAGAAGAAATGGAAGAGACTAATAGCCAACAATGCAGTCTGAAATGCAGCACTTGCGTGCATCTCAAAATGACAGGATGATCTTGGTTTGTTCCAAGCAAATCATTCAACATCACAGTAATCCAAGTCTGTGCCCCAACTATGATGCCAAAGAAGCTGAAGTTGACCAGTCCTATGAAGACCTACAAGACCTTCTAGAACTACCAAAAAAAAATGTCCTTGGGAATGCAAAAGTAGAAAATCAAGAGATACCTGGACAACAGGCAAGTTTGATCTTTGAGTACAAAATAAAGCAGAACAAAGGCTAACAGTTTTGTCAAGAGAAAACACTGTTCATACAAACAGCCTTTTTCAACAATCCAAGAGATGACTCTACACATGGACATTACCAGACAGCCAACACCAAAATCAGATTGATTATGTTCTTTGCAGCCAAAGATGGAGAAGAAGCTCTATACAATCAGCAAACACAAGGCATGGAGCTCATTGTGGCTCAGATTATAAGCTCCTTACTGCAAAACTCAGGCTTAAATTGAAGAATGTAGGGAAAAGGACTAGGTCATTCAGGTATTGTTGTTTGCTATTTAGTCAGTCACTCAGTCGCATCCAATTCTTTGTGACCCCAGGGACTGCAGCATGCTAGGCTTTCCAGTCCTTCACTATCTCCTGGAGTTTGCTCAAACTCATGTCCATTGAGTTGATGACACCATTCAACCATCTCATCCTCTGTCATCCCCTTTTCCTCCTGCCCTCAATCTTTCACAGAATCAGGGTCTTTTCTAGTGAATCAGCTCTCTGCATCAAGTGGCCAATACAGTATTGTCAAATAAAATAAAGTAAAAATAAAAATATTAAAAAAATTAAATAAAAATTTCTACAGTGTGATGGGATGATATGCTGCATGAACTCTTCTTTCAGTGAATGACTCAGAGATAAGTAAGTGGCCTGGTCCACTAGAGCTCAGATGGGGACTGATTTCCCAGCCCATTGCATGGACTAGAAGGACAAGACACAGAACGTGAAAGCTCTTCAACTTTTTGTCTGTTGTTTTCATCCATTCTTAATCACTATTCTTTTCATAATGCTTTTTTGCTATGCCATGAAGATATTTACTGTTTGGGCCTGTGATGCATAGGATTAATGGGGAAATGTAAGCAACTGTGCAAAATTTGAGAGAATTCAATCAAGCAACACAGGGTCAAAGAGGACCTGCACTGCACCTTCTCTGGGTTCTTACATTCTGTTACCTATACAATTGGTGCAATTAGTCAAAGGTGATTTGATTCAGTTAAAGCAGTCCATATGAGCTGAGATTTCAATTTCATTTACTATGTAACAACAAAACATGTCCCCAACTTTGAACACTGATTGTGTCTGACACACAAAGGATGCCAACGACCAAAATCTCCAGTCAACCATTAGACCTAACATTTGATTAGATTCTAATTAGATTCTTTTCCATCTATATCTTTCAACACTGTATAGACTTGCCTTTGGTGACATTATAAACCACTTTTCTATAATATTAGAGTCAGGCTGGTTTGCTGGGCTGATCTTAGGAAGTTTTATCTAACTTTAGCAAACTGAGCCTGTCTGCCCCTTGCTGTTGCAGGAGTGTGTTTTAACAAATGCGCTTAGTGTGGCCCCATTTTGATGGGTGAGTTTCATAAATATGCAATCATCGACCCTTAAACAGCTGCCTTTAATCAATTTTAGTATTTTCTTCAATAGATTCTATGCATGTATCATTCTGTCATTTCTCAATTAAGGCAGAGCTCAGAAGTTGCCAGAAGCAGCAAAAATTCACATACATGGAATACCTTTTCACTGTATTGAGATTTTTCATCTTTCATAATCTTTCTGGAAGATGTTTCTGAGGGATTTCTCAGAAGACGGATGCACTGGTTTCTGTGACTGATGACAGTCTGACTTCACAAGTGGCCTTTTTGAGAGGTTACGAAGACTTGACACGTTAACATCCCATAAATCTCCCATGTTCCATTCTAGGACATACATTTCCTTTGCACAAGTCAGAGCACAGAGCAATGCCTGCACTCCTTTGACAGTCATGCCTAAGAAAGGAGAAGGGGGAGCCACCTCAGTGCAGACATAAACCTGCCCAACATCTCTGCTATTTTATGTACATACTCCACTTCTCTCTTACAGCCTCTAAGAAATATGTGTGACCTTTGATAGCGCAGAAAAATCTTGTAAACCTCTCTGATGTTTAATAATTTCATTATTCTGACTGGAATGATGTACCAGCCGGTACAGACAGCTTGTGGAACTCAGCTCGTGGGTAAGTGTTCAGTCTCACGCTGTTTTAACAACATTGGCTCCATCATCAGTGCAAATAGAAACAGTGGAAAGAATCTGAGGCGTGAGATATTTATGTGGCGTCCCGGCTGTGATTCTGTTTTCCCAGGCACTGTGATGAAGGTGTACTTTCGGGGAGACGAGGCACGAACAGGGCCGCCGGGTTCCCCGTGAGGGCTTGCTCCGCAGTTGTTAGGAATGATTATGAGGTAATTCCATGAGGCAGCCGTCAGTGAACAGACCCTGTGAGTCTCAATCAGCCATTATTTAATTTGCCCTTCAGTAAAGGTTAAAACATGAAGAAACTCAAAATATACATTTCATAGAAGTGTACTGCAGCTTTTAAATGAATGGACTTGAATAAAAAGCCATTCTCACTTTTTAAAGGAAGATGTTCAATTTTTTGACTATTTCTCTCCAATTCTGAGTGTCTCCTCTCCCCCAGGACATTAAAAAAAAATGTATACACACACATATGTGCTGGTGCTCAGTCACCCAGGGAAGCCTACACACACACACACACACACCAGCATCATTGTACCAAACAAAAAGATGAATGTAATGTAACTGTCCTCATCATCACAAAATAGTGTACAGAGTATTTCTTGCCATTGGGGGTCACCAACAGGACTTACTAGGGAAGACCTTATATTATGACCACCATCTTTTAGGGCTGGACTTACAAGTATCTATTCTTGTGATTCTTAACCTTGGTTGCATTTTAGAATCACATAGGACATTTCTAAAAGTCCCCATGCCCAGGCTGTATGCTACCAATTAAGACAGAACTTGGGAGCTATGGGACATAGCTGGGTGTCAGTACTTTCAGAGCTCCTGAAGTGACTCCACTGTGGAGCCAAGGGTGAGAACCAGTAGTCCAGACCAACAAATGGCTTGATCAGTCAGTAGACAGTAGTGAGTTAAAAATCTAAGTTCTATGAAGCCATTAAACAACTGACAATTATATAACCTGGAAAGATTTCACAAAGTCAAACCTTGTGAGGATGGAAAGTAATAGGACATGATAATGTGACAGGCTCAGCAATGACCACATTCTCCAAGTAACTTTCCAGGGCAGTATATGGTTGACAACCTGAGCTATAATTCTGCCTCTCCCCCTCTTACTAGCTCTAAGACCTTGGCACATTACATTATCATCTCAGAGCCTCAGGTTCCTCTTACATGAAATGGTATTGCTATTATGAAAATCTACTTCAGGAATTCCTTAGCAGTCCACTGGTTAGGACTCTGCATTTTCACTGCCGAGGGCCCAGATTCGATACCTGGTCAGGGAACTAAGATTCTACAAACCACACAGCATGGCCAGAAAGAAAGGAAAAAAATGAATGAAAAAAAAAACAAGAAAATCTACTTCATATTGTAAAGATTAAGCGGACTAAGGACTGGCAAACAATTTCTAAAAAGGCCTTATCACTTTGGTTTTATATGCCACACTGTCTCTGTGTGACAACTCTGCCACCGCAGCATGAAAAGCAGCCATTAGTGTTGGGTAAATGAATGGGCATAGCTGTGCTCTATTTTTTTTTTAATTTTTATTTTTACTTTATTTTACTTTACAATACTGTATTGGTTTTGCCATACACTGACATGAATCCACCACGGGTGTACATGCGTTCCCAAACATGAACCCCCCTCCCACCTCCCTCCCCATAACATCTCTCTGGGTCATCACCGTGCACCAGCCCCAAGCATGCTGTATCCTGCGTCAGACATAGACTGGTGATTCAATTCTTACATGATAGTATACATGTTACAATGCAATTCTCCCAAATCATCCCACCCTCTCCCTCTCCCTCTGAGTCCAAAAGTCCGTTATACACAGCTGTGTCTTTTTTGCTGTCTTGCATACAGGGTCGTCATTGCCATCTTTCTAAATTCCATATATATGTGTTAGTATACTGTATTGGTGTTTTTCTTTCTGGCTTACTTCACTCTGTATAATCGGCTCCAGTTTCATCCATCTCATCAGAACTGATTCAAATGTATTCTTTTTAACAGCTGAGTAATACTCCATTGTGTATATGTACCACTGCTTTCTTATCCATTCATCTGCTGATGGACATCTAGGTTGTTTCCATGTCCTGGCTATTATAAACAGTGCTGTGATGAACATTGGGGTACATGTGTCTCTTTCAATTCTGGTTTCCTCGGTGTGTATGCCCAGCAGTGGGATTGCTGGGTCATAAGGTAGTTATATTTGCAATTTTTTAAGGAATCTCCACACTGTTCTCCATAGCGGCTGTACTAGTTTGCATTCCCACCAACAGTGTAGGAGGGTTCCCTTTTCTCCACACCCTCTCCAGCATTTATTGCTTGCGGATTTTTGGGTCGCAGACATTCTGACTGGTGTGAAGTGGTACCTCATTGTGGTTTTGATTTGCATTTCTCTAATAATGAGTCATGTTGAGCATCTTTTCATGTGTTTGTTAGCCATCCGTATGTCTTCTTTGGAGAAATGTCTATTTAGTTCTTTGGCCCATTTTTTGACTGGGTCGTTAATTTTTCTGGAATTGAGCTGCATAACTTGCTTGTATATTTTTGAGATTAGTTGTCAGTTGCTTCATTTGCTATTATTTTCTCCCATTCAGAAGGCTGTCTTTTCACCTTGCTTATAGTTTCCTTTGTTGTGCAGAAGCTTTTAATTTTAATTAAATCCCATTTGTTTATTTTTGCTTTTATTTCCAGTATTCTGGGAAGTGGATCATAGAGGATCCTGCTGTGATTTGTGTCGGAGAGTGTTTTGCCTATATTCTCCCCTAGGAGTTTTATAGTTTCTGGTCTTACATTTAGATCTTTAATCCATTTTGAGTTTATTTTTGTGTGCAGTGTTAGAAAGCGATCTAGTTTCATTCTTTTACAAGTGGTTGACCAATTTTCCCAGCACCACTTGTTAAAGAGATTGTCTTTACTCCATTGTATATTCAGCTGTGCTCTATTTTAACTTAATTCACAACCACAGGTACTCACCCAAATTTAGCCCTCAGGCTGGAGTTTGCCAATGCCTGGACTAACACCTGCTACTCAACTGGAGGCTGCTATTTTTGATACAAGTATGGAAAGTAAGCCATCTCTCTAAGATACAGACAGTGACTCCTCTCTCTGCTGCAGCTCCTAGGAAAGGAGAAGGTGGCAGGTCTCCCAGGTTTCCAAGTTCTCATCACCACAGTCACACAGCTGGGCAAAGAGAATGAAGGCCAGAGCCCAGGGCCAGGAGTGAGCCACTCCCAAGGGCACCTCACTTCACAGGAGCTCTTCGAGCAAACACCAGACACTAAAGCCATTAGGGAAACTGTGAATTAAACCACGAGTTGTAAGGAGCTGCCAAAATCCCAGAGAGGCAATAAATCATTACTGTCAACTGCCCAGCATGAGTAATAAAAAAAAATCAATCCACTTAGCTAGAAATGAATTTGAAGATCATGCTGTAAACAATAGTAATATGTGAGCAAAATGAACAAAGCAGCAGTTCTGCTATTTCATCTTCCAAAAAAGGACAGAGGAGGGTTATACCAGAGGTTTCTTTTGCACCAAGGGAGCAGGAGTTGGTGAAGAATGGCTATGTGAGTCAGCAGTTAGAACTCAATGTGGTGCTTCACTTCTTCCTGCAGATATTAAACCCATCATTTTTTCCCACAGGTCGTATTTCAAAGGCCTGAGCTGTTCCTTGGCTACTTTCAACAAGCTATTTATTCACTAGTCATTTAATAATCAACTCCAACCTACCATGCATTATGCTCAGTACTGGAAATGCAGAGGCCAGGAAGCCTCCGTCCTTACCTCAAAGACCTCTCTCTGGCCACTTTTTAAATTTGCTAATTCAGATGTATGCATTCTTAAGTTTTCTCCCAGGAACAGTCCCAAGGACAAAATCATATTTATTTTCTCAAATGGCTGCAAAGACCTGTGTCATCACTTGGTGTCATGTAATTCTTGGCTGAATTCATCTTTGAGCTCTGCTTCCTTCATGTAGCAGTCAGAGACAGACTAAAGAGTGTGGGGGTGTCTTTCTCATTAAATCTCTTCCCACTAAATTTCAGGGTGTCTTCATCATTTAAGGGGAGAAAAAAGCTATCTGACTCGTTTAAATATATGCAAATACTTCTGGCCAAAGAGTGGGGCGGGGGAAGTGAGAAGAATAACTAGTAGGAATTGATCACACTGATTATCTGTAAACTCTTAAGTAGTGAAATGAAGTGAAAGTTGCTCAGTTGTGTCTGAATCTTTGCGGCCCCATGCAGTCCATGGATTTCTCCAGGCCCGAATACTGGAGTGGGTAGCCTTTCCCTTCTCCAGGGGATCTTCCCAAGCCAGGGATCGAACCCAAGTCTCCCGAATAGCAGGCGGATTCTTTACCAGCTGAGCCACAAACTCTTCAGTAGAGCCAAAGGCACGGATGACACTAAAGGTCTTATTCGGGAGAACACCTATGGTTAAGTACAAGGCACAAGAACATCCCTCCAAAGATATCCACATCCTGCAAACGTATTACATCACCACGTCATGATTACATGGTACCAGGGACTTTGCAGGTGTGGTTAATGTAAGGATCTCGAGATAGGGAGAGGATCATGGATTATCTGGGTGGGCCAATGTGATCACAAGGGAAAGAGGCAGGGGGGAAGCATGGGGGGAAGAGATAGGGAGTTCAGGGTGGACATGTACACACTGCTGTATTCAAAATGGATAACCAACAAGGACCTACAGCACAGCGCAGAAAACTCTGCTCAACGTTATGTGGCAGCCTGGAGGGGAGGGGGTTTAGAGGAGAATGGATACATGCACATGTTTGGCTGAGTCCCTTTGCTCTCCACCTGGAACTATCACAACATTGTTAATCAGCTATACCCCAATGCCAAATAAAGTTTAAATAAAAATAAGGAAAAGAGGCAGGAGAGTCAGAGTGAGAGGAGACTGAAGATGCTGCACTGCAAATGGAAGCCAAAGCCATAAGGTGGTGAATGCAGGCAGCCTCTAGATGCAGAAAAAGGCAAGGAACACATTCTCTTTGAGAGCCTCCTACACAGAACACAGCCCTGAGGACCTATTTTAGACTTCTGACCTTCAGAACTGTAAAATAACACATTTGTGCTGTGGAAAGCCACTGAGTCTGTGCTAATTCGATACAGCAGTGATAGAAAACCAATACAGCACACCTGTACAGGTAGGTGGGTACCAGATGCAGAAAACGAGGAGGCACCCTTTAATTCAAGGGTACTAATTTGCCAGCCTAGTTGATTTGTTTATAGTCATGATATAAGCAAAGCAGTTTACATTTCACCCTCTGTTTCTCTTTTCTAAATAAGATGATCATAATCATTTGTAGGGAATGTGAAGATATTTTATTGGCACAGCATGTTTCTTACATCAGATTATTTGTTGTACTAATGATTAAAAACACAGGAAAACACAAAAGAGCACATGGAGAGCTAGAGAAAATGTTCTCTAAGAGACAGGGACAATTATGTGTGTGTGGGGGGGGTAGGTGTGGGCATGAATGAAACCACTTTCTAGCCCATGGGAGCATAAATGCTCATAGAAATATACTGATCAATAATATATAAATAATTTTATCTTAAAAATAAAATGGCCCCAGGTTAAGAAAACAAAATCTACCGTATTTACATATTCTTAATTTTAATATACAGTCCCTTTTAAATGACCATTTAAAAGGCCTTCATTTATGATCAAATTAGTATTCCAAAATGGTTGTTTTAGAGTAATATTTATAATTGCTCAAGTAATCAGGGTCACAGTGGGTTGTGAACCACAGAGGACTCCAGCTTTGATCATTCTGAGCTCTCAGAAGTTTGCTGGTATTACAAATCCCTTCATATGGCCCTTCCTACGGCTCCAAGTGCGTTGTAAACATTGACTTGTTTCTTATTTATTATTGTCCTCACAACAACCTTTTAATGTGAACATTTATCATCCCTATTTTACAAATTAGGAAACTGAGGCACAGAGTGCCCAAGTTCCTGAAGTACTTTAGCCCCTGGCAAATAGCACAAAGGGGATTTGGTGACTGTTGGCCAAATCCCAAGATAACCTAGGAAGTCTCCAGCAGGGAGGCAAGGGACTGGCCCTGCCATAGGGAGAGCAGAGGCCATGTGTCTGGCCACATGGATGAAGATATAACAGGGCTGTGACACACCCACAATCATGGCTGCCAAGTCCTAGAGGAAGGTGGTATAAGGCTCTCCATAGAGGAAAACCACTGAACTGAAAGCAAGGCCACTGTTGGCAGATGAAAAGAATAATGATCATTGGGAGTCAGATTATGCACCTCTGGGTGAAAAAGCTTCCCACTGGAAGGGAATATCTCCTTCCCCTTGGGGCTAAACTGGCTCAAGTTACCTCTGAGCTGAACAAGTACAGACCATGGTGGGAACAGTAAAGCTCCACACAGGCCAGATCACAATGAGGATGGAAAAAGATGTTGCTAGAAGAGACATTAAGACTTCTCATCATAAGAAAAAAGAAAGTTTTAACTACTTTAAGATGATGCATATTAACTAAACTAATTGCGGTAACCATCTTGCAATAAATAGAGCTATGAGACCATTCTGTTGTACATCTAAAACTTATCCAATGTTATAAGTCAGTTATATCTCATTAAAACTGGTCCAGTAAGTATGATCCAAATAGTAACATCATAAACGTAATTTTGCCAAAGAGACCCAGGAGAAAAATAAACCATTAGAGTAAATAGCAAAATCAGCATTTTTCCAACTGTTAGTTTGTTTACTCTGGAATAGTAAAAACATTGAAGTATTTCATTAAATATTTCTAAAAATAAAGCTTAATCATTTCCATGTAGTACAGTAAGTTTAACTGCCATAACAAAATGCTTTTTTCACTAGCATCTTAGTTACAGGTAATTAAGTGTTTTAAAATAGCTTGTGATACTAAAATCAGTTTGTCTTGAAGCACTTTACTATCCCATGCTTACCTCCACTATGACAAAAAAAAAAAAGTGTTTTCCTTTTCTTCAGTTCAGTTCAGTCGCTCAGTCGTGTCCGACTCTTTGCAACCCCATGAATCGCAGCACGCCAGGCCTCCCTGTCCATCACCAACTCCCGGAGTTCACCCAGATTCACGTCCATCGAGTCAGTGATGCCACCCAGCCATCTCATCCTCTGTCGTCCCCTTCTCCGCCTACCCCCAATCCCTCCCAGCATCAAATTCTTTTCCAATGAGTCAACTCTTCACATGAGGTGGCCAAAGTACTGGAGTTTCAGCTTTGGCATCATTCCCTCCTATTGTAAAAAAATGTTTTTCCCCATCCACCCAAAAAAGCAAAGTTGTACCCAGAAAGTTTGATTTATCAGAACTCTGAATTAGAGTTCCATAAACTATCAAGAAACAAACATGTTAAAAATTGAAACATTTGGTTTATTTACAAATAAGTATCCAAACATATGTGTCAAAATTCCTTGAGTTTTCAAATCTTGGCCCAAAATATCTCGGAAAAGCAGATAAACCAAAGAGGTTTCTTGGCATACATGTCTCTGAGTTGTAAATACTAGGAGAGTACCATTCCTTAAATAATTTTGGCACATTTAGCGTCAAGAACAACATTCAGAACAGAATCTGATTCCATTCCAATCAAGGTTACTGGTGAACACTAATTTTAATCAAATTATGCAAACTATTAATTTCTGAGAGCTTACTTATTAGCATTTATTCTGTCAGAAAGTAAAAGAGATGGGAGGTGGGTGTTTTTGTCTAGTCAGCCCCAGGATACAAGAAAGCCAGGTCAGCTTGCAGGGTCCTGTGAAGACCCTGGAGTAGGGCCATAACTAGGGAGATAGCCCACAACAGAAGCCAACGGCTCAACGTGACTTACACATGTACATAAACCTTTATCCAGAGTACTGCTTACTGGAGCAGGGCTGATAAAATGGCCTCCTTTCTTTTGTGACTTCTTCCCCTACTGCCAACATTCATAAACTCACATAATTCAGTAGCTGAGGTCACTTTAGCTCCTATGTTTTTGGGCCACATAAAGCAGTAGACAAGGCATGAACTTCACGAGCAGAGTGGAACCTGGACCAACCCACTCAGAGGACAGAAAATATTTACTTTTGAAGAGGTTATTGTGCAAGTGGGAAAAGTGGTCTGCAGAAAGCTGTTTACTGAGGCCCTTCTTATAATACTAGATAAAAAGAAATGAAAGCAAAATATCCATAAATGAGGGAACAGTTTATGTACATACAACCATACAATGGAGTACTGTGTGATTATTAAAAGCTGTGCCATAGGTCTATATTTATTGCATGAGATGATGTTCATGAAATAGAGATGCATGAAAGAAGCCAGTAATAAAATAACACATGCAAGGTGGTCCCATATAAGTAAAATGAATACACAGAATGCATTTCTAGTATTGCAAAGAACTATCTTACAGGAAGCAAAGTGGTAATTCTAGTTATCCTGGGATACAATTTCTTGTGATCAGTATTCCCTTATTTTCACTTTTTGGTATTAAGCTTTTCTATATGAGTATGTAAGATTTTTATAAAAATAATAAAGCTAGAACACTACAGTGTAGTTTGAACCAACCAACCAAGTATACCCAGAACAACATAGACATATCTTAAAACATACCACTGAGAATAAAAGAAATAAGCTGAATAAAATATATAAGAAAATAGCAATTATGTAAATTAAAATATGTGCACATTTTACTAGAGCCTACTTGAATAAAAAAAATATTAACCATTTTTTAATGATTACTCCTGGTGGAGGCTGGGGGAGGGGGAATGAGAGCATGAACTGGGGGAAAAATATACTGATTATTAAGTGCCTGAATTATTTGTACTACTACCCAACTGCTACACTTGAGGTGCCCAAAATGTAGACTGAAATTTAAGAACAAGAAACATTTCAATATATAAACATATAGGACTTCTCTGGTGATACAGTGGATAAGAATTCACCTGCCAATGCAGGAAACATGGGTTCGATCTCCGGTCTGGGAAGATTTCACATGCCATGGAGCTAAACCCCTGCACCACCACTACTGAGCCCACGCTCTAGAGCCCACAAGCCACAACTACTGAAGCCCATGTGCCCTAATGCCCATGCTCTGCAACAAGAGAAGCCACCACAATGAGAAGCTCGAGCACCGCAACAAAGAGCAGCCCTGCTCGCCACAACTAGAGAAAGCCCATGCAAAGCAAGAAACACCCAGTGCAGCCAAAAGTAAAAATGAATAAAATCCTTGTAAAAATGTTTATAAATATATAAGCATATACATATGGTTTACTAGCTGTTTTCAAAGAAACTAAGGTATATAGAGATTTTAGAACCATTTACATCTGCAGACAGCATTCTGGACATATAACTCAACCTCACTAAAGCCCCATTTGTTTATCTGCTAAATAAGGAAAATATCTTTCTGACATGTTAAGACTTGTGATACTGTCATTCTCAAAAATAATCATTTTATGAGTCCCAGTTTCAGATCTGGCATGTAAAGAGCGTAGAACTCTTATCCTTACAAGAAAAAGCTGGACAAACTAAAAATCAATGACTTGTCTGGAATGTGTCAGAGAATGGGGTTTTCAAGGTAAACCATCAGGATAAAATCTGGAGAGACAGGCAAATCAAGACAGTCACAGCCACAACCTGCTTACCTGAAATAGATGCCCCTGGAGCCATAAGCTGGTTAGAACAGTCACAAGTAATTTGGGTAGATTGTCGGAATCAGTGTGCACTAGCCTGAGATAGAGCAACTCCTGGGGGCTATAGTCAAGAGGGGCTCCACACTTTCATGGGCTTTATCTCCAGGATTCCCACTAGGTTCTCAAGATGAAGACCCAAGAAATATCCCCTCATGCCTCAGGAAGGGAGAGCATTAATCTTAGTACAACGTGTCCAGAGCCTTCTGCATATCAAAGGCTTAGTTTTAGGGAAAAAGACTTTACCAATGCCTTGTCCCAGATCGTCTCATTAGCCCCTCTCGAGCATTCCTACCTCACATAATTGGGAAGGGGGAAAGCTAGACAAGAAGGAACATTTGTGACGACCATAGGTATCACAGGTTCACTAAAAGACTGAGATTTCATTAGAAGATTATAAAAATGCTTCACTGCCTCCACACCTTATCATCATACCAACAGAGCTGTGGTATAATATAGTAGATTGACACTGCAAGAGCTGAAATATATCTTCTCTGAGACTTAGGGAAGTCCAATGTCAACAGGGAAGACAAAAGCAAAGACACTAGAGGAATTTTGAAGCTTCTGGCACCTAAAGCCATTGCAAACAGGAAACAAAACCCAGCTTCTATCCAGATTAACCTAAATCCCCACACCAGAGGCCTTTCTACCTCAATGCCTATTACTCAATACACCATATCCAACTTTTAATTTAAAAGGTACAAGTCATGTTAAAAAGCAAGAAAACCTGTCTGAAGAGACAAAGGAAGCATCAGAACCAGATTCAGATGTGATACAGAAGTACCTACCTGACAGGGTATTTAAAATATGACAATAACTAGTAGGATAAGCATGCTCATGGAAAGAACAGACAAGTAGGAACAGATGAGTAATGTAAAAAGAGATATGTAAAGAATCAATAAGAAATGCTAGAAACCAAAACCACTGCAAGGGACACAGGTAATGCCTTCAATGGACTCATCACTAGACTCAAAACAGTGCAGGAATCAGTGAGCTTGAGGGTCAATAGAAACTTCCCAAACTGAAATGCAAACAGAAAAAACATTTCCATTTTTTAAAAGACTTTTTATTTTTTTCTCCTATTTTTTGGCCATGCCACATGGCATGTGGGATCTTAACTTATCTGACCAGGGATCATACCCATATACATGTCTTGCCTTGGAAGCACCAAGTCTTAACCATTAGATCACCAAAAAAGTCCACCCCCCCAAAAAAAAATCCAATAACTGGGGTAGATTTCAAAAGATACAACTTGTGTAATTGGAATACCTAAAGGAGAAGCAAGAGAACAGAGAAGAATAAATTTTTCAAGTAATAATGCCTAAGAAATTTATGAAATTAATGACAGCAAGCTTGATCTAAGAAGCTCAGAGAACACCAAGCAGGGAAATACACACACACACACACACACCCCTAGGCATATCCTATTCAAACTGTAGAAAACCAAAGACAAAGAGAAAACCTAATAAGAGAAACTTAACAATAAAGACACCTCTAGAGGAACAAAAAACATGTTACATTTGACTTCTTATGCTGCTGCTGCTAAGTCGCTTCAGTCGTGACAGACTCTGTGCGACCCCATAGACGGCAGCCCACCAGGTTCCGCCGTCCCTGGGATTCTCCAGGCCAAGAACACTGGAGTCGGTTGCCATTGCCTTCTCCAATGCATGAAAGTGAAGAGTGAAAGGGAAGTTGTTCAGTCGTGTCCAACTCTTAGCAACCCCATGGACTGCAGCCTACCAGGCACCTCCGTCCATGGGATTTTTAGGAACCATGCCCAAGGTAAGAGAAACCCAAGGCGTTGCAAGAGGGCATCAGAGGGCAGACACACTGAAACCATACTCACAGAAATCTAGTCAATCTAATCACACTAGGGCCACAGCCTTGTCTAACTCAGTGAAACAAAGTCATGCCTGCAGGGCAACCCAAGACGGGCGGGTCATGGTGGAGAGGCCTGACAGAATGTGGTCCACTGGAGAAGGGAATGCTGCAAGCCACTTCAGTATTCTTGCCGTGAGAACCCCATGAACAGTATGAAAAGGCAAAATGATAGAATACTGAAAGAGGAACTCCCCAGGTCAGTAGGTGCCCAATATGCTACTGGAAATCAGTGGAGAAATAACTCTAGAAAGAATGAAGGGATGGAGCCAAAGCAAAAACAATACCCAGTTGTGGATGTGACTGGTGATAGAAGCAAGGACCGATGCTGAAAAGAGCAATATTGCATAGGAACCTGGAATATCAGGTCCATGAATCAAGGCAAATTGGAAGTGGTCAAACAAGAGATGGCAAGTGTGAACATCGACATTCTAGGAATCAGCGAACTAAAATGGACTAGAATGGGTGAATTTAACTCAGATGACCATTATATCTACTACTGTGGCCAGGAATCCCTCAGAAGAAATGGAGTAGCCATCATGGTCAACAAAAGAGTCCGAAATGCAGTACTTGGATGCAATCTCGAAAATGACAGAATGATGTCTGTTCGTTTCCAAGGCAAACCATTCAATATCATGGTAATCCAAGTCTATGCCCGAAGCATTAACGCTGAAGAAGCTGAAGTTGAATGGTTCTATGAAGACCTACAAGACCTTTTAGAACTAACACCCAAAAGAGATGTGCTTTTCATTATAGGGGACTGGAATGCAAAAGTAGGAAGTCAAGAAACACCTGGAGTAACAGGCAAATTTGGCCTTGGAATGCAGAATGAAGCAGGGCAAAGACTAATAGAGTTTTGCCAAGAAAATGCACTGGTCATAGCAAATATCCTCTTCCAACAACACAAGAGAAGACTCTACACATGGACATCACCAGATGGTCAACACCAAAATCAGATTGATTATATTCTTTGCAGCCAAAGATGGAGAAGCTCTATACAGTCAACAAAAACAAGACCAGGAGCTGACTGTGGCTCAGATCACAGACTCCTTACTACCAAATTCAGACTCAAATTGAAGAAAGTAGGGGAAACCACTAGACCATTCAGGTATGACCTAAATCAAATCCCTTACAATTATACAGTGGAAGTGAGAAATAGATTTAAGGGCCTAGATTAGATAGATAGAGTGCCTGATGAACTATGGAATGAGGTTCGTGACACTGTACAGGAGACAGGGGTCAAGACCATCCCCATGGAAAAGAAATGCAAAAAACCAAAATGGTTGTCTGGGGAAGCCTTACAAATAGCTGTGCAGAGAAGAGAAGCGAAAAGCAAAGGAGAAAAGGAAAGATATAAGCATCTGAATGCAGAGTTCCAAAGAACAGCAAGAAGAGATAAGAAAGTCTTCTTCAGCGATCAATGCAAAGCAATAGAGGAAAAGAACAGAATGGGAAAGACTAGAGATCTCTTCAAGAAAATTAGAGATACCAAGGGAACATTTCATGCAAAGATGGGCTCAATAAAGGACAGAAATGGTATTGCCCTAACAGAAGCAGAAGATATTAAGAAGAGGTGGCAAGAATACACAGAAGAACTGTACAAAAAAGATCTTCACGACCCAGATAATCATGATGGTGTGATCACTCATCTAGAGCCAGACATCCTGGAATGTGAAGTCAAGTGGGCCTTAGAAAGCATCACTATGAACAAAGCTAGTAGAGGTGATGGAATTCCAGTGGAGCTATTTCAAATCCTAAAAAATGATGCTGTGAAAGTGCTGCACTCAATATGCCAGCAAATTTGGAAAACTCAGCAGTGGCCACGGGACTGGAAGAGGTCAGTTTTCATTCCAATCCCAAAGAAAGGCAGTGCCAAAGAATGCTCAAACTACCACACAGTTGCACTCATCTCACATGCTAGTAAAGTAATGCTCAAAATTCTCCAAGCCAGGCTTCAGCAATACGTGAACTGTGAACTTCCTGATGTTCAAGCTGGTTTTAGAAAAGGCAGAGGAACCAGAGATCAAATTGCCAACATCCACTGGGTCATCAAAAAAGCAAGAAAGTTCCAGAAAAAATCTATTTCTGCTTTACTGACTATGCCAAAACCTTTGACTGTGTGGATCACAATAAACTGTGGAAAATTCTGAGAGAGATAGGAATACCAGACCACCTGACCTGCCTCTTGAGAAATCTGTATGCAGGTCAGGAAGCAACAGTTAGATCTGGACATGGAACAACAGACTGGTTTCAAATAGGAAACGGAGTGCGTCAAGGCTGTATATTGTCACCCTGCTTATTTAACTTCTATGCAGAGTATATCATGAGAAACGCTGGACTGGAAGAAACACAAGCTGGAATCAAGATTGCCGGGAGAAATAGCAATCATCTCAGATATGCAGATGACACCACCCTTATGGCAGAAAGTGAAGAGGAACTAAAAAGCCTCTTGATGAAAGTGAAAGAGGAGAGTGAAAAAGTTGGCTTAAAGCTCAACATTCAGAAAACAAAGATCATGGTATCTGGTCCCATCACTTCATGGGAAATAGATGGGGAAACAGTGGAAAAAGTGTCGGACTTATTTTTGGGGGCTCCAAAATCACTGCAGATGGTGACTGCAGCCATGAAATTAAAAGACGCTTACTCCTTGGAAGAAAAGTTATGACCAACCTAGATAGTGTATTCAAAAGCAGAGACATTACTTTGCCGACTAAGGTCTGTCTAGTCAAGGCTATGGTTTTTCCTGTGGTCATGTATGGATGTGAGAGTTGGACTGTAAAGAAGGCTGAGCGCCAAAGAATTGATGCTTTTGAACTGTGGTGTTGAAGAAGACTCTCGAGTGTCCCTTGGACTGCAAGGAGATCCAACCAGTCCATTCTGAAGGAGATCAGCCCTGGGATTTCTTTGGAAGGAATGATGCTGAAGCTGAAACTCCAGTACTTTGGCCACCTCACGCGAAGAGTTGACTCATTGGAAAAGACTCTGATGCTGGGAGGGATTGAGGGCAGGAGGAGAAGGGGATGACAGAGGATGAGATGGCTGGATGGCATCACGGACTTGATGGACATGAGTCTGAGTGAACTCCGGGAGTTGGTGATGGAGAGGGAGGCCTGGCGTGCTGCAATTCATGGGGTCGCAACAGTCGGACATGACTGAGCAACTGAACTGAAGTGAAAAACAAGAAAATACTAAAGTGAAATATTTTAATTATTAAAGAAAAAAATCACCAATATATATCTAGCAAAATTATTCTTCAAAAATGAACTAGGAATTACTCTACCCAGTAAAGCTCTCATTCAGATTTGACAGAGAAATCAAGTTTTACAGAAAGCAAAAGTTAAGAAAACTCAGCATTATCAGACCAGTTTTGCAACAAATGCTAAAAGAACTTCTCTAGGCAGGAAACATAGAGAAGAAAAAGACCCAACAAAAACAAACCCAAAAACAATTAAGAAAACAGTAATAATAGGAACATACATATGGATAATTAAACATAAATACATTAAATGCTTCAACTGAAAGACACAGACTGGCTGCTACTGCTGCTGCTACGTCGCTTCAGTCATGTCCAACTCTCTGCTACCCCATAGACGGCAGCCCACCAGGCTCCCCTGTCCCTGGGATTCTCCAGGCAAGAACACTGGAGTGGGTTGCCATTTCCTTCTCCAATGCATGAAAGTGAAAAATGAAAGTGAAGTCATTCAGTCATGTCTGACTCTTAGCGACCCCACAGACTGCAGCCTCCTGGATACAAAAACAAGACCCATATACATGTTGTCTACAACAGACCCACTTTAGACCTAGGGACACAGGTTGAAACTGAAGGGATGGAAAATTATATTCCATGCATATGGAAATCAAAAGAAAGCAAGAGTAGTAACTCATATAAGATAAAACAGACTTTAAAATAAAAACTGTTACAAGAGACCAGGAAGGACACAACATAATGATTAAGGGATCAATCCAAGAAGAAGAGATAACAATTACAAATATGTACTCAACATAGGAGCACCTCGATACGTAAAGCAAATGCTAACAGCCATAAAAGGGGAAATCTACAACAAAACCATAATACTGGGAGACTTTAACACTCCACTTACACTAATGGATAGATCATCCAAACAGAAAAATGATATGGAAACATAGGCCTTAAATGACACATTAGATCAAATAGACTTAACTTATAGGGCATTCCATCCAAAAACAGCAGAATACACTTTATTCTCAAGTGCACACAGAACATTCTCCAGGATAGATCACATCTTGGGCCATAAGTCAAGCCTTAGTAATTTTTGAAAAAATTGAAATTGCATCACACATCCTTTCTGACCACAATGCTATGAGATTAGAAATGCATTACAGGGAGAAAAAAAACTGTAAAAAAACACAAACACATGGAAGCTAAAAATTATGCTGCTAAATAACTGAGAAATCATTTAAGAAATCAAAGAGAAAATTTTAAAAATGCCTAGAAACAAATGACAAAGAAAACATGACAACCTGGGACTTCCCTAGTGGTCCAGGGAAGTATCTGCTTTCCAGTGCTGGGGGTGCAGGTTCAATCCTTGGTTGGAGAACTAAGATCCAGTATGCTATAGGGCAACTGCAACTAAGCCTGCATGCTGCGACTAAGACCTGATGCAGCCAAGCAAAGAAATACATATTTTTTTAAAAGACACCCAGGTATACAACAATATTGTAAAGTAATTAGCCTCCAATTAAAATAAATACATTTATATTTTAAAAAAGACAACCCAAAACCTATGGGATGCAGCAAAAGCAGTCCTTAAGTGAAATTTCTAGTTATACAATCCTACCTCAATAAACACGCAAAATCTCAAACAGTCTAACCTTACACCTAAAGAAACTCAAGAAAGAACAAAACTCAAAGTTAGTAGAAGGAGAAAAGTCATAAAGATCAGAGTAGAAATAAATGAAATAAAAATGAAAAAAAAAAAACCAACAGTAAAGATCAATAAAACTAAAAGCTGGTTCTTTCAGAAGATAAACAAAACCAATAAAACTTTAGCCAGACTCATCAAGAAAAAAGAAGGGGGAGAGGACTCAAATCAATAAAGCTAGAAATGAAAAAGAAGAAGTTACAACTGACACTGCAGAAATACAAAAGGTCATAAGAGACTATTACAAGCAACTATATGCTAATAAAATGGACAAAATGGACAAAATTCTTAGAAAAGCACAACATTTTAAGACTGAACCAAGAAGAAATAGAAAATATTAACAGATCATTCACAAGTACTGAAATTAAAACTGTGACTAAAAACCTTTAAATAATAAAATGCCCAGAGCCAGATGACTTAACAGGCAAATTCCATCAAATGTTTACAGAAGAGCTAACAACATCTATTCTTCTCAAACTCTTCCAAAAAACCTACAGAGGGAGGAACACTCCCAAACTCAATCTACGAGGCCACCATCACCTGATACCAAAACCAGACAAAGATGCCACAAAAAATATTACAACCTAACATCACTGATGAATATAGAATGCAAAAATCTTCAACATAATACTAGCAAACAAATAGCAACAACACATTAAAAGGATCATATACCATGATCAAGTGGTATTTACTCCAGGATTTGTCAATATATACAAATCAATCAGTGTGATACACCATATCAACAAATTGAAGAATAAGAACCACAGGATCATTTCAAAAGATGCAGGAAAACTTTTTGACAAAATTCAATACCCATTTATGATTAAAAAATAAATCCTCCAGAAAGTGGGCCTAGAGGGAACCTACCTCAACATAATAGGTAGGTTGTCCTACCTCATGTAGGACAAACCCACAGCAAACATTCTCAGTGGTGAAAAGCTGAAAGCATTTCCTCTAAGATCAGGAATAAGACGAGGGTGCCCACTCTCACCACTATTATTCAACATAGTTTTGGAACATCTAGCCATGGCAATCAGAGAAAAAAAAGAAATAAAAGGAATTCAGATTGGCAAAGAAGCAGTAAAACTGTCACTGTTTTCAGATGACATGATACTATACATAAAAAATCCTAAAAGATGCCACCAGAAAACTACTAGAGCAAATCAATGAATTTAGTAAAGCTGCAAATTTAGTAAAGATACAAAATTAATACACAGAAATATTTTGCATTCTTAAAGCTAACAACAAAAGATCAGAAAGAGAAACTAAGGAAATGATCCCATTTACAACTGCAACACAAAAATAAAATACCTAGGAGCAACCTACCTAAGGAGGCAAAAGACCTATATGTAGAAAATGATAAGATACTGATGAAAGAAATAAAAGACAACATAAACAGATCCAGTGATATGCCATGTTTTTGAACTGGAAGAATAAATATTGTGAAAATGGCTATACTAATCAAAGCAATCTACAGATGCAATACAACCCCTATAAAATTACCAATGGTACTTTTCACAAAACCAGCACAAATGATTTTACAATTTGTATGGAAACTAGCAAAAGCAATCCTTGAGGGGAAAAAATGAAAAAAATGAAGCTGGAGTAATCAGATCAGCCTCTCTGACTTCAGACTATACTACAGGGCTACAGTGATCAAGACAGTATAGCAATGGCACAGAAATAGAAATAAAGATAAATGGAACAGGATATAAGCCCAGATATAAACCCTCACACCTCAACATAATAAAGGCCATATATGATCATTTAATCTATGACAAAGGAGGCAAGAATATATAATGGAGGAAGATAGTCTCTTCAATAAGTGTTACTGGAAAAAAAATGGACAGCCACATGTAAAAGAATGAAATTGGAATACTCCCTAACACCATATACAAAAATAAATTCAAAATGAATTAAAGATCTAAATGTAAGGCCAGATACTATAAAACTCTTAGAGGAAAGCATAGGCAGAATACTGACATATATTGCAGCAAGATCTTTTTTGAGGGTTCCCTGGAGAAGGCAATGGCAACCCACTCCAGTACTCTTGCCTGGAGAATCCCATGGATGGAGAATCCTGGTGCAGGCTATAGTCCATGGGGCCGCCAAGAGTCGGACATGACTGAGCAACTTCACTTTCTTTTCTTTCTTTTCTAGAGTAATGAGAATAAAAACAAATATAAACAAATGGGATCTAATTAAACTTAAAAGCTTTTGCACAGCAAAGGAAATCATAAGATGAAAAGACAATCCTCACAATTGAGAAAATATCTGCAAATGAAGCAAATGACAAAAAATTAATCTCCAAAATATACACAGACCTCATGCAGTTCACTATCAAAAAACAACCCAATCACCTCCAGTCCTGTCTCAGCGACTATTAGCAGATCATGAGCCATCAGCTCCTCTGGGGCTGGCTGTAGGATAAAACTCTCACCATAGGACAGAGTGCATTGAGCACCATGGGACAGTGTTGGTCAGCCAACTCTGAGGATGCCCAGAAATTCAGTGGAATATTACTCAGTTATAAAAAAGGAACAAAATCACATCATTGGTAGAGATATGGATAGAACTAGAGACTGTCATACAGAGTGAAGTAAGTCAGAAAAACAAATGCCGTATATTAATGTATATATGTGCAGTTTGAAAAAATTGGTGTAGACGATCTTACAAAGCAGAAATATAGACATAGACATACAGAACAAACAAACAGAAACCAAGGGGAAAGGAGGGGTGGGATGAATTGGGAGACTGGGATTGAGACATATACACTATGGATACTATGCTAAAAATAGATAACTAATGAGAACCTAGTGTATAGCACAGGGAACTCTATTTAGTATTCTGTGGTGACCTAAACGGGATGGAAATTCAAACGAGAGGATATATGTATATGTACAGCTGATTCACTTTGCTGTACAGTGGAAACTAGCACAACATTGTAAAGCAAATATACTCCAAAAAAACATTTTTTTTAAATGAAGAAAAAGCAACAAGTGACGTGGAGAGGACCAGTGAGACCCTGATCAAGGACTTCCACCACTTG
This sequence comes from Capra hircus, assembly GCF_001704415.2. Classification (NCBI taxonomy): domain Eukaryota; kingdom Metazoa; phylum Chordata; class Mammalia; order Artiodactyla; family Bovidae; genus Capra; species Capra hircus. The sequence continues at coordinate 47,714,914 of NW_017189516.1, forward strand.
TTGCTGTCTCAGACAAGCAACAAGTAAAGAGAATTCTGTCCTGCAAGAAATGGTAATTTTCCTTCTGCCTAAGGAAAATCTTTGAAATCAGAAGCTTCAGTTCAGTTCAGTTCAGTCGCTCAGTCGTGTCCGACTCTTTGCAACCCCATGAATCGCAGCACGCCAGGCCTCCCTGTCAATCACCAACTCCCGGAGTTCACTCAGACTCACGTCCATCGAGTCAGGGATGCCATCCAGCCATCTCACCCTCTGTCGGCCCCTTCTCCTCCTGCCCCCAATCCCTCCCAGCATCAGAGTCTTTTCCAATGAGTCAACTCTTCGTATGAGGTGGCCAAAGTACTGGAGTTTCAGCTTTAGCATCATTCCTTCCAAAGAAATCCCAGGGCTGATCTCCTTTAGAATGGACTGGTTGGATCTCCTTGCAGTCCAATGGACTCTCAAGAGTCTTCTCCAACACCATTTACCTCTACACAAAGAAGGGAAGAGCATTATAAAAGGAATAAATGAAGCTAAAATAATTTTTTTCTCAACTGATCTAATATATATCTTTCTGCTTAAAGTTATAATAGTAACAATGAATTGTGTGGTTACAGCCTATGGATAAAAAAATATTCCAGGGGATGGAAGGGAAGAATTATGAATACATTGTCATAAGTTGTCTGCACTACACAAGAAATGCAATATTGTTATCTGAAGGCATACTTATATCAGTTAAAAATGAATATTTTAAACTATAAGGCAACCACTAAAAATTTCTTAAAAACATATAATTGCTACACTAATAGAGGAGATAAAAACTGAATTCTAAAAAAACAAAAAACAAAAAAACTGAATTTTATAAAATGCTCAATTAAAATCAGATAAGGCAGAAAAAGAAACCTCTGGTAATAAGCAAAAGTTACAAATGTAGGTAATATTAGCTCACATATATTAATAATTATTTTAATGTGAATGGTCTAAATGTAACAATTAAAAGACAGTGATTGCCATACTAGATACAAAACAAGACCCAATTATATAGTGCCTACAAAAAAAGGATACTTTTTAAACAAAAATGATAGGATAAAAACAAAGGGATAAAAAAGATACACCTTTAATCAAAAGAAAGTAAGTTGGAGTAGCTTTATGAATTTTAAACCAAGCAGATTTCAGAATAAGGGAAAATATCAGGGATAAAAACAGGCACTGCATAATAATAAAGGGATCAATGTTCTAAGAAGATATAACATTCCTAAACATGTGTGCACCTAACAATAAAACATCAAAATATATGAGGCAAAACTCAATAAAATTGAAAGGATAATAAAAGAAAACCCTACTACAGTTGGAGACTTCAGCTCCTACCTCCCCCTTCTATAATTGCTAGATTGAGTAGGCAGAAAAATCAGTAAGAATATAGCTGACTTAAATGGTACTGTCAATCAACAATCTAATTGACATCTGTAAAAAACTCTAACAATGGCAAAATACACATTTTTCTCAAGCTTACACATTTTTCTCAAGCTTACAAAAACATTCACCATTAAAGACTACATTCTGGGTCATAATACACACCTTAACAAATTTAAAAGAATAAAAGTCATACAAAGTATGTTATCAGACCACAGTGGAATTAAACTAGAAATAAGTAACAAAGATAGCTGGAAAAATCCTCAAATATTTGGAAATTGAAACAACAGACTTTTAAATACCACATGGGTCACAGAATGGTCCCTAGAGAAATTTTAAAATATTTTCAAAGTTGTATTTTTATTTTTACCATTTGAGCCACCTGCAAAGCCCCCCATTTTTACCATCTGAGAGGCTTCCCACATGGCTCAGATGGTAAAAATGAAAATACAACTTAGCAAATTTTCAAAAAGCAGCAAAAGCAGGGTTTAAAAAAGAAATTTATACCATTACATGCATACATTAGAAAAGAAACAAGATAAAAATGCAATAACCTAAGCTTTCACCTTAGGAAACTGTAGATATAAGAGCAATTTATGCCTACAGAAAGCAGAATTAAATAATAAAAATGAGAGCAGAAATCAATGAAATTGAAAACTGGAAAATAGATTTTAAAAATCGACAAAACCAAAACCTGTTTCTTAGGGGGAAACAAATGTTTAATTCTTAAAACTCTAGCCAAGTTAACCAAGAAAAAAAATACACAGGTTACCAATGCTAGGAATGAAAGAGGGGTCATCCGCACTGTTCTCTGGACATAAAAGGATAATATAGGAAAATTATGAACAATTCTGTGTCCACAAATTTGATGATCTAGATGAAATGGACTAATTCTTTGAAACACATAAACTACTAAAACTCACACAAGTAGAAATAGATACCAACCTCTTTAGATGAGTCATTAAAGCAAGTGAATGAATAAAATAGTCTTCAAAAAAAAAAGAAGTCACCAGGTCCAGATGGTTTACTGATAAATTCTACCAAGCATTTAAGGAAAAAATTATAGCAATATTTCCCAGAGGGAGGGAACACTCTAACTCATTCTATGAGGCCATCATTTCCCTAATACCAAGATGACATTATATAAAATGAACATTCAGTTCAGTTCAGTCATTCAGTCATGTCCGACTCTTCACAACCCCATGGACTGCAGCACACCAGACTTCCCTGTCCATCAGCAACTCCCAGAGCTTGCTCAAACTCATGTCCATTGAATCAGTGATGCCATCCAACCATCTCATCCTCTGTCGTCCCCTTTTATTCCTGCCTTCAATCTTTCCCAGCATCAGGGTCTTTTCAAATGAGTCAGTTCTTCACATCAGGTGGCCAAAGTGTTGGAGGTTCAGCATCAGTCCTTCCAATGAATATTCAGGACTGATTTCCTTTAGGATGGATTGGTTGGATCTCCTTGCCGTCCAAGGGACTCTGGGATGACCCAGAGGGATGGTATGGGGAGGGAGGTGGGAGGCGGTTCAGGATTGGGAACATGTGTAAACTCGTGGCGGATTCATGTTGATGTGTGGCAAAATCAATACAATATTGTAAAGTAATTAGCCTCCAATTAAAATAAATAAATTTAAATTAAAAATTAAATAATAAATAAATAAAACGTCCATACTACCCCCCCAAAAAAGAGTTTTTCCCAACACCACAGTTCAAAAGCATCAATTCTTCAGTACTCAGCTTTATTTTATAGTCCAACTCTCACATCCATACATGACTACTGGAAAAACCATACCTTTGACTAGACAGACCTTTGTTGGCAGAGTAATGTCTCTGCTTTTCAATATGCTGTCTAGGTTGGTCATAGCTTTTCTTCCAAGGAACAAGTGTCATTTAATTTCACGGAAATTAACAGGAAAGCAAAACAAACCAGAATTTCATTAACATATATGCAAAAATCCTCAACAAAATATTAGCAAATCAAAAAATAACTACATACACTACAGCCAAGTGGGATTTATTACAGGTGTGCAAGGTTGGATTCAATATTTTAAGAAAATCAGTCAACCCACCACATGAGCCTGGAGCATCTCATAGTGTCAGAATACTTACAAATGCTCAAAAAAAAAAAAAAAACCACATCCCACAGTCACAACAATGAACTGAAACAATCTGAATAACAAAATAAAGTAGTACTGGTTTGTCATCCCAATTATAATATAAATATTTATGAATCTACGCTGATATAAATAAAGGATTTAATAAAGGGGGGACAGTTCATCTACCAAGGAGAAGAATTACAAAGAGTTTATGCAGCTACACAGCCCTTAAGGAAGCGGAGCACTCAAGTATGTGTTACTTATAGTGACGTTCATCCAAAGAGGACAATATGCAAAAAGAGGGAAAAGAGGCTAACTTTACAATGGAAAAAACTGACAAATACTCCTTCAGCCAGGTGATCAAGGTCAACATAAACAGTGAGAAACCATGTTCACAGCATGTACTTATGATATAATGTGATGAGAAAGACACATTACCTCCATGATCTTCCTTCCAAAATGCACTATCTCAGTATCATCATGAAAAAAAACATCACACACACCCAAACTGATGGACATTTTACAAAATACCTCACCAGGAACCCTAAAAACTGGCAAGGTCATCAAAAATAAGCGAAGTCTGAAAAATCATGAAAACCTACAGGAGTCTAAGGAGATGTGGCATCTAAATGTAATGCGGTATCCTGGAAGGGATCTTGGAACAGATGATGGACACTAGAGAAAAGCTGAGGAAATCTGAATAAAGTATGGAATTTAGTTAGTGATCATATAAGCATACTAGCTTATTAATGGGCAAATGTACCATCTTAATGAAAGATGCTAATAAGTGAAAGTGGACATGAGGTATATGAAAACTTTCTGCACTATCTTTTCAGTAATTCTGTAAATCTATAAGTGCTCAAAAATTACACACTTACCTTAAAAATGATCATCACTGTTTTAAAATTACCATAGCATATCCAAAGATTTTTCACGGTGAGTGACACAGGCACAATGATTAATGCTGGTCCCGATTCTAATGTCCATACACACAAATACATCTGTCCAACTGGGTAATTTGTCTATCAGCCCCACCTTGATAGATTCTGCTTCAGTGGCTGTCCTTATTTCTAAGAAAATAGGTCAGTTCAACTTGCAGACATGCCAGCCAGGCTTCAAACCCACACTTGCACTCACAAGTGCTGCACTTATATTCAACCGATTGACAGATGATTAAGTGATCATTATCTGGTTATGAAAATTTGAACTAGAAAGATAAACAGCAAAACTTGACTATTTTGTTCTACCTCTGAATTGCACTGCTTTGGGCCAACCACTGTTACAATATAGGCTTGGTTAGTATATTCCTTTCTTTCTTTTCTTTGCCATTTAATGGTGAGAAGGCAACCAAAGCAAGGAAGAGAGGAGACAAGCTTCAGGAGAAGGAAAATCCAGAAGTAGAATCCAAGCCCCTAATTAATTAACTTGGCTATAGGAGCTTCACTGTCTTTCTTATCTTCTGACTTTTGAGTAACAATCCTATTTTTCATCACAAATTTCCTTCTGTCTCGGCTTCAGGCTTTACAGATGACTGGCACTTTTAAATTGTGAGAACGGTTTACCTTGCTGGCTGAGCAGCCTCTCAAAAATCATTTTATTAGGGGGAAAAAAATCAGGGCCAGCAGCTCAGTGAGTTCTCTCTTGGCAGCATATCTGTTCATTTCTTGAATTTCATTGTGACTTGTTTGACTTGTGCCTCTGCCATCGTCTAGTCTAACATCCTAATAACAGCCTGTAACTTGTAATTTGGATTTTCAAAGCTGTATTTTTCAGTCATGTTCTTTCTGTCCAAATCAAAGACACCATTTCAATGTCAGGCAGCGGGACAATGAGAGAAAACCTGGGCAGGCACACGTGTTTTTTCATACACAAATGTGCACATGCATTCATACACGCATGCACGCACGTTTTCAGGCCGAAGTCTTGCCTAATTCTAGCTCAGATATTTTGCTTTTCTCTTCCTTCTGTTTCTGAGCACCTAACTTCCGGGCTGTAAGGGAAGTTTGGGGGTTGGGTCTTTTTTTTATTATTATTCTTATTCAGTATAGAGTTCGAACCATTATATTTTCAAATCAGTTTTGAACAGTCTACTACCAAAGACGGGAGTTGGTGATGGACAGGGAGGCCTGGCGTGCTGCGATTCATGGGGTCGCAAAGAGTCGGACACGACTGAGCGACTGAACTGAACTGAACTACCAAAGACACAGAGATCTTTGTAAATAAAGCATTCTGACATTCAGGAACATTTAATTTAAGTACCCTACATCTTGTATTATTGCTTGAGTATTTATATTTTCAACTTTATTCATCTGTTCTATGGTGCATGCCAATAGTGATTAAGTTAGTAAAACTTACCATGCTCAGAGTGTGTTCCAACAGAAGGAAGAGCTTCCCTGGTGGCTCAGAGGGTAAAGCATCTGCTTGCAATGCGGGAGACCTGGGTTTGATCCCTTGGAGAAGGAAATGGCAACCCACTCCAGTACTCTTGCCTGGAAAATCCCATGGACAGAGAAGCCTGGCAGGCTACAGTCCACGGGGTCACAAAGAGTTGGACACGACTGAGCAACTTCACTTTAACCCTTTAACTATGCAGTTGCTGCTTTCCACAAATGTCCCCACCTCTTAAACAGAAATACTGTTTACAAACACCTCCAAAGGGAAGGTAGTGTATCTTCCCAGCTGCTGAAATTCTAGAGCTATAAGTGACTAAAAATAATGAGGCCAACATTTCATTTTAAATATAAATAATTTGTGAAAATAATAAATTAACATTATTAGCAAACACATGCCACAGTATAAATTATCTTATCCCTTAAGTTTGTGAGTCTGCTCAAATTTAGATAATTACAGTGGGCAATAGAATCAACAAGATTCCTACTAAGCATGGAGTTACACTATTTTTAATGTATGAGGATTATGTACCAGGAAAAGACAATTAGCAAATTAAACAAACAACTGTGCTGTTATAAGAATTAAATTCCCTAATTTAGCTCTTCTATTAAGTTTTATCTTAATTTCCAACTGCTGCTAGTAATTAGAAAGTACAATTATTTGGCTATCACAAATATGCTTAAATTTATATCCCATAAGTTTTACACAACATAAACTTTATTATATAGGTGAATGTATGTACATATTGTTAGCTTACCTTGATCCAAAAAGAACTTCAAGACATTTATACATGTTCCTGTAAAGTAGCAAAATAAAATTCCATTAAAAGTAGAAAATATATGAGCCAAAGGTAACTAATCACAAGAAACTAATAAGAAGCCATTAATAAGATTGGAAAACAATGGTGTTCATGCCAGAGGTAGACCAGTACTTTTGGCTCTGAGCTTGCCAACTGCCAATAGGAATATGGATACAATTTCAAGTTTCACAGAATGTACAAGGAAAAAAGGAACCATTTGTTCACAAAACCCAACTGCTGCTGAGACCAGAAGACAATACTGTCTCAGAAAGATCAGAGATTAATTCTATTGATAAAAATATTCCTATGGGCAGATGCAAACTATTAAATATAGGATGGCTAAACAATGAAGTCCTACTGTAAAGCACAGAGAACTACAAATATTTTCAGTACTCTATGATAAACCATAATGGAAAAGAATACATATATATGTGTGTGTGTATGTAACTGAATCACTTTGCTGTACAGCAGAAATTAACACAACACTGTAAATCAACTATACTTTAATAAAATTTTTAAAATATATATCCTTTTGGTAAACACTGAAAAGTTTCACAGAGCTATGATTTTGTTTTAAAAATTGATACTAACTAGGATTCTGTTGATTGCCTATATAATTGATTTGGGTACTCAGTTCTCTAGGTTGTCAATTAGTATATTTTATATTTTCTAGCAGTGGTACCTAGCCAGGGGTGGGTTATGGCTTTGGAACCGAGGGAGGGCAATTGCTAACTAATGATGGGAGGTGGGCACAATTTGTTGAGCAAAGTCTGGGGATTTTAACATACTACAATGCATAGGAAAGTCACACACAATATAGAATTCTAATATCCCAAATGACAACTGCAGCCTCACTGAGAATTTCATCCATGTCTTTCAAATAATCCTCCTACAGATATTGCTGCTCTTGGACAAGCTATTAAAAGGCACTGTATGCTACTGAACTCAAAATTATACTCCCTGGCAAGTACTCAAAACATTTTTTAAGCTAATTCCTCTGATCATGGCATATAGCCTTACTTAAATAACAATTTTCCTGTGGATGGAAATTTATCCATAAAAATACAATACAAGAGATTCACCTATCTTTCCTCCTACTATACCCACAAGTCAGTGACTGACAATAGCCACCTTGCTGCCATCTGTAGTATGTACATATCAGATATATTACTGCATATGCATACATGGTTCACACATAAGTAACAGTTCTGATTCTTGGATAAACCTGGGACTGATTTTCCATACATGGCCTTCTACATTAGTCTAACATCAGGACCTGGTATAATGACTCTGGCCTCATCCTTCAACCCATCCAAAGCTTCATTCATAAAATGTCTCTTCATTTCAAAATCCTCAACATTAGGGGACTCTCATTTCTTCTCTAGTTTATTATTATTAATATTCTGGGCTTTTAAAAAATATTCCTACATTATCAAAAAATTCCTCTGTTTTCAATCTGCAGTCCATATCACAATAGGGTAATATTTTGATGAATAAACCAAATCAATAAGCGGATCATTCTAAGCAATTGCTTTTTTTTTTTTTTTTGGTAACTTAATCATCACTCCCTACCCCTCCATCCAATAAAAATATACCATGGCCACTGAGACTTTGGAGAGATCTAACAGTCAAATGCAGGGAATTTCAATCAAAATTTTGGTTTTGAAATTCATCATAGAAGCACTGTCTTGAAATTCAAAATGTTTGATAAGCAAGAGATAGGAATTCTGAAATTAAGAAGGCAAACCTTGTGCCAAGGGGGTGGGGGGAAGGACTGGAAGTATGGGATTAGCAGGTGTAAACTATTATATACAGGATGGATAAACAACAAGGTCTCACTGTACATGTACAGCACAGGCAACGATATTCACTCTCCTGTGATAAGCCATAGTTCTACATGTGTAGAACTGAGTCACTGTGCTGTACAGCATAGATTGGTACAATACTGTACACTGATTATATTTCAATTAAAAAATAATAAGTCAAAAGGCAAACTCTGAAGAAACAAGACATAAAGTTTATACCTTAGAGAAGAGAAAAGGCCAGACTACTTCATTCTGCTGCTGCTGCTAAGTCGCTTCAGTTGTGTCCAACTCTGTGCGACCCCATAGACGGCAGCCCACCAGGCTCCCCCGTCCCTGGGATTCTCCAGGCAAGAACACTGGAGTGGGCTGCCATTTCCTTCTCCAATGCATGAGAGTGAAAAGTGAAAGTGAAGTCGCTCAGTCATGTCCGACTCTTAGCGACCCCATGGACTGTGGCCCACTAGGCTCCTCCGTCCACGGGATTTGCCAGGCAAGAGTACTGGAGTGGGGTGCCATCGCCTTCCCCAACATCATTCTGAGGACAAGACAAAGGGTTGCCCAGGTGAAGGAGAAAAAGAGGGAAACATTACCCAGGAGCCAGGCTGGTTGGGAAAGGGGTTAGAGGACTAGACTCTTCAAGTTACTGCAAAGAACTCAAGGAATATCACAGACTTCGGTCAAGTGGGAGTCACCCACTGCAAGGACCCGGAAGACATAAGGAAACTAAGCCAGTGACCAAAACTATCCAACAAAGTATGGGAGCACTGCACCCCCAGCCCCAACTTCACTCCTGCACCAAGGAGCTCTAATAATTATCCTACTTGTCACCAAGAAGCAGACCTCCCATGAGCAGTATTCTGTACATCATTCATTGATGACTCAGCAAGAACTGTGTTGTCTTGCCTGGATCCCAATTTTTTTTTTTTTTGGACCCACTCATGTGGACAATTGCCCTGTCACGAGCTTGGTTTAATTATAAGCAGAGACCAGGATTTGGGACAACCAGAGGGAAAATGGTGGTGTGAAAATGAGAAACCACAACACTTCTGTTTGCTAGGAACTCAATCCAGCCTGAAATCTCTTTACACTACTATCCCAGAGTTCTGCTCTTATACACAACTTGGCTGAGTGCATATTACCTTAGTACTACTAAGTACAAGATCAGAGTATTTCAACATTTTTTTAAAATAGAGCTTAAGACATAAAAACGGAGTGGTTCCACTGAAGCAACACCTGGGGCTTCAGATCCCTTGCTGTTTTGGCCTCTTACCATGCACCCTCACTGCCAGCTCAGGTGTCACCTGCTATCTTTCTCTGAAAACACACTCTGCTAACTATTCTAGAATTTTCTGCCAAGGACTTGCTTTTGCCTCTTCATGTGCAATGACGATTTCTAAATAGAAGGATGTATTCCCACTCCACCAGAATCACCTGGAAAGTATTGTTTATGTCTTTATTGTCCCTACTCAGGAGACTGTGACCCACAGATCTGAGATAGGGCCCAGATATCTGTTTTTAAACAAGCTTCCCAGGTGACACAGACACTCAGGCAGGTTTCCAATCCCCCTGAGATAAAGCTTACAGGTGGTGCTATTAAAATTTCTCAGAGACCCTCAAATGGCACCAAAGCTTCAGTGACCTTCTCTGGAGACGCTGACTTGATGCTTCATCTGATCACTTCCCAGAGGGCTCTTCAGCCTTCTTGTTGTGATTTATTTGGAAGCCAAGTTTGACAGTCGAGAGCAGACATGATTCCATGTCATCCCCCACGGATGTTTTCAAAAGTTACTCTAATGGTATGTTTCTTCCCCATCTCACTGTTCATCTTATCCTGTAGGCAGTATATGTGTATTTTACACTAAAATAAAGGCTTTTTCCTATTTAAGGCCCCATATCATCAGTCACCACTGAAGTTTTCGTTAGAGTGAAGATTAGAACAAGAAAGTTTTGTAAACGGAATAATGCTGACGAGCTGCTCCGAAGCTTCTTTTTAATATGTTTTCTTTTTTCAAAGGGGTTATGGTTTGAAGCAGCCTTTGAAGTAAATGAACCCATTAATCAGGCACTAAAATGCTGCTACAGCAGTTTAAAACTATATCAATGAAAGTGTATTCTGGAAACCTTTTGCCAAAACTGTCCAGCTTGATTGATTGTTTTGCATATACGTGATCTTTTGTTCCCCCAGTGCTGCTGTGTTCCTGACTACAGGCAATATTTATAGGGCAGAAGAGCAGAAAACAACACATCCACAAATATCCAATCTTTATGTGAATGGCTGTGTGGTAAACCAAGCATTCCACAATGAAAGGAGATGCATTTAGGCTGCACACGCCTCAACCACAATAGCAAAGCAAGCCAACATTGTCTCTGGCCACTGCTATGGATTCTCCTATGACCGCATCAATCTCTTGCTGCCCCATGGTTCAGAACTCCCCCTCCTTACAAAGGCCATCTTCTGAGCTCAGCATCCTCACCTTCTGGAAACTTGCTCCAACCACCTAACCTAAGACAGCAACCTCCAGTCCCAGCATGATAGCACTGTCTATTCTGACAACCTGTTCTATTTTCTTCATAGCAGTTATCACCTTTTGTTTTTAATTACTGCTCTCATCCACCAGGATGGAAAATTTAAGAGCAAGACCCTGCCTGTCTTGTCTTCACAGGATAACCAGAGTCAAGCTCAGTACATCATAGGCAATTAATAAATATCTATGGAACTTGATAGAAGCAGTCCAATGCACTGAAAATTAATTAGCCAAATATCTACTCTCCAAAAGTCCAAATACAACTTGATTTATTACTTGAAATTAAGATGGGAAAATGGTTTAAAAAAAAAGGAAGTTAGAAGAGGGGTGGAAGAGAAAATGGCACATCAGGAGATCCAAAGGAATTCAATAGAAACTAAGAAAAAACTCCCCTTTGGACTTTTGAAATGCTATATAATGAAAACACACTTATCTGAATATTAAATACATTTGTAAAAATATCAAACCACTCTATCAGCCTTAGTTTGCAACAAATTGACTACTCCGTTAGGACCATCCACTCAGAATTAAGCACAGTGAGCTTTATAAAGACTTAATATGAGGATGTACATTTTAGGGTAAATTGATGAATTTGGTAGGTTAGGCTAATGGGTCACTTGAAAAACATTGTTATTTAACAAATCAATTACTCAGCCTATTGATTTTAGCTTATTTAGCAAGAAACTTCTGGACCTTGAGCTTTATTATTCTCATCTTACAGTGGGTGAATATGAGGTTCACTAGCTTGCCCACGGATACACAAGCAGTAGGTGGAAGACCTGGCCTTCAGCTTGGAGTCTTTCAACATCTGGAGTCTGAGCCTTCAACACCAAGTGGTACTGCCTACCCAGCAGACCCTCAGCAGTCTAGGCTTTAGTATTGACGGTTCTGACACTTCTAGAATGCTTCTACCAGATCGAGGTATGTAGTAACTTACAATTTGGAAAATATAAGACAGGAATTTGAATCAAGGCTGCTTAGAGAGCAAGTAGGATAGGCTGTGGAAGAATCTGAATGCTTATGAGACTTTATTTTCTGCTTGAGATTGCTCTAGAAGTCACGCTCATGAGGTATCTGAATTTTACTTGGAAAAAGTGTGTGCTATGGATGAGAGATTTTTATAAACCTGGAATGTATGAACATCATACGAGGCATGTTCAGTATCTCATGAAAGTCAACTTGAAGGTCCTCAAGGATAAGAAGAGAATATACTGTACAATAGAAGCCTTGGGTATTTACGAATTTTCCACACTGGCCTCTTATTTTTCTGAACAATTTTTCTGAGAAATAAGCAGGACCACTGGATAAGATAAAGCATACTGCAGAGCTGCAGATGAATCTGCTGCTGCTGCTGCTAAGTCACTTCAGTCGTGTCCGACTCTGTGCGACTCCATAGATGGCAGCCACTAGGCTCCCCCGTCCCTGGGATTCTCCAGGCAAGAATACTGGAGTGGGTTGCCATTTCCTTCTCCAGTGCATGAAAGTGAAAGTGAAGTCGCTCAGTTGTGTCCGACTGAGACTAAGATTATTTCTCCACATTTGTCATATACTAGACATTTCTTTGCACCAACTTTTAAAATTTTTATTATTATTATTTTATGTTTCAGTCCCTTGGCTAAGAAGCATGTGGGATCTTAGCTCCCTGACCAGGGATCAAACCTGCACTCCCTGAACTGAAAGGCGAAGTCCCAACCACTGGACCACCAGGGAAATCCCCTGTGCCAACCTTTTTAAGCATCCAAGTATCTCTGGGGGTTCTTAATCTTCACATTGGTTATTTTTGTTTGTTTTCTTGTTCTTTCAAAATGATAGAATTCAATTCTCTCATTTCATAGGTTTAAACTAAAGCCCCCAAATTTTAAATGATTTTCTCAAGGTCACTGAGCCCATCACTGGTGGAGTATGAATGTGAAACAGAGTCTTAACTTTCCCAGTCCAGAGTTCTCGTCTTTATGTTATCAACAGTTCTCAAACATTTTTAAACAATGAAGCCATTTTTTCCGCTCTGAGCCAAATCTTATTTAACCTCAATATATGTAACTGATAAAGGCTGCATTTTATCAGTAGAAAATTATTTATGGGTATTATGTGCAGCATTTACTTTTAACATCAAAGAGGAAAAATGAGATTTTTGGAAATTTTTGAAATCAGGAATTATGGATGCCACCAAATCAGTCTCAGCATGCAATTTTTCTTTATTCTATTTCACAGTACTGAGAAAATCCTGACTCAGGAAACTAATTGCAAGTGGTAACAGTTTTTAATAACTCCCCTTGCAACCTCAGAATGCTCTTGAATCAAACTTTGCTCTCTAACCAAACTCTTGAAAAGGCTTTGGAAAACTCTGCCTGGAACATACTCTGGAAGTCACCGCAATTAAACTATATTCCTTTTCCATCTTGGACACATCCCTGCCAATTACTTTATTCAGTTCAATACCAGAAGTCAGCAACAGACTAAATGTTAACTGAGGATAATTTTTTTAAAAGGAGCCTGTCGGAAGATGGAAAAGGGGGAAAAACAAAAAGAAGAGTTCAGTTTTCACTCTAGCACAAGTTCATTGAAAATTAAATCAGCAGATGAGCAGTGTGCCAAATGACTGATTAATCAAATATATTGATTTACACAAAATGTGTTTCTTACGACTATATAGTTCAGAGTGGTTTTGTATTGAATGTGATGCTTTGAACAGCTTTTTGAAGGCTTCTGCTAAATATCAGTGGAGTGGTTTTCATTTTGGTTTCAGAGAAGTGTTTTAAGGAAAGTACAATTGACTCTGCTCCATCAACCTACAACTCAACAGCAGGGAGGGAGACCTCCAGCCTGCAAAATTCACTCCTGGGCTGCCCACACTGGAGAGGGGGTTACTAATGGGCAGAGAATGAGGAGACTAAGGAGCAGAATGAGAAAAGAAGAGGGGTAGAGAAGCTGAGCGGGTTTCCCTTGTGGCTCAGAAGTTAAAACATCTGCCTGCAATGAGGGAGACCTGGGTTCGATCCCTGGGTTGGGAAGATCCTCTGGAGAAGGAAATGGCAACCCACTCTGGTATTCTTGCCTGGAGAATCCCATAACTTTCAACTTTCACTTTCAGAGAACCTGAAGAGCAGGACACCTACGTGATAGAGTGAGGGAAGAGCTACTGGGAGAGATGGGAGAACTGAAGAGAGAGGGTTCGGTGGGCAGAATCCAAAGGCCCCAGAATTCAGGAAAGTTCTAGCTCTTCACAGCACTCCTTGCTAGTTCCTCAAATATGAATGGATGTAAACTTCAAAAGAAATCAGACTTTGGAAATGGGTAAAATTGCTGACTATAAGACATGCATTCCTGGGACTTCCCTGGCAGTCCAGTGGTTAAGACTTTGTCTGCCAATGCATGGGGTGCAGGTTCGGTTCCTGGTCAGGTAATTAAGATCCCACATGCCTCAGGGCCAAAAAATCCAAAGCATAAAACAGAAGCAATATTGTAATAAATTTTTAAAGGCACTCATTCCTAAAACACTTGGAGAAAAATTAAGGTATTATCAAATCCTTCTCTCTACCCCCCAAGTCCAACTAGAGGCAAACCTTGGAATAAAACCAGATCTGATTCTTAGACTAATGCCATTTTTATTGCTTTTCACGATGAATATGCCTGTCTGGACATCTGCCTTCATTGGCTCTTAAGAGATTTTTCCCCAAAATAATACCAAAGTAAAACAAAATTATATCATCCAAGTTAATTAAGTGTCCTTTTAAAATGACTGAAGAAATGGACTCAAGCTTAACTCAGTCCAAAAGACATAACCCTCCTAAAAATGAAGTCCTTCTTAAAACCTAAATGTAGTCATCAGGTTTTTGGACACTTTTGTTTAAACATGCCTAATTTTGAGAGCTTTAGAGGTAGTTATGCTTTTTCCCATTCTTTGACGACTTCCTGCAAATGAGACATGCAGCCATTTTATAAAAATGATAAATTGGCCTGTTACAAGTGGCCCAGGTTCCTATTCCTCATGTCTCTCTCTCCTCTCATGCTGTATCACTTCCTGGAAGTATTAATAGTTGCATTTCATTTTCCTGTATAAATATTTAAGGACTGTAATTCTGCCCAGTTGACACTGGCAGTGCCTATGCACGGTGATGTTTCATTATCTGCTCCTCATATCAACATAATCTTGTCAAACTTTGTTTCCAATAAATAGGGCAGGCTGTATTTGGAATATTTTAATAACCGAGCCCAGTCATATTGCTTTCAATCATGGCCTGCTTACAAATCCCCAGCTAAGAGGTGCAGTTATATGGAACAATAACCCGTGAGCAGCGTGCCAATATATTTTCATTAGTCAATGACACCCAGCTGCAGAGAGAAATTAGGCTGTGTCCTTTAAAACTCATCGTTCCCTTGTGGCAGAACCACAGCCGGCCAGATTGGCTCCACCAAACCTTCCTGCCATTGTTCAGTCAATGCTCCAGCTGGGTTGTGTTCATCATAAACCCTAAGTCTGCAATTTTTCAATTCCATATTGGGCTCGGATTCAAAGCCTATTGTTCTGACATTACTGGCGCAGCAGACACGGAGAATGTCATTGAGTAGCTATTCTTGCAAGCACTTCTTCTCACCCTATCATCCTAGGTCATTTGGAAAAATAATTTCTCTGTGGGAACTTTGGGAACAGTGGTCTGGCATTACTTTGGACTTTTCCCCTAGTCTTCTATTTGTTTAACAATACTAGGAAAAGGAAGTCATTTTTCAGACTTTCCAGATCAAAGTAGCCCTAATGGGGACACTAGAAAGGAAACACTTCAAATGGAAGCACTTTTTTGAGGGGAGGTGGAGGTGGGAGGGACACAAGGCTTGCAGGATCTTATTTCCATGGCCAAGGATCCAATCCAAGTCCCCAGCATTGGAAGCTCAAAATCCTAACCAATGGACTAGCAGCGGTTCTCAGAAGCACATTCTTATGTTTTCATCTTTGTTTTACCACTGGTTTGTTTGTGCTGTTTCATCAATCACCTTAAAAGCTAAGCTATTGAAACCACAGTTTTCCGTAATAGGCAGATCACCATTCGGATCAATAAAACACCAACATCTCTCCTCGCTCCCTTCTTTTGTTCAGCTCACCACTCCATTTAGGACTCTTCCCACCCTGTGCACTAACCTAAGCAGAGGCAGAGAGAGCCACGGCCCAGGGACCAGAGGCATCTTGAGAATGCCACCAGTAGTGATGGAAACCCCAGACAGATGGGCAACCCAGCTTCTGAGGAGAGAAGCTGTTCTTAGGCATGGTTTTAGTGACTCCACACGGGCTGCAAACCAGCCACAGAAAATTCCCAGGCTTTCTGCGGATTTCCCTAGGCTCATGATATCAGTCCTCACTGCTGGGTTCACAGTTTCTATGGCAGTGTTTCTCAATCCTGATTTAAAAGAAAATACTGATGCTTGGGCCTCTCCTCTAGAGATTCAGATCCAATTGCTCTCGGGTGAAACTTGGATGTAGATATTTTTTTAAATGCTCCCCAGATAACTCTAACGAGTGGCCAGGGTGAAGAAACACTGCTCAGAGGCATTTGTGACAACCGTGACTAAACACAGCCAAGTTCTGCTCCCTGAATTGGTGTGTCTGTTTTTAGGCTATACTTTGACCAAATGTACCCAGCTCTCAGAAGTCTCAGCAAAAAGAAATGAGAAACTGAGCTGCACACCTGTACGGGGCTCACCTCATACTGAAGTTTCATCACTGAGGTGTTTCCTAGCTTGGGTCATCCCAGGTCGATCATGGTCAAATAGCTACAAGGACTGGGAAAAATCAGGGGGGAAGTGGGCAGGGAAGGAGAAAGCCCAGAACAGTGAGGGTCATGAACCAGAACGTGAAATGCCTGTCGAACAGGAGGCGTGTGCTGTTCAGATCCAGCGGAGGGCTACCTTGTAAGAACATCAGCCCCATGCAGCCAAAGATCTTGACTTTTTTTTAAAAAAAGAGAGACTAGAAAGGTGAATTTTTATGTGAGATCTTGCAATCTGAGAAAACTGGCTCACATTAAAAAATACTGGGGGGCTGTAAATAATCAAAGCGTGTCAACATTGCCTTCAGGTACTGGCCAGTGACAAAACATATATTAAAAAATAAATAAATAAAACCACAACTGTCGTAGTCTGTCTGAAGTATTACATCATTATTAGGAGCATCGACTGTTAAAGCTAGAAGAAAATTAAAAGAAGTCATTCATCTAGTTATTCAAAAATAATGAAAATAGGGGAAAAAATAAAGAAACTTAAGCCTTCAGAGGTCACATGAACTAGCTCATGATGCTGCAATAGATGCCAGGATTCCAGACACCTAGTCCAGGGTCTGTACTGACATCAAAGGGAACCAGCCTTGATTCTGTAACTCTGGACATTTCTACACTGAAATGGCAAATGCCACCATTTGGATGATAAAAGCCATGACAGGTAAACCAAAGAGGTCATATCATTTGTATGGTAGGACTTCAACACCCATAATATTTTAAAGTATTAGGACAAATACCTTCAGACTAGGATTGGTGCTGCATTTTCAGGAAAGAACCTCTCTGGGGTATAAAAAGGAAACCCCTGCTATCAACCACTTGCTGGGCAAAGAGTTGTGTGTGAAAACATACATAGGTCCCTTAGTTTACAGTCCAAAGAAACAAAATATCATCAGATCTGTCACTCCCTGCTTCACATCATTCAATGGCTTCCCAAAGCTCTAGAATAAAAGCCAAGTGAATACAAATTTACTGAGAGAAGTTAGGTAAACAGAAAGACAAAGAGAAGTTGGTGGGGAGGATGGGTTACAGACGTTTCTCTCCTAATAGATGTTACTCTAAAATATATACTTTCAAGCCAAGGATGTATTATATTAAAGCCTACAAAATTATCACTATTGACCATTCTTTAACTACAAAAATAGCAATTTCGCATGATTCAATACAGAAGACTCAACATATAGATTTCAGCTTAATGCTATTGTCATTTAGTCCTCTTTGGAGAATTCTACACTGTTAACCCCTTCTCCTCCTTCCTGAAACACTCTTGTCTGCTTCCATGATGCCCTGCTTTTCTGGTTTGCCTCCTCATTCACTGGAAACTGCTCTTCTAGCTCTTTTCCTAGCCTTTCCTTTCTATCAGAACTCTAAAGATCAAATCCCTAGACTTGGGAAAGGTTTGGCTTCTTTTCTAAGCATTGACCTGTAGTTTATTTAAAATATCTACTTGCAGATAATGTCCAAAGTTATATCTCCTGCAAAAATCTTTGTAACGTCTGATTGACACATGCAATTGGTAACCTGGATATCTTCTCCCATCTCATCCTCTTTTGCCCCCTTCTTCTCCTGCCCTCAATCTTTCCCAGCATCACGATCTTTTCCAACAAGTCGCCTCTTCGATGGTTGGATGGCATCACCAACTCAATGGACATGAGTTTGAGCAAACTATGGGAGTAGAGGACAGAGGAGCCTGACATGAAGCAGTCCATGGGGTCGCAAAGAGTCGGATGTGACTTAGTGACTAAACAACAACATCTTCTCCTAGGCGTATCATGTTCAAGATCAGCCCTTGGTCCTCTCTGAAATCTTCCCCACCTTTCTTCCCCATTTCAGTAAATGCTACTTCCAGCCACCATGCTGCTTAAGCCAGAAAATGCGAACTCCTTGTCAATGCCTCCCATACAATAACCAAACCCTGATAAGTTCTAAATACAGGATAGCAAACATATATGCTTCTTTTCATCTCTAATACATTCACCATAGACCAACACACCTCTGGTTGGAATACTGGGTTGGCCAAATACTTGGTTCAGGCTTTTCATACCATCTTTCAGAAAAACCTGAATGAACTGTTTGGCCAACCCAATACTACAGTATCTCCCTAACTGACCTATTTCCATGCTTCCGGTCTCTAATACAAACTAATCACCATGACCAAATGGTCATATATGACATGGCTCCTGACACTTCTCCAGCCCCATCTCTCTGTCTATCCCCCTCACTCTCCATACTCATCACATTGGTTTTTTTAAAGTTCTTCAAATAAACCAATGTCTTTCCTGATTTTAGGCCTTTCCTCATGACAATTTCTCTGCCTGAAAGTTCTTCCCAGGCTTCCCTGGTGGCTCAGTGGTAAAGAAACCACCTCCCAATGCAAAAGACACAGTTTCAATCCCTGATTGAATGTATGCTCCCACATGCTGTGCAGCAACTAAGCCTGTGTACCACAACTACTGAGCCTGTGCTCTAGAGCCTGAGAGCCACAATTATTGAGCCCAAGCACCACACCTACATAAGCCTGCAAGCCCTGGAGCCTGCGCACTGCAACTAGGGAGGGGCTCTTGCTCTCTGCAACTAGAGGAAAGCCCAGGCAACAATAAAGGCCCCACACAGCCCAAAATAAATACGATTATATTTTTAAAAACATTCTTCCCCCCTTGATCACTTCCTTACTCTATCACCTTCATTTAAATGAAATGGCTTAAAGTCACTCAGTTTCTGTTCGAGTGAAATATTAGACCTAAGCCCTGAAACCCTGGACTCCCAAGTCGAGAAACTTGAGTGTATGTCCTAGGTCTGTGGAAGGCTTGTCATCAGTTGGCTCAATGGTAAAGAAAGAGGTGAACTGAATGCCCTACCAGGGCTCAACATTAGACTATTGCAAATTTCTATCTTACAGATGAAGAAACCAAGGCCAAGAGTCAATAAACAGCTCCTTCATTGGGCAAACTTATTGCTAACATAATGTGGACACCATTGGCCTTTGCAGTTGAACAGATTATTTTGTACTAAGGGAAGAAAAAATACAGGCATATTTAACTAGGATAGTAATTCAAAATGTATGCATTAATATGGAGATAGGAAGTAACAGTAAATGAAGAAATGGGGATGATTAGTTAAATGTCATAGGGAATTGGAATGCAAAAGTAGGAAGTCA
This sequence comes from Capra hircus, assembly GCF_001704415.2. Taxonomy (NCBI): domain Eukaryota; kingdom Metazoa; phylum Chordata; class Mammalia; order Artiodactyla; family Bovidae; genus Capra; species Capra hircus. Next base: position 47,734,844 of record NW_017189516.1, read on the forward strand.
AGATATACCTGAAGTAACACGCAAGTTAGACCTTAAAGTACAAAATGAAGCAGGGCAAAGGATAAGAAAGTTTTTCTTTTATTTATTTATTTATTTTTACTTTACAATATTGTATTGGTTTTGCCATACTTCAACATGAATCTGCGACGAGAACATACTGGTCATAGCAAACACCTTCTTCCAACAACACAAGAGACAACTCTACACATTGACATCACCAGATGGTCAATACCAACATCAGATTGATTACATTCTTTGCAGCCAAAGATGGAGAAGCACTATACAGTCATCATAAACAAGATCTGGAGCTGACTGGCTCAGATCATGAACTCCTTACTGTCAAATTCAGACTTCAGTTGAAGAAAGTTGGGAAAACCACTAGGTCATTCAGGTATGACCTAAATCAAATCCCTTATGGTTATACAGTGGAAGTGACAAATAGATTCAAGGGATTCGATCTAATAGACAGAATGCCTGAAGAACTATGGACAGAGGTTCATAACACTGCACAAGGCGGTAATCAAAATCATCCCTAAGAAAAAGAAATGCAAAAAGGCAAAATGATTGTCTGAGGAGGGCTTATATATAGCTGAAAAAATAAGAGAAGTGAAAGGCAAAGGAAAAAGGAAACATATACCCATCTGAATGCAGAGTTCTAAAGAATAGCAAGGAGAGATTTAAAAAAAAAAAAGCCTTCCTAAATAAACATGCAAAGAAATAGAGGAAAACAATAGAATGGGAAAGACCAGAGCTCTCTTCAAGAAAATTAGAGATACCAAGGGAACATTTCATGCAAACATGGGCACAATAAAGGACAGGAATGGCATGGACCTAACAGAAGCAGAAGATATTAAGAAGAGGTGGCAAGAATATAAAGAAGAACTATACAAAAAAGATCTTCATGATCCAGATAACCACAATGCTGTGACCACTGAAAAAGAGCCAGACATCCCAGAGTGCAAAGTCAGGTGGATCTTAGGAAACATCACTATGAACAAAGCTAGTGGAGGTGATGGAATTCCAGTTGAGCTATTTCAAATCCTAAAAGATGATGCTGTGAAAGTGCTGCACTCAATATGCCAGCAAATTTGGAAAACTCAGCAGTGGCCACAGGACTGGAAAAGGTCAGTTTTCATTCCACTCTCAAAGAAAGGCAATGCCAAAGAATATTCAAATTACTGCACACCTGCACTCATTTCACAGGCCAGCAAAGTAATGTTCAAAATTCTCCAAGCTAGACTTCAACAGTACATGAACCAAGAACTTCCAGATATTCAAGCTAGATTTAGAAAAGGCAAAGAAACCAGAGAATAAATTTCCAACAACCGTTGGATCATCAAAAAAGCAAAAGTTCCAGAAAAACATCTACTTCTGATTCACAGACTACACTTTGACTGTGTGGATCACCACAAACTGTGGAAAATTCTTCAAGAGATGGAAATACCAGACCACCTTACCTGCCTCCTGAGAAAACTGAATGCAGGTCAAAAAGCAACAGTTAGAACTGGACATGGAACAATGGACTGGATCCAAACTGGGAAAAGAATATGTCAAGGCTGTATATTGTCACCTTGCTTATTTAACTTACATGCAGGGTACATCATGAGAAACGCTGGGCTGGATGAATCACAAGCTGGAATCAAGATTGCCGGGAGAAACATCAATCACCTCAGATATGCAGATGATACCACCCTTATGGTAGAAAGTGAAGAGGAACTAAAGAGGTTCTTGATTTAAGTGAAAGAGAAGAGTGAAAAAGCTGGCTTAAAGCTCAACATTCAAAAAACTAAGATCATGGCACCTGGTCCCATCACTTCATGGCAAATAGATGGAAAAATAAAAATGGAAACAGTGACAGATTTTGTTTTCTTGGGCTCCAAAATCACTGCAGACGGTGACTGCATCCATGAAAATAAAAGACGCTTGCTCCTTGGAAGAAAAGCTATGACCAACCTAGACAGCATATTCAAAAGCAGAGACATTACTTTGCCACCAAAGTCTGTATAGTCAAGGCTATGGTTTTTCCTGTAGTCATGTATGGATGTGAGAGTTGGGCCATAAAGAAGGCTTAGTGTCAAAGAATTAATGCTTTTGAACTGTGGTGTTGGAGAAGACTCTTGAGAGTCCCTTGGACTGCAAGGAGATCAAATCAGTCCATCCTAAAGGAAATCAATCCTGAATACTCATTGGAAGGACTAATGCTGATGCTGAAGCTCCAATACTTTGACCACCTGATGAGAAGAGCTGACTCATTAGAAAAGACCCTGTTCCTGGGAAAGACTGAAGGCAGGAGGAGAAGGAGACGACAGAGGATGAGGTGATGGATGGCATCACCGACTCAATGGACATAAGTTTGAGCAAGCTCTGGGAGATGGTGAAGGACAGGGAAGCCTGGCATGCTGCATTCCTTAGGATTGCAAAGAATTGGACATGACAGAATGACTAAACAACAACAACCATGAAAAAAATATAGTTTATAACAAGATGAACATTAAGTACAGGTGTATACATTGTTCGTAAAATCATTTCCCTGATCGATAAGTTCTAAATCTTCCAATGTCACAGTACTTTCACTAGTAAACTGGTTCAATGACCAACAGGAGTTGGAACACAAATGTTTATCTTCCTAGGAGACAGGAAGCAGATGCTGCATGTAGGTCCCAGGCAATCTCCTGACACAAATACCTCTGATCAAAGAATGTGTTTCTTATTTAAATCAAGGTTATTAAACTTAAATAAGAGAGGAAAACACCTTAGGGGGAAAAAAAACTGTTGGCTGAGATAGGTGGCTAAGATATAGACTAAATGAATCACTTCCCCAGAGATCCTAGAAATTCAAGATGGTAAGTCTGGGGACAGAGGGATAATATGGCAAGTGGCTCAGCTGATGTCTTCATTTAATTTCTAGGACAAGAGTATATTTCCTAGACATCTCAAAAGGAAGTACAGAAGAAAGCCAAATGTTTATTTTATCAACACACCCTGTGTGACACCTTCACGGTAAGTATACACAGAGCTAGTTAGCAAAAAAAATTTTTTTAAGATATGAAGTCTACAACAGAAACCACAGGAAACATTCATTTACATAGTTTAATTGGCACCAACTTATGAAAATTTAAATTTCATCCTCTTTCATAATTAAGCTATGTAGAATCCATCAGATGCCGTAAATGTGGGCCACCTTATTCAGAACACAAGGGATAAAATTGAACAGAAATATTTTAAATAGAAATCTGAAGGAGGATGAAAAAGATTTAACTGTTATAAAGTCTTATTTATGAAAGTGTATTTGAAATCTACAGAACGTAGCACAATTCTTCCATCTTTGAAACAATCATGGAGAATAGAAAGTTTATTTTTGAAGAAAATAATTAACCTGGATACAAAATAGTCACTTTTAAGAGTTTTTCGAAATGCAATTCTTCTCATATGTAAGGTTCAATTATCTCTTCTAACCCCACCTCTTTGCTTTCAAAGTCCAATCTATCCTCCACCCATAAAATCTGGAAAACACTCAACTATCTTGAATTATAAACAAAAGGAAGTTTTTTTTTTAATTTTCAAATTACCAAAACTTTAAAAAAAAATGCCAAAGCTTGTGAGGGTCCAAGGAAGCCAAACTCTCATCCAGTCCTGGGAAGAATGGTGGGGATTTGGAAATATATCAAAAGAAAGTGTGTTAGCCACTCACTTACGTCTGACTCTTTGCAACCCCGTGGACTGCAGCCAACCAGGCTCCTCTTTCCATGGAATTCTCTAGGCAAGAATACTGGAGTGGGTTGCCATTCCCTTCTCTATGGGATCTTCCCGACTCAGGGATCGAAGCTGGGTCTCCTGAACTGTAGGCAGATTCTTTACTGTCTGAGCCACCAGGGAAGTCCAATATATCAAAACACTTACAAGAATTCATATTCTTGGACTTAATAGTTACATTCCTGGAAAGCTATATAAAAACAATCTGATTAAGAGAAAACAACTTTTTGAGAATAAAGATGCTTGTTTCCATGTTATTGATATAGGAAAACTGGAATTACTGATATGTCCACCAATCAGTTCAGTTCAGTTCAATCACTCAGTTGTGTCCAACTCTTTGCGACCCAATGAATCACAGCACGCCAGGCCTCCCTGTCCATCACCAACTCCCAGAGTTTATTCAAACTCATATCTATCGAGACAGTAACGCCATCCAGCCATCTCATCCTCTGTCATCCCCTTCTCTTCCTGCCCCCAATCCCTACCAGCATCAGGGTCTTTTCTAATGAGTCAACTCTTCGCGTGAGGTGGCCAAAGTACTGGAGTTTCAGCTTCAGCATCAGTCCTTCCAGTGAACACCCAGGACTGATCTCCTTTAGGATGGACTGGTTGGATCTCCTTGCAGTCCAAGGGACTCTCAAGAGTCTTCTCCAACAGCACAGTTCAAAAGCATCAATTATTTGGCACTCAGCTTTCTTCACAGTCCAACTCTCACATCTATACAAGACTACTGGAAAAACCATAGCTTTGTCTAGACGGACCTTTGTTGGCAAAGTAATGTCTCTGCTTTTCAATATGCTATCTAGGTTGGTCATAACTTTCCTTCCAAGGAGTGAGCATCTTTTAATTTCATGGCTGCAATCACCATCTGCAGTGATTTTGAGACTCCAAAAAATAAAATCAGCCAGTTTCCACTGTTTCCCCATCTATTTGCCATGAAGTGATGGGACCAGATGCCATGATCTTTCTGAATGTTGAGCTTTAAGCCAACTTTTTCACTCTCCTCTTTCACTTTCATCAAGAGGCTTTTTAGTTCCTCTTCACTTTCTGCCATAAGGGTGGTGTCATCTGCATATCTGAGGTGATTGATATTTCTCCCGGCAATCTTGAATCCAGCTTGTGCCTCTCCCAGCCCAGCGTTTCTCATGATGTACTCTGCACAGAAGTTAAATAAGCAGGGTGACAACATACAGCCTTGACGTACTCCTTTTCCTATTTGGAACCAGTCTGTTGTTCCATGTCCAGATCTAACAGTTGCTTCCTGACCTGCATATAGATTTCTCAAGAGGCAGGTCAGGTGGTCTGGTATTCCCATCTCTTTCAGAATTTTCCACAGTTTATTGTGACCCACACAGTCAAAGGCTTTGGCATAGTCAATAAAGCAGAAATAGAGGTTTTTCTGGAACTCTCTTGCTTTTTCCATGATCCAGCAGATGTTGGCAATTTGATCTCTGGTTCCTCTGCCTTTTCTAAAACCAGCTTGAACATCTGGAATTTCATGGTTCATGTATTGCTGAAGCCTGGCTTGGAGAATTTTGAGCATTACTTTACTAGCATGTGAGATGAGTGCAATTGTGTGGTAGTTTGAGCATTCTTTGGCATTGCCTTTCTTTGGGATTGGAATGAAAACTGACCTTTTCCAGTCCTGTGGCCACTGCTGAGTTTTCCAAATTTGCTGGCATATTGAGTGCAGCACTTTCACAGCATCATCTTTTAGGATTTGAAATAGCTCCACTGGAATTCCATCACCTCCACTAGCTTTGTTTGTAGTGGTGCTTTCTAAGGCCCACTTGACTTCACATTCCAGGATGTCTGGCTCTAGGTGAGTGATCACATCATCGTGATTATCTGTGTCATGAAGATCTTTTTTGTACAGTTCTTCTGTATATTTTTGCCACCTCTTCTTAATATCTTCTGCTTCTGCTAGGTCCATACCATGTCTGTCCTTTATCAAGCTCATGTTTGCATGAAATGTTCCCTTGGTATCTCTAATTTTCTTGAAGAGATCTCTAGTCTTTCCCATTGTGTTATTTTCCTCTGTTTCTTTGCATTGATTGCTGAGGAAGGCTTTCTTATCTCTCCTTGCTATTCTTTGGAACTCTGCATTCAGATGCTTATATCTTTCCTTTTCTCCTTTGCTTTTCACTTCTCTTCTTTTCACAGCTATTTGTAAGGCTTCTCCAGACAGTCATTTTGCTTTTTTGCATTTCTTTTCCATGGAAATGGTCTTGATCCCTGTCTCCTGTACAATGTCACGAACCTCCATCCATAATTCATCAGGCACTCTATCTATCAGATCTAGGCCCTTAAATTTATTTCTTTAGGTCATACCTGAATGATCTAGTGGTTTTCCCTACTTTCTTCAATTTAAGTCTGAATTTGGTAATAAGGAGTTCATGATCTGAGTCACAGCCAGTTCCCGGTCTTGTTTTTACTCACTGTATAGAGATTCTCCATCTTTGGCTGCAAAGAATATAATCAATCTGACTTTGGTGTTGACCATCTGGTGATGTCCATGTGTAGAGTCTTCTCTTGTGTTGTTGGAAGATGGTGTTTGCTATGACCAGTGTGTTCTCTTGGCAAAACTCTATTAGCCTTTGCCCTGCTTCATTCCATACTCCAAGGCCAAATTTCCCTGTTACTCCAGGTGTTTACAACAACAGGGAAGTTGAAATTATGGTATATCAAAAACTGTCATTTTAATAATTTTCTTCTCCCAAGTTCTTATGCTTTAAAATTTTTATATGCTACATCACATATGTAATGCTGTTTATATTTTAGATTGCTGCTTTTCTTTTATATTGCTGAATTATTTTTAAGTTATCTATCTACAGGGAAGTCTTGGTTTTGGTAGATATTTAAGAAAATTCTGTAAGGCTACATTCTCACAGTTGGAAGCAACAACGGGATTATGACTGTGAATCCTGTCACCCAAGCAAAGTGAGGTGAGACAACACTTGAGAAGAAATGCCCAATCCGCCGAAGATCAGGTGTTCTCAGAGATTGCTGAGCTCTTCACCGGAGCTGACAAGGCTGCTTCTCATGTCAGAAGGGAAAGGTGCATGTATTGATTACATCCTCCCCCAAGAAAACAGTATGGAATTAGAGCAGATTTGAACTTAGAGGGTTTCACAAGTAAAGCAATTCCAGTCTAGCCAGCAGACTGAGCAAATGGGTGCTACGGACTTAGGAGCATGGATACATTTGTGATTGCACCTTAAGAATGCCTGAGACTGCCATGTAGGTCAGAGATGGACATTGTAGGGAGGGGGCAATCAATACAGTCAAGGCACAGAGATGTGAAAAAGACAATGTGTTTAGTTTTGTTAGAGTGCAAAGAGAAACTGCAAAATGAGAAATGAGACATAGAAAAAGGTAAGGAGCCAATCCTGAAAGGTTTTCTGGGCCATATTGAGGAACTAGAGATAAAGAGCTACAGTGATCTTTCAGTTGTGAGAGAAACATGACCAGATGTGTTGCTCAGAAGTGTGTCAGAAGAGGAGGGTAACACTAGAGGCAGAAAAACCTGATCAAAGACGTGATAAGAATTACTGCAGGTTGGATGCCTCTTCAGGGCTTGAAAGACATAAAGCAGGTTCAGAAGAAGATTTAGTGAGTAAAACCCAGTGAGTTATATAAAATCAAAGGAATATGCACATTTGTATTTCCACCAAAAGGATCAGGGATTGAAGAGCTATGAGCATGGCAGTAAAAAAAAAAACTTGTTAGCATTTGAAAACATGAAATCCTCCTACGTTTATCTACTTAAATCGGTGGTGGCTGTAACGTATGTCCATAAGTTTTCTGATCCTCCTTCAAAAAGATGGAAGTTATTTCTGCACCCCATGAATTTGGCCAGTCTTGGCAACTCTCTTTAAACAAATAAAATGCATCAGACCTACAACCTCCAAGACTAGAACATAAAAGTTAGCATGATGTGTAGTACTCTTTCCGTTGAGATTCAGCCACTAAGCTGTGAAGAACCCCAGGCAACTTGGACAGACCATTTGTTCAAGCCCTGTTCTCTAACAATAGCTCAACTGACATTCTGGTAGACAGTCAGCCTCCACCTGAAAGCCCATGAGTGAAGAAAAGCTTTGAGCTGACTCTAACCCCACACACTAAAACTGCATGAGAAACCTCAAGTGAGAACTGCCCAGCTGAGCTCAGTCAGCTCCTCCAACACTTCTCAAACTGTGCAAAGTAATATCAAACAAAAAATGATAAAATATTAAAAAATATAAAATAATTTGGAGGTTGATTTGTTATGCACTGAAAGATAATCAGGACATACGCCATATCTGTTTCTTTTAAATTGACAAGAATCTGTGGACTTGTTTTCAGGGACAGGACAGAATGTAGGGAATTGAGCAGTACTGAACCTCAGGTCAAATAACAGGGAGGGAACACAGCCCTGCCCATCAACAGAAAATTGGAGTAAAGATTTCCTGAGCATGGCCCTGCCAATCAGAACAAGACCCAGTTTCCCCCTCAGTCAGTCTCTTCCATCAGGAAGCTTCCATAAGCCTCTTATCCTTATCTGTCAGAGGGTAGACAGAATGAAAAACACAATCAGAGAAAACTAATCAATCTGATCACATGGACCACAGCCTGGTCTAATTCAATGAAACTATGAGCCATGCCATGTAGGGCCACCCAAGATGGACCGGTCATGGTGGAGAGTTCTGACAAAATGTGGTCCACTGGAGAAGGGAACAGCAAACCACTTCAGTATTCTTGCCTCATGAACAGTATGAACCCCATGGACAGTATGAAAAGGCAAAAAGATAGGACACTGAAAGATGAACTCCCCAGGTGCCCAATATGCTACTGGAGATCAGTGGAGAAATAACTCAAGAAAGAATGAAGAGACAGAGCCCAAGCAAATACAACACCCAGTTGTGGATGTGACTTGTGATGGAAGTAAAGTCTGATGCCATAAAGAGCAATATTGCATAGGAACCTGGAATGTTAGGTTCATGAATCAAGGCAAATTGGAAGTGGTCAAATAGGAGATGGCAAGAGTGAACATCGACATTATAGGAATCAGTGAACTAAAATGGACTGAAATGGGTGAATTTAATTCAGATGACCATTAAATCTACTACTATGGGCAAGAATCCCTTAGAAGAAATGGAGTAGCCATCATAGTGAACAAAAGAGTCCAAATGCAGTACTTAGATACAATCTCAAAAATGACAGAATAATCTCTGTTCATTTCCAAGGCAAGCCGTTTGATATCAGAGTAATCCAAGTCTATGCCACAACCAGTAATGCTGAAGAAGCTGAAGTTGAATGGTTCTGGGAAGACCTACAAGACCTTCTAGAACTAACACCCAAAAAAGATGTCCTTTTCAATATAGGGGACTGGAATGCAAAAGTAGGAAGTCAAGAGATACCTGGAGTAACAGGCAAATTTGGCCTTGGAGTACAAAACGAAGCAGGTCAAAGGCTAACAGAGTTATGCCAAGAGAGAGCACTGGTCATAGCAAACACCCTCTTCCAACAACACAAGATAAGACTCTACACAAGGACATCACCAGGTGGTCAATATTGAAATCAGATTGATTATATTCTTTGCAGCCAAAGAAGAAGCTCTACATAGTCAGAACAAACAAGACCGGGAACTGACTGTGGCTGAGATCATGAGCTCCTTATTGCCAAATTCAGACTTAAATTGAAGAAAGTAGGGAAAACCACTAGAACATTCAGGTAAGACCTAAATCAAATCCCTTACGATTATACAGTGGAAGTGACAAATAGGTTCAAGGATTCAGGGGATTAGATCTGATAGACAGAATGCCTGAAGAACTATGGACAGAGGTTTGTGGCATTGTACAGGAGGCCATGATTAAGACCATTCCCAAGAAAAAGAAATGCAAAAAGGCAAAATGGCTGTCTGAGGAGGCCTTACAAATAGCTGAGAAAATAAAAGACAGGAAAGGCAATGGAGAAAAGGAAAGATACACCCATTTGAATGCAGAGATCCAAAGAATAGCAAGGAAAGATGAGAAAGTCTTCCTCAGTGGTCAGTGTAAAGAAATATAGGAAAATAATAGAATGAGAAAGACCTGAGATCACTTCAAGAAAATTAGAGATACCAAGGGAACATCTCATGAAAAGATGGGCACAATAAAGGACAGAAATGGTAAGGACCTAACAGAAGCAGAAGATATTAAGAAGAGGTGGCAACAATACACAGAAAAACTATACAAAAAAGATCTTCATGACCCAGATAACCATGATGGTGTGATCAGTCACCTAGAACCAGACATTATGGAATGTGAAGTCAAGTGGGCCTTAGAAAGCATCACTACAAACAAAGCTAGTGGATGTGATAGAATTCCAGTTGAGTTAGTTCAAATCCTAAATGATGATGCTATTAAAGTTCTACATTCACTATGCCAGCAAATCTGGAAAACTCAGCAGTGGCCACAGGACTGGAAAAGGTCAGTTTTCATTCCAATCCCAAAGAAAGGCAATGCCAAAGAATCTTCAAACTACCATATAATTCCACTCATCTCACACACTAGCAAAGTAATGCTCAAAGTTCTCCAAGCCAGGCTTCAACAGTACATGAACCATGAACTTCTAGATGTTCAAACTCATTTTAGAAAAGGCAGAGGAACCAAAGATAAAATTGCCAACATCCATTGAATCATTGAAAAAGCAAGAGAGTTCCAGAAAAACATTTACTTCTGCTTTATTGACTACGCCAAAGCATTTGACTGTGTGGATTCAAACTGTAGAAAATTCTTGAAGAGATGGGAATACTAGACCACCTAACCTGCCTCCTGAGAAATCTGTATGCAGGTCAAGAAGCAACAGTTAGAACTAGACATGGAACAACAGACTGGTTCCAAATGGGGAAAGGAGTAGGTCGAGGCTGTATATTGTCACCCTGCTTATTTAACTTATATGCAGAGTACATAATAAGAAATGCTGAGCTGGAGGAAGCACAAGCTAGAATCAAGATTGCCAGGAGAAATATCAGTAACCTCAGATATGCAGATGACACCACCCTTATGGCAGACAGCAAGGAAGAACTAAGGAGCCTCTTGATGACAGTGAAAGGAGAAAGTGAAAAACTTGGCTTAAAACTCAACATTGAGAAAATTAAGATCATGGCATCCAGTCCCACCACTTCATGGCAAATAGAAGGGGAAACAGTGGAAACAGTGTCAGACTTTATTTGGGGGGCTCCAAAATCACTGCAGATGGTGACTGCAGCCATGAAATTAAAAGACATTTGCTCCTTGGAAGAAAATTTATGAGCAACCTAGATAGCATATTAAAAAGCAGAGACATTACTTTGCCAACAAAGTTCCATCTAGTCAAAACCATGGTTTTTCCACTTGTCATATATGGATATGAGAGTTGGACTATAAAGAAACCTGAGTGCCAAAGAATCGATGCTTTTGAATTGTGGTGTTGGAGAAGACTCTTGGGAGTCCCTTGGACTGCAAGGAGATCCAGCTAGTCCATCCTAAAGGAGATCAGTCCTAAATATTCATTGGAAGGACTGATGCTGAAGCTGAAACTCCAATACTTTGGCCACCTGATGCAAAGAACTGACTCACTGGAAAAGACCCTGATGGTGGGGAATATTGACTGTGAGAGGAGAAGGGGACAACAAAGGATGAGATGGTTGGATGGCATCTATGACTTGACTGACATGAGTTGGAGTAAGCTCCAGGAGTTGGTGATGGACAAGGGAGGGGAGACTGGTGTCCTGCAGTCCATGTGGTTGCAAAGAGTCGGACATGACTGAGCAACTGAACTGAACTGAACTGAATGTCAAGCTTAATGACTGAAGAATTGTAAGGAAAACAATGGCAACTGGGGCTTCTAAGAGATCTTAATGCTAGAAATTTGAAGCCCTTAACAAAAGAAACACACAAAGAACATGTTTATCAAACTTTGAATGTGAAAGTATTAATTGCTCAATCATGTCTGACTCTGCAATCCCATGGACTGTATTGCCTGCCAGGCTCCTCTGTCCATGGAATTCTTCAGGGAAGAATACTGGAGTGGGTTGCCATTCCCTTCTCCAGGAGATCTTCCTGACCCAGGGATCAAACCCAGGTCTCCTGTATTGCAGGCAGATTCTTTACTGTCTGAGCCACCAGGGAAGCCAAACTTTAGGTAATGCAAAGGACGTATAACTAACTCTTTAATGGTTAACTTAAAATTCAGTAGCAATTTGATCTTGGCTTAACAGATCAGCTTGTGGAAAATGCTCTTGCTACAGAATACTTTAAAAGGTTGGTATTTAAACTTATGTGTAAATAGGTCGCTCAGATGGTAAAGAATCTGCCTGCAGTGCAAGAGACCTGGATTCAATCCCTGGGTGAGGAAGATCCCTTGAGAAGGGAATGGCTCTCCACTACAGTATTCTTGCCTGGGAAATCCCATGAACAGAGGAGCCTGGAGAGCTACAGTCCATGGGTTCAAAAAGAGTTGGACACAAATGACTAACTAACACATACAGACATATATGCACGCACATATACACTTACACAAACACACCTCCCTGATAGAAGGTAGCTAGATACAAGGAGTCACGGGATGACTGGATGAGCTAGTAAGAAAATGAAGTCTTCAATGGCCAAAAAGAAGCAAAAGCAAGAATCCAGAGAGGTAGCAAAATGCTAAGGCCAACAGCAGCCCTAAGCTTATCTGCAGAGCCTTGGCTGTCTAGAGCTTTGGGTTTTAAAGGAACAATGACTGATTGGGCCCTAACAAAGAGAAAAGTTGAATGGTTTCCTTTGTAATGCCTGGTCCCTCAGAAGCTGTACTTATTGTGAAAGGTGGAAATATTTCAGCTGACAAAATACAGTCATTTGCCTTTTTTAGTCGTTTCTTTGGTGGTGGAGGTGGCAGGTCTCTCCTGATAATCTATTGATACAACGGTAAGCTGGTGCTCGTGCAAATTGGCTCTAGAAATCACACAACTTCCAAGAACTGAAAAAAACACAGGCCGAGATTTATTTAAAGAGATTCAGAAATCTCACAAAAGTAAACACCACTGCTTTCTGGAAGAAAGCACATGGAACCCAGGTTTGAAACAATTCTCATAGGTAAGTTTCTACAAGGATCACTCGCCGCAAAAGATAGGGAGCAAAGGAGGAAGAGAGGAAGGAAGAATATAAATCACAAAGCACACAATGAAATCGGCCACTTATTAATATTTCGTACCATTTCATATCCTCCATTTCATTTCATATGGGATACAAAATTTTAAGTATATTTGTATCAGATATGATTAATATCAACTAATTAAATATAGATCTATTATATATAAATTAAATGACATCATTCAAGATGCACCTATTCTTATTTTTTCTGTACTTGATAAAATATTCTCAGAGAAATGCTAATATATCTCACTATGATTATATAATTTTTTCTTTTAATTCTTCTGATTTTTAGTTTATGTATCTTTGTTTCTTTGTTGTTAAGGTGTCTAATGGTTTATAATGTCTATCTTCTTTATGAAATGTACCTTTTATGATTAAAAATATTCATCTTTGTTTCATGTAAAATAAATTTTTTTAAAAGTTAAATGGAAAAATGCATTCATGGATATGAAGAATATGGTTTCATAAAGCTCTCTCCTCTCAAATGCATCTCTTGATTCAATACTATTTTAATAAAAATCCTAACAAATTTTTAAGAGATATTTAACAAGCTGACTGTAAGATTTATATTGAAGAACAACAGACCAAGACACATCTGAAGAAAAACAAGGTGTGGGAACTTAGTCATGAAAACTTTTTATAAATTATAGCAATTAAAACATTGTGCTTTTGGCATATGAATAGGCCAACTGATCCTAATAACAAAACAGATAATCTAGAAACAGATTCATGCCTAAATGGAAACCTGGTACATGACCAAAGGGTCATGAGAAATTGGGGAAAAGATTGCACTCTTGAACAAATGTGTTGAAACGGTTACACATGAGGAGGAAAATAAAATTGAATTTCTTTGTTGAAAAAAAGATATCAACTCTCCATTATACAGATACTTAAATGTGAAAGGCGATAACCTTAAAATACTTCAAAGAAAGTATTAGAGACTATCATTATGCCACTAGGGTGAAAAAAAAAAAAGATTTACTAAGCAAGATCACAAAATATACCAACCACTCAAAGCTAAAACAATCAAATCAAAGCAAATTAAAAACACCTTTCCACCTTGAATATCACATCTCTCAAGAAGAACAACATCAGAGGGACTCATGTCCACATATGGATAATCAGCATGATGCATTGTGAGAGGCCTGGAGATCTCACATATACATATATAGTGGTTGGGAGATTTTTTTTTTTTTTTGGCCCCACCATGCCACTTGTATAGGACTTCCCTGGTGCCCCAGACAGTAAAGCATCTGCCTACAATGTGGGAGACCCGGGTCAATCCCTGGGTCAGGAAGATGATCTGGAGAAGGAAATGGCACCCCACTCCAGTATTCCTGCCTGGAAAATCCCATGGACAGAGGAACCTGGTAGGCTACAGTCCGTGTGGTCCCAAAGAATTGGACACAACTGAGCAACTTCACTTTCACAATGCCACTTGTGAGATCTCAGTTTCTTGACCAGGCACTGAACCCAGGCCCCGGCAGTGAAAGCACTGAATCCTAACAACCAGACCACCAGGGAACTCCCAGGGGATTATAATTTTTTTTTAAGTGAGAGAAAGCACAAATTTACATGGCAAATAATAACTACCTTCAACTATATGAAGTACTGAAACATTCAGAAGGGTTTCCTAGGTGGCTCAGCAGTAAAGAATCTGCCTGCAAATGCAAGAGATACAGAAGATGTGGGTTCGATCCCCAGGTTGGAAAGATCCCCTGAAGAAGGAAATGGCAACCCACTCCAATATTCTTTCCTGGAAAATCCCATGGACAGAGGAGCCTCATGGGCTATAGTCCATGGGGTCACAGAGAGTTGGACAGGACTTAGTGACTGAGCATACAACAGCAACATTCAGAAGGCTTGATGTACACTGGGGGATAGGAATTTATGACCACACATCTCCAGTTTCCTCTCTTCTCCTGGGAGGGACCAGTATGGAAAGAACTCTTTGGTTTTCTCTCTCCAAACCACCTCTCTGCAGTAGAGGAGATGAGGAAGAAGGGGCTCAGGCATGTGTGGGCCCTGAACTTGTTGGCTTTTTGTTTTAGAGCTCATGGGGAGCTCTGCCCTTATAGAATGCAGTAGATATGCTCAGAGATGGCTTCTCTGCCCTGCAACAAAGTCAGCCCAATTCAAAAGGAAGAGGTAGAGCCAAATGTTTCCAGGTCAAAGCCCCAATTTTATCCACAATAATGTGGACCTCACAGCAATATCTGATTTCTGTGTCTATTTCCTGTTGGCTCAAAACCAATGGGGAAAATGTTATCAGTAGTTAACCACATGATCACAACCCTCAAAACCACTACCAGGCTTTTGAGTTATGTTTATACATCCTTTCTTGACCTGGAGAAGATTTTAAATAACCTGCCTCTCAAGAGTAGTTCTCCAAAGCAGAACTGAAAGGAATGGGTATAACTTCTAAGAGGATGTATTTCAGTTTCAACTTATTAATGTCAAAGAACTTCCTAATAAGTGGTTGGTTTAAGTTTCCTGGCAAATTTGCATTGGAAGCAACCAACCCACAGAAACAAGAGGGGGTATTCTTGTAGCATCTGTGGCCTTTACTGTCCAACTGTAAGATTCCATGAAATAAAATAAATGCAGGCTTAGAATGGAGCTTGCTCATTTAAGGTCATAAAGAACAAGAGCAATACAGATGGTTTTGGACCAATATTCTTGAGTTGCAAAGTAACTTCTTCAAAATTGTTACACTATTTCCCTATATTTTTGCTATCAGAACCCCATAGGAATCTCTCTCACACATAAATTTTGAAGTGTGTCAACCACAAAAGCAAGACTATTTCTCAGACAGAGAAGAATGTTCTTACCTGGAGAATTAATCGTCACTTAAAAAGGTTCTGGAAACTGACTCAGATGCCTTTGGACAGAGAAGAAAGCATTCTGGATATATAACTCACTTTATCTGTCTCTCCCCAAACTCCTATTTTAGTTTGTTTTCTGTCAATGCTGTGTCTTGCTTTTCTTTTTTTGAAAACTCCCCCTTATAAGAGAGCATGCTGATAGCACAGTGGGTGGATCCTCCGCTTGTCTGAATACTAGAATCACCCAGAGAGGTTTTGAAATATTCAACAAACAGGCCAAACCCCAAACAAATTAGAATGCCCAGTGGTGAGGACCAGGCACTGGTATTTCTTTATAAAGTTCTCCAGGTGATTCCACTGTTTGGACCATGTTGAGACCCACTCTGTTAGCAAACAGCAGTGGTTCCCAAACGTAAGCCTGCATCAGAATACCCTGGTGCGTGAGCACGCATACTCAGTCGTGTCCGACTCTTTGTGACCCTGTAGACTGTAGCCCACCAGGCTCCTCTGTCCATGGGATTTCCCAGGCAAGAATACTAGAGTGGGTTGCCATTTCCTCCTCCAGAATATTTGGAGGGCTTGTTAAAACAGACAGCTGGGCTGCATCTTCCTGAGTTTCCAACTCAGCAGGTCTGCAGTAGGGTTGAGAATCTACATCTCAAATAAGTTTCCAGGTCATTCTGATGGCCACACTATGAGAAACACAAGAAAACACCAATTTGTGAACTTTAACCCATTTGGTTCTCAAATATGGAAGTTTTTAAGATAAAAACTTGATGAGGTTTCCATGGTAAGGTGGATCCCCCACACACATGTCAATCAGAAATGGTTCCTTCCTTGTAGTTTTTACCCCCTTACTTTTAAATCAGGTTTGAGTTCACTACCCCTGGCAGTCTCAGTCTAGAATACTCTAAGGGCTTTAACACAGTACTGTTCTAAACCAAAGGAGGTCTGAAAAGGCTTTCTGATGTTCCAACAACCCTGACAATAACAGGTTGCAAAACAACAAAGTCAAATCAAAGCCCACACTGCCACCTCTTTAAGGGGGAGGAAAAAAAATACCCATGCATATGCATACATACATGCATATATATTCACTTTCTTTTTATAATAATATTTATAACAAAAAATCATGAAACCATGTTTCTTAAGTGCAACACTTAATCTGGCCATTGCCAGGCCAAACAGGTCCCCTAGGAGGGAGATGGAGGGACCCACAAGCTCCTAGGAGCACGTGTTCCTCTGCCCATCTCCCAGGCTATTAGGGAACTCTGTCTGAAGGAAAATGCAAGGTGCATCTGCTTTTCCCATATGTTTCAAGCCTTGATAGTCTTTTAGTGTTTTGGAGGTTTCATTATTGAAGAACAGTGGGAACAAAAAAAATTAAGTTGTTCCTGCTAAATTTGTCCAGTCTCAGCAACCTGGCCACATCCCTGAATCTATCTATCTTTTCCAGCAGTTCAGGCCTCCAGTTTTAGATTCATACAATTCCCCTGGTTTGGACAATCCACACGGTATTTCAATATCAAACCCAATGATTAGAGTGCCAAGACCATTGTTTTCTTTAAATTCAAAGGGAAGACTTCCATTTTTTTTTCTACTTTATATTCAGCATTTGCTGCCACATTCTCATGTTTTCATTGCCTTTCACAGTCTTCTTTCAAGTTGGGAGTGAGAAGCTAATGAAATTCAGGAAGAACAACATAAATGCAATTTCATCCTGGAGGAAAAAAGCAGTCTTTCATTTTGCCTAAGACTGAAAACCTCAACTCGTGTTCCTTGAAAACGTGCTTCCAGACCACTGTGATCATCACCCTCATTCTATTCTGGGTAAAATGAGAAAATATGTGTGAAATACTTGAAAGAGCTCAGAGCACTGCACAAATAAGTGGGTTATTATTATTCCCAGACACAGGCTGCTACTCAGGCATGTGATCGTCTTCCCCGATGACTCAGTGGTTGAGAACTCTTCTTGAACCTGGTCCAAGAGTAGTAATCAGTCATTTATGTGCTCCTCGCTCTGGTCCTGCATGGAATTTGGTGGGGTGGGGGCGGGGAGGTGAGAATGTGAGTCACCTAGATGCAAAATGAGGTACTGTTCCATGATCTTTAGAGTGTCAAACTAGGATGGGGTCTTTTTATGTTGATCTTGTATTTACCTGGGCAGAGGTATAGGAATTTTTTAAGGCCTGAACCTAGCTGGGCTCACAAATTTTAAAGTGGGGAGAGGGGGGTTAATTTACACATGGGGCTTCCCAGGTGGTGCAGTGGTAAAGAACCCACCTGCCAATGCAAGAGATGTGGGTTCAATCCCTGGGTCGGGAAGATCCCCTGGAGGAAGGCATGACAACTTGCTCCAGTATCCTTGCCTGGGAAATCCCATGGACAGAGAAGCCTGGCGGGCTACAGTCCATGGGGTTGTAAAAAGTTGGACACTACTGAACACAGCACAGTGCAGCAAAATTTACACATCTGTCAAGTAAATCCAGAGAACTGACTAGCCCAGTGTTGCACAATGACTCAGGACCAAGCAGAAACTTGATCACAGCCCCGATGCAGCTTCAAATGCAGACTCATCCTGTCTGTAGCTAAACCACACTGATCATAGGCCCGATGATTAGTAGAAAGGTTCAGAAAGATTCTTTTAACATAGTATTTATGGATGCACAGAGTCTGAACACTGAGGACAATGCTGACATGTGTTTTGAAAATCAGCCTACAAAGTATTGCCATCTGTGGTAAAGTAGCACTCATACCCATTAATAATTCACAACTCAGTTCATCAAATGGAGTAGAGAACAAACCTGATCATTAGTGCAAACTACTACTGTCAGCACTAATGAAGGTAATTAACATCAATGTTTAAGTTTTTTGCTTATGGAGTAATTGGCAAAGGATTTAAAAAATAACTTTATGAGGAAATTAACCAGCCATCCTATGACTCTGTACTTTCATTCCATTGCTTTAAACATCTTAATTGCCAGGAAAGGTTAACCATACAAAGTGGGGAAAAAAAGAGGTTAGGAACTCAGGGAGGGTGGTTCATCATTTTCCACAGCTTACTTTTTTCATTATAATACATTTTCCATTTTTAATTAAATGAATAAAACAGCTGTATTGCCTGTGAGATTATATACAATTGCCAAATAAAGCTGCAGACATCGCTCTCCTTAACATTTTTAGAGAAGACTGCTCTGCTGTCTTTTAAATAGGCACATTTTCTTCACTTAGCTTGTTTTGAATTTGTACAGGCTTATAAAATCACAACAGATGTTTCCTGTGGGCATTGGGTACTGAATAAATTATACATCAGTTTCCCATAGGTTTTCTTTCTTAGCAGTCATCAGATTCTTTTGAACTCAAAATTGAGTAAGGTAAAAATTAACTGTATTTTCAATCTTCTCTACTCCTGCATGGAGAATGAAGGCCAAGCCAATGACAGTAACCTGGGCATTCAGAATTTAAAAAAAAAAAAAAAAAAAAAAAAACCTGTTTAAAGGGAAAACTTGACTACCTGTCCATTTCCCATTGCATCAAGGCTTAAATATTAATACATTAATACCAAAAGGTATTTATTGTGTTCTGAGCACTAGGAAGGATCATAATGATGAGACATAGTCCCTAAATTCATGGGGCTACCATCAAAAGCAACCAAGTAAAACATAAGAGTTATACATTGATGGGAATAGTAGAGTTGTTCTCACTGGAGTTTGGAAAGCATTTTCAGTAGGTAGGTGTCAGGGCACATTTAACTTTAAGGAATCCAATATGTTGCACTTTTCTTCCTTTGTGTGCCATTTCTCAAGGATTCTCTGTTCCTTATCAGTTCCTATTCTGGGAACGAGTAGAGCTGCACGCAGTTCTCAGGACTGAGATCATGGGAAAGGGTACCTGCTTGGATTCCTTTCAGTAACTCCCTTCAGTGACTCTTTTCAGCATCAGCAACCTTGTATGTATTAGACTATCCATTTTGTTGGAATTGATGGAATTTCATCCTGTGTAATGGCTGAGTAATCATTTTACTAAAGATATATAAGCCTGCATTTCTTCTAATAAAATACCCTTGTTCCACTAGAGACTTGGGTCCCCCACTAGAGACTTGGGTCTTCTTTCTGTCTTCATTCTCTTTGGAACATGGAAACCTGTCGAGCTCACTTTCTCGCCCAGGCTTTCAAGATCTCCTTGAGAGGACACCCTGTGCCTTTGTGAGCAGTACAAGTCCTGTGCATGGGCTTTATTGGTTTTCCACGTAACCCAAGAGATACTGCTCTCTCTCTCTCTTTTTCCCTCTTCCTTTTCATTGACTAAGGTCCACCAGGCCCCAGTCTGTAAAGAAGACCACAAGTGGTGCCCGAACAGGGACCTGGAATTTACGGTATTCAGGACAGAGTGACTGGGACCTACTGAGGTCAGGTAAGTGCAGGGTTATGGGACAAACGGCTGGAAATCCTCGCCATTTTTCTGCTTTACTTCATCATTTATTTAAAGTTCAAAGACTTTCAGTTTCATGTCAGCAAATAGAGGCTTATCTCCAAATGGTGGGAAACTATCTTGACTATAATAATTGTAGTCATCTTATTCTTGCTGTTTGCTTTTTATATCTATAACTATATAATGAATTTTATATCTAAGAGGTTTGAGACATTTGTTACAAATGATTATTCAAGTTCCTATGATTGCCACAGGCTCTTCCAACTATTACTTGGGGCCCCTAGATCAAAGATCCTCAATATGAGGATAAAGAAAATATATTGCCTCAGCAAGTTAGGGTCTACACCCCTTTCCAACAGGAAAAAGTTACAGAATTATTTCTCCAACCCTTTCCCTGACAAACATATCTTCCTAAAAATAGGAAAAAATGAAAGAGCTAAAGCTTAAGCAGACAGTCCAAGGCCCTATAAAGAGGAAGCAAACATTCTCACTCATGCTTTCCTTAAGCCTTGTGCAACAATGTATCTTGCCGGAAAACTAACCTTTGTTTAGGTCCAGAACTAATGATTACAAGGCACAATGTCTTACTCATGGAAATGCTTTTCTTATGCTCTATGTTAATGATTATAATTGTAACAAATCTTGCCTGGAAACTTGTATCTCAAGACTTGTACCCCTGATTACGCAACAATAGTATATCTTGCCCAGAGATGTTGTCTGAAACCTGTTCTCCCTGGCTAATCTTCTGCCAAAGTTATCTCAAAATATATGTCTTGGGAAAGGGCCTAATAAAGCCTATGCTAATTTTTTAGCTAGACTAGAAACTGCTATTTCCCATAATGTTATCAAAAAAGAGGGCAAAATGCAAAAAACTGCTTACTTATAAAAATTCAAATAAAAAATGTCAAGCTATCGCTTCAATTCATAAGACTGGGACTATTATTGATTATTTGAAGGTTTATCACCATTTAAGATCACAAAAAAAAACTCTCAAAAAATACAAGCAAGTAGGGAATGTTATTAAAAATATGGCCACCCAAGTTTCCTTAAGTCCTATGGGTCAGACTTTATCCGGTTTTAAGTTGTGGAGATTTGAAATATTGGGCAGAAAATATCAGATTTCAGCAGTGATACAAAAGCTATAAGAGATGACTATAAAATAGGCTCTGGCATGCCCGGGCATCATTAAAATCATCACTCATAAGGACTACACTTAGAGAAGAAGAAAGTGAGAAGGAGCCAAGGTTGCAGTCCTCAATGACTCTCCAAGCAGTCTGCAAATGACAGTGCAAAGACTGGGTTATCAGCAACAACTGATTGGGATGAGCCTTATAGAAAGAGTGGTGTCTAATAAATCCTGGAGAGGATGTGGAGAAAAGGGAAACATCCTACACTGTTGGTGGAAATGAAAGTTGGTGCAACCACTATGGAGACCAATGTAGAGGTTCCTCAAAAAGCTAAAAGTAGAACTAACATATGATCTAGCAATCTCACTCATGGACATACACCTGGACAAATCTATAATTCAAAAAGATACATGTGGAAGCCTACAAGGCCATGGGTTCAAGGCCTTGTACCAAGGATACAGATGTGGAGCCCTGCACCAAGGTCATCTCTTGAACTAAACCAGCCAGCTCCCTGACCCCACGTTAGGTAAATATACCCACCCTATTACCCACCAAATAGCACCCTAACCAATCACATAATATCATCCTTCCAGCAGGAATTCTGTCTTGAGGCTACTAGCCCACCAAAGGGTCAGCTCTCCCTTCAGCTGTCCTGCTGTTCTAACAGCATCTCCTGCTCTAACAAACTCTATTATGAAATACTCATGACTGGAAATTCTTTTTCCAACCCATGCATAGACCACAACAATACGTGCATCTCCATGTTCACAGCAGCACTATTCACAATAGCCAAGTCATGGAAACAACCTAAATGCTCATTGATGGATGAATGGATAAAGAAGATATGGTACACACAGAGAATGGAATACTATTCAGTCATAAAAAAGAATGACATAATACCATTTGCCGCAACATTGATGCAACTAGAGATTATCAGATTAAGTGAAGTAAATCAGAAAGAGAAAGACACATACTATATGATACCACTTATACATGGAATCTAAAATACAGCACAAATGAACCTATCTACCAAACAGAAATACACTCACAGACATAGAGATCAGATTTGTGGCTGCCAAAGAAGATAGGGAGAGGGATGGACTGGGAGTCTGGAGTTGGCAGATGCAAACTATTACATTTAAACAGATACCAAGGTCCTACAGTACAGCACAGGAACTATATCCAATCTCTTCAGATAAATCATAATGGAAAAGAATATACAAAAGAATACCTATATGTGTATGGCTTCCTTGGCGACTCAGATGGTAAAGACTCTGCCTGCAATGCAGGAGACCTGGGTTCAAACCCCAGGTCGGGAAGATGCCCTGGAGAAGGAAAATAGCAACCCACTCCAGTATTCTTGCCTGGCAAATCCCATGGACAGTGGAGCCTGGTGGGCTACATACAGTCCATGGGGTCGCAAAGAGTTGGACATGACTGAAAACACATACACACATATATATGTGTATAACTGAGTCACTCTGCCATACAGCAGAGATTGGCCCAACATTCTAATTCAACTACACTTTAATGGAAAAAATAAATTAATTTAAAAAACAATGAGTGGTTTCCCAGTAAGAACAAAAATGCACTGGCCAAATCATCTCCAGATCCTGGGTCCCGAAGGAGTAGTTATAATTCAGATACAACTATTAAACAGTGAACCAGCAGGGCAATGGTAAATTGAAGGTCAGTACAGTCCAAGCCTGGATAAAAAGGATGGAGAAATAGGGTTGTAACTTCGGTGAGTGAGAGGCAGTCTCTGGAGCTGTAACCAAGAAGCTACCCAATGGCCCCCTCCCCTGCTCTCATTAACTACCCAAGCCTGGAATGGCTCAGTTCCTGATTTAGAAAGAGAAGAGGATATTCCACGAAGACTGACAAGCTAAGAACTGAAAGCTTGTCTCCAATATGTCTTTATTATCTTAGAGGCTTCACAGTATTTTACAGTGCAGACAGTCTCTTCAACTGTTCACATCTTAGCCCCAGGAACACACACTCTTATTACTTCACTGTCTGGGCAACTCCCCTCCCCAAACCTAAAGAGACACTCTTGTTATCATTTATTACTAAAATGAAAGTGATGATGTGATAGCTTAGGAATTCGCCCTGTTGGTCTGACCTAGCTTTTGCAAAGCTGGATATGGCCTGTCCCTGTCACTTCTAAAACTGCTTATCACTACTCAATGCAACATTAAAACTCAACATTCAAAAAACTAAGATCATGGCATCTGGTCCCATCACTTCATGGCAAACAGATGGGGAAACACTGAAAACAGTGACAGACCTTATTTTCTTGGGCTCCAAAATCACTGCAGATGGTGACTGCAGCCATGAAATTAAAAGATGCTTGCTCCTTGGAAGAAAAGCTATGACAAACCTAGACATCATATTAAAAAGCAGAGACATTACATTACCAACAAAGGTCTATCTGGTCAAAACTATGGTTTTCCAATAGTCATGTATGGATGTGAGAGTTGGACCATAAAGAAAGCTGAGTGCTGAAGAACTGATGCTTTTGAACTGTGGTGTTGGAGAAGACTCTTCAGAGTCCCATGGACTGCAAGGAGATCAAACCAGTCCATCCTAAAGGAAATCAACCCTGAATATTCATTGGAAGGACTGATGCTGAAATTCCAACACTTTGGCTACCTGATGCGAAGAGCTGACTCATTAGAAAAGACCCTGATGTTCTGAAAGATTGAAGGCAGGAGGGAAAGGGGACGACAGAGGACAAGATGGTTGGATAGCATCACCGACTCAATGGTCATGAGTTTGAGCAAGCTCCAGGAGATGGTGAAGGACAGGGAAGCCTGGCATGCTGTAGTGCATGGGGTTGCAAAGAGTTGGACACAACTGGGTGACTGAACAACAACAACTCAATGCAATGTGTAAATTGCAGCAGTTGCTACTGGAGCAAAGAATCTTACTGCTTATCATGAAAATCATTTGTTCTGAAGTGTGTTCTGCAAGGCGGTTCTTTTCTAAAAGTGGCCCATTATTTCTTGAATTTTAGCCATTATGTTCTACCAAGTCAAAGGAGCAAGAGGCCAAGGAGTGTGCACACAGCTGATGATAGCCTGGCCTCCTCGCCATGTCCTTTCTCAAGTTTCATGGCTCAGTAACTAAGCTCACAGCCCAGACCACAGCCTCTCCTCATTTCTGACACACACCCAGGTTTGGGGTCTACTGGCCCAGACACAGAGATGGGCTTCTGTGCTGAAACTGGGATCTCCTTGACCACCAACCATACCTAGTAACATCTATGTTCCTCACCAACACAAAGCCAAGAAGAGCTCTGAGCCTGTGTGTACCCTGACCCACTGCTTCCCTGCCATCACTCTTGTTTTCCCAGTGATTCAGTCTGTGTTAATGGCCTTCCTTAGCTCTCACTCTCAACACTTCCCACTCATGAACAGAAGACCCAGCCTAGGAAAAATACAGGGCCTGCACCTAAGAGTGAATGCCGCCTTAAATTTTGCACCTAGGCACTTCCCTTGCTTAACCTTAGTCCTGGTCCTGAGAAAACCCATCCTGATCTACAGCCCATTCAGCAGAACCTCTACGCCCTGTGTATTATTAGTTGTTGCTGTGTAATAAACCATCTCCAAATTCAGTGGCTTAAAGTAACAATCACTTATTTATAACAAGATTCTGGAGACTGATGACCTCCACTAGGCTCAGTTGGACAGGTCCTCTGGTCTCCACTGTACTCCCTCATGCAGCCTTGTTCAGCTGTGGGTGGGCTAGGGGGTTGATTAGTTATTGACTAGGTTGCCTCCCACTGCCTCTATAGGTTCTCTCATCCTCCCATCAGGGCTCATTCTCATGGAAAGTAGGGTAAGGCTTCCAGACAGAGAGAAGTGCACAAGACATATTGATGCCTCAGCTCAGAGATGACATATAGTCATGTCTGTTATATGCTGTTGGCCAAAAAGAATCATGAGGCCATCCCAGATTAAAGTGGGGGCAAATTATCTCTACCTGTTGATGAAATGAGCCATGGAGTCACAATGCAACAAGACTAGACAGAAGGAGGGGTGAAAAACTGCAGCAATTTTAATCATCAGTCCACCACATCTTGCTTAGCTTCACCCTACGTGGGCCTCTTCTCCAGTATTGGCCCCCATATTCAAAACCATAGCCCACAGAGTACAGTCCCACTGCATACCTATAGACATCTAATAAATAGGGTAATACACAACTGTTTGCCAAGTTTTCAACAGCCATCCAGATTCCAAACTACTAGGTCTATGCCTGTCTCTGAATT
This sequence comes from Capra hircus, assembly GCF_001704415.2. Classification (NCBI taxonomy): domain Eukaryota; kingdom Metazoa; phylum Chordata; class Mammalia; order Artiodactyla; family Bovidae; genus Capra; species Capra hircus. Next base: position 47,760,390 of record NW_017189516.1, read on the forward strand.
CATTAATATCAAAACCTTCTAAAAGTTGAGTTGAGATTATAACATTCCTTTGGCTGTGTTCCAAGACTGATACACCAGTGTTCCAACACTGATACTGTTCCAAGAGGCCAGCCTCCATGTCAGTTTCAGTTCTATCCTCCCCACCACAACTCTGACCATGCCTTCTCTTCTTCACCATGGTACCAAGCAAACTACAAAGCCTTACACCCGAGTCTGCCTGAATGATAACAGCTACGAACATTTCTATCTGGATCTGTGGTTCTCAAAGAATACTCTCTTCAACAAACAATGCTGGCATTACTGGGTATCCACATACGAAAGAATGAAGTTGGGCCCAAATTTCATACCATACATAAAAACCAACTCAAAATGGACCAAAGACCTCAATGTAAAAGCCAAAACTACAAAACTCTTAGAAAAAAACTTAGGGATGAATCTTTGTGACCTTGGACTTAACAAAGGATTGTTAGGTAAAAGCACAAGCAACAGAAGAAAAAGTAGATAAATTGGATTTCAACATCTTAAACGTTAGTGCAAAAGAAACCATTGAGAAAGTGAAAAGACAACCCAGAAAATGGTACAAAATATTTTCACACCATGTTTCTGTTAAGAGTACTCTTCAGAATAGAATATAAAGAAGTTTTACAACTCAAAAGCAAAAAGACAAACCCAGGATGAAGCAGCAATGGATTTAAGTGAATGGCTAATAGCCCCTGCCACAGAAGAAGAGTCAAGACCTTGTGCCTTGTGTGGGCTGAGCACCAACCCCCAACCCCTCCACCCCCCTACCCCCAGCTAGAGTTTTCCTGGAAAACCTAGATTTTAAAAAAGATCGAGGTAGGGCTAGTTTCTCCCTGTGGTGTGTTGCCTATTTGGGGCCCATTTCATCACAACTTTCTGCATCCACATACCTACCATGGTCTCATGATGGACAGATTCTACTTTTCTGTGCCTTTCCTGTGATTGTGGCCATGTGACTTGCTTTGGCCAATAAAATGAGACAGAAGAGATCACGTGCCAGTTCCAAGCCCAAGCCTTAATATAACTTGTGTGTTTATACTTTTGCCTTTTTACCATCACAATGAGAACAATGCACTTAGACTGGCTCACTGAACCCAGGAGGAAGATGAGAGACACATAGCAAAATCAAACTGCCCCAGCACAACCCAATCTGGACTGCCAATCTCCAATCAATCCCTAGACGTATGAACCAAGTACCCACTTTTGGTTTGCTCAGATTTTGTGGCTGGTTGTTGTGCAGCATTCCTATGGCCATAATCAACTCAAACACCACCCCCAGCTCCATATCATCAAAGTTCATTGTCACATTGCCAATAGTACCCTCGGATACAGCTTCCCAGGTGGCTCAGTGGTAAAGAATTCGCCTGCCAATGCAAGAGATGCAGGTTTGGTCCCTCGGTTGGATAGATCCCCTAGAGGAGGAAATGGCAACCCACTCCAGTATTCTTGCCTGGAAAATCCCTTGGATAGAGGAGTCTAGCGGGCTACAGTCCAGGGGGCCACAAAGAGTCGGACACAACTGAGCAACTAAACAACAATAACCCTCAGAGACGCTGGATTGGGGACAGCAATTTCAGTCTGCATCTTCAAACTCAGTGTCCTGCTGATTTTCAGGTAAAGCCAAATGTGAGTTGCATTCTAGAATCCACAGATGCCCGAAAAAGAAGACAAACAGTCCTCCTTGCCAGCTGATTAAGTACACGATGCTGCTAACTGCATCATATTCAAAACCTCGTAACTCCTAACACGTTCCACGGAAGAAGCAGATGTCATCTTGACAGGATTCCTTTGTTTTCTCAATAGACACTACAGAGCTGCCCATGCTCTCCAGAGCAGGCAATTTATCAACAGATCAAGATTATGCACTGTGTTTTATTAATACATTTCATCATGCTGATTTCAAACAAAGGTAGCTTCTGTCTAATTGTTTTTGCCTCTGATATGACGGGAGCATTATTTTAGAATAATTGTATCAATACAAAAGTTATCTGGGGAATAACATGTAAAGAGACTACACAAAGTGCTTCTACCTATAATGAAGTGTCAAGAACTTCCTGAGTCTGACAGCTTTACCCAGAAATTGAAATCAACATTTTACTTCTTCCCCCCTCTGTAGCATCATTTTTCTTTTTCAGCATGAAGGCATCAGATGCCATGGAATTTGCAGGATAGGGTATATGGTAAAACCAGCTGCAAACCCTTCTCATCTTTTACAGCACGCAGGTGGCATGTTCAGATGTAAACAACATGACCATCTCTGACCTGCCATCATCTTCCCATTTCTATCAACAACAGGCCCTCCCTGCCCCCCCCATACACACACTTTTTGTGAAGATTTAGAGAATCCCAAGGAGAAATTTGAATCATGTACATTACTGCAGCCAACAGAATGTACCCCCCCCAGACTTCCTGAGGACCTGGGCCCCCCTGCTGTGCTCTGAAAGCCACTGGTGCATTTGGGTGGGGTTACATCTCACACAGGCTACTCCAAGCCAATGACTGAGAGCCACAGGGGTACTATGGAAGGGAGGTCCACTGACAGGGGACAGGGGAAACCTCTGATGGCCAATGTTGGCTGGAGGACACCTTGACTGCCTTGCCAAAGCTGTCTGTGCCTCACCACACTCTAGGATGCTTCCACCCACCCTCCCACCTCCCCACTGCCCTCTGGGTTACCCAAGCCTTGTGGTCTGATGGCTCTCTGAGCCTGGCTTAGCTCCCTCTCATGGGCATTATTTTTAATAAAACCCTTGCAGCTTTTTGTTGTTGCCACTGCTGTTGTTTCTGGGTTTTGGCCACGCAGCTAGCGGGATCTTAGTTCCCCAACCAGGGACTAAACCTGGGCCCCAGCAGTGAGAGTGCAGAGCTCCTACCATCGGACCACCAGGGAATTCCTAGTCAGATGTTCAGAGGAGAATGGTGCCTGCTCTTAAGAAAATCTACTGACATAAATCCAGTCAACTTTTCTGGATGGCCTACTATGAAATTCTCTGGATTTGCTTATTATAATTATTCTTTATAGTTTTACAAGAATAAAAACCTATCTCTTGGTTGCTATTTCCATAATAATCAAAGAAGACGCATATTGCTGTTGCTGTTGTTTAGTCGCTCAGCCCTGTCTGACTCTCTGTGACCCCATGGACTGTAGCCACCAGGCTCCTCTGTCCATGGGATTCTCCAGGCAAGAATACTGGAGTGGGTTGCCATTTCCTTCCCCAGGGGATCTTCCCCACCCAGGGATTGAACCTGCATCTTCTGCATTGGCAGGTGGATTCTTTACCACTGAGTCACCTGGGAAGTCATCCCATTCACTTACTATGTGTAAACATGACCTAACATGCACTAAACATGATTACATATGTCCTTGACTTCAATGTCTCTGTAGTGGAGACTGTTTCCCAGAAGAGACAGTCCTTCAGTGGGTGGCCATGAGAGGGTGGAGGCAATACAGGGGCTGGTCAACACCTGAGCAGGTGGGTAACATTCAATCATGCCACAAGCCAACTTCAAAAGTCTGCATTCTCTGCATTTCCAGACAACAGGATTCAAACTCCTTCACTTGGTGAATGAGTCATGACATTGTTACTTATGACAGCCAAAGTCCTTTATAACTGGTCCCAGTTTACCTTCCTAGGTCCCCCTAACTCCTGTCACATTTCAATGCTGTCCTCCAGGAACCACATCCTAATTAAAATGACATTTGAGGGGTGAGATGGGGAAACAATGGAAACAGTGTCAGACTTTATTTCCTTGGGCTCCAAAATCACTGCAGATGGTGACTGCAGCCATGAAATTAAAAGATGCTTGCTCCTTGGAAGAAAATTTATGACCAACCTAGACAGCATATTAAAAAGCAGAGATGTTACTTTGCCAACAAAGGTCCACCTAGTCAAAACCATGGTTTTTCCATTAGTCATGTATAGATTTGAGAGTTGGACTATAAAGAAATCTGAGCACCGAAGAATTGATGCTTTTGAACTGTGGTTTTGGGACTCTTGAGAGTCCCTTGGACTGCAAGGAGATCCAATCAGTCCATCTTAAAGGAAATCAGTCCTGAATATTCATTGGAAGGACTGATGCTGAAGCTGAAACTCCAGTACTTTGGCCATCTGATGCTAAGAACTGACTCATTTGAAGAGACCCCGATGCTGAGGAAGATTGAAGGCAGGAGAAGGAGACGACAGAGGATGAAATGGTTGGATGGAAAAACTAACTCCATGGACATGAGTTTGAGCTAGGTCCGGGAGTTGGTGATAGACAGGGAAGCATGGCGTGCTGCAGTCCATGGGGTCATGAAGAGTTGGACACAACTGAGCGACTGAACTGAATTGAACTGAACTGAACTTGAGGAGTGAGAGTTCCTGCCTTGTTTGATCTCAATAGTGACAACATGTCTGTGGGGGCAGGGAGGACAGCAATGGTTGGAAGAATAAGAAAAAGAGAATTAACAACCCAATATGCTCCTAAAACTAGGCATTCTCACCTGGTCTTTCTTTCTTTTTTTAAGGCAACTAATCATCTTGACATAGTTTTTGCTTTTGTTGTTTCTGCCTTACCAAAATACAGTATCCACAGGCTATCAGTCTCCATATTGACAAATACCCATTTTCCAAATGAATATTAGTTGACAGGGCAACACGGTTATCACATTCTGTAGGAGAGTAGCTAACATGCTAATATTGGGGCTTTCCTGGTAGTTCAGTGGCTAAGATTCCACCCTCCCAATTCAGGGGCCCAGGTTCGATCCCTGGTCAGGGAACTAGATCCCACATGCCACACCTAGAGATCCTGTGTGCTTCAACTAACACCTAGTGCAGTCAAATAAAGAAAGAAAAAATACTTTTTAAAAAAAGAAAAAAAATTAATTAAAAATATAAAATATGCTAATTCGGATTTGCCCAAGCAATGTACAAGAGCTACTGGAAAGACAACTCTTGGCTGCGCCTCATCTTGGACCCTGCCCTAGCCCAGAAACCCTTTCTGGGATGCCACATACCTAACTTGTCAAGATGCTAAAACACGAGATTCCATGTCTCCCCATTTCCTGCCATCACCGCTATCTCTACTACATCCACCCTGAGAAGCCACGTTCTTTTCTGTGCCCCAATGATACACTCCTCCTAGTTCGTGTCCAATTGGTTCTTGATTCCTCCTTGGTCAGCACTATATTTGCTACGTGATCTGTGACTGTTCATCCCCTCAGTGCCCAGCACATAGGGCACTCGAGCACTTTAACTGAGCAAGACCCTATGGGCCTTCCCAGGACAGGCTCTTCCTCCACATCCTGCGTTTCAGCTCCTCTCTGAAATACCTAGATGACAGTATTTGGTGCAAATTTTCTGAGTTGTTTTACAGATGTAGAAGATGTTAACTACTTGATGACCATCAGCACATAGCCCCAGGCTCCTGGAGTCTAAGAACTGATAAAGTTAACCCCTGTGACACAAACCTTGTCCCTCATCATCAGCCAGAGAACTGTGCATGACCCGATCACATACCCTAAAACCATTCCCGCACCTGGCTTTGAAAAATGTTTTGTGGAAACCATTTGGGGAGCTTGAGGCTTTTTAGGGCACAGGCCACCTCGTCTTCTCACATAGCCTTGCAATAAACCTTTCTCTGCTCCAAACTCTGTTTCAGTTTGTTTGGCTTCACCATGCATTGGGCACAAGAACTTGTGCTAACGGCACCATTCCAGGCAAATGGCTCCAGATCAGGGTGTGGAATAGACAGAACAAGGCAGGAACTGGAAGGAGATTGGCGCAAAAGCTATGGTATAGTTCTTGGATTTTTCAGCACCATCTCATTCCTTCCATGGGCCCTCATCTAGCAGCACTGAAAATATCTCCTGCATCTCTAAGGCTCCAACACTACCCAGGTCATCTGTGAATGAGGCCTCCACATAGAGTGTGGGCCTGGAAAGATGAGAGAATAAAAACAGATTTTTGAGAAGCATCTCTTCACCAGAGCCTTTATTTAAGAAACGTCCTTCCTCAAAATGCAGTCCATTAAGTCTTTAAGACGTGCTCTTAGAAACTTTATGTCCGTGGTCAAATAAGTCTGGAAAACTGTGACTTAAAGTTAGTAATTTCTTCACTACAGGACTTCTCAGAGCTTTTACTGCACTAATAGGAATCATGAGTCAGCAAAACAAAAATACAAGAGAAGCAGTTCTCAAACTTATTTGGCCATGGAAGCCATATTTTGTTTTTTTCAATGAAGACCTCCTGATATCTTGCATAGTCTAGTGTTCAGAGGACCGTGGTTTGGGAAACATTAACCATTCTAGAGATAATATCCCTCAGTCACAGGTTACATAGGGGAGTAAGAATGATAAAAGATAGTTTCTGAAAAGCCATGTTCCTCCCATACCCCAAGTGACCATACAGCCATTCCCCCACATGGGAAATTGATATTACTCTGCGCTTCCAACCTTCTGGCAATTCAGTTTGGCTAGAGTGACCTTGAAAAAGTTACAAACCTATCTCTGTCATGGTTCTTTCATTTATGACAACTGGCCAAAAACATATATCCTCCCACTCTAGTTCCCAAAGCTTTAAGAATTAATGGAGCCATTTCTAAGCAGTGATGTGAATTCCTTAGAGAAAGTCTCTATGTAAATACAAGGTCTTGTCATCTTAAATGGTATGGATTTATGCCCTGGACTACACAGTGACAGCCATGCAGAGGGAGAGCTCCATTATTTTTCAAAGCCACAGAAGCCTGATCAACACATTAGCCTTCCAGCCCCTGTCATTTATAAACACCATCCTCCCAAATACTGCCTTTTCACATGAAATTCATAGTTCTTCCTCTGTGAACTGATAAAATGTGGCAGCAATGTACCCATGAAAGCCAAGCCTCTTTAGTATTTCAGTATTAATATTCCTAAGGGATAGAAATGGTAAATGGCTTGCCATGTGGGATGCATGTATATTACAGCATTTACTTCCACAATAGAAGGAGGGGCCAACATAGATAGGGTGAATCGAGTTCCTCATTATTTATGGAAATTGACCTTTGAGACCTAATGCTTAAGTATTTAATCATATGAAAGGAAAAATGAAGCAAGATTTCAAAGGAACTTGGCATAAAGAAATGCTAATTACATCAATGGCTAGAAGATGCTTCGGTAGTGTGGGTGTGTGGTATTTGAAACACTGGTTCACACTGACTCAGGTAATTTTTACTGCGTATCAGTGATTTTTTAAAATATGTTTTTATTGATTTGGCTGTGCCAGGACTTAGCTGTGACACTTGGGATCTTTAGCTGCAGCATGTGGGATCTAGTTCCCTGACCAGGGATCGAACCCAGGCTCCCAGCACTGGGAGCACAGAGTCTTAGCCACTGGAGCACCAGGGAAGTCTCAGACCAGTGTTTTTATATGTTAAAAAGTGAGCCACACAAAAGAAGTACAAACAGCAGGGTAATGATAAATGTGAACAAGATACCTTTTTTACTTAAGTAACAGCAACAGAGATGGAGGACACACGATGCTGATTGGCTAATGTAAACTTGGCCAGTGTTGTATTGGTTGTAGGTAACCGCGAGCTAAGTGAACATATAGGATGTCTGACTCAAAGGAAAACAACTGGTTACACTCATATTACAATTTTTCAGGGATTCTTGTGCTTTGTACCTAATTTATTCTCGTGTCTTACCTACCCCAGGGAATTTTTGTTAGAGCTGAGTTCTTTCTTCTGTATAAATGTATGTATCCTTCCCACCCTGAGATCTGCCACCTCCATTACGACAATCTTTCATCTGCCCAAAAGGCATTTTATTTCCTAACCTATAATTTTCCTTGTGCACCTACTCTACCCCAAGAAAAAGTTCTTCAATCCTTTGGAGACAAAATGACAACTGAGAAGTACAAACAAAACAAAGCAAAAAGAAGTTTCTCTGTCCCTTCAGTTTTTCTTAAAAACACTCAATTTAGACTCCAGGGCAATTCTTAGTCTCTGCCTCGTCAATTTCACATTTACCTCAAAGTACTGATCTTAATCTAAAATCCCACATTGCCCCACTGGAATGAATGGAAGATAAAAACATTTATTTTATTGCTTGTGATTCTCTGAAATATCCCCATTAAATAGTTGTACAGCCTGAAACAGTTGTGAGATGATACTTGTGTAGATGAGTGGTGCTTACGGAATTTTTAACCTTAAATTTCTTGCTGCCATTCACTAACTCAAATTAGCTATTTTGCATGGCAAAAAGCAATAAATCGATCCTTCAATGTTATCACTTAATTCAGTAACTGATATAGAAATATCCCATGTGTTGCTATAGAAAACTAGTCCTTTCATTATTTTAATTTTAGTTCCTTATGACATATAGACATAGAGATCTTGACAAAAGCTGTGATGAGGCAAGAAGTTCCATAAGATCTATAAAAAACCATTGTGTTCTCAAAACACAAGGGAAGAAATATCTATTTCAAAATGTAATCATTAATACCTTGGATTTCTTGCCTCTTTTGTGACCAGTCATTTATTCATTCAATATCTGTTGAACACTTACTAACTAGTGCTACCGGCACCATGCTGACCACTCCCTGCAGAACTGACAGTTAAACCATCCAGAATGAATCAGGGAACAAAAGCTGGTGCCTTGAACACTTTTACTTGTTAGGAGATAAATACACACACATACACACACAGGCACATAAAAATTTTCACTTGAATTACCTTAAAGCAGAGTATACATTTCCAAACTAGTTTAGCCCCTGACCTACTCTTACTACTGTACCATATCCAGCAAGATTTATGCAATCCAGTCTATTTATGTAATCTCTCTGATTCTATAAGCATTTCAATATACAATCTGTGATTAACTAATATTGCCAAAGTCATGTGACACCAGCAGAGAAGATGGCTTGGCATGAAAGATGTGAAGGAGGCAACTTAAAAAAAAAAAAAAAAACTATGTTTATCCCCATTACCTCCCAGTACATCATATTTATATTCAGTGAAGTTCTATTCATTCCAAAATAATAAAAGTCTATTATTTTGACCTTAATTTCCCAGTTAAACTTATGTTATCTTTTTAAACTTTAAAATCAAAGCTTTTCTAATTCTGATTCCCACTTGTGATGTAGAAAGTGAAAAGGAGCATTGCTCTTATGCTGATGATGAAAAAAAAATTAATTCTAAATATCTAAATTCCAAACCTATCAGAGAGCTGAAGTCACAGAACCACCAAAGGGCAGTGTCAGGAATGCAGAGCATTCCTTTTTTTATAGTTGTGTATAATAAGTACCACATCTAGGTTACTTCTATGCCCTAGCTATTGTAAATAGTGCTGCAATGAACATTGGGGTACATGTGTCTTTTTCAATTCTGGTTTCCTCAGGATATATGCCCAGTAGTGGGATTGCTGGGTTGTATGGTAGTTTATATTACTCAGCTGTAAAAAGTAACATATTTAAGTCAGTTCTAATGAGGTGGATTAACCTAGAGCCTATTATACACAGTGCAGTAATTCAGAAAGAGAAAGACAAATGTCGTATATTAATGCATATATATGGAATCTAGAAAGGTGGTACCAACAAACTTACATGCAGGGGAGCAAAGGAGACACAGATGTAAAGAACAGTCTTTTGGACTCAGTGGGAGAAGGAGAGGGTGGGATAATTTGAGAGAATAGCATTGAAACATATATATACATTACCATATGTAAAATAGATAGCCAGTGAGAGTTTGCCATATGATGCAAGAAACCCAAAGGCAGTGCTCTATATAAGCTTGATGGATGGGGTGGGGAGGGAGGTGAGAAGGGGTTTCAGGAGGGAGGGGACACATGTATGCCTATGGCCAACTTATGTTGATGTATGGCAAAAAACCATCATAATATTATAAAGTAATTATCCTCCAATCAAAATTTTTAAAAAAGAAAATGGCTTTAAAAGAATTTTAATGACATTTTGAAGTGAAAATGTCCCCTAAACATCTCTGTATTTGTACTTAAGTTCATAAGAAAAATATATACATTGAACACATTCATTAAAAATAATAGACTCAAAAGAACAATAACTCTCATGTGATCAGCACATTGGACAGTCTTCCTTGGAAGAAAAGTTATGACCAACCTAGATAGCATATTGAAAGCAGAGACATTACTTTGCCGACTAAGGTCCGTCTAGTCAAGGCTATGGTTTTTCCAGTGGTCATGTATGGATGTGAGAGTTGGACTGTGAAGAAAGCTGAGCACCGAAGAATTGAGGCTTTTATTTTATTTTATTTTTCTTTATTTTTATTTTTTTTATTTTTTTTATTTTTTAAATTTTAAAATCTTTAATTCTTACATGCGTTTAATTGAGGCTTTTAAACTGTGGTGTTGGAGAAGACTCTTGAGAGTCCCTTGGACTGCAAGGAGATCCAATCAGTCCATTCTGAAGGAGATCAACCCTGGGATTTCTTTGGAAGGAATGATGCTAAAGCTGAAACTCCAATACTTTGGCCACCTCATGCGAAGAGTTGACTCATTGGAAAAGACTTTGATGCTGGGAGGAATTGAGGGCAGGAGGAGAAGGGGACGACAGAGAATAAGATGGCTGGATGGCATGACTGACTCGATGAACGTGAATCTGAGTGAACTCTAGGAGTTGGTGATGGACAGGGAGGCCTGGTATGCTGCGATTCATGGGGTCGCAAAGAGTCAGACATGACTGAGCGACTGAACTGAACTGAATTGAAAGTAGTAATAAAAAGTACATTCTTATGACTATCTTCAATAAAAATATTTGCATTCTTTAAAAAAATATAAGAGCAACCAGAACTCTCATACATTGCTGTTAGGAATGCAAAACTATAGAGTCAGTTTGGGAGATACTTTGACAGATTCTGATAAAGTTCAACATATACCAAGCCTATGTACCTGTACTCACAGGTCCTAGATATTTACCTGAAAGAAATGAAAACTTTTGTTCACACAAAAACCTATACATGTAAATGTTTATAGCAGCTTTATGCAAAATCACCAAACCCTGAAAAGCCAGATGTCCTTTAACTGCTAAATGGATTAACAAATTGTGGTACATTCATACAATGGAATACCACCCAACAATGAAAAGGAAAGAACTACCGATCTACACAAGTACATGGATTAACCTTAAATGCATTCTGCTCAATGAAAGAAGCAAGAAATGAATGGCTACGTATTTAATGATTCCATTTATGTGATAGCCTAGAAAAAAACTATAGGAATGGAAAACAGAGCCATGGTTGCCAAGGGTAGAGGGGTTAGGGAGAGGTGACTGACTATGCAAAAGGAAATTTTTGGAGTAACGGAATGGTTTTGTAAGGGACTTTAGTGGTGGTCACATGACTGAGTTTGTCACAATCCATGGAACTTTAGGCTACAGAGTGAATTTTACCACATGTAAACTAAAACAAAAACAAAAACTAAGATGTGAGGGAGAAGACATAATGCAGACTATGACAAATTGAACTGTATTACAAGTGAATCACTTAACCACCTGGAAGGTAGTGAGGGGGGAAAAAAAGATATGACTGACATCTCTATGAAAAACAGCAAATACTCCAATTAAGGCAAAAAGGAGCAGTGTACAAGCACTATACTCTCTCTAGTTGCTAAATTTGTTTCTCACAGGGTTAAGGGTTAACAACTGAAATAGTTTGTATTCTAGGAGTGAAATAAGTAAATATATTGCAGATAATGAGAGCCAGGTTATCACTTTCAGAGTAAGAAATTACAAATAAAGAAAGGGGGAAGGTTAGAATAAATTCTATAGTGTTGAGCTTGAGACAGAAATATCAACATGGACAAATGCAAAATAATGTTAGGGTCAGGTTTATAACCCTAAAAGACAGAAACAGATATAGAAATAAATATGGATGTGGGTATACATATGACAACTCAGTTGCAATGTTTACATCTAAGCCCTGCAATCTTGGTTTATAAATACCATTCCCAATAAAAGGAACTAGAGTTCTTTGTTAATCCAGGGCTTTGGCAAGGAAAATACAAGATAAACCTAAAGCATGTTTTGGTACCAGAAAGTAAAGAAGTGCTTCAAAAAATTAGAAAAAAAAAAAAGGATGAAGTCATGTTGAAATGGCATAGGCACCGACCTGAAAGAGCTCCCAATGGCCAAAGCTGGAACAATTTAAACAAGAAAATAAACATAGTATTGGAATATAAACCTAAAAATAAATATCCATGAGTCCATGCTGATATAAATATACAACTGAATAAAAAATATATAGGGGAGACAGGACAGCTCTCCCATAGAGAAAAATTCTAATTAAATAATACAGAAGGAATGAAGAAAATAGAAAAATAAATATTAGAACACCACATCAGCAATTGCTATGGGCTAGATCCATGAATGGATGCTAAAATTAGTTTGCAAAAGTTTTAAGTAAAAACAAGATGTTTGTTTAGTTTCAAAGTATCTCCCCAAAATATTCAGTAATTACAAAGAGAAAAACAGTAAGATCATAGTAAAGAATACTGACAGATGCCACTTGGCAGATTAGCCAAGTGATCAAGATTAACATCACCAGTAATACATGTGAACATCATGTACCCTCCAACATGACCGAGGACACGTCATCTTTGTGTCATTCTTCCCAAGAATGCCTAACTTCAATCTAAACATGAGAAAACATCAAACAAACTCAAATTGAGGGACCTTCTGCAAAATGACTGAGCAGTGTTCTTCAAAAGTGTGACATCATAAAAGACAAAAAGACACTGTACAAGTGTCAGGCTGAAGGAGACCAAGGAGACACAACTATTAATAAATGGAATATGGAACCATCTATCATATCCCAGAACAGAAGAAGGATGTTAGGAGAAAACACTGAAATCCAAATACATTATTTAGTTTAGCTAATAGTATTGTAACAAGTTTAATTTCTCAGTTTTCACTGTTGTTTTTTCTACAGTTTGGTAAGATGTATGTAACATGAGGGGATATTGGATGAGGGTATATGGGAATTTGGCACTATTTTTGCAACCTGTCTGTAAGCTTGAAATTATTTCAAAATAAAAAGTTAAAAAATAACAATGAAAAAAATCAGAGGTGTAATTCTGAAGCTCTTTTAAGTGTCTTTTCCAGCAGTGGCCCCACTTGCTCTTCGAGAACCTTACCATTCCCTTATCAAGAAGTGCCATCTACTTACACTCCCCTTCAACCTGGGCAGGACTTTACTACAACTATGATGGATAGAACAGACACTGCATGACTTCTGAATCTAGGTCACAAAAGGTGTTGCCAATTCTAAATGACCCTTTTTCTAGATATTCACCCCAGGAGCCCCATCACTATTTTGTGAGGAAGCCCGGGCCACACAAAGAAGTCACAAGAATACATTTCAGTGGAAAGCCCCAGCTAACAGCTAAGCCAAGAGCCAGACCTGTGAGAGCACCTTCAGATTATTCTAGCCCTGTGCCTTCAAGCTGTCCCATCAGTCACTGAGTGGAATAGGGAGGTGTTATCCCCACTAAGCCCTGTCCAAATTGAAGATTTGTGAGCATAATTATTGTTGTTATTGCATTAAGCTACTAAGGCTTGGGGTGATTTGTTATGCAGCAAGAGATAACTGGAACAGCTGCCCTAAATTGATATGATTAATTGCTAGTGGAAGATACCAGATTATACTCATTTCATCCCATAAAAGAAAACTTTACTCACAATGGTAAAAAGAGAACTCATAAGTGTGTGATTTTGGCAGCATTTTTTGCCATTTTGTTTTTGCAGTGAATTAGTTTGCCATACAGTATCCATTTCTGAAGGAGATCAATATGACATTGAGTTATTAAAACAGTCCTAAGGGCATATTAGTCTTGTGTTTTGCTAAGTCTCAGTCTAAGCACAGCCATATTAATGTCTATCTCTTCACTTTCAGAAGTAAGTCATCCCATTTATCAGTGAATAAGGTGAAAAGTGATCAGTGTCCTCAATTTCTCCCTTTCCTCTGTGCCGTAAACCTGCCCTTTAAGTTCAAATCTATTGCCTTCTAAGTTGAACTGGGACCACACAAATAACCATCATTTACTTGCAAAGGGGATGTTTTAATAGTTTTCAACTGGACTTTTTCTTAAGTGTGTCAACTTGCACACTAAGAAATTATGTTGAAAGTAGAAAAGCAAGATGCATCATCTCACCAGTAAAACTTGCTTACGTCAAAAATATCAAATAATTGGTCAATAACCATCTTAAGAACATTTGAGAACGTCTTTTCTTAACAAAATTCTCAACTCTTAATTTTCACAAGTAAGCTAAATTACTACCTTGATCTTAAAGAAATTGCAAAATATATTATACCATCTTCAAGATATTACCATGGAGAAAATAAAACATGAAATTATCAATGCTTATTTTGCTTCCTGATAAAATTAAAGAACAGACTAATATTCTACAGAGGTACTTCACAAAATTATTTTGCTTTTATCTATTAGATTAAAGCAAAGCATGTTTCAACGTAACTTCTTTGAAGTTACTGTTACTATATGAGCTCTCAACCATCTCTTGCTTCTTTCTACCTTGAGAGCAGGAAAGTAGTATCTAAAAAAAAGGGGGTTATCATTACCATCTTTCTAAATTCCATATATATGCGTTAGTATACTGTATTGAAAATAAATAAATTTATATTTTAAAAAAGGGGGTGTCTTAAATTAGAAACACCTGAGTTTGAATTCAGGTTCTCTGTCATGAATGTGCTACGTCAGCAGCTCTCAAAATTTTAACATGCATCAGAATTAGCTGGAGGCCTTGGTAAACACAAATTAGCTGGTAAACACAAATTACCTGCGGCCCAACCCTAAGGTTTTTGATTCAGTGGGTGGAGGATGGGCTGTGAAATCTGTATCTCTTCCAAGTTTCCAGATGATGCTGAGTTGTACACACCTTTGAACAAATTACACCTTGGTTTGAACCTCAGATTCTATGGCTGAAAAATATCAGTTTCTACCAATATCATGAATATTCATTTCCTCTCCCTATATTAGTCAATACCCAGGACACAGAACTTCCCTGATGGCTCAGTGGGTAAAAAAAATCCGCCTGTCAATGCAGGAGACACAAGAGATGCAGGTTTGATCCCTAGGTGGGAAAGATCCCCTGGAGGGGGAAATGGCAACCCACTCCAGTATTCTTGCCTAGAGAATCCCATGGACAGAGGAGCCTGGTGGGCTACAGTCCATGGGGTCACGAAAGTGTCCGACATGACTAAGTGACTAAACAGCAGCAGCAAGGTTCAGGGTCCCCTCCCACAATTCTGAAACCCAAACACTTCAGAAAGCAGAACTTTTCTTTTTCTTTAGGTTTGGTTTAAATTCATTTGGCAACAAAGCTGGCCTACTAACACTCTTCCTTTATTACATATTGTTTTTAACTTTATATCTATTTACTATATGTTTAGTTTAGTTATTGGGTGCTATGGCCCTACCCCTACTAGAACCGTTATGTATTATACAGGCTACAAACCATACTACCTTTCTAGAATGAGAGAAAATGTATGAAACGTGAAGTCCTGGCTCTAAATGTTTTAGATAAGGAGCTGGCGACCTGTCTTTAGCACTTAAACATATTTATATATTTCCTTTGACTTATTTAGCTATTTTCAGCTTTCTCAACTTAATTACAAACCCCTCAAGAGCACAATCATGCCTTGTGTGCCAACCCCTGCATCACCTACTACCTACTGACCATGAAGTATATGTTAAATAAATAACCACTGCTTTGAATTTATTGACCCTAAGGAGATGTGAGTAAAAAACTGACATGATTCCATAGTATGAGATTCAAAAAGGAAAGATGAATCAAAAAGCTTGCAGCGTTCTCAAAATTGCAACTGACTAGCATCCGGTCCCATCACTTCATGGGAAATAGATGGGGAAACAGTGGAAACAGTGTCAGACTTTATTTTGGGGGGCTCCAAAATCACTGCAGATGGTGACTGCAGCCATGAAATTAAAAGACGCTTACTCCTTGGAAGAAAAGTTATGACCAACCTAGATAGCATATTCAAAAGCAGAGACATTACTTTGCCGACTAAGGTCCAGCTAGTCAAGTCTATGTTTTTCCAGTGGTCATGTATGGATGTGAGAGTTGGACTGTGAAGAAGGCTGAGTGCTGAAGAATTGATGCGTTTGAACTGTGGTATTGGAGAAGACTCTTGAGAGTCCCTTGGACTGCAAGGAGATCCAATCAGTCCATTCTGAAGGAGATCAGCCCTGGGTGTTCTTTGGAAGGAATGATGCTAAAGCTGAAACTCCAGTACTTTGGCCACCTCATGCAAAGAGTTAACTCATTGGAAAAGACTTTGATGCTGGGAGGGATTGGAGGCAGGAGGAGAAGGGGACGACAGAGGATGAGATGGCTGGATGGCATCCCTGACTCGATGGACGTGAGTCTGAGTGAACTCCGGGAGTTGGTGATGGACAGGGAGGCCTGGCGTGCTGTGATTCATGGGGTCACAAAGAGTCAGACACGACTGAGCGACTGAACTGAACTGATTGGATAATCCCCAATGATTCTGACAAGAAAAAAATGTTACAGCGACACTGCTGCTCTTCTTTGCACTTGTCACACACCACACCTAAAGCACTGAAGCGGAACTGTGTTTCTGCTCTTCTTAAGGATCTGTGCCCTATTCACTCCTGTACTTCCATGTGACCTCATCTCTGATGCTTCCATTCCATGAGCCTTTGCATTTGCTCAAAACTGTTGCATATTTTAAAAATGAAAGAAAAAGAAGGCATATTAGGTGCAGAGGAACAAAGGTGTCATGACTTGCGGTGCATTAGCCATGAGAAGGTGACAGATTCCATTTGTGATCCAGGAAACAAAACTGAGGCTGGCAAGTGGGGTAAGGACAGTCAACAGGACCCACTAAGAAGAAGCTTGCAAAGATGCTGCAAGGGCCAGAGTGCTCATCCAGAAGGCCAACTTAGATGGGAAACTAGATACCAAACACCTGGACCATCAGTGAGATGGTATGACAAAGCCTGTCCAGCCAGCTTTGCTTATTTGGTCAGTACGTATTTAGAGATTTTTTTATCTGAAGGTCAAGATTCATTAAGCAAGTATAATCCTCCTAATGCTACATCCCCGCATTCAGAAAAGTCCCCTTGAATGTAAGAGCACAAATAAAGAAAAAAGCAACCCTGTTCATATGCCACAATGGTGACACAAATGAGTTCACATTCTCACCAGAAGTGGTTCATTCTGCAGAATCAAGAATTTCACATGCCATTGCCTCAGCTGGACGACAGGACCTCCCTTCCAGATATACGAAGTGCATCAGTGGGTTTTCAAATTAACACTTACTGAAATTTGAAACCTGTTCTTTTTCTTAATTTTTTCCCGTTAATGTCTATTGACCTTCACAGCTGGTATTCTAGATAATACATATGTGCTTGTAAAGGCAAGAAAATAGAGAATGGAGCCCTGAAAAGAGACTGAGCCAGATAGTTAGAGAAGGGGGAGGGGGAAGAGAAGATATAGAAATTAGGGTTAGCTACAGGAAATCACCAATACGCTATCATTTTGTTAATGTATGAAAATGTCGATTTCAGTTTCACTTCCACATAAATAACTACTGTCTCATGTTTTTATAAGAAAAGAAAAAAGACAGTGAAAGAAACGAGAGGCCTTATATATAAGGATGAGCCAGATCTCCACGGGTCCTGCATCTCCATTCTGATGACTCTCTGATCACCTGCTTCCAGAGATGAAAACCCAATGGCCTTTATGTGCTGGGTCATGCTTCAGAGACTCACAAGAAGAGAAAGGAGGCTGAAAAAGACCCACATCACAATGTATGGCTAAAGGGTCACAAGTGAGACCCACGTGTTCAGAGTTGCCGCTGTCCTTTTAGATTCGTAACTCAGGCTGATTGTTGCCTACTTCCTCGGAGACCTCACTAAAACCCATCACCGTGACCTAGAGCATTTGTCCTCAGAGCCGCCGTACTTGCGAAAGGCCTGGGCTTCCTCTGCACTACCAGTCAGAGTGGCCAGGTGCCCATGGGCTGATAAAGCACACACTACTCTTTCCTGCTTCTTCCTTCATTTCCTGGATGAGGCTACATGGCTTTCGACTTTGCCCCTCGAAAATGTGGCTTTTGTTGGAGTCAGTGTCTCTCACCTCACGGAGAGGGAAACCAGGAAAGGAAAGGGCAGTAACTTCTTTTCTTCTATTTTCCCTCCCAAAGTATCTTTTGCTGACAGCCAACATTCAGTTAGTTGGAAACTGGATACTTGCCAGAGCCCAGAATGAGAAATGTGTTGTCAACAGCCAGGAGAATAAATCGGGCGGGACTTCTCAGTTCTGGCATATTGAGTCACTCACCTGGGGTGGCTGCTTTCAGGCACACTTTCTCAGGGCCCTGCTCAATCACAATCCCCCAGCATCTGAACTGTGGCTTTACCTCAGTGGTTCTCAACTGGGGGGTGGTTCTGGCCACAGGGGACATGTGGCCACATCTGGAGACAGATGGGTCCTCAGAACTAGGAGAGGGAGGCTATTATTATTGACAACTAGGAGGCAGAGGCCAGGGAGACTGCTCAACCTCCTACAGTGCACAGGACAGTCCTCCGACAGAGAAAAATCGGGCTTCAGTTATTAGGAGTGCTAAGACAGAGAGATAAGAAAGCCTTCCTCAGTGATCAGTGCAAAGAAATGGAGGACAATAGCCTGGGAAAGACTAGAGATCTCTTCAAGAAAATAAGAGATACCAAGGGAACATTTCATGCAAACATGGGCACAATAAAGGACAGAAATGGTATGGACCTAACAGAAACAGAACATATTAAGAAGAGCTGGCAAGAATACACAGAAGAACTGTACAAAAAAGATCATCATGACCCAGATAATCATGATGGTGTGATCACTCACCTAGAGCCAGATATCCTACAATGCAAACTTAAGGGGACCTTAGGAAGCAGCACTACACACAAAGCTAGTGGAGGTGATGGAATTCCAGTCGAGTTATTTCAAATCCTGAAAGATGATGCTGTGAAAGTGCTGCACTCAGTATGCCAGCAAATTTGGAAAATTCAGCAGTGGTCAAAGGACTGGAAAAGGTCAGTTTTCATTCCAATCCCAAAGAAAGGCAATGCCAAAAATGTTCACACTACCACACAGTTGCACTAACCTCACACGCTAGCAAATGCTTAAAATTCTCCAAGCCAGGCTTCAACAGTACATGAACCATGAACTTCCAGATGTTCAAGCTGGATTTAGAAAAGGCAGAGGAGCCAGAGATCAAATTGCCAACATCCACTGGATCATAGAAAAAGCAGAGAGATGTTGTGGGGAGGGAGGTGGGAGGGGGGTTCATGTTTGGGAACGCATGTAAGAATTAAAGATTTTAAAATTTAAAAAAAATAAAAAATTTAAAAAAAAAAAAGCAAAAGAATTCCAGGAAAACATCTATTTCTTCTTTATTGATTATGCCAAAGCCTTTACTGAGTAGATTACAACAAACTGTGGAAAATTCTTAAAGAGGTGGGACTACCAGACCACCTGACCTCCCTCCTGAAAAATCTGTATGCAGGTCAAAAAGCAACAGTTAGAACTAGACATGGAACAACAGACTGGTTCCAAACTGGGGAAGGGATACATCAAGGCTGTATATTGTTCACTTTGCATATTAACTTACATGCAGAGTACATCATGAGAAATGTTGGGCTGGATGAAGCACAAGCTGGAATCAAGATTGCTGGGAGAAATATCAATAACCTCAGATATGCAGTCCATTGAGTCACTAGGAGTTGGGCAAGACTGAGCAACTTTACTTTTACTTTTCACTTTCATGCGTTGGAGAAGGAAATGGCAACCCACTCCAGAATTCTTGCCTAGAGAATCCCAGGGACGGGGGAGCCTGGTGGGCTGCCATCTATAGGGTCGCACAGAGTCAGACACGACTGAAGTGACTTAGCAGCAGTAGCAGCAGCAGCAGCAGACATGCAGATGACACTACCCTTATGGTAGAAAGTGAAGAGGAACTAAAGAGCCTCTTGATGAAAGTGAAAGAGGAGAGTGAAAAAGTTGGCTTAAAACTCAACATTCAAAAAACTAAGATCATGGCATCCAGTCCCATCACTTCATGGCAAATACATGGGGAAACAATGGAAATGGTGACAGACTTTATTTTCTTGGGCTCCAAAGTCACTGCAGATGGTGACTGCATCCATGAAAAT
The DNA here is from genome assembly GCF_001704415.2 of Capra hircus. NCBI lineage: Eukaryota > Metazoa > Chordata > Mammalia > Artiodactyla > Bovidae > Capra > Capra hircus. The sequence continues at coordinate 47,780,590 of NW_017189516.1, forward strand.
GAAATATGTTTGCGCCTCAGAAGAAAAGCTATGACCAATCTATACAGCCTATTAAAAAGCAGAGACATTACCTTGCTGACAAAGATCCATCTAGTCAAAGCTATCATTTTTCCAGCAGTCATGTATGGATGTGAGAGTTAGATTATAAAGAAAGCTGAGTGCCAAAGAATTGATGCTTTTGAACTATGGTGTTGGAGAAGACTCTTGAGAGTCCTTTGGACTGCAAGGAGATCAAACCAGTCAATCCTAAAGGAAATCAGTCCTGAATATTCATTGGAAGGACTGATGCTAAAGCTGAGGCTCCAATAATTTTGGCCACCTGGTGTGAAGAACTGACTCACTGGAAAAGACCCTGATGCTGGAAAAGATTGAAGGCAGGAGGAGAAGGGGAAGACAGAGGATGAAATGGTTGGATGACATCACTGACTCAATGGACATGTGTTTGAGCAAGCTTAAGGAGTTGGTAATGGACAGAGAAGCCTGGCATGCTGCAGTCTATGGGGTCACAAAGAGTCGGACACAACTGAGCAACTGAACTGAACTAAGGTGGAGAAATTCAGGCTTAACTCCTCATGCAGCTCTGATGACTTGCAGGTTTCAGAACTACTAGCTTTGGACAGTCCAAGAAGATGGTAAAACTTTAAACAATTATACATCAGTGGTCACAACCTATTGGCAAGAATAGTTACTAATTACTGAAACTAGCTTATGTTTCAATTACCAAAGTCTTGAGAAAGAGAATGGATTGATCATACCAAAGAAATGTACAAATGTTGTCCCTCCTGTTTCTTACATGAATGTGAGCTAGGGATGGTGGGAATACAGATATAGATGGCGCTTCTCTGGTGGCCAAGTGGTAAAGAATCTGCCTGCAATGCAGGAGACATGAGTTCAATCCCTGGGTCGCGAAAGTCCCCTGGAGTAGGAAATGGCAATCCACTCCAGTATTCTTGTCCGGAGAATCCCATAGACGGAGGAGCCTGATGGGCTATAGCTCACGGGGTCACAGAGAGTCAGAGATGACTGAGCACACAGACATGCATAGATACAAACATAGACATAGAAAGCATATATATATACACACACACACTCATCCTTTAGTTTATAAACATGAAAAATGGTATTGCTGAAAACAAGACATATACATGTATCAATACAACATTGCAAATCAACTATAATTGAATTTAAAAAAGAAGTATACACGTGGGTCACACCATACTGAGGGGGAAGCAACATGAATAATGGAGTCAAATAATGCTTGGAGTCAGTTCCGGGCCTTGTCCAATCTTCTCTGCAAAAGTCTGGAGTTTCCCAGAAAATACGAACATTCAAATATTGATTCAGTAGGCAGAAACAGAGAGCTTTGGCTCTCCCTATCTGATACAAAAGTTTCCACTAATGAAAGTGAAAGGATTCTTATTAGCTTTCTTATTTTTCCCCCAAACATTTCCTGTGGTTTCTAGGAATGGCAGTTGCCAGTGAAGAGAAACCATCCCACAGGCTTGGAGCTATGTCAGAAGTCCATTTTTTTTTTCAGACTCCTATAACTCATGACTTCTCCCCTTGCATGCCTGTCCATTCTGGAGAAAATTTATATAAAGAGAAGATAGTGTTTGAGGCCTTGTTTTTACACCCATTCACTCATTCACACATCTAGTGTTGCTTGACATTCTACTATGTCAGGCACTGTTGTAGGTGCTGAGATGACAGCAGTGCACAAAAAAACAAGACCCCGCCCTCATGGAATTTCCTTTTTGCTGTGGCAGATGTATACACAGAAACCAAAAGAGCTACTGTGTACAGAATCTGTCAGGCCTCCATGAAGAGGAGACATTTTGGGCAGCAAGCAGAAGGAAGCAGGGGCGCTGGGCTAGCCAGGTGGTTTTCCGGATGAAGAGCACACACAGCAGTGGGAACAGCAAGTGCAAAGGTCCTGGGGTATATGAGAAGCAGAGAACAAGTGCGTATCTGATGGGTTGGACCAATTTCAAGACTTTGACATTTGTTTCAGGGGCTGCTGGGGAATACGCAAAACTAACTTGGGTACTGTTACTCCTTTTCATCCCACTTAAAATAAAAAATAAAGTAACAATCAACTAAGGTCAGATAATCATGCAGGGTTGTTTTTTTTTTTAAGCACAAAATAGGGATTTGTGCTCTTCATCTCTTTCCAGCAAAAAAAAAAAAAGTAGGGTATGAGCTCAGGGAACCACTGGGCTTTCAGGACAGTGAAGCAGCCAGAGAGCACAGCAGTAGCCCCTTTGCAAAAGACTAGGGTTTTGGAGAGAAAGGAGAGCTGAGTTCAAAGCTTGGTCCTACAAAATACAAGTGGATGAAGAGAGACATGAACCCAGGACCTGTGCTGGTGGCAGAGTCAGAGTTGTCACCACCCCTGAAAATCATTCATGCTTGGGCAGAAGCCAAAAACCACAGTGAGCATCACTGTGAAAATGAGGACTGTACCCACAACCTGAGCACTCTCTTAATTAAAACATATCGGTACCTGTTCAAGGTGGATCAATAAGCAGGTACCTTGAGCGCCCTTGGAGAGCTGGGTAAAAAATCGCCCTCAAAGAAAGAGCTCTTGAACAGGCCTCCTAAGAGGGGGCCCAAGAGGCTCCAGGAGAGCAGAAGCAGGCCACTGCCAGCCCTTTCAAAACTGGAAACAGGAGCGAAGTCTGATTCCTCTTGGGCAGGTCATATGTATTCCCAGAGGCAGCCCTTACATCTTCAAAGCCCCACACAAACCTTATGGTCATGAGATGTCACCAAGAAGGGACGTGGCTTTGTTTCTGTCTTTTTTTAGCAACATATTTTCTCTCTGGCATTCAGACACTGTCTACAAGCTTCTGACTTTCTGAGATTCTTTGCAGGGGGTGGGGGGAGTCTAATTATGTAAATACCTAGGTCAGTGGTTCTTAACTTCTGACTGCAGGATACCCTAAGCACCTGCTAAAAATTAAGAGTAAGGCCCCATCTCCCAGAGATGGGAAATATGGGTCTAGGAATACACATTTTTACATCCCCTAAAGCCATCCTGAGGCTGGTAGGTCAAAGGACCTTATGCGGAAAAACATTGGCCCATCCCCTCTCCCTCCCACAAAAAAGTCCTCTTCCTCACTGATAAAATGTGGTTGTTTGGGTAGAGGTGAGAGAGAGAAGTTACAGAAGTTGCTCAAACTGCCCTGTACTCTCCTCAAACTGTGGCTCCTGATTAGAGAAAGTTTGTGTTTATGTGCCTCTCTGTCCCTGATTCAGGGACTCCTTGACTTAGCACACAGTTGGCTACATCAGTGCAGCATGAACACAGCCTGCCCAAGGCTGTTGTCCCTAATGTCCTGCCCAGCATGGCCCTGCACATCAGGGCATCCTCCCTAGGAGGACAGGGAGGTGCCTAAGCTGTGCCCTGTGGCTGGCAGGGACCTGTGACAGAGCACTAGAGCATGCAACCCCAAAAAAACAAACTGGGAGGCACCTTAGTGAGTCCCCATCCAGCTGACTCTCATCCTATAGAAGAAACATAGGCAGGCAGCTTGGATTTCTTCTATTTGACCCAAAGCAGACAGTGAGTATGCAGAGTACATCGTGAGAAATGGTGGGCTGGAGCAAGCACAAGCTGGAATCAAGATTGCCAGTAGAAATATCAATAACCTCAGATATGCAGATGACACCACCTTTATGGCAGAAAGTGAAGAACTAAAGAGCCTCTTGATGAAAGTGAAAGTGGAAAGTGAAAAAGTTGGCTCAACATTCAGAAAACTAAGATCATGGCAACTGGTCCCATCATTTCATGGCAAATAGATGGGGAAACAGTGGAAACAGTGGCTGACTTTATTTTTCTGGGCTCCAAAATCACTGCAGATGGTGACTGCAGCCATGAAATTAAAAGACGCTTACTCCTTGGAAAGAAAGTTATGACCAACCTAGATAGCACATTAAAAAGCAGAGACATTACTTTGTCAACAAAGGTCCATCAGGTCAAGGCTATGGTTTTTCCAGTAGTCATGTATGGTTGTGAGATTTGGACTCAAAGGAAGCTGAGTGCCAAAGAATTGATGCTTTTGAACTGTGGTGTTGGAGAAGACTCTTGAGAGTCCCTTGGACTGCAAGGAGATCCAACCAGCCCATCCTAAAGGAGATCAGTCCTGGGTGTTCATTGGAGGGACTGATGTTGAAGCTGAAACTCCAATACTTTGGCCACCTCAGGCGAAGAGTTGACTCATTGGAAAAGACCCTGATGCTGGGAAAGATTGAGGGCAGGAGGAGAAGGGTACAACAGAGGATGAGATGGTTGGATGGCATCACTGACTCAATGGACATGGGTTTGGGCGGACTCCAGGAGTTGGTGATGGACAGGGAGGCCTGGCGTGTTGTGGTTCATGGGGTCACAAAGAATCAGACACAACTGAGCAACTGAACTGAACTGAACTGAGTGAGTGAGTAAGAAGGAAAAGGCGCTGGGACTGGGGACTCCTTGCTGCAACCTCCAGAGTAGACCATGATTAGCTATGTGACCTCAGCAAAGTCAACTTTGGAAGGCCCTTCCTGCTCCCAACAGCCAGGATTCCATGACCAAAGGTGTCTTCACAGGGAGCTTGCGCAGTGAAGATTCAAACCAAGCATGGTATGCACTCTAGGCAGTGGGAAAACCCAGTGATTGGGGTCATGGGACACAAGCGACAAGATTAGGTTGTGAGAACCCTAATTAGAGTATCAGGAGACGGGGCAGAGGAGGGCCTGGGGAAGAAGAGAGAAGAAGGTAAGCTGGGGTTTCTCAACCTCGGCACTCAGGGTATTCTGGCCCCAGTGATTCTTTGTCACGGGCACTGTCCTGTGCATGGCAGGTTATTTGGCAGCATCTCAGCCTGTACCCACTAGATACCAGGAGCATCCCCCCTCCCCCACCTCCGGTTGTGACAGCTAAAAATGTCCCCAAACACTGCCAAATGGCCCCTTGGCAGCAAAATTGCCCCTGGTTGAGAATCACTGGTTTAAATGAGATAAAACATTATGGCTTTATCCAGATTTATCCTCTTAATAATTTCCCTCCACACTCAAAAGGAACATACATAATTTCTACTACCATACCCTAAAACTATCACTGCACGACTATTTCACTTGTCCACAACGTCAGTCTGAAAGGTAAAGACCACCCCTTCCCAATTCCAACCTCCAGCAAATTAAGATATATGGGAGGTTAAATTAAATTAAGACTAAATAAAGGGTAGTGCCAGGGGATGAAGGGATGAAACCCACTAAAGGAGCAGAAATGGAGAATGAGAAAAGTCAGGAGTCAGAGTAGAAGCTGGGATAACAGAGGGTCAGTCTGGGTTAAAAGAATGAAGAGATCCTTGAGGGTGAAGGGAGATATGTGAACGTACAGGAGACTGAGGAATTACGGAGAGTGGGAGGCTGGGCCGGAAGGCTGTGTCTGTATGTGTTCATGTGTCTGTGTGTTTCATGTGTAGGTCTGTGTTTATGTCTCTGTGTGTCTTGTGTGTGTCTGTGTGTGTCTATTTGTTTGTCTCTGTGTGTCTGTGGGTACGTGTGTATGTCTCTGTGTGTCTGTGTCTATGGGTAAGTGTGTATGTCCATGTACGTGTCTGTGTGTATGGGTGTCTTCTGTGTGTCCGTGTGTGTCTTCAGCAAGCTTCTCAGGGTAGAGGCAGAGAAGTCTCTAGAGCCAGAGGATCACCATATTCTGAGGAGAAAGAAACAGGATGCAAAGGAGGACAAACAGCTGAACATAGGAGACGAGACCTGCAGGCCAGAGCCAGCGGGAATGGCTGCCCCTGTGGCATCATGGACTCAGGCACCTCTGCGAGGGGACAGCAGCCACGATGGCTCAGGGAATGAAGTGTGGGGCTCCCGCGAGCCTGGCCACCGGTCACTAAACACCCACCAAGTAGACGGGGCCACCAAGTACCTGGTGCCATGTTAGCTCCTAAAGGTCTAAAGAGAAAATGCCTGGGTCCTGCCGCCAGGGAAGCAAGTCTAGGCGGCTGAGCTCAGGACGGGGGGAGCCATGCGTGACTGTATCCCTGGAGGACGCGCTCTGAGCCTCTGGGTTCCTGTGGCTCAGAGGATGAACCAACATCACCAGGAAACAAAAGCTGCTTCCAGCACGCTCCCTACCCTCCTCATTGCGGGCCTGAAAACCGCAACGGGGATTAAAAAAAAAAGACTTCGATAAGGTTCCAGAAAACCTCTGGCCACCCCTCCCCTTGAAGAACAAAGCTCTGATTTACAGCTCTGATTTTTCAGGGAGACCCTCGAACTGTCCTGTCAGCCAAATGTCTCTGAATTTTACACGCCCCCGGGTTGGGTTGCTGTTTTGAATTAGCTCCTCTTGCCAAGGGATATAAGAAAAGGCTCCCGAAGGAAGCCTGCAAAAACAGCTCATTACTGTGCGATCCACTCCCCCGCCACCTCGCAGAAGATGCAGGCGAAGAGCTCTGTTGCCACCGTCTGATAACAGAGGTGGTGGCCTGAATACTAACCAGAAAGCCAAAGAGAAGGAAGTGTTTTCTGAGAAAATATGTCTTTTCTGGAGGTAGAAAAACAAGACACACACACACAAAAACCCACTGCTCTTGGTTCGCAAATTCCAGGTGGGGAATGCTGCCAGTATCTTGTGAAGGACTAGGAAGGTGAGGTCTGGGGGCCTGGTTTCTAGAAGCTGTTTTCAATGCCTTCCTTCTGCTGCTCACATACAGGGCATTCAGTTTGCTCAAATGAGTGCAAACAAAGGAATACATTTGTTTGGGCAGGCTTCATTATACGCTAATTAATGTAAATCTCACCCACAGAGAGGAACCTAAATAAATAGCTAGAGTAATTAAAGTTAAGGGGGGGTTATTCTGTTTTGTTTGAAAGGGGGTTAGTTAGGGGTGTGTTTGAAAAAGGTTCAGATTTGAGGGAGTTTTAGGAATGGATTTTTGTATACTAATCTTTCAGAAGAACGGACTACCTATATTAGCTGGGTGGCGATCCCTAATCCAGGTCAGTAGCATCCATCGCAAACAAAAACACTATGTTCCCACAAGGAGTTTTGAGAAACAAAGAGACCAACGTTAAGTACCGGAGCTGCAAAAATGTTAGAGAAAAAAAGGCCTAAAACAGTGCAGGGGAAGATAATTAAATCATTAAAGCACTGTCACATTGAAATAACCAGACCAGCAGAGCTGAAAGATCAAAGCTGAGTTTATTACTCACCAAGCGAGCTCAGTCAGTCTCTCCACATGTCCCCAAGCAGAAAGAGGAATTTTTCTCAAATAACGCAGGATTCTGAAAGGCATTATTTGATTGGCTAAGACTGCAATTATCAATTCTCTTTAGGGATCGATCATTGCTTGATTTAGGTCACAAAAGCACAGGCAAATTCTCAAAGTGGTCCAAGATCTGTCGCATTTGGGTTTGGTCTGATTCAGGAACAGGCAGCAGCCACCTGAATAATAAAATTCCCCCCTAAATAAAAATAAAATCCTGAGCAATGGCTAGCCATTTCCAAGTTGTATTTTTCAAGTTGCCCTAATGATACAGGAAGGCAAATCTAATGAACATAAACATTTCTTTGACTTGCATGGCAATTAATGCCATGCTCGCCTCCATCTGTGACATATCCGAACTTCCTGGTGAGGGAACCGAACATACCAAGATCTCAGATGAAGAGGGATCAGCAAGTGCAAAGGCCTAGGAGCTGAAATGAGCCTGGTGTTTTTGATAAACAGCAAGAAGGCCAGTGTGGCCAGATCAAAGTCAGGGAGAGAGGAGAGTGGCAGGAAATAAGTAGGATCCAGATCTGCCCAGGACATGGTAGGACATGGACGTTCATTCCAAATGTGATGGAAATCCACTGAAGAATTGTGAGCAGGGAAGTGTCATCATTTGATTTACAACTTGTAACAGATTACCATGTCTGATGTGTGAAGAAGATTCTCTAGGCAAGTAAACAGTAGAAGTAGAGCCGTTCAGAGGCCAACTGGGTGGGGGATAATGGGGAATGATGGATAAGAAGTCAGATTTGTGATCTGTTTTGAAAGTAGAGCTGACAACAATGGAATGAGGAAGTGCGGGTAGGAGGAAAGCAGGGAATTGAACATGATTTCTGGATTATCAGCCAGAGCACCTTTAAGAACGGTGAACACTGGAAAAGTCAATGCTTTACAGGACCACTGGAAGTTCAGATGTGAACACACTAAGCTGGAGATGACACATCCAAGTAAAGGTGTTTCAGCAGCTGGATGTGTTGATTTGAAGCTCAAATGAAAGGTAGAGATATAAATTGGAATCCTTAGTATATAGGGGTCATATAAAGTCATGGGACTGGTTGAGGCCATTTAGAGAGCAAATATTGATTAAAAAAAAAAGAGAGAGAGAGGAAGCAAGGGGGGAGGAGGAGGAGAGAGAAGGGGAAAAAGGAGAAGAGGAAATAGCAGAGGACTGAGCCATGACAAGATGGAGAGGTCATGTTGTGGTCGTCTGTTTAGATGGCAAATATCATAGCATGTTCCTGTATTGGTGGAGAGAGGAGAGAATTTATGGTGCACAAGAAAGGAAAATAAGTAAAGGAATCAAGTCCTCAGGTAGTTGAAAAGGGATGGTGGCAGATGCAGAGGGGACAGGTTGACCCAGAGAGGGGCAGTAACAGACTAGTTGTGAAAGGAGGGAAGGAAAAATATAAGCATATAGATGCCTACAAGCAACCAAGTCCACTTTGTGATGGCAGGATGAGGCGGTTCTTTTCTGAGTACTTCCATTCGATCAGCAAATTAAAAACTAAGTGAAGGAGTCTCTGGGCCTAGAAAAGAAAATAACAACGGTCTCAAAAGCCCTTGCTGAATCATCTAACTTTGGGGAAAACAAAACCAAACTTTAAGTTCCGCCCTGCATCTACCTGGGACTTATCACTCCCTGCCCAGAAACCTCCCACCCCCTACACTTGCCCAGGACTTATCAACCCTGCCCAGGGGACTTATCACCCCCTGCCCAAAACCTCCCACCCCCTGATCAACTACAAATGCCATCTCAACTAAAGATTACTCAAAACTTCTCACCTGACTATCGCTTCCTTATCGCTTCCACAAACCTCCCTTTAAATATGAAGCCTCCCTGATCTCTCTCGCTCTCTTCCTTGCCTAAACAAAGGTAACCTACCTCTGTTGAGGTCATCTCTCCTTCTTTTCTGCCTCAGCCCAAGAAGAGGGTAATTGGACAACAGGCAGTGGAAGAAGGAGTTTTTGAGACGAGGTCTGACGTGGTTGTCTCTGAGGATGGGAGAGAGGATGGAGCAGGGAAATACTCCACAATGCTCAAAAAGCTGAAATTTAGAGTCATGGATCTGAAGTGAGGCCAGGAGCAGGGCTGGGTATTTTTCTCCAATGACATTTGGCTCCTCAGAAGTAAGATGGGCTGAGATTTGGGTTGAACCTGGGTCTGGGGGATCAAGTAACTTAGAGGCCACAGGTCTGAAGAGGAGATCTCCTGGGATGGCAAGGCTGCAGGAGAGTCAGCCCCGGACTAGTAGTGGAGCGGGTGGGGAGGAAAGAGCTGAAATCACCATCAAAATGAGGAGGCAACTGGGATGTCAGCAGATGCAACACAAGGTCACTTATCGAAGGTGAGCCTAGTAATATGGTGGTATGTGTGTCAAAGGAGCTCAGTGTTTGAGGAGAGAGGCAGGAGGAGCAGGGTCTAGAAAGATCAGTTAGACCAGTGGTTCTCAGCCAGGGGCAATGCCCACCCCACCACCACAGGGATTTTGGCAATGTCTGGAGACATTTTTAGTTGTCACAGTTGCAGGAGAGAGACAGTACCCATGGCTTTTAGTGGGGAAAAGCAGGGAGGCTGCTAAACTTTCCAGAGGGCACAGGAAAGAATGATCTCGCCCAAAGTATCGATGGTGCTAAGGTTGAGAAACCCCAGTTAGATCCGGAAAGTAAAGGGAATGTTCCTTGCAGGGGTTTCCCAGCATGGAGTGGAAGTGTTTGATGAGGGAAGAGGCTGTGGGAAGCTGAGCTGGTGGAGGAGGCCAAGTCCTATGGGGAAAAGGTGTGGGCAGTCCCAGGGACTTGGAAGATCGGGTACTGTAAGAAAGATGAGAGATGTAAGACATCATGGGCTTGGTCCTGAGGAGGAGAGAGAAGAGTGATTCCAGTCACGGCTTTCTTTGCAAAGTTGTGAATGGAAGTGAGGAGGGCACACCCCTGGGTCCTGCCATTGGCCCTTTGGCAGCCAGAGGAGGAGTCTTAACCAGAGCTTCACCGAACTTTCAAATCTAGCCCATGAAAACAACACAGAGTTATATTGCAGAGTATTAAGACAAATGCCTATAAATGGGCAAAAAACTCAAAGTCATAAAATTCTATCTTAAAATGTCACATTTTGAAATGATGGAAACCAAATACGTGTGGTGTGATAAAAAAAGAAATTTGTAAAGTATTACTGTGCCAGATGAATGTACCTTAAATGTGTCATTTACATTTTGACAGTTTCAAATGCTCCCTTTCTATTCCCTCCTTTGTGCTAGAACACTCCAAATTCAGGGGAATCTGTGGCTCTTGATGTCGAAAGACATTCTGTTCTATTTTCACAGAATTATCAAATTGAAGAAAAAGCTACAGATTTCTTAGAAATATTTTTCCAGAAGTACATGAATAATTTCACTGAGTTTTTTCAAGTGAAAATTATGTTAGTGGATACCCACTTTGTGTCAAAAACTGTGACCCAAAGGAACACAGTATTGATAGTTTAATTATAGCATTTCTAGTTATTTCATTGATACCTATCTTAAGTCTCTCATGCCAAACTGAAAGGCTCAAAAGTTTAAAATGATTATTCAATTCAACTGCAATGTTTTAAAATTTAACAGAATTTAAAAATTTTCCCATGAAGTAAATTTCACATTTTAAAAAATGCTACTTCAAATTAAAAATATATCTGTGGTCTAATTAAAAACTGGTTACATTTTTTATACTAACAATGAAATATCAGAAAGAGAACATAAAAAAAAAATACCTTTTAAAATAGCACCCCAAAAAACCCCTAGGAATAAATCTGACCAAGTAGGTGAAAGATGTATAAACTAAAAACTATAAAACATTAATAAAGAAAATTAAAGAGGATTCAAAGACATGGAAAAATATCCTGTCCAAAGTGAGGTTGAGAAACCCAAGTTAGATCCAGAAGGTAAAGGGAATGTTCCTTGCAGGGGCTTCCCAGCGTGGTATGGAAGGGCTCAGTGAGGGAAGAGGCTAGAACAAATAATTCTAAAATATATATGGAACCATAAAAGACAGTATTGCCAAAACAATCCTCAGGGTCGGAGGGGAGGGATAAAAGCAGGAGGTATAACTCTCCCAGACTTCAGAAAATACTACAAAGCTACAGTAATCAAAACAGTGTAGCATTGGTATAAAAACAGATATACAGATCAATGTAACAGAATAGAGAGCCCAGAAATAAGCCCATACACCTATGGTCAATTACCTTCGATAAAGGAGGGAAGAATATACAATGGAGAAAAAGATAGTATCTTCAACAAGTGGTATCAGTAAAGTTGGACAGCTGCATGTAAATCAACGAAGGTAGAACACACCCTCATACCATGCACAAAAATGAACTTGTTTGAGGCTTAAAGACTCAAACATAAGATGTGACACCATAAAGCTCCTAGAAGAGAGCACAGACAAAACATTCTCTGACATAATTGTATCAATGTTTTCTTAGGTCAGTCACCCAAGGCAATAGAAATAAAAACAAATATAAACAAAAGGGACTTAATCAAACTTATGAGCTTTTGCACCGCAAAGAAAAGCATAAAGAAAAAAAAAAGACAACCTACAGAATGGGAGAAAATATTTGCAAATGATGCAACAGATAAGGGCTTAATTTCTAAAATATACAAACAGCTTGTACAACTCAACAACAACAACAACAAAAACCCAATTGAAAAATGGGCATTTCTTCAGAGAAGACATACAGATGGCCTTTGGCACACAAAAACATGTTCAACATCAGTAATTATTAGAGAAATGTAAATCAAAACTACAATGATATATCACCTCACACCAGTCTGAATGGCCATCATCAAAAAGTCTACCAATAACAAATGCTGGAAAGGATGTGGAAAAAAGGGAACAGAGGTAGTGGGAATGTAAGTTGGTACAGCCACTATGAAAAACAGTATGGAGGTTCCTCAGAAAACTAAAAACAGAATTACCATATGGTCCCACAACCCCACTCCTAGGCATATACATAGACAATACTGTAATTCAAAAAGATATATGCACCCCTAGTTCATAATAGCACTATTCACAATAGTTAAGACATGGAAACAACCTATCTGTCCACTGACAGATGAATGGATAAAGAAGATGTGGTTCACATATACAGTGGAATACTACTCAGCCATAAAAAAGAAGAAATAATGCCATCTGCAGCAACAAGAATGCAACTAGAGATTATCAGATTAAGTGAAATAAGTCAGAAAGAGAAGGATAAATACCATACAATAGCACTTACATGTGGAATCTAAAATATGGCACAAATAAACCTATCTACAATTCAGAAACAGACTCATGGACACAGAGATCAGATCTATGGTTGCCAAAGGGGAAGGGGTGAGGGAGGGAAGGACTGGGACTGTAGGATTATCAGATGTAAACTATTTTATATACAGGATAGATAAACAATGAAGTCCTACTATATAGCACAGGAAAACTATATTCAATATTGTAGTGGAAAAGAATATACAAAAAAAGAATGTCTGTGTATAACTGAGTCACTTGGCTGTACAGTAGAGATCTGCACATTAAGAGTCAGACTTCAATAAAAAATAAAAATTTTTTAAAAAAGGAAAAAACATACCTGTGCTTTAAACCAATGAATAAGATTTCAATATCAAGTATATTAACATTTAGTCAACAGTCAAAATACTATTTAGAACCATGGATTATTTTATTGAAAGTACCAATTTGTTAAACCATGCATTGTAAATCCAGATTATTCACTAATCTTTTCATGATGAGTAAATGACCAAATGCTATCAATGGAGCTGTTTGAGTGACTGAGTTAAAATTCCACACTAGTGATTTTTAAGCTGTCCTCTTAGCTTACTTCTTCAACACCTTGTCAGGATGTATCCTTGGTCTCAAGGGGACCTGAGTTGCACAGTGTGGACAAATCAACACAAATTCAGCAATACTACTGGGAAAACATCCTAACATTGATAATGAGTATAAGGAAAGCAGGTGACATCTCTCTTTAAAAGAGTGTTTAAATGCCAGTAAGGTGTTTTGCTCTATGTGAATGACAGTGTACCTGCAAAAAAAAAACGAAAACAAAAAACCTGTTTCTGAGTAACTCTGTTATTGAGGATGTTCATAAATACTGATGTAGGGAACCTCTCGCTAGGACTATCAAGCAAAGTAGTTTCTGTAAGTGAAGCTGTATGCAGCTCCATTGCTTCTACCTCACAAGTAAAAATCAGGATGGAAAGGGATTGGGGTGGCTGAGTAAATACGAAAAAAGTCATTTATTCCCTTAGAGGGGGAAAAAGGAAAGGGTGTGGGAGGCCAAAGAGAAAATTACTCCATCCATGTAAAACACCTTGTGTAAGGCTTTTTGCCTCTTCTTTGTATTTTTCTGTCTAATGGGAAAGTAAACAAGAAAGAGCAGACGAAGGAAGGGGGTAGAAAGAGAAAGGAGGAGGGGAAGTGGGAGGGGAGAGAGAGGGAGGCCGAAGACAGAGATGCTGGCAGAGGAGAGGAGAAGAGAGAAAATGCTATGTCATCCGGCCCCACCCCAGCCCCCACCGACTCATCCCCTGGCAGCTGATGGAGACTCAGGCTGAGAGGAAAGCTGTGGTCCTATTGTGAATGAAGAAGCTATGAGGACTTCAAATCAAAGCCAAGACACAGAGCAGTAAAGCCAGGAGGAACTCAGGGAGTCCAGCACCACAGCAAGCAGATGAGAAAAAGGAGCCAAAGGTTTCCCTTTCTAAAGATGTACAAGTCAAGAGAGAGGACACCCAGGCATTATCCCAGTGATCAAATGGTACACAAAGGAACTTTTTTCACTTAGGCTAGCTAACTATGGTCTTCTCTGGTGGCTCAGGCGGTAAAGATTCTGCCTGCAATGTGGGAGACCTGGGTTCAATCCCTGGGTCAGGAAGATCCCCTTGAGAAGGAAATGGCAACCCACTCCAGTATTCTTGCCTGGAGAATCCCAGGGACTGGGGAGCTTGGTGGGCTGCCATCTATGGGGTCGCACAGAGTCAGACATGACTGAAGCGACTTAGCAGCAGCAGCAGCAGCAGCCTTTTTCAATGTTGTGTCTTTTATAATACAAGTTGACTAAAAAGATGCATGTTTGATAATTAGACTATAGAAAATGTACAGTTATTCATTTGGGGGAGAGAATTTAAGCAGAAAATACTATCCAAGATTTAGGAGAACTGTCGTCCCAGCTGCTCTGGGACTCAGTCACATTCAATAGATGTTCGTTAAAAGGATCGATAAAAGAATTGTTAAAAGATAAACTGAGGTGTATTAAAATTTTTAAGAGCTTATCTGAGCAAAAATCAATTCAAATCAGATAGCATCCAGTCTAGTGAAACCAAGCAGAAGCCTGTGGGGCCCTCCCTGGTACAAATACTTTCTTTGCCCCCTTTTCTTATTTGAAGAAAAAAAGGTTCCAGCCTCCTAGACCTTCCCTGAGTTCCAAAGGGCAGATTCAAAGGCTTGCTAATCAGTAAGTGAGACTAAGGCGGAGCCCTCAAGAAATTATATTATAGCAATGAAAGCTGGGTCCTTGGTTCTTCCTCAGCAGATATACACAGCATCTATCTCTGAGTTCTGCAGGAACTAAAGCTCCACCCAGGTGGAGGATAGAAACTTCAGACTGAGCACAGGATTTCTGGAGCACTGCCCTATTACCTCATCACCAACCAATCAGGAGAAAGTCACACAACCTGCAGCCCTCACCCCAAATTTGCTTTAAAAACTCTTCCCCTAAAACCATTGTAAGCAATTAGGGTAGGGGGTCCCCAGAGAAAGAGAACCAGACGTGGCTTTCTTGACATAAGAGAAGCCATTTTTGGCCTAAGCCATTTTGTGGTCTAAGCCTGGCCACAATGCTTGCCCTTGAACAGGCCTCGTAATTCATGATGGTAAGGGAAGTGAGGGGATGCAGGAACAAAGGAAAATCAGTCAAGAAACAATAGTTCAGCAATAAAACTGAGTCCCAGTTCTTCCTTAAGGGATATACACAACAATCTGATACATTATCTTTGAGTTCTGTGGGAACTAAGGCCCCCAGCCAGATGGAGGATGGAATGAGGATGTTGACCTTTTCTGATCCTTAAGACTTCAGTCACCTAAAGCTTGAACTCTGTCAACCCTTGCCCCAATGCTATGCTGAATTCTCCTCTGCCCAAAACCCTTCACAAATATGCATTGACCCTTAGCTTAAAATCTCCCCAGTTTTGGTGTCCAGGGAAGCAGCTTTGGGAACAATTCCTGGTGTTCTCCTTACTTGCTGCAAGTAATAAATCCTTCCTTCTCCTGCTCTTTGGCTTGGTTGTGTCTTTTGGCTCAATACCCACCAAGAGGTAAACCCAGTTTTTCAGGTAACACCATCAGGGAGTTCACATTATTTTTTTAAAGATATATCTATTTAATTTTGGGCTGCACTGGGTCTTCATCACTATGTGGACTATTCTCTAGTTGCAGAGAGCACAGGCTTCTCAATGCAGTGGCGTCTCTTGTTGCAAGCCACGGGCTCTAGACTCATGGGCCTCAGGGGTTATGGCTCGAGGGCTCCAGAGTGTGGGCTCAGTAGCTGTGGTGCCTCAGCTTAGTTGCTCTGCAGCACTTGGGACCTTCCGTGACCAGGGACCGAACTGATACCCCCTGCACTGATAGGTGGATTCTTAACCACTAGCCCACCAGGGATGGAGAAGGAAATGGCAACCCACTCCAGATTCTTGCCTGAAGAATCCCATGGACAGAGAAGCCTGGCAGGCTATAGTCCACAGGGTAACGCAGAATCAAATGCGACTTAGTGAATAAACAACAGACCACCAGGGAAGCCCCAGAGTTTTTAAAACATGAGCTTCCAATTCTCTTGGCCCTGCAATAAATGTTTCTCTGCTTCAAACTTCAACATTTTGGTTTGACCTCATTCTGCGCAGGGTACACAAAGTTGCACTCAGCAACAGTTTCATTTCTGGGAGAGTGGAAGCTGTAAGTTAAGTCTCAAATTAGGGATGGGGGTTTTATCATAAGCCACTCCATCTGTGCCTGTTGTTTTGTTTTGGGGACAATCTCTGGTGTTCTCCTTACTTGCTGCAAGTAACAAATCCTTGATGCATGGGTAAATGAATGAACCGATATGAGCAGGCTGGTCTCAGATACCTGAAAGTTTCAGAAAATGTGTGTTAAGATTGAAAAAGTAAACTCTGGAAAAGGGAAAAACCAAAGTTACAAACTAACAGAAAATGCCTCTTCCTGTGGCTGAGCAAGTCATTCAGCTTTTAATGGAAGACTGTATGCATATTTACATAGAACTAAACTCATGGACTTGACAGCTTAATTTACAGAGTTTTCTTCTCACCACAATGTTTCTTTGGAAATTTGCTAAACAAGAACTAAATGCCCAGATGTATGCACTGTGGCATTTCTGATGTTGAATGACAATGAGCAACCTCTGTGGCATAGTGTGATAGCCATTTCCTCCTAGGAAATCTTTCTAGGATGTAAAACTTGCATCCCATTTGTGGTGCTTGAGACAGAGTGATTTGCCCTCCATTAAACATGCTTTGCAGTTAATCCTCTCAAAAGTGCATTCATAAGCCAACTGAAGAGCTCTGTGCATTAAGAGATTTGGTCAACGACCATGTTTTAATGACCATCAGCTCACCAAGTAGTGGAGTTCTTTTACCTGCAAATTTCCCCTGATAGGCCTTGCTTTAAATATGCAGGCACAGGGAGATGAGCTGGGGAGGCAAGCCAAGAGGAAACAGTGTGAATTATCAGCACATCAGAGCCTTGGAAATTGGCAAGCCCGCTTCATAAGTAGAAATATCCCTTAGCAGAGGCCATCTGTCTCATATTCCATGTTGAGTCTTTTACCTGTCCTTTTTAAGCAACAAAATATGGCACAGTAGGAACTTAGCCCCCAAAGGACAAGTCTTCAAGAATAAATTAATGACTCCATCTAAAAGGACTCCAAGTACTGGGTATTAGTTGGGAACAAGAAAGACTGTCTCTACCATACCCTTAAAACCTGATTTAGCATTTTCTCACCACACATGTCCCCACCACTACGAAATACCCAAGCTCAGCTTGGTCTCCTCTGGCATTATTTTTGTAATCTTTCTTTGCTGTTGTTCAGTCACTAAGTCATGTCCGACTCTGGGCTTCCCTGTCCTTCACTATCTCCCAGGTTTGTTCAAACTCGTGCCCATCGAGTCAGAGATGCTATCCAACCATCTCATCCTCTGCCACTCCCTTCTTTTTATATTTCTTTAGTGTTGGTCAAATAGTTTCATATCTTGTGGAAAAACCTGAATGAATATTTCAGCCAACCCAGTACACACTCAATTATGCCAATAATAACAACAGCTATCTATTACTATAATTATATAATTATAGCTATCCTATGGGATTGTCAAACCTCTAAGATAGAGGTTTCAAGAGCATGAAAAAGAATGACTCCCCATTAAAACACCACTGCTATTATTGTTTTATTGTGTTTTTAGCACTGATACTCCAGATCCCATTCCCAGAAATCGTGACTGAACTGATCTAGGTGGAATCTGGGCACTGGGATGTTTTTAATCTCTCCCAGTGATCCCAGTGTATAACCAGAGTTGAAAACTACTGACATACCACAACCTCCCTCATTTTACAGATAAGGAGCCTGAATCAAGAAAAGCTTAACTGACCTCCTCAGGGTCACATGGCTATTTGGTACTGTCAAAGAAGAAACACAGCTGGACGGTAGTTAAATCTGTAAAAGCAGAATTTGTTCAGGACTGTTGCAAGAGGGGAAAAAGAGACCTCAGTATAGAACTAGGCTTGATTCTGAATACAGCATGGGCAAAGGGAATTTGTAGCCAAGGAACAGGGAGGGAGTCAGTGGATGGAAAATTACTAAGAGAAACATCAGGGTAAGGTGAGGAAGGGCTAGTTTTAGCTGAACCCACCTAACAGGATACTTGCTGAAGACAGGGCAGAGTGGTCACACATCACGGGGAGGATGATTGAGGATGACGAACCTGATCATATATGGAGCATGATCTCTGATCAGGAACGGAAGGTAGGGCGGGATGGCTCTGGTTAAAGTGACTTGGCAGGGTTCTTCCCAAAACTGGTTTTGATAAGTAAGTACAAGGTGGGTCTATAAGAAGGGAGAGGAGACTGACTGCAGTTTGGTCAAGCAAAGACTCTTCCTCAGCATGCCACAGCTTCAAGTCCAATACTGGTAATCCTACATTGCTTATGACCCTAACGTGTCTTCTCAGTAAGGTTCTATCTGACAACACATTACTTATCTTCTAAACTAGGTATTTTTCACCTACAGGAAGGCCTTGGAAAGTAAGAAAGGTGGCCATTCCTTGGGTGGTAGGTAACCCCTGAAGGGCAACAGAGTCCTCGGTCTAGGGAACCTAAGAAGGGTCTAAGACCCAAAGATGATTTCTTGGTCATGGCCAGTAAAGCACTAGTGGCTTGAATGTTAACACCAGAAGCACATGTGTCCCAGGGCTGTCCCGGTGCAGGCTTCCCTGCCTGGCAAACAACACAATGGCAGTTAGGAAATGGACAAGAAAAGCAATGCTTACTAGAGCCTGTTCAGTATCTAGGCCTTGTCTTTGTTAATTTCTATTTCTCTTCATTCTGGATTATGGATGTTAAAGTATGAAAGGTGAAATCTTAAACACAAATCCGGTGATGTGGCAGCCTCACCCCAGCGCAGGCCTATTCCTGCCTCCAGGTTTTGATCATACTCCCTCCCTTTCCAACAGCACACTCCCACCTCCTCCTGCTTCCTCCCTATGCAAAATTCTAACCATTCATCAAGGTCCTCTTTTGTCTTAACAAGCTCTACCTTGAAAATTTTCTCTTGCCTGTGAACTATCACACTGAGTCAATATCACACAGTTCAATATTTAATCCAATTTAGAAACTCAATTATGAGCTCCTAAGGGTAGGGAACTGCAGGAACATTTTTCTGTTTCTAATACAACACTAGAATAGGGTGAGCACATATCAGAGTCTTGAAAACAGCTCTGGTTTAGTTTATTTGGGGATTACTACTTCTCAAGGGGGAGGTAAAGGGTGGGATAGTGAAGGACAGAGTATTATGGTAAAGCTAGGAATAAAAAACTTAATAGGTAAATAAGCATTATAAGAGTAGATCGAGGAGGAACTAATATAATGAGGAGGAAATAAGCATGTAAAGAGACAAAACCTCTACTCCAGGGAGCAAAAGTGGGCCTCCTGGAGATGAGCATGGAATGGAAAAAGAGTCCTTAAAACCCTCATTCTCAATTCACACAGAAAATATACAAGGAGAGCAGAGAAAGTACTTTCTTCCCTTTGAATTCCAGAGGGAAAATTCATTTACTGTCTGTAATAGTTACTTCCCTGGTGGCTCAGATGGTAAAGCGTCTGTCTACAACGCGGGAGACCTGGGTTCGATCCCTGGGTGGGGAAGATCCCCTGGAGAAGGAAATGGCAACCCACTCCAGTACTCTTGCCTGGAGAATCCCATGGACAGAGGAGCCTGGTAGGCTACAGTCCGTGGGGTCGCAAAGAGTCAGACATGAATAGTTTGGATTATTGCTCAACAAATAATTCTTCCCCTCCTTGTCTCCCAGCCAACTGTGGATTCCCTATACTTCCTTGCCTCCTTGATGTTAGACTTCACCATGTGACTTGCCTTGAACAATGGCATGTCATAAGACGTGATGCAACCAAGGCCTTGCGTGTTGGGCAAATGTGCCTGTGTCATTGGGCTTGGCTTTTTCATTCCAATATTCATCAATGGAAAGACCATGAAATAGCCACCACAACTTTAGCCTGGGCCCCATAAAGACATACCTGGAGCACACCTGAACCCAACCCTCAACTTGGAGCCCAGTCCAGTCAACTCACAGCTTGAAGAACAGCCACTTGGCCCTAATCAGCCAGACCATAATGAACTTACATACCTCTGCTGCTGCTGCTGCAGCTGCTAAGTCGCTTCAGTCATGTCCGACTCTGTGCAATCCCATAGACGGCAGCCCACCAGGCTCTGCCATCCCTGGGATTCTCCAGGCAAGAACACTGGAGTGGGGTGCCATTTCCTTCTCCAGTGTATGAAAGTGAAAGGTGAAAATGAAGTCACTCAATCGTGTCCGACTCTCAGCAACCCCATGGACTTCAACCCACCAGGCTCCTCCGTCCATGGGATTTTCCAGGCAAGAGTACTGGAGTGGGGTGCCACTGCCTTCTCCATACAGACCTCTGAACAGGAGAATAGGTGCTCGTTGTTATAAGGCACTGAGTTTGGGGGGTGTCTGTTATACAACATTGTTGTGACAGCAGTTGGATAATACACCTTACATAGTCTGAAGGGGAACATTGGGTTCAATGCATTGAAAAGGAATAACACAGATAAATTCATTATCTGAGTCTCACACACCTGGTTTTATAGCTTACATGACTCATGGTCCTCTAAGTTAGAGCCAGCTACAAACAAAGGTCTATGAGAGAGAAAATATCTTCCTGTTCTTATGAGCATTTTCTTCAATATTAGCTCCAAAACTTCTACAGAAAGGAGCTTTAGAGAGATAATAAGTGGGGGAGGGAGTGGGCTACAGGGAGCATAAATTTCTATTTGCAAAACATTTTAAGTGAAAAATGCAACTCTCCTCCACATCAAAGATGGGAGGTGGACAACAGCAATGAGGAAGGAGGTTGGGAAAAGTCCAGATGCTACCCTTTGGGTCATGTGTTTCTTCCTCCATAAGAACCCACAGAAGGAAGGTAGGTAAGCACACACAGGTTTCAACAAGATTTGTCTGATCCTAGAACAAGGTACCACACTCACAATGTTCTATTTTAGGATTTGAAGAAGCTAAAAGTCATAGGGAAAACAAGAGGGAAGGAAAAATTGAAAGTAAAGATAAAAAAACTAAAGCATTTAGAACTTTGACTCATTGGAAATGACCCTGATGCTGGGAAAGATTGAAGGCAGGAGGAGAAGGGGATGACAGGATGAGATGGTTGGATGGCATCACCGACTCGATGGACATGGGTTTGAGCAAGCTCTGGGGGTTGGTGATGGACAGGGAGGCTTGGCATGCTACAGTCCATGAGGTCACAGAGAGTTGAACATGACTGAGCAACTGAATTGAACCGAACTGAACTGAACTGAATTGATTCTGAATTGATTCAGAACCTTAATATCCCTGCTCAGTAATATACCAAAGCACCTTTAAATATATATATATATATATACACACACACACACACACACACACACATACAGACATAAATGCATATATACTGTTTCAAAAGATAATGTTCATGATTGAACATCTCTATATGTATATGTGCATTTATATGTTTATGCATTTACATGTATATATAAAGGGAAAACTCTTCCTCCCACCCTGTCCCATATTAGTCTAGTTGCCCATCTCCTAAAGCCCACAGGTAATCACTTTTATTAATTTCTCAAATATATTTCCAGAATTTCTTTAGGCAAATAGAAATGCTACACTCTAATTTTCTCATTTTTAACATAGATAGCATAGTATACCCACTATTCTGTACCTTTTTTTTTTTTCACTTCATAATATGTCCTAGAGATCTATCCATTTCAGGACACAGAGAACTTTCTCATCATTTTTTAATAGCCACATAATATTCCATTCCTTGATTGTTACTGTGGACTTCTGAACTTCCAATAACACTGCGTTATTGCTTGAGTGATTACAAGTTTTATATTTCTTAGAGATAAATGGTTTATCACTACATTTATTATAAATAGGATAATAATGATTCAAACTGAAAATGTGGTAATTACAGGATGAGTTTTATGGTGTCTGAAAACAATTATGAGATGCTGGGAACCTCAGTAAAAAAAAATTCAAGAATCCCAAAGACTTCTTGGCAGAAAATGTGAGTTTAGGAGTAAGAAACTCCTCTGGGAGGACCAGCATTACGAAACAGAAGAAAAGTGGACCCATAGTAATGAAATGCCCACAAGATGTGAGCTGAAACATCTTGTCCTTAGGTTTTAACTCTTTTCCTAGGGAGCAAAGTACATTGGGCAAAGCAAAGCCCTGCCTTTTGTTTTTTATTAGAGTTCTGTGGATTTGACTGTTTTCACAAGTCTTTGGGGGCCATGATTTCTCTTGTTCTATCGTCTCCCAGGGCTGGGATCAGGTCTGGATTTGTCTGTTTAAACTTGCACTTTCATGATACAAGTGAATTTATTTACAGAACAGAAACAGATTTAGAGAACGAACTTATGGTTACCAGAGGGGAAGGATGAAGTGGAGGGATAATTAGGGAGTTTGGGATGGACATGTACACGCTGTTATATTTAAAATAGATAACCAACAAGGACCTACTGTATAGCACGGGGAATTCCATTCAATACTCTGTAACAACCTAATTGGGAAAAGAACTTGAAAAAGAACAGATACATGTATATGTGTAACTCAATTGTTCTGCTGTACACCTGAAACTGAAACAACACTGTTAATCAACTACACTCCAATATAAAATAATTTTTTTTTAAACTCACTTTTATAAGATCAGGTTCCTTGCTTTCCAGAAATTGTGAGGCTTTTAAAATAATATATGTTTATCTATTTGTTGACTGTGGTGTTTCTTTGCTGCTGCATGTGGGCTTTTTCTGGCTGTGGTGGGGGCTACCCTTCATTGTGGCGCATGGACTTCTCATTACAGTGGCTTCTCTTGTTGCAGAACTCGGGCTCTAGGGCATGTGGGCTCAGCAGTTGCAGTTCCTGGGCTCTGGAACACAGGCTCAATAGTCGTGGTGCTTGGGCCTAGCTGCTTGGCGGCACATGGGATCTTCTTAGATCAGGGATCAAACCCATGCCTTCTGCATTGGCAGGCAGATTCTTCACCACCGAGCCACCGCAGAAACCCTGTGAGGTTTTGACCTCTTTTATAAAGTTGTTCTTCATTTTGGTGATTCATTTGAGCAAGTGAAACAGACTATTTCTGTGATCCAAATTTGTGGTTCATCATGTCTTCCTAGGACTGGTGGATCCTAGAGCATCCACAGATGGTCCATTCCCTAAGCTAATATGCAAATATGTATATGTGTATATATGCATGTATATACACACACCTCCCTTCATGGTCATCACCTTTCATACAAGTTACTGAAACCACTTTCTGAACCACTGGCAGTCATGGGCTAGAATTCAGCATGAATTCCACCATGTCACATGGTATGAGTCAAGGAATAGGCTTTACTGTGGTAGATAAAGAGAAATTTACAAACCAGGGTCAGCCCCCTATCCTCTTATTATTCCATAGAGAGACATGCTGAGTCTTGGACAGTCTGCCAAATATGCAGCATAGGTTTATATTTCACTAGAGCAGGGGTTCTAAACCAGGAATGAATTGTGCCTTGGGGTCATTTGGTAGTGTCTGGAGACAGTTTTGATTGTTATTAATACTGATGCTAACAAACCCTACCCTAAGGGACTTTCCCAATATGGAGGTCTTTCTCCAAGTAGATTCAGAATTCCACGAGATCTGCTCTGCTAATCTTGCATCCTACAGTAAGATAGGCACATTCCTACCTTCTGATATTGCTGCTGTTGTTGTTTAGTCACTAAGTCATGTCCAACTCTTTGCAACCCCATGGACTATAGCCCGCCAGGCTCCTCTGTCCATGAGATTTCCCAGGCAAGAATAGCGGGGTGAGTTGCCATTTCCTCCTCCAAGGGATCCTCCCAACCCAGGGATCTAACCTGCATCTCCTGCATCGCAGCTGGATTCTTTACCACTGAACCACTGGGGAAGCCCCCCTCTGATTTTCGTTCTCCCAAAAGCAGAACCTGAGACAAGGCTCTCATGACATGGCTTGCATATAAACACTTTACTTTAGAAAGTGATCCCAAGGAAGAGAAAGAAATGAGGACATTGGGAAGACTGAACCAGGGAGGATGGAAAGCCAACCTAAGGGCACATTATTAAGGCACCATCACTGTGAGCAACTGGAGCTCAGTCTTCCTGGAGACTCCCTGAGGGGCCGTGTAGAATGCACCTCAGGATCATTGGCCCTAGGGACTAACATTTATCTACTGACTGCCATTCCATCCAGTGGCCAAGGACTGTCCCATGGGAGCTAACACCCTTAAGGTCTGTGCACATCATCAGAACACAGGCTGCAAGGAAGCCTTGGGTCAGCTCACTGAGGCAAAATGTTGTTAGGTTCCATCTGCATAGAGCAGCTTGCCACCACAGGCAGATATGTGAGCCAAGAGGATACAGGGCTGGGCACAAGATACGTCAATACCCTCAGTGTAGCAGTTTATTTTGCAGTAGGGGCCCTGTGTTAAGCTCTCCCTACTGCCCACCATTCAACCTTACAGGTAGAAACAAGCAATCAAGCTGTTAGCAATTTTTCTAGCCAAGGGTGAGGCGCTAGCCTGGAGAGAGCCCAATTCTCTTTCCTGGTAACGTTCCATTTCTATCTATACTGGATTTTTTTCCCCAACGCCTCCCCAGGGGCGACTTCAGGATGCCCCAGCTGCTCAGAGAGCACCCTGGTGGGGCTCTCTTCTCCATCCTTCATCCTTAGGGCTCCTCTTAAAGGAGGAGGGGTGGCTGTTTCAGCCACCGATGTCACCCTGCAGCACCCAGGCTTCCACTCTCACAGTGAGTCCACCACTCCAGGATTTCCAAGTGTCCAACTTCTCCAAGTCCTTGTTGACTTAATATGGACAGGGAAGCTACTGAAGCCCCAGCTGTTCCTGGGTTGAGCCTGTGGGCTTGTGCTGTCAGGCCCTGTGGCGACTCAGGATGAGGCTGGTCAGCCAGTGGCCTTCCCTCCTCCCAAAGGACCCTGCTTTCCAGCCCTCCAGATACCTGTTCTGCACCCTCAGGAGGGTTATCTATTACTTCCAGGGTGGTCCAATGGACCCTTCTCTACTGGACAACAGAAATTCTCTTCACCTGCTGTGCTATGTGGATCTGTTTCTGGTTATCACCCATCATGCTAGAAGTCTCAGAACAAACTCCACACTGTCACACCTGAGAGAGAAAGTGGAGACTCACTAGACCAGGATCATTAAGAAAAGGCGGGGCAGAAGTGCCCTCCCTCCCATAACCTGCCTGGAGAGGCAGCCCAGAGACAGGGCAGGGGTGTCCATTCCAGGAAAAAGACTCTCACCCTTCACTCTCAATCTTAGAGCAAATATGAGAGCAAGTGGACCTGACAGAGAGAGTACAAACGCACTCCTGGGCACCAAGTTGTCTACACTTGGGTCCCAGTTATTTGCAGGAGTTGCCTGGAACCACCAGCTGGCAGGTATATGGAGCCTCAGGGGGCCCATGGGAAGCTATGGTCACCTTTGTCCAGGTTTGGGAACCTCTAGGTCCATGGGAAGCTGAGCTTGGGAGCAGCAATCCCACTGGGAGAAATGGCACTGACTAAGCCTGAATCGACTATTATATATAGAAATGTAATATTGTCAGAATGTTCCCTCACTCTCTCTCCATTTCTGAGAAATATAATGACTCATTTCACAAATTATACAGCATGTTTCCATATTTGTGTAACTTCTATTGAGAAGAAACTGGTAAGTTGCTTTTTATTTAGTTGCTGCTTAGTTGTCTTTATTTAGGGACTATTATAGCCATTTGCTTTTTAACAAATGAGATGACAGGATCAGACTTATCTTTTAGAAAATAATTTTATGAACAAGGCTAAAAAAAGTATTATCAGTAAATATTAGGTACCCAGACACTCCCGCTGGGAGAAAGAGGACCCCAGTCCAGTTAGCTCACTGCCTAGAACACCCAGAATCAGCCACCTGGGTCACTGTTGTACCATCCAGCTTCTAGCAAAATACTTTGCAGAAACCACTGCAAAATACTCATGCCTTAGCAATGTCTTGGTGAACTACTTCAGCTAGCAGTTCTAATTTCATTGCTAGAAACGCCCTCACATTCATGTGCACCATTCACTTCTTTTTCTTACAACATTTTCCTTATTCTGCACATAGACACCACCTAAAAACCTCAACTACCTACACAGATTACAGAAAAGAACGTGACTCTTAAGTAGACATATTTCCTAGGAAACTAGTCATATGAGCATCCAATCCCTTCAGAAGCAACAAACACAAATAAATAAATAAGAGAAATTAACTATCATTGCACAAAAATTCCACAGTAGAGGTACTGCATTGTGAAAACAACCTAGGAGAATCAGAATGGGCTAATGCTGACTTTCAACATCAGCTGGGAAACAATGGGGATAAACTGACAAGCAAAACGCTGCCTCTGTCCACAGTCTCTCTCCAGCCACTACTGCATCCATTCATTTTCTGCCATGATAACACCATGCCTCCTAATGTTTGCTTTGCCACCTTTATTTTTCCCAATCAGCTGGAGCAATCCTCTTGCAAAGAAAGTAAAAACAAATGCCTGATTAGGAAACACAAAGAATGCTTCCTTGGTCTAGACAGACATGTGCCGTCATCAGCTCTGACAGCAGCCTTAGAAAAGGAGGAGCTAGAATGATTTCTTTCCATTCTCAGAGAGAGAAAAAGAACGAGGGTGTGGAGGAGAGGGGGAAGATACAATTATAATTATAATACATATTGGGGAGGCTTCCTCAAATAAATGAGGTAGCAAAAAAGATCACCATTGTGTTTGAACACAATG
The DNA here is from genome assembly GCF_001704415.2 of Capra hircus. Taxonomy (NCBI): domain Eukaryota; kingdom Metazoa; phylum Chordata; class Mammalia; order Artiodactyla; family Bovidae; genus Capra; species Capra hircus. Next base: position 47,807,520 of record NW_017189516.1, read on the forward strand.
GATTTCCAGTGTGTTTATAGCACAGAAGAAATAAACATGAGGAACTGCAAGTAAACAAAACTGCAAATGTCATTCCGTCCTGAGGGGTGCCGCACCCCGCCCGCACGTGGAAAGAATCGGTAATCACGTTTTCCCGCAGCCTGTGGTTAACAAATCAGATGGCAGCCCAGGGCTCCCTAGGTATCACGGTGTGCTAAAAATAACCGCCTCGCCTCCTTATGTAACCCGGAGGCAATCTCATTCCGTTTCTAAATTTAGAGCCCTCAGCAAAGGCCAGTCTGGTGGGGAAGTGGTTGGTGGTGCCAGTTAGCAGAATGACTCATAGAGCTCAGCTAATAAAAATTAAATTTATCTCTCTCTGGAATAATATATGAAGTGATACAGGTATGGGAAGCATTTCTAAGAGCCCCAAATAAGATAAAATAAGCTCCCTTATTGCAATCAGGGAGGGAGAGGATGGCTGAAATTATCTTGTATTAGAACCAAAAATCATATTATGTTTATCTGGTAATCTTATGAAGAGGAATTCTGAAAGCATCAGCTTGCAGCCACTGCTTGCAGACTGTTTATACATCTGGGTCAGCAACTGGGTTCGCGTGACAATTTCTGAAGCAAAAGCAAGATTTACAGACTTTGAAGTTTTCCATTAAACAGACACCCACTCTCCTTCTCTGACCCTTTCCCGCTGTTCATCTCCTGTACCAGTTCTATAAGCAAGTTCACAACAGAACCACACACACAGAGAGCATATTACAAAAACATTTCTCCCTCATAATATAGTAGGCTGGTTAAGTAATAAAATCAGCTTTGTTTCTAGTCTCTCACCACAAATTATTATTTAGCCTGGTCAAGCTTCCATTTATTCAGCCTGCACATCACCAGGAAATTCTAGTGGCCAGAACTGTTCTGCAGTAATGTTCCACAATAAGAAAAGCTCATAGTGGTGGCTGAAGTGTTACATATCCCCAAGCAGTTTCTGAATTATGACAGGACAGTTTTCTGGTTGCAAAGAAATATATTAAGGAACTTTGAAAACTGCTTGCCTGTAGATGAATGAGAGGGATTTTCCATGGGCTTCAGAGTTTGAAAACCTGGGTTCAAGACAAGACTCACTCGCAGTTCACTTTGGGATAATTTATTTCAACTTTCTGAGCTTCGAAAGTCCTCACCAGTAAAATGGAGCTAGTAATACTAGCAAAGTATCATAAATCAAATGAGATAATATATGCAAGAGTACTTTGGAAATTCTAAACTCTATAAAATTGTTCAGTTTTATTTTTTTATGCACTAAAGCTTATACAGAATATAAAATTTTATCAGCATAACCCTTTCAATAACCATTCCAGAGAAATACAAATTCATTGTACTTAATTTATACATTTGTTCATAACAAACTTGGAGATGTGTCCAAAATAGAGGAAAACATTTGTCAAATTCATAACTTGTATTTTTATTTACACATCCATTCCCAAAGCTAATGATTTATTTAAATATAAGCATCTTCCCCAAATACAGCCTGTAGGGAAATGAGAAAAGAAGAAAACACGATAGTAACAACACTTAATATTGTCCTTACTTATTCCAAGCTCTTGCTCTGCACTGTTCTAAGTACTTTATGAAGAGCAATGCATTTAATCCTCCTAACAACCCTCTGAGTTGTTGTTGTTGTTTAGTCGCTCAGTCGTGTCTGACTCTTTGTGACCCCATGGACTGTAGCACACCAGGATTCCCTGTCCTTCACCATCTCCCTGAGCTTGCTCAAACTCATGTCCATTGAGTCAGTGATGCTATCCAAACGTCTTGTCCTCTGTCATCCCCTTCTCCTCCTGCCTTCAATCTTTCCCAGCATCAGGGCCTTTTCTAATGAGCCAGCTCTTCACATCAGGTGACCAAAGCATTGTAGCTTCAGCTTCAGCATCAGTCCTTCCAATGAACACCCAGGACTGATCTCCTTTAGGATGGACTGGTTGGATCTCCTTGCAGTCCAAGGGACTTTCAAGAGTCCTCTCCAACACCACAGTTCAAACACATCAATTCTTTGGTGCTCAGCCTTCTTTATGGTCCAACTCTCACATCCATACATGACTACTGGAAAAACCATAGCTTTGACTAGACGGACCTTTGTTGGCAAAGCAATGTCTCTGCTTTTTTATATGCTTTCTAGGTTTGTCAAAGTTTTTCTTCCAAGGAGTAAGTGTCTTTTAATTTCATGGCTGCAGTCACCATCTGCAGTGCTTCTGGAGTCCAAGAAAATAAAGTCTGTCGCTGTTTCCATTGTTCCTGCCCTCTAAGTAGGTACTATTATTGGTTTCATTTTATAGGTGGGGAAACTGAGGTGCTGAGAGGTTAAAAATGACTTTTCTGAGGTTGTTCAGCATCTGAATGACAACTAAGAGTCCAAAAATCAGAGTTAAGACGTTGAGTGTGGGTGTTTAACCACTTGGCACATTGCCTGAACCTGGAATCCTCTTTTCCTCACAGTGAGGATGCAGCTTGCTGACCCTGAATTTGATTCAAGATTCAGGAGGGTCCCAGATAACTGTCAGTATTTCCTGTTAATGGTATAGAGACACTGCCTGTGGAACTTCTTCCTTGAGGTTCACATTAGCCAGTGATAATATATGCAGTCACAACACAAAATGAAGCTCTCCCAGGCCAGCAAGACCAAACCTTTTCTTAGGATCAAAAGTAGGATGCTCTGCTGGAGTCTCCTTTCTACACATCCAGTCCTCTCTCGTCTGTGAAGTTTCCCATCCTTGATGAAATAAATCAGGAATTTACAGTGTAGTGAGTGCAAGGCTTTCCACCATTCCAGAGGTGAGAAGGAACTCATCACAATAAAGCCATCCCACACTTTCCAAGAGTGTTTCTGACTCCACAACATGTAAAGTTCACAATGAAGGGCCAGTGTGACTGAAGTACTAAAAACACTAGATAACAAAACTAACCTGGGGACTCAGTTCTGTCACATCTCCATCGCTAGTAAGGAGGGGTGAGAACTTTATTGGATCATTAATCTCAGAGCTCCTCTGTCACCATGTGTAAAATGCCCATTGGAGAACTTGGAAGCTTTTTATATAAAATTCCACTGCTGTAAAGACACAGACTTGACTTAAGCCAACAAAGAAGCTGAAAAATAGAAATGTACACATAAGAACAAATGTGAGTGAATATAATGGACTCTCTGGTTGGGTTTTAGAGCTATGTTTGCCTCTAGGGCTCAACCTTTCTCAGGGAGTTTCTTTCCCAAGTGAAATCCCTCAAATTACATGGACCCTGAAGACAAATAGGACTCTAAAATCCAACCAGAAAGCCCATTACATTCATCTCCTACTCTCAGGAGAGTCTGCCAATGTGATAATGAACATTTGCAAAATGTTAGCCTAACTATTTCCAGTAGCCAAGACATGGAAGCAACCTAACTGTCCATCGACAGATGAATGCAGAAAGAAGATGTGATATATGCAGACAATGGATGATTACTCAGCCATAAAAAAGAAAGAAAGAATGGCATTTGCATTGACATAAATAGACCCAGGGATGATTCTAATAAGTGAAGTCAGACTCAGAAAGACAAATATCATATGACATCACTTATATGTGGAATCTAAAATATGACACAAATGAACTTATTTACAAAACAGAAATAGACTCACAGACAGAGAAAACAGACTTATGGTTAGCAAATAGAAAAGGAGGTGGGGGGCATAAATTAGGAGTCTGGGGTTGACAGATACAAACTACTATATACAAAATAGATAAACGACTAGATTCTATTGTACAGCATAGAAGCTATATTCAATAACCTTTGGAAAGCAATAAAGGAAAAGAATATGAAAAAGACTGTGTATATATATGCACAACTGAATCACTTTGCTTTATACCAGAAGCTAACACAACATTGCAAATCAACTATACATCAATTTTTTTTAAATGTGAGCCAATCCTAGCATACAATACTCTATCGGCTATCCCCTTTAAAATTTCAGTCAAGCCAAAGCAATCTTGAGAAAGAAAAACAGAGCTGGAGAAATCAGGCTCCCAGACTTCAGATTATACTTCAAAACTACAGTACTCAAGACAGTATTGTATTGGAACAAAACAAAAATATAAATCAACAGAACAGGACAGAAAGCCCAGAGGTAAACCCACCTGCCTATGGTCACCTAATCTATGACAAAGGAAGCAAGAATATACAGGGAAGAAAAGATAGTTGCTTCAATAAGTGGTGCTGGGAAAACTGGACAGTTACATATAAAAGAATGAAATTAAAACATTACTTAATACCATACACAAAATAAAATCAAAATAGACTAAAGACCTAAATGCAATGCCAGATACTATAAAATTCTTAGAGGAAAACATAGGTAGAACACTCTTTTACATAAATCGCAGCAGGATCTTTTTTGACCCACTTCATAAGGTAATGAAAATAAAAATAAGCAAATGGGACCTAATTAAACCTAAAAGCTTTTGCACAGCAAAGGAAATCATGAACAAGATGAAAAGACAACCCTCAGAATGGGAGAATATATTTGCAAACAAACCAGCTGACAAAGGATTAATCTCCAAAATAAACAGCTCATGCAGCTCAATATAAAAAAAAAATCCAATCAAAAAATGGGCAGAAGACTTAAACAGACATTTTTTCAAAGACATACAGATGACCAACAAACATATGCAAAAGTTCTCAACATCACTAATTATTAGAGAAATACAAATCAAAACTACAATGACGTATCATCTCACACTGGTCAGAATAGCCATTATCAAAAAATCTACAAATAATAAATGCTGGAGAGGGTGTGGAGAAAAGGGAACCCTCTTACACTGGTGGTGGCTATATTGATGCAGTCACTAAGGAGAACAGTACAGAGATTCCTTAAAAAAACTAAAATCAGAATTACAATATGACCCTGCAATGCCACTCCTAGGCATATACCCTGAGAAAACCATAATTCAAAAAGATACATGCACCCCAGTGTTGACTGCAGCACTATTTACAACAGCCAGGACAAGGAAGTAACTGAAACGTCCATCAACTGAGGAATGGATAAAGAAGATGTGGGATACATACACAATGGAATATTACTTATCCATAAAAAGGAAAGAAATTATGTCACTTGCAGACACGTGGATGGAGTGAGAGAATGTTATCCAGAGTGAAGTAAATCAGAAAGAGAAAAACAAATATCGTATATTAATGTAGATATGTGGAATACAAAAAAAGTATATATGGTCTCCCTTGCAAAACAGAAATAGAGATACAGATGTAGAGAACAAACACATGGACACCAAGTGGGATAAGGAGGATGGGATGAATTGGAAGATTGGCATTAATATATATACACTACTATGTTTAAATGTCGACCTTCACTCTTGCCATCTCCTGTTAGACCACTTCCAATTTGCCTTGATTCATGGACCTGACATTCCAGGTTCCTATGCAATATTGTTCTTTACAGGATGGGACCTTGCTTCTATCACCAGTCACATCCACAACTGGGTATTCTCTTCGCTTTGGCTCTATCCCTTCATTCTTTCTGGAGTTATTTCTCCACTGGTCTCCAGTAGCATGGACTGGAATGGGTGAATTTAACTCAGATGACCATTATATCTACTACTGTGGGCAGGAATCCCTTAGAAGAAAAGGAGTAGCCATCATGGTCAACAAAAGAGTCTGAAATGCAGTACTTGGACGCAATCTCAAAAACGACAGAATGATCTCTGTTCGTTTCCAAGGCAAACCATTCAATATCACAGTAATCCAAGTCTATGCCAGTAACGCTGAAGAAGCTGAAATTGAATGGTTCTATGAAGACCTACAAGATCTTTTAGAACTAACACCCAAAAGAGATGTTCTTTTCATGACAGGGGACTGGAATGCAAAAGTAGGAAGTCAAGAAACACCTGGAGTAACAGGAAAATTTGGCCTTGGAATACAGAATGAGGCAGGGCAAAGACTAATAGAGTTTTGCCAAGAAAATGCACTGGTCATAGCAAACACCCTCTTCCAACAACACAAGAGAAGACTCTACACATGGACATCACCAGATGGTCAACACCGAAATCAGATTGATTATATTCTTTGCAGCCAAAGATGGAGAAGCTCTATACAGTTACCAAAAACAAGACCAGGAGCTGACTGTGGCTCAGATCATGAACTCCTTATTACCAAACTCAGACTCAAATTGAAGAAAGTAGGGAAAACCACTAGACCATTCAGGTATGACCTAAATCAAATCCCTTATGATTATACTGTGAAAGTGAGAAATAGATTTAAGGGACTAGATCTGATAGATAGAGTGCCTGATGAACTATGGACGGAGGTTCGTGTACAGGAGACAGGGATCAAGACCATTTCCATGGAAAAAAAAATGCAAAAAAGCAAAATGGCGGTCTGGGGAGGCTTTACAAATAGCTATGAAAAGAAAAGTGAAAAGCAAAGGAGAAAAGGAAAGATATAAGCATCTGAATGCACAGTTCCAAAGAATAGCAAGAAGAGATAAGAAAGCCTTCCTCAGTGATCAATGAAAAGAAATAGAGGAAAACAACAGAATGGGAAAGACTAGAGATCTCTTCGAGAAAATTAGAGATACCAAGGGAGCATTTCATGCAAAGATGGGCTCGATAAAGGACAGAAATGGACCTAACAGAAGCAGAAGATATTAAGAAGAGGTGGCAAGAATACACAGAAGAACTGTACAAAAAAGATCTTCATGACCCAGATAATCATGATGGTGTGATCACTCATCTAGAGCCAGACATCCTGGAATGTGAAGTCAAGTGGGTCTTGGAAAGCATCGCTACAAACAAAGCTAGTGGAGGTGATGGAATTCCAGTTGAGCTGTTTCAAATCCTGAAAGATGATGCTGTGAAAGTGCTACACTCAATATGCCAGCAAATTTGGAAAACTCAGCAGTGGCCACAGGACTGGAAAAGGTCAGCTTTCATTTCAATTCCAAAGAAAGGCAATGCCAAAGAATGCTCAAACTACCGCACAATTGCACTCATCTCACATGCTAGTAAAATAATGCTCAAAATTCTCCAAGCCAGGCTTCAGCAATACATGAACCGAGAACTTCCTGATGTTCAAGCTGGTTTTAGAAAAGGCAGAGGAACCAGAGATCAAATTGCCAACATCCACTGGATCATGGAAAAAGGAAGAGAGTTCCAGAAAAACACCTATTTCTGCTTTATTGACTATGCCAAAGCCCTTGACTGTGTGGATCACAATCAACTGTGGAAAATTCTGAAAGAGATGGGAATACCAGACCACCTAACCTGCCTCCTGAGAAATCTGTTTGCAGGTCAGGAAGCAATAGTTAGAACTGGACATGGAACAACAGAGTGGTTCCAAATAGGAAAAGGAGTACATCAAGGCTGTATATTGTCACCCTGCTTATTTAACTTATATGCAGAATACATCATCAGAAATGCTGGGCTGGAAGAAGCACAAGCTGGAATCAAGACTGCCGGGAGAAATATCAATAACCTCAGATATGCAGATGACACCACCCTTATGGCAGAAAGTGAAGAGGAACTAAAAAGCCTTTTGATGAAAGTGAAAGAGGAGAGTGAAAAAGTTGGCTTAAAGCTCAACATTCAGAAAACGAAGATCATGGCATCTGGTCCCATCACTTCATGGGAAATAGATAGGGAAACAGTGGAAACAGTGTCAAAGTTTATTTTTTCGGCTCCAAAATCACTGCAGATGGTAACTGCAGCCATGAAATTAAAAGATGCTTACTCCTTGGAAGAAAAGTTATGACCAACCTAGATAGCACATTCAAAAGCAGAGACATTACTTTGCCAACAAAGGTCCATCTAGTCAAGGCTATAGTTTTTCCTGTGGTCATGTATGGATGTGAGAGTTGGACTGTGAAGAAAGCTGAGCGCTGAAGAATTGATGCTTTTGAACTGTAGTGTTGAAGACTCTTGAGAGTCCCTTGGACTGCAAGGAGATCCAACCAGTCCATTCTGAAGGAGATCAGCCCTGGGATTTCTTTGGAGGGAATGATGCTTAAGCTGAAACTCCAGTACTTTGGCCACCTCATGCGAAGAGTTGACTCATCAGAAAAGACTCTGATGCTGGGAGGGATTGGAGGCAGGATGAGAAGGGGACGACAGAGGATGAGATGGCTGGATGGCATCATGGACTCGATGGACGTGAGTCTGAGTGATCTCCGGAAGTTGGTGATGGACAGGGAGGCCTGGCGTGCTGCGATTCATGGGGTTGCAAAGAGTCAGACATGACTGAGCAACTGAACTGAACTGAACTGAACTGAACTATGTTTAAAACAAGTAACTATTGAAAACCTATTGAAAAATAACACAGGAAACTCTACTTAGTACTCTGTGGTACTAAGAATGGGAATGAAATCCCAAAAAGAAGATAGATATATCTATACATATATAAATATATATAGCTCACTCACTTTACTGTATAGCAACAACAACACTTAAAGCAACTATACACCAATAAAAAATTAAAAAATAAAATTTCAGTCAGAAGCATAGAAATTACCCACCTAGTAAGCTAGACATGGAGGGCTTGGCAAGCATTAATGCTTGAGAGAAAGGGAAATGTCATGGAGAGCCAATGACTGAAGCACCAGAAAGAAATCGTGTTGTGGTCACTAAATTCAGAGTAAATAATTTTAAAGGAGGTACACATGCACACACACACACACACAGAGAATATTCCCTTATCTCTTGTAATTAGCATGTAGCTAATTCAACTACCCCCAAAACGGGAAATTACAAAGAAGAAGAAAAAAAAAAAAAAACCAGACTCTGAGCAGCCAAAATAGATTCTGCCAAATACATGCATAAAGCTCATACATTTTACTCATAGAAAAGAGCCTCATTCAGGTCCTCATTCAGAAACTATGTATTCTAACTTGATACTGCTGTTCCGACAAACTTAGTTACCTGGTTGTCACATTAAAAACAGAGACAGAGAGAAGAAGAATAGCTGTAAATTTGAAGGGGAGACTGGTCGAAAGAGACATACTGACTGGGATAAAAAGGAGAGAAAAGACACAGCAACTTAAAAAGGGAAATCCGAGGTAGCAATCAAAAGATACAGTAATGGCAGGCCATTTAAGGGATGGAAGCCCCTTGATTCCATCAGTAGGGCCTGAAGACTCAGCACTACCATGGCTAGTCATGATGATCCTAACTCATCCAAAACATTTGAACCATGTTCAGAATTCTTGAGTAAAGAAATAAAAAAGGATAGAAATGCTTTATTAAAAATTTCCATCAAACAATTAACATAAAATGTTGACATGCATACAATCTTCCTCTAAACAGAAAATTTCTTTCACTGGACCATATCATTTCCTTAAAATGTCAGCACATTTTTTGCAATGCACCATAGGAAGAACTTGCAGCAACAGCATGCAAATTAAGACAGCCGGAAGAGATACAGAAATAGGTTTTAGGGTATGCTCTCTAGGCAAGGTTAATGGAGAGGCTGAATGTGATTAGGAAGGTCATAAATGATGAGACAGGAGAAGGGAGAACATTTGCAGTTGGAAAGACATTATCATTTTAGATACAAAAGCCCTGAAGTGATGAGAACATTATCAAAGCTCTGAGATCATAATCAAAATCCTTATCAAATCTAAAGAGATGCTATCTCTGAAATTTAAATCCCTGCACCTATTTGTGAATTCTTGAGACTGCAGCACCAACCCCTAGGTTCTCAAAGGATGCTTAAAGGTCTCTGGAAGATAGCAATCTTCTACAAAATCCCCAGTTCCATGCTGTTTCTGTGTGAAGAATTCCCACGTGGGATGCTTGCTGTTATACCAGCACCTTTAAAGGTAGGTGAGCAAATGAAACAGCCAGCAGAGTTTCGGGGTGTGGAACTTGGCTGAACGAATCTCCTTACTTCACACTTTAAGCTGGCTGAGAAGCACTAGGCAATGTGGTGCTTGTTTTGTGCCACCAGGGCTGGGAAACTCAACAAATCCTAATACATACAAACATTTAGTTGAGTCCACAGTATAAATGCTCTTTATTTCTTCCTAGAGGTGCAGAATATTGATTCAACTGCTATCCTTGGGCAGAGAGACAGAATTAAGATTTCATCTATTTGCCTTTGTACAGAAATCCTTTCCATCCAATGGGGCATGAAGGAATGACCTGGTATATTTATCTTTCTTTCTCAGATATTTATATTTTCCCTATATATGTGTATAGATACACTATAGCTTCCCTCATGACTACACTGAACTGAAAGAAGTTGGAAAGCTGATGGAAAATCCCCTTACAGAAATCCCTACTGTCACACAGCATCTCTTACTGAGTTGTTCACTCCTCTAACTGTCTAGAAAATGGCCTCTTCCAGTGAACAAAATGGCATCTCAAGTTGCTTGAGATGTCTAATGCACCTCCTTCTACCAGGCAATCTGTTCTCTTTTCGTATGTAGCATTGGCTTATTATCCTTAATTCCATGCTCACATGGTTTGTTACCTAGGCAACAATATTCCTGGATCACAGATTAGTCAAGCCAAAATTTCCATCCATCTCTGTGAATCAAATGGAGGGGTTAATATGATCAAATATACCAAAAGTGACTTTCAAATAGTTATAAAAGGAAATTGGTAAAAATAGCTAGAATCTCAGTGCTCAAAAGGAAGGTTGACGTGTGCAACAAGGTGCTTATGCAGTTGTCAAGGCTTAGTGAGAAGATTTCCACAGGCCAGCTGACTCTCTCCAATTTAAGTGCAACCAAGAAGGTGCTAGTAGTTGTCTGGGGACTTTGTTCAGTTCCTTGTAGGAAAATATATGATGTTCTATCCATTTGGGATCTCCCCAAAACAGATCCTGAGTCAAGGATTTGGGTATGAGTAGTTTATTTAGGCAGAGAAGGTGATGGCAACCCACTCCAGTACTCTTGCCTGGAAAATCCCACGGATAGAGGAGCCTGGTAGGCTGCAGTCCATGGGGTCGCAAAGAGTCAGACTCGACTGAGCGACTTCACTTTCACTTTTCACTTTCATGCATTGGAGAAGGAAATGGCAACCCACTCCAGTGTTCTTGCCTGGAAGGAAATGGCAACCCACTCCAGTGTTCTTGCCTGGAGAATCCCAGCCTGGTGAGCTGCCGTCTATGGGGTCGCACAGAGTCAGACATGACTGAAGTGATTTAGCAGCAGTAGTTTATTTGGGAGAGGATCCCAGGCAGGCAGAAAAGGGAAAGAAGTCAGCAAGAGACAAATGGACTAATCAATGCTATGGGAAATTGGGGCACAATCCCACTGGAAACCCTCTAGAAATAGTATGGAACCACAATTCAGAATCGTGTGAATGACAGCAAGTTTATCCCCTTAACCCTATGCTGTCATGGTTGAGGGTCACTCCCGTGCATGAACTCCTAGGCACTTTCAGCCATTTTCCTAACTTCTCCGTGCTTCAGTTTCCTCTTCTGTAAAATAATTCCTACACTGGGATGGCTGTGACAGTTAAATGAGATGATCTTTATAACATGCTTATAATGCCTAGCATACCCTAAGCCATCACTGAATGGGGAGTTGGGGGAAGAGAAGGGTTTGAGTGGGTTTGTAGACTAAAGGTATGGAGACGATGGAAAGTGAGATGTTTAAATAAGTTGGAAAATGACAACCAAGAGGGAGAGAAAGGGGGATAAAGTCAGAAATTAATAGCATTACACTCACCAGGGAGTTCTGTTTAAAACTCTCTAATAACGATTTATTCTATTGTTTTATAATTAGCTGTTTATGGGAATTCCCTAGTGGTTCAGTGATTTGGACTTGGCATTTTCACTGCTAGGGTCCAGGTTCAATTCCTGGTTGGAGAACTAAGGTCCAACATGCTGTGCCATACAGAAAAAAAAAAAAAACTGTTTATGGGTCTATATTCCTACATCAGACTCAAGTCCTCCATGAACCTATACTTGTTGAGTTCAACCTATGTGTCAGACACTGTTCTAGGTGCTGAAGCAGTGAACCAAGTGTCCTCACAGAGCTTACGATGGAGTAGGGGGAAGACAGGCATAAGTAAAGACATACATAAGAGGAAAGGCAGCCATGAATGAGAGGAGGAAAAAAGAAGATTATGGCAGCAGAGTGGAAGGGGAGGATGATCAGGGAAGGAAGGCTTTGCTGATAATCTGACATTTGAGCAGAAACCTGATGAAAATGGAGGAAGGGGTGATGTGGATATCCTGGAAGGAGCATTTTAGATAGAGGGAAAAGCAAAAATAAAAGCCAGGAAGCAGCACTGAAGAGTCTGAGGACAAGAGTGGAGGCCACTAGGGTGGCCAGTGGGGCCGGACTGCAGAGAGCAAGGGGGAGCTGTCTGAGCTGAGGTCTAAGAGGGAGCAGGAGGATGAGGTCACTTAACGTGGGGGCTGGGGTTGGGAGGAAGTGGGGTGGGAGGGGATCTCAAAGTCCAGGGCACAAAACAACTGCAAGGGGTGCTTTGAAAACTCATGGATTCCAGGCTGCGTTGCAAACAAGTTTAATCTGAACCTGAGGGCAGAACCCAGACACCAGATCCCCAGGTGACTGATGTATAGCAAAAGAGAACCACGGACCTAGGTCTTTGAAGGCCATTTTACAAACCTTGGATTTTACTCCGAGAAGGAAAGCCACTGGAGGGTTTTGAGCAGACAAAGAACATGATTTGTATTTTCAAAGACTGAGTCTGGCTGCCTTATGGAGAATAGACCAGGGGGGAGCGAGGAGTGACACAGCTAGACTGGTCCAGAGGCAAAGCACTGTCTTAATGATTTTTTTTGTATTGCCAGTGCCCAAGACAATTACAGACGTCAAATTAATATCCCAAAGACATTCTCTCTGCCTGAAACCTCTTCCTCCAGATATGCGCATGGTTTATCACCATAGTTCCTTCATAGGGTTGCCACATAAAAGTTCAGGATGACCAGTAACATTTTTAATTATGGATAAACAATGAATAATTTGCAGTACTGCATAAGATACACTATACTAAAAAATTATTCATTGTTTATCTGGTATTCAAAATTAACCGGACACTCTGTTATTTTGTTAAATCTGGCAACCCTACCTTTAGCACTTATTTAGCCAAGGCTCTCCCTGAGTATCAAATATAAAAACTGAAGCACTCTCCCTCTGTAGTATGGACGACACTACCGGTAAGTTTTCTGGAGGAGGAAAAGAAGTTTAGAAAGCTCAGTTCCGATTTTCCCCACCTCAGGGCATAGAAGCTGAGGTTATCTGCTAAAATTGTGAGGGGCAGAGTTGGGCAGAAAATTCAAGGAGAGAAACAAATGTTTAGAAACTCACAGCAGTGAGATGGGAAAGTGAGCGCACAGTAGAAAGCAAAGAATGGTTAGAGTAAGAAGGACCTAGCTGAGACTGACAAGCGTAATGTGTCATAATGTCACAACCAGGTAGACTTGCAGTTATCTCCAATGGGGCTTAGAGGCCTAGGATTATGAAAAAGATACACATAAAGGAGTGTGAGCAAAGGACTGAGCTTTGAGAGAGCAAGGATTTTTTGTTTTTCATCTTTGTCTCTGTTGTGTATTGTACTAATGTCTCATCAAATATTTGTTGGATAAATGAATACATACTTTTTTACGAGAAAGAAATGAAAGGAAGGAAGGAAAGAGAGAAGAATGGAGGGAGGAAGGAAGAGGAAGGTCTGTTTGAAAGCATCAGAGATGCTAAGGTAAACAAAATTCTAAAAAGGGGAAGTTGCAGAGAACTGAGCTGGTATTCTGCATCTGCTGATTTGACAGCAACTGGCAATTCTAGCCAAGGGACAATAGTCTGAGAATATAGGCTTTTCCCAGAGAAACAACTTCTACTAAAAGGCAGAGAAACAATCAGAGTTCTGATGGTCTAGGATCCCAACGAGAAGGAAGGAACAGAGATCTGAGTCGCACACTTCCCCAGTTTTCCCCTCAAAATATCTGCTGAATTTTGAAGCTGCACAAGACAGGAGTCAAGAAGCCAAGCAAAAAGCCTCTAAAAAGCAACTGTACTTCACAGTTCTGTTTTGTTTGTTTGTTTGTTTGTTTTTTATGAGGAGGAGACCAAGAGCTTGGTATCAACGACAGAAGAGGTGCCGTAAAGAATACTTCTGGTTCTCAGTTAGAACCCTTGGGGGGACTATACTGGAGGGGCACAAAGCAAACAACTGGTAGACACTTGAGAAAAGGCAACCCAATCTTGGATCTTTTTATCTGATTAAATTAAGATAATCAGTTTCCACCCCAGCCCACTCCCATCTGCCTAGAAGAGAAAAAGATAAAACCTCTCTGGGGGAAAATGACATCATCTAGTCCCTCTACAACTTGTCATACAATATCTGACATTTAATCAAACACTATCAGAAGACACCCCAAATCAAGAGGGAAATGGATAATATTCATTGATACCCACAGATTATCCAGATTTTAGAATTCTCAAGCAAGAACTTTGACACATCTAAGATTAGTATCTTTCAGAAAAAAAGCAGAAAAGAGACAGAATAGATGAAAAGATGGCAAATATCATCAGAGAAATGGCACCTCTAAAAAGGAATCAAATGGAAATCCTAAAACTTAAAAATACAGTATTTGAAATTAAGAACTAAATAATTGCATTTAGCAAGAGTTCTGCTGCTGCTGCTCAGTCGCTTCAGTTGTGTCCGACTCTGTGCGACCCCATAGACGGCAGCCCACCAGGCTCCGCCGTCCCTGGGATTCTCCAGGCAAGAACACTGGAGTGGGTTGCCATTTCCTTCTCCAATGCATGAAAGTGAAAAGTGAAAGTGAAGTCGCTCAGTCGTGTCCGACTCTCAGCGACCCCTTGGACTGCAGCCCACCAGGCTCCTCCGTCCATAGGATTTTCCAGGCAAGAGTACTGGAGTGGGGTGCCATTGCCTTCTCTGTAGAAAGAGTTAAGACATAGCGAAAAAGAGGATTCATAAATCAGAGGATAGCTCAATAGAAAATATATAAACTGAAGCACAGAAAGAAGAAAAGAACAGAAAACACTAAAAGGAATATAAGACATGTATGGAAAAAGTAAAATAGCTAACACACAGTTGCAGAGAAACAGAAAGACAGAATGGGGCAGAAACAATATTTGAAAAGGTAATGTCTGAGAATTTTCCCAATTGGTGAAAAGCACCAACCCACAGATTCAAGAAACTTCATATACCCCAGAGAAGAGAAATGCTAAGAAAAACAAAGCTAAGCACATAATAGAAAAACTTGTAAAAATCAAAGATAAAGAGAAAACCTTAAAATCAGAGGTTAAGGTAAAACATTAAGATCTATAGCTAGCTTCTCTAAAGAAGTGATGGAACCCAGAAGGCAATGGAAGTGACATTTTTAAAGTACTGAAAGGAAATAACTGCCAACCCAGAACTCTATATGCAGTAAAATAGTCCTCAAAAAATGTAAGTGAAATAAAGATGTCTTAGAGCAAACACAGAGAATTCATCACCAGCAGGCCTGCAGTACGAGAATACTAAAAATACTTTTTCTGAAAGGAAGAAAATAACCTCAGAGAGAAACATGGAAACACAGAAAGGAATGAAGAACAACAAAGAGGTAAATATGAAGGCAAATAAATGAGTACTAAATATAGAAAATGACAAAGATTTTCTTGTGGAGTTTAAAATGTATAATTAAATATGACAGTAATATCTCAAAAGGCAGAAAAGGGAGAAATAAAGTTCAACTCCTCTAAGATCTAGCATTGTCAGAGAAGTAGAAGTAAAAACTTATGTTAAACTAATAAATCAAAGCATGCCATAGTCTCTAGAGAAACCATTACAAGAATAGCAAAAAGATATGTGACTAACAAGATAATCAAGGGGAGAAACTGAGCGATAGAAAAATACTGACTGCCTGAAGGAAGTTAAGAAAGGAGAGACAAAGGATCATAGAACAGGTAGATCGATTAGAAACCATACAGTAATATGGGAGAATATAAACTCGAACATTTCAGCAATTGTATTCAATGTAATTGGTCTTAGAGGATTAAAAAATCAACTATCAAGTATATGCCTATAAGAGAAACATCTTGAATATAAGGACACATAAAGTTCGAAATTATAATTATTTTAAAAAGATATACTATGCACACAATAACCAAAAGAAAGTTAGTTCTGCCATACTAATATCAGAAAGATAGATTTTAAAGCAAAAAGCAATATTTGAGACTAAGAAAGATATTTTTTACAATAAAGGAAGAAAGGGTTTAATGAACCAGGAAGATATTAAAAGTCTAGAGCCATATGAACCCAATAACACAGCTTCAAAATATGTCAACTAAAAATTGACAGAACTAAAAGCAGAAGTAGATACATCCATTATCATATTATCAGAATTAAATGTATTTGGCCATTTAAGTAATATTTTACTTTAAAGCATTTTCCCAATCTATTCTTTTTATTTCACTCTATATACATATTACTTATATTCTGCCATCTCTCTCTCTCTCTCTTTTTTTTTTTTTTTTTTGGCTGTGCTGTGCTGCATTTGACATCTTAGTTTCCCAATCAGGGCTCAAACTTGCATCCCTGCAGTGGAGGCACAGAGCCCTAACCACTAGGTCACCAGGGATTTCCCTATTTTGACCTTTTTAATAGCTTTATACCAAATGCTACTGTTTTAAACTGAAAAATTAAATAACAGAAATACATTTAACAGTATGATGATAAATACTAATAAGTATGATACAATCAACTCAAATCAAGTCATAGAGTGAGGTGAGAAGGAAGTATACGAATTGTATCATTTCTCAAAGACTAATAGATAGTTTAATAGATTATTATTATCTATTACTGTTATCTATTAGTAATAGATAGTTTAAAAGATTAATAGTTTCTAGAAAAAGAGAGAAATAAAAGCATTAATGACTTTATAAAGCTAGCCACCAGGGCTTCCCTGTTTGTCTAGTGGTAAAGAATCCACTTGCCAATGCAGGAGATACGGGTTGAATCCTTGGTCTGGGAAGACCCCATCTTCCCTACTTGCTGCAGGGCAACTAAGCCATATGCCACAAGTACTGAGCCTGTGCTCTAGAGCCTGGGAGTCACGACTACTGAGCCCCTGTCCTACAACTACTGAAGTCCACATGCTCTAGAGCCCATGTGCCACAACAAAAGAAGCCACTGCAGCGAGAAGCTTGTGCACCATAGAGAGTAGCTCCTCCTTGCTGCAACTAGAGAAAGCCTGTGCACAGCAACAAAGACCCAGCATAGCCAAAAATAAAGAAAGAAATATTTTTTTTAAAAAGCTAGCCACCAAAACAAATATATAAACATTTCATTTCTAATTATCAGAATAGTCAAAAAAAAAAACCCAAGAAATAAAACTACCAAAAAGTAAAGGATTTTTTATAGATATAAAAATAAGCAAGAATAAGATGGATGGACTTCTGCTTCTGATAATAACAGATCAGGTAATCTGGATATACTCTCCTACTAAGAACCACTAGAAAAATATAACAAAAGATTTTTTCAATCTGCCCAAAGGCCTGTAATGTTAACAAAGTAGAGAAGTATTACCTGGACAGGATCCAGGGGAGAATGGATACCCTGAGAAATGAAACCTGCGGATAGATTCTCTCTTCCTGGGAATGTTTGATGGTCCTGGAGGGGACAAGTGGGGGCTGAGAGCTAAGTAAGAATTCAGTCAACCTGGTGGAACTAAAGGAACAGACACTGGTATCTGGGAGCCACCAAGAAAGTCAGAGCAGGCAGGGGGGAATTAGTTATTCTTCCTCACTTAGGGTTGGATCTTCAAAGATCTGCACCCTAAAATTCGTGTGACCTGAAAGTACATGGGCTATGTTGGGAACTGCAGGTCATCTTTTAATCCCCTCAAGCCCTGAAATTGGACAGAGGTGATCAACACTGCTAGTGCCTCTGGGCATCTGGCAGAAACAAGTGGGAATCTTCTCTGGAAGAAAATAGCATCATCTTGGGCGTCAAATTATTTCTACAAACAATTTTTCAAATACAATGTCTAGAATGCAAACGAAAGTAAATAGGCCAGAGACAAGGCAACATGAATTAAAAGCAGCAGGAAAAAATAAACAGAAAGAGAATAACAAGGGAGGATGTTAGAGTTCCCAGATAAACACTTTAAATAAATATGCTCAGAGAATTCAATGACATAAAAAGCAATTGCAGCAGAGAAAAAGAAACTACACAAAAGAACCAAGGTCCTTCTCCCAGCATGAAACATCTGCATGTTAAGTCCAAAAACAAGTGGACATTCTTGTAGCACTGGTATATAAAATTTTTGATTCACTTATTTAACAGGCATTCTTGAGCTAGTTTTCTGTATAAGCCACCACTAGATGCTGAGGGAGGTAGGAAGATAATAATAGAAAAAAAAAAAAACAGTGGTACCCTGCTATCAAGGACTTCATAGCTTATGGCTAGATTTAGTTATCATACATGTTATTCTATTCAAAACAGCACTGATTGGTAATGCCCTGAGGCTCTATTTTGTTTTTTTCCTAAGGTAAAGAAAAAGGAATATGTCTTACTGTTTAAATAGTCTGATCCTAAATATATCCTGTAAGGAAGTTTCTAAAGATGGTTGGATGGGAGGCCATCATTATTGTGGTGTATATGAGGGTTGATCACCTGAGTCTGGAATGGCGAGACATGTGCCACAATCATTCATACTCCACAGCACAATGGCTTCCATCTAATTATTATGATCACTCAGGGCTTTGGGTCAGCACCATCTTTCAGCCCTCCTAAGAAGCACAAGAAACTTGGTCTCATCTATATTTGAAACTCTATTGATTTTGGGGCTGCTGAAAGCAATATATTTCTTTTCAATTTCTTTAAAACAGGAAACTGCCCAGGCCTCCTAGAGAAAATAACCTATTCTCAATGCCGAGAGGACACTTGAATTAAAGTGTAAGTTACTTAACTTCCATGATAAATATCCTCATAGCAAATATGGCCTTGAAAAGTTTCCATTTGGAGCCTGGGAGGGAACAAAGTCATTTCTTAAAAGTGTGAACTTCTGTAAGGCAGAGTCATGAAAAAAGGGGATGAAAGCCAGTCTGTTGAAAGACAACACATCCTACCAATCCCCTTGATAAAAGGACAACAGGAATGTGGAATATCAGTGTCCTCCTCTACCATTCCCCTGGTCCATATTCCTGAATAATCAGGTGTCCCAAGGGTATAACTCCAGGCAACATCTCTTAGGTGGTCAGGTAGTTGTTGGGTATGTTACTATAGATGCATTCCACTTCTGGAGTCAATCCGTAACTATGGCTCCTAAATGTTTGCAATTCTAATGGTCTGGATGATTGCGTGTGGTTCTAACAATACATGCAAAGCAAAGCCAAAATGTTATCCAAGATCACAACAAAACAACATACTGTCCTAAAATAAAAGACATATGAGCAAAAAAATGGTGGCTTCATATTTAGATTGCCCAAGTAATTTTCTTACAACTTCTCTTCTGTTGATTAAAGAACCACAATCCTTGGTATGTCCACCATAGTTAAACTGAAGGAAATTTTGTTCTGGATGATTTCAATGGCTTATGGTGCTGTTTCCCAGGCCTTTCCATTTTCATGTAGGGTGGTGACTAGAAACATCAGGTGGGTCCTACCTAGTACACATTGTTCTTGTAACAGTATTGGGGAGGAGGTTTCAATTCAGGATTTGCTAAGATGTTAAAAATTAAGTATTGAATTCACAGTACAGGATAAACTTAGCTTGGTTTATGGTTAATCATATTATATAAGTAAGCAACTCTAACTATTGGGTGTGAATAGTCACACAGAGGTTCAAAGGGATTCTGGTTTAACTGCCAATCCTTTTTCACTAGGATGGGCTTTCCTGGTGGCTCAGAGGGTAAAGCGTCTGCCTGCAATGCAGGAGACCTGAGTTCGATCCCTGGGTGGGGAAGATCCCCTGGAGAAGGAAATGGCAACCCACTCCAGTATTCTTGCCTGGAGAATCCCATGGACGGAGGAGCCTGGTAGGCTACAGTCCACAGGGTCTCTGAGCAACTTCACTACTTCCTTCCTTCCCATTTGCTTCTGTGATACAGTCCTCTCTCATCATGTTACTGGAGCACTGTTCACAAATATATTTCTGTACTGCCCAGTGCTGGTCCAAACTGGCCCATGCCAAACTGGTCCCGCCCTTATGTCAGAGGTGAAATATTTGAAAAGTAGTCTGTTTCCAAATGGTAACATATCAAAGTTCAATATTGAAAATTCACACCCTCCATCACATGCATTTCTAGGGCCCCATTTCTATCACTATTTGCTAGTGCACAGATCTGTCCAAGTGAAAGACATGAAGGTTATAACTATTCTGCAGTATGAATGAGTCCTATAATACTTTCTGCCAAGTCCCTGGAAGACAGAGCCACCTCCAATGTGTCTGCAGGGGTTCTGTAGACCCATCTATCTTCAGATGGGAAAAGAAAAAGACTTGGCAAATTTGAGCTAAAAGCAGGCTCTTGAGAAAAATGTTAAAAAGCATTTGCCTGCCCCTTCTTCAAAGATAGATTATTTTGTAACCCATTACTCTTCTTTTTAAAATATTTGAATCTGATTTATTTTTTTAACATATTGATAGACTGACATTCATAGATCACATGGTCTCTAGTTGCCATCTGGGGCATGTTTTTCTAGTTAATCTTGAGTGAAGTTCATATTTTACAACTATAAATCATAGTGGGGAGGGGGTTCTCTTCAAAAAATGTTCTAAAACATCACACAATGTTCAAATCCACTTTCTTTATAAGAAATGACAGTGAAAAGAGGACATCCTTGATTTCTCCAAGGAGCCCACATTAAGGTAGAAGGCAATAATGATTTTACTTAAATCTCGAAAAGTCAAGCACAAATATCACGGTAGGCAGAATAATGCCACCACCCCCAAAATGTCCATTTCCTGACCCCTAGAATCTCTGAATGTGTTATGTACATAGCAAGATGGAATTAAGGTTGCTAATCAGCTGACCTGGAAACAAGATCAGCTTGAATTATGCAGCTGAGCCCAACATAATCACACAGGTCTTTAAATAGAAAAGTGGAAGGCAGAAGATCAGAAGCAGAGAGATGGCCTCATCAGGAAGATTCAGTCAGCCATTTCTAGCTTTGAAGATGGAGGAAGAGGTTACAAGCCAAGGAATGCATGTAGCTTTGAAATCTAGAAAACCTGAGGAAAGGCCCTGGTGCCTTTCTTCCCTGGTGCCTCCAGCAGGAATTCAGACTTTGTTGTTTAAAGCCAGAGAATTTGTGGTAGTTTATTATTGCTGCAAATTAAAACAAGTGTTGAGATGCTTTGTGGCACTCTGGACTTCGTTGAGGCTGCCAGTCACTTTAAGAAAAGCTGGCATGGAAGACAGTATTTGTCAGTAGTCATGCATCTTCTAAATAATTCCCATGTTTCTCAGTATACTACTATGGCCAGCCAGTCTTCCCCTATCATAAGATATTAAATGATTTGCCCCCAACACAGATTGCTGCGCTCACCCCTGGAGTTTCTGATCTGAGGTGATGACTGAAAATTTGCATTTCTAACAAACTCCAAAGCAAAGCTGATGCTACTGATCACAGGATCACACTTTGAGACCCACTAGTCTAGTGGACTAGAAAAGCATGTAAACAAACAATTAAAATACAGTGTGATAAGATGATGTAATCATACAAAAGGTACAGTAATCAACAGCGTGGAAACATCAAAATCATGCACTTGGTTGGAGAAAGGTTTTAGAAAGAAGTGATGTTTCTGTTGAAGCTTGAACAATGTAATTTAAAACAGAGAAGACAAGGAAAAGTAGATGGGGAGAAAACAAGTAAAATATCTGGCAGAGACAAATGTGTATGAAAAGACTTGCAGGAGGGAACTTTTTTTTTTACAACTGGACAAAGGGATAACCATGGTAAGTAGTGGGAAATGAGGCCAGAGAGGGAGACAAGTCAGATACAAAGGCCTTTCTGTGCTAAGCAAAGGAATTTGACTTTATCCCAAATTTTAGAGCTGTATGTTAGTGTCCATAAACAGACTTACATGTTAAAGGGCTTCCTAGGCAGCTGTTCTGGATGAGTGAGGCTGATGGTGAGACCAGAAGCAGGGGAAGCGTTAAGAAGGCACTTCCAGCAGTCCTCGGAGAAGCGGCGAATGTGTGCACTGTGGCACAGGCAATGGATTTGATGGCATAGCTGCAAGAGAAGCATAAAAGTAGCATCTACAGACCATGGTTACCGATGGAATACGAGCAAGTGAGAGAGGAGCCGTGGAGGACTAGAGGATGATCATTAGCGTTCCAGGCTATATGCTGAGTTGGCTAAGGGAACCATTCATCCAGAGACGAAACACTCCACAAGGAGTCTGCTGGGTGGAGGTAACCATGCAGGGATGGATGCCTGGGGGGCTGAGGTACCTGGATTATACCCAAGGGAAGTAAGCCAGATAACAGGTGTGAACAGCTATGAGTTGCTAATATTTCAAAGCACAAAGTAAAACTTAATGGGCAAAGTAAATCAAAATGCTTACTTATATGAAATTATAGACTTACAGACTTTTTAAAAGTAGCAAAAGTAGCTTTATTTTCATAGAATAGCATATGGCACCCTCTCTCTCCTCCTTGGCCTAGAGCATGGTCAGCCCCTCTCAGAGTCAACAGCGCTGGGAAAGAAAAAAAGAGAATAGGAATGGACACCAAGTTAAAATCATTTACTTGTGATAAAATACACCTAATGATGATTATATTGACTGAAGTAGGTGCTCTTACTCAAAGCACCTGTTCTGGAGTACACTGCTACTCTGCTCCTTCCCCTCTACAGATACACATGGACTGATGTATACATTCTGTCTTTACCCTCGAGAGAGAACCAGATTTGGTGACGTCAATAAAACATAGGCAAAGTGTGGAGTAAACAAGAGTTAATGTTTTCAGTTTTAAGCAACCATACATATATATTACATTAAGAACCAGAACCTAAGTAATGTATGTATATTAAGCACTAACTAAAATATATCAAATTATGATATGTTAAAATGCAAATAACTCATGTGGTTTTAAAAGATAAAACAAAGTTGATGCTAACAAATTTAATGTGAATGATTTACAGAAGAGAGAAAAAGTGGAAACTTAAAACGTTTTTAACAAAATACCATCTAAATACATATGGAATACATACAAAAAAATCACCTATAGAACTACAGATAATTCTTATTTTTATTTATCCTTTCCTATGTTGTATAACTATTAAATAATGAGCACGTATCACTTTTTAAATTCAGTTCAGTTCAGTTCAGTCGCACAGTCGTGTCCGACTCTTTGCGACCCCATGAATCGCAGCACGCCAGGCCTCCCTGTCCATCACCAACTCCCGGAGTTTACCCAGACTCACGTCCATCGAGTCCGTGATGCCATCCAGCCATCTCATCCTCTGTCGTCCCCTTCTCCTCCTGCCCCCAATCCCTCCCAGCATCAGAGTCTTTTCCAATGAGTCAACTCTTCGCATGAGGTGGCCAAAGTACTGGAGATTCAGCTTTAGCATCATTCCTTCCAAAGAACACCCAGGGCTGATCTCCTTCAGAATGGACTGATTGGACCTCCTTGCAGTCCAAGGGACTCTCAAGAGTCTTCTCCAACACCACAGTTCAAAAGCATCAAATCTTCGGCACTCAGCTTTCTTCACAGTCCAACTCTCACATCCATACATGACCACAGGAAAAACCATAGCCTTGACTAGACAGACCTTAATCAGCAAAGTAATGTCTCTACTTTTGAATATACTATCTAGGTTGGTCATAACTTTTCTTCCGAGGAGTGTCTTTTAATTTCATGGCTGCAGTCACCATATGCAGTGATTTTGAAGCCCAAAAAAATAAAGTCTGACACTGTTTCCACTGTTTCCCCATCTATTTCCCATGAAGTGATGGGACTGGATGGCCATGATCCTCGTTTTCTGAAAGTTGAGCTTTAAGCCAACTTTTTTGCTTTCCTCTTTTACTTTCATAAAGAGGCTTTTTAGTTCCTCTTCTCTTTCTGCCATAAGGGTGGTGTCATCTGCATATTTGAGGTTATTGATATTTCTCCCGGCAATCTTGATTCCAGCTTGTGTTTCTTCCAGTCCAGTGCTTCTCATGATGTACACTGCATATAAGTTAAATAAGCAGGGTGACAATATACAGCCTTGACGTACTCCTTTTCCTATTTGGAACCAGTCTGTTGTTCCATGTCCAGTTCTTACTGTTGCTTCCTGACCTGCATAAAGATTTCTCAAGAGGCAGGTTAGGTGGTCTGGTATTCCCATCTCTTTCAGAATTTTCCAGAGTTTCTTGTGTTCCACACAGTCAAAGGCTTTGGCATAGTCAATAAAGCAGAAATAGATGTTTTTCTGGAACTCTCTTACTTTTTCCATGATCCAGCAGATGTTGGCAATTTGATCTCTGGTTCCTCTGCCTTTTCTAAAACCAGCTTGAACATCAGGAAGTTCACGGTTCACATATTGCTGAAATCTGGCTTGGAGAATTTTGAGCATTATTTTACTAGCATGTGAGATGAGTGCAATTGTGTGGTAGTTTGAGCATTCTTTGGCATTGCCTTTCTTTGGGATTGGAATGAAAACGGACCTTTTCCAGTCCTGTGGCCACTGCTGAGTTTTCCAAATTTGCTGGCATATTGAGTGCAGCACTTTCACAGCATCATCTTTCAGGATTTGAAACAGCTCAACTGGAATTCCATCACCTCCACTAGCTTTGTTCATAGTGATGCTTTCTAAGGCCCACTTGACTTCACATTCCTGGATGTCTGGCTCTAGATTAGTGATCACATCATCATGATTATCTGGGTCGTGAAGATCTTTTTTGTACAGTTCTTCCGTGTATTGTTGCCACCTCTTCTTAATATCTTCTGCTTCTGTTAGGTCCAGACCATTTCTGTCCTTTATCGAGCCCATCTTTGCATGAAATGTTCCCTTGGTATCTCTAATTTTCTTGAAGAGATCTCTAGTCTTTCCCATTCTGTTGTTTTTCTCTATTTCTTTGCATTGATCACTGAGGAAGGCTTTCTTATCTCTTCTTGCTATTCTTTGGAACTCTGCATTCAGATTCTTATATCTTTCCTTTTCTCCTTTGCTTTTCGCCTCTCTTCTTTTCATAGCTATTTGTAAGGCCTCTCCAGACAGCCATTTTGCTTTTTTGCATTTCTTTTCCATGGAAATGGTCTTGATCCCTGTCTCCTGTACAATGTCATGAACCTCATTCCATAGTTCAGCAGGCACTCTATCTATCAGATCTAGGCCCTTAAATCTATTTCTCACTTCCACTGTATAATCATAAGGGATTTGATTTAGGTCATACCTGAATGGTCTAGCAGTTTTCCCTACTTTCTTCAATTTGAGTCTGAATTTGGTAATAAGGAGTTCATGATCTGCGCCACAGTCAGCTCCTGGTCTTGTTTTTGTTGACTGTATAGAGCTTCTCCATCTTTGGCTGCAAAGAATATAATCAATCTGATGACCATCTGGTGATGTCCATGTGTAGGGTCTTCTCTTGTGTTGTTGGAAGAGGGTGTTTGCTATGACCAGTGCATTTTCTTGGCAAAACTCTATTAGTCTTTGCCCTGCTTCATTTTGTATTCCAAGGCCAAATTTGCCTGTTACTCCAGGTGTTTCTTGACTTCCTACTTTTGCATTCCAGTCCCCTATCATGAAAAAGACATCTTTTTGGGGTGTTAGTTCTAAAAGGTCTTGTAGGTCTTCATAAAACTGTCCAACTTCAGCTTCTTCAGCATTACTGGTTGGGGCATAGACTTGGATAACTGTGATATTGAATGGTTTGCCTTGGAGACGAACAGACATCATTCTGTCGTTTTTGAGATTGCATCCAATACTGCATTTCGGACTCTTTTGTTGACCATGATGGCTACTCCATTTCTTCTGAGGGATTCCTGCCCACAGTAGTAGATATAATGGCCATCTGAGTTAAATTCACCCATTCCAGTTCATTTTAGTTCGCTGATTCCTAGAATGTTGACGTTCACCCTTGCCATCTCGTTTGACCACTTCCAATTTGCCTTGATTCATGGACCTGATATTCCAGGTTCCTATGCAATATTGCTCTTTACAGCATCGGATCTTGCTTCTATCACCAGTCACATCCACAACTGGGTATTGTTTTTGCTTTGGCTCCATCCCTTCATTCTTTCTGGAGTTATTTCTCCACTGATCTCCAGTAGCATATTGGGCACCTACTGACCTGGGGAGTTCCTCTTTTGGTATCCTATCATTTTGCCTGTTCATACTGTTCATGGGGTTCTCAAGGCAAGAATACTGAAGTGGCTTGCCATTCCCTTCTCCAGTGGACCACATTCTGTCAGACCTTTCCACCATGACCTGCCCGTCTTGGGTTGCCCCGCAGGCATAGCTTGGTTTCACTGAGTTAGACAAGGCTGTGGTCCTAGTGTGATTTTTTTCATTAAAACATTTTAAAAAATAAGGCTAGTTTCCCTAATAAACTATCCTTCCCTTGTGGCTCCGATGGTAAAGAATCTGCCTGCAATGTGGGGGACTGGGTTTGATCCCTGGGTTGGGAAGACCCCCTGGAGAAGGAAGTGGCAACCCACTCCAGTACTCTTGCCTGGAGAATCCCATGGACAGAGGATCCTGATGGGCTACAGTCCATAGGGTTGCAAAGAGGCAGACACAACTGAGTGACTATTGCTTTATTTTTCCCTAATAAAAAAATAAATGTCTTTTAAAAATACATTTTTAAGTATATTCGAAACTGAAAACCCAAGATTATGCAGACACCTGTCCCTAAAACAGATGTTTGTTCAAGAGCTTCTCATTGTCTAAAATGCAGCCAAGTGGTATCCAAAGTAATGTCAGTCTTGGTGACAGACATCTGGGCTTATGCAGAGCTGAGGGCTAATAGCTTGCTCTCATGTGACTGCAACTTATGGCAGTGGTGGAGGGGTAGTCTGGACTAAACAGGGAAAAGAAAGTTTTAGGACATCAATTTTAAAAGCCACTTCAGAGACTTCCCTGGAGGTTCAGTGGTAAAGACTTCACCTTCCAGTGCAGGAGTTGTGGGTTCGATCCCTGATTGGGGAACTAAGATTCCACATGCCTCATGGCCAAAACACCAAAAGATAAAACAGTAGCAATATTGCAATAAAATTTGATAAAGACTACAAGAACAAATGGTCCACATGAAAATAAAAATCTAAAAACATAATATAGTAAAACTTAAAAATAGAAATAAAAAGCCAGGCTTCCCTGGTGGCTCTACGGTCAAGAATCCATCTGTCAATGCAGGAGACACGAGTTTGATCCCTGATCCAAGAGGATCCCACATGCTGCAGGGCAACTAACCCTGGGAGCCACAAATATTAAGCTCACATTCTAGAGCCCATACTTGGTAACAAGAGAAGCTACCACAATGACAAGTCTGAGCACCGCAGCTGGAGAGCAGCTCCTGCTTGTTGCAACTAAAGAAAAGCCCTCACGTACCAACAAAGACCCAGAACAGCCAAAAAAACACTTTTTTAAACAGTAAAATTATAGAAATAAATAAAAAGCCACTTCAGATTGTTGAGAACCATGAAAGGATGGGGTTAAAAGGAGGAGATTTCTCCAAGGAAGCCCATGCTAACTTGAGCCTCCTGAGATGCAAAGATAAAGGATATGGACCCTGGTGACTAGGACTCTCTATATTCCCTGAATACAGAGCTGTTGGCCATAAAGCAGAGCAAAATCATCAAGGTAAGAGTAGCCACCATGGCTCAGCTGTTGCACACATAGCTCCCACGACAGAAGATCCCAAGACACCAATTCAGGAGAGAAAACCTGGAGTCAAGATTCATGCTGACAAGCACAAGACTTGGCATACAGTCCTTAGTCACACCAGCAGTATATGTAATATCTGCTTAAGCTAAATCCTCCACAATTTGTTCAATGTTACCACACAGCTTACTGAAGGTTAATCATCCTTATAACTTGGATATTAATGAGAAAACTAGGAAATGAATTGTGAAGATGACAAAACCTGAAGAATTTAGCATATTAAACCCTTCCAAAAGTGAACTCTCCCTATGTCTCAACATCAGATATTTGTAATTCATGTCTTTAAAAATACCTCTGCTGTTGTTTAGTCACTAAGTCATGTCTGAGTCTTTTGTGACCCTATGGAATGTAGCCACCAGGCTCTTCTGTCCATGGGATTTCCCAGGCAAGAATACTGGAGTGGGTTGCCATTTCCTCCTCCAGGGGATCTTCCTGACCCAGGGATCGAACCCACATCTCCTGTGTCTCCTGCAATGGTAGGCAGACTCTACCACTGAGACACAGGGGAAGCAAAAATACCTTACATGAGAGCAAATTTTACTTGTAAAACTGGATGGTAATTCTCTGACCACAGTGGGAAAGAGAGGGCAAAAATGGCCAGTTAGCTATCACTGTGCAACAAAGCATCCCAAAACCCCAAGACTTAAAACAATAGCCATTTAAATTATTGCTCGCAAAACTGCAGGTAATCTGGGTGGTTCCTCTGCTCTTAGATGAGTTCCTGAATGGGTCTGCAGTCAAATGTGGGCTGGGTTGGTAGCTCTGCTAATCTGGGTGACTCACTCACGTGTTTTGAGTCTGGCTGACTTTAGGGCGGTCTACCATGGCTTTGAATGGGAAAAACCAGCTCTCCTTAACATGTTCTCTTCTCTTCCAGCAGTAAGCCAAGTTTGTTCTCATGATGACAGAGCTCTGAGAGACAGTAGAAGGATACAAGGTCTCTAGAATCAGAACTGCCACTTCTATCATATTCTGCTGGCCACAGTAAACACAAGGCCATCCCACAATCAAGGAGACGAGAAAACTGACTCAATCTCTTGATGAGATGAACTGTGAGGAAACATGGAAAGGATGTATGTATAGAAAGCAGTGTAGAAGTGAAGCCAGTTTTGCAATCAATCTACGGCATGCATAAACCAAACATAAAATCCAAGTCGAATATTAGGGAAAAAAGTTAAAACACAGCAAGTGATGGTCAATGAAGTAAGCAATCCATCTCTTTCCATGATGACATGCTAAAGAAAAAAAAATAAGTTTCACTCATCAGAGTTTGAAAAAGGGTTCTTTATCTCCACTTTTCCTAGCCAAATAGGAAGTCCATTTATATCACATTTTTACTGAGTCTGACCTTGAATGATGCTTAAAACATAATTGAGTTCTTCCTCTTGGAAATGAAATAAATCCATTGACTATGTTTTAAAGAAAAAATGTATTATTTTATTCAACATAATGCTGTTGGAATTATGAGATGTGCCAAAACCTGGCACTTTTCAGAATGACTCAGAAAAAAACTATGCCAGGAAAATTCCAATTCCTGAGGCATTTTTTTCCTAAATTGTCCAATTAATTACCTACTTCTTCACCTTCCTTAGTTTTGTAGACACAATACAACATGCTGCCTTTTCCAAACTGTGGTTCCTGAGCCATTTGAAAATCAAGAATATCTGGATCCAGAGTAATAATAATAATGATAAAATATTTAACAAACACTATGGCCTGGGCACTGACCAACCAGAACATAGTTTGGCACAGGCTTTTGCTCTGCTGTTAAGTGCCACCCCCTCCTCTCCGCTTGCAAGGAGGGATGAAAGATGCCTCCTACATCACCTCCCAGGAGAGAGACACTTTAATGACACCCTTGGGATAGCAACATATGTGTTCTCTGAAGCATTAAGGACACTCTAGACTGTTGTCTGGAAAATCTAAGCTGCAGGAGACAGGCTGACTAACTTCTCTGGCAGCTGAGGAAGAGGGAGCTGGCAAGACTGGGACTGGCCAGCACTGTCCAAGTTTCCTAGGAAAGAGAAAGTACCTCTCATGGGTCAGACATTGCCCCTGCCTAGCTAGTGCTGAGGTGCACTTCTGTCCTGTCCTGAGGGACTAGCTGGAGGGATGAACACAGGAGAGAAGCTGTAGGAATTCTCAGGGGCTGAAGAAATAAGAATTAACTGGAAAAGAGGTGCACTCATCTTAATCAAGGGAACTACAGGGAGAGATCCGGAGCAACGTGAGCCATTCTTATCGGCTACGAAAGTGCCTGTGAAAGAAAGAATCAATTCTTAAAACCTGTAGTCACGCCCATAAAGCACTAACTCAGGTTCATCTAGTACCAATCAAGTAAGAGTTTTTCCTACTTCCCTCACCTCTCCTTCGCCAATCCCTTTGCACTTCAACAGGGGAGGATCAAGACCTCTACTTAGTGAAATAGGGGAGAAGAAGTGAAAGCAAATGTGGATAAGGCAAGCAGTTGACCACAACTTTCTCCCCCAGCTGTTAGTTTTCCACCAGCCACAGTGGGGAAAGGCCTGGCTCTTAAATCAGTTCCAAAGTCTGATCATCACATTAGACTGGACATTTTAATTATTGACCATAGGGCTTTCTATCATCTAAGAGTACAGAGAAAAGTCATCAGATGGCCCCAATTTTCACCTGGGACAAAATAAAATGTAAAAAAAAAGGAAACAAAAATTAAATTGTTTTACAATTATATATCACTCTTTGTCTTTCTCTGATGGACCAGGACAAAGACCCACCTCTCTGGAAGATGATATTCTCATGGAGAAAACAAAAATAAGAAAACAGTTAATTAGATAATAATTAGTGATAGTGCCATGAAGAAAAACAAAGTGGGGTGAGGAGGTATGGAGAGACAGCTGGGGGAGGAGGGGTGCTGTTTCCCATGGAGTAGCAATGAAGGAGGAGAAGGCAATGGCAACCCACTCCAGTGTTCTTACCTGGAGAATCCCAGGGACGGGGGAGCCTGGTGGGCTGCCGTCTATGGGGTCGCACAGAGTCGGACACGACTGAAGCAACTTAGCAGCAGCAGCAGCAATGAAGGAATTTCAACAGGAACATGAGTGAGAAAGTCAGCCACCTGAAGATGGTCTTGGCAGAAAAAAACCGTCAGTGCAAACTGCAGAGGCAGGAATCAGCTTGGGGGTCTGAGGATCAGTGAAAACCCTGTGTGGCTACAATAGAGGGAATGAAGCAAGAAGGGTAGGCCATGAGTTTCGGGGATCCACTAGGAGTCCAGTCATATGCTGTCATGAAAAAGGAATTGGCCCTGAAGTGCAGTGCGAAAGCCTCTGAGGGCTGAGCTCGTCCTCCAGTGGTTGCCCTGGCTGCCGAGAGAACAGACTAGTGACCAGTGATTACATCTGCCAGGCAGCAGCTTCCAAATGACCTGGGATACTTACTGAAAGAACATAGTACTAAGCCCCATCCATGCCCTGAACATACTGAACCAGAATCCCATGGGAGTAAGGTAAAGGCCACTATTTTTAGCTGATCCTCCAGGAGATTCTCTCCAGCTGTCAGAATCAGGGGGTGGCCATTTTATGAGAGCTCACAGAATTTTTGCTTGGCATTCAACTTAGGCTCTCTGAAATGTCCATGTTTTTATCTTGACTCTTTGCTTTAAACACGTTTCATCCATCATTAATCATTGTGCAGGATTTTCCTGTTCAGTTTTGGAGGGGTCCAACTTTAACTAGGGCTTTATTTTACTATTTATTCGACCTTCATTTTCCCTTTTACTAATATTTATTTTTATTTTTTATAGATATGATTTTTTAGTATTTATGCATCCATTTTATTGTTTTTAAGAATTAAACTGCCATTTCAGCATCTTCAGAGTAATAGAATGCATTGTACATACATATAATTTAGACATACGCCTATTCCAGCTTCAAAGTCTTCTCTGATATAAAGTGGGATTCACATTATTTTTTTCCGTAGAGAAAGACACATTAATTTTATCTTTCTACCCACTTCAAACAACTGGATGAGTTCACACCTGATGCCATTTGAAATTTTTGTCTCCTACAACACATTCACCTGATCTGCTTTGCTGCATAACATATACTTCTAACCCTAACAAAAAATAATTTTTAAGTCTACCTCTTTTAACATGTGGGCATTTTATCATGAAACTGATTTTTTCTTTTTTTGTCCAATACATTAAGTGGTTTCAAACAATGTTCAACCATTGTGAATTTCAATAAAGGCAGGAGAGCTCCTCATAGATAGTTGAGAAGACTTTAGTGAATTTGACTGCTTTCTTATTACAGGAAACAAAGAATGGTATTGTATCTTAAGAGAAATATTTTGACACTTTCTAAACTTGGGCAAAAAAAGGGATCAAGTTTGTACCAGTCCAAGTACCTACAATACTATGACAGAAGCATTTACCATCACTATTTCACACTACCTCAGTCTCCTAATAGCAAAGCTTTCTCACTAGAAGTATTGTATTAACACTGGACTCTCAAATTGCCAGGTGTGAAAAATCACTTACTTTAAAAAGAAAGTGTTAGTTATTTCAGGCTAGTCAAGGTTAAAATGGCCATTTATATTATTTCTAATTTCAGCTTTAAGCTCAGAGATGTGTTGGCATCTGATCAGCCAAAATGAGAATTTGTTTTGCCTATATCCAACAGAATAAAATGATAAATTAGCAATAAGTCCATCCTTTGCCAAAAAGAAATATATTTCAAATTTATATAAACTATATAATAAATCTGGAGAAGGAAATGGCTACCCACTGCAGTATTCTTGCCTGGGAAATCCCATGGACAGAGGAGCCTGGCAAGACTGAGCAACTAACACACACACACCATTAATGGGGGAAAAACTTCATGAGAGTTCATTCAAATGACACATAATAATACCCCAAGAACACCAATCTATATATATGAACTCTGTACAAAGTGTAAGTGGTCACCTTAACAGAAATATAACAAGTCCCTATAATGCAAAAATTAATTCTAAAGGCACCTTATGAGGCGATGAAATTCATATAACTTAGTCATATTCATTCATATAATTTACCTTTCTCCTCTCTAATACAAACTCATCTGGCAGTTTTCATTTAACTTCATGCTAAAATGTTCCAAATTTAGAATCCTTACTAATGAAAGAAACAAACAAGAAATAAGTTTTCGTTTTGTTTTTTTTTTTAATTTCAGGTTAGAGGGAAAGCACATAAGAACAGGAGCAAACTACCATGAAACAAGGAATTATAACAAAGTCTCTTCAACCCTAAATATTTAGTTTAAGACAATGAGCAGAGTACCACACACTTCATCAAAATGACACCATTTAAACTGTGTTATAATATAATATTACTTTAGACAAACCAGTGTGGAGCATTAGGACTCCAACCATTCTCAAAAACAGGATTAACAAGTAACAGCATCCCCACCAGCTTGGGGCCTACAGAATCCATTACTTCAGTCATATTTTTGCAAGTGATTCAGTAATGCCTTTCGACATCACAAACAGAAATCTATCATAGTACTAGAATTTTGATGTATTTTAGTGCTTCTGGGGCTGCCTAAAAATAAGAAGGCATCCAAGCAAAATTCATTATATACTTATTATTCCACAACATTTTAGTACCTAAAATGTGAAATCACTCTCTACCATTTACCTGTCTGCCTTACACTATATTCTAGGTTTTTCCTTCCGAGATTTTTATTGCACTTTGGGAAATTAGAGGTAAAACATTGTTTTAAAAAACAGGATGTCAAATCATTACACTGTACACCTTAAATGTATACAGTGCTGTACATCAATTACATCTCAATAAAACTAGAAGGAAAAAAACTGTGATTGTGCTTAAATTCACAGAAAAATAGCATGTTTACAACCATACTGAAATTTAATCCTTTTACACAGGTTAACGAAATATGTCACAGAAAAAATCTAAACAAACACAAAACTTTTGAAAGCAGAACAATGCAAGTTTATTTGGGGAACTCAAATGATAGAAGATCACCTCCAGGTCAATTCACCACGCTAAAGGAAAAGAGTTGTAAAAATACAGCTATGCTACACTGAGCCATTTATCCACACTATACTATAAAACTGGAAATAAATCCTAAAGCCAAGGTTTAAAATCACTTTAAGAGACAAGATCCTAAGTGTTTTCTTGCCATCTCTGTAAGAGGTGCTTTTCCTTCCCCGAACAAAGGTTAATTGAAAAGTTTATTCAATTTAAGGTTTTATTTTTTTTTTTCCTCATTAGCTCTTCAGTTCAAAACACTATGATCAATGCTAACATGTTGTCTAATCTGAGTGTTGTGATCCAGAAAGTGGGATTGGGGAAGCTGGACCTTGTGTTGGTGGAGGAGGTGAAAGTCCTTTTGATAGAGGGCACATACCAGGATTTGTTCCATTCTGTTGTGCAAATGGAAGGGTCAGCGTTTCTTGCTCTTCGGTGAATTGGGGTAAGAGTTAAGACTGTGATGGTTAGGAGGAGATTCATTTACAGGTGGACCACCATTTTAAGATAGAGGAGATCCTGGAGGAGGAGGAAAAGGATACAAAGAAGGTGGCACCAGGGCAGAAATATATCCAGGGGAAGAAGTTACTGGTGATGGATGAGAAGTCATGGGTGGAGGTAACACTTGAATACAAACCAACTGAGGAGGATCTGAATCCTGGTGAGAAAGTGACACTGGATGGCTTACTAATGGTAGAGGAGATGTGGGTAGCGCATGTTGCTCTGGATGCACCATAGAAGGGGGAAATACCTCTGGTTGACTTTGACAGTCAGGATGCTGGTGAGCAGGTGCTGGGCAGGAGGTGAGAGTTCTTCAGTACCAGAATTTGAGTCACCCTGAATACGGGCGATTTGTAAATTGCTCTGTTCCCTCGCTGAAATACTAACGACTTCCTGATGGACCAAAGGAGGTGGAAATTGAAAGTGAAGTCGCTCAGCCGTGTCCGACTCTTTGCGAGCCCGTGGACTGTAGCCCACCAGGCTCCTCCGTCCATGGGATTCTCCAGGCAAGAATACTGGAGTGGGGTGCCATTTCCATTTCCAGGGGATCTTCCTGACCCAGGGATTGAACCCAGGTCTCCCGCATTGCAGGCAGAGGGCTTTAACCTCTGAGCTACCAGGGAAGCCCAAAGGAGGTGGAGGTGGCACCAATTCTGGGGAGGAGCATGAAGATCCTCGTGCAGCTGGTTTCTGAGCTTGTGTGATACACATTGCACAGGAGGTGGTGACATATTGGTGCACAACTCTGGTGGAATATGGCTCCTATGGTCCTTGTCTAGCAGCATTTCAGGGATTTCAGTTGTTGGTGAAGCAATACAAGGGTGAACTTTTTTAGTGGAGCACAGCTAACAAATTTTTTAGCTCTTTAATTGTGGTACTTGATATGAGCTTCTAACTCTCTTTGAAACAAATAAGTTTTCCTGCACTCTTACCCAATGCTACATAGGAAGATAGAACCTTGTTGTATGCTCCTCAATTTGCAGCATAGGAATACTACAGCCCAGACATATCTCCATCTTTTTCATATAAATTAGCACAGTAATAGCAAAAAGCATGCTTGCACAAATGTAAAAAGGCAAAACAGTTGTCTCAAGAGGTCTTACAAATAGCTGAGAAAAGAAGAGAAGTGAAAGGCAAAGGAGAAAAGGGAAGATATACCCATCTGAATGCAGAGTTCCAAAAAATAGCAAGGAGAGATAAGAAAGCCTTCCTCAGTGAAAGAAATAGAGAAAAACAATAGAATGGGAAAGACTAGAAATCTCTTCAAGAAAACTAGATACCAAAGGAACATTTCATGCAAAGATAGCACAATAAAGGACAGAAATGGTATGGACCTAACAGAAGCAGAAGATATTAAGAAGAGGTGGCAAGATACACAGAAGAACTGTACAAAAAAGATCTTAATGACCCAGATAACCATGATGGTGTGATCACTCACCTAGAGCCAGACATCCTGGAATGTGAAGTCAAGTGGATCTTAAGAAGCATCACTATGAACAAAGCTAGTGGAGGTAATGAAATTCCAGCTGAGCTACTTCAAATCCTAAACGATGATGATGCGAAAGTGCTGCACCCAATATGACAGCAAATTTGGAAAACTCAGCAGCGGCCACAGGACTGGAAAAGGTCAGTTTTCATGCCAATCCCAAAGAAAGGCAGTGCCAAAGAATGTTCAAATTACTGCACAATCGTACTCATTTCACGTGCCAGCAAAGTAATGCTCAAAATTCTCCAAGCTAGGCTTCAACAGTACGTAACCAAGAACTTCCAGATGTTCAAGCTAGATTTAGAAAAGGCAGAGGAGCCAGAGACCAAATTGCCAACATCTGTTGGTTCATGGAAAAAGCAAGAGAATTGCAGAAAAACATCTGCTTCATCGACTACAACAAAGCTTTTGACTGTGTGGATTGCAACAAACTGTGGAAAATTCTTAAAGAGATGGGAATACCAGACCACCTGACCTGCCTCCTGAGAAATCTATATGCAGGTCAAGAAGCAACAGTTAGAACCCGACATGGAACAACAGACTGGTTCAAAATTGGGAAATGAGTACGTCAAGTCTGTATATTGTCACTTTGCATATTTAACTTATATGCAGAGTCCATCGTGTGAAATGCCAGGCTGGATAAAGCACAAGCTGGAATCAAGATTGCCAGAAGAAATATCAATAACTTCAGATATGCAGATGACACCACCCTTATGGCAGAAAGCAAAGAGGAACTAAAGAGCCTTTTGATGAAAGTGAATGAGGAGAGTGAAAAAGCTGGCTTAAAACTCAACATTCAAAAAACTAACATCATAGCATCTGGTCCTATCACTTTATGGCAAATAGATGGGGAAACAATGGAAACAGTGACATTCTTTATTTTCTTGGGCTCCAAAATCACTGCAGATAGTGACTGCAGCCAAGAAATTAAAAGATGTTTGCTCTTTGGAAGAAAAACTATGACCAATCTAGACAGAATATTAAAAAGCAGAGATATCACTTTGCCAACAAAAGTTCGTCTAGTCAAAGCTATGGTTTTACCAGTAGTGATGTATGGATGTGAGGGTTGGACTATAAAGAAGGCTGAGTGTCAAAGAACTGATGTTTTTTAATTGTGGTGTTGGAGAAAACTCTTGAGAGTGCCTTGGACTGCAAGGAGATCAAACCAGTCAATCCTAAAGGAAATCAACCCTGCATATTCACTGGAAGGACTGATGCTGAAGCTGAAGTTCCAACACTTTGGCTACCTGATATGAAGAGCTGACTTCTTAGAAAAGACCCTGATGCAAGGAAAGATTGGAGGCAGGAGGAGAAGGGGACAATAGGCTGAGATGGTTGGATGGCATCACTGACTCAATGGACATGAATTTGAACAAGCTCCGAGAGATGGTGATGAACAGGGAAGCCTGGTGTGCTGCAATCCATGGGGTTGCAAAGAGTCTGAGATGACTGAGTAACTGAACAACCACAAAGATTTTAATAGGCAAATAACATTTGTCACATAAATGAACTGGTAAATCATCCTTTTCCCCTATTATGTTTATCTTAATGTCCTCCCGAATGCATTCAGGAAATGTTTACTTTCTTCCCAACAGTTCATCCCCTTTACCATCATACCACCCTCTGCCGTTACATTCAAATTCTTTCTCAGCAGCAGGTGACCAACCAATTCATAGTCCTTGAGGTTTGAGACACAGATTGCTATTGCTCACCTGCTTGGAAATGAGCTTTGAAGGAATTCATCTTGGAACCTCAAGGCCACCAGACAATCCAGAACTCTGAGTACATGGCAGACCATTGTCAGCATCAGTGTGATCCACGTTTGGCATTCGGCTAAGTAGGCACCTGGGAGTGGAAGTCAGACCCTGAAAGGGCAGCAAGAGCTTCCCCTGGAGCCCGGGAGGCAGGAGTTAGACAAGATTAGATCAGGTCCTGCCCCC
This sequence comes from Capra hircus, assembly GCF_001704415.2. Lineage (NCBI taxonomy): Eukaryota > Metazoa > Chordata > Mammalia > Artiodactyla > Bovidae > Capra > Capra hircus. The sequence goes on from NW_017189516.1 coordinate 47,845,266, forward strand.
GGCTCTGTAGCTTTGACTTCCTTCCGAGGGGTTTCCTCTCCTTTCCCCTGCCCCATCTCACTACTCTGGGAGGGAGTCAGACAATAGTTTGGACAAGCAGGGAAAGAGCTTCACTGTTGGGTTTGCTAAGACTGCTCTTCATGTGCCAGGAAAGTGGCCTTTAACTGGAAAAAGAATGATGGATATGGGGGAGAGGAGTACAGAAGCCGCCAAAAGAATAAGTTCTCACTTATGAGAGCACTGCCTTCTGAGGCTGCTTGGCTTATTACAGTCCCGTTGCATTCCTGTAACTGCCTTATATCCCTCATGGTTTGTGTCAGGGTGTGTGTCTGTCTCTACATGTGTATGCATTCTGGCATACACACACCTCTAAGATTTTGTAATAATGTAATGAATATAAGATGACCTTTGGAGGTAGGGAGCACTATATTTACCTTATCAAGGAAGAATCATATAAAAAGTAGTGAACATGGTAATTTGACACTGCTAGACATTTGCTGTTCAGGCTTAAAGAATGAATATAGGTATCTAAGTCAAATTTCCCCAGATCTCACCTTCTGGCAAGTAGAAACTGTACCACAAAAACAGCAACAAACTGTATTCGGCTCCACCCCAGCCATAATTTTGGCTCCTCTATACCTTAGGGGGTGGTCTTTCTTTTTGGCTAACTGTCAAGTCTCCCCAAAAAACACTGATCAATCAAAGTTATTTAGACTCACTGCAACATAGAAGACCACTATCTTAAAGTCTAAATAGTGTCTCAGAAGAGGGATGGCAGGATAGGGTATTAAGGGCTGGGCTGGGTGATTTTAGGGCAGGTCTTGCAAGGAGAATCAGGAAGATTTTATAACATGACAGCTAAAGATAGGCAGGCACAGGGAACTGAGGATATTGACCTGAGTATTAATGGGCAATATGTTATTCTTGTTAAGTAAATTCTTTTGCTTGACTCACAATTTTATCTTTCAGGAAAATGTGCTTCCTGGAACAAGTAGCTAAGTTTGCTTCTTCTCAGAAGTTTTTTGGATTTTTTTTTTTTCTTTTTAGCCACAGCCTGACATGCAGGATCTTGGTTTCCCCAACCAGGGATTGAACCCAGCCCCCTGCAGTGGAAGTGTGGAGTCTTAGCCACTGGACTATCAGGGAAGTCCTCTCAGAAGTTTTTAACATAAGAACAGAAAACTATGCCCAGGTCAATTGTTGTTTTACAGGGTGACAAGGAATTATGCTGGTTTCCTTTTCTCTGGCTTGTTAGGGTGTTGTTACATCAATGGTGAAAACACAACAATGCCCAGATACCCACCAAAGGTACCAGTGCTCACTAATGCCCAAAGGAAACAATACTTACTGAAGGTGCTGGGACGTCCAAGAAGAAACATGGACTTCCTTGCCTCTTTTCTTTCACTCTCTTACATGGGCTACAAAGCACTTCAGGTTAACGCTTGCCAATGTGTTAAAAAGATTTTTCTGAAATTGCTCCTTTAGCTTTTTGCTTGCTCTTAATTATTGTTCCCCTGGCAAAGACTGAGGCAGTGCAAGATCATGGTGGCTGGTTTAAATTTGAATATACAACGCCACACGCCTCTGACATTCTCCCCCAGTTCTGAAAACTTTTCAGTATTCCAGCAATGCTGTCTTCTCTTAGGATTCATTCACTCCCAGGGGGCAACTTCATTCCTCATGCAAATAAATTTATGGGCTCATCTCCTGGAGTCTTCCAACACATCTAACCTGCCTAAACTCTAAGGACAACACATTTTATCTTCTCAAATCAAGCCTTCCATTGCATGTTGATTTAAATTATAGACAATTTGAAATTTTGTTGGCTTAAACAAAAAGCATTTCTTTAAATAAATCAAAGTGGTTGTTACTTACTAAGCCATGGATGTTCTGCCCCTGTTATAAACAATACACCAGAATTCTAAGTAAAACCTAAAACTTAGAGCATTAAGGCATGTGCAAATATTCCTGTTTTACAATTACAATGACTTGTTTCCAGGCTATTTAAGAAGGTTCCATTTTGTGTTTGTGTGTGTGTGTTTTAGTGATATACATATAATTCAAAACTTGGGCAACCTTTGAGAGACAGTGAAGGACAGGGAAGCCAGGTGTGCTGCAGTCCATGGGGTTGCAAAGAGCCAGACATGACTGAGCAAGTGAATAACAACAATATAATTCACAAACAATGACTATAAAGGGTAAAAGTCTGTTGAATAAAATGTCCATAACTTATTTTCTCTTCTTTCCTGGAACTAGTGTTTTCCTGTCTAAACTGTGTCATTTCTCATATGGCAGGATGTTGTCTTTACATGTGACCCTGGGTGAAAACAGCCAGCTCTCTTTCCTAGTTGGCTAAATTTGCTTTTGTTGCTCATCGGGTCAACTTCAAATTATTTTGGAAATAAATTCTAAGTTCGGCCTTTGAGTCATGAAAGCATGTTTCACGATAGACAAGCAGTGATAACTTCCAGACGACCCCCACCCGGGAGCTGCTCTGGTTCAGCACTTGGAGAAGCCTGACTCGAAAGCCTTTAATAAATCCTTTTTTTTTTTTTTTGGTGAAATTGTTGATAAGATAAAGGGTACTGACCGTCCATTTATCCACATCTGATTTAAGAGGCTGTCTAGAAAAGCTGCCTTCACAAACATATCCTTATTTAGTGCCTTTAAACAAAAAGTTAAATGGGCTTCCATCCAGCCACCTCCTTCAGGGCATTAGAGACTCTGTCCTTCAGTCTCACTGCTCTTAAAAGTTGCTAGACTTAAATTCAGTTGACAAAAGTGAGATTCAGTGTCTGTCTGCTTGTAACAGTGATTGGATATATAAAGGGTTAAGTTTGGAGGTTCAAGAGAAATCGGACCTTTTGAAATTGCTTGGATTCAGGGAGGTTTGTTACAATTCGGCTGCCTCCAAAAAAATCTAAATGAGGTTGACAATGAAGAATTATGGACTGCACAACGCAGAAGCATCAACGTGCACAATTAACGCTAGGAAACAGGTTGAGACATCTCAGCTCAGGCTACCTGCCATCTGGCCCAGAAGCAGTCATTCTAAGCAGAATGACACCAAAGGTCGACGGGAGCAGGCACCTTAAGTCCCGCTGCCGGGCTCCTGGATTTTATTTCTTGTGTAAGGGAATCTGATCTGTCATTCCTCTGGCTCCTGTGGGCCCTAAATTCACATAATCAACATATCACTGCCAGAGACTTAGTAAGAGCTGAGGCAATTTAAAGGTGAGTGGAGAATAATCATGTTCCCAAGCCAGATGCCTTCAGTTCTACAAAGAAATAAAAAGTCCATCTCAGGTTCCAAAAAGTAAGCCAAATTGCCCCAGTGAAAAAGACTTCCGTTCTCATCCCACGTGTGCCAGTAGCTATATTTTATATCCTGGGAGGGCTGGCCATTTGCAAAAGTTTAGAGAAGTGTTTCTCAAAATGTGGTCTGCAGACCCCTAGGGATTCCCAAGGCTATTTCTGAGGGTACTGGGGGTCAAAACTATTTCCATAATAATATTAAGATGTTATTTGCCTTTTCCACCATTTGACATTTGTGATGATGGTGCAAAAGTAATGTGGGATAAAACTGCTGGCTTCTTAGCACGAACCAAGGAAGTGACATTCAACTATACGAGTAGTCACTGTATTTTTTATTAAGAAAATACTAATTTCTCTTCAGAATGTACTTGCTGTGCGTTTTGTCCAAGTCTTTGTGACCCCTTGGACTGTAGCCCACCAGGCCCCTCTGTCCACAGGGGCTCTCCAGGCAAGAATACTGGAATGGGTTGCCAGGCCCTCCTTCAAGGGATCTTCCCAACCAAGGGATTGAACCTAGGTCTCCCACATTGCAGGTGGATTCTTTGCTTTCTGAGCCACCAGGGAAGCCCCAGAAGACTGGAGTAGGTAACTATCCCTTCTCCAGGGCAACTTTCTGACCCAGGAACAGAACCAGGGTCTCCTGCATCGCAGGCGGATTCCTTACCAGCTGAGCTACCAGGGAAGCCCAAGAATGTACTTGATGAAGCTCTAAAAATACTGATTTTACTAAATCTCAACCCTGAATCCACAACTTTTTCACATTTTGTGTGACAAAATGGAAAGTAAGTACACATAAAGTACTTAGAGGGCATATAAAGTACAGTGGCTGTCTCAAGGAAAAACATTCATGCCATCATTTGAGTTGGAAGGTGAACCCTCTGCCTTTTTTTTTGTGAAACGTTACTTTCACTTGAAAGAACTGACAAACTATGACTATTCAAACTTGGGTATTTGGCAGACATTTTCTGAAAAATGAACAAAGTTAGCCTGTCACTTCAAGAATAACAACTGACAGGATTTGATGCCAATTAGAAAATTCAAACTTTTGAATAAAAATTAGAATTTTGAAAATTCTGTATCTGCCTCCATGATCCTGGCAGCTTCCCAGTACTAAAGATTTATCTGATGAGATCAGTGGTAATTAATAATGAATGTAATTTTTGAAACTGTATAATGAAATGTGTCAACACTTAGAAGTTCTGCATAACTCAGTGAACCAATATTTTCCAAATGACCAATGGTTGAAATTACAAAACCATACATAATTAAAAGACCCACTTAAAATCAAAACAGCAGTGGATATGAGTATAACAGAGTATGAAAACTTCATTGCTGTTTCAGATTTCATATTGCAACTAACCTTTAAGAGACTACCATTTGTTGAGTTTGGTTTTGTTTTAAAGAATATTCACAATTATCTGAAAGGCTATTCTAATACTCCTCCCAACAATACATCTGTATGAACCTAGATTTTCTTCTTAAAGTTCACCGAAACCAAACATCACAAAAGACTGAACTCAGGAAAAGGTATGAGAATACAGCTGCTTCTATTAAATTAGATATTAAAGAGATTTGCAAAAATTTAAAACAATGATACTTATCTACCGTTTTTTTCTTTTGGAAAATATATTTTTCATACAAATGTATAATTTATGTTAGTGTGTAATGGCTCATTATTATTATTGTTGTTAAATGAAATAATATTTTATGCTTCTTGATATTTCACATAAACAAAAGCTCTTTATGGTCCTGAATGATATCTAAGAGGGTAGGGGAGTCCGGAAAATAAAATGTTTATTAACTGCTACTCTAGGTGATCTTTAATGCTCTTTTACCTTCCCTCTCAGAGACACTGCTTTCCCCACATTCATGCCCCTAAACTCAATCCCATCCAAATCAAATTACCCAGAAGATTCCAGAATTTCATTTTCAAAATTACCTGATGGTGACAAGAAGAAGGGAAAGAAAGATCAAGATCATTTAAATGCTAAGCATTGTGCCATGAACCTAATACATGGTATCTCATTTAATTCTCACAACAGCTCTGTAAGATAATGATAATGATATGACCAAATAGTGGGGCAATGGGACATAAGGGGAGTCAGTGTTATTGTGAGGGTCAGCAAAACCACATGCTCACTAAGAATTATCTATAGACAAAATAAATAAAAACATCTTACAAATACCACAGTAAATTTCAAATAAATGTGGGTGTTGCTATACCTAAAACTTCATTGTAAAGCATTATCAAATTCATGAAAGGTTTGATCATTGCTTTTTTAAAAATTTCAATGAATCATGACACAAATGTGAGAGAGAAAATAGTTTCTGACCATGAAAATGGAACAAAGCAATCCCTGCCTTTGAAAAACATTGAGAATCACTGTACTGTAGCCTTATAACTACACTGAATCCACAGCAAAACCGCAACTTTCAGGACAATGCTACACTGTTTAGAGTGATAGCCTTACCACTAAAAAGCCCACTTTTGCCATCAAAGTATTTAAACCTCTAGACAGGGAAGTCAGTACACACAAATGAAAGGCCAACTAACAGCCCGGTACAGTAGAGAGTTGGATGAGGAAAATAGATACAAAGTGCTGGAAGAATTCTGGAGACATAGAGAACTTCTGGCCAAGATGATTTTGGATGAACTAAGACTAGATCTTTAAGGACAGAATTTAAATGGGCACAGAAGACAGTGACTAGGGAAGCACATGGACAAAGACAGATGCAGAAAGCAGGTGTGCTCAAGGGCAATATAGTTGAATCAATCAAAGGTTCACATAAGGAAACTCATATAAAGGCTCATATACAGTTGGGAAAGGGAGTTTAGGACCAGATGTTGAAGGGTCTGGATGGGTTAATGAGGAATATAAACTTATCCCTCTAGGCCACTCAAAACCAACAAATAAAGATAAAAAATGAAAGGGAGCAGAGTGTAGTATAGATTGGCAAAATGGGACAGGAATCAGACAGTTCTGTGAGGAAGCATTCACAGTTCAGGATGAGATCATTCAGGTCTGAGTGACAAGCATGTGGGAGACCCTGAAAGACCAGAGTTTGGTGGCTAACTTCATGGGAGTAGGCGAAGAAGAGGAGGGGAAGGGAGACGTCCTCAGGTTTTCAAGCCCTAAAGATTATCATCTGATCCAATTAGGAAGGAACCACTTGGCCGGGGGCACATTGGCTTCCTCAACATCCTCATATGTTTGGCCCTGGTCCACCAGAGGGGCTGAAGCCTGTGTTTAATAACATGGGGGAGTTTTGTCTTCATCTGCAAAGGTAATCAGAACAGTATCCTGAACTCATTACTAATCAATTCTTCAGCCTTTTGGGAGACACTTGCCCCTCCCCACCCTGTGACACTGAGACTTGAATTTTAAGGCTGCAGCTGCCCACTCACTACCCGAGCCCACGTCCAGGCTACTCCCCTCACTGAGCAATTCTGCTGGACTTCCTCGGGGTTTTTAGACCAGCATGCCTTTGGACTTGGCCTGGCTTCTTGAGGATGCTACCTTGGATTGGAGGCCTTGATTTTGTACTGACATCTGGGCTTTGTGATCCATGACTCAACTGTACTCGGCTTTACTCCACAGCTATGGGTAAGAAGCATCTGCCTCGACTTCCTCTGTTGCTCCCACAGGCCCTCTTTAATTCTACTTTTTCCCCATCGGCTGGAGAGCAAGATCAACTGGGCTTTTTGCATAGCAGTAGGCTCAGTTCTGAAGAGTGCTTGGCAATAGTGAAAAGGAAGTGGATTGTAGAAATAAGGAGAAGGACAAGGAAAAAACTAAAGGCGAACAGTTTCAGCCTGGAGAAGGGGAGGGAGGGTGGCATAATGATGAGATAATCGTCCTCAGGTACAGAAAGGGCTCTGCTGGAGAAAAGAAACCTGGCTGTCCTCCCATCCAGCCAAGGACAGACCAAGGGCTTAGCTACAGCACAAGGGATTTACAGAAGATAAAAGAATTTCCTGGACAAATACGGAAATGGGTTTCAGAGGGGTTTTGTGTAATTACTTTCTCAGGAGGTGGCTAAAAATAGCATAGCTCCTCTGATAGCCAGAAGGTGAAGAGGTGGATGCGGACAAGCAGAAGGCGAACCTGGGTCCCTTCTCACCACCCCTTCCATAACCCCCCTTTCTTTTACTGTAGGAACAGAGATTCTGCACTCTCTCAGGCACCCATGGAAGAGCTGTAAACCTTTCTCCAAAGCAAAGGCTCTTGGTCAATTCCTTATATTTTTAGAAAACAATCAGCAAGTAAAGCTATTGCCTCAGTGGTCACCAGAGCACTGTAGTGGTGATAAGTCCAAAAGCCATACAGGCAATTTCTGACTAAATGATATCATAGGCAGACTAAAAACTGTTTCTTTAACTAAAGGGTTGCATGGCTGGTTTTTAATTAGAATGGATTAATACAGTGTTCCCATTTATTAAAAAAAAATCAAAACTGAAGGGAAGGAATTGCAATGAGGTAATTAAAATAAGGAAAATATCCTCCAGATCCTCTCCCACCCAAATATAATGCTTAAAAAGACAGGGAAAATTAAATAAAACTTTGTTACTCTTTATATACCTTTATAATCTCTGTGTTTAACATGTCAAGGGTATTACATAGTTATACAAGTTCCTGGTGTATATATTTTTATGTACATGTATATGTTTATTCACAAGTGTATACCTGGTTTTGTACCTATATAATCATATAAGCACATGCACAGATTGCTTTTTGTTTACAATAGTATGTGACAATGTAGGTACCACATTTTTTGTGGTACCAACCTATACAGGTACCACTTTTTTTTTTCTATTTCCAGAATGGTATTAACACAGAGGTCCTCAGATAAATAACCATTTCCTTCTCAACTGACTTACTTGGCAAAATAAAGAAGTTTGCCTGATAGTGCACAAGAAAACCTACGTGATTCTCCACTGAAAAAATATGAAATGTTTCACTGAGTCTTCATTGTAAGAAGCAATGATAAGTAACTGGTAAGCTTTCCCTTGTTTGTTGTGGCAACATCCTTTGACCTATGTAACTGTAGAAAGGAGTTAAAACGGGAAAGAAAAGCAGGAAGAAGTTTGTATATGTTTCATCATTTATTGAATTAAAGGTTTTACCTTTCTATGTATGTAGCACTATGCCTCCATATTAACGACAAACCCATCAATTTACTGAGTCCCATCAGAACAATTCTGTCTCCTCAAGAGCTTTCATATCTGTCCCCATCTCTTCATCCCATTCCACCTCTCCCTTGGATTACTGTAATGGCCTCTTAACTAGTCCCCCAGGCTTCAGTGTTATTCTTCTCCAAGTGTTCTCCGCACCATCACCAGTTTACTCTTCATTAAACAGAAATCGAATTGTGTCAATGGTCTGATTTAAATTGTTCAGTGGTTCCCAGATGCCTAGAGGATCAAGTCCAGACTCAGAAGTATAATCCTTTAAGGCCCTTCTCCATCTGGCCTCTGCCAAACTATCCTGCCTGACACTAACCCCTCCTCAGCCACTCTTCAAGCTCCAGCTCTAGCAAATAATTTCCAGCCTAACCCAACAGGTTTTCACTGCCACCCCACCCCCCCTCCCCCAACATCTTCATGTTTTCCAGCAGCCTGGCCTTTCTGCCTGGAGCTCTCTCTTCTCTGTTTGCTCCCTTGGTTGTCTCCAATGGACGCTATAAAACTCAGGTTCAATTTCATCTCTTCCAAGAGACTCTACGCTCAGTCTTGTCTCTTACATACATTCTTATGACAACGGCAGGATTACCTAAGAGTACCAGAAAAGAAAGAGCTCAAAAAACAACAAGTAGAGAGGGCTTCCCTGGTGGCTCAGTGGTAAAGAAATCATGTGCCAGTGCAGAAGACACAGGTTTGATCCCTGATCTGAGAAAACCCCACATGCCACGGAGCAATTTAACCCATCCACCACAACTGCCGACCCTGTGCTCGAGAGCCTGGGAGCCCCAACTGCTGAAGCCTACGTGCCTAGAGCCTGTGCTCCACAAGAGAAGCCCCCGCAGTGAGAAGCCCGTGCACAACTAGACAGTAGCCCTGGCCCTCCGCAACTAGAGATCAGCTGATGCAGAAATGAAGACCCACCGTGGCCAAAAATAAAGCAATAAAATTTAAAACTAATAAGCAAAGACTTTTGAAAGAATCTAATATTCATCAAAAAAAAGTATCAAAGTAGTTATCATGGGGAAAAATCTGAACTAATGTGAACTTTCTTCTATTTATTTTATTGTTATTTTAAAAACTTTACAGTGAAGTATACATATATAAAAGTGTACAAATTGTTAATATAAATAGCTTCCAGATCAAGAAACCTAATATTACCAGTAGCTCAAAAGCTCCCTTGTGGGACCTTCCAGTCACTCAAATGGCAACCATTCCTGACTTCTAATAGCATAGATTAGTCTTGTGTATCTTTATGTTTCATATAAATAGAATCATAAAATTCAGCTTCTTTCACTCAATATAATGCTCATGATAAACACTCATAATGTGTGTAGCTGTAGTTCCTTCATTGTTATTGTAGACTAATATTCAAGTATTTACTTACTCTACTGCTGATGGGCATCTAGGCAGCTTCCAGTTATGAACTATTACAAAAGCGCTCCTCTGAACATCTTCTATAACGTCTTCTGGGTAACATATGTGTGCATTTCTGTTGGGTAAACATTAGGTTGAACAATATGAAATTGCCAGTATTTATTTAACCATTTTGACCTATTAAGATGGCAACTTATCACTACCTAGAAGTGGAATTGGTGAGTCATAGGTTACATGCATGTTTCGCTTTACAAGATACCAGCCTAATCATTTCCTGCAGTGGCCATACCAATTCATAATCTCATCAGCAGTATATAAGAGTTCCGTTGGTCTACATGAATTTTTATTTTAGCCATTCTGAAGGGAGGGGTATATAAATGAATTGCATTGTGGTTTCAACGGTTATTGAAGTTAAGCATCTTTTCATATATTTGTTGGCAGTTTAGATATCCTCTTCTGTGAACAAGTTCAAGTCATCTACCCAATTTTCTGTTGAGTTGTCTGCCTTATTAATCTATTATTATTTAGATTTCACAGCTGACAGCATTGTAATTCTTTCATTGCTCAGCTCTAGAAATGTTCTTATCCAGTTCTATGCCCAAAGAATCCTGTGTTCACCTCTGTACTATGATACACTACACTGTTGAAACTGTTATTTACATATCTACTTTTCCTTATGAATTGTTAAGTAAGTTTTAAATCGCCAAATAATTGGGAGTTAGAGCTCTTATTCATCATTGTATTCCCACCCCTAGAATAATATCTAGCAAGTGGTTCAATAAATATTCCTTCGGTTAACAGATATGCATTTAACATGGTATTCTTCATAAATTCTTATTAACTATCTTTATACTCCTTTGTCTAAGTTTACTCCAGCAAGGAAAGCTATGTGAAATACAGCACTCTGCTCTTTCTCTACCACTTTACAAAAGAATAGCACTAGTTGAAAAAGCACAAAGACAAAGATCAGAGCAAAGCAATAGCACTTTTCTAGTTAACGACTACAAATAATAAGCAATAAAAATCTCATATAATTGAAAAGAAAAAAATCAAGATCTTAATAACTTAAAAGGGAAAAGACATTGATGGGCAGGTAATTTACATCAAGAGAAGTGAAAAACCAAAGAGCTAATTAGTAAAACTAAACAACCAGTCACACTTAATATATTTAATAAAGTATTAGTAAAGTTGAAATTAATGATACCTAGAACTTATCAGGTTCTACAAAATGTAGCACCTTCTTACATTCTTCATTATGCTTGCTATTATAGTTACTGACTCATACATCCACTTCCCCAAGTATATAATAACTTTCTTATGGACAGGACCTTTTCCTGATCCAGTTCTGTTATAAAATGATATATGTACCCTCATACAGACAACCTTGCTGAAAAGTAATTTGTCAGTAAATTTAAAACTTTATACATGTCCCCTTTGGTCAATAAATTCACTTGTAAGTATTTATTCTAATGGAAACAAGAGGACAGGAAAAAACTCTACACATTAAGCTATTTATCTCTGTTGTTTACAATGGGTCCAAATCAAATCAATAATAAAATTCTAACAATAAAGAAATGATTGAATAAATTGTCACAGGAACTCTAAAGATTATGCTGCCATTAAAATAGAAATTATTAAACACCGTGGATGCATGCCAATACTATTAAATGAAAAAAAAAACATGCAAAACCCTATTATGCTCTAAGATTATACATAGAATGTACATGGATCCAGAGAGCAACATGGAAAATGACAAATCAAAAAGAAATAATTGGAAATTTTAAGGTTCTTGGATAAAAAGTTTATTAAATGCTGTTACCATGCATTCGTTCATTACCTCCCCAGCTGTTCTCCTAGACACAGCCACCAGAATGAGTGTCACAGCCTCCAACTGGTCTTCCTACTTCCTCCTTTGTCTAGGCTCAACACAGCCAGAATCATCCTGGAAATCACCAGTTAGATCTTGTCACTTTTCTGCTCAAAAGTTTCCAATGTCTTCCCATCTCACAGAGTGAAAACAAGTTCTTAAAATGGTCTATGTGGCCATCAACCATCTGAATGGTAGTTTGCATTCTGACGTCACCTTGTGCCTTGCTCTTCCTTGTCTCATTCTGTTCCAGCCACACTAGCCTCCTTGCTCTTCCACAACATCCTAGGGATACTTCGACCTGAACATGGGAAAGTTTTATTTTACATCGAAGCCAATCCTATTTTTCTTAGCTATTTTATTATCACAAGTATGCATGAGCATTTGGTATTTTCCATTTCTCCTAAAGCCAAATAATTTAGTCTTTGGAGAATTCATTTGAGATGAAAAGAAACTATCTCTGTGCACCTTCCAGCGTTAACAGGAGAATGTTAGGGTGGATTTGTCATATATGGTCCAGAAGAAATTTTTATGTTAACAACAGGGGCCAAGAAAGATGAGGAGGGGAAACAAAAGAACACTGGTAACTGTGGTTATATCTAAGGAGGTATAAGTTAGGTGCTCTTGCCTGGAAAATCCCATGGACGGAGGGGCCTGGTAGGCTACAGTCCATGGGGTCGCTAAGAGTCGGACACAACTGAGTGACTTCACTTTCACTTCTCACTTTCATGCATTGGAGAAGGAAATGGCAACCCACTCCAGTATTCTTGCCTGGAGAATCCCAGGGACAGAGGAGCCTGGTGGGCTGCCGTCTATGGGCTCACACAGAGTTGGACACGACTGACGCTACTTAGCAGCAGCAGCAAGTTAGGTGAGGGGACGGACTCTAAAGTGAAAGGCCCTCACATGAACAGGGTTCCATGGAAGACATGCAAAAGTATTTCAGGCAAAACAGTAAAGTCTCTGAGACTGAGAAGGTAGGAAAAAGCTTAGGAAATTGGAGAGACAAAAAGAAGTCCAGTGTAACTAGGAAAAAAGCGATGGAGACATAGCAATGGAAAAGTGGAGAGCTTGGTCATGCAGGGTCTTTAGGTCAGGGTAAGTTGTTAGGATTTATTGTAAATGCAATGGAAAGATCACTGAAGGGTTTTAAAACAAGAGAAATGACAATGCTGTTATCATACTATTGTTTGTGAACCCTGGGGCTAAAGTCACCAAAGTCTTGGATTAATCAAAACCCAGTATGACAGCTAGCACTCTACCTCATGTGTTGTAAGCACATCTTAAATGACAGCTGATTTTTCTTCTTATTCTATAGTAATTATTAGTTCAAAAAAATCACCAATGGACGTGGGTGAAGAGGTACCTTCATTATTACTCGTGTTTGTAGAGTAGTTTTAATATGCTGAATGCTTTAAAATGGTTTTATTCAATGCTTACCATAAAATTAAGGCACTCAGCTTTCAGTTCCTAAAAAATCATTTATGCTTAAAAAGGCTTTTGATTGATTTCCTCCCAACAATCTATGTGCACTAACTCAAACTCAATCTGCGCCAAAGCCTGTTGTGTGTGTGCAAATAAGAGTTGAAATGTGAATCTCCAAGGACTGTGCTTGGCCCTTGTTGATAAGTAAAAGTTTCCTCCAGAGTTTTCGTGACAAATCCACCCTAGCATTCTCCTAGACGCACTCCCCAGAAACTCTGGAAGGTGGACAGAGACACATTCCTTTCATCTTAAATCAATTCTCCAAAGACTAAGTTATATGGCTTAAGGAGAAGTGGAAAATACCAAATGCTCATGCATGCTAATTTTATTAACATAACTAAGAAAAAATAAGATTGGCTTCTGCGTAAAATAAAACCTCCCAGTTTTTAATCCAGCAGTTTAAAGGAAGCTTTAGGCTCTTTAGTTACAGATATTGCTGGGTGAAGGCAATGATTCAATAGAACTGCAGCAGCATTTCTTTCCAAATAAATTTTTGTTACATTTTTCCATTGGAATACAAAATGGAGACTTCTAGTAACTCAGACATGGATCAACTTTCCCCCTCACCAAAAAAAAAGATACTAAAAGTCTAAAAAAGGCCACATGAGCAAAAATAACAGACTCCCTCCTAGAAGCAAGCTGAAGTGGCCTTCAGACTACCAGAAGGCTTCCGGCCCTGGAGGCTGTAGGCAACAGTGAATGTCAGCGTGTGTGATGAGGTGACAAACAGGGTGGTGGCTGGAAAGTCTTAAACTTTCACAGGCCCTCAAGTACCTACAGGCACACACAGGGCTGAACACAGGTAAACTGTGGAGGAGTCTAACAACTAAACTGGGACAGTCCAGCCCAGAAATCTAGGACTTGAGGTCACCACAGCTATATGTTTGCCTAATGGAGCAAGTGGATAAGACTGGATTCAAACCTGGCCCTGTTGCTTGTGAGCTAAATAATCATGGGCAAGTTATTCACCTCCTCAACCCTTGGTTCCCTTACCTATAAAATGGGGATAACAATAGGTGTCTGAGTCACCTTAATGATGAAATCAGGTAAGATACACAAAGCATTTAGTGGATGTCAGGCAGATGGTACATGTTCACTATATGATAGATAGCATACCCGAGAAGAGCAGCTTCTGGACAGCTTTCTGAGGGACTCAAGATGGAACGGTCATCAGGTACAAATAGTTGTAAATTCATATCTCCTTCAGTTTTTTTCTAACAGGTGACTATGAAACACAGCCTGAAATCTTCAGTAATTCACAGGTCAAAGCAGGTTTGGAACACCATTCCAATTGCCTGGTAGAGCATTAGAGAATGAGCTCTGAAATCAGACAAAAACACCTTTATTCATTGTTCCTCCAGTTACTAAGGTGGTCTTGGCAAGTCACACAGTTATTCCTCAGCTGTCAGGTGGAAACAGTAACCCATATTTGCAAGATTGTTGTGAGGATTGGCTATAAAGCATGCAAGACGCTAGTAGAGTACCTAGGACATGGCAGGTATCAAAAACTGTTAGCTGTTTTCATCATGATCATTTTTCAGGCAAAACAAAATCATTTACAAATGCCTGGTCAATCGTGGAAAAAATTTGCCCTGGGTTATTTTCTTCATTCATCAAATGTCACTGGGGTGGGAGGGTAGCATGGCTGTTACCAGGGAATGGAGTCCACTGACTTCTAAATCAGTTTGGAAATTGACAGAGTTCACTTCTAAATGATAAACCGTACTGTTCTTTTTGCTTAGGACATATGCAGACATTTCAGCCTAACTGCCAGCATAAATGCTACCTAATATTTTTGGTAGCTTTTACATTCTGGAAATCACTGCAGATGGTGACTGCAGCCATGAAATTAAAAGACGCTTACTCCTTGGAAGAAAAGTTATGACCAATCTAGATAGCATATTCAAGAGCAGAGACATTACTTTGCTGACTAAGGTCCGTCTAGTCAATGCTATGGTTTTTCCTGTGGTCATGTATGGATGTGAGAGTTGGACTGTGAAGAAGGCTGAGCGCCGAAGAATTGATGCTTTTGAATTGTGGTGTTGGAGAAGACTCTTGAGAGTCCCTTGGACTGCAAGGAGATCCAACCAGTCCATTCTGAAGGAGATCAACCCTGGGATTTCTTTAGAAGGAACGATGCTAAAGCTGAAACTCCAGTACTTTGGCCACCTCATGAGAAGAGTTGACTCATTGGAAAAGACTCTGATGCTGGGAGGGATTGGGGGCAGGAGGAGAAGGGGACGACCGAGGATGAGATAGCTGGATGGCATCACGGACTCGATGGACGTGAGTCTGAGTGAACTCTGGGAGATGGTGATGAACAGGGAGGCCTGGCATGCTACGATTCATGGGGTCGCAAAGAGTCGGACACGACTGAGTGACTGAACTGAACTGAACTGAACTTACATTGTGGATTTTAACTTAATCATTTAGTGCTTCTGTCTCTGTGAAGTTACGTCTCAAGCCAGAATTAATTCGAATGGTACTTTTGTGGCTTGTACGTGGACGCTCATCTTTGTTTCTTGGACTCTGAGCCTCACTTTCTCTTTTAAATGGAGAAAGCATAAAACATGAATATGAAGAAGAGCATTTTTCAGCTCTCATTGAGAGGATAACAGGCAGGAAGGCTGCTGCTGCTGCTGCTGCTGCTAAGTCACTTCAGTCGTGTCCGACTCTGTGTGACCCCATAGACGGCAGCCCACCAGGCTCCCCCATCCCTGGGATTCTCCAGGCAAGAACACTAGAGTGGGGTGCCATTTCCTTCTCCAATGCAAGAAAGTGAAAAGTGAAAGTGAAGTTGCTCAGTCATGTCTGACTCTTTGAGACCCCATGGACTGCAGCCAACCAGGCTCCTCCATCCATGGGATTTTCCAGGCAAGGCTAGGGGCCCCCAAATGGAGGAAACAGGCTGCAAGTGTCAGACGTTTTTTATCTCTCTCTTAAGCAACAGGAGGAAACAAACTCTTAAGTGTCCGATTTTTTTTTCCCATTCGCTACACAAAATTAAAAGGAGGTTTCTTTTAAAATTCTGTGTTGCCATGAGGACACCTGGTTCCACCAGAACTTAACTTTTTTAGACCTTGAGCTAACAAATGTGTTTATCTTATGGAAATGTTTTTTTCTTAAGCTATGTTAACGAACTATGTATTTACCTCAGACTCTGTCTTTCTTCAAGTCGCCTAAGATTCAGAACTGACTTGACAAACCAGTATGTTTTACTCAACAAACCAGTATGTTTTACTCATGCAAATGTTCTCTTAAGCTATGTTAATGAGACTAGGTATGTGCCTGGAAACCCACCTTTCTTCAAGATCCATGTTAATAGTTTTATGGCCCAGGATGACTCACCTTGTGCCAATGTTATCTCAAAATGCATGTTGTGGGTGAGGGGCCTCTCTGAGTTTTGAGACATTTCCTTTCTCTAATTAGCAGTCTGCTAGTAGGTATATAACTTCCTGCTAAAGACTAGCAGGGGTGCACTCTTTCTGCCCCCTTCTAATGTCTATGTCAGAAGCTTTCTCTTTCTCTTTTATACTTTAATAAAACTTTGTTATACAAAAGCTCTGAGCAATCAAGCCTCATCACTGGCTCTGGATTGAATTCCTCTCCTCCAGAGGCCAAGAATCCTGGTGTCTTTCAGGGCTCATCATCAACCTTCCATAATGAAGGGAGAAGTAAAAATAATTTTCATAGAAATTCTCTACAAATCCTGGAAGACATAGCACATATTAATTCATATTTACTGTATCAATGGGATATATTTTAAAAGCTTAGACCATACTGTAAATCCATGGCACAGCCACAGAGTCTTATATTGTTATCTTCCTAATTGAGACAATTACCAAAACAAAATACACATTCAAATGAAACACGTAGCTAAACCATTTATAAATAACTAAAATTATAGATCAGGTTTTCATTCACTGATCACAAATTATGGTAATGCTTTTGTGGCGCTCATTTCCGGGCTCACTTTGGAGCGTTTATTAAAGCACAGTATTGTCATATCACAGGGACTATCTCATTCTCATTTTCTTATTTCCAATTCTAAAGGGGGTTAAATTATCCAATTAAACTGTTAATTAAAAAGACTCCTACAGAATAAACTGCAGGCTACCAATGGCATTTAAGATTTTTCATTGTGCTGTGCTCAAAAGCAATTTCCTGAATTCAGAAGAGCTCCATGTTACTGGCCAGTATTTTACTTTAGAAGGTATGGCTGGTATCACTGCGTAATAGACAAACCCATTTCCTCTCCTCTCTGGGCCCACAGCTAGACTATATATCTCAGCCTCCCGTGCAGTTAGGTTTGGCCATATGACTGAGCGCTAGTCAATGGAATATGGGCAGAAGTAACATAGATAACTTGTTGGATTAGACCAAACCTTCCATTAGGTATCTTCAATAGCCTCTTCCCCTTCACCAGCTTCGTGTGGATGAGCATACCATCAATAGCATTGAAAATGGCAGAATCATATGGAAGGAACGTTGGTCTTGATATCAACAACTGTAGGAGAGAAGCTCATTGATGGTTAATAACCATTTTGTATGTCATGAAAACAAGACATTAGGTCAAACTAGGTTAAACCATTGAGATGATCTCTTTCTACATGCAGTGTGATCTTAACTAACAAAGAAAGCAATTGGACTTGAGGGACATGTAAATACCTTAAGCCTAAGATATACATCTAAAAATTGAAGTAGACTGAATATCTCATAAAATCTATCAAATTGACCCTAGCAAGAGAGATTCTAGACTTCTTGCCTCCATCCCCCCAAAGCCTGTCCTTCCTGTCCATGCCCCAGAGATCACTCATAAACTTAATCATTTCTATACATCCTTCCTCCTGCCACTACCCTACAGGCAAACAGTCTTTTTTCAAGGATCAGCTCAGAAACTAGAGTAGACTCTCTCAGAGGGGCACTAACAGGTCATACTGAGACACTTATTACCTACCAGCTCTACAGTCTGTCTGATGTCTATCCCCTGTACATGGACACTGTGGTACACCTACTATGAACCAGTAGTTTCCACATCTCTGAATACATCAGGAAGATGTTTAAAATAATCAACAGGACCCAGAAATCCCACTGCTGGGCATACACAGCGAGGAAACCAGAATTGAAAGAGACACATGTACCCCAATGTTCATCGCAGCACTGTTTATAATAGCCAGGACATGGAAACAACCTAGATGTCCATCAGCAGATGAATGGATAAGAAAGCTGTGGTACATATACACAATGGAGTATTACTCAGCCATTAAAAAGAATTCATTTGAATCAGTTCTGATGAGGTGGATGAAACTGGAGCCGATTATACAGAGTGAAGTAAGCCAGAAACAAAAACACCAATACAGTACACCAACACATATATATGGAATTTAGAAAGATGGTAATGATAACCCTGTATGCGAGACAGCAAAAGAGACACAGATGTATAGATGGACTTTTGGACTCTGAGGGAGAGGGAGAGGGTGAGATGATTTGGGAGAATGGCACTGAAACATGTATACTATCATGTAAGAAACGAATCGCCAGTCTATG
Source organism: Capra hircus (assembly GCF_001704415.2). Classification (NCBI taxonomy): domain Eukaryota; kingdom Metazoa; phylum Chordata; class Mammalia; order Artiodactyla; family Bovidae; genus Capra; species Capra hircus. Next base: position 47,864,036 of record NW_017189516.1, read on the forward strand.
TTCGATACAGGATACAGGATGCTTGGGGCTGGTGCACGGGGATGATCCAGAGAGATGATATGGGGAGGATGGTGGGAGGGGGGTTCAGGATTGGGAACTCATGTACACCTGTGGCGGATTCATGTCAATGTATGGCAAAACCAATACAGTATTGTACAGTAAAATAAAGTAAAAATTAAAATTAAAAAGAAATGTCAACAGGGGACTCTACTTCCACTGTCGGTCTAATACCAAAATGCCCCCCGAGGGAAGTTAGTATGAATTCTATGGTATGCTTCTGGATTTGTCTGGACTCAGGCAAGGCAGGCAGGCTTTCATTGTCCTGTACCACTCACTTGTTGTCCAAAGGTCACCAGGGGATGAAAATGGCAGGCACTTCCAGCTCTCTGGAAGTACATGGGGCACAGAGGCTCCAGTAGCATGAGGGCAGCCATCCTAGAGATCTACAGCCAATGAGCAAAAAAAAGCACACAGAAGGTGAGGTTAGGGTCCCCAGTAAAAGGGCTGGGATCTGGGTAGAGAGAACTCTGATAGCACCCACTTGAGGAGAACTGAATAATTCTTTCTCTGTGCACCAAAGCACAACCCAATGTCCTTAGAATTTCATCACACTTGCCATCATACAGGGTGACTGTAGCAATTTATGTGTCTGTTTACCATGTTAGACCAGACCGTTCACTGAAGCTGAAACTGCACGTGATCTGCTTAAATACAGCTAGTTCAGTGACTTAAATCAAATGGTGGTCAGTTACTATGTACTGAATGAGTGACCATAATCTGACTTGATGGTTAAAGAAAGGTGACAGCAAAATAGAGACTGTTTGGTTTGACAGTGACCGTAATGTTCCTTGTCACTTTTGCAAGACCAGCCATACCATGGTTGATAATCTCCTCAGAAGCCTCTCTTTTCCTCATTAGGAATATAACTGCATAAGCAATAAACCATAGCCATTTATATCCTGGAAGAAAATATACTGACCAACTCTCAGATCTCTCATTGTCTACAGAGAAAGTTACTGCATTCAAATCTCACTTTCCTAAACCAAGAAATCTAGTCCACTACAGTGCTTTGTGTACTTTTAGGCAAATATTGTCTAAAATAGAACTGAGTATGCTAGTGGATGGAATCAATTTTAATATCATTTTTAAAAAGAAAGGAAACAGAATATCTTCAACTTTTTATTGCCCTTAAAACTATCGTTCACATTGTTTCACAAGTAAGGGAAGAAAATACAAAGGCCATTTAGATATGAAATGCATAATCCAAGAACACCTTTCTTTGAACCAGTGGGGCACTGCCACTGGCAATGAGAATGTCGTTGCTTGAAATAATCATATATTCTTCCATAATTTAATATGTAACTGAGACATACTGTTAAAAATATCAAGGAAGAAGTCTATCAAATGCTAAGTAATTATAGAAATACTGCTGGAACAAATGTATTCAGAAATGGGGTGACCTAAGGGATGAAGGTTAATGCAAAGGAAAGCAGCCCAAAGAACAAAGGCTTTAACTCTCCTGACTCTGGGGTACTTAAGAAGCAATCTTAAACCTCTCCACTGATCTGGTACAAGCATAACCTATGTGGCAAGCTGCAGTTCCTAGTTGCTTCTTAGTGATGCTCTAGGGCTAAATAAGATAAAATTTATGTGCTATGCTTTAAGCTCCATTGAGGAAAGGCACTGAATAAACTTAAGGATAATTTATGAATCCTGAGCTTGCAGTAGTCACTTCCAACTCCATCTCATAAAAGGAAAAAATGGAAATAGGAGGCCAGTGCTGTGTGGTTGGTAAAAAGCTCAACAAACTTTGGGCAATTAGCCAAACAAGACCATTTTATACACATAAGAACCTTGTCTAAACCAGGAGAATTTCACAAAAACCTAATGCCTTCCATTTCCCAGGCAATAGTTCACTGGCAGAATACCTGGTATATGAATCAGAGAAGTGTGCTATGGCAGTCATAGTCTGAGATCCAATACTTAATTTCCTTTTAATTTAGCATAATTATTTTTGTAAAATTTTATGGCTCTCCTCCAGTGGATGTGCTTAGCAAGAACTGCCAAAATCCTGGATTCTCTTCAGAGTCACATTCCTAGGCCAGCTTCTCCTTTCCCCTCCCCCGATTTCCAGTCACATTTTACCTTCTTCCTTACACCACTTAATCGGTGTCTGACTCTTTTCTATTAGTCTGTATTGAAAAGAAGGGACAATAAGAATGTACTCTGAAAATCTGAACAGGAACATGAATTTGGAAGTTCAATCTAGAAAATTGTTCCAGCAAGTCGTGGTGATTTGAGCTACTTTAGGTCTATTTTAACAACAGCCATCCTATCAACAGCTTGCAGTATAATTGAGTTACATCAAGTAAAGTTAGTCAAGACAAGTAGCCATATCACTTAGAAACTGTGCAGGCCTCAACTGTTCACCAACCAGTTTTCCTAAACCATTAAGTGACTGAACAAGTCCCATTTCCAAAGCCATAATTCTACGCTTTTATCAAACACTTTCTCTGACCGGCAGGAATGTGTTTAATATGCTGTTTATGTAAGCCTTAAAAACTTCAGCTGATTTTAAATGTCCAGATATAGGAATGAAACAAGGAGAATCTTCTAAGTCTAAACTAAATCAGAATGATTCCTCTAGAGAAAAGACATGGAGGTTTCCAGCACCCTTAACTGCTTTTTTGAAAATGCAAACTAAGGTGATATCAAGTCATGGTTAAGGCGGAAAAGGTAGCTGCCCTTCAGGAGTTTATCGATTCAGAGAGGAGGAAGTCAAGGGGAAAATCACTCTCCACTGATGAATGCACTGAAATTGTTTTCCTCATGATGGTGCCCCTGCATTTTTCTCCCCTACATTCCCATAGTTACAAAAGGACATAGTGTGTGCGCGCACACACACACACACACATACACACATTGTTTAATGACAAATCCCAGGGATGTAAAATGGCTTCCTATGGTTAGCCTGAATTTGTCATTATGCTTTTGAGATTTTCCTATTGACCAGCTTAACCTAGAACCACACGTACAAGGAATAATGGGAAGGGGGGATGGCTATTTCAAAAAGCAAAAATGCCAGGTAAGCACTTTAAGGCTGTTACAATTTTATCCTGCAGACACACTCTCTAATAAGACATGGAATAGTTTCCTTGAAAGGACAGAGTTCTGAGGATCGAAAACATAGTAATGCTTTTTCTTATAAACTCTTTAGAAGAAGTCTTGAAGAGTAAACATTATGTTTCTTTGGACTATGCAGGGAAGTTTAAATTCAGTCAATAGATTCTAACATGTCTTTAATCAAGAAATTTTTCAAAAAGGATTTTTAAAAGAGGTAACTGAGCCTCAATGTGGGGTTTGTCCCTTTGCACTCAAGGGGAAGGAAAGCCATACGTTCCTAATAGGGAATTAGAAAATCATTTTTTTTATGCCTACTCATTTCAGAAACAGGAGAATGCACATATATGAGGATAACAAGACAACCAGAAATTAGACTGAAGAGAAGCATCTAGCAGACGACTTAATTGCCAAGGTTTGAACAGAATAGATCAAATTTTGGAGATTTTGTTTCCTACTGTGCCTGCAGTTGCATGACTAGGAGTTTTGACTTCTTCTGGGGCTTACAGATACAGCCTTGTCTTACTATTTGATAAACTCAAGCCTTCACCAAGCAGTCTTTTCAGCCAGCTTTGTTCATTATGACTTGAACAGGGCAGTGGGCTACATCAGATACAGGCTATGAGGCGTGTTTTCATCCCAAGAGACTCCAAAGCTGAAGGCCAGAACTTCATCAAATACTGTCAAATAAGGATTCAACCTATTTCTGACTTAACCACCTTAGAGTTAATCAATGCTATGACGGGATGGTGCAGGAAATCAGACAGTACAGGAAGACCTCCCAGGTAGCCTCGCACATGTCCACACCACTGAGGGTTGCTAGTGTAATAGGCTGATTTTTTTTCTGGATATATTCTACCTATAGGGCCCCTGCAAAGCTGTAGATTAAAATGGTACCTACCACTTAGCTGCAACTTATACACTAAACTGGACAACAGCAACAATTCAGCAAACAACATTTTAACAAAAGCAGCCTGGAGACTTAATTGGCTTTCTAAAGAAACATATGTGATTCGATTTTTTGTATTCCATTTTTTTTAAGTCTTACAACTTTGAATAATGTTTAGATCTAAGCAATACCCAAATACCAAAGATGCGTTACAATAAACATCTTCAGGGGAACATAGGCCTAAAGCAGTAGGTGATGAGCACCACGCAGCTCTCTCAGGATGGCAGGAACCAACAGTCCTGCTACCAGAGTCGGCAGGATTCTGCGCCTCTGTTCATTGTAGAATTGGATGGACAATTAAAAGCTTTCTGGAATTCTTCAAAGTTGCTAACTGCACCATTGACCCTGAAAAAGATATGTCATAGTCCATGTCATTTAATTCTTACAAATCAACAGGTTCTGAATAAAACTCTAGCAACCTATGGCTTGATAAAATAGTCCATTCATTTAGTCTATTTACAAGGAGATAACTGAAGTCCAAAATGGTTAAGTAGATTTCCAAGAAAATTAACAGAGCTGAGACTAGAACCAGACAAATGCTATTAGTCTTCCAAATATCTTTACACTCCTATAAACTGTAGGGTTTACAATTCTTATAAATTGTATATATGGTGGTACATTGCTATAAATTTACAAATTCCTACAAACTACAACTTACCAATACTTAGCTTTTCTAACTATTTTTTAATTTAACTTTTTATGGAACATATAACTGACGTAGCATATACACATTTAAAATGTAAAGTTCATTGAGTTCACATGTATATACCCATGTTATTACCACCCAGATCAAGACATGGGATATTTTCAGCACCTAGAAGGCTCCTGTGTATGCCCTAACAGTAGTACCTCCAAGCATAACTACTAGTCTGACCTCTGTGGCCACAGATCAGTTCTACCGGTTTTTTAACTTCACATCAGTGGATCACACTGTATGCACTCTTTTCTCTCTGATTCCTTTCACTCAGTATTACGTCTGTAAGATTCATTCATGTTGTTGCTATCTCTAAATTATCTTTAAAGAACTCATTCAATCCACAGAAACACTTTCTATAAATTCCTATTATGCTTGCAGGCTCATATTTACCTAGAATTTGGTTCATGCAACAGTAAACTAATGAACGGTGTCTAGTTGCTACTGATGAGTAATGCTTTACTGGAGTTAGCTCCAAAATCTGGTGTTCTTGCAAGTTCCCTGCTTGACGGCAGTACAGACTACAGATTCCTACTCAGCACTTTGATTGGAACTGCCTTTTGAAAGTGGTATTTCCATTGTGTGAATTCTGCTACACTCAAAATCTACAGTTAGTGCAGATATCACTAACAAGCTAGCAAAAAAACCACCCCCCTCATCTATTTCTTACTCAACCGCATGTTCAAAAGGCTGACTAGAGATAGCATTCTTGGTCAATCACTCTTTCTTCCCTAATGATTTTGTTCCCTGTGGGCATTTGAATGAATATATCGGCTTGTAATTCAAAACCCCCATAACCTCTTGTGTGTCAGCTGGGATGAAAGAGTTAGACACAACTGAGCAACCGACTGCACATGCACACACACACACACACACACACACACACACACACACGGAGGGATGCAGATTTCACACACGGTATGATTCACCCTGGGCAAGTGTTAAGGATCAAATTTAGCTGACAGGTAAGTGCACTCTGAAAATTATCAGTTAAAATCCAACATTATAGGCAACAAGTTAGTGAGAGGAACTTAGTTTCTAAGAACTTATCTGTTGAGTAATTAATCTACTGTGTGATTTCATCTGCATCATTTGTCAGTGGAAGCACAGTTTAGCCTATTAGAGACTGTCAGCATTCTTGACAATTTATTTCAGTGGGGGAGAATTTCTAACATATTGATTAGATTTTTATGCTATGGGGTAATTTAGAGTCAATTTCTTAAGAATTTCTAAGGCAAGGTTTTGGGAATAACATTTCAACATATCGAACTTTTAGATGACTTTCCTACAATATGCTAATGGATTCATTTAAACATTACATATAAAGATACCAAGAAATAATATGTTCTGAGCAAAGAACAAATAAATACAAATTACTGTGTTTCTTGGATTTACTATTATAACTCTGTTCCTTAGGACAGAAAATTTCCCTCAAACTATGCTAGAAACTTAATATGGGGTAGGTAATAGTAATCTTAATTTTATTTTTACTTAATATTTTATACGTTCTGACAATTAAGATGGTAATTCATTTCCCGTCATATATAAGCAACTGTTTCAAAATAAGATTCAAACTAAAAGCTAAAACGTAGTGCTTTTGCCTCTAGATATGAATTACAACAGCTAAATGCTGCCATATATCCTCCTTTGTGTTCAGCGCTATTCTGTAAGCGGGCACTCATTCATGTCTGTTGGCTGGCTGCATGAAAGAACAAGAGGCATTAAATAGGATATTCCACAACACAAATTAAACCAGAGCTCTAGGTGTTTTAAGGCATAGTACATAAGAGCTCATTTGTATCTAAAAAAAGACTTTTTTGGTCAATATTTTTTAAAAGTAGGTGGTTGGATAGATCAAACATGCCAGTTTATGGAGCAGCCATGGTGTACTCATGGCACCCATGGATTGCTGTTTTTCAAAAACTGGAAGATAATAAGTGGGAATTACTACTAAAGCTATGATTTGGATTCTAAATTACCTTTGGAGTCTTGTACAGTCTCATAGATCTCTTGATACTAGAGGTGTGTACAAAAGCCTACTACAAAAATTTAGGTGAGAGAACACTGGCTAAACCAGCTTCCTACTAATTAAAGAAAAGGCACTTAGTTTCTGCTTGGCCAGATTTTTTTTTTTTTTTGTCTGTGAAATGGAGCTATCACTGTTCACAATGCAGGCTGTTTTTCAGATCACCTATTCGTAGAGCCCTGGGATGGCTGGGGAAGAGAGGAGGTGGAGATGCACAGTTAAAAAGTCGTGTCACCCATATGCCTATTTACCTAAACTGAGGGGGGCTGTGAGCACCAACTTGGATTTGTTCTCGAGCAGCTTCTGGTCTGTAGGAATTGCACCTCACCTAGAAGAAAAAACATCCCAATGATTATGCTTTCATTTCAATCACACATTGTCTACTGCCTTAACTGCTTCAAATCACACGAAGAGTAATTTGAGACTCGATGGATGACAAGCTGTTTTAATAGATCAGATAAACCTTCATCAGTACTAACATCTATTATTCCAATCCTCAGAGTAGGTTTTATCACTGTGAATACTTTCACTATTTGAGTAAATTAAGACAGGTTTCCAGACAAATGCTTTAAATGAAGAGAATAACATGTGTGTCCAGGAATCAACCAATGTATTCATTCAATTAACATAATGTTTGGAATAGCCGTTATCAAATTTAACCATATTCATTTGAATCAGTAAAATGAATCACTCATCCATTACTGAGTATGGTCATAAGCGGGAAGGATTTTGCACCCTGGGTGCCTTGTTTGCTTCATCTTAGTTCAGTCCTTGGATAGGAGGACACTGTCCCATCCCCTTTGAAGTTAGGCATGGCTATATGGTCACTTGCTCTCACCAATGAAATGTGAGCAGAAGTGACATATGTCACTTCCTTGGGGAAGCTTTAAAAATCTGGCAGAACTTTTAAGAGTATTAAAAACAATTTAGGATGCTACATTAAAGGCCAGTGCACATTTCCTCCCTACTCCTTCCCTATTCCTGTAGTAACCATGGAAGCACCTGCAAGATAAAGACTCCAAAACCCAGGTCCTGAGTAGTAACTATGAGCAGAGGCCCACTGCTGACCCATGTTACACATGGAACATGAACAAGAAGAAAACTTTTCCTTGCACTGCTTATTCATGTACCATAACCTACTTAATCCTGATTTGAAGTGTATCTTGAAATATGATATAGCTTGAAGTATGAATAGAACCAGGACACATGAATATGATGGGGGGAATTCCAAGTGGAGGAAAAAATGGAAACAAAGACATATTTGAGAGGAAAGAAAACAAGACATTCAGCTTGGCTAGACTGAGTGGTGCATAGTGGGCAGCAATGGGAGACCAGGGAAGGGCGAGGATGGGGCCAGATTTCTGGCCTGAGCAAGTCCTGAGCAAGAGGCTACCATATTTAGGTTAACGTATTGCTAATCTTGTTTTACAATACTTGAATATTGTTAATGAGCATGAAGGTGATTAAAAATATATTTTCAAAAGATTTACCTGGCAGGGGCACAGGAGTAGGAAGAAATGAGAGACTAGTTCGAAGATTATTTATGGGCCCCAGGAAGGATCTCCATGAATGTCCACTGAATGAGAAGCAATGAGAAGAAAGAAGGAGGATAAGAACATCTAAGGAAAAACTGACAGAAACTACGGGGATAGAGGCAGCAGCAAAGGTGATACGATGCTACTGCTTTTGGAGAAGATAAACCATCTGTGGTTTATCCAAAGTGGTTCTGAATTTGACTCTAAAGATGTTTCTGTAATGGGAGTACTTAACTTCCTCAGAAGCTAGCTAAGGTGAAGTTGTTTCTCACAATCAATTCCACCTCACTTTTTCTAATGTTATTTCTTCTTGCATTATTATATAGTACTGTCTTTGCTTCATATATCATTTAAGAGATTTCTAAAAACACATTTTTGTTCTTACCGTTTTCCTAGTACCTTCTCAGGAGACAAAATAATTTTCCTCCTTATGAGCAGACTTATTTCAGTGCACAAAAGGTTGAAAATCTCATTCTGCCAGTAGGGAAAAGCTCTAAGAGAAATTTCTCATTAGTAATATAAAATCACTTGCCATTTTTCTTCTTAATCTCTTTAAAGTAAGTCATCTATAGTTTGGAATTTTATTTGGAGACATTTCAAAACTGACTAATATCAGTTAGTTTACTTCATCTACTAAGATGGAACTTAAGTAAGTAAGTAAGAACCTAAACAAGAACTGACGGACCTTGTACTTTGTCCTCTAGAGCATGGGACAGCAAACATTTTCTGTAAAGGGACAGATAATAAATATTTTAGGCTTTACAGCCTAAAACTGTAGCACAAAAACAGCCATAGACAATATGTAAAAACCATGGCTGTTTTCCAATACAAAACAGACAGCAGGCAACATATGGCCCATGGGTCCTAGTTTGCCAATCCCTGCTCCAGAAAGTTCTATCTATATTTGCATGTTTATTTTGGATATCTGACCCAGTACTGACCCAAAAGAAAGTCTCCTTAATTGAATTGTGTTAACCTCATCCTTTTCAAGCAATTTGTCTAAAAACGTCAAGTATCTTCAATATACCCAGCTTCTTTGTTGGATGCTATAGAGATAAATAAGAAGTGTATGAAGATACACAAGCTAGATGAAGATACACAAGCTATGAAGATAAAAATCTTCAACATTTTGATAACAAGGTAACTGCATAGTAAAGAAGATAAGTGCAAAGGAGTTGGAGATGTTTTTTTAATGAGAACTGGAATCCATAGGGAAGTTTGTGGAAGATGTGGAAGAGGTAAAACTTGACATGGATCCTAAATGGTAAAGATGGAATTGAATAATCTGAGGGGGAGAAGTACAAAGAGGGTCACTTTGCAGAAGGCAAATCTAAAGCAAAACCAGAGACAATGATGAGCATGACATTGTAGAGTGGAAGTGAGGACACCTGCCCAGCTAAGGGTGAGTCTGGTGGAGCTATGGGGATTTAGAGCTGGTTGGGTAGAGTTGTATAAGACTGAGGAGAACTCTGAAAGGCATTTGGTCTCAATGTGGTAGGCACCTGGGAGCCACTGCAGTTCTTTCAGCAGGTCGGCTATGAAATAAAAATGGTATTTCAGTGGCATGTAAGACAGACAGTGGTGGAAAGAAGCCAAATCAGGAAAACATGCCATAAGGCTGTTGGGATAATTCAAAGCAGAAGAGATGGAGGCTTAGTCTACAGATGACAAGACAGGGTAATGGGGAGAAAGAGAGGCTGAATCTGAAGAACAGTGAATGGGATGAAACATCAGCTTTTGAGACACGTGCCATATAAATGAGGATCCTGATCCTGAAGTCGCTCAGTTGTGTCCAACTCTTTGCGACCCGTGGACTGTAGCCCACCAAGCTCCTCCGTCCATGGGATTCTCCAGGCAAGAATACTGGAGTGGGTTGCCATTTCCTTCTCCATAAATGAAGACAGATCAATCAAATAAGACCTAAGAGTCCAGGTTCTCTAACCAGGAAGACCCAAAGGCTGACGGTGAGGGTATGTTGATAGAAGTCGGAAAACTAGAAAGAGTCACTTTGTTGTTGATTACACTTTTGCTGATGTCAGGTTGATAAATGATCATTTATTTAAGTGTCATGTCAGCTTTAAGAGATAACAAAACCCAGACAGATGAGAATCCTTTAACTGGAGTCAACTGAAGAAGACATGGAAATTAATAAGCTTGCTGCTAAGTCACTTCAGTCGTGTCCGACTCTGTGCGACCCCGTAGACGGCAGCCCACCAGGCCCCTCTATCCCTGGGATTCTCCAGGCAAGAACACTGGAGTGGGTTGCCATTTCCTTCTCCAATGCAGGAAAGTGAAAAGTGAAAGTGAAGTCGCTCAGTCCTGTCCGACTCTTAGTGACCCCATGGACTGCAGCCTACCAGGCTCCTCCATCCATGGGATTTTCCAGGCAAGAGTACTGGAGTGGGGTGCCACTGCCTTCTCCAATTAATGAGCTTACTGAGGAGTGAATGAAAAGACTTAAGAACAAAAGATTGTATTGAGGAAAACCTCTGTCTAGTTTTGAGCATTACAGATACAGATTTGCCTACTGTGAGGCCATGCATCAGGAACTTCATCAACCCAACCCAGACTTGTTTGAAAATGAGGCCTACATATTTGTGACATAAACTAGGGCAATAACAAACAACAACTGGCACTTGCATCATTGGCCAGATACTCGAACTCAGAATTGTGCCTTATTTAGGGCACATCTTCTTTCAGTTTCTGCTCAGAGAGCCCATTAAACTCACAAAAGGGTGATATGACTCTCACCTTTGCTGCTGTTGTTTGCAGCTCTAGTACTCCACGTGTTCATTTGGCAGTTGGGAACATAGACTTGAGGGACCCGCAGGTTGAGAGTGGTGGGATCAAGTCAGCAAATGAGGTGAAGGAGGAGAAATGCAGGAAACGACAGAGCCGAGAAAGACTCTAGAGAATGAGTCACTAGAAATGGTTACAAATAGTATCAAATACATTAAGAAGTCAGGATATACTAAAGAAATATCAAGTGACTCACCACAGGGCTGGTAACTCACTTGATAAAAACACCAATAAGCCTCGATTCAATCAGTTAATTAATTATATCCCATAGAACAGGAAGAACATGAAATTTATCCAGACAATAAGCAGCAAGATATAATTTCAGCTAAAATCAAAAGTTATATCATTAAACTTTTGTTCCAGACCTTTGACCCAGGAAGCAAGCCAAAGTCCCACATTTTATCTCTGAGGCCCCTTCCTCAGTCTTACTCACGTGAGCATAACTCATGAAGAAAAGCTGGTTGTTGGTGAATTCAATGCCTGGTAGGAGAGGCTCCTCAACTCCCTGCCTCTTATCGTTTATCCATTTTCTGTAAGCCTGGGGAGAGAAGTAGAGGAGGTGACCCTCTGCAATAATGGCTTTCCTCTTTCCTCCTCCAGTACAGATATTAACTATATCCTCCCCCACGTGCAAAATGTATCCTGTCAAGCCTTCCTTTAAGAAAACCAACATCTGGAAATGCAAGTCAATGGTGTGTTGCTTAACAGTGAGATGGGTTCATCTGCAAAAAGACCGTTCACTCAACAGATACCAAAGCAGCTGGGCCAAAGTGGGCACATGTTAAGTAACATCCTTTCCTCCCCCCGCAAAACAGCTATTCTTTCTATTCCTACCAGGGAACAAATAAATCTAACACAATGGCAAGCCCTATGGAAATAAATCTTGGGGCCAATCTATCAGCAAATTTATTTATTTTGCCAGGTAAGAGAGAAAACTATAATCTTCAATCACCATCATTTTATAAACTAAAGTATATTTTAATTAGAATTAGAGGAAGAATATAACCTCAGAATAACAGCTTGCTCTTGCCACTGAATACATACAGCTTTATGAATACCTTTCTACATCATCCTTATGTGTTTTGCTTAACCACGGAGCAGGGGATAAGGAAAACATTATTATGGACTCCTACCTGGCCCACTATATGTGAAACACTAGCCTCTGACTGTAATTTAGAAGCTTAGTATTTTAAGAGAAAATTGTAAGGAAGGTTGCATAGAGTATACTCAAAGAAACTACGAACCTAGCCCCAAGAAGATTTCTGTGGCATGTTTTAGGACTACACTAAAAGTATCCTCTGAAAAATATCTTTTAACTACATGATTCTTAATAACAAATATTACTGTTAGGGTGACTTTATTCTCCAAAAAGGAAAAGGAAAGAAATGCAGCTCTACTCATATAACAGAATATAACAGTCAGTGGGGAAATATAATTCAATTTACGGAAATTCACAGAATTTATAGAAATCTAACTCCTCAAGAAAATGCCTGTAGTGTAAACTGAGGTGCACCCAAGTGGTTTTTTATAGCTTAATTTGTAAAATCACAGCAAACATTGCAGTGCATACCCTAAAAGCTTGTCGCAGCCCTCCATTATCGGCAATATTTTCTCCCAGTGTCCTCTTCCCCTTCACCTAACAGAAAGAAAAAGAAAAAATAAGAGTGTTTCACAGCCAACCATCATTCAGCAAGAGGCATAAATATGATAGCAAGAAAACAGTGCCGTATTTTAAGGAGAAAATTGCATTCAATACATCAGAGGTAGTCATAACATATTATGAGATGGCAAACGAACCCCAGCAAGGTGCTCCTGAATATAATTTCTATTTTATTATGCTACACATTTCTTTCTCACCCATCTCTCTATTCTCACCAATTTAGCCAGCTCCAACAAAATGTTAACATATTCTGAGTGACTCTGGTTTAATGGGGACAAAATAGAAATGTCAACATACAGATTATTTTCTCTGATTAACTCACATAATTTGAGTATTCTTTTTAGTGAGCTTGTTTCCAAAAATCTACTATCCATACAGGAATAAGGTTTTAACACAAACCACTACCATTTTACCTTCAGCAATTTTCATGAAAAATTAAGAAGAGGATAGTTCTCACGGGGAACAAAAATCCAATAGAAGAAGTGCAGACCACAAGGTCAAGGTCTGCAACATGTATGACAACCAGCCAAGCACAAGGAAGAAATTCTTCCAAACACTTGAAGATTATTTCTTAAACCCTTAAATAGGCTAGAACAAAAAGTATTCTAAACCAAGACAGCCACAAGCCAAACTCCAACCTCCTGCTTGTTTTTGCCCTGGGTTTTACATTTTTCAATGGTTTGGAAGAACACAGAAAGAAGGATAATGTCTCGTGGCATGTGAAAATTATACAAAGTTCAAACTTCGGTGTCTATAGCTCAATTTCTACAGGAACACAGGCACGTTCATTCAAGTGCATATTGTCTGTGGCTGTTTGCTTCCTACAGTGGCAGAGTTGAGTAGTTGCAACAGACCTTGCAACTCACAAAACCAAAGTTATTTACTGTCCGGCCTTTGACAAAGAGAGTTTGCCAATCCCCGTATCAGAGACAAAATAATGCCCTATAATAATAAAGATATCTATGTTCGAATCCCTAGAACCTGTGAAAAGATGACTTTCTGCAGCAAAAGGCACATTTAAAATATCATTACATTAAGGATCTTGAGATGGAGACATTAGCCTACATTATCCAGGAGAGTCCAGTGTAATTAACTACAAGGGTCTATACAAATGGAGGAAAAGGAAGTTAGGAGAGGGAGTGTGTCAGGGTGATGCCATGTGATGAGACCTGACCAATCATTGCTGGCTTTGAAGAAGAAAGGGAGCAGGAGCCAAAGAATGTGGGCAGCCTCTAAAAGCTAGAAAAGACAAGGCAAAAGATTCTCTCCTAAAGCAGCCCTGCGGACACCTTGACTTGAGCTCACTGAGACCTGAGTCAGAAATACAGAACTGCAAAATAATACATTTGTGCTGCTTCAAGTCACTAAGTTTGTCGTGATTTGAGATAGCAGCAACGGGAGACTAATACACATAGTTCTGAATTTTCAAGCTACAGATCTTACCAACTCCTTATTTTTAAGATAGTCCAGTCACCTGGGTATCAGGAAATACCCATGAATAAGAACAAATCTTCAGAAAACACTCATCTCTGTAAGCACCCAGGATCCTCCTAGCTTCAGTCCCCCAAAGTTAGCACTCCTGCTTTGCCTAGCGTCTTTCTTTTACTACAGTCCTATGAGGCAAGTGCTGTTATCACCACCCTTTACTTAACCAATGAGGAATCTAAGGCTGAGAGTGTGCGTCACAGGTGTCACCTGGTGTTGCACCAGATCCCCTGTCCCACCAGGACTGTGAACCCATCCCGGCAACTGCTACAGGCTGAGGAAGATTAAGCTTAGCTTAGGGGAATCCAGTCCCCTGGAGCTTGCTGGGAGATGATATCAGTTACCTCTCAGTGTGCAGTGAGAACAGTCCAGCCCCTCATCCCAGGCTGAACAATTTCTACAATGCAACTCATGCTCCAGAATCCTCTAAGGGATGAGACTGAGGCTAAAATTCTGAAACCAGCATGTTTTCCTCGTCACCTTACAGGTTTCTCCTGAAACTACTTCTGTGGCTGACTCCTTTATCTAAGAAACCCCTTCTCAGGCTCTGTTCTAATGGACCTGACCTAAGAGGGATGCAGTGAATTCACATTTCACAGGGATTCGGACTCAAGTAATCTCTGCCCAGAGCCTTTGCTCAGACGGTAACATCTGCCTGCAATGCAGGAGACCCAGGTTCGATTCCTGGGTTGGGAAGATCCCCTGGAGAAGGAAATGGCAATCCACTCCAGCATTCTTGCCTGGAAAATCCCATGGATGGAGGAGCCTGGTGGGCTACAGTCCACAGGGTCGCAAAGAGTTGGACACGACTGAGCAACTTCACTTTCACTTCACTTTATGTTACCTTCTCAAGTCTTAACTCCTTTCGACCCTACTGCTTCTGTTTCTTAACCACTCGTGCTCAAACTGAATCTCCTTCCTTGTTCCTCTAAGCTTTTCTTTTAGAGGTCTGAGGAGTAGTTTTACCCTTCAGGCTCCTCCCACTCTTGACCACCTCAGTAAACCATTCGGCCTCAAGGATGCCTCTCAGAACTCATCGGCTGCTAACAGCTCGTTTCTCTGATGCTCCACTGGAGCTCCCCCCCAGTCCACAGCAAAGAATAACTCAGGCACAGAGGACTGGGCTCCACAGATGAAGCTAGAAAAATACAGCATGGCCCTTTATATCCACAAAGGAAGCCATCGCTTCTCCTCAGGGAATGAGAGCGAAGCCGTTTTCTGATGGTTGAATGGATTTATGCTGAGACAGGCATGCCCTTTCTAGCGTCCTTGTTGCAAAGGTACACATTTGTCAGAATTCAGTTTCGGTATCTGACACTTTGGCCAAAATGGATGTTGTACAACAGTCCCCACCCAACTCATCACCCAGGTTTCAAATGATGTAAAATAAGAGAATGATATGGGAAGACCAGGGGTTTTGGAGTCATACCAATGTAAGCTCTAATGTAGATTCTACCATGGGTTTTAATCTCTTTGAGCCTCAGTTTCCTCATATGTAAAATAACCTAGTAATATGAACACCTCTCAAACCATTATGAGGATGAAATTCGTTCCAAGTGTAAAGTCTAATTTCCATGCCTGTATATAATTATCACCAGGAAATGTGTATTCCCTTCCTCCAAGAAAATTGCTCTTCTATTGCTTTTTTTTTTTTTTTAAGCCACTATTGTTTGTTCTCCCCTGGGATGGTGTACCTACGAGTATGTCACAAAGTATTAGGAATATTAAGCGTAATTCATTGAGTACTTATTGCATAGCAGGCATTGGGCTGGTGCTTTACGTTACCTCAGTTATTTAATTCTTATGACAAGCTAATAAAGAGTTAAAAAATAGTTACCCATTTCACAGATGAAGTCTCTGAGACACTGGAATGTTAAATAACTTGCCTAAGTTCAAAAAAACTTACAATCTGCGATTGGTTGAACCAAAATATGGACCTGTGTCTGACTCTAGAATCCTTCCCCTATGCTTTTCTTTTTTTTTTTTTAATTTCAAGAATACTTTGCTAGTTTTCTAGATGGATTTTCACCATGTGATAACCCCGAATTGAAAACAGAAACACAAAAGTATCTGTTTTAGGTCTTCCCATGACATTGCTGTAGACATTTTAAAAATACATGGGCAGAGAAATGGCTTTCCAGGGCACTGATGGAGGAGCTAGAGATATAGACTCAAGGATACAGACGGTGCTTTCATGTCCCAGATAAGGAGTGCTCTCCCTTGTGCTGTACATAGATCAAGAACCAGCAGAACCAACTCAGTGTTTAGAAACATTCCCTGTAAAAGTGCATGGATTTTTTACCTGACTTCTTCTGGAGTGGTGAAATATAGCTCAGCAGACTAGACTTGAGGCATAGTGAGGTTTCAGGTGCTCTTCCAGCCCCAGGAAGTTATTGGGTAGTGGACATGCTTGACTGATGGACCAAGAGACTCTAGGGAAACCCTGTGTACATACATCCATCTACCCTGGTTTTGTGGGGTCTCCTGATTTTCTTAGGTGCTGTGCCCTTGACTAGACAAATTAGGAGCCCAAAGTTTTCACAGTGTTTTAGAGGATCTTCATGCAGACCCATAACCTACCAACAATTCTTCATTATTGGTCTCATTGTCAAATATAGTGAGAGAAATCTGTGTCATAATTATGAAAGCAGGGACAGAAAATGCAACTGGAAAACTACAAGGAAAAAAAAAACTAATAGTGGTAGAAGGGAATGGAAGCTAACCTGATCAAACCAGCAAAGTAAGAAAAGGGAAAAGAAGTAATAAACAATGTATAGGAGATAAACTATACAGAGAAAACTGTAAAAATCGTATTTGAAAGCCTGAAACAAAAACCAAACAGATGGAAAGATATACCACATACTTGAACAACAGGACTATGACAGAAATGCCAATTACATGCATTTAATGTGATTTAACTTAGAATCTTGGGCTTCCCAGGTGGTGCTAGTAGTAAAGAAGACATATGCCAATGGAGGAGATACAAGAAACGTGGGTTTGATCCTTGGGTCAGGAAGATCCCCTGGGAGGAGGACATGGCAACCCACTCCAGTATTTTTGTTTGGAGAATCCCATGGACAGAGGAGACTGGCGGGCTGCAGTCCATGGGGTCACCAAGAGTCAGACACACAACTAAAGCAACTTAGCATGCACACACACAACTTAGAATCATAATGGGATTTTCTTGGGGAGTGGGTAAAGAGTGGGTAAAAGGATCCTGGAATTTATACAGAGGTATATTTGCCTGAGAATGGCCAACCATATAAAAGAACAGTGAGGGAGAGCTTGTATTGGCAGATACCAGAAAAATCCATACAGCCACAGTAAAAATGCACTGGTACAGAAATCAACAAGTAGATCAGTGGACTAGAATATATAAACCAGAAATTTATCTCAGTATATACGAGATTCTAATATTTCACAAATATTCAATTCAGTAAGAAAAAACATATTTTAGTCAGTGATACTGGATCAATTTATCCTTTTGGAAGAAGATAAAAGTGAACTTTCATATTAAACTCCATAGCAAAATAAGTTTCACATGCATGAATATTTAAATGCAAAATGACAAAACAATTAAAAAAAAATCCTTCCCAGTAAAGCTGCTGCTGCTACTGCTAAGTTGCTTCAGTCGTGTCCGACTCTGTCCGGCCCCACAGTCGGCAGCCCACCAGGCTCCCCCATCCCTGGGATTCCCCAGGCAAGAAACTGGAGAGGGTTGCCATTTCTTTCTCCAATACATGAAAGTGAAAAGTGAAAGTGAAGTCGCTCAGTCATGTCCGACTCTTAGCGACCCCATGGACTGCTGCCCACCAGGCTCCTCCGTCCATGGGATTCTCCAGGCAAGAGCACTGGAGTGGGGTGCCATTGCCTTCTCCATCCCATTAAAGCTAGGAGATTTCATATATGATATAGAATGGAAATATATAAAAAAGAGGTATCTTTTGACTCTATGGAAATATTTAAATTTTGTTTGTCAAAAAATACCATATACAAAGTACAATGGATGAGAAATATATTGAGGGGGAAATACTATAATATAAATGACATAAAATTTTAACATCTATAATATTTTTAAAGTTCTCATAAATTGACAAGGAAATAATACATAAATGTTTCTCCACACATCACTGGTACCAATGTGAAATATTATAACTTCTTAGGAACAGTAGGAAACTATCCTATAGGGAAAAAAAAAAGAATATATACATAATAAGAGTATTTAGTGCCACAGTATTTATTATGGAGAAATAATTGGAGACACAGTGTAACCCCTCAACAAGACATTAGTCAGTTGTGTTAGACTAGGGGTCCCCAACCTCCGGGATCTAATGCCTGATGATCTGAGGTGAAGCTGATGTAATAATAGAAACAAAGTATACAATAAATGTAATGCACATGAATCACCCCAAAACCACATCCCCCACCCCATCCAAAGAAAAACTGTCTACCTTGATACTAGTCCCTCATGCCAAAAAGGCTGGATACCGCTGTGTTAAGAGTACATTCACACCATGGACTTTTAGGCAGCCACTGAAAACAATGAAGTAAAGGCAGGTGTTTGGTGTACACACATGTGTATGCGTGTGTGTGTTTATCTCTATGTGAGCCTGGGGAAAAGTGTATCAGGTTATTGAGATGGATTATAGGTGGGGAAGATAAAAGCAATGAGAGGGAAAGGGAAAGGCAGTAGAGGTAAAGACAAAAAAGGAAAGGAACAATATTTCACGTAGAAAAAGCATATATAAAATCAAATTTGTGTCTTTATAAGAATGCATATAAGTATATATAAGAGAAAATCAATATTTTAAAAGTTTTTTTTTTCTCTTGCTCAAACTTCTTTATCTAAGAGCTCTTAACCAATTCAGAGTTATTAATTCAAATTGTGGCATGTCAATGAGAGTTTGCTGTATGGCTCAGGAAACTCAAACAGGGGCTCTGTATCAACCTAGAGGGGTGGGATGGGGAGGGAGATGGGAGGGAGGTTCAAAAGGGAGGGGATATATGTATAGCTACGGCTGATTCATGCTGAGGTTTCACAGAAAAGAGCAAAATTCTGTAAGGCAATTATCCTTCAATAAAAAACAGACAAATTTAAAAATTAAAACAAAATTGTGGCATGTGTGCTCAGCCGTGTCCAACTCTTTGAGAGCCCATGGACTGTAGCCCACCAGGCTCCTCTGTCCATGGAATTCTCCAGGCAAGAATACTGCAGTGGGTTGCCATGCCCTCTTTAAACTGGTGATTTTTTTTTCAATGAATTAAAGCTAAGCAGTAGTTTGGAAAGAAATCTTTCTAATGATACAGAGTTTAGATTTTTGAGAATTTTATTATTTATCTTTGCTGCACAGTTTTCTGTACTAATCTGAAGCTAGGAGAACAGACTAATGTTTAGGCCTATAATTCTCAAACTGTAACTTCTATCAGAATCACCAGAGGGCTTATGAAAAGACAAAACGCTTGACTACCAGGCCCCACCCTCCCACCTACCCCTACACCCCCACTCCCCAACTCCAAGATTCTGAGTCAGTAGGTCTGAATTAAGACTAAAGAATTCGTGTTCCTGACAAGTTCCCCAGGGAGTCTGACACTGTTGACCTGGGAAATATATTTTGAGTATCAGTGGTCGAAAGCAAGCTAGTGTCTACATGAGGAAAAATGACTCACAACATGTCCCCTTCACTGCAGTTGTACTCACATTTAAGCCAGCTTTCTTCCAATAATAGTTGCTATACTGGTTAATCATGCACTTTGTTTTTTCCTTAAACTTTTCTTCTGAATCCATAGACCACCAAGGATCCAGGTTTCCATTTTTATCATATTTTCGACCTGGCCAAAAGGAAAGTTAAAATATATTCGCATTATTTATGGAAGCAAATAAATTTCTTCATCTTCCCTTTCCTTCACTTCAGCAAGCCTTGAAAACACAGTCCCAGTATCAGGGACCACTCCTGGAAGCACTTCCTGCTTTCTCTCCAGTGTCACAGGTTAATTAATTGTAAAAAGTGAGGAGAAGAGAAAAAGGTCTGAGGAAGTTCTGTACTTCTAAGCAACCAGGATACTTTAAGGTTTATCAACTTATGGCATGTACCATTCTTGACCAATCTCAGATTGTTTCTACCTGCGCTGACCCCAAATATTCTCTAAATTATGAAATGAAATGGCTGCCTTCAGAAAGCCCATGGAAGGAGTCAAAGCACCACTGCTTGTGAAATTCCAAATGATCCATAGGAACAGCCTCGGTGAGTCACTCACACCCTGAGACCACAGCCCCTGACTCAGCGCTAAAAGGATCGTGTTTCCTCCAAGTTGCCAGCAGCCAAGAGACATATAAAACCTCTCTTATGAATCATTCCACAGCCATCAGTGTAGACGGAAGGCCCATCTGTCCTGCTCTGACAAGGAAGGTTGCTCTAAAAAGAGAACTTGGAACAAGAATGGAAATCTCCAAGACACAATGGAAATAAAGATGAGTTATACATGCTTTTTTGCTACAGGTTCCTTGTTCATTTTCCCTGCATCCCTCAAAAACAACAACAACAACTCTG
Source organism: Capra hircus (assembly GCF_001704415.2). Lineage (NCBI taxonomy): Eukaryota > Metazoa > Chordata > Mammalia > Artiodactyla > Bovidae > Capra > Capra hircus. Next base: position 47,884,852 of record NW_017189516.1, read on the forward strand.
AGTGTATCTGGAATCTCCTATACTCAAGGTTGTTATTGGTTTAAATTTAATTACACAGAGAACTTCTCACTGAGCTTAGAAGAAAGTCCCCAAAGCAAAGGTGTTGGGGAAAATGACCCAGAGCTCTTCAGCAAGGCTGCATGCCACTACCACCCCAATCCCCCACCCCTGGAGGGCTCCAAGTCACTGTCCTTGACCTGCTAACCAAGAGATCATTGAATAGTTACTGTGCAATGCACTCTTCTAAGTATTGGTTACAGAATGAAATGCCATCTTTAGATTCTGTCCAAAAGGCTGCCAGAAGATTCTGAAGGAGACCTATACTGAAGTTTCCCAGGGAAAAAAGAGCCTAGAACCAAGAGACCACTACTGGCTTTTGTTTCTTAGCTAAGACTCTCCTCTCAGATAACCCAAATGCAGCTCAGGGGATTCAGGTGACTCCCAGGCAGCTACATTTCAACAGGGAGGGGTGGCAAGGGAAGCAAAAAAACTCCAGTGATTAAGGAAAGGCTGCTGGGAGTAGAGAATTATCCAGAAGGAGAGGAACCAAAAGGATCTCTGGCCCTGTGGTAGACATCCAGGAAAGGATGTTGGAGATCTCACAGATATGGAAGAAAGAGGTCCCTCTAAACAGTGTTGCCTTGAGCTAGGCAGTTCCTGAGTCTGCCCTGTATATCACTGTGTGCCAGGCTTGCTCTGTCCATGGAAGTCTCCAGCAAGAATACTGGAGTGGGTTGCCATTTCCTTCTCCAGGCAATCTTCCCAACCCAGGGATCGAACCCACATCTCCTGCTTGGCAGGTGGATTCTTTAACACTGAGCCACCTGGTAAGCCCAAAGGAGAAAGGAGTTCTGATGTAAAATGATGACTTTCAAAGGGCAATCGTTTGTTTAGTTTGGGCAATACTCTGCTCTTTTAGCTTATATGTCATCAAGATACATACCATACTCTATATTATGCATTATCAGGAAAACATAGCCTTTCTAAAAGAAATTCTGAATACATGACAGCATGGAGGAAAACAGAGATTAAACACTGCATAAACCTTGAAATAGTGTAAAGGAATCAGTTAGCCAAGTTTCAAGAATCCTAACTGACTGAGTCCTAACTCGGTAGCATGTAGAATCATCTTCAGAGCTCACACCTCTGGGGAGAGCATCTCAAAATCCTGAATAAAGAAAGGAAGAGAAGCTATAAAGTCATTCCTATAACTACTGTGGCAGCTACAGCAATTCAGATCTAAATGCAAAACTAATTTCACTGAAATTACAAGGTCTGCTTTAATTCTACCCCATCTCCAACAGGAACAATTATTTATTTATTGCAAGCTAATACAACAAGACATGGGGGGAAGTTTTCAATCAGCAATTATACTGCTTTGGATAATCTTCAATCTAAGATGATGCCACTCTCCAAAGATAATAACAACAATTAACATGCATATCATCAACATGACCATAAAAGCATCAGCTTATACATTGAATCGGTACTTACCATTATTATCAAATCCATGTGTAAATTCATGTCCAACAATTACTCCTATAGCACCATAACTCAGAGATCTATGGCATAAATATATAAATGAGTTAAAATTATAAGCATGAATGTCAGAGCATAATTCTTTATTTTTTTTTCAATGAAAAGCCAAGACAATCTGTTTTCTACTAACCACATCCACAAAACTGTAATAAAAAAAATAAACACATCCTTGTCATTGAAGTAGACAAAGAAACTATAATTTCTAATGGTGTTACTATGAGCATATATGAGCCTTATTTTCTACCCAGTGAAATCAGGGATACAAAAGTGATGGTTTCTAAAGTCCCTTTCAGCCCTGAGGCTTCTGTGGGTATATACACACTCTAACTGCAGTTTATATTTATAAACACCCAAAGCAGTAGCAGGTTTTGAAAAGATCCTGTCAGTAAACATATTGTTTATTTTTCAGCTGTGAACCTGTTGAAAAATCACTATAGACTTAGAAGTTAAATTGTTTTCCAAATGTAGACATAAAACAGGAATAGAACAGAGATTAAAAGGGATCACCCTGGTTTCAAAGGTAGTCACATTCCTCTGCTTCTGTGACAGACAAATTCACAGGTGGACAGCAGACTATGAAGCCTGAACCAGATTTGGAAAAGGTGTTAGAGTATTTCTGTTCACCTACAAAGGCGACCGCTGACAATTCCACACACCCTGAATGTGTGTGCCCCTCCTCCTACCAAGAGATAATCTATTTCCTTCCCCCCTTGAAACTGGATGGGCCTTGGGACTTGCTGTGGCCACCAGAATTCAGTGCAAGGGGCCAGGTGTGACTTCTGGGCTGAGGCCTTACAGCTTCCATTTTCGTGCCCTCTTGGAAGTCAGTTGCAGTGTAAAGAAGTTGGAGTAAGGAGCTGGAGATGCCAAGTGAAGCAAGTGAGGGATGCCAAACATTGAGAGACATCTAAAGGACGAGAGAAGCCCAGCCATTCGAGCCAGCCCAACCAAGGCACCAGACATGTGAGTGAAGTCATCTTAGATCCCATGGCCCCAGTCGAGTTGCTCAGCCAATACTATACAGAGCAGAAATAAGCTGTCTTGACTGGAGTACTGCCCCAACTGCAGAATCATGAGCTAACAGTGGTGGCACTTTGTTACATAGCAATAGGTAACTAAAAGAGAACACATAAATGATGTATCAGGAAATCAGTAAGGGGGTTTCCCTATGTATATGTCTAGGATTTTCTCTTTCAACTAAAAGTTCTCTGAAGACAAAACCCTTATCTACTTGATTGCTGCTAAATTCTCTGGATTTAGGACATGGTAAATGAGTAACAATGATTTAACTAACTGATTAACTTGACCATTTCTTGCAAGTGACAGATCAATATGTTCCTTATTTTAGTCATTCAATGTGCACATGAGGATTATAGACAACTTTAAATCCTTGTTATAAGGATTCTTCCTGAGATTTGTAATTACACAAAAATATTTCACTTGATTCCTGACATGCAACATCAAAATCACCCAGCACTAGATAGGACCTATAAGTGGAAGGAACAAGAAATTTGAAGCAACATGCTATTACAGGACATAATGATCCTTAACATGCTAATTCCTTGTCACAACTATACCCAAGGAAGTGCTGCAAGATTTAATTTTTCCCCTTGGTGGCAATTCCTTCCTTTGTTATTTCTTTCCTGCAAGGTAATTTGCATTTGAAAAAAAAATGCTTTCCTACTGTTTTTCCATCATGGCAAACCTTCATTAAAGAAGTGAGAGTAAAATGATGCATTTCAATCATAGAGCTATGAGAGCAGGGTGGGACAAACTTGTAATTCTACATAGAGCTAATTTTTGCAGCAGTACCCCTCACTATGCAGCCTGTAACATTTCATTTTTCTAGGCCTCTTAGCTCCAAGAATAGTATTCAGTCCTCTATAAGCCTCAGTCAATGCTGTTGACTGGATGAATTTAAGGGATGAACCATGGGGGCTTATAGCAGCTGCTCTGCAATAAATGTCCCTTAAGAGGGACTGCTCCAAAGAGCTTCCTATTCACAAAGGGTAATAGAGAATTCAGAAAATGATTGAATCATTGTAAGTTTCAATTCTCAGTTACATAATCACAATCCTTTGGACAAGAGACAAAAAGTAAAAAGTAATTTTAGATGACTAAGCCTGACAATGATAATGCTTCATAACACTAAATTTGCATCTTTCATTTTATCAATGGACATTATTTAAATTAGCATGTCATAAAAATAAATAAATAAATAAATTCGTATGCCTTTTAAAATGTGACTGGCTGGCCAGAAACAAGAAGACTCCTGCAGAGAAAATCTAGCCTTCCAAAAATAAAATGGAAAAGATGACAATTTGTCCACCTACTCAGTTTCTCTTTTGTTCTTACCACCCAACGGGTTTCACATATGCACAGGATTTGCTGTCAACAACAAAGCAACTGTGATCTCACTCTGTCATCAAGCAAAGGCTACTCTATGCCTGGTGTGGAAATTCATAAAAATCTCAGAGTTACAAGCAGCTTTAAGGTCATCTAGTTCAATTCCTTAGCAGAGGCATAGTTTCCCTCTACAAAAAAAACCCATTCAAATGGTCCTAAGAGTTCTCTTCTTAGGTGTGTCCAATAACCAGGAGCTCATCCCCTTCTGAGGCGGCCCATTCCCTCTTTGAGTAGTTCTAGATAAAACAGCGCTCCCTAAAGCTGACCTGGAATCTCTCTCCTATCTATTGGTCTGGTGGAGTGGTACAGGTGTTCTAGCTGAATACCCTCTGACCTCCCTAAATTTACTAAATAATTTTGCCATCCTAACTTTCTTTCAAAAACATGAAGATGCTTACGAGGTTATCCCTCAAATACCCTCTTCTCAAGTTCTTTCAACTCTTTCTCTTCACTAATGAATTCGAGGCCAGTGATTTCCAAAACATAGAAAAAAGTGAGATTAGGAACTCTGAATTAAACACATTTAGATAGATTTTTCTTGCAGAACTTCTTGGGAATTTCTATGCTGCTAAGTACTGTGATTCTCCAAAAGAAATGGTAGGGAAGGAATATTCACCTCCATTATTACTCCATGGGACACACACTTTGGAATATGCTGTCCTAGGCCATTTAAAATCCTGATTTTTTTCTCTGGAAACAATTCAGCTTGTTGATATCACCACAATTAGACACAACACCCATGAGGGGGCTAAGCTGACCAGTGTGAGGAGAGAGAATACCCACTCATTGGATCTGGAGGAGATCCATTTAAAAGAGATGGATATATGGGAACCCATCTCACTACACTGTGATTCCCGTCTCAACAGCATCACCATATTTCTAATGCTAAATGTCCAAAAGATGCTTAATAATTATTGAATGGGTATCTTAACAGAGGATGGATGGCTTCAGTGCAAAACACAGAATCCGTAGAAAAAAAATAAAAATCTCTCTCTAGCTCAGCATAAAGGTGAACATCAGCATTTCCTAAGTTTCTATGATTTTGACTTTTATATCAGAAAATCATCTCATGGACACGATAAACAAATTCACTGATCAATAAATTCAAACTCCAACCTGACTATGTCCAAGTGTCCAGGCATATAACCACAATAACAGAAGGTCAGTTTAACTGCTAATGATAAGCAACATCAAAAATTCTAGGACCCTCTTTAGACCCTCTTAGCAAATATTTAGTCTGTCTTTAACTTTATGGAAATATATATAAATTTCTAATCTTAACAATACAAAAAAATTGATTACAAATATCTGAACACTGATTAAAACTCTCTGAACACTGATGAAAACTGCCGACAAAGGTCTGTCTAGTCAAAACTATGGTTTTTCCAGTAGTCACGTATGGATTGTGAGAGTTGAACCATAAAGCAAGCTGAGTGCAGAAGAATTGATGCTCTTGAACTGTAGTGTTGGAGAAGACTATTGCTGCTGCTGCTGCTGCTGCTAAGTTGCTTCAGTTGTGTCCGACTCTGTGCGACCCCACAGACAGCAGCCCACCAGGCTCCCCCGTCCCTGGGATTCTCCAGGCAAGAACACTGGAGTGGGTTGCCATTTCCTTCTCCAATGCATGTAAGTGAAAAGCGAAAGTGAAGTTGCTCAGTCATGTCTGACTCTTAGCGACCACATGGACTGCAGCCTACCAGGCTCCTCTGTCCATGGGATTGTCCAGGCAAGAGTACTGGAGTGGGCTGCCATTGCCTTCTCTGGAAGACTACTGAGAGTCTTTTGAACTGCAAGGAGATCAAACCAGTCAATCCTAAAGGAAATCAGTCCTGAATATTCATTGGAAGGACTGATGCTGAAGCTGAAGCTCCAATACTTTGGCCACCTGATGCAAAGAACTGACTCACTAGAAAAGATCCTGATGCCGGAAAAGACTGAAGGCAGGAGGAGAAAGGGATGACAGAGGACGAGATGGTTCAATGGCATCACTGACTCGATGGACATGAGGTTGAACAAGCTCCAGGAGTTGGTGATGGACAGGGAGGCCTGGCGTGCTGCAGTCCATGGGGTCGCAAAAAGTTGGACACGACTGAGCAACTGAACTAAACTGATGAAAACTATACGGCTGAAACCTGGGATGATATGAATGGATTTTATCCATACAAACTGGTCAATTTTATTTATGCTAATGACAGTGCTTCCCTATTGTAGGCTTTATCGATGCCTGATCCTGTCCCTGGGCACTCACCATTTTTAAGCACACCAATCTGACAGCTTCCAGCTGCCAGCACCTGAAACTAGTTGCCTGAGGGCTTTCTCTGGCCACCAGAGCCCTCTAGGCTTATGCAGGGCAATGCCAGCGAGTTAAAACACCCCGCGGCAGCCTTCAATCAGTTGTAGAAAGTGAGTTGGAAGACAAATACCCCAGTTCCCTTGCCCCTGAGATGAAATTGTGCTGAAGCTTATTGTACAATTTTCCAGCAGAAATGAATTCAAGTTGCCCACAGTAATAACTGGCTTAAAAAAAATAAAAAAAGTCAAGGAGAATTTTCCTGGTGGTCCACTGGTTAAGAATCCACCTGCCAATGCAGGGCACATAGGTTTGATCCCTGATCCAGGAAGATCCCCACATGCTTCAGAGCAACTAAGCCCATGTGCCACAACTGCTGAAGCCCGTGCGCCTAGAGCCGGTGCTCCACAACAAGAGAAGCCACCACAGCGAGAAGCCTGTGCACCACAACTAGAGAGCAGCTCCTGGTCTCTGCCACTAGAGAAAGCCCTCCTGAAGCAACGTGGAGCCAGAGCAGCCACAAATAAATAAGTTTTTAAGTGGAGCAGAAGGCACATAAGGAGAGCCAGAATGAGATGTGATTATGAATGAATAGTCAGAGTAATGCAACTTTGCTAGTTTGGAAGATGGAGGAAGAGCGCCATGAGCCAAGGAATGTGGGCCACCTCCAGAAGCTAGAAAAGGCAAGGAAACAGACTCCTCCCTATAGCTTCCAGAAAGAAATGCTGCCCTAACAACATCTTGTGTTTAGCACAGAGAGACCCAGGTTGGAGTTCTGACCTATAGAACTGTAACCTAATAAATTTACACTGTTTTAAGCCACTTCATTGGTGATAACTCATTATGATCATCACAGAAAATTCATCTGACACAGTTAATTGGTTTCCTTCCTTCCCTGTCCCACTTCCTCACTGCCCTGGTGGATTTCCTGGTGTCGCCTCTGAGAAGAACTACTTGCACTTGAATCCTTGTTACAGAATCTGCTTCTGGGAAAGCCCAAATAACAACATTGCCACTGTATTTCTCTTATTTATACATGTATGTGATCCTATATCTTTTTAACCTACAGAATCATATTCAAATTGTCACTGATCCAAACCAAAATATAAGTGACTACTAAAATCAAGACTACATTTTTCGTGCATTAAAGCATCAGAGCAAGCAAAGGCACATAATAAAAGTGGTGATATAACTGACAATGATTATTAGAATTCCCACTATGTCTGGAAATTCTGAATTACATGAGTCTACAGTCGGTTGGTATTGACGGCCTCTAAAGTGAAATCCCTAACTCCGGACACTGTCCATTTCTGACCGGTTGTATAGCTACCCAGATTATGCTTCTAAAGACAAACTTCATTATCTCTACTTGCTCAAAAATGTCAGTATCTTCTATTGCCTAATGTCCAGGCTCCTTACTGGAATTCAGAGCACTCCAATATCAAACATCAACCTCCTTTTCCAGACTTCTTTTCTACCATTTCCCTTCAAATAACACTTGGACTCACCAAACTAGACTCTTTGCTATTCTAAAAGCAATTTTCTTCCCTTTTTTCATGTCGTTTCTTCCATTTGGAATGGGTTTAAATCCATCACCATAAACTCAAATCCCAACAGTCCTTTAAGGTTCATGTATTTCCAGTATGCATCAATACATAAGTAAACAAATGCATAACAAATGAAAGCTCCCTGTGTACAGGTTAGCTTTCTTATCCAATCATACACCCTGGTAACAAGCATCAGGAAATGGCTAACATGATGAGAATGGGGACTACCCATGCTGGGTTCCATGCCTTCTTTTGTTTGGTTTTGCTTTTGGTTTGTTTGTTTTGTTTTGTTTTTTTTTTACTTTATATTCTGTGCTCTGCCAAACATCATGTTCTTCCTTCCCTGTCAGTAACTGGTTTCTCTTATTAGTTTACTTACCGAGGATATTCTGTTCCCCAAAAGAAAGGCTTCTGGAGTTCTCCTGCTGGAAATCCTAGGAGAAAAACAAACAAACACGACTGTATGGGATATAGAGATTGATTTGATGATGAGTACCTGACTGTAGCTTTAGCCTTGGAGTTTCAAAGGCCCATCAGAAAGGTACTCCTCATGGAGCTGGGAGCCCTTGAATAGATCCAACTGCCTCTAAGATACTAATTCAACTGAGTTTGAAATCAGTGCATTCCGTCAGTTTCAAGGAAACCATTTTGTGTAGATACATTATGGGCAGTAGTTCAGGCTGCTGTGAGAGGGGTTCCTTCAGACACAGCACATGAGTCTTCCAGCTGTCTTGCAACTTCCCCTGACACAGAAAGCGTTGGCTTCATGGGTGCACAACCAGCGCAGTCACACAGGGCCCCATGCAAAAGAACCTCACATTGGATTTAACGCTCTGTTGTCACTGTCTGAAACACTTAACAACTTTATGTTTGAATGTGATTTTGGAAGTGGAGACCAAGGGGACAATAAAGCACGTTTGTGAGTAAAGGAGCCATGCACAACATTTCTGTCTACAGTTCCTATTACACTCTATTTGCACACAGCATACAAGATGCTCCCTGGAAGCACAGAACTCTGGTAGACCCACAACACATGTGAATTCAGCAAGATTCAAAGCAAGCACAAGTTAAGTATGTTACGTCTAGGACTGAATAGGCCGGGGTTCTGACAGCCACAAGAGGGCTCTTTCAACTGGAACCAGAATTTGCCTTGACCACCAAAGGCAGCAGTGGCATTCTAAGAACGTGAATAAGAATTCTGTCTTACTCCTGTTACTTCACTGCATTAGGCAACCACATACACCAAAACGATGACATAAAAGGAAAGGGAAAGACAGGACTACCCCTGGTCTCTCCCTTTCAGCCCTTCCTTATTCATCAGTATACCAAAGGTAGAGACTGTTGACAGAATGCACATGGAAGAAAAAATGAAATAAAACCTGCTGAATTAGTTTTATGCAATGTTTCCACCATCCTGACAAGAAGAAAATACATACTCATGTATAAGCTAGAAAATACAAACTATAATTCTGGTGATTCCATAGCTCAAGTAAAAGTTCTTGTATCTGTATTTGTTTTGGCATTGTACAATATAAAGATGAATGGTAAAATAATGCTGATGATTTAAATTTTTAATTTTCTTTACAACTCACAGTACTAAATAGCAGATAAAAAATACTGTGACCAGTCTACAGAATGAGAGACGAAAGCCAAAGCTTTCTGCTGCAGCCCCTTGACAGCACTTTTTCCTGCTTTCTGAAAAGGAGGTCCCTGTTTCTTCATTTGGTACCGAGCCCCACAAATTATGTAGCTGGCCCAGGGTACAGATGAGTGCGAGAAATGCCTTGCTGTGCTTTGCCACTGAAACTCACCATAAATTTTGTACCCTAGAGTGGATCCTAGAAGCTGCACTTACAAGTCATTACAACTAGGAATTGCAATGAATAGTAACAAAAAAACATTAGAAAGAGATGCTTTCTGCAACATCCCTGCCTGTTACAGGGCTACTGCTCAAGGCTCCTAGAGGCTGAAAGCTCTTTCATGAGTTCAAAGGTTTTCTCTCCCTTCTTTTCCTCTCAACAACCTGTCTACCTCCCCTCCAAGATAGGACATTATGAGTCATGAGGGCAGGAAAGCAGGTTCTTAATTTAGAAGTGAAATATTAATTTGTGCAATTCATATATATATTATTGATATTTTCTTAATAACATCAATTTTGCAATATCAGGTACAAAAACCTTATTGTACAATGGAGATGGATCCAGCCTGGAGTCTTCTTTCTGCTGCTTTCACATAATGGAAATTGCATCTGACTCTAGAGGGGTGATGTCAATTAATCTTCATAATTTCCACAGTTTCTTAAATATCCTTGGCATGTTTATATCAAAATTCCATCCTCTTTTTGGTGATTACTTTCAGTAAGTCATTCTGACTTGGAGATATATATATATATATATATATATATATATATATGCAAATATATACCACATATATATGCAAATCACAGTGTTTGTATGAAAATTCTGTCTCATATATCATCAAAAAGCAATGATCTTTGCTAATAAAACAATGATCATAGACCAATGTGATTTAATTATTAAATCATTATGGCTTTCTTGCTTGGTAAGGTGCCCAGCTGGCAGCATTTATGTCCACTGCCAACCCCTTTACAGGAAAGCATCTGACACCTGCCTGAGCCTCCTTTCTGCCGCTGTCGCTGTTAGAGGCCCCAGACTCGCCAGCCTCAGCCATCATGCTCCCCTGATCATCTGGATCTTCACAGCTTGTCAGGGCCAGGGAACCCAACACTGATCAACACAAGAATCTGATGCCCTTAGGACCGTTTAGCTGAAGTGAATGGATTAACAGTTTAAGCTGCATTTTTGGAGATGTCAACTGGCAAGAGTGACAGATCAAATTCAGCTTGCTTGGGGCTGGTGCATGGGGATGACCCAGAGAGATGTTGTGGGGAGGGAGGTGGGAGGGGGGTTCATGTTTGGGAACGCATGTAAGAATTAAAGATTTTAAAATTTAAAAAAAATAAAAAATTAAAAAAAAAATTTCAACAGGGCCAACTCAGTATCTTATCTCATAAAGTGAGTGAGTTCTATTGAGCAAAGGGAGAAGTGAAAAATAATTAAATAAATGGAAATGGGATTCTTTTTCTCTCCCTTTTTAATAGACTTTTCTTATCTTCTCTTGCATATTTATTTTATCTCCTCTTCTTCCCATTTCAGCACTGCCTTGCCACCTATTTCACACTTTTCAAGATTCTTTTTTCTGTCTGTATATTTATAGGAGACATTCCTTACAAGGTAAATTCATATGTGTGTATATGTATGTACACATACATACACATACATATATGAACACGAGAGGAGAGAGGGAGGGAGAGGGAGGAAAGAGAAATTTAACTGTTGGACTGGCAAAAATTGATCAATTTAATAATAGGTAATATTGGCCAGGGTGTAGGAAGCATGTTAGTGGGAGTATAAATTGTTGCGAGCATTTTGGAAAGCAATTTAGTCATCTCTTAAACCTTTACATGCCAGTGGTTCTCCAATTTGGCCATGCATCAGAATCACCTTATTGAAATACAGATTACTGGGCTCCACCCTTAGAGTTTCTGAGTCAGTAGGTCCAGAGAGCTGGTTAGGAATTTGCATCTCTAACAAGTTCCCCTGTGAGGCTGATGCCTGGGCAACCACACTTCAAGAACCACTGTCCAATCACTGGCTCACATGCACTGCAGAGTCATGACTAAATCCGTTTATTGCTGCATCGCCGTAACTGAGGAAAGCGCGCAACACACTAGATGCCCAACAGGAGGGGAATGTCGTGGTGATATAACCATTTTAGGGACTGCTGTGCAGCAAAGGAAGAGTCGAGAGGTAGAGCTCCATCTTCTAGCATGGGAAACACTCTACGAGATGCTACTGGCGTAAGTCAGGGCATAGATACAGACATATAAATGCCAGTGATATATTTAAAGTAACCCTCTTACCAGTTTGTGTATATGTATGAAAATTCACACTAAAGGTCTATAAAATACATATCAAGAGTGGTCACAGTAGTCATTTATCTCTTAGAGATCATTGGGATTTGGGGTGGTGGGTGGTTAATGGGGCTTTGGACATAAATGTAATGTTTTCAATATTGATTAATCAAAGGTAATCATCTGTAATTAAAATAAACTCTTTTAGACATAAACATGTGTGGGGCTTCCCTCGTGGCTCAGTGGTGAAGAATTCACCTGCCAATGCAAGATACACAGGTTCAATTCCTGATCTGGGAAGATTCGACATGCCCCGGAGCAACTAGGCCTATGGGCCACAACTATTGAGCCTGTGCTCGAGAGCCCAGGAGCCACAGCTACTAAGCCCACGTGTGCTAGAGCCTGTGCTCCACAAGAGAAGCCACGCATCTCAACTGGAGAGTAGCCCCCACTCACTGCAACTAGAGAAAAGCCCATGCAGCAAAGAAGACCTAACACAGCCAAAAAGAAAGAAATTTTTTAAAAAGAAATAAATGTATGTGTGTTACAGAAAATTCTTCCAAAGATTACCCAAAAACAGTTTATAGTCTACTCAGCTTACATGGCAGTATTTTGCTCAAACATTTGTAAATACCAGCAAATTTCTATTTCAAGCAAAAATACAGCTTGCAGTAAAATAATTTCAAACACTAAAATTCTGACCAAAAAAAAAAAAAAAAATACTGGCATTTATATGGGCTTCCCAGGTGGCGCTAGTGGTAAAGAATCCTCCTGCCAACACAGGAGACACAAGAGACATGGATTTGATCCCTGGGTTGGGAAGATCCCCTGGAGAAGGCAATGACAACCCACTCCAGTATTCTTGCCTGGAAAATTTCATCAGCAGAGGAGCCTGGCGGGCTACTGTCCATGGGGCCGCAAAGAGTCGGACACAGCTATGCACAAACACACGTGCTATAATAACCTCATTATTTGGTAGCAAAAAATTCTCTTTCTCAAATCTACAGGTAGGAAAATCATAAGGCCTGCTTTCAGGCTTTCTACTTGGTCAGCCTTCCATTTTCATTGCAGTTTCTCATAACTCTATTGATGAATATTGACTAATCTAGTTGCAGTCTTGGCAAAACAGTAACAGTATAAGTCATAGAGTACTTTTGTTTAGGACACAACTGCGAAAGAACTGATCACATTCACTGGGTCAGGTTCAACTCGTTGGCCTTTAAAGTCATAGTTATATCCTAACTGTACCTACATCTTTCCAGGAAAAGGCAAAAGCCTCAATGTCTCTGGGTTCTAGTATTCACTTTATTAGTGTAAAATCATATTAATTAGGTTTTTTATTATAGGTAAATAAAGAGAAAAAACTAAAGCTATCCTAAAGCTATCCGTTGTCCTAAAGCTTAGACCCTAGAAAACAAACATATGTCCTCAGGCATAGCAAATTCAAACTATTCAGCTTTATGCAAAAACCCAAATGGACTTTTTTGGCCAATCTACTATGCAGAGAGATCAAAATAAAAATTAGTAATTTCTCTTTTTTTTCCTCACCCCAATCTAGAACTTCCCACTACTATGTTTAAAACTTGCTTCAGATATTTACTCAAATGTCACTTTCTCACTAAGGATTTCCCTAGTGCTTTTTTAAAGGAGCCACGTATTATCCTATCCCCCTCAATGGTTTATATCTCATCATAATACCACCATCTATGGTATCTACATTTTACTTATTGTCTATAAAGTATTATCTGTCTTTCCCCAATTGGAATGCAAGCTTCATAACAAAAGGGCTTTTATTTACTTTTACCATTCTTTCACTGCAATATCTTCAGAGCTGGAACAATGCCTGGCATGTGGTAAGCACTCAATAAATATTTGTTGAGTAAATGGAATCTGCACTTTGTGAAACTCTTAAGAGTGATGGGGATTAAACATTACCTATAAGTGGGGGTTAGCCAAAGTCTAAAACATTACACAACATTATTAATACTATCGATATGCTACTTCTTGAAGTTTGCATATTCAACACCAGAATGGGGATATGTTCCATTGTTCAAAGCTTGGTTTTTGTTTACCTCCTAGATTAGGGACTCTATGTTCTATTCCCTTATATTCATAGCCAAACTAGTGTAGTTTTGAGGTTTGCATATTTTTTCCAATAAACTCTCAATCAAAAAGCAAATATTGACAAGATAAAAAGACCTGCCCAGCTCTGTGCCAATTCCATCACCCCTATGTCCCCTTAGCCTTCCCTACCACCGAAGAATGAAAGTAAGATATTTTCCCTTTTGTGGTTAGAGCATAGGCTACAAAGAGAAAATCAGACAAAATACTGATATAGATCAGAGTCCTTTGGTCCTAACAATATTGAATGAACTTAATCTCTTTTCCCTACATCCCTTGTATGTTTTCATGTAATTGCCACATTAATTTTAAGTTCCATATCTGATATCTGTAAGTGTATGGCTCAGAAAGGTTTTTATGTGGCAAGTATTTTAAAAGCATTATCTTCCAAAGTTTGGTTATTTTTAGGTATGAAGTTTTTTTAATACATTAACATTTACAAATGGTGACTATTTTAAAAATAACTATAGTCAGACTGGCACATCATTTCCTATTGTTTCCATGTTTGATCAGATTTAATAAGATGGGAGGCCTCCAATTTTTAGTATGTGTGCAAGCGAATGACTCTTTATGACCCCATGGACTATAGCCCACTAGGCTTCTCTGTCCATGGGATTCCCCAGGCAAGAACACTGAGGTGGGGTGCCATTGCCTCCTCCAGGGGATCTTCCTGACTCAGAGATGAGGCCCATGTCTCCTGCACCTTCTGCACTGGCAGGAAGATTCTGTGCCACAGCGCAACTGGGAAATCCACACACACACAAAAGAATACATCCATTCAACTTTCAGGAGCACAGATAAAACTAAGGATCATCAAGCTAAGTGAAGAAAGCCAAAACCTACAAACGTCCTCAAAGAAACTACAACCCAGGGAAAGGGAAAAGGATGTAACTAGAAAAAAAAAATCCATTTTGTAAAATCTAAAGAGGAAGGTGAATTGATACCAAATCTCTCTGAAGTGTATGTTTAATTGAAATATTCTTGAAATTCAGTGGAGAAATACTGGATACATGGGAGTAGATACATATGTGTGTTGTGGAAAGGGGTTACCTATAAACATGTATAGGCTAATGGGTAAAAGATTTGTAAGATCAGTGGGGGTCAGAGTTTTCAACAGGTCCCCAGTTATTTTGGTGTGTCCTAATTGTGACCTCCCCTGTGAGAATAAGGATTCTCAACCCCAACTGTATATTAGAATCCTTTGGGGAGGCTTTATAAAATAAACCCATGTCCCTGGCCCAGACACATCAGGTCACGATGTCTGGGATGGAGCCCTAAACGTCAGTATGCTGATGCATACTGAGCTTATAAAAGCTCCCCGGGTGATTCTAATATGCAAACAAGTACAGAAATCTCAGTTTAGGAAAAATAAGGAGCTGCTTATATTTAACTTAACTGATGTATATAAATCAGCCCTCTTGTCTCATTCTCCTCTCTTTATTGCTCCTCAACACAGTACTTGTAACATATGATTAGATATTTGTATTATAATTTCACAGACTATTCTTTCAAAACTGAAACTTTACATGGCTTATAAATTATGATTTTACAAAAGGACAAAAATAGTTTTAATTGCAAGTGCTTTGGAAAATCCAGGCTGAATTCTCACTCTAAGAGAGAATGACTGTAACATCTTATTCAGGATTAGTTCTCATAATCAGATAAGCCGGATACCATTCTTCTAGAAGCTAGGGGGCCATCAGTAGGAACATGGAAATTGCTGCAATTACAAAGCACTTTTGGTTATATTTTTTGCTGTAAAGGGATTTCATTGTCATCACTGCTAAGATTAATAGTGGATTTTTTTTCAATTTGGCATCTTGCAGTAGTTTGGTGAATGCCAACCATCCCCTTTTCAGAAAATATCAAGTTCTAACAGCTGTGACTCATGTCAAGGGATTCAGCAAGATGCCTTGGCCATCTGCTGGCTTCCCGCAGGTAACCTCCTGCCACCATATCCATCAGCCTAGAACTGACAAGCAGAAAGCAGCTTCCAAAATCTGCCCTCCATCTTGAAACCTTCTCTTCTGGCCTTTCTATTCTTTTTGTGCCATAATTACCTCCAGGCTGCAATAAACACATCCTCTTCTTATTTACCAGGGTGACCAACCATCACTGTTGGCCCAGGCTTGAAGGAGCTCCTAGGATGTGGAGCTTTCAGTGATGAAACTGGGACAGTCCCAGGCAAACCAGGACAAGTTAGCCTCCTTACCTTTACCCACCCAAGTCTGACCTCTTTTGCATTTGCTCCATTTTTATAGCTCAGCAGTTCTCAAACTTCAGCATGCAGCAGAGGTTTGATAGTTAAAATCTTCTTAAAACATATATTGCTGGGCCCATCACCAGAGTTTCTTATTTGGGAGGTCAGGGATGGGACCAGGTAAGGTCCGTTTATTACAAATGATGCTGATGCCACTGATCCAGGGGCCACGCTTTGAGAACCACTGCTCCAGTTCAACATTTGGCAGAGAAAACACAGATTTCCTCCCACAGTGCAGCTCAGTATCTCGGATTCTACTCATGTTCCACCAGGTCATTTCACACACACAATTGCTATCCTAGGTATTCAAAACTGACACTATGGGTAGTGATGTTCAGTCCAGGCCTGGGAGAATAGTAGATGCCTCAACAAATGCCTGTGTAGTGTCACTGAGCCATACCTGGGTGTGACTAACATCTTCCCCTTATCAATTAGACAAAACAAGCAAAAAAACACTCAGTCTCTTTCTTCATCTCCTCCATCAGTATCTTCACAATGCCTAACTCAGTAAAAGAAAACCATCTCATCTACTGTTAATGAAGATATAAATTGGTACCACTGTTCTTAAGAGAAGCAGGATAACATGTATTTTAAAACTTCATAAACTGAGCATACCATTTGACTCCACAATTTCTCCACATCTGGGAATTTACCCTAAAGAATACTCTCATATTTGACAAAGACTTAGCCACAAAATGCATCTCAGTAGTTTTTGCTGTTGTTGTTGTTTGCAATAGTAGAACAGCCTAAATGTCTATCAGTAGAAAATTAGAGAAATTTAGGTGCTTTTATTTGGTGGAATACTAGGCATGGTGACTGAGAAGAATTCGTAATAAATTTTCTAAAATATTTGTTACAAATTTCAGTGGGGAAAAAGAACAGCATAATTGGATGAGCTCATGTTTAATTTCAATTTATAAATATGGTAGATAAACATACTGAGATTCAACAAAGGTATTAAATGTAGCTATTTTTAAATTACGATTCACTTTAAAAATATTTTTAGCTTATCTAAATTTTTTGAGATTTGGCACAATACTTTTGTAATACGGGTTAAAAACAACTAATTTTTCTTCATGGGAGGACAAGTGAGATTGTGACCATCGTGACAGATGAGGGAGATTTCTGACTCCCGTTTCCTCTCACCATGGCTCTTTTCCAGCTTTCTGACGCTCTCCACACTCTGGCTCATATCCATGTCACTCCTAGAGTATGTTCCGCTCACAGCCTGCCTCTTGAGTCAGAAAGTGAGAGTCGCTCAGTTACGTCTGACTCTTTGCGACCCCATGGACTATAGAGTTCATGGAATTCTCTAGGCCAGAATACTGGAGTGGGTAGCCTTTCCCTTCTCCAGGAGATCTTCCCAACCCAGGGATCGAACCCAAGTCTCCTGCATTGCTGGCGGATTCTTTACCAGCTGAGCCACAAGGGATGCCCTACTGACCTTTAAAACTGTTCTGTGCTTTCTGCTGGTGGCCTGCAGCGAAGCTGCCAGCCTTCTGGCTGGAAATAGCATGTGTCCTGCCCCATGCATACATGTTCAGAAGCACACGGCAGGTGGTAAACATGTCCCTCTGGGCATGGGTCCTGGTAGTCACCATTTCTAGGGATGCCGTGAGACTACAGGGCTCCCCACGTAAAGGCACCTTGTCCCTCAGTGGCACTGCCCAGAATGTCATTCTCAGCTGCCTCCTTAGTCAGGCCCCAAGACAGGAGGCTGTATTAGGACCTCCAGAGTCTTGGACTAGACCAGGACAAGAATGTCTTAAAATAGTCATAGCAGGTGTCCCATGACCTTGCTAAGTGCATCACGTACACCATTTTGCAAACTATTTGCAGTTTGCTCATGACTTCACCTCAATGCACTTAACAAAAGTTTTTGAATTTCACAGTAAATTTTGTGAAGAAAAACATTTTGGGGAAATGCTGCTTCTGCTGCTAAGTCACTTCAGTCATGTCCAACTCTGTGCAACCCCATAGATGGTAGCCCACTGGGCTCCCCCATCCCTGGGATTCTCCAGGCAAGAATACTGGAGTGGGTTGCCATTTCCTTCTCCAATTTTGGGGGAAATAGAGCAAAATATATAACCCATAACCCCCCCCGCCCGCCACCCTCCACTCTGCCAGAATCCAATGGTTGGAAGATCAGGGGCATAACCAAACAGCTCATTCTCACAGACGGCACTCATCAGCGGCTGCTCCAGGCCCCACCCTTGAAGACACGATATTAGCACAGCCACCTGACCTTCCAATCCTCACCTCCTGGCTGTCCCCACATCCAACAATATCTTGCTTCCATATCAAACAGAAACAACCCCCCACCACATGGAAAGGGCAGAATATCTAACATACAATTATATCATGCTTGCAATTTTGTCTGAGTGTGTTCACAGGTACCATTTCATGTAATTCTCACATTTCTTACCCAGCATCAAGCAGTGTAGGGTGAAGATTAAGTCTGTAAAGAGAGAAGCTGCATTATTATCCCAGCTGCACTAGCTGTGTGCTCTTTCACATGTGATTTGGCCTCCCTGAGCTTCAGTTTCTTCTTCTGTAAAATGGCCCACAATGCCAAGCTTAGAGACCTTCCGTGAAGACTAGAGACGACACATGGTAAAGTACCCAGCACAATGCTTGGCACGTTAGTGGTTCTCAGTGAAGAGCAGCTGCAAAGAACAATTATACTCTCCATTTTATGGGAGTCCTGGACTTCCCTGGTGGCTCAGATGGTAAAGTGTCTGTCTACAATGTGAGAGACCTGGGTTGGATCCCTGGGTTGGGAAGATTCCCTGGAGAAGGAAATGGCAACCCACTCCAGTACTCTTGCCTAGAAAATCCAATGGACGGAGGAGTTTGGTGCAGGCTACTATCCATGGGGTTGCAAAGAGTCGGGCACGACTGAGCAACTTCACTTTCTTTTCAAAGCATCATTGGAAAAGTTGTGAAACTACTTGTATTATTATTACACCATCATTTGAGAACAATCTTGGGATTTAACTTATCCACTCCCTAATTCTTCTCACCACTGCCACCACCTAGGTTTACACCCTCCCCAATCTTCTCTTGAACCACTTTCCCAACCCCTAGCTGGCCTCAGTGGCCTCAGGAGCCTCAGTCTTTTCCCTCTTCAAGCCATGATCTTTGAGACTAAGACCAAGGAACTGAGACTGACATTTCTCACCTCCCAAAGAAACAATGTGCTGTGCTGTGCTAAGTCACTTCAGTTGTGTCTGACTCTTTGCAACTCCATGGACTGTAGCCCGTCAGGCTCTTCTCTATGGAATTCTCCAGGCAAGAATACTGGAGTGGGGTGCCATTTTCTTCTCCAGAAAGAAAGCTATACCAGTTCCCTATGGCTTGCTCCTCAATGTGGCTTATAAGGTCCTTATTTACTTCTCCTACATTTCATCTCCCGTCATGCCTTTCTCCTCGCATCTAACACATGCAGTCTGTCCCCCAGCAATTGTGACCACCTTGCCATCCTCTGTGTGTGTTGTCTTTGTACCAGCCAGTACTTCTGCATGTCCCAACCTACCATCTTTGCCTACAGATTTCTTCTCCTTTCAAAGCCCACTCAAATGCCTTTTTCACTGTGAAGCAAACCTTCACTCCCCTAGGTAATTACCACTGCTCTGAGGCTACCAGGATGCACTGCACACCCTTCCACTGCACACTATGATCTCTTATAAATGACTGATCACAAGTCTCTCTCTCCCGATGCCTCAAAAGCAAGAACTCTTTAACAGCTAAGATTTATTGATTACCTACTACAAACCAGTTTCTCTTCCAAGCATTTTATATATATTACCACCTTTAATCTTCACAACCCTACAGGATAGTTACTACTATTATCTCCATTTTATAGATAATTAAACTGATGCCTAAAGATGTTAAGCAACCTGTTCAAGGTCGCGAGTTATCAGTGGCCAAGTCAGGATTCAGAATCCAAGCCCACACTCTTAACTACTGCACCATACAATATTATATAGACCTAGCACTGAACTCAGTACCTGGGGAGTTGTAATGTCTGTATTACTTATCTTTTGCTTTCTAACAAAGCATTCCCCCCAAATAGTGGCTCAAAACAATAAACATTTACTGTCTCACAGTTTCTCTGGGTCAGGAATTCAGACACAGCTTATTTGGATGGTCTGTCTCAGGGTCTCTCATGAGGTTGCTGTCAGGATACCAGTGTGGGCCGCCATCATCCAAAGGCTTGGCTGGACTACAGGACCAGCTTCCAAGATGGCAGGTGCACCGGGTGCTGGTCACGGGCAGGAGGCCCTGGGTCCTTTACACGTGGACCTCCCCACCAGCTTCCTGAGGGCCCTCATGACATGGTTGCTGGCTTCCCCCCAGGTGATCAATCCAAGAGAGCAAGGCAGAAGTCATATGTCTGTTATGACCTAGCCTCAGAAGTCACACTCTGCCATTTCTACAGTATCCTATTAGTTACAGAGGTCAGCCTCATCCGGTGCTGGATAGACTACACAGGAGTGTGACTACCAGAAAGTAAGAATCATTGTGGAGGGGGGGGGCACTATAAATATGACATGAACCAGTAGAAAAATTACTAAGAATTGCTCTGTCAGGATCTCTTCTAGATAATAAGAAGTCTGGATTACGTGGCCATTTGAGTTTCCTTTCTTTGAGCTCCCAAACTACGGCAGATTATTTTCAAATTCTCCTCAAACACACCATCAAGTAGATTCAGGGATTTAATTTCATTAAAGTCCAGTAGAGGCCGCAGGTGAGTATTTGCTAACTTGGCTTCCACTTTATGGTTTCAGGCAGTCAGCAAAGCATGAGAAATTCTACCAGTCTGAAACACAGTTATTTCCTTAACAGCAAAACAAGTCTATGTTTGATTTCAGGATTAATTCTACAGTTTGATGCCAGTATAAGCCCAGCCTCTGGACAAAGGCTTATCTTCTTTAGCAGAGTATCTGTGATTAAACTGAGGCAACTAAATCCCTTGTGTATAAGATAATAAAATCATTGGTTTTAGCCCTTAGGCCTTGCTTATTTTCAAACCAAGATTTTATTTGCTTAAAATAAATGCTTAATATGATTTGAGACCTATTAAGATAAAAAACTAATACTGAAATGAGGCACTACACAGATACACTTTGATACGGAATACATGAAGTGAATCTTCTGCTAAACACCAGTCCATATCAGTGGAGATGAGAACCAAATGTGAGTGGCTCCCCACCACGGCTCGGGACCACTGCCTGACTGGACCCAAAGTATTATACTTTGGAACCTGAGGCAGCAACATACTACAAGGTTCCCTGGATCCCGTCCTCTCCCAGTGCTCTCCACCTCCGACTGGCAAACTGCAGCCCTCTAAAGAGTTCCACTGGAGCGCAGCCACACTCATTTGTTTATGAATTGTCCATGGCTGCAATGGCAAAGTTGAGAATTTGCAACAGAAATCATATGGCTTCCAAAGCCAAAAGTATTTACTATCTCGCCCTTTATAGAAAATGTTTGTGATCCCTCATCTACACTTCTGGCAGCTTGGTCTGAGGTCACCTGTCATCAGCCCATATGTCTATGTGTGCTATATGCTATTCTAAAATATTTTAAAGGGAGAACGGAGGTATTACTATTTACGTTGAGGTATTATATACATAAAGTAAAGGCAAAATTTTATGGTATATAAAAAAATTAGAATAGAACACAGTGAGGTTTTACCGAAGTATCACCTGTGCAACCACTTCCTAGATCAAGATGATGTTTCCATGCCCCCATCTCAGTCAATATCCCCCCAAACAAAGAGCATCATTATTTTAATCCTATCACTTCGACCACAAATTCATTTCCCTATTCCTGAACTTCATATAAATGGAACCACGCATTGTTTCACTGGGCATTATAAGTGAGCAGCATCCTCACACACTGTAGAATGGAGCAGTTTGTTCTTTTTCATTGCTGTGTAATATCCAGTTGTATGAATATACCACAATTCATCCACCTGCTCTCCTGTTGATGGAAATTAGGTTCTTTCCAGATTTTTGCTATTATGAATAAAGCTGCTATGAACATTTATTCGGTCACTCCATGTGGCATGCGGGATCTTAGTTCCCTAACTGGGGATCGAACCTAAGCCCCCTGCAGGAGAAGCTCAGAGTCTTATCCACTGGACCACCATGGAAGTTTACCGAAATATTGTTTTAATGTATAAAATCTTCTGAGGACAAAAGTTCAAAATATCCCTTCCCCCAAGCTTCATATTATGCTGTGTATCCTGTGACCGACTGGCTATCCCAGGCATTACTGGTGGGCATGCCGGTTTTTGATATACAAAACCATGACCCTGACGATATGCTGGCACTTTTCAAATTGATCTTGTTAAATCCTATCAAAAACTATAACCTCAACATATGGCAGATGAGGACAAGAGGGCTCAGGAAGGAGAAACACCTTGCCCAAGGTCATGCAACTGAATCAGTGGCATACAAGGTCTCTCATCAAAGTTTGGTCTCCTTACTAAAAGCAGGAAGACCAGCTCTACATTTATCACAGAGTTAGGGAAGCACAAGTTTAGGCACTAACAACCTCAGCTCCTTGTCTTCCTGTTTAACCACCTTATCGGTTCAAATATAATTAAATTATGCAATAGCTCCTGAGTATAACTTCCCATACAGCAGATTTAAGTCATTATTATTCCACACTACACTCTGTGTCTGAAGACACTGCTACCTAGCTTGACAAGGGTAGAAAAATAAGAAGCTACAAACACCCTGCAAAAGTCGAACATTGAAAGATGACCACGAGTCATAGGATTTCACATACAAGAATGGATTTGTAAAATCAAACAAACAAATAAACAAAAACCCTACAGGTTTTCTATTTTCTACTCAAGTCTCTACCACATGCAGAAGTTGACTTAAATGGCATAAATCAGAAAATGATAATGGGAACTGAGTGAAATTCTCATAAATCACGTTACTAAGTATAGCTACAACTAGATGTGAAACCCAATTAAACAGATGGCCACATGCTGTCAGAATCTGCCCCTAATCAATAAAGATATTCATTTTAGAAAATCACCTCAATTTTCCACTTCTTCAGTGGAGCAAAAAGAAGGCAGTTGGGGGTTGAGGAGGGGGGGGGCATCCCAGGAAACCCAGTGGGGAAATGTATAAGAAGGAACTCCACCTGTCTTCGTTTGTAGTCCAGAAAATAAGAAAGAGAAGAGAGAAAAAAAGTTACCCATAGGACTCCTTGTCATCTTGCCTGAGAATGTAATTTACAATGAGAGCAAGCACTGGTCATTAGGAAAATAGAAACAGCTTGAATCTCTTAATTAAAATACTGCTTCACATTGTCCATTCCAAACCCCCTCTGCTCCTGAGCTTCATGAAACCACTCGGTTACCCTGAAATGGCTGCTTCTTCAGTAAACCTCTGATAAGATCAGCTCTTCCCAGATTAAAAAATTTTTAAAAAGGTTGAACAGGGATGAATCCAGGAGGCAAAAATATTATTAGGCATACTTAAATCCCCCAAAGAGCAGTAAGCATTCACTGACATTGGAAAGTGAATGTGGAAATATTGGTGAGGAATCTATCTCAATGCTTTTTCTGGCATAAGAACTGATCTATTACATTCACTAGAATGGTGAAAATTCTGTCTACCAATGCCAAGAAGTGATGAAAATGAGAACTGGTGAAAACACTCTGTACTTTGGAACACTCACTGTGGAAACATTGGGTGTTACCTGGTAAAGCTGAGTATTTGCACAGTAATTCCACCCAATCATAGTATATACCTGAAACACTTGTTTCAGGGGACATGTATGAGAATATTTAGAGCAACACTGTTTAGAACAGTGAAAACCTAGGAAAAGGGAAACTCATAGCTCTGTAGAACAGATAAGTAATCTAGGGTACAGTCACACAATGGAATGTTACACAGCAGTGAAAATGAAAGTCATACTGCCACATGCTACCTGGATGAATCTTTAAAAAAAGAAAGGCATGGAGAGGAACATAGACAAATTCAATGACATCAGGAATGTTCTGGTTCTTGGATGTGTGGTGGGTTCATAAACATTATTTACTTTATTATATGTTTTCTTGTATACTTTATAACTTTCTGTGTTCTAGCATGCTACATATATTCTTTTCCATGTACCTAGTAAAACATTTTCTTTAAAAATAGATAATTCAAAGAATTTTCTATCACCCAATAAGTTATTCCAAGTGATATAATTCATATTATATAAACAAAACCCATATTATTATAAATAGTAGCTATGGGAAATAGATGGGGAAACAGTGGAAACAGTGTCAGACTTTATTTTGGGGGGCTCAAAAATCACTGCAGATGGTGATTGCAGCCATGAAATTAAAAGACACTTACTCCTTGGAAGAAGTTATGACCAACCTAGATAGCATATTGAAAAGCAGAGACATTACTTTGCCAACAAAGGTCCGTCTAGTCAAGGCTACGGTTTTTCCAGTGGTCATGTATGGATGTGAGAGTTGGACTCTGAAGAAAGCTGAGAGCCGAAGAATTGATGTTTTTCAACTGTGGTGTTGGAGAAGACCTTAAGAGTCCCTTGAACTGCAAGGAGATCCAACCAGTCCATTCTGAAGGAGATCAGCCCTGGGATTTCTTTGGAAGGAACGATGCTTAAGCTGAAACTCCAATACTTTGGCCACCTCATGCGAAGAGTTGACTCATTGGAAAAGACTCTGATGCTGAGAGGGATTGGGGGCAGGAGGAGAAGGGGACGACAGAGGATGAGATGGCTGGATGGCATCACTGACTCGATGGACGTGAGTTTGAGTGAACTCCGGGAGATGGTGATGGACAGGGAGGCCTGGCGTGCTGCGATTCATGGGGTTGCAAAGAGTCAGACACGACTGAGCAATTGAAGTGAACTGAAAATCTAAGTGCCCATGTAACACATGCAGCTTAGCTCTCAACTCAGAGCTATAGCAAAGCATCGTGTTGTATATTTTAAATATATACAATTTTTACTTGTCAATTATACTGCAATAAAGCTGGGGGTGGGGGAAGAAAGCAATAGCGTTTTCATAATAACAATACACCGCCAGCTAACATACTGTTAAGTACTATCCCATACCAGTTCCAGTTCTGTAGACACTGTCGTTCCTCAAAGTGGCCACATGAGGGCGACACTAAAAAAAGGTGTGCCTGCTGGGAGTGGGCTATTCTCTCTGGTCAGGGAATCCTGTCAGGACGCCAGAAGACCTGCCACAAGTGGGTGGCCAGGAGGCCTCAGTGAGAAGGTGGCATTCAAGCAAGGATTTGAAGGAAGATTTGATCTGCACAAACTCTGCAGATCACTTGGGGAGATTTTCCAAGGCAAAGAGAATCCTGAGTACCAATGCCTGGAAGGAAGAATATTTCGTGGTCCGGGAACAGGAAGGAGGCCCGTGCGGCTGAAACAGATGGGGGACAAAGGCAGCTGATAACAGGCCTCAGTAACAGGCCCCACTTCAAGTAATATGGCTTGTATTCTGTGTGAGGTGGGATGCTAATAATGGGTTTTGAGCAAAGGAGGGACCTGAGACAACTGTAAAAAGCATTAAAATGGCTACAATGTTATATTTAGACTAGATCAAAGGGGGATGAGTTCAGAAGCAGGGAGGCAAATGAGGAGGGTATTAGAGGGATCCCTGGGGGAAACAGTAGGGGCGGGCCAAGGGTAGCAAGTCCTCATAAATTCCATCACCTGCATTCACCAAACAGCAAAGAGACGGGCCTAAAACCATGGGATTAGATGTGCACTTAAAATCATGAGATTAAATGTACACACCATACAAGCGAGGGCATGTGGAGACCAGAAGAGGTGCAAGCGGGGTGAAAAACCAGCAAGGGCATCAGCGGGAATAGCCTGCCCTCCCACAACAGCTCACTGCCCACGTGCGCTTGGTGTCTATCATTTTTTGTCAATGTCTTCATACTTTTACTACACATGGATGGACCTGTGGACAATATATAGAACTGTTCTGCATGCTTTCCAACTCTTTTTTTTATGATGTCTTCCTCCATGTACTCTCCCAAGTTGTTTTTTCCACACACACACACACACAGCCGATTATTTGTGAACTTCATCCACATCACTCTGGTCACTCACTGGGCACTGCTGCACGGCATGCCCTCGTGTGAACATGGCACAATTCATTCATCTTTTTTTGGTGCGCCAGGTAAGCTATTCCCCTTTTGCTGCTGTTATAAAGAACACTGCTATGAGCATTCTCATGTGGGCCTCCCCATGTGAGACTTCTCTAGGGCACTGTTTCCCCAAGTATGTTAGCCTCACCTGGATGGCTTAATAAAACAGATTTATGGGCTCCATATCCAGGGTTTATGAACAATAGGTCTAAAGTGGAGCCTGAGAATTTGCATTTCTAACAAGTTCCCCCTTGGGCTCTGTTGCTGATAATCACTGGGCCACACTTGGAGCGACAGCATTCGGGCACATGTCAAGAGCTTAAATGACATTCGTGGACATATGCATCCATCTTTGGCTTTTCCAGGTGTTGCCCAACTGTGCAGCAAGGTGGGTAAACCAATTTACATTTCTACTAGCACTACACATCTCTGTCATCAACACTTGGTGCGGTCAGATTTTTTTTATTTGTGGCAATATGATCCTTAATAATGTTTTTAACTTATCATGGTATTTATAATTATGTACCTAATTTGTTGCTGTTGTTTAGTCGCTCAGTTGTGTCTGACTCTTTGGGACTCCATGTGCTGCAGCCTGCTAGGCTCCTCTTCAATAGGATTTCCCAGGCAAGAGCACTGGAGTGGGTTGCCATTGCCTTCTCCAACGCATGCAAATGAAAAGTGAAAGTGAAGTCGCTCAGTCATGTCTGACTCTTTGTGACCCCATGGACTGCAGCCCACCAGGCTCCTCCATCCATGGGATTTGCCAGGCAAGAGTACTGGAGTGGGGTGCCATTGCCTTCTCCGAGCCCATGTACTAGTACATGTAAGAAAAAAAAAACTCAAGACTTTACATCCCAGGATTATTGAGACCATTTCAAAGCTTTTCTTAAAAGCTTCTAAAATCTGCCCAGTTACCTACTTGTTTTTCCCATCAATCCTAGAAATAAAATAAACATCAGTAAGACCATCATGACAGAAAAGTGCAAGCTTGTTCCTTTTTCATGGCCAACATCACTGCAGTTTTATATATTATAGTTGTTTTCTTTTTTTTAACTTAATGGTTATATAAAGCTTGGGCTTCCCTGGTGGCTCAGATGGTAAAGAACCTGCCTGCAATGCTGGAGACCTGGGTTGGATCCTTAGGTCGGGAAGATCCCCTGGAGGAGGGCATGGCAACTCACTCCAGTATTCTTGCCTGGAGAATTCCATGGACAGAGGAGCCTGGTGGGCTACAGTCCATGGTGTCACAAAGAGTTGGACATGACTGAGCAACTAACACTTTGTTATATAAAGCTTTCAAAAAAACTTATAAGGTAAAGAAAATGAGGAAAGCTGGACATATAGGCAGGGAAACAAACTTTCTTCACCAACATACCTGGTCACTTCTGGGGGAAATAAAGAATGCCCTACTCTTAAATCACAGTTCTGCCCATTTTGGAGCACATTAAGGGGACAAGGAGCCAGTACTCACGGATTTGGTTGGTGGATGCACTGTAGAAGGCATTGACAGTCGTTGGATTTGTAAACCACCTGTAGAAAGAGAAACAAACACCACCACGTGATCACCATTATCCAGGCAGGAGTGTGTGAAACACATACAAGCTGGCACAATTTATTAGCAAATAACCAGGGAACAATGAGGAAGTGGGACATGAGGGGAAATTATCACCTCAGTTAAGGGCTATTGCTCTGCTCTATGAACAATATCATCCTAAACCTATCTGGTTATTCACCATTACTGAAAATGGAAAAGGGTACCAGGGCTTCTGAAACAACTTTAATGAAAAATTCTCAGATCTAAAGAGATCCACCCACAGATGGAAACAGCAACACACTGATGTTTAGCAGGCCCTGTTCAATGGGGCCACAGGACAGCTGAGTTTTGTAGGTTGACTTGTCCATTAAAGGCTTGAGACAGGTGACAACACAGAAGTCCGTGTAAAGAGAGAGAATAAAGCAAAACCATGCTACCTAGAAGGTCTGCCAGCTCCCAAGGAACATTTACTGATTTAAGCACCAAAGGTTCTAATGGCTCATCCAGGCTCTGTCACTAATTAGCCAGGTTGTGGTGCACAAGTAGCCTATCTTCTGGTTCAGTTTCTCTATAACACTAAGGTACTGCACTAAGCGATCTTGGGAGTGCCGTCCAGCTATGAAGAGTCTACACTGCATTTTAAATGCACAGGAGGTTACTTAGCTCGGACTCAGCAAATTTTCTCTGTAAACAGATCGTAAACATTTAGGCATTTCCTGGACCAAGAGGCAAAATGAAGGATATTATGTAGGTTCTTCTATAGTGAGAGAAAATTGTCTATCAAGTTTTATTGATGAAAGTGAAAATATCGAGAATAATTTTTGGTAATATGGGCCTATTAATGAGAGGAAAAAATTCTTTAGTGGCAGGAGAACATTACGCTTTGAGGTTCAAAGTTAGTGCTTCCTACCATCAAACCAACTATGAACATTTATCTCTAAACATCATTCTTAGCTTCTGGGCTGTACAAAACCATGCAGCAGGCAAGATTTAGGCCTCAAGCCATAGATTGCTGACCCCTGACTTTATGCCTGTGATTTTCAGGCACTGCCCTTTATGATTAAAACCAAGCCTTTGTCTTAAGCTAAAGTACTTAGAATAAACATATAAATCCCTTTTCAGAACAATCATTTTACCAATTTATGTCTAAAAGAGTAATTCCATCAGACTAATAATTTATGTCAGACTAACATGAAACTGGCAGGAAATCCAAGTGCTCACTCTACTTGGTCCACCCATACCTTCTCCTCTTATAAAACGCCCATGACGGTCATCTTGTTAGTATCATTAGTAGCAGTAGTGGCAGCAGCTAACACTCTCTGAGCACTTATTATGCCCTATACACTTTCTAGCCACAGGTTAATAATTCCTAGTTTCTATCGGGGGAAAGCCTATCTCACAGGAAAGGACAATGAGATTGACAAACACTATATAGTTGCACAAGGTCTAGTCTGTCTGACTTCAAAACAGTTTTCTTCACCATTATACTGGAGACAACACTGGAAATCAAGAAAGAGTGCCTCTTGTCAAAGCTGAAACCTATATTCATTTGCATAAAAATATATATTATTTGCCTTCAAATTTAGGATTCATGTTTTAATAAACCCTAACATTTGACACAAATTTACTGGCTGGCTTAAGAAAGCACATTTACCGAACTAATGTCAAAACTTCTAGTTAAACATGATTAAGCATCCTCCCAAAGATGTCCATGCCTTCATCTCTGGATCTTGTGGATATGCTACACTGCATGGCAAAAAGGACTCTGCAGGTGTAATGAAGGTCAAGGAGCTTAAAACGGAAATGATCCTAGACTATCCCAGGACCATCCCCATGGAAAAGAAATGCAAAAAGCAAAATGGCTGTCTGAGGAGGCCTTACAAATAGCTGTGAAAAGAAGAGAAGTGAAAACCAAAGGAGAGAAGGAAAGTTATTCCCATTTGAATGCAGAGTTCCAAAGAATAGCAAGAAGAGATAAGAAAGCCTTCCTCAGAGATCAATGCAAAGAAATAGAGGAAAACAACAGAATGGGAAAGACTAGAGATCTCTTCAAGAAAATTAGAGATACCAAGGGAACATTTCATGCAAAGATGGGCTCGATAAAGGACAGAAATGGTACAGACCTAACGGAAGAAGAAGATATTAAGAAGAGGTAGCAAGAATACACAAAAGAACTGTACAAAAAAGATCTTCATGACCCAGATAATCAAGATGGTGTGATCACTCATCTAGAGCCAGACATCCTGGAATGTGAAGTCAAGTGGGCCTTAGAAAGCATCACTACAAACAAAGCTAGTGGAGGTGATGGAATTCCAGTTGAGCTATTTCAAACCCTGAAAGATTTTGCTGTGAAAGTGCTGCACTCAATATGCCAGCAAATTTAGAAAACTCAGCAGTGGCCACAGGACTGGAAAAGGTCAGTTTTCATTCCAATCCCAAAGAAAGGCAATGCCAAAGAATGCTCAAACTACCACACAATTGCACTCATCTCACACGCTAGTAAAGTAATGCTCAAAATTCTCCAAGTCAGGCTTCAGCAATACGTGAAGGGTGAACTTTCAGACGTTCAAGCTGGTTTTAGAAAAGTCAGAGGAACCAGAGATCAAACTGCCAATATCCGCTGGATCATCGAAAAAGCAAGAGAGTTCCAGAAAAACATCTACTTCTGCTTTATTGACTATGCCAAAGCCTTTGACTGTGTGGATCACAATAAACTGTGGAAAATTCTTGAAGAGATGGGAATACCAGACCACCTGATCTGCCTCTTGAGATACCTATATGCAGGCCAGGAAGCAACAGTTAGAACTGGACATGGAACAACAGACTGGTTCAAAATAGGAAAAGGAGTACGTCAAGGCTGTATATTGTCACCCTGCTTATTTAACTTATATGCAGAGTACATCATGAGAAACACTGGGCTGGAAGAAGCACAATCTGGAATCAAGATTGCCAGGAGAAATATCAATAACCTCAGATATGCAGATGACACCACCCTTATGACAGAAAATGAAGAGGAACTAAAAAGCCTCTTGATGCAAGTGAAAGAGGAGAGTGAAAAAGTTGGCCTAAAGTTCAACATTCAGAAAACGAAGATCATGGCATCTGGTCCCATGACTTCATGGGAAATAGATGGGGAAACAAGGGAAACAGTGTCAGACTTTATTTTGGGGGGCTCCAAAATCACTGCAAATGGTGATTGCAGCCATGAAATTAAAAGACACTTACTCCTTGGAAGGAAAGTTATGACCAACCTAGATAGCATATTCAAAAGCAGAGATATTATTTTGCCAACAAAGGTTTGTCTAGTCAAGGCTATGGTTTCTCCAGTGGTCATGTATGGATGTGAAAGTTGGACTGTGAAGAAAGCTGAGAGCGAAGAGTTGATGCTTTTGAACTGTGGTGCTACAGAAGACTCTTGAGAGTCCCTTGGACTGCAAGGAGATCCAACCAGTCCATCCTAAAGGAGACCAGTCCTGGGTGTTCATTGGAAGGACTGATGCTGAAGCTGAAACTCCAATACTTTGGCCACCTCATGCGAAGAGTTGACTCATTGGAAAAGACCTTAATGCTGGGAGGGATTGGGGGCAGGAGGAGAAGGGGACGACAGAGAATGAGATGGCTGGATGGCATCACCAACTCGATACACATGTGTTTGGGTGAACTCTGGAGTTGGTGATGGACAGGGAGGCCTGGTATGCTGCGATTCATGGGGTCGCAAAGAGTCGGACACGACTGAGCAACCGAACTGAACTGAACTAATCCCAGGCTAGCCTAATCTAATCACGCACATCCTTAAAAATGAGGAACCTTCTCTGGCTTGAACCCTAGAGATGCAATAGGAAAGAAAGTAAGAAGAGATGTTGCAGAACAAAAAGTTGGAGAAATTCCAAGGGCAAGGTGGATTTGACATGCTGTGGCTGGCTGTGAGAGGCAGGGGCCACAGCAAAGAGCAGACAGAGTCCTCTAGGGGCTAAGAGCGGCCCCCAGCTGACAACCAGCAAAGAAGTAAGAACCTCAGTTCTACAACCACAAGGAACTGGATCTGCCAATGCTTGAAAGAGACTGGAAGAGGGTTCTCCCCAGGGGCTCCTGCTAAGAGCCAAGCCAGCTGACATCCTGATTTCAGCCTTATGAAAACTGGAGCTGAGAAACCAGCCAAGCCATCCCACATTTCTGACCTACAGAATTGTGAGAGACCACATTTGTTTGGTTCTGAATTGCTGATAAGGTTGTGATAATTCATTACAACAGCAGTGGGAAACTATTACACAAAGAATCCAGCATTTTTATGTCTGCTCCTTGAGTCAAGAGGGAAGAATCCAGATGCCTCTCAACTTGGCTTCTAAATCACATTGAGCTGAACCACAGCATGTATCAAAGATGAAATGTATTCCTAGAACTCATCTCTACTCTACCCATTCCTCCCAACTCCCCTCCCTTTAGCAAAGAATAAACTTTCAAAACATTAGGGTAAGAGCCATGTAGAAACAATGTTTCTAACTTCTATGGGACAAAGGCAGATAAAACAAAGAAATCAAACAACCAGATGGAGCCTGATGGGGCCTCTGAAGCTTCAGTAAGAATTATTAAAACATTTTATACGAGATGCATGATCAAACCTTTCCTGATTTCCCAGAGTTCCCTGACTCTAGGATGTATTTGGAGCCTTGGAGATATTAAGCAGCTGTACTAACAGAGCCTACCAGTTGTGGATGCTATTATTTCTTCTCCTGGGATAGTACCCATACCAAGTCTGTCTTTAGATATTTTGTATATCTCCCTAATTATATCTGAATATATCATATATTTAGTTGTACTATTCTCCAATATAACATGACCTGTCTTGGTTTTAATACCTGTTTGTAATTTTTTTATATTCTTCTCATTAAGAAGTGGATTTAAGTTTTCTCCTCTTGATTATAGGCTAGCCTTTGTGACTCTCTTCTAAAGCATAAAATGCAACAGAAATAATACCACATGACTTCCATCAATCAGAGAAGAAAAAGAAATAAAAGGAATCTAGATTGGAAAAGAAGAAGTAAAACTCTCACTGTTTGCAGATGACATGATCCTCTACATAGAAAACCCTAAAGATACCACCAGAAAATTACTAGAGCTAATCAATGAATATAGTAAAGTGGCAGGATATAAAATTAACACACAGAAATCCCTTGCATTCCTTTACACTAACAATGAGAAAACAGAAAGAGAAATTAAGGAAACAATTCCATTCACCATTGCAATGAAAAGAATAAAATATTTAGGAATAAATCTACTGCAATAAAAAGAATAAAATATTTAGGAATAAATCTACCTAAAGAAACAAAAGACCTATATATAGAAAACTATAAAACACTGGTGAAAGAAATCAAAGATGACACAAATAGATGGAAAAATATACCATGTTCATGGATTGGAAGAATCGATATAGTGAAAATGAGTATACTACCCAAAGCAATCTATAGATTCAATGCAATCCCTATCAAGCTACCAATGGAATTTTTCACACAGCTAGAACAAATAATTTCACAATTTGTATGGAAATACAAAAAACCTTGAATAGCCAAAGCAATCTTGAGAAAGAAGAATGGAACTGGAAGAATCAACCTGCCTGACTTCAGACTATACTACAAAGCTACAGTCATCAAGACAGTATGGTACTGGCACAAAGACAGAAATATAGATCAATGGAACAAAATAGAAAGCCCAGAGATAAATCCACACACCTATGAACACCTTATCTTTGACAAAGGAGGCAAGAATATACAATGGAGAAAAGACAATCTCTTTAACAAGTGATGCTGGGAAAACTGGTCAACCACTTGTAAAAGAATGAAACTAGAATACTTTCTAACACCATACACAAAAATAAACTCAAAATGGATTAAAGATCTAAACGTAAGACCAGAAACTATAAAACTTCTAGTGGAAAACATAGGCAAAACACTCTTTGACATAAATCACAGCAGGATCCTCTATGACCCACCTCCAAGAATAATGGAAATAAAAGCAAAAATAAACAAATGGGACCTAATTAAACTTAAAAGCTTTTGCACAATGAAGGAACCTATAAGCAAGGTGAAAAGATAGCCTTCAGAATGGGAGAAAATAATAGCAAATGAAGCAGCTGACAAAGAATTAATCTCAAAAATATACAAGCAGCTCCTACAGCTCAATTCCAGAAAAATAAATGACCCAACCACAAAATGGGCCAAAGAACTAAACAGACATTTCTCCAAAGAAGACAAACAAATGGTTAACAAACACATGAAAAGATGCTCAACATCACTCATTATCAGAAAAATGCAAATCAAAACCACAATGAGGTACCATCTCACACCAGTCAGAATGGCTGCTATCAAAAAGTCTACCAAAAAAAAAAAGTCTACAAACAATAAATGCTGAAAAGGGTGCAGAGAAAAGGGAACCCCCTTACACTGTTGGTGGGAATGCAAACTTGTACAGCCACTAAGGAGAACAGTGTGGAGATTCCTTAAAAAACTGGAAATAGAACTGCCATACAACACAGCAATCCACTGCTGGGAAACCAGAATTGAAAGAGACACATATACCCCAATGTTCATCACAGCACTGCTTACAATAGACAGGATATGGAAGCAACCTAGATATCCATTGGCAGATGAATGGATAAGAAAGCTGTGGTACATATACACAATGGAATATTACTCAGCCATTAAAAAGAATGTATTTGAATCAGTTCTAATGAGGTGGATGAAACTGGAGCCTATTATACAGAGTGAAGTAGGTCAGAAAGAAATATACCAATATAGTAGAAATATACCAGTATAGTAGAAACATGGTAACGATGACCCTATATGTGAGACAGCAAGAGACACAGATGTAAAGAACAGACTTTTGGACTCTGTGGGAGGTGAGGGTGGGATGATTTGAGAGAACACCATTGAAACATGTATATTATCATATGTGAAATAGATCGCCAGTCCAGGTATGATGCATGAGACAGGGTGCTCAAGGATGGTGCACTGGGATGACCTGAGGGATGGGATGTGGAGGGAGGTGGGAGGGAGGGGCAGGATGGGGAACACATGTACACTCATGGCTGATTCATGTCAACGTATGGCAAAAAAAAACCCTGCAATACTGTAAAGTAATTAGCCTCCAATTAAAATAAATAAATGAATTTTTTTAAAAATACCACATGACTTTCAATCCTAGGCAATTAAAGATGATACAAGCTCCCCCTGGTAAACACATGTGCACCCTCAGTCCTTCTTTTTCGGGAAACTTGCTCTTCAAAATTTCTTGCTCAATCAGCACACCACAAAGAAGCCCAGTACACATGGAGAGGCCAGAGCAGGCCTTCCAGACCACAGCCAGCATCAATCGTTCTAGACTAGGACAGGAAGCCTCCCATGTGACTCCGGCCCCTGCCACTGTCTGACAGCAACTGCAGGCAACACCACGAGCAAGAAGCACCCAGCTGGGCCCAGTGACCACCAGAGCCATGCTAGAGAAAAATGCATAATTATTGCTGCTTTAATCCTCTAATTTTTGGGGTGATTCATTACACAGCAAAAGGTAACTGAAACACTGAAAAGCTGCCTGTCCATGGATAAAGTCCTAGCCAATGGGTTGAATTTCTCCAGAAAAGAAAAAAAATGTTTTATTTGCCCAACACAGAGGTTTTAGAAGCACCGAACCAGAATTCCTTCAAATGAGGCATGCAGTCAATCCTAATTCTCCATGGTCTCCGTCACTCCCTACCATGTCTACGTCAACATGTGTTAACTGATTGGGCCCTGAAAGCATATGAGTTTGCACAACTTACCTCCCAACAAGATTTTAAGCTCCTCTTGGACTAAGACTATTGCCTAAGTGGTATAAGCTGAGCAAAAATTCATTAAAATCTATTTAAATCATTGCATTGCTATGTATGCATGCATGCATGCTCAGCCGTTTTAGTCATGTCCGACTCTTTGTGACCCTATGGACTGTAGCTCGCCAGGCTTCTCTATCCATGGGATTCTCCAAGCAAGAATACTGGAGTGGGTTGCCATGCCCTCCTCCAGGGGATCTTCCCCACCCAGGGATCAAACCCATGTCTCCTGCATTTTCTGCAGTGCAAGTGGAATCTTTACCGCTGAGCCACCAGGGAAGCCCATCACTATGTATACATCTACTTAAATAAACAAAGGGTGTCATTCAAGTGCTTTAAATTCTTTTTGATATGTCTTTACCATGTTCCTACAGTCTGTATTTGGGGAAGGATTTAGTAGATGAGGTATGAAAAAGGTCTCATATAAATTTCAAAAATATATGGAGATGAAATTGTACTGGACAGTGGGATATGTGAAAGGAATATGATGATGAAATGCAAAAATCTAAAGGAAAAGACACTGATACTCTGATTTATTTGAACAATATAAGATAGATATATGTCAAGCTAAAGTTTCGCATTTTACCTATTAACTCTCAAAGATAGTCTAGGGGAATGTGGAATGGGAAAACCATAGCGTATTTACTGCTTTATTTCTCATATCCTGCAGATTGCATCCGTCCCATTCCATGCTGTGGCTAATTCTGGGCAGGACCATAATCTGTAGAGACATTTGATGTATTTTTACAAATTTTTCAGAAGCTAGAGGAAAAAAGAAAACCAGACATGTCTAGTCACAGTAGAATGAGAGTGAGTTAATAGGGAGGCTGGCTTAAAATCACTTCTGTCAAAGAAAGAGGATCCTAAGGGAAAGAAATTACTTTTGACTCAAGCTGAGCAGTGAAGTAAATCCTCTATTTTTAAGCAAGCTGATGAAGTGACAATTCTGAAAACCAACCCCTAAATATGTACCTTCAGGGATGACCACCCAATTAATTTCATTCTTGCTGACATTCCCCATCGTGTTAGAAACTTCTTAATGCACATCAGTGCAGCTAAAATGGATTCCATGAAAATGAAAGATAAAGGGTGTTTATCTCCTATACCCACAAAGAAGCAAAACATTTATTTCAGAGCTTTGTGGAAATATAACCACGATGTGCTGTTCAAAGAAATCCAGTGTAGTGGAGCTACTCCAGAATCATCCTCACTCAATTAACTCCTGAATTTGCAGACCTAAAAAGATGTCAATTACAGTTACCAGGTATCATGAAGCTAAAATTCGCCACAATGCCTGAAAAGGACCCACCCGAAATTTCCTATTAAAAAAAAAAGTCTATCATACCACTGTACCATGCAAAGAGAATCTTAAATTTCTTAATGTTGTTTTCCCTGAAATAAGACATATGGTCTGAAGAATGACTAGCACTGCACTGATTTTCATTCCAGCAGAACTTTTCCAGAAACATTAACCAATTTAATGTTCTTGTGAAAGAGGTATTTGTTTTCATTGACAGAGAAGGAAAAGACACAAATCACACAGTTTGCTTAAGCCCACAGTCAGTCAGCACTTTTCCGAGGCATAAATATTAAAAATAGTCAAGGCCATTAGAGTCTTACAGCCCATCGGCATTTTAGGATGATGTTTAAAATGGCACATTTAGGAGTTTTTAAATTAGCAAGCCAGGCCTTGCTACACATCCAAATGAATAATGACATTTTGAAATTTTAAAAATTAACTTGGCAGCATCTCAAATATAGAAGAAACCCTGAGAAGACCCTGAGAGTTCACAAAAATAGTGGTGAGAAGCTTGAATTTTTCATAAGTTGCAAAAACAAGAGTTTGAACTTATCTGAAGTAGACCTGATGGGGCAGAACACTTTACTTATTACATGTAGCTGCTCACTGAGATACTAATATGTGAAGCTGTGAGATTTGAGAAGCTAGTTTAAGAATCCTAAATCTAAAATTTCTGTTGAATAGTTCAGATTAGAATGAAACAGGCAAGATGCCCTGAAAGATACTGTGATGAGAAGAGAAAATGAAGGACAGTGGGGCAGCTGGCTACACATCAGCTATGCATCATTTCCAAAGAAGTTCCAAAGCCTTCTGCTTCCTTTCTTTGGGCTTCTGAGTGGAGTCAGGGATAGGTAAGCGGAAGAGTTCAGCTTCAGGCCTACTCCTTAAAGTTAAATACTTTTACTTTGCAGATGGATGCTGTAAAAAGATTTGAAGGGCAGAGGGCAGGAGGGCTAGATGGGAGCCCTGGCTAAGAGGGAGAGGCAATAATCATAGCCTTAAGCCAAGGGATGGTCAAGGGCCTAGAGTTTTTCCTAGAGGCCGGAACAGAGGTGGGAGTTGGAAGAGAGAGTAATGAGAGACCCAGAGAGCATAAAAAAGCCAGTGAAAAATCTGGAGACCAGAACTATTAGCCAAGGGTAACATATGGGCCATGAAAAAAACATTGGGCCACAGAAGTCAGGCTCCCAGCTTTGACATATGAAAAGGTCAACAAATCCTTTCCACCAAAACCAGGTATAAAAATGGACAAAATTGTCAACAAGCAACCATTTTAGGGCCCTGGAGACTGACTGAAGGCAAGCAACACATTGAAAAATGGCCAGAACTTAAGAAGAAGTAGAACAAGAGTCTGTGGCCTTCTTGCCCGGGACTCCTCCCATCCCTCCCAGTTCGATCAGAACTTATTTGACTATGATAGGACTGGCTGGAAAATCAGCAGCTTTGCTGCCACAGGGGATGAGCTCACTTGGGGTCATGGTAGAAAGCTGCAGCTCTGTCAGCTAGAAGTGATAAACTTGGTAGAAAACAAATGAGGAAAACTCACACCTTTGTTCCCCTGAAGTTACAGTTCCCATTGGGGAAAGTGATAGAGCAGCCAGAAATGTAAAAGGGAGATAGTGTAACTGAAAGAGTCACAGAAGCGTGGATATAAGCTCTCCACACATCCCTGGCTAGGTGGGAAATTAGGCATGTGTACAGGGGAGACCCCACAGAGACCAGTGGAAAGTAAACTGCAAGGGTGATTGAGAACGGCTTGTGACTTGGAATGCACTCCGAACTCTGACACAGATCAACTGGCAGAGGACTAAGCTATGTAGACACAGAGACAGCATTCATGAAGTGAGGCTAAAAAACAAAAATAAGAATTTCAAAAGTGAGTAGAGACATCCATGGCCACAAACTGTAGCCAAGATAGATTCTATAGAGTAAGTCCAGGAAAATTACTTTTTAAAAAACCTCAGAAAAATAAATCAGAATCCACAGTTGCTACAATACATGATCGAAAACGTCATTTTCAACAATGACAAAAAATAATGCTAGAAGAAAAAGTGTACAAAAGGAAAAAAAGCAATCAATAAAAACTGACTGAGTGAGCCCAGATGCTAGATTTAGCAAAGACTTGAGAGCAGCCATTGAAAATTATTAGCTCAAATAATTAAAATAAACTGTATTCAAACAATTAATGGAGAATATGATGACAAATGACAATAAAGAATCTTAACAAAGAAATAGAAACTATTTTTTAAAAAAGCAAATGGAACTTTTGGAGTTGAAAAGTACAAAAATCAAAACAAAAAATGTGTTAATGAGTCAAAAGCAAATTTGAGAATGCAGAAGAAAGAACTGGTAAATTTGAAGATGGCTCAAACGAAATTACCCAATCTGGAGAAGACACAGAAAACAACCTTGGAGAACTGGGTCACAGCAGAACAGAGTACAAATATCAACAGGCAGAACGGAAAGTAATGTAAACCTGAGCTGAAGAATTTCTCAGTTGTAAGCCTCTTGTTCATTTTGTAAAATGGGGCTAATAAATAGAACCAACACCTCACAGAATTGACTAGAGGATAAATATGAATTAAAATATATAAGTCACTTTCCAGAACATTATAAACACATAATATTTTTTAGTTCCTGTCATCATCATGATCATTGAGAATCACAACTGGCCCTGACCCCAAAAGTTCCTAGTGAAACCTCCCCACCTGTAAGAAGTTTTCTACCAGTAGCTGGGAAGAGCGGTATAAATCACAACTGCTACTGAAGGAAAATAACCAGAGCTATCAGTTCTTTGATATGCATTAGCTCAACAAATATCCTAGAGTTATTCCATAACCACAGGCATACCTCAGAGATTGTGAGTTCAGTGAGAGATTGCCATAATAAAGCAAACATCACAAAATATTTTTTGGTTTCCCAGTGCATATAAAAGTTACATTTATACTATACTGTAGTCTACGAAGTGTGCGATGGCATTATATCTAAACATATATATACCTTAATTTAAAAATACTTTATCATTAAAAAATGCTAAACTTCATCTGAAAACAGAGGGTTGCCACAAAACTTCAATTTGTAAAAAATGCACTGTCTGCAAAGTTTGATAAAGCCAAGTGTAATAAAATGAGGTGTGTCTGTATACAATTATTTCTACATTTGTAATCATACTTTATTTTTTAGATATTTGTTTTAAGATCTTCAAAAATTTCTGCCTGAGTGTGAAATTCTAGAGCAATTTATTTGTTTTTATAAATATATATACACACACACCCTCACAATGAGATCTGGAAATGATTTGAACATTTGTATCTTAACTAGCCTTCTTTTGATATGTATTGATGCTAGGAGTGGGGAAGTCATAACGAGATTGAACAACTGATTCATACAACATCAGAAATAAGAGTTGCTAAAAGGTAACACAGATTTTGCCAAACCAAAATAATTAGCAAGCCAGCTACTCTGACTTGAGGGGAATTACAAAGTTTGATCTAAAGAGACTCCACTACCCATCAACATATTTATCTATTTCACTTTTAATTTCTTCTTTTTTTTTTTACTCACTCTGTTTTGGGAACAGCTTTTCTCAGCCAGAAGAAATCAGTCTGTGCTAAATACTTGCGGGTTTGCAGGACGTTGCCAAAGTAGTCAGATTCTGAAAACTTGATCTGAATAAAACAAACCACAACCATCACTGTTCTAAGTGTAGACAAGAGATGGCTCTAAAAAAAAAAGAATTCAGCACACAAAAGAGCAGCCAGCAGACACTGCACTCCTCGCATCATCTCTCAGCCATCACCGGTTAACCAGTATTCACAAAACCATGAAATTTCACCTCAGTGATTTTTCTCTTAAAATAAAAAGCTCAAAAATCAATATGGTCAATTCTGGATTACATTTTTAAAAAAATAAGAGAAGCTGCACTAATTTACAATGCATTTCATTTGCTTTATAACTGAAAAATCTACTTTAACCTTTATAGAACATATTAGGTTTCAAATTTCTTTGCCCACATGACTTCTTTATCTTTTTTAAAAATGTGTACTTTATTTATCTGTCATATATAGGTTCTTCTAATAACACTCAGTTTAGTCAGCTGAAACCTCGTTTAGTTCATAGATGATAATTTAGCCAAATGGCAAAATCCAATTTATTATAATCAGTATTTGTTCATGAATGGAAAAAAAATGAAAGTGATTCAGACTGATTTTCTACCCTAAGAGTCACTAGAATAATTTAATTATTAACTGAAATTATCTATCAACACTCAAAAATGATCTGGTCACTAAAAATTCATGAAATGACAGAAGCAAAGCATATATAGCTTACATAGAAAAACAGGAAGTTGATAGCTCACAACAATGCTATCTATTAAACTAGGGAAAAAGACATAATTGATTCTTGAGTTCCTTTTTGTTGGAAGGAGAATGGCAGACAGTTTTAATTCTATAGGCACTATCTATAAAACTAGCAGTACTTAAATATTGTAAATAGTATCTGTGTAACAGTAAAAGCAATGGTTTATAGTGCTCCCTGATACTTCGGTTTTAAATATATTAAAATGTAGTGAATAAAATAAGGATAATACACATTTGAAGAAGCAAATAATCCAGAGTAATCATATTTTATTAGCTGTAAAATTTTTGTAAATTTAAGCCATGATATTCTTAAAAGCAAAAATTAAAATACAGCAAATGAAGGTATATGAGACCCAGAGGCATCACATCACAGATACGAATGAATATATACAACTTGACAGTTATAAACTTGACAACAGCCTGTTTGTTGGCCAATGTCTGGCTCAAGTTCCTCTTTTCCCTCACATATCATGGATATTCATTTTGTCTGCAGAGTAACTTTTGTTACTCATCTTAGCTTAACTTTAATTACTCATCTTAGCAATCCTTCCAGGGGACCATGCCAATATATACAGAAAAGAATAAAACAACTAAAGCCACAGAGAGTGAGAGAGGCAGGAATGAAAGGATCAAATCCTGGCATCTTTGGCAATCCAGCTGGCCAACAAGGTATAGAGGTAAGACTTCAAATTGTCCCTCCCTCAATCC
Organism: Capra hircus; assembly: GCF_001704415.2. NCBI lineage: Eukaryota > Metazoa > Chordata > Mammalia > Artiodactyla > Bovidae > Capra > Capra hircus. Next base: position 47,926,864 of record NW_017189516.1, read on the forward strand.
TCTTGGGCTTCCCTGGTGGCTCAGAGGTTAAAGCGTCTGCCTGCAATGTGGGAGACCTGGGTTCGATCCCTGGGTCGGGAAGATCCCCTGGAGAAGGAAATGGCAACCCACTCCAGTATTCTTGCCTGGAGAATCCCATGGACGGAAGAGCCTGGTGGGCTACCGTCCATGGGGTCGCAAAGAGTCCGACACGACTGAGCGACTTCACTTTCAATCCTCTTAGGGGTGGTGGCTGATAAATAAACCAAGGTATAGTCACCTAATAGACTACAGCACAGAAGTCTAAACAAATTGTCTCTATGTGTGAACATGAAATAATTTCAAAGGCAATGCTGAGAACATTAGACTAGTTGTATGCATTAGAGAACTTTAAAACTTTAAACTAATTAAATAATACTATATGTTGTTTATGGGCACATATGTATGTAGCAGAAGCATAAAGAAATGCATGAGAATGAGAAACACTGAATTCAAGAGAGGATATCTAGGGAAGAAGACAGCCTGGGGGGAAGGAGACAGGCAGGGAAGGACATTAGATCAAGGAGGATTACACAAAGAATTTCCAATGTATCCGCTTTATTCATTTAAAATGTATGTATGCATGTATACAGCTAATATGGGAAGTATGTTTGATATATGTTAAAGCTTGAGGTGTTCGAAGTATGATTTTATATGCTTTTTTGATGTTTGAAATGCTTTATAATAAAGAGGAATCTTAAAAATCAATTGCATTTTAGGTAGATGTTTACACTCAGCCTCAGATGAAACAGAGTAAATTCCTTGTTCAAATAAATGACCTTAACTAGCAATCCTAATACATTCCCAGATCACAAAGTTAAAAGATGTGTCCACTGTTCAATTATTTTTTAGCTTTTGTTCCCAACACAGCTCTGTCAGAATTTTTAGAATATGATTGCAACTGATAGAAAATTCAGATATGTTCTTGGGTTCAGAGCATGTTCTGGAAAATGCTCCCAAAGGAATTTCCTTCAAATATACTAACTTTTTTTGTACTATCAATGGGGTCACTTGTTACTTTTAGAAGAGTTTGCTAATGGTACTTTCCTGTTCCATTTGGGGGAAAGAAAAAAAAAAAAAAACCTTGACATGCAGGTTGTTCTACAGCTGTTAAATGCAAAATTTGCTTAAAAAAAAAAAAGGAGTTCCAAGTCTAAAAATACTTTAAATAAATATGGTCCTACCATAGCCATGGAAATGATCATGGAGAACAAAACTTGGAGGCAAATAATGACAATGTGCCAACAGCTTACCTATGTTCAGAGGATACATTTTAAATTGTTTTTATTATTAAACTGAGCATAGCTTCTATTTCTTAGCCTGGTTTGGTTCATCTATTCTATTTATTCAATGGAAATCACAGATAATGCTGCTGCTGCTAAGTCGCTTCAGTCGTGTCCGACTGTGCGACCCCAGAGACAGCAGCCCACCAAGCTCCTCTTGTCCCTGGGATTCTCCAGGCAAGAATACTGGAGTGGGTTGCCATTTTCTTCTCCAGCGCATGCATGCATGCTAAGTCACTTCAGTCATGTCTGACTCTATGTGACCCTAGGGACAGCAGCCCACCAGGCTCCCCTGTCGACAGGATTCTCCAGGCAAGAATACTGGAGTGGGCTGCCATTTATTCAATGGAAATCACAGGTAATAGGGGACAATTTTTACCTTCTCCTGTAAGACAGGTTGAGTGTTTGGGGATAGGAAAGGACCATATGGGAACCAGAGATGGAGAGATTACAGAACCTGGCTAAGTCATTCAGTCCACATCATTAGGTTCCTACTTCAATGTTATTTTCACTGGCCCTAATAAGAAAACTGATGATTCAACAGAAAGAGCACAGGGAAGGAGGAGGAGAAGCTGTGATTAAATAAATCAGGGTACAGTTTACTTACTGTCAGACAGCTGTTAAAATAATGGTAATGAAGGCTATGGAAGACAAGGACAAAACAATCTATCAACTGTAAAGGTCAGTGTACAAAATTATATATAAGCATCAATTACAGCTATACAAAAATGGAAAGACAAAATAACACACTTAAACAGAAGTATGTATTATTATGTTTGAATACCAACATTCAGGGTTTTTTTCATTCCTTTTCTCTATTTCTCAAATTTTCCATCAGGTGATAATACTGTGATAATTTCAATTATTTCACTAGGATCCTGAAGGAGAAAAAACTATGAAACCTAGCAACCATTGGGAAAGTTCTGCTTGTTGTAGAGATAGCAACAAGAATGAATGTGCATGAATATTTCAGAACCACTTGTGATCTTCCCCCAAAATGTTTTAACTTTGAAAGGGACAATAATTGGCTCAAAAGTCTCTTGTCCTTTCAGTTACTGGTGACAATCTAGGTCAAGTTGATAATGACTTTCAATCAATTGTATCTCCGGACTTTTATTGGGGCTCTCATGTCATTTTTTAAGAATAGCTGTCCAGAAGATAAAATCTAGGGGAATCTGACTTTCTCTTGGTGGACACCCTATCCTGGATGCTTAGCACCAAATGCAACAGACTAAATAGAAGAATAAAACTATTACCCTTCTCAAAGGTGTGGAACACATAATAAGGGCAAAACAAGGCAATGTATTCAGCTTCTCTGTAGGATCAGTAAATACAAGTTGATAAGACATTTGGAGAAGGAGATGGCAACCCATTCCAGTACTCTTGCCTGGAAAATCCCATGGATGGAGGAGCCTGGAGGCTACAGTCCATGGGGTCACAAAGAGTCAGACACGACTTAGCAACTTTACTTTCACTTTCAAGATACTACATGAGCCAACGGGAAGTACAGATTCTAAACTACTTTTTAAGTTAACCCATTCAAACGTACTCAGCGATATATCCAGACACCTCTAGGAAAGATTTTATTTTAGGCAGCAAAGAACTGTGAAAACGTCAATGGAATCCAGATTTTAGAATTATGTTTTCCTTTATTTAAATAGCTAAGTAATATGCAAGATCGCTGTGTTTAGATGGCTTTGCTGTAAGTGGTTATGTATGTATACATATATACACACCTACATACAGGGATGGTGTTCACAATGTTTAACAACCTATATATACAGAACACTGCAGAAGATAGAATTCCCACACACAGCCACGTAAGGGTGACTCTGAGGGAGCATCAACTACCACACCAACCAGGAACCAGATGAAACCAGACGGCCCGCTGCCACCACTGGGGATAAAGGGAAGTCTCGGTTTGCTGTAGCCAGCGGAGCACTGAAGATGGAGGCTGGGGTGCAGGAGGGATGGGGGATGGGCTACAAGGCTGGTGGGCACCAGTGCACCTCCCTCCAGTGCCCATTCTTGCCTTTCCAGGGTCATGAGGGCCAGAGATCACTTGAGACAGTTGGCCACAATGGTTCATTTTGTGTTTTTACCAAGGAGTACAGAATGGTTTCAACAACCTGTTTTTCTAGAGCACTCCACCTAAGTATCACCTCACTCTTGCATAGTGGCAGCAGCACTCTCTGTCATTTATGCACACATAAAACATATTCACACATAAACACACGTATCTCATTGGTAAGAGTAGACCAATACCTGCCCCAGAGAACATTATGTGGGTTCCCATATTACCTAGACATCTCTATTCACATATTTATGTCTATGTATCAAATGTATGTGTGTATCACTCACCAGAAACACTGATCTCTGAAAAATTACCCACATCCTATTCTCCTAAGTCTGATAGCTCAGCTGGTAAAGAATCTGCCTGCCATGTGGGAGACCTGGGTTCGATCCCTGGATTGGGAAGATCCCCTGGAGAAGGGAAAGGCTACCCACTCCAGTATTCTGGCCTGGACAATTCCATGGACTATATAGTCTACAGGGTCGCAAAGAGTCAGACACGACTGAGCGACTTTGACTCACTCAGTTCTCCTAAGTAAATGGATGCCGGCTATGATTCTGACTTGAGCTCCTACTGTAATTCGCCACTGGCTTTCACAACAGTGAGTGATGCGCCTAATGGGCTCGATTATTTACCTGTTGTCTCTCAGATACGTGCACGCTCTTTTACTCGGTTCTGTAACGCTAGGCTGTGAATCTGAAAACCATGTTTCCCAGGCGCCATTGCCAGTTGGCTTCCTGCCAATAGGAGGCACTGAGGGAAACCAGCAGGTGGCAGGAGGGGAAAGGATGCTGTGTTTGTTCTCTGCGGTTCCTCTTTCTCCTTTCTTCCAGCAATGATTCTGGAGTGGCAGTTCCTCCTCTGCTCTCGATGGTACCACCACCTCCTCCCTTTTGCATCCCTAGACACAAGGGAGATCACTGCTTCCTGAAAAAGTTATTAATCTCTGGTTTACCTCACCTTCCAACCTATTTCCTGTATTAAATCTCCTCTCTTTGAAATAGCTAGTGTTGTTTGGCTTTCCTGACTGATACAGAAATCTCCCCCAAATTGGGAAAAACTCATTCTTGTGTCTCTCTCCATTAAGGAGCGGTGAAGGTACACTTTATAAGGTTTATTTGAACGTAGACTGGTATCTTTCTTTTTGCACTGAGTAGCAGGCTTTCCTGTACACTACTGGTGTGTGCGTGTTAGTCACTCAGTCGTGTCTGACTCTTTGCAATCCCATGGACTGTAGCCCACCAGGCTTTTCTGTCCATGGAGTTCTCCGGGCAAGAATACTAGAGTGAGTAGCCATTCCCTTCTCCAGGGGATCTTCCCGACCCAGGGACTGAACTTGTGTCTCCTGCATTGCAGGCAGATTCTTCAGGATCTGAGCCACCAGGGAAGCCTGTACACTACTGGAGGTTCACATAGAGGGCATTGCCTTTCTTGCTCTTTTAAAAGACTACAAAAAGACTGCTGCTCAGAAATACTTTGCTGGCTATCTTAGTTTACCCTGTCATGCTCAGAAGAAACATTTTTTTTCTAATTCTTTACATTTTCCTGTGAGTTCTTTTCCATGTGCTCTTATCTCCACATGACCCCAACTTCAGTTTTCAGCCTTCTCTTTGTTGTTGCTGTTGCTCAGACACTCAATTGTGTACAACTCTTTATGAACCCTCAGACTATAGCATGCTAGGCTTCTCTGTCTTCCACAAATTCCCAAAGTTTGCTCAAATTCATGTCCATTGAGTTCATGATGCTATCCAACCATCTCATCCTCTGCTGCCTTCTTTTCCTGTTTCCTTCAATCTTTCCCAGCATCAGGGTCTTTTCCAATGAGTTGGCTCTTTGCATCAGGTGGCCATCAACCCTTCCAATGAATATTCAGGATTGATTTCATTTAAGATTGACTGGGTTGATCTCCCTTCAGTCCAGGGGACTCTCAAGAGTCTTCTTCAGCACCACAATTCAAAGACATCAGTTCTTTGGTGCTCAGCTTTCTTTATGGTCCAATGCTCACAACCATACATAACTACTGGAAAAACCATAGCTTTGACTAGACAGACCTTTGTCAGCAAAGTGAAGCCTTTGCTTTTTAATACACTGTCTAGGTTTGCCATAGCTTTCCTTCCAAGGAGCAAGCATCTTTTAATTTCATGGCTGCAGTCACCATCCACACTGATTTTGGAGTCCAAGAAAATGAAATCTGTCACTGCTTTCACTTTTTGTGCTTCTATTTGCCATGAAGTGATGGGACCAGATGCCATGATCTTTGTTTTTTGAATGTTGAGTTTTAAGCCAGCTTTTTCACTCTCCTCTTTCACCCTCATCAAGAGGCTCTTTAGTTCCTCTTCACTCTCTGCCATTAGAGTGGTATCATCTGCATATCTGAAGTTGTGGATATTTCTCCCAGCAATTTTGATTCCAGGCTGCGATTCACCTAGCCTGGCATTTCGCATGATGTACTCTGCATATAAGTTAAATAAGAAGGGTAACAATATACAGCCTTGTCATACTCCTTTCCCAATTTTTAACCAGTTAGTTGTTCCATGTAACATTCTAACTATTGCTTCTTGACCCACATACAGGTTTCTCAGGAGGCAGGTAAGGTGATCTGGTATTCCCATATCTTTCAGAATTTTCCACAAAGTGTTGTGATCCACACAATCAAAGGCTTTATCAATGAAATAGAAGTAGATATTTCTCTGGAATTTCCTTGCTTTCTCTATGTTCCAATGATCAATTTCTCCTTGACTTTTATCTAATCCATTCCCCAGTCCCTATCTTTCCTTTTGTGTTTGTGCCTGATAAATCACATTTTTACTTGCAACAAATAAAGTAAACTGCTTTTCATTTGCAACAGCCTTTCCTGTCCAGAGTTTGTATTACCAGAAATTTCTCAGAGGCCCTATAGTAGTCCTTATCTACATATTTCTCAAAACTGAAAACACAGTCCCATTGTGTATCAGCAATACTTTAGTCCTTTTGCTATTAACCTTGGTGACACTGTTACTATCTATCACACCAAGCATCCTTCACCTATTTTCAGGTTTTCTTTATCAGTTTCTGAACAGAAATGGATTTTTTGCTTCTTGCATTTGTATTTTTTTCACTGTCTTTTTTTAAACTGTTAGAAATTCTGTGGTGTAATTGTGTCTATCTCAGTAATGAGTTTGATGAAAGCCATTTCTTTACAAGAGTACTTTAAAATCTTGGTGTATAATGTCTTCAGTTCAGGCTGTGGGGACATGAGGAAATATACCTAACATTGCATCCTGTCTGGCGTCTTGTCTCTTTTCACAAAAGGTACTACATTTACTGAACTCTTAAATTTGGGGCATTCACTTTAAACAGCAGCAGACTGCCAACAAAACTTGATCAACTAAACACTGTGAATGAGCCCTGAATGCTATCTTATTGGATTAAGGCTTGAGACTGTTCCATCTGTGCAGCCTCTTAAATCAATTTCAGGCACATGGATATTATATGTGTTAATTTGTAATGACTTCTCCAAACCAAAATAATTTACTATCGGAAGTGAAAATTGAAGAAGCTATAACTAACATTTCTAGAGTGCTTCCTGTATGCCAGGACCAGTTCTATATGCTTTAATTATGTTAACTTATCTGAGCCTCCTAGCAGCCCTATAGGCAGGGACTGGTCATGGACAGAGTTGGTGATGGACAGGGAAGCCTGGTGTGCTGCAGTCCATCAGGCCACAAAGAGTCAGACATGACTAAGCAACTGAACTGCACTGAACGGAACTGAAGGCAAGGATTATTACTATCTCCATTTTAATATGAGGAAACTGAGATGAGTAAACTGAGGCACAGAGAGATAGTATAACCTACCTCAGGTCGCACAGCTAGAAAACAGAAGAATAGTGATTTAACTCCAGACACTTTGATCCCAGGATCCATGTTCATAACCACTACAACAAACTGCGTCTCACATCTTCTCACCTGCATTCTTTTTTTACAAAATATGTCTTTTCGGCTGCGCTGAGTCTTAGCTGCAGTGCACAGCGCCTTTCACTGCAGCAGTGCAGGCTTCTCTCTAGTGCACACAGAGCACACAGGCTCCGCAGTCCCAGTGTGCAGGCTCAGGAGCTGCGGCGCACAGGCTTAGCTGCTCCACAGCACGTGGGATCTTAGTTCCCCAACCAGGGATCGAATCCACGTCCCCAGTATTAGAAGACGGATTCTCAACCACTAGACCACCAGGGCAGTCCCCTCCTCTGCAGTCCTGACTTGAGATGTTTGCCAATCACATGTAATTCTCCAGGTTCTCCTGCTGAGGTGCTTTGTGACCTGGTGATACTCTTCTTAGCAACAATAGTTCTCATTGCTGCTAAGTTATAGCTATCATTTATAGGGAGATGACTTATGTGCCAGACATTATGCTAGGTGCTTTTACACTTATTTAATCTCATTTAAAAGATGCTTGCTCCTTGGAAGAAAAGTTATGACAAACCTAGACAGCATATTAGAAAGCAGAAACATTACTTTGCCGACAAAGGTCCATCTAGTCAAAGCTATGGTTTTTCCAGTAGTCATATATAGATGTGAGAGTTGGACTATAAAGAAAGCTGAGGGCTGAAGAATTGATGCCTTTGAACTGTGGTGTTGGAGAAGAGTCTTGAGAGTCCCTTCAACTCAAGGAGATCAACAGTTCATCCTAAAGGAGATCAGTCCTGGGTGTTCATTGGAAGGACTGATGCTAAAGCTGAAACTCCAATACTTTGGCCACCTGATGTGAAGAACTGACTCATTTGAAAAGACCCTGATGCTGGGAAAGATTGAGGGCAGGAGAAGGGGATGACAGAGAATGAGATGGTTGGATGGCATCACCGACTCAATGGACATGAGTTTGAGTAAGCTCCAGGAGTTGGTGATGGACAGGGAGGCATGGCGTGCTGCAGTCCATGGGGTCGCAAAGAGTTGGACATGACTGAGCAATTGAAATGAATCTCACTTAATCTTTTCAACAATGATAGACTTGGCTATTATTATCTCCAGTCTTTAGATAACCAAAAGGAAGCCAACTGAATTTTAAAAACTTGCACAAGCTCAAATAACTAGTAAATGGAAGTGCCAGAATCACTCCAAAGGCTGTGCTCTTACCCAGTTAACAATATGACCTCCATCCCTTCACTCATCTCAACCCAACCAGCTCTGGGAAAGCAGTTCCCATCCACTCTTCAGCTCACTCCTCTGTTCCTCCAGCAGGGGTGCCTGACAAGAACCCTGCAAAACCCCTTCTCTGATTACAAGCAGAGTTCCCTAGACCCAGATTTCAGTCCTGGCTCTGATGCTTGGAGGGCACTGAGGAAATCAATTAACTACTTTGAGTCTCTATGGCCTTTTCTGCAATACCCAGATAAACACCATTTATTTCACAGGTTCAGTGTGGTGTTTAAAAGATAATGTACATGAATGTGGCAAATGTGTCAGTATCTTTCATCATCATAGTCATAGTGAGATTTTTCAGGATCAAAACAATGTGTAATAAGATGGGCTGTCAGAGCTCTGGGATACTGTGAAGCACAATTATTTTCCTCTACAGCAACCAGATCAATACTTTGGAAGGCCATATCTTGGAGCCCAATGGAGAAACTTTCAAATTAAAGTTTTCACTCACTTTTGGATGATCTTATAAAATTCCAATGTTCATGTACAAAGCTAGGATTGCTTGTTAAACCACAATCTCAGGAAAGAGCTACATTACAGAACAATAGTTATTTAATTAATTTTTTTAAAACTACTTTTTCAAGAAAATCTAGTGAGTGGTAAAAAGAGGGGTTTTGTGATGAAGAAAAGTTCTTTAACAGAATTATCTGTAGGAAAGCAAGTGACAGTGGTTATGATTAGAAAGGCCTGCAACAAATGTATCTACTGAAAAATATATGTCCCATAATATTAGAATAAAAATGATTATTTCTCCATCAGAAACTTACTATAAATATACAGTCCAATTCACAATAAATTATAGAATCATATGTATATGCACTTAGTTTGCCAAAACACTCATAAAGTTTAATGAAGTTAACTCACAACAGGCAAGATTTATTACTAATCATTTACTATGAATGAAGCACATAGACTATTTAACAACAAACATCATATATTCACCATTAGAACATGTACGTTAATTGTAAAATACTCAGTTTTCTTAACTCTTTCCTTTATGATCAAATTAGACCAAATCCAAATCCATTTGCTTTACGGTACCCACTCAGGTACACATTCTTTCTGACACTTGCTTTATTGTGAATCTGCTCTGAATCTTATGATATGTCTGGCATAATGAGGCTCATATCTAGCCAAGGAATGAATGAAAAGTTGGTGCTTTATGGCACAACCAGATTTAATTGCCTAGACTTGGGTTAGTAGAAAGGCATGAGACCAGTACAACTTGCCAGGAGAAAAAAAAAAGAAATATAGTAAATTTAGCACTTACTGCCTTGAGGTCTTCATTAATGTGAGTATCATTCATTATAAACTCAGGATAGCCAACTTTTGCCAAAACAGCTCTTGCCTATAAAAAGGAAAAAAAATGATGTCAGAATTTCAGCACTTAAGTCATTAATAATCACAGGATGTAAGAATGTAACCTTCATCTGAAAACTCTATTTACTGAATATCTACTATATGTAATCAACTGTGAAGGACAAGAAATTTAAAAAAATCTAAGTCCCTTCCCTCAATATGTTAAAAGTATAGTGAATGTAGCAAAGAACTATATAATTGAACATAAAGGTTTAGATACAGACAATATTATCTATAAATAGATAACTGCATTTATAGACAATATTGTTAATGAAGTCCAGAGCAGATACTATTTCCTCATGGGAAAAATGCTTAATGGAGAAGGGGATCAAACTGAGTCTCAGAGAATGGCTGGGATTTCAAAATGCAGAACTAAGAGGAAGGAATTCCAGGAGAGGAAACAGCAGGGGCAAAGTCAAGGAGATGAAAAACAAAGCGTACGCCAGAGAGATGGTGAGTAGTTGCACGGAGCTGGACTAGAAAGCACAAATGGTGGACAGAAAACAATGCAGGAAAATCAACTTCGACCTGTTCCCAGGGTTTCCCGAATGCCATGCTGAGAAGTCTGTGTCTGATTTCACAGACAAGAGAGAACAAAGTATTTTTAGCAGCAATAAAATGAGTCACCCTTCAGTGAGATTATCTGTGCAACCCTGGGAATGATGGCTAGGATGCCAGAAAAATTGGAGGGAGGGGGTCTAGACTAATTGAAGATGCATCATAACCATCCTTTTGATAGACATACCACGTATTCCCTGTTTTGCAGGATATAGGAAATGGATAAAGGAAAAAGCCGTCTCAGGTACATACAAGGAGCCTCCACAGCAGGGACGGGCAAACTCTGGCCTCTGGGCCAAATCTTCTCTCTGCCTCCCCACCCCCCATCTGTTTCTATAAATCAAGTTTCACTGGCACAGAGCCATGCCCACTCATTTGCATGACTCATTTAGATGGCTGCTTTTACACTATAATGGCAGAGTTGAAGAGTTGGGAGAGAAACCCTGTGGTCCACAAAGTCTCAAATATTTACTCTCTAGCCCTTTACTTTAAAGAAAAGGTTTGCCAACCCTTGCCCTCAAGAAACTGTCTCCTCCAATCCCCCCAATTCAGGGTTTCACCAAAACAAAAGAACAGCTTACTCAAGGAGTAAGTACAATGACAGGGCTCTGGCCAGATCCCTTTTATCACTTCAGCACATCTCTCTCCAGGATCTATGTTCTTCCTTTCTAAAGGCAAGTGCCTGAGACTCTGAAGTCCTGCCCAAGAGCTACTAGGACACCTTATGTGCACTCAAAACAGCTCCTTCCTTGGGAGTTTATCTGCCTTGCACCCCCAGCTCCACTGGCGGCCAAGCAGCCCTCAACCAATGACTGACTATAGCAGGAATGTGAAAGCCCAGCTCCTTTGCTTCAGTTCAGGATGGAGTATAAGGTACAATTTGCATGCCAGAGTTCCCTGCAGGATCAGACTATCTGAGACTTCCCCTGAAATGGGACCTGGGTCCATCTCTTACCCTTCCCAGTCTGGCTTCCCTCTTTCCCCTGCTGGCTTCTCCTGGGAGCACTTGCTGAATAAATCATAAATCATTTGAATGTGAATCCTCATCTCCAACTCTGCCTCGAGAAGACCCAATGTAAGACACCAGGCAATCCCAAACATATTGATTTTATTCCAGCAAAGCTAAAACCATTGCCCTTTGCACACTGCTCTTAGTAATGAGTCTTTTTTCCTTCAACCCTTTCAATTTTCCTTACTCAAGAAAGAAACAGAATAAGATAGTATGTCTTCTTTATCTTCCTTGAGATAATTCAAATATTAAATGTCAGCAGAAACTTGAAACTCCAGACTCGGAGAAGATTTTACAAGTGCCATAGGACACAGTCATAATGGTTTTGCTATTCCAGACTCAAATATAGCACAGATCAAATTTTGTCTTCAAAGCCCTGTGAGTTACACTGAAAGCCTGATGTGACCCAGACAGCAGATAACTAGAGGTTACAGCTCTCCCCCAACACCGAACAATACAGCATATGTCTCTCGGTTACCTTCTTCCGAAACTCTTCTAATATTTCCCTCATTGTGTTTAATTCCTCACTGTGTTTTATCAGCTCACCACAAGTCATATATATAACTATAACAAATAAAGAGCTCCAGATAGCTTCAAAAAAAAAAAAAGGAATATACAAGCTGAGTCATCCACAATTGTTTTCTGAACACCGCTCTTTCCAGAGCTTGCTGGTGAATTACGCATTGTTTTTCAAATCTCATGCTCTGGGTCCCCCACTGCACTACAGAGCTTCAAAGAATATATTACCTTCTGCACTGTATATGCAGGTCATTGAATCCTTTTTTATTATTTAGCAATACCATGATTTGAAGAGAGCCAGAATAGAGGTATAAAAAATCTCCATTCATCTGCTAAGAACACAAAGATAAAGTAATAATACTAATAGCAACACTGCCAACATTGGAAAATAATACTTCTTCCCCCAAACTGTGCTGTGTTGTTATGCCTCTATTCAAACTCAAGTCATCCCTGCCAGTCAGCCTGTTGTCATTTCCGCATCTTCCCACCCCATCCCATGCTACTCTCCCCTGAGAAGCCTCCAAACCCCATCTCCCCAGACCCCTTGGGACCTGGCTCCAGGTCAGACTTTGTGAATGAAAAGAATTCACAGGAGACAGGAGGAGTAGAGGAGGAGACACCAGTTATTCACTCACAGCCAGTAGCTCTGGGCAGGCATGGTGCATCTGCAGGTAGCAGATAGAACACTTGGCCAGCAGCTCCCACACACTCTCTGCAGAAGACCCCTATGGGTATGAGCAGCAGAGACCATGGGCAGGCTCTACACTTCACTGCTCAGCCCTCCTGATGACTGTATAAGCCTCCAAATCCCTGTGTTACACACCTTTCCGCTTGACACACTTAGAAGGGCACCCACTCTCCAAATAAACTCTGAAAGACCCTTTAAAGCAAATAACTGATGACATCACTTTGTAATTTTTCAAGAATGGGAAGAAACGAGGCACCAACAGCTTGATGGCAAAGCATTAGTGAGGCAGGCCTGAAATCAATTACTCCATGGGTTATATGGAAAAGAAGGAAAGGCAAGGGCCACAGCAAATACTGAGAGAATGAGGGGATAGATGGATAACAGACTGCACGTTATATCCTGCAAGAAACATTTCCCAGGCTGTTTGTGGCTGATCAAAAACTCCAGAGTCTTCCATAACCAGTACGTGCATTTAGTTCAGTTGAGTCGCTCAGTCATGTCCCACTCTTTGTAACCCCATGGACTGCAGCACGCCAGGCCTCCCTGTCCATCACCAACTCCCGGAGCTTACTCAAATTCATGCCCATTGAGTTGGTGATGCCATCCAACCATCGCATCCCCTTCTCCTGCCTTCAATCTTTCCCAGTATCAGGGTCTTTCAAATGAGTCAGTTCTTCACATCAGGTCACCAAAGTATTGGAGTTTCAGCTCCAGCATCCGTCCTTCCAATGAATATTCAGGCCTGATTTCCTTTAGGAGGGACTGGTTGGATCTCCTTGCAGTCCAAGGGACTCTCAAGAGTCTTCTCCAACACCACAGTTCAAAAGCATCAATTCTTCGGCGCTCAGCCTTCTTCACAGTCCAACTCTCACATCCATACATGACCACAGGAAAAACCATAGCTTTGACTAGACAGACCTTTGTTGGCAAAGTAATGTCTCTGTTTTTTGATATGCTGTCTAGGTTGCTCATAACTTTTCATCTTTCCTTCCTATTCTTTAGAACTCTGCATTCAAATGGGTATATCTTTCCTTTTCTCCTTTGCTTTTTGCTTCTCTTCTTTTCATAGCTATTTATAAGTCCTCCTCAGACAGCCATTTTGCTTTTTTGCATTTCTTTTTCTTGGGGATGGTCTTGCTCCCTGTCTCCTGTACAATGTCACAAACCTCATTCCATAGTTCATCAGGCACTCTATCAGATCTAGTCCCTTAAATCTATTTCTCACTTCCACAGTATAATCATAAGGGATTTGATTTAGGTCATACCTGAATGGTCTAGTGGTTTTCCCTACTTTCTTCAATTTAAGTCTGAATTTGGCAATAAGGAGTTCATGATCTGAGCCACAGTCAGCTCCTGGTCTTGTTTTTGCTGACTGTATAGAGCTTCTCCATCTTTGGCTACAAAGAATATAATCAATCTGATTTCAGTGTTGACCATCCAGTGATGTCCATGTGTAGAGTCTTCTCTTGTGTTTTCGGAAGAGGGTGTTTGGTATGACCATTGTGTTCCCTTGGCAAAACTCTATTAGCCTTTGCCCTGCTTCAGCCATACTCCAAGGCCAAATCTGCCTGTTACTCCAGGTGTTTCTTGACTTCCTACTTTTGCATTCCAGTCCCCTATAATGAAAAGGACATCTTTTGGGGGTGTTAGTTCTAAAAGGTCTTGTAGGTCTTCATAGAACCATTCAATGTCAACTTCTTCAGCATTACTGGTAGGGGTATAGACTAGGATTCGTGTGATATTGAATGGTTTGCCTTGGAAACAGAGATCATTCTATCATTTTTGAGATTGCATCCAAGTACTGCATTTCGGACTCTTCTGTTGACCATGATGGCTACTCCATTCCTTCTAAGGGATTCCTGCCCACAGTAGTAGATATAATGGTCATCTGAGTTAATTTCACCCATTCCAGTCCATTTTAGTTCGCTGATTCCTAAAATGTCGACGTTCACTCTTGCCATCTCCTCTTTGACCACTTCCAATTTGCCTTGATTCATGGACCTAACATTCCAGGTTTCTGTAAAATATTGCTCTTTACAGCATCAGACCTTGCTTCCATCATCAGTCACATCCACAACTAGGTGTTGTTTTTGCTTTGGCTCTGTCTCTTCACTCTTTCTGGAGTTATTTCTCCACTCTTCTCCAGTAGCATATTAGGCACCTACGACCTGGGGAGTTCATCTTTCAGTGTCCTATCTTTTTGCCTTTTCATGCTGTTCATGGTGTTCTCAAGGCAATAATACTGAAGTGGCTTGCCATTCCCTTCTCCAGTCGACCATATTTTGTCAGACCTCTCCACCGTGACACGTCCGTCTTGGGTGGCCCTACATGGCATGGCTCATAGTTTCAGTGAGTTAGACAAGGCTGTGGTCCATGCATTCCTATCCCTTATTCACACAGACCTCTAGAAAGTGCTGCACATGACAACTGGACTGCCTTCCTTAATAAAGGAGGCTTAAATGCTCTTCACTACCTGTGTGACATTGAGCAAACTATTTAACTTTTCTGAAGCAAATGCCGCCTATTAGCTATCCAATATCCACACTCCTTCTTAGGGTTGACAATGGACCCAACAAAAAACTGTTGCATCATCCAGCTTCCTTTGCAGTTAAAGGTGGCTACAGGATGAGATTTTGGCCAATGACATATAACTAAAGGTCCTTGTTGCACTGCCAGGAAACTGTTTTAAAAGATGAAGACTCACCTGGCATGTACTCTTTGCCTACAGTCCAGGGTTTTTCAGCCTTAGCACTATTGATATTTCAGGCCAGATTATTTTTGTTGTGAGCTGTCTTGTGGGTTGTAGGATGTTTAGAAGCATCTTTGGCTTCTACATACTAGATGCCAGTAGCAACATGCCTCACAAGTCATGACAACCAAAGATGTCTTCAGATATTGTCAAATGTCCCCTAGGGGTAAAACTGCCCACTTGGTAAGAACCACTGCTTTAGCCATATCTCTTCTTCCTTTCCACAATGCTGATGCAATGGCAGAGATAAGGCAGCCATCTTGTAATCACAGGGCAACAAACGTGAAGAATAAGTCTATATACTAAAAATGGTGGAATAAAGAGTTGGTGCCATCTGGAGTCCACCATATCAGACATGAACTGCCTCCCTTTCCCCATTATGACATGAGGAAAATAAACTCCTAGTTATCTGAGGCATTATATATCATGTTTTATATCACCTGTAGCTCAGTGTAATACTAACATGGTATCCTTTTCACGAGACATAGCCTGAGGAAAAAAACAGCACCTATACTTCATTGGGTTATCTGCAAGAATTCACAATGACATGGCATATGAACCACATTTTTATGCCTTGGTCCAGAGTACATGATGAATAATTTTGGCTGTAGTTTATACAGAGAAAGTAGACACATAATGTCTTCCAAGGATCTGGAGTAACGCTGTTATGTACCTGTCTGGAGGGTCTTTCAAGGGAACCCAGGCCAGGTTAAATCCTTAACTAAATACCTTGATTACCAGGGGGAATAATGTCACTCTTTTTAGTCATAGGTCAAGTTTTAGGGACCCACACAACATAGTAAGAGAGAAAGGCTGTTGAAGCAACCCTGCAATCAATGGAGAGACAGATGGGCCCATGAGATTCTTGGAGCACAGTAGAAGATTTCTTGAGCAAAGCCAGACTCTAAGCATGAGCCACGAGAATTCAGGCTGTTCGCATTCCCCCAAAATTCTAAGGACTCTTCTGAGGGCCACTATTGGCACACCTCACAAAATGGACCTAAGAAACATTATGAATGCTAACCTTAGCAAAGATCAAAGAAAAAGCTGCCTTTAGTATTCACCATCTTGGGTTCTGTTTTCCCATCCCTTCTCTTTCCTGTATCCATTCATCCCAGTACCCAGGCCCTGTGTGGTCATGCCTTCTGCTCTCTGATCATATCCAACACTGGCCTTTCAAAGCAATATTCTATGTTCCAAAGTCATCTCCCCTTTCCCATCTCATCAATCAAAACTGTTATTCCCTCAAGGCAGCTGTCATTGGGCCTCTAATTTGTAATAAAATGTGAGTGACTAACAGCAATCTAATGTATTGACTCTAAAGAAATATCTGTATTTAAAAGAGTAGTTCATTAATCAAAGTGAGAAATCAAATTAGAAGGGAGGTTTCTGTAGCTGAGAGAACCTTCTTTCTGATACTACTCAAATCAGGCTAATGGGCTATTCCATTTAATCCTCCTTGTGTTCTCCACATGGAACACAGTGCTGGGCATACAGCAAGTGACCAATGATCAATAAACACTGATTTTCGTAATGTGTAATTTAGTTGATAAATCCATTCTGATCAATGGCAGTAATCATATCAGAAAATATAAAAGGTTATAGTTTAACACATGACCAAAAACATCATTCAATGCTGCTCCCATTAAGGCATATATTTCCATACAAAGAGATCTTACTGAAAGAGATGGAAAATGAGGGGAAAAAAGAAAGACACTTTCTGAGAACCTAGGAAACTGTCTGGAAAATGGAGCAATGTTTTAAATCCCTGGGACTAACTCTTGATGGGAACCAAAAGTGTACTTTTTTTTAATATAAGCTATTTCAATCAAACAACAAATACTTATTGATAACGCCCTTGAGGCTCAGGCCTCTCCTCAGTTCTAAAGGAATATAAAAATATATAAGACGAGCCATAGTCTCACTGTATTTGTATTAAAAGATGGAAGAGGAACATTCTATGCCAACTTGCCATAATCGCTACTATGAAAAATGAGCAATAGGCTTAATTATCTGAATCTCTCTGTTTCTCAGTTTCCTCATCTGTAAAATGTGGATACAAGTACTTCTAATACCAGTGTAGTAAAATAGAGAGTTGAAAGAAGTGTTTGGATAACAAAGGAATTGGGAAAGTATAATTTTGGATTACCTAGATCAGGGATTAATAACCTTTTTCTGTAAAGAGCCAGATGGTAAATATTTTCAGTTTTGCAGGCCGTATGGTCTCTGTCACAACTATTCAACTCTGCATTATACCTGGGAGAGCAGCCATGGACACCACATAAATGAATGGCTGTAGCTGTGTGCCAATAAAACTTTATTTATAGACACTACTGAAATTTCAATCTCACATCACTTTTATGTAACATGATATATGCTTTTCTTTTGACTTTAATTATTTTAATTGGAGGATAATTACTTTACAATATTGTAGTGGTTTTGCCAAACATAGACATGAATCACCCACGGGTGCACATGTGTCCCCCCTTCCTGAGCCCCCCACCCACTCCCTCCCCACCCCATCCCTCTGGGCTGTCCCAAAGCACCAGCTTTGAGTGCCCTGCTTCATGCACTGAACTTGCACTGGTCATCTGTTTTACATATGGTAATATATATGTTTCAATGCTATTCTCTCAAATCATCCCACCCTCACCTTCTCCCACAGAGTCCAAAAGTCTGTTCTTTACATCTGTGTCTCTTTTGCTGCTTTGCATATAGGATCGCTGTTACCATCTTTCTAAATTCCACATATAAGCGTTAATATACAGTATTGGTGTTTCTCTTTCTGACTTACTTCACTCTGTATAATAGGGTGACTTTTTAAAAACCATTTTAAAATGAAAATCCTTTCTTAGCTTGGGGACCATACAAAAACAGGCAGCATGCTGAACATGGCTCAAAAGCCATAGTTTGCTGGGCTGACACAGATAATTCAATGAGGATAGACTGTTCACTGAGTTTCCCCAATTAATGGCATGGAGCCTAGTACACAGTAAGTGTTCAACATCACTTGCTAAAGTGATCCATGCTGAACAGAGTGGGGGGTGTGTATATGTGGGCATGGCTTGGCTATTAAGTTTTTTATTTGTTTTTATTTTGTTCTTTGCTATTACTAGCATGTACATGCAACAAATCTTAGTTGCTTGGGAGTTCATTCTGTGCCCTAAAGTTCTTAGAACTTCTAGTTCTTTAAAAATCACAATTAATTTCTGTGAAGACAACAGACAGTTCATGAAGATTATTACTTTGAGAGAGAGAGAGAGAAGCTATCATAAATGAACCCAGGAAGAGAAAAAAAAAAAAAACCTACAGGGAACACTGAAAACTTAACACACAACACAACTTAAACTCTCAAGTCACCCCTCCTTCCCAGAATTTTATACAACAGCTTGATAGTGCTACTGGGAAGAACAGAACCAAACAATCCTACTTTGACTCTGAGCTCTGAAACAATATGTAGTTTTTACACAGATGACCAAACTGATTTAAAGATAGGTCACTTGACTGCTTTATCTGGAATTTTCAAAGCCACTAAGTATTAAGCTGATCGGCAGAATCAAGACAGAAAGCTCATTTGTTTTAATCCCTGCTGACTTGGCTATTTAGGAGAGTCAGGAAAATTCTCAAACATCTTGCATGTACTACATCAAAGGAATCATTTTAATCACTTAATGCAACAGCTTTGTGTTTCCTCTGTAGTTAAGTCACTTAGCATATTTTTTCCTTTTTTTAATTTAACTAACTTAAGGGAAAAAATGGAACAACTGATGATCAACTGCCCTTTTACAAACAATTTATAGCACAACTTTCTTATGCCTGCAACAGCTTTGAAAGCTTCAGTTGGGCTTAACCATGCCAAGGTCTCATTTTCCCTGATTGAGTTCTATAATAACTATTAAACATCAATCACAATTCTGAGCTTTAAGCACCGGAAGTTCAGGAGATTGTACATGAATTACACTATCCTTCAAAACAATAGCTATTTCCATAATGCCAAACAAATGACTGACTAGTGTAGATGTCTTGGCTGAAGATATGATCCTAAGCAGAGCTAACAGTATTGATGAAAATTAGCCTGGGGAACATGTTTTAATATCCTTTGGGGCTTTCTGGATTCCACAAATAATAACAACTCAGTTATCTGACAAATCAAATTTTAGCTTCTTGATAAGAATGGCAATGATTTATTATGAGTCTTCAAAAACTTTAATTCTGCAAATTGCTTTTGGGTGGGGTTCCCAGGTTCATGCATCACATGGAGGGGACGACAGATAAGCGCCCCTATGAATCATATGTCTTTTTAAGCTCAAGTCACAGTTCTGATTGTGCAAGAGCTGGAAGACTGGAATGCTCAGATCTCAGGTCTTCCACCCTTAACTCTGCCTGAATCATGTCACAGTATAGTGGACAATGGGTTTCTCAATCCCTGGGTTGTAAAAATCCCCTGGAGGAGGAAATGGCAACCCACTCCAGTATTCTTGCCTGGAGAATTCCATGGACAGAGGAGTCTGGTGGGCTACTGTCCATAGGGCCGCAATGAGTCAGACACAACTTAGCGACTTAGAGTGTAGTAGACAATGCCCCCTTCTCTCCAATATGGACAACATTCTAAGAAGGCATGTTCCCAATTACAAAGCAGCTCCATCCATCTATCCATCTTCTCCCTTGAAAATGCCTATTCCATGTGTCTTGAAGTTGGGCAGTTTTTCCATTCCAAAACAGGAAACTACTCTGGTACAGGTAAATGGTCATTTAGCCACACTGGGACTCAACTGTTTCCTAGTATCATGGTGATAGCCCTCTCCCATGGGTGAGCCCTGCACCCAACAGAGATTAAAAAAAAAAAAAAAAGAACATTTGGATTTTCTTTGTAAATAGATGGAACAGGGCGTAGCAACTGAGTTAGGAACCCAAAACCATCCTATGATTAAGCCATAAAACAGCACATCCCACTGATGGTAGGGGCCATATACCTTAAAATAGTGGCAAAGTGTGCAAGTCTCCCAGTCGTGTCCAACTCTGCAATTCCATGGCTCCTCTGACCATGAAATTCTTCAGGCAAGAATACTAGAGTAGGTTGCCATTCCCTTCTCCAGGGGAACTTCCCCACCTAGAGATTGAATCTGGGTCTCCTGCATTGCAGGAGGATTCTTTACCATCTGAGCCACCAGGGAAGCCCAAAGTAGTGGCAACTCTCACATATTCCTTTTAAAGTTGAACAGGAAAGTGGCCAGATCATAGAACTTTTTAAAAATCAATGTCTTTTTTATTACCTTCAATTACATGTGGTAAACTGCTCACAAAGTTTTCACAAGTAGAATAGCTGCTAGACCTGTTCAAATGAATAGTCTAAGCTTCAATTAAGCAAATCCATTTGTCCAGACATAGCCAAGATGATAAAAGCCTGAGGGCCAGAACAATCCTATATTATAGTTAGGTTTTTATATGGGCCAAAGTAAATGGTACTCTTCTCTGCCCCACATGAAAAGAGCTCTACGTCATGAGTCAGCAAACAAAAGCCAACAGGCCAAAACAAGCCCATCACCTATTTTTGTAAAAAAAAAAAAAAAAAAAATACTGCATTTTGGAGCATGGTGAAGGGATCCAGAATACACCATTGCAGTATCAAAATTATTGTGACCTGAAGACATTTGAGAATCAACAGATACAGGAAGAGGCTTCTCTGCACTTCCCTCATCTGCCTAAAAGCAGACCTTCTGAAAGAATTTCACTGTTATAAATCCCCGATAAGGGAAGCTTCTCTTACCAGGGGGAAGAGTAGCTCCTATCACCAGAGATGAGAAGTCAGTGCCAGGATAAGGAATTACATAAACAGATCTTACTAAATCAAACCTTACCTTCCACTAGTTTCTCCCATATATTTCTCACTCATTTCCCACCATTTATTTATTGTTCCTTGTAATCCTAACTCGCTCCCCTTTTAAGATGGTATATAAGGGCTATGTATAAAATAAATATGCTAAAGGATATACTGTAGAGAACAGAGACTATAACCAATATTTTATCATAACTATGAATAGAGTATACTCTTTATAAATTGTCAACCACTATGTTATACACCTGAAACTTATATATTATGAAATCAACTGTACTTCAATAAAAAATATAATAAAGTTTTTTTTTAATAGATGATATATAAAGCCTAAATTCTCACTGCTGCATTGAGCTACATGTTCTGTGAGCTCCCAGATACCTATGGGAATAAATTTTGTCTTTTCTCCTGCTGGTCCATCTTTTGTCAGTTTAATTCACAGACCCCCAACTACTGAGCTTCAAAGGACAGTAGTTTCTCCTCTCCAACAACAGCCACATTCATGTATTTATGGATTGTCTCTGCCCACGTTCATGCTCAGGCTGCAGAGTTGAGTTGTTGCAAAAGAGACCATAAGGCCCCCAAAGCCTAAAATATTTACTATCTGGCTCTTTGCAGAAAAATTATGCCAACACCTCTTTTACATAAGAAATTTCCAAATTTTTCAAAACTAACAGTAAAGATAGCAAGGGAAAAACAGGGACAAAGGTAAACCTTCTCTGACAGTTTCATCAAGATATAAATGTGATTAAACTTATAATAATGCTTCATGCTTTCTTAAGGTAAATACCTGAATTCTAAAAGAGAGTCAGCATACAAATATTAACCAGAAATGGGAATACAATGGAAAAATCAATATACTTTTTGAGGAAAAGAAAAAAATGTACATAAATTCCTAAAACCCATTTTCAAATGTCAAGATTCAAAGTGTTCAGAAACGCACATTGAACACCTAGTCCCTAACACCTAATGTTTCTCAGATAAATTTAATCAGCTACTTAATCCTCCTGCAATTGTTAAATTACTTAAACCAGAGGCAAGTTGGAGATCAGGTTAAATAACATACTCTATTCTCTCATCAACAGTCCAACTGACCAGGAATTGTCCTCATTTTTTCTACTGAGGTTTACATCTGATGTGAATAATTCTTTACTAGCCTGAAAAAACTTCAAACTACCTTCCTCATAACTCAAGGGAGANGGAGAGCCAGGATTTGAATCCCTGTATGAGGTGTTTCTGACTCTCCTGCCTCCATGATGAGAATATGAGGGGGACCTCAGAGAATGAGGCTCTCGAGGAGGGGGAAAGATGGCTAATTACACTCTCCCCTGCACAAAAGCCTGCGTGGGATTCTGAATTAAGCTTGATTTGGGGATCAGGGTGACATCCTTGCTGTAGAGTTGGCAGCACTTGTCTCTGGAGAATGCCTCTGATTACCACTTCTCCCTCCCACCTGACCGTCTGCCCGGATGCCCATCATCTCATTCTTTGCAGCTCAAGGCGTCTCCTTTGTGGCTCGTCATTTCTGATGAGCCTCTCAAGGCTACCGCTCTCCTGTGTTCTGATGGCAGCTGCTGAGGAGGTGACTCGTGTTAGTACTTCGGGATTTTGCACATGACACCCTCCTTCGCTCTCCAGCCAAAAACACACATGGGAACACGCATGCATGCGCAGAGGCAGGCGCACGTAATTTGATCATGTTTCTGTATCTGCTTCACCAAATTAGATTGCAAACCCAGAATTGTTATTGAGCGAACATACGTGACTTTGCCGATCTTCTGTCCCAGCCCCTGCCTTAAACAGATCCATAGAGCTAAGATGCAGGCTGCTCAAGCTGCAGATGCCTTAAGTAATGATTATACTCTCTGGTCTTGCCATGCCGGCCCCCAGGGCCTTTCCTAAGAGCCCATTTTAATCTCCACTTAGAGGTAGGGCTGGGCTCCTAGAACATCCCAGTCTTGCAGTTCCCATCTCTTGCTATAATTCTTATCGCCCACCCTGCTCTCACCTGTCATCTTCTTCCCACAGCTTTTTTAGGTCTTTAAGCACAGCACTGTCTAATAGAACTCTCTATGAGGAGATATTTTATATCCACACTATGCTGTATAGTAACTGCTAGTCACATGTGGCTTTTCAGCAGGTGAAAGGTGGCTACTCCAAAGTAGGATATGCTATGATGATAACGTATGCACAGGATTTCTACGACCTAGTGCAAAAAAAAAAAAAAAAGAATACAAAATAGCTCATTAATAATTTTTATATTGATTACATGTTAAAATGATCATATTTGGAATGTATTGGTCAAATAAGCTAGAGTGTCGCGATTACTGTCACCTGTTCTTTGGAATTACATACGTATTTCTGTTCGGCAGCTCTGCCCCACCAGCCTGTGCCTTCAGCCTCATAGCACCTCCAGGAGTTTTGGGTGCCATGAACACCCTCCATCCCCATGGCAGGCGGGAGGCCTGGGGCTGACTCAAGAGCCACGACAGCCTGGCATCAGGCCACTCTGGTTTTCAAGAGCTAAGGTGCCATTTGGGGGGTCCCCATTAAGCCCACCTGTGAGCATGTTTGCTCAGTCACCTCCTGTTTGGAACGTGGGCTCTGAAACTTAATGGAGACGAGAGAGCAGGGTGGGGGTAAGGGTGCACAGGGCTGGTTTCCTTTCCTCCAACCCAGGCTGGTGTCCTTGTCCATCAGAGAGCTGTCTCCCTCCTGAGTGACTGATTTCCTCGACACCTGCTCTAATAATATCCTTCCTCGGGGTATGTGTTTGGAGAGTAGGGGCCCAAGGAGATGCCCTTGCACTGAGAGTGGGTTATTTGGGGCTGGGGCCAGTCTTAAAGCAGAGAAGGGAAAAGGAGGAGATGCACATAGTCATTTCCTGACAGCTTGATGAAAACAAGAGCAAGGGAATAAATGCAGTTTCTGCGCGAGAGACAAAATGAACACCAGGAAGCCCAGTTTCACACACGCGCGGTGCCATAGATGAGAAGCTCTGAGGAAGGGACAGTTCGGGGGGGTGGGGGAAGGCTCACCGCGGGCATTGTGCCCTTGGCCCTGGGCATGGCCTGAGGAGACAGAAAGAGCTGGAATAATGGACTCGGGGCTTCGGTGATTTATAGGTCAGGCGCCTGTGGCTCTGGCTCCTGAGGGGGCTGCCCCCACAGGGGACCCTTGGCTGACCTCCTCGAGCTCCTCGGAAGGAGCTGGTTTTGTTTCCCATGGCAGAAGCAGACTGTTTACTGGAGCACAGGAAGAATCCGACATTCTGGCGAAAAATAATTCATTAACAGCCAGGGTATTACCAGTTCCCTGGAAAAGCTCCTGCAGCTGCACTGGAGCAACTGTTCTTTCTCAGCAGCGGAACTGGGCCTCGCTGGTGGCCAGGACTGGGTATGCGCGGGCATTTTTGTTGTTGTTGTTGTTTTTGCCTTTGTGTGTGTGCCCACCTGAAAATTCTGACAAAGGAATGGGGGCTTGAAAGGGTTGAGATAGTATAGCTGTCAGCCATTCTGTCCTCCATGGTTTTAGCCTGGAAACACTAGGCCAACTCTAGGAACATGCATCTTCCCTGACCAAAGTCCATCCTCATGCTGGGGGCACTGCACAATCACATAGGATGTTCTAGAACTAAAAGAATTTTAGAGAATCTCAGCACCTGCTCTTAAGATTTTATGGAAACAATTGGCTGAAGGACTCCCATACCCACCTATCCCCCCCCCACACACACACACACCGGGCAGAATGTCCTATCTTGCTGTGTTGAATTCTTTGCTTACTATGAATTGGCACAGCAGGGCCAAAGTACGTGATTCATCATCCCAGTTTTGAGGGTATTTGGAAAGCCAGGCAGGCATAACCAACAGAATGGTTTGCATGTTTTGTTCACTAAGAATGATTGAATCTACAGTAATAAATAAAATGGAACGATTCAGGAAGCTTTTTATGCTCTGGAAAAATCTGCTTTAAAAGAGGGGGTGGTTGTCTGCTTGTTTGTTTTTTAATGCCTCATGCTCAGAAATGTGTATCCAGCTAGCAAGAAATGGGGAAGAATGACATTTCCTTGGTTTAGTTTTTAAAAACACTAATTGCAGGTTAAGTAAGATGCAGTGTATTGATTTTGGTTTTGTATGGAACATAACGAGATAATCATTTTATTTTATGAGATATTAATTTCCATCCATTTAGACTGATGAAATACGCATTTCACATGCACCCTGCTAGCTCTACCACCATCACAGAATTTCTTTAATGTTTCTAGATTCAGACTGGGAACCTGTTTCATTTATTTGGAAAGGAATCAGTATGTCCTTAGTAAACATATGTGTTTCCAACCTTATATTTCAAGGAAAATGGGATTTTTCTTCTATGATTGATATGAATATTAAAAGCCAACTGTATTTGCCTTTAATTAGAGCACAGCTTCTCCACCTTGGCCCTGTTGACATTTTAGGCCAGATCATTCTGCGTTGTAGGGGGCTGTCCTGTGCACTGGAGGGTGTTTAGCAGCATCCCTGGCCTCGACCCACTAGATGCCAAAAGTGTCACCCCTCCCCCCTAGTTGTGACAGCCAAAAATGTCTCCAGATCTTGCCAAATGTCCCCTCTGGGGCAAAATGGACCCTGATTGAGAACTACTGGTCTAGACTAAGTTTTAATAAGTAATTTGTGGCTTTTGGATAATTCAATTTGAAATAATACAAGACAGAATTTCCCTCTCTAACTTATATGTACAATTCATGGGAGTGATTAATTAACGGTTGGAAGTGGGTCATGTGCCTGACTTAATTGTAAGTTGGATGCAAGGGTCTGTAAAATTGTATAAGCACAGAGATTTTTCTTTCAGTTCAGGTGACTGAATAAGTCATAGGTAATTGGAGGACACATTGTAACAACTAACACCTTTTCTGTTTTTTCATGAAAAGAACAGGTTTATTTCTCCTCAGTTTCTTTTTCATATGCGCCTGATTTCAGACATGCCTTCTCAGCCACCAGGTATCTTCCTCCACCCCCACCTCTCCCCACTGTCATTTCTCCTGTAGCATCTTAAGCCTGAGCCAATTAATTTAGCCCTTTAGTGTACTTGGGAGAGCCCTGTTCATAACACTAACAGACTCACTGCAGATTGTGGCAGCCCTTTACCCACCACCGATTTCTCTGTTTTCCCGTTCTGTTGAGAGAGAAAGTCAATGGTGAGCAGATAGAGCATGTTTCAAAATTACTGGACATTCACATTCAGGTGGACTTCACCACCCCTCCCACCTTTTCCCCCCTCTTACACACATTTATTTCCCTGCAGCAGTTCTGCTTGGGAAAAGGAACGGCAGCAGGGTTCCTCTAGCCAGCTCGGTCCTGGTAATGCCCGAGGTCAGCAGCAACAGATGGAATGCTGCCACTGGACGAGCTGCAAGAGGGGTAATCATGCCTTCACGGGGAATGTGTCATGGGGTAAACCATTCCTGCCCATCCATGAAAGTGGGATGAGCCCTTGGGGAACAGAGAGAGAAAGGAGAGGTGGATCGCTCATTACATAGGACAGTGTCCTGAGGCCAACCTCATCCTGACCATCTTTGGGGTGGGATTGGTGTTTAGGGAGTACTCACGGGTGTGGCCAGCTGCTCAGGGCAGACATCACTGGGGCGCCACTTCACTTTGCAGGCATCTAAGGCTGGCTGAAGGCTGACCTTTTCCAAAGAGTGTCCGAAGGAGTTCTTAGTGTTGAGTGTGGAAGGAAGCTTAGCCAGTGAGGAAAGATAGAAAGGTGAGCACGTGGTGGGTTGGCCAGGCCGGCAGTAGCCCTTCATTGGCGAGTTCTTGCCTCCCTTGATGAGTCGTTTGACTCTTGGCAGACATCTCCTGAGTGCTTGGGTCCAGGCAGAGAAATAATTGATTTGCAGCACATGACGCTTGGTCATCCTGAGTTGGCTCTCCCTCGTGGACCAGGATTTGGGTGATGGCTGCAACCCTAGGAGAGGAAGTGGGATCAAAAATCTGGGCTTGGAGGCCAGTTTCGTGGTGCAGAGGCCACTGGGGCCACCGCTGTGTGCTGCTGAAGCCAACAGACAGGTCCGAGTGGTATGTTGTTCCTCAAAATAATGGCAATGGAAATGGCTGTGAAAAACATTCAGACCCTTGTCATAAAAATGCAAACAGTCCTCCTGCTATAGGGAAAAGCTAAATAAACTCTATTGCAGCTGTATTAAGTAGAAACAGATTTAAAAATCGGGTGTTTTTTTTCCTGAGACACTTATTTATAGCAGGTTGGGCAAAGGCTGCCACTATCTTTCGCGACTCCGGAAGACTGTTTTCCAGATGGTCTTTGCTGTTTTTCTCTTTATTAAGCTTAACTGAACCCGGCCTTGCTTGGAAAGGTTCATAGAAAGTGGTGTTATTTTTTTCAGATTACAATGGCCATTGATTGGCTAACAAATCAATGGATGGGAATGGATTGAGCCTGTGCCGATGGATTTCCTTTCACATTTCAAAATAAGAAAAATGTCAAGGAAAGCTCAGAATAGGAGTGCTATTTTGACTGTGTACATCAAAGCTTTGAAAACCATTCAGGGCTGCATTTTCTATTAATTTACATTTGCATTTTTTTTTTTCTAAAATAACGCCCTCCTCTTTGCAAGAGACTGCAACGTTACCGTTTCCTTTCCAACATCTAAACAATGTCCAGATACATTTCAGATTGAGCAATTAGCTCTGGCTGCAATTTCCTTTTAGGAAAAAAATCACTAACCCACTAGACTAAATATGAAATTATTGAATGTGAAGATATCAATATTTGTTCTAGGATCCTTTGTGGCTTATCACTTGCATTTGAAGAATTCTAGAAGAGGCTGGTTCTACCTGGCCTTTCCATGTTAGACACACCCATGCCAGAAAACTCAAACTTTGTGTTTTTGCTCTGAGGAGCTGGGCAGCTGAATTTGGGGTCATCAAGGCTGATTCTTACAGCTGAAACTGCACAGGGAACTGTTTTGGAAAGGCACATAAACCAATGATCCCTGCAGACCAGGCTTGAGTACCACCACCCCACATGGGGCAAAATTTCTACCCATTCACAGTTAAATGAAAGAAGAGTGAAACTGTATACTGAGTTTCCATTTTTATAGAACTTCCCTTTATTCTAAAATGGCCTTTCCCACTTTTTGTTAGTGTTAAAGTCTCTCTTGTAAATGACAATATTTGTAGTTTAGGATCTTTTTTTCACAAAGTCAGAAGTTGAACTCATGTTGGATCCTACTTTTTTTTTTTAATGTTACTCATTCAGAATATTAGGAAGTCTTGGATTTACTGAGGAGGCCTTAGTAGATCAGGAAAGGGAGCCTTTGCTGCCATTTCTAAGCCAGAAAAACCCACCTGAGCTAGAGTCCTGTTCCCAGTTCCTTACCTGATTCTTTTGACCCATCAGCCACAGAACTGTGGCTTTGTCCAAAGCCCATGTGAAAAATGAAATTGCTTCTCCAGAGGAAGTTTTTTGTTTGTTTGTTTTATGTTTTGCTTGGTTTTTTGGTTGCACTGTGAGGTTAGTGGGATCTTAGTTCCACCAGCTGAGATTGAACCCAAGCCCCCTGCAGTGGAAGTGCAGAGTCCTAACCACTGGACCACCAGCTCACACAGGCTCGACCCACCGTCCTCCTTTCCTCAGCATGGCTCACCAGGCAGTATCCTCAGTCTCCTTACTGCTCCAGAGTTGCTCCCCCAGCTGCTCCTCCTCTTGCTAAAGCAGCCCTCTGATTTCATCACTGTAGCTCAAGAACATTCAATGACTCCCTATTTCCTAACTAGAATGAAACCTCACATGAAGCCCTTTTTTCGTTTTCCCAGGCCGCTCTCTCCCTCAGGACTGCTCGTCAGTGGAGAGGATGCCTCCAGGTTGTACACTTGCTCTCAGCATGTGTGTTTTTATTGAAGTATGGTTGATTTATCATGTTGTGTTAGTTTCAGATGTGCGGCAACACACATATATATTAGGGCTTCCCTGGTGGCTCAGCTGGTAAAGAATCTGCCTGTAATGTCAGAGACCTGGGTTCAATCTCTGGGTTGGGAAGGTCTCATGGAGAAGGGAACGGCTACCTACTCCAGTATTCTGGCCTGGAACTCCATGGACTGTATAGTCTATGGGGTTGCAAAGAGTTGGACACAACTGAGTGACTTTGACTTTCATATATAGGGGTGTGTGTGTGTGTGTGTGTGTGTGTGTGTATTGTGTGCTCAGTCACTCAGTCGTGTCTGATTCTTTGACTCTTTTGTGACCCCATGGACTGTAGCCCGCCAGGCTCCTCTGTCCATGGGATTTCCCAGGCAAGAATACTGGAGTGGGTTGCCATTCCCTTCTCTAGGGGATCTTTCTGGCCCAGGGATCAAATCGTGGTCTCATGCATTGCAGGCAGATTCTTTACCATCTGAGCCACCAGAGAAGAAATAATAATATATATATTATTTTTTTGGATTCTTTTCCTTTATAGATTATTATAAGATACAAGATAGATTATTACAAGATATTGAATATAGTTCCCTATGCTATAGAGTAGGGCCTCATTATTTATCTATTTTATATACAGTAGTGTCTGCTAATCTCAAACTCCTAATTTATCCCTCCTTCCCTTGTCCCTAGGTAACCATAAATTTGTTTCCTGTCTGTATTTCTGTTATGTATATAAGTTCCTTTGTATCAGTTTATTTTTTAGATTCCATATATAAATGATATCATGATACCTGTTTTTCTCTGACTTACTTCACTCAGTATGATAATCTCTTGGCCTATCCATGTTACTACAAATGACATTATTGTATTCTTTTTATGGCTAAATAATATTCCATTATATATATATATGCATGTGTGCATGCTAAGTTGCTTCAATAGTGTCTGACTCTTTGCGAACCCATGGGCTGTAGCTCACTGGGCTCTTCTGTCCATGGGATTATCCAAGCAAGAATACTGGAGTGAGTTGCCATGCTCTACTTCAGGGGATCTTCCTGACCCAGGGATCAAAGCCACCTCTTGCATCTCCTGCACTGACAAGCTGATTCTTTGCCACTAGCACCTCCCAGAAAGCCCTACACACACACACACACACACACACACACACACACACCATATGTCATCTTCTTTATCCATTAATCTGTCAGTGGACAGGTCCCTTCTATGTCTTTGCTACTGTAAAATAGTGCATTGCTATAAATATTTGGGTGCATATATCTTTTTTAATTAGAGTTTTTGTATTTTCTGTATATACATGCCCAGGATGGGATTGGTGGATCAACTCTGTTTTTTCTTTTAAGGAACCTCCATACTGTTTTCCATAGTGGCTATACCAGTTTACATTTCCACCAACAGTGTAAGAAGGTTCCTTTTTTCCTACACACTCTCTAGCATTTATTATTTGTAGACTCTTTGATGATGTCTCTCTCAGCTGTGTTTTATTTCCTTTCTTTATGGGGGGAGGTTTGCAAGAAGGTATGAGATCTTTTGGGCATCTTTCTCTAGATGAAGAGCTCCAAAGCCTGAGTCTAATGTAATGGACATTCCCATGGATTGTGACATTGGTGGTTTAAAAAAAAAAAAAAAAAAAGGTAAAAACTCCACACAAAATGAGGCTCTCTAGCTTCGAAAATTATAGCCTTACTATGAGTCTCTCCTACAGTACTGCTTCTGGATTAAAATGCCCCATTTTTGACCTGCTGGCAGATGGGTGTTGCTTCAGGAGGGGACTGCTGGCTTGTCCTACTGAAAACAGCGCCACTTATACAAACTTTGAAATTTGCAATTAAGACATAGTGAAAGACATTAGCCAGTGCAAACTATCCATTCTATTAGAAATGTTTCCAATGGCTCTTTATAAAGTCATAGTAGGACAGTATCACCTATTATTTGTCAAGCTCCTGCTATAGCCTGGACAGTTGTACCAGGTGATTTATATCTATTATTTTTGTTCCAGCTCCATAAGAATCATATGATGTAGGTGGGTATTTTGAGCTTTATATCATAAAGGGGGAATTGGAGGTTCAGGGGCTGCCCTATAACTCAGATGGTAAAGAATCTGCCTGCAAATCAGGAGACCCGGGTTCGATCCCTGGGTCAGGAAGATCCCCTGGAGAAGGGAATGGCAACCCACTCCAGTACTCTTGCCTGGAGAATCCCATGGACAAAGGAGCCTGGGGGGCTATAGTCCACGGGTCACAAAGGGTCGGACACGACTGAGTGACTAACACTACTAGTATTAGAGGCTCAGAGAGGGTTAGTAACTTAAACAGAGTCACACAGCTCATAGGAGGTGGAACTGGGATTCGTCCACAGTGTGGTTCAAAAGAATTTTCTGTGATGATGGAAATGTCCTTCACTATCCAATATGGTAGCCACTAGCCAGCCTTAAGTTGCTGTTGAGCACTAGAAATGTGACTGGTGTGTGGCTGAGGCCTGACTTTTTAATTTTTTCTTAACCATTTTTGAAGTGTACAGCTCAGTGGTATTCAGTCTATCCATATTGTTGTGCAGCCATTACTACCATCCATCTCCAGAGAGCCCTTTTCATCTTGCAAATTGAATCTGTGTCCTCCTTAAACACTAACTCCCTGTTTACCCTCCTTCCCCTAACCCCTGGCAACCACCCTTCTACTTTCATTTTTCTTTCTTTTTCAGTCTCCCGTTTTCCCCCACAGCCTCTGGTAACCACCATTCTACTCTATGTTAATATAAATCTGGGGAATTAAAAAAATATATATTCTCCATTTACAGCTGTGCAAATTTCCCCGTTTGTATATTTCCAAGAGCCAATCTTGAAAGGCATGAACTCAAAGCCTAATTTCTGTTATTTACAGGGGTCTGTCCCGATTAACCGGTGATGAAATGTCAATGCAGTATTTGTCTATTTTAAATGTAAATTGCCCCTTGTGGCTAGAGGGTGCTGTATTGGAGAGTGCCTCTCTGGACCGACTTCACTGTGCCATTCTGCCTGAGGCACGCCTCTTCTGGAATGCCCAGCCGCTCTGCATCTCTCTTCTTCCCTCTCTGCCCAGCACAGCTCCCCTGTTTCTCAGAGGCCTGTAGACCAGTGATTCTCAAGTTTTAGCAGGTGTTAGAAATACCCCTGGTGGCTCAGAGGTTAAAGCATCTGCCTCTAATGCAGGAGACCTGGGTTCGATCCCTGGGTCAGGAAGATCCCCTGGAAAAGGAAATGGTAACCCACTCCAGTATTCTTGCCCGGAGAATCCCATGGATGGAGAAGCCTGGTAGGCTACAGTCCACGGGGTCGCAAAGAGTCAGACACGACTGAGCGACTTCACTTTCACTTTTCACTTTCAGAGTCATCTGGTGAAGTGAAAGTCACTCAGTCGTGTCCGACTCTTTGTGACTCCATGGACTGTAGCCTGCCAGGCTGCTCTATCCGTGTGATTCTCTAGGCAAGAATACTGAAGTGGGTAGCCTATCCCTTCTCCAGGGGATCTCCCCAACCCAGGGATCGAACCAGGGTCTCCTGCATTGCAGGCGGATTCTTTACCAGCTGAGCTACCAGGGAATCATCTGGAGGGCTGGTTAAAATACAGATTTCTGGGACCTGCCTGGCAGGCCTGGAGTGGGGCCCAAGAATTTGCATTTCTGGCAAGTTCCCAGGTGCTGCGGGGCTGCTGGTGCTAGGATCCTTGGTTGAACATGGTCTATCCAGGCTTAAAGGCTAATTCCTACATCTTACAGTGGTGTGACCTGGGGTTTAGCTGTTACCTCCTGGCATGCAGGGAGCAGCGGCTGCTGGCTCACCTCAGCTGGGAGAAGCCTCCTTCCTGCTCCTGTCCTGGGGACCTGGCCCTCCCTCAATCCCGACTTGACTTGGACCACTGTTAGCTTGGGTCACTCCCTTGGCAGTTGTTCTGGAATGCATTCATTTTCACTTGGGGCTCCTTAGGAGGGGCTGGAAAGCCAGGCAGGGTGAAGAGGCATAATCTCTAAGAATTTGCCTGACCACATAGGGCAAGTCAGGAAGGAGAGGCCCATGTATTGTCCATGCTGCTATTCTCTGCAATTAAAGGTGGCAGAAAACTTAACTAGCAAAGGAAAGAAAAAAAAAAAAAGTGAAGCAGGTGAGACAGATCACGAAGCCTAGTCTCCCTATCCTTGTATTCTTACCCTAATTAATGCCCTGGGGCAGGATTGGAGGTGAAGGGGTGGGTGTGGCCAGGAGGGCCCAGAAGTCCTTGGAAAGGGTGCTGCCGTGTTGGCCACCTTGACTCTAGATCTAGTTTTCATCAGTGTTGAGAATGTTGTTCTTATTAAAAATAAACACACATGTGAAGAAGTAGCTGCTAGGCTGTTTTTCTTATGAAAATTTGTAAAACAAAAGAGCAATGTGGAGTCATTTTTTCCCCTAAGTGTGCACATATCTGTGTTTTCTCCCACAGAACCTACACTTTTTTCTTTTCTTGTTTTCCCCTCTTTGTTTTGTTGTTGTTGTTGTTGTTTTTGAGAGCAGGAATCAAACGTCTTTGTGTGTGTGTGTGGCTTGGTCTTAAACCAGCATTCATTCTCTTGAGCCAGACAGCACTTCCTAAAGTTCATTTTAATCACCATCTAGAACAACCCAAACCCTTCGTGGCTCCTGGCAGCATGCTCTGCAGTACTTAGATGTTGATAATATGTTTAATTTTTTAAAGTTACAACTGCACAAATTTCCCCTTTTGTATGTTTCCAAGAGCAAGTCTTGAAAGGCATGAACTCAAAGCCTCATTTCTGTTATTTACAGGGGTCTGTCCCCATTAATCGGTGATGAAATGTCAAATTCGTGCGCTTCGAGTGCTTCCACCTTCCCACTCGGCTCTGTGCCATCCCTCTCTGCATGAGCTCAGCAAATGTGAGCACACCAGTGAGGCCCCTGCCTTGTCCCTCTTGTTTTTAATCACTGCGCCTCATCCTACTTTCCTCTGGTCCATTGGACCCACTCTCAGCTCCATCTCAGATATCTGGAACACAAGGCTCTTCATCCCCCATCTGCATGGGATGCGTCGTCCCTTGCTGCAGATCTGTGGCTTTCCCCCTCTCTCTGTGATGCCCATTGCCAAGTTCCCCATTCCTTTTTTCACTTATGTGGGTGGGGTGAAGATACCAGGTTCTCCAAATCCATGATAGAGCTGAAGCACCTGGCCAGGAATTTCATTTACATGCTCGCAGGTAAACTGCACCATAATATTTAGAAACAGCTATTTTACTTTGCAGTTTTCATGAGGAAACTGAGGCAGAAGGGTAGGTTATGGCTGATGAGCAGAAAAAGTTGGCAGGGTCCAGATCGTCATGGATCTTGTACGCCTTGGCAAAGCGCTTGGACTTTACCCCTAAGCCGTTTTACACAAGCCAGTGACATTATTGACTTCACATGTTTTGTTTTTCTCCCTAATGGAGAATAGCGCAGAAGGGAAGGTAAACCAGAAAGGCTCCACTGCAGTAATCCAGGGAGACCAATGACCTTGACCTTGAGTAGAAGAGCAT
Source organism: Capra hircus (assembly GCF_001704415.2). Lineage (NCBI taxonomy): Eukaryota > Metazoa > Chordata > Mammalia > Artiodactyla > Bovidae > Capra > Capra hircus. Next base: position 47,961,613 of record NW_017189516.1, read on the forward strand.
GGTGCCTGTGAATGGGGAGGCATGTGGCTGGATTCTAGAACTATTTAGGAGGCTGACTCTGTGGGACCTGGTAATGGCTGGTAGACTAAATTGTGACAGCACCCTAGTTTCTGTCATTTAGGCCCCTTACTGAGCCAGGGAACTCAGGAAAGGGGGGACAGTCTAAGTACCTGGGCCCCACCTCACCTTTGCAGCCAGGGGTGGGGCAGCCCAGATCTAGACAAGTGGTCAGAACACCCTGGCACTGACCCTCAGTAATCATCTGAGCACCCAGCTCTGAAGGGAATATGATGAAAACAGTGAACGAACCAGAAAATGTGGGGGAGAGAGGAAACCTGACAGACACAGTGAACAGCCAAGAGCACCTTCAGTCAGCAGCTTTAAAGACGCGTTCCAGATTTATATGCTCTAAATAGGTCAGACTTTGTAAGCACTGGCAGACATGGGGGATCCTGCTGGTAGAGACGATTTTGGCTGGTGGCCTGCCACCAAGGTGACCAACTGTTCTAGTTGGCCAGGGATTCGGGGGGTTCCAGGGACATGGGACTTTTGGCTTTAAAACCCGGCAGTCCTGGGCAAACTGGACAAGTCGGTCACCCCGCCTGCCAGGGGAGGAGTTGCAATCTGGACACCTGGCCTGATCAGGGCCAGATCAGTGGAGACTCAGTTCAACCTGGAGATGTATGGATACGCCACCACCGAGCAGAAAGGGAACTTGGGAATGGCAAAGGCAAAGGAAAGAACATAACCTGAGCCCTTTCAGACAGCTTCCCTGGGTCTGCATGAGATGCTTCTCTTAAAATAGGAGCCTGAGAGGCCCATTCTACTTTCCTGGAAGTACCCCGTGCCTCGTGCTCCTTATAATCCTGCCCATCTGGGGATTTCCGGTGAATATTAGGTGAGTGAACAAATTCTTTGGTCCTGCTGGCCTCCTGGACATGCAAGACCTTAACCAGATGTGGGAATATTTAAACTGGGTCCTGGGTGAGCGGAACAGTTTCTTTACATAATGTGTTCGTATATCCAATCATGGGTGTGTGTGTGTATGTGTGTGTGTTAGTCACTCAGTCGTGTCCAACCCTTTTTGACCCCATGGGCTATAGCCCACTAGGCTCCTCTGTCCATGGGGTTCTCCAGGCAAGAATACTGGAGTGGGTTGCCATTCCCTTCTCCAGGGGATCTTCCCAACCCAGGGATTGAACACAAGTCTCCTGCATTGCAGGCAGATTCTTTACCATCTGAGCTACCTGGGAAGCCCAATCATGGTTAGAAAAGCCTTTTTATTTTTTAAGAACAGTAAAAGGCAGAATCATTTGTAGCAATAGAACATTCAGATCTTTATTTGCAAAGAGAGCATAATCCTCCATTACTCATAACTGTTTTAAAACCAAATGACAATTTTTTTTTGTTTTCAAAGGCTTCCCTTCCCCACCCTCATCCCATCTATTTTCTCTTCCAAAATAAACCTCAGTAAATAAGCAGACTACATGTTGCAAATGTCAGGACAGAGGAGCACTTGGAAGAGGAAACCTATATGAAACAGATTTTTCCTCTGAAGGTCTGGCCTGGTGGGAGCCTTTCACTCCCTTCAGAAATGCAGAGAGAAATGGAGTGAGGTGACCCCCATTCAAGGAAACCCCTGACACCAGGGAAAGGGAAACATATGCGTCCATTTGTGAGGTGGACAGCAGCAGCAGGAATAAGGAGAAATTCTGTGCAGGGAAATAGAAGAATAGAGAAAGGTGTGAAGAAAGTAAGAGAGATTCCAGGCTCAGATAGCATAGGAGTGAGAAGGGCCATAAACGGGACTTGGGTCTTTGGAAAGGAGCCTCCAACCATACCCTGTCCTAAAATGAATCGGGGAGTGAAAATGAGCTTTGTCATTTCCCTGTGCTCTTCTGGATCACTTTATGAGGAGTTGTAGCAAAATTGCCTACAGTATATTCTTTTCCAAGCGTAAAGGACTTGGTGGGTAAAAACTTAAATAATAGTATCAGCATGTTAAAAAGGTTTACTATTTCACATACACTTCAAATAGATCAGAAATTTTAAGCAGTGGGGGGATGGGGTTTATTTTTTATTGGTAATGTTTGACTTTCAAAGTCAGCTTTGTGGATGGGAGAAGTCCTAAAACTTATCCATCACGGATTTTTATTTTCAAATTTTTGTCCAAACTCTTAACATACATACAGGAAAGTGTCTGTATGTACTGCTTGAAGTATTTTCACCAACAGCACACCCACGCCACCAGTATGCTGGTGGAAATAGGGATCGCACCAGTCTGTCAAAGCCCCTGTGCCCTTTCACCACCCCTCACCAATAGTGACCACTATCTTCCCACAGCACAGATGAGTTTTGTCTCCCACAGGGCTTTTTCAATCAGGGCTTTGTGTGTGACTACCAAAAAAAGAAAAAAAATGCCTTGTAATTTTTTTTAGGGAGCAGGGAAGAAATTTTGTAATGGTTTCCTTTCTCTGGCAGATCCCAGTTAGGCCTGTTAAACAGGAAGTTCCCGAGCTGGGTCCCTGCTGGTGCAGGGTTTGGGGCAGGCTGGTCTCTGCTGCCCAGAACGATGCCCAGGCCATGAGCCAGTAGCCTGCCCTTGGCGCCACCTCTACCAAAGGCAGCCACCAAGCTGGCCTTATCTGCCTCATTAAAGCCTCTGTCAGATCCTGCAGAGACACGTGTCCAGAAGCACTGGGGACAGGACCACAAAATGGCCGAAAGTTCCCCGAACGTACTGGCCTCCTGGAAAGGAAGGCCAGCACACTCACACAGCTTACCCGATGCACTCATTTTTTTTTCCAACTTCCAAATGAGAGTGTGATTGATTGATTTTGCTTCCTGGTGGGTTTCGATGTGCTTTCTGCCCCCCTTTTCTTGTTGCTGCAGGAAGCAAACAGTATGAATGCGGGAATAAAGCTATGGAACATACATCGTAATGTGTCTGGAGCGGCATCAGAAAAGGACTTATTTGTTCTCCTGGGTTGTGTAGTGCCGAGTGATTGAATGCTCGCCAAGCTGTCAGTTTTATGAAACAAATTCCCTAACCCCCTTGGCCCAGAGCTTTGCTCAGCCTGAGATGGAAAAGAAATAACTTTTAATAGAAAACTCATTGCTAAAATCTAAGATAAGATTTCAGAGTTACTTCTCTCCTAAGAATAAAATGAAATATGGAAGAAAGCATTGATGGGGGACTCTTAGGGAACCTTATTTCTCAGTTCTTGGTTAACAAACTGTGTTAATAAAAATATTTAGACCGTCATGATGCATAATGCATTTTTATTCCTAGTGAGCTGGCCTATTTGTATACACAGATGTTTCCTGTGATCCTTCTATCATTGCTTCTACTTTTTCTGAAACAATATTTCTAGCAGGAAACAGAATCTTATGTTAAGATCCTAAGTCCCTTACAGACCCTGTTAGTTTGAGAGAGGATATTTCCATTTCTAGATTTGATATTGGTGGGGGAGGGGTGACAGGAATCTTCTTTTATTCAAAAAACATGGAAGATAATGTATTGAATCCACCATCTCGAGACATTATTAGGCAATCCTTCCTTGGCTTCTAAATTAGACCTGGACGATTCATCCAGGCACATTCATTGCTGAAGGGCTGGATGGCTTTTCACTCTCCGTTCTCACTGTCAAAGGCGCCATGAGGAATGGCTGCTCTTTCATACAAACCTTAGGTGTGTTTAACTGGGTTTTACAGATTTTCCAAAGCATTGTTCTCATAGAGCTGCAGTTCCCTTTCCAGCACCAGGAACACTGTGGCAACACAGCTCACCAGCCCAGTTTCTCTGCCAGTCTTAGCAGCATATGGAAATCAGTTAAAAATGAAATCTATAGGCCAGCGTGCTAAGGAAGAAAATGAGGTTTTACACATCAGCATTTCTCAAAAAAAAAAAAAAAAAAAAGATGAACCTGTCTTAATAGAAAAATGGCGCAATGCCCTAATGAAAAATTAAGCTTCAGGACTTAGTCCCTAATATCTCAGTGCTGAGCATGTATTTCCTCCTGTGGCTACCCCTGTGAGTGAATTCTGAAATAATCAGGCAGTATGTTGAAATAAGATATCATTCTGCATGACTATAACAGTGAAGCTTCGCCTTGTTTGGCTGACTTGTCAGTTACCACTTGAATGCTAGGAGAGAAAGAATCTGGTTCTTTGGAAGTTTATTTTTCTCTAACATTTTAGTTAATTTGTTTCTTTATGATTATAAAAGTAATAATGCTTATTTTAGATAATTTACAAATATAGAAAGGTGACAAGAAAAGAATAACTGTTTTGGGTTCTTGTCCTGAAGGGTCTTATTCTCCCATATATATGTCCTTTATCTTCTTCAGGCATTTGAAAGATATATTCTACAAAGTCTTCCTGTGCTTAGATGGATTAGTACCCCCAAAACTTCATTAACTTACATTTCTCTAATTATCAACATCAAGAATGAGATGTTAGCTATTTTATTACCTCTCATGTGTGACAAAGAATGTTGGCCTATTTACCCCCGCCCACCTTCCACTTGTCCCTTCCCACCCCACCTGTTCATTGCTGTATACCCAGCACCTAGAACTGTACTCAGCACCTTGCCAGCTGTTGCTTAATAGGTTTATTGAATCAAATCAATGAATGAATGCTGAGAGCTTATCCTCACATTACTTGCAGGAGGTGAGCGCTGACTCCTGAGGCTGACAGCTTTCCCTCTTCCTTTACTGCCTCTCCCAAGCAGTCCATTTAAGCCAAGGCTCCCGTGGCTCTCTGTTGTGTCTGCTTTCCCAGATCTTCCACCTGGGGAAGCAGTGAGGAGTGGCGGTGAAAAGCGCCTGGTCTTTGGAGTCAAGCAGACCAAATTCCCAGGTCCGCAGATGACTGCGTAATGAAGCACGAGTCTTAATCTCTGTGGGCTCAGAGATGCTATCTATAAAATGGGCAGTGATGACACTTCCCTGACAACAGGAACAACACGTATCCATGATATTTGGTACACAGGATCCAAAATCTGTAGCTCCTAATATTGTTGCCACTTCTTTTTCCAATGACAGTGTAAATAAAGAGCCCATGGCACCCTAGAACATTGCCTTTCTCCTTGCATTTCCAGTCGTTTCATCTCATGAGCATAGGAGACTTTCAAATGAGTTACTTTGTGCTTCTGTGCCAAGTAAATTGTCAGTGGCAAAGAATCAAGTGGCCTTTCTAATGACTGTGTTTCCCCTACCGTCACACATGCTTCCCTTCAGTGAATTGTTCTTGTGTGTCTACTAGCTGAGCCCCACTAGATGGTGAATGGGCCGGCCTTCCATCTTGGTATCCTCGACCTAGGACTCACAGTGCTGTAACCGAGGAGTCACTCAGTATGTATTTATTAAGTGAATACATAAATGAATAGTATCACGTTGTACACATCTTGCCATATCTCAACCATACCTGTGGGCTTTCTGTAATCTTCTGGATGGCAAAAGTAAACCAGGCTATAGAATTAAGTTTCTAGCCCTCTGAATCTATAATGTAAGCTTCTGGCAGACAGATGCAATACTTATTGGTTCTGCAGAGAGCCAGCTTAAGCAAAACCAAATTCTAGTTCCTCTTAGTTTCCATGACTAAGTCCATGGATTTGCTGGCTGGCATATAAGGTTCTTTAGGAGAGGAGGAATGATACTGTGTGCACAGTAGTGCTCGTGTCTGCAGCTTTGACTTATGTGTGTGTTGGCACCTTTTTCACACAGAGTCTGATGAGTTGGCATTTATTTTTGACAGCATCTCAAATCTTGTGTAAGTCAGAGTTGGGAGCTGATGTTGTTGTTTTTTAGTAATATCTCAGATGATGGCAGAACAACCTTGATAATAAAAAAAGAGATGTGTAAAAAGATGTCCTCTTAGAGTTCTTCCAGAAAACTAAATGTTCAGCAAAGAAGAGCTTCAAAACTTTTCAGAACAAAGGCTTCCTGAACATTGGAATTTTGCAGACTGAACGCAAATAAACACACACACACACACACACACACACACACATGCACACGCACACAGTCTCTGAGGTGTGTTTCCTCATCTAATTCACTGTGACAGCACTTGCTGGTTAGACCTCCAAACTTGTTTTGTTCATCTTCCCAGGTACCCAACTAGACTACATTACCCAGCCTCCCTTGAAGTTTTATGTGTGGCCATGTGACTAAGTTCTGACCAATAAGATGTGAGTGAAAATGATGTATGCACCTCTAGTTCAGTCTTAAAAGCTTTCCAGGTTTTCCTCCATACTCTTTTGTCATCCACAGTGAATGGGCAGTGCTGGGATGGAGCAAAGTCCCAGGGAAACCTTGGAAGGAAGGTGGCAGAGCCTCCTCTGCCTGGGGAGGATCATTTTATAAAATGCAAGTGCCTGATCTGGAGCCCCTACCCTAGACTATTACATGAGCAAGAAGTAACCTTTCACTAGTGAGCCATTGCAAGTGTGGAGTGATTTGTTAGGCAGCTTATCCTACCTTAATTAAGTCATACTCTTTGGATATTTTTTAAAAAGGAAGAATAGCCAAGACTTTTCAAAGACCTTTTGTTTGCCAGGAATTGTTTATGTTGATACTAATCCTTTCATCAGCCCTGTAAAGTTAAACCCTCATTTTACAGCCATAGGTACTACTCCCTGTGGGAAGCAGGTGAGGATTTTGTCCACCATGATGGTCGTTAGGGCTGGCATGGAGGGTGGCATTGAGTGGGCTCTCGATGAGGCTTGATGATGGAGGAAAAGAAGGCTCAGCAAGGTGAAGCCACACTCCCAGGAACCCACAGCTGGAGAAAATGCTGGACTCACTATGTAAGCCCAGTCTTCCTAGCTTCAAGGTCCAGCTACCTCTGAGGACCTATAACCCAAGACGTTAAAAAGAATGGGTGGGGAGCCAGTAATGGGACCTTAGAGAAAAGGTTTTACTCTCTCATCTTGTATTTCAGATTGGGAAAAGTAACATATATTTTAAAAATGAAAACAGTACAGACATCTAAAACAAAGAAAGGAACAACCCTCTGTAATCTTACCAGAGAAAACTAGTACATGCTTGGTTTTATTCTTTAAGTTCTTAACGTATACACATATTCAACAAAAATTAGTTCACTTTCTGTATAGAAAATCTATAGATTCTCTCCCGCCTCATGACCTTTACATTTATTTTCCCCTTAAATAATTTCCTTAGGCATTATTTCCGTGTCAGGACATACCAATTTGTGTCATCGTTTGCAATGACTGGTGATATTAGGTTGGTGAAAAAGTAATCACGGTTTCGGACTGTGAATTTTAAATCATTTTAACTAGGCTCAAACACATCTTTATTAATAAAAATAGGAACCATTACAATCAACACATTTTTACCAATGAGAAATAAGTTTGTTTATTCCTATAGCATAAAAATCTGTGCTTCAGGATTCAATTAACTCTTTAAAAGCATTTTTTTTTTTTTGCCTCCTACTGGTTGTGGAAGCATTTTCCCTGCAAAAAATTGTCGAGATGCTTGAAGAAGCAGTAGTCAACTGATGAGAGGTCAGGTGAAGATGGTGGATGAGGCAAAACTTCGTAGCTCAGTTTGTTCAGCTTTTGAAGAATTGGTTGCACGATGTGTGGTTGGGCGTTATGAAGAAGAATCGGGCCCTTTCTGTTAACCAGTGCTGACTGCAGGCATTGCAGTTTTCAGTGCATCTCATCGATTTGCTGAGTATACTTCTCAGATGTAATGGCTTTGCTAGGATTCAGAAAGCTGTAGTGGATCAGACCAGCAGGAGACTACCAAACAGTGACCGTGACCTAACACAGAGTATTATAATCTGCGCTAGTTAACCAGGTCCCTCTTGGTTACCATTTAGGTTGTCTCAGTCTTTATAATACAGAGGAGCTGAAATCAACATGCTTGTGTGTATCTATGGGGTAGAATCCCAAGAGGGGAGACATGTGGGCATGTCTCATTGCCTCACATGTGTGGAGACCTATTGCTACAGAAGGTCCAGATGGTCAACAGGCATGGAAATGGACTTTATGGGTTTAATGCTTCAGGCGAAGGTAACAGAAGAACAGCGGAAGAAAGGGTTTCTAGCGCCTCAGGTTGTTGCAGAGATGGACAGTGAGGAGGCACTGGCATCCCGACCAGAGGCAGTGACGTCAGCCTTGTCCGAAAGGCCAGGGATGGTCCAGAGCCCAGGGAGGACATTGTCCTGCACTCCAAGAAGTGAAGCAAGACTTCCTTTCGGGGGAGGGAGCAGTGGCCAGTAGGCCAGAGAGAAAGGGAGGGATGGGGTATGTCGATGTTGCCACAAGGTTCCTGCCGGGGCTGGAGCTGAAGATGGCAGGACCCATTCCTCAGGACCAGACATAAACCTGATGGGCCTGGACAGCTTTCGGGGCGAGCAGGCAGCTCCAGGCAGATGTCTTTGTCTGTGGGCACAGCTGTGTGCGTACTGAGACGTCCCGTCCGTGAGGGATGTTCCCGGGACGATGGTGATGATGATAATGATGATGACAGTGGCCTTGGTTGGCAGCGGGAAGAGAAAGATGATTGCCCAGACAGCGCTGGAGCGCGCAGAGCTGAAGTGTGTGTGTGTGTGTGTGTGGGTGTGTGTGGGGGTGTGGGTGTGTGTGTGTGTGTGTGTGTGTGTGTGTGTGTGTGTGTGTGTGTGTGTGGGTGTGGGTGTGGGTGTGGGTGTGTGTGTGGTCCCGTGTGGCATGAGCATCTGCTGTGTGTTGGAGTGGGGGAGTCTGTGCAGTGTGCTGTGTATGTGAGTGGGATGTGTGTGGTGTGGTGTGGGTGGGTGATGGGTACAGTGCTCTGGATGTGCTGGAGAGGGTGCCGATTAAGTCCCCTGACGCATTTGTGTGGCCTACCAAAGACTCCCAAGCTGCTCACTTTTGAGTTTTTCCTCCTGTCTCCCCTGTTTTCCTGTGTCAGAAACGCCCACTTCACCCAAAACAACCCTCTCGACCCTTCTCTCCCTTAGGAGGCTAAGCTCTGGGGAAGCACTTCTGTTTCTGCTGGTTATCGCATTACCTGACCAAGAAAGGGAGGCAGTGTTCTCCAGAGCCAACCTTGTTTTAGTCTTTTAACTTAGCTGTTCTCTTTTACCTTTTCACTAAGCTACATACAACACATACAGTAAAGTGCACGGACTGCCTGAATCTGACAGATGTGTACGTGTGTAGCCACCCGTCAGATCACAGCAGAATCCGTTCCCAGCACCTCATAAAGCCCCCTGTGCCCTCTCTCCATTATTATCCCCCAAAGGGGATTTCCCTGGTGGTCCCGTGGCTAGGATTCCATGCCTAATGCAGGGGCCCTGGTTTGGCCCTGGTCAGGAAACTAGATCCCACATGCTGCAACCAAATATTTTAAAATTATACACACACACACACACACACACATATATATAGATTTATATATCCCCAAACAGCAACCACAGTTCTGTCTTCTGTCTCCATAGATTCATTTTGTCTGTTCGAGAATCTCCCATCCATGGAGCCACACAGTGTGTGGTGTTTGGGGCTTGGCTGCTTTCACTTCACAAGGTGCTTTTGAGACCTGGCCGCGTTGCCCACACGTATCAGCACTCGCATCTTCTTATTGCCTGGTTGTATGGATGTATCACAGTTTGTTTATTCATTCTACTGCTGACGGACATCTGGGTGGTTTCCAGTTTAGGGCTATTGCAAATAAAGCTGCTCCGAACATTCTTGAATGTGTCTTTTGGTGGCCATATGTAGAGCTGTCTTAATGTTGCCTGTGAGAGCATTTGACAAAGATAGAGCTTACAGAAATCAAACAACACCAGTGAAACCCCCAACTTACTCCAGCAGGTTTCCCCGAGGAAGGAAGCAGTCGACTTGCCGGACTTGCCTCTGACCAGCCTCTGCCTTTGGGAGGAGAGAATGGCCATCTTGCGGTGGCAGGCTGTCTGTGCGCAGAGTGCGGAACAGCCACCACCTCTGAGGAGGGCGCTGTTTGTGGGTTTCCCAATGTGACGATTGCTCCTTAGGGTCGCTGGGTCTTTGAAAGGGCCAGTGACTGCTGCAGTTTCTGTGAGCTTCCACAGAACCTTCCAATGCCCAGATTCTCCCACCAGGAGCCCCGTAAGGCTGGGTCCAGACAACTTCCAAACGATGCCCAACTTAGTCCAAGGGAGCTGGGACCTAGGCAGAAACCAGCCTGCTGTTGGATCCCGGGACATAGGGAGGGTCTTCTGGGAGTGAAAAAAGGAACAAACACGCTTGCATCACCACCACCGGCCCCCGCCCCCAGTGGCCCTTTCCGACGTTCTGGTGTCTGCAGCACCTAGCCTGTGGCCACGCTCTCCAGCACAAGCGCTTGGGTGACCTCTATGTCTCTGGCCCTGCTTCTACCTGCCTGTCTGTCCACGCCAGCCCCTGCCCCCAGGGCTTTCTGTGGCAGGTTTCCAGGGGCCCTGGGAGCATGCTTGGCCCAGATGCAGAGCAAGCAAGAGGCGCTGGAGTATATGTTCCCCAGGGGCAGCCTCCAACCAGTGAGGCAGTGGAATTTGCAGGTAGACCCTATGGCTTCCCCATCTCAGCGGGGATGGCACTGAGGTTAACTCCCAGAGGGACTGAGCCCCATGATTCATGGCAGAACCTGCTCATCAAAGCGCCTGGGACCAGCTACTTGCCCATCCCCACACTGGAGCTACCTGAGGGATCCCAAGTGAAGCCAAGCTTCTCCCCAAACCCCAAATGCTCCCTGGCACATACATCCATTCTGTCTGGGAATTTTCCAAATTCTGTGGTGTCTTTGACCACCCACCCCACCAAGCCAGTGCCAGCTACCTTTGTTGTGGAGAAGTGTGAGATCAGTGGCTGACCCAAGGTGAACAGGGATAAATAGTAGTTCATTTTCAAGCTGCAATGAAGACAGACAACCTTCTTTCCATTGCTCTCCATCAGCCTTTCTCCCCATAGTGTGCATGATGGATGTGACACTGTGGAACGTTATGCTTAAATGAAATCATTTAAGACCCCCATGGGAGATGTGGTGAATATGGAGGTGAATGGAGTAGGATGGGGGATGGGCATTGTTATTTAAGGAGATTCCAAGCCACTCTGTTGCCCCAAGGAAGATGGCTTATCAAAAAATACAGAGTGGGAAAGAAACAACAAAAACGACGTCCCTGTCATGACAGGTCATTTTCTTAAAAAACAAAAACAAAAACAAAATTAAACAGTTTTGATCTGTTGGGGGCATACGACTCCTGAATGAATTTTTCCTTTTGTTTTTGTTTTTCCAAAATGTGGCTGTAATGTACGTGTGAACATCTTCAAAGAATTCTAAGATGGATGGTTTTGCGAAGAAAAATCATAACGCACAAAGCAGCAGTTTCTTTCTAATGTTTTCCTGGACAGATACTTCCCCACGTAACTGAAGAAAGGAACAGAGGATGGTGGGGCTGGGGGCAGAGAGCTATGATTAGAACATTCAAAGATTTGAGTGTGAGTTTGTGGTTCTGAAAGGATAAACACGCAGACCTCTCAGCGAGGCTGGGGCGATCATCGACGATAGCACTGAGGGAGGGCAGGACTTGAGGCTGCAGGTACAGACCTTAGTTCATCTGTGCAGAGGCACAGATAGCGTCAACCTACAGAGATCGGGCTGGTAGAGGGACGGGTGTGTTCTGGGTTCTGAAGGACTCCCTTTGGCTTGGTCCTTCCAGGCATGGTTAGAAGCGGACAAGCTGTTGAAGCTACTACATTCTATTCATCTTTCCCCAGGGCTGTGTTGGCCTGCGTTGATCCAGCATACCACCACACACATCTTCTAAACATTCTGCTGTTGCACTGCTTGTGGGGTTAGAAGCCTTGCCTGTCTGGTACAAATTCGGTCAGGAAGTTCCTGACTTTGGGATGCTGCTAATGGACTTCTGAATGGCAGTGTAAGGGTGCCTGGATGTGACATTTGAGCAGAACGATGGCGATCACTCACTGATGCTTCTGTGTTGGAGTCATTCTTTTCTCCAACAGGTGCACATGTGGGTGAGGCCCTGCAGGTTGCAGGTGCTGCTGAGAAGTAAACTGACCCTGGGCTGTCAAATTAGAGGCAGAGAAGTGCTTTTTTGGAGAAGGCAATGGCACCCCACTCCAGTACTCTTGCCTGGAAAATCCAATGGACGGAGGAGCCTGGTAGGCTGTAGTCCTTGGGATCGTGAAGAGTCGGACACTACTGAGCGGCTTCACTTTCCCTTTTCACTTTCATGCATTGAAGAAGGCAGTGGCAACCCACTCCAGTGTTCTTGCTTGGAGAATCCTAGGGACGGCAGAGCCTGGTGGGCTGCCGTCTACGGGGTCACACAGAGTCGGACACGACTGAAGCGACTTAGCAGCAGCAGCAACAGCAGCAGAAGTGCTTTTTATTCGCGCCTTATCTCACCTCTTTGGGGAGCTTGCTGCTGGTTCCCTTTCCCATCAGCTCTCCCCTCCCTGAGCCACCGCCACAGGCTTGCACAGAGTTCCGTCTCATTGCCTCTCAATCCCCTCCTAGAAGCCCCCAGGGCTTGGCCATCTCCCTTGTCTTAACTGGACTTCTCGAGAGCTTCCTTCTCCTGGTAGTTTATTCTGTTCCCATATCTTTCTAGCTTTAGGATACTGCTGGCCAGGCAGGACCCATAGAAAATAACACTGCATAGCCTTATGATAAAATAATTAAGCCTTTAGGTTGCCCTCAGGAAAAAAAGTAAATTGAATCAAATTATTAAGACCTAGACATTTGTCAAATTCACCATCTGGGCATTTGTAGGGTGAAAGTAATTATTGAGCTAGGGTGTGCTGTGGGTGTCTCTCTTGCTTGCTCTCTCTCCTTTTAAATTTTTAATGGGAACATTTTTTGTTTAAACCACTTCTTTCTTCTAGTAGACAGTGGTGATCATAACTGTGTCCAGCTAAAACATATTGCTCGTGTGTGTTCAGGTTTAATTTGAAAATGACAACAGTAATTTCTTTGAAGTCTCATACTCACCCAGAGCTAGCCTGCCATTGGTTGCTTTAGAATCCCAGAATTTCCTACAGGAGGAGAAAGAATAAATCAACATAAAATGATGTAATAAAATCCTCTTAAGTAACAACCAGGTAGTAAATTAACATATACACGACCTTTGAAATGATCATGTACAAGGAAGTCGAATGCAGCAAACAGCTGGCTGGGTGCCTGCCCTTGACTAATAGGCTGAGAGATACAGCTGCTGGAAAGAGATTTGAGAGTGAGTCCTAAATGCAGAAAGCTGTCTTTTATTAAAAAAAAAAAATAGAAAAAAATCAGATCCTTCGTTTGACAAACCCTAATTTCATTGAGATTGACAGCACTGCCTTTGTAGAGCATACATTTAACAAATGAGATTGAACAACCACGCCACTCAGTTTCGTCTAATTTAATTTGACAACCAAAGCAGGTAGGTAGAATAATGTACTTAGAGAGGGGGGTGAGCAAGCTTCCTGGGGTTCAATGACAGGGCTTGCTGGATCAGGCAAAAAGCAGAGAGCTCCTCTGTTGCTTTTGTATTTTTGTTGTTTTGTCTTCTTTTACTTCTTAAGTTGATGTATAAAAAGTACATCAAGTGAGTTCATCTTAAAAGTACAACTTCATAGATGTTTGCCAGTGCGTCCTTTTACAGAGCCACCATCCAAACCAAGACATAGGACATTTCCATCCATATGTAAAGTTCAATTCCCAGTCAATATAACCCCCTTCTCCTGCCCAAAAGGTAACACTACCCTGACTTCTAACAGTTTTTTAGAATAGTCACCTCTCTAATTTATCGGGCCATGTGTCCTTTTGTGTCTGTTTTCTTTCACTGTGAAATTCACCCATGTTGTAGTGTGTATCAGTAATTCACTCTCTGCTATTGCCCTGTAATATTCTGTTATGTGAATATAGCAGCACCGTTTATATATTATTGATGGACATTTGGATTATTTCTGGTTTAAGCGTTCAGCTTCAGCTTATTTTTCTAGATAGTCTCTACAAGGGCATCCTAGAAATAACCAAAAGTGATATGCCCACTGGTGAACTTGTTCCAGACTGGTAGCAGAATCCACTCACCATCACGTGAGCAAGTGTTCTGTGTCCTGAATGCAAAGACATTCTTGGGTTATCGTTCTCCTAAGAATCACACCAGTGTCATGTTCTCTCATCCCATCCCCCACAGAATCGTGGGGTGAGCATGCTGCTTCATTGCCCTGCCTCCTGTAATCCTGAGATGCAGGAAGGGGAGGTGAGCAGGGTCTGCAGCCAGTTATAATAAGACAGCTTAGCAAACAGATGGGAGGGTGGGCCTTGGGGGGGAGGGTTTAAAGGCAGCAAGGAAGGGAGAGCAGCAGTTTCTCATCTGGATGCCTGTGTATCTGGCACCCTGCCCACCTTTGGGCAGACTCAGGGATGCAGCTTAAATTAGGGCATCCTTCTGGATCATTCTGACACCTTTCCATTCTCTGAATCTGGGAAATAAGCCACTGTCATCTCTCATAAAGACATTGACCCAGTAGTAGGGCTGGGTTTTTGTTTTTTTTTTTTTTGTCTTTGGGCAGAAACGGGCACAAAGGGCAGTCGTCTTAGAAGGTCTCTCCCTCCCTCCAGCTGACGGATAAGGCAAGCAGCTGAGTATACAGATGTGGCAGGCCTGCGACCTTCAGAGATAGACAGGTCTGCAGGCCAGATCTGGTGGTGTGGAAACGAAGGGAGAGGAGGGTAAGCCATTGTAGTCTCCGTTTGCCTGGGACTGTCTTGGGGTGAGCACTGAAAGTCCCAGGTCCCAGGATGGTTGGTTGCCCTAAAAAGCGGAACTTTTCACTCACTTATCTGTGCATTCAGTTTACAAACAGTACTGAACTCTTAGTATAGACCATGCACCTTGCAAGGTTTGGGGCTAGAGGGCTGATCAACAAGGCAGTAGTGATTCCTGCCTCCCTTCCTCTAGGGAGAAGAGTGGGATTAGGGGAAGTTATTGCAGTTTAGTGCAATGCTCTCTTTGATTGGGATAAGAAGGCACTGGGTTTTATTAAATTAATTAATTTAAATTGGAGGCTAATTACAATATTGTGATGATTTTGCCATACATCAACATGAATCAGCCATGGGTTTACGTGTGTCCCACCATCCTGAACCCCCCTCCCACCTCCCTCCCCACCCCATCCCTCTGGATTGTCCCAGATCACCAGCTTTGAGTGCCCTGCTTCATTCATCAAACTTGCACTGGTCATCTATTTTACATATGGCACCAGGTCTTTTAATTGGGAAAATACCAGAGGCTAGAAAACAGGTGGGAAAGACAATGCGCAGCAGATTCTTCATCTACTTAACATATCCACAAAGTTCTAGAGTTGCTCGGAAAAGCAATGTATAGCAAACTGATGCATTCAAAACATCTGTGGAACAGAAAAGGTGGGGCTGGGGGGTGATAAGGAAGTAGACAGATATAGGTTGTCTCCTGTGATCCTCCAAGACACACAGACCCCCAGGACTTGTTGTTCAGTTGCTAAATCCTGTCTGACTCTTTGCCACCCATGGACTGTAGCACACCAGGCTTCCCCTGTCCTTTACCAGTTCAGTTCAGTTCAGTCGCTCAGTCATCTGACTCTTTGCCACCTCATGGACTGCAGCATGCCAGGCCTCCCTGTCCATCACCAACTCCCAGAGTTTACTCAAACTCATGTCCATTGAGTCAGTGATGCCATCCAACCATTTCATCCTCTGTCGTCCCCTTCTCCTGCCTTCAATCTTTCCCAGCATCAGGGTCTTTTCAAATGAGTCAGTTCTTCACATGAGATGGCCAAAGTATTGGAGTTTCAGCTTCAGCATCAGTCTTTGCAATGAATATTCAGGACAGATTTCCTTTAGGATGGACTGTTTGGATCTCCTTGCAGTCCAAGGGACTCTCAGAGTCTCCTCAAACACCACAGTTCAAAAGCATCAATTGTTCGGCACTCAGCTTTCTTTATTTTTTATTATTATGTTTTTTAAAATTACTTTACAATATTGTATTGGTTTTGCCACACATCAACATGAATCTGCCACGTGTGTACACGTGTTCCCCATCCTGAACCCCCTTCCCACTCAGCTTTCTTTAGAGTCCAACTCTCACACCCATACATGACTATTGGAAAACCATAGCTTTGATTAGATGGACCTTTGTTGGCAAAGTAATGTCTTTGCTTTTTAATATGCTGTCTAGGTTAGTCATAACTTTTCTTCGAAGGAGCAAGCATCTTTTAATTTCATGGCTGCACTCAACATCTGGCAGTGATTTTGGAGCCCCCCAAAATAAAGTCTGACACTGTTTCCACTGTTTCCCTATCTATTTGCCATGAAGTGATGGGACCAGATGCCATGATCTTAGTTTTTTGAATGTTGAGTTTTAAGCCAACTTTTTCACTCTCCTCTTTCACTTTCATCAAGAAGCCCTTTAGTTCTTCTTCACCTTCTGCCATAAGGGTGGTGTCATCTGCATATATGAGGTTATTGATATTTCTCCTGGCAGTCTTGATTCCAGCTTGTGCTTCATCCAGTCCAGCATTTCTCATGATGTACTCTGCATATAAGTTAAATAAGCAGGGTGACAATATAAAGCCTTAACGTACTCCTTTCCCAATTTGGAACCAGTCTGTTGTTCCATGTCCAGTTCTAACTATTGCTTTTTGACCTGCATACAGATTTCTCAAGATGGTCTGATATTCCCATCTCTTTAAGAATTTTCCACAGTTTGTTGTGATCCACACAGTGAAAGGCTTTGATATAGTCAATAAAGCAGAGGTAGATGTTTTTCTGGAACTCTTGCTTTTTTGATGATCCAACGGATGTTGACAATTTGATCTCTGGCCCTTTACCATCTCCCAGAGTTTGCTCAAACTCATGTCCATTGAGTTGGTGATGCCATCCAACCATCTCATCCTCTGTCGTCCCCTTCTTCTCCTGCCTTCAATCTTTCCCAGCATCAGGGTCTTTTCCAATGAGTCAGCTCTTCTCATCAGGTGGTCAAAGTATTGGAGTTTCAGCTCCAACATCAGTCCTTCCAATGAATATTCAGGACAGATTTCCTTTAGGATGGACTGGTTGGATCTCCTTGCAGTCCAAGGGACTCTCGAGTCTTCTTCAATACCACAGTCCAAAAGTATCAATTCGTTGGCACTCTGCCTTCTTTATGGTTCAAGTCTCACATCCATACATGACCACTGTAAAAACTGTAGCTTTGACTACACAGACTTTTGTTGGCAAAGTGATGTCTCTGCTTTTTAATACACTGTCTAGGTTTGTCATAGCTTTTCTTCCAAGGGGAAGAAAAGTCTTTTAATTTTGTAGCTGCAGTCACCATCTTCAGTGATTGTGGAGCCCAAGGAAATAAAATCTGTCACTGCTTCCACTTCTTCCCCTTCTGTTTGCCATGAAATAATGGGACTGGATGCCATGATCTTCATCTTTTGAATATTGAGTTTTAAGCCAGCTTTTTCACTCTCCTCTTTCATCCTCATCAAAAGGCTCTTTAGTTCATCTTTGCTTTCTGCCATTAGAGGGCTATCATCTACATATCAGAGAATGCTGATATTTCTCCTGGCAATGTTGATTCCAGCTTGTAACTCACCCAGCCCAGCATTTCACATGATATACTCTTTATATAAGATAAATAAGTAGGGTGAGAATATACAGTCTTGTCATACTCCTTTCCCAATTTGGAACCAGTCTGTTGTTCCATGTCTGGTTCTAACTGTTGCTTCTTGACCTGCATACCGGTTTCTCAGGAGGCAGGTAAGGTGGTCTGGTATTCCCATCTCTAAGAATTTTCCACCGTTTTTCATGATCCACATAGTCAAAGGCTTTTGCATAGTCCACGAATCACAAGTAGATGTTTTCTGGGACTCCCTTGCTTTTTCTATGATCCAACAGATGTTGGTAATTCTATCTTTGGTTCTTCTGCCTTTTCTGAACCCAGCTTGTACATCTGGAAGTTCTTGGTTCACATACTGCTGAAGCCTAGTTTGAAGGATTTTGAATATAACTTTGCTAGCATGTGAAAGTGAGTGCCAATTGTGTGGTAGTTTGAGCATTCTTTGGCATTGCCCTTCTTTGGCGATTGGAATGCAAGACTGACCTTTTCCAGTCCTGTGGCCATTGCTGAGTTTTCCAAATTTGGCTACATATTGAGTGCAGTACTTTAAAGCATCATCTTTCAGGATTTGAAATAGCTCATGCTGGAATTCCATCACCTCCACTAGCTTTGTTCATAGCAATGCTTCCGAAGGCCCACTTGACTTCACATTCCAGGATGTCTGGCTCTCGGCTGAGTGATCACACCATTGTGGTTATCTGGGTCATTAAGATCTTTTTTGTATATTTCTTCTGTGTATTCTTGCCACTTCTTCTTAATATCTTCTGCTTCTGTTAGGTCCGTACCTTTTCTGTCCTTTATCGAGCCCATCTTTGCATGAAATGTTCCCTTGGTATCTCTAATTTTCTTGAAGAGATCTCTAGTCTTTCCCATTCTATTGTTTTCCTCCATTTCTTTGCATTGTTCACTTAAGAAGGCCTTTTTATCTCTCCTTGCTGTTCTTTGGAACTCTGCATTCAGATTGGTATCTTTCCTTTTCTCCTTTGCCTTTCACTTCTTTTCTCAGCTATTTGTAAGGCCTTCTCAGACAACCATTTTGCCTTTTTGCATTTCTTTTTCTTGGAGATGATTTTGATCACCACCTCTTGTACAGTGTTATGAAGCTCCATCCATAGTTCTTCAGGAACTCTATCAGATCTAATTCCTTGAATCTATTTGTCACTTCCACTGTATTATCATAAGGGATTAGGTCATACCTGAATGGCCTAGTGTTTTTCCCTACTTTCTTCAATTTAAGTCTGAATTTTGCAATAATCAGTTCATTATCTGAGCCAGAGTCAGCTCCCGGTTCTGGTTTTGCTGACTATATAGAGCTTCTCCACTTCGGCTGCAAAGAATATAGTCAGTGTGATTTCAGTATTGACCATCTGGTGATGTTCATGTGTAGAGTCTTCTCCTGTGTTGTTGGAAGACAGTATTTGCTATGACCAGTGTGTTCTCTTGGCAAAACTCTATTAGCCTTTGC
The DNA here is from genome assembly GCF_001704415.2 of Capra hircus. NCBI lineage: Eukaryota > Metazoa > Chordata > Mammalia > Artiodactyla > Bovidae > Capra > Capra hircus. The sequence continues at coordinate 47,980,697 of NW_017189516.1, forward strand.
CCTGCTTGATTTTGTACTCCAAGGCCAAACTTGCCTGTTACTCCAGGTATCTCTTGACTTCCTACTTTTGCATTCCAGTCCCCTATGATGTAAGAGAGAATAACAGTCGAAAATGAAACAAAGTTAAATAATGTGTATACATGGGAATTGAAAGTCGCTCAGTGGTGTCCGACTGTTTGCAACCCCATGGATTATACAGTTTATGGAATTCTCTAGGCCAGAATACTGGAGTGGATAGCCATTCTCTTCTCCAGGGGATCTTCCCAACCCAGGGATCGAACCCAGGTCTCTGGCATCGCAGGCAGATTCTTAACTGCTGAGCCACAAGGGAAGCAACATGGGAGAGACCTGGGAAAACTGAGCAACTTGCCAAAATGGCCATAGCCTTACCTTAAATCTTCAGGGACAGACAAGACGTTGGGACTGAGGATTGTCGGTTATGGGACAACACAGGAAAAGTGCTGTAAAGCAGGGTGATTGTGATGCAGATTTAAGCCCACGACTTCTCCATTGATAAGACCTTCTGGAGATTCAGTCATCCTCCTCTGCCAGGTACAGAGAGGGAGACACCCTTACAAATGGAGATTTCCCTTACAAATGAATAGATATTTCTTCAAAAGGGGAACTGCTATTTGGTTTTCAGATCCCTTCTGTCTTCTGTTCCTCCAAAAATAACCAGCTTAAAACAATTGATATGGAAAAGAGACATATTTTAGGGGGCAAACTTTGCTCCCCTGCAGTGATGTCATAAAGACTTAGGGGTGCTGGTACTGCAGAGGCAAAAGATTAGTCCCTGTAGATTTCCTTATTGTTTCAGCATCCTCCTTCTGTGGGTTTTCGGTTTGAAATGGCCACTGTTGCATGTCTCCTGGTTTTCTTCTACCTTTCTGATGTTTTCCTCTGATTTATGAGGAACATTTCCTCTGATTTAGGAGTTCCTGGCCTCAGTACTGTCTTTACCTCTGAGGTCAGGTCCTGGCTCTGGCCCTTCCTAGCTGGAAGAGCTGGGTGGAAGAGATCATGGGCTCTTTTGAGTCCTAACTTCCTCATCTGTAGCATAAGTGGCTTCTTCTACATCTGTGAGTCTTCATCCTGGTTACATATTAGAATCACCTGGGGGTGGGGGTTGCCGTTGAACCTCTCAGTGCTCAGGTCTCACCCTGAAACAATGACATCAGCATTGTTTAAACCCCTCCCAGTCCACCTTCCCTCCCCAAGATCCCAGTGAGAACGAGTGACTTAATGATTTTAAAGGACCTTTGCTCTTCTGTCATTTCAAGTCTTCATCGTGCCCCAATCTCAAGTAGAGATTTCTTTTTTTTAAAATGTTTTTGCTAAGTTGAGAATAAATAGCTGTGAAGTACCCCCCTCCATCTGCTGTTTGTTCTTATTTACATACGGTGGAACCCAGCCCACTGATTTCCAGCTCTCATTCCCTTACAAATGTTATTGAACTGAAAACATAGCTGAAAACTTATTAAGCAGAAAAAAATTATTTTGAGCTCCGTGCTGACAATTCATTATAGAACCAAGGAAACATCTCAACTTCTTTCTTTCTAGAATTAATGCTAAAAATGGATTTGCAACTCCATAGTCGCAAATGAAATTTTTCATTCTGATGCCAAACCTAGTATTTTATTCTTTCTTGAGTATCCGATTAGGAAAACTGAAGCATCTTTGTAGGAAAGTGGAATTTCGATTGATTTGTACCCATAGACAGGCAGGGCCTCCCCAGACTGCTCCATGTGGGCCGCTGAAATTAAATGTTAGCATCTTTCCCCCAGTCTTCTCTGTTGACCCACAAATGCTGGAGGAAAAGCCAGGACAAACATCATGGATGTGGGTGTAGTCAAACCCTTGGAACACTTTGAAACAGGTCTTTTAGAAGACAGCATTTCTGTAGCAGCTCCCTTTAGACCTACCATTTTGGACTTGAAATAACAGAAGACTTTTCAGAGCTGTCAGAGAGGAGAAGGGGAGTAGGAAGAGGACAGAGAACAGTCGAGCATTTGGTTTAACCCCTGGCACTAACGTGGAGAGAACTGGGGTCCTGACGTAAGTCTGATTTATGTTGAGAAATATCCTTTAGTGTGGAGAAGGCAATGGCACCTCACTTCAATACTCTTGCCTGGAAAATCCCATGGACGGAGGAGCCTGGTAGGCTGCAGTCCATGGGGTCGCTAGGAGTCGGACACGACTGAGCGACTTCCCTTTCACTTTTCACTTTCATGCATTGGAGAAGGAAATGGCAACCCACTCCAGTATCCTTGCCTGGAGAATCCCAGGGATGGGGGAGCCTAGTTGTCTGCCGTCTCTGGGGTCGCACAGAGTCGGACACGACTGAAGCGACTTAGCATCCGCAGCATCCTTTAGTGTGCTGGCTCTCGCACCTATTTCTCTGTTAATAGTATATCTTTCAATGGTTCACTCACTTTCTTCTGTGATACTGGTCTGAAATACAGAGCCCATGCTTGTTTCCCTAAAATTCTTATTAACTTACTGAAATTAGTTGCATCCTTGATAAGGGTGGACTCCCTTTAGTAGCTACAGGTAAGTTATTCATCACAACCTATGGTGAATTCCTTTTCCCATATAAACCTATTACGACCAGGCCATCACATTGTTCTTAAGGGAAGAAATGGTTAGTTTTCTTCTAGCAGTGGGGGAAAAAGGCATTTCCCTGAAAGAAGAAATTCTGCCAGAGCATGCAGTGAATCTGAAGGGAGCTTCTTTCCCACTGTGTTTAGCATTGGACTGTTTATCATGGCCCAGAAAACCTTGTCTGAAGCTTCTTGGTTTTGACCTGCTTCTTTGGGTATTTTCTTATAGATGGAGGAATTGATTGAGGGTGTTCGATGGGCCTTTATTGACATGCTGGAGAAAGAAAACGAGTGGATGGATGCAGGGACAAAAAGGAAAGCCAAAGAAAAGGTAAGGATTCCTTTGGATGAAAAAAAAAATATGACTTTTGGTTTAATGGATTTTCATGCTCCCCATTGACTGTGTGGTGGATTTTTATATTGACTGAGCCATTGACTCCGAATGACCCCAGAGTCAGTTATCTGTTTTGGGATGAATATGGAGGTTTTATTACCAGGAGGTAAGAGAAAATAAGATCTGACTTACTCAAACTGCATTTTCAAATACCTTATAATTCAACCTTTCCTTCTCTCCTAATTGCTGGCTGTAAGAGCCACATGGCTTACTGCCCAGCGAATTTTGCCATTAAACCGTCATTGGCTATGGCAGAATGCAGAACAGTGGGGAGCCAGGGGGAGCAGCTGGCAGAAGAGCCCTCAAGGCACAAAGAAGAAAAACCCATATTGGCTGTGTGTCCTTCTGCTCCATGCACCACGTGCACCAGTGTCCTCGGGCAGATACTTTACTGTAACCAAGCAGATCTACTTCCTGACCCGTCACTTTATGCAAATGATCCAAAGAGCGTGCTTATAAATGGGAGACCATTGTGTAGGAATACAAACATGTTTCCTAATAGAAGCAGATGCTTGCTTGTCCTTGTAAAACTTTCTGGTACCATGCAGCAAGATAAAGAAATAAGTGAGAAAAGTAGCAGCAGCCTGGCTGTTTGAAAATAAAGAATGGGGCCCATCTTGAATTCTAAGTATTCTGATGGAGCTGGAGCTCACATGGTTAGGAAATGCCTCAATATTCTTAACAGGTGCTGCTCTTCTGCTTGGAGACTGCACTTAGGAGCATTTCTTCTTTAGGTCCATGGACCATCTATAACTTTCTGGGCCCCTCCCTAGCAAGGTCTGACACAGTGGATTGAGGGTGCAGTCTGAACATTTGTGATTGTAACTAATCTCCCTGGTGATTCTTATCCTTTGACAGGCCTCAGGAACACTGCTTAGAGTCATACTGAGTCATGCTGAGCAAAACATTTTTTTGCGTTATGGTCAAGGGACAAAGGGGAAAAGGGTTTTCAGAGCAGGGAAGCGACTCTGTATGATACCATAATGGTAGTTACATATAAGTGTACATCTGTCCAAACCCATAGAATATGCGGCCCTGAGAATGAACCATAATGTAAACTGTGAACTCTGGGTGATAACGATGTGTCAATGCAGGTTCATCGATTGCAATGGATGTCCTACTCTGGTGGGGATATTGATAATGGGGGAGGTATGTACTGGCTGGCCACTATGTAGGAACTCTGTACTTTCTGCTCAATTTTGCTATGACCCTAAAACTATTCCTTGCACTTCAAGGAGATCAAACTAGTCAATCCTAAAGGAAATCAGTCCTGAATATACATTGGAAGGACTGATGCTGAAGCTGAAGCTCCAATACTTTGGCCACCTCATGCCAACTGACTGACTCCTTAGAAAAGACCCTGATGCTGGAAAGATTGAAGGAAGCAGGAGAAGGGGACGACAGAGGATGAGATGGTTGAATGGCATCACTGACTCAATGGATATGAGTTTGAGCAGGCTCCAGGAGTTGGTGATGGACTGGGAAGTCTGGCGTGCTGCAGTCCATGGGGTTGCAAAGAGTCAGACACAACTGAGTGACTGAACTAAAACTACATAATAAAGTTTATTTAACAAAATAAGAGGGTGACATTCTGGGAATGCTTAGCCTTGTTGAAATGAGAATGTGCCGAGGTTTAGCACAGATATTTTCTAGAGCCTTAATACGCCTGAGATGAATAAACATTGTCATAGATATTTTTGTCGTAGACATGAAAAGCCTGTTCAGTGTTTATAGTGAAGAAAGAACTTGCTGGGGGAGGAAGTGGGCAGTGGTGTTGGAGGAAGACAGAGGGTGAGTTTGATTGTTTTTTCCCGTTTGAGAATCTGTCAGGTCTGTCTGAAGTCAGGTTAGGCACATGCTGATGAAGGCAAGAGGAGCACGCGGGCTGTGATGAGAAGCTCTCCAGATAGTTGATGAAACTTTTTGCACCAACATGTCTTTGTTGTTTGAAGGCTTCATTTAGTTGCTGGGCTAGCTTATGATATCTGAAACAGAGCATGTCTTACACTGGGCAGTTGAGAGCACAGCACAGTGGGAGCTCTTGATCCTAGCCTGAGCCATTGTGGACTGAGAGTCACTGGTGTGGAGGGTGGGTTGGAGTGAGGTGTGTGGGTTATGAATGGCTAGATACCAAGGGAATGCTCTGGGCACCGCAGTCAGTTCTTTGAAAAGTATGGCTGGTGATTGCCTTATGGGTTGTCTTCAGGGTTGTGTAAGGGAGTGGTTGCCTTATAGTTGGGCCCTCTGGGCAAGTAGTCATGGGTCCTTCTTGAAGGAGGATTATTCTCAGTCCTTCTAATATTAGACACATTCTTGTTCACCCTTTGAGTTGCTTTCCAGTCTTATATTTTATTTCAAGGAGAACCCTCACCTTTTCTTCTGAAAGTACTCTGAACACTCTGCTGTCTTTGAGCTGAGTTCAGCCTGCCAGGAACTCACACTAGTTCCTCGACAGGTGCACATATCAAAGATAGTTGTCCTGTTGGATGACACCAGGTTCCTGGAGCATATGTTGAATTTCAGAGCTCAGAGCAGTTCCTTTAATTAAAGGCAAGAAAGAAGGAACATTGTCTAAGAATTTCCAGCAGTTTTCCAAGGCAGGTCTGGCTCTGGACCCCAGAAGATGAGATTTTCTTTTCTAAATTAAGTGAACCTGCAGATCTGGCAGTGACCTCTGGGTGGAGCTCGTAGAACTCATAAAGACAACATTTAGGAAGCTGAAGGCTTTTATGCAGCTTTCTGCTTTGGGGTTGTTTTTGAAAAATTGTTCTTTTTCTTGTCTTTTTGCTATGCTGTCCTCAATTTGATTGCCTTTCAATAGTCAACAAGAAAGAAGAGGCTCTACCTAATCATGCCTTGAATCTTAGATGGAAATCTCTGACTATCTTAGGGGCTTTGTCTTTCTGATACTGAGTAGCCCCTTCATTAAGACAGGATTTGCCTACATCTGAAGTGGAGGTGAATAATTCGCCTGCTCTTCCTGGTATGACTTGGCACTGTTCTTTGGGCATGTGTTGTATGCAGTATATCACCCAGGCGGAAGATTTCTCATCAATAATAGTGCCCACACTGGGCCAATGCTGAGTCACTTGGCAACCCATTGGGAAAGCTGCAAAAATGTTCTGATTTGTGATGGGGAGAAGCTTTTCTTTCCTTCACAATCAGGCTCTGGTCTGCAACTAATTACAGCACCTCCTAAGGGATGTTGACCTTAGCATTCCCCAGTGACCTGCCTCCTGAGTGGGGAGGGTCCAGATGCCTAACACCTTGGCTCTTGTGGTGGTTACTCCAGTCTCAGAACAGAAGCTTGGGGCTGTGGCTTTGTGTGCTCTTTCCTAAGGGTGATCACTGTAAAAGATAAACAAGGAAGCCTCTGCTTCCATGAATGAAGGATGGAAGTCTCCATCCTCAGTCTCCCTGCCTTTCCACTCAGGAGATCACGAGTGGTTTTGTGTTGTGAAACTAACAGCATAGGTTTCAAAATGGAAATTTAGTCTGATCAAATAGGTACCAATTTTTGTTTAGGATTCTATGTTCCCTGCAAGCATATGCTCTTATTATAAACAAGCAGCAAAGGACTGGAGGCCTGCTAATTTTTTCCAGCTGTCATAGCTATTGAATGAGTGTAAGATGAAACAAATTACTTCAGGGGCATCTTCTAGAAGATTTGCCTTTTCCAGAACAGAGTAAGAGAATTGCAAGGTCACCCCACTACATAATGTTTGTGAGGCCTGCAGGAAGGGATATAGCACTGCCTTTGGCTGCTTTGAAGGCAGGAGCCAGGCTTGTGCAGGTGAGCCCTGTGTCAGAGCAGGAGTAACTTGGCTGACCTCCAGCTGGATTCAGTTCTGCAGCCAAAAGCCGGATTCTTTGTAGATATTTGTTTGTGCTCTTTACCCCTGCAACTGTTGCTTGGCAGACCACCACCCTTTGTGAAAAAGACCCTGAGGGAACTCATAGGACTGCAGCATTCTCAGGAGGCTGTGAATGGCTTTAATTTTAGCCATAGCAGATACAGAGGGTTTCCAGAAGTCTGTCTCACGGTCCCATCGACACGAGCATGTGACTCCCAGGCACATGGTCTGGGCACGGTGGGAAGAGTTTTCCTACAGAGGGCCAAATAGAGGTTGAGCTCACATCTTTGGCTTTGTCTCTGTTGGGGAGGGAAAATAACCTTTCCTTCCCTCATTCTAAGTTCTTAACTGGGGTCCATATAACAACAACAACAACAACAACAACAAAATAGATTAACACAAGAAAAACAAACAGAAGTCTGCTAACATGTATATCTCATACACATGGGAGAGAAACTCAGAAAAATGAGTAACTCAGAGAAGTGGCTTAGAACTCTGGCTTGTGTGTCACCTAAAACGAAGAACAATACATTTGTAGAGAAATAGGAAGAAAAATAGGTGAAGGACTGGGAAATGTGACATGCTGCAGTCCATGGGATTGTAAAGTGTTGGACATGACTGAGCGACTGAACAGCAAGAGAAGAAAAAAGGGAAAGTAATTTTACCCTTCCAAAAGTGGCAGATGGTGGGAATGTAAATACACGGGAAAACTAATGATAGATACAGGCTAGTTAGTAGACTGTTATATGGAGTCTTCTGCTGCTGTCTTCAGGCCTACAGTGTCTCAAGTTGTCTCAATGATTCCCTTTTGTCCTCCCTGGTAGAGACGGCAGGAGGAACATCTTTAGAAAGTTATCTCCTCCTTTTAGGCAAACTGGGGGAGGGCAGGAGCTTTTCTTGTATCTGTTGCTTCTCAATTGCCTAGTTGCCTTCAGCTCAAAATAATTTTTATGTCAAAGAGGCATATTTTGGGGTGTAAATCTGGTTTGCTTTATCTTTAGTCTCTGCTCAGATCTAGTTATTGGAATTGCCCCAGGTATATCCGGTCTTTTGGGGCTTCCCAGGTGGCTTAGCAATAAAGAATCCATCTGCTATACAGGAGATGTGGGTTTGATCCTTGGGTTGGGAAGATCTCCTGGAGAAAGAAATGGCAACCCACTCCAGTATTCTTGCCTGGAGAATTCCCATGGACAGAGGAGCCCAGCAGGATACAGTCCATGGAGTTGCAGAGAGTCTGACATGACTTAGTAACTAGAGAGCAACAATAACATCTAGTCTTTACCACCCATGTGGGTGTCCTGCCCCCATCCAAGCCCAGTGATTCTCAGGGTGTGCTTCTAGACCACCAGCAGCAGCCTCACTGAGGACTCCTTAGACATGCAGATTTTCAGGACCACCCCAGACCTGGTGAGCTGGGGGAGGGGAACCCTCTGCCGTTGCCATTACCATTTCACTGCTCATCTCTCTGACTTCACCTGCCAGCATCTGTATTTCCCTAACAGCTTTGTCTTCCCACTGGAGTGTGCTAGGCCACTCCCACAGAGGGCTCAGTGGACTGGGGAACTGATGATTGATGTGATTGATGGGGGTTGCCACAGCCCCTTCCTCCCTTGAGTGTGCTCTGCTCTCACTCCCGTTGGCTCCATGAGATAGGCTTAGTGGAGTGTGTGTCTTTCTTCATGGACTTCACCAGTCCTCTTGTAGTGTTTGGTGTCTCTTTCACATCCCAGATGAACTGCTTGTGGTTTAGTCCTTGTCTTGGGATCTGCACCTGGGGGCTTCCCACCTAGGAGACAGCCTCTGGGGTGTGACTTTTCCTGTCCTCCCTCTCCTTAAGGTGACAGCGCATGTCACTGCATCTGGATACTAGCACCGCTTCAGTACATTCAGTCCTGCAGACGTATCTGAAGCCAACAGCGGGCCAGGTACTGGACTCGGAGCTGCAGATTCAGAGATGAGCCGTTGTTTGCACTTCTAGGAGAGCACAACAGTGATAGGGATTCCGAGACGACGGAGAGAAGTGTTCATGTGATGGGGACACAGAGCGATCCTGTGGGTCTAGAGGAGGAATCTCTGAACCCACACAGCCTGAGTGAGGGCACTGACGTGGGGAGTGCCCATGCTTCCACCTTTGTCCCCTGTCACAGCCCTTGTTCCTGCTGCCGGGGAGCATGGCTCCTTTGGCTCTTCCTTCCTTATCAACCCCAACAACTTTGCCTCCAGCTGTCACTTTCCTTTGCTACCTTCACTCCTGCCTCATCTCACATATTCCTTTTAAATTGCTTTGTGGAAGAAAAGGAAGGGAAGGGCTTTTGTCAAACTGTCTCTTTGCTCTTGCCTGTGACAGGTTCAAGCCTGTGTGCGTAGGTACTTAAGATTGCCGTCACGCTGGTTCGTTCATCCACTCCGGTGCCCGGCCAGGAACACATAGGGACTGACAAAATGGCAGGTGACCCATCTTTTGGTCTCCCCCCACCTCGCCTGGATCACGGGCTCACACTGGCTGCCATCTTGAGCTTGCTGACGCTCTCTGGCTCTGCGTCTCTCTGTCTCTGCCATGCGCACAGTCAGGCCAAGGTAGTGGCCTTCCCACTTGTCCCTTCTCTGCCTCACTGGCCCCAACAGAAAGTACGGTACAGAAGCCTTCAGACTCTGGAGAAAGACTGCTGTGGCTCAAAGTCCATGCCTACCACTTATTGGCTGTGGAATGACTTAACCTTTCCAACCCTCAGTTTTCACATCTGTAAAATGGTGAGATCAGTACCTACCTCAGAGATTTGTCATGAAGAGTTAATATACCTAAAGTAGTTAGAAGAGCGCCTGGAGCATGAGAAAGCCTTTCCAAGTGTGCTCAGCTGTCTCTTCTGAACTGTTGTCCTGAGCAGGAGGGGGGACTTTGGCGGCACTGGCTGCTGAGAGGTGGGAAAATAGGTTCCATGTGTCCGGGCTGTTGTGTTTTCCTCTGAGGGCCCTCTTAACTTTTAGATGCTTTAATGCTTTTTTTCAGAACACTGTCCTTCTCTGTAGTCCTTTCAGGGCACTTAATAGTGAGCAGCCCCTCCTGAGAGGGTGATGGGATGGGAGTACCTTGCCTTTTTCTCTGTGGATTTTAGATTTTCTTGTTTTGAACAAGTTCAGTGTTATCTTTGTGATACACTTTTTAAATACAAAAGCAAGTATTTGGTGTAAGTAGTAGTTTGTTGAAAGGGCTTCCCAGGTGGCTTAGTGGTAAAGAATCCACCTGCCAAGCAAGAGACGTGGGTTCGATCCCTGGGTTGGGAAGATCCCCTGGAGAAGGGCATGGCTACCCTCTCCATGGACAGAGGAACCTGGCGGGCCACAGTCCATGGGGTCACAGAGTTAGACACGACTGAGCGGCTAAACAGCAGCAGCAGTAGTTTTCTGCACATAGTTACCAGAGGCATGCAATTACCTGATACCTTGTTGGAGTGGGGTTACTTCAGTTGAGTTTTGGTGTTCTAGATAAACCCTTGTGGAAATGTTGTTTTGGACAGTGTTAGATGCCACTGGTTCTCATACTTGAGTTGCAGTGACACCCCCTGGAGGGCTTGTTAAAACCCAGATGGCCAAGCCTCACCTGCATATTTTTTGGTAGTTCTGCCCTGAGTGAGTACTGGGACACTCAGAACCCACCCAGGCCACCCACTCCATTGTTGCTTCAGCTTCTAAAATAGTCCTTGTTATGGATACGAAGGTTCCTTCTTGGGCACTTCCACCCTTAGACTTCATATCTGTTCCCAGGACCTCTGTGGGATATACCTTCCACATGAAAGCCCTTCCAGTGTTTGAAGGTGTTTAAATGTTTTCCTGTATCAGATAGAACGTCTCTCATGTTCCTCATCAAATTAATAAGCCTAATATACCAGGTAGATGTTGTAAATGCTTCACATATATTAACTACATCAAAACCATGATGCCTGTATGAGGATGCTCAAGTTGTTTCATTTTACAGGTGAGAAAACTATGGCACAGAGAGGGCAAGCAAGCTTCTTCAAGGTCACACAGCCAGTAGGTGGCAGAGCTGGAACTCAATCCCTGGCAGTCTGGTTTCAGAGTCTGTGCTTTTATCCACAGGGCCAGTGGGTCTCTAAGTATGGTCCTCAGGCCAGCAGCATGGACTTCACTTAGTAACTAGCTGAAAATGCAGATTCTTGGCCCCACCCCAAATCTATAGAATCAGAAACTCTGGGAGGAGACCTAAGAACCTGCATTTTAGTATAAGCCCTCTGGTTGATTCTGAACCTGCCGGAGTGTGGGATTCACTGCTCTCTGCTGTGGTTCTGATGCCTCATCCTGCTGGCTGCTCTCCAGCTTTTCAACATCTTTTTTGAAAGCTCAAGTTCAAAGCTGAACACAATATTCTAGATATGGTCCAACTTGCACAGCACAATGGGAATATTATTACTGCCTTTGTTTTGCATACAAATTATATTGGAAATCGGAAGTTTATATTATGGCTATCTTTTCCCCTCAGTCATGTCACTGTTGGCTCATAACGAATTTACAGACAGTTAATTTCTAGGTCTTTTTTTTTTTTTTTAATCCCACAAGAAGTGTCGTTAAGCCCTATTGCTCCTGTCATAAGCTTGGCATTTTGTTAAGCCCTCATCCCAGAACTTTACATTAATTCATATTAAAAATCCGTTTAGCTTTGGTCATGGCTCTGGTTTTTAAAAAGTGTATGTTTCTCGATCTCCTGTATGTTTATTATTTTTGCTGCAAAAATCTATGCTTGTTAAAGAAAATCTTGAAGGTAGAGTATAACAGTAGAAAGAAAATTATTGCTAGTGCCATCACACGAACATAACCACTGCTAACATTTCGATATATCACTTTGTATTTTTTCCCTGTGCATAGGCTTGAAAAATGCTGTATATATAAATTTAATTCTTTTTTCTCATATTTTAAGCATTTCTCTTGTTATTGCACAATCTTTTTTTCTTTCTTTCTTCTTTTTTTTCATAGTCTTTATAAAAGAATTTTCACTGTTATTGCATAGTCTTCTAGTGGTTATACAGGAAATCACTTAAATATTTCTCCATACTTGGGTATTTAGGTTGTGCTATTATTGATATTACTATGATAAACATCTTGTGCATAATGCTTCCCCCCCAAATTTAGGATTAATTCCATAGAATGGCATCTCTAAAGACCTTTAAAAATCTCAAATCTTTAGTAAGTCCACTTTTTTTTGTCTGCACTATGCATACAGCTTGTGGGATCTTAGTTCCTCAGCCAGGAATTGAACCTGGGGTCATGGCAGTGAGAGTGCCAAGTCCTAACCACTGAACAACCAGGGAAGTCCCAGATAAATCCACTTTTTGGTTTGATCGTTTTTCTGGGTTATTAATGAGCATTCTCACACAATAGGCCTGGAATGTTCCTATTCACTCATCCTTTGGAGTCTTTAGATTTATCTGTTGAGCAGATTCATAGAGAACCTGCTCTGTGCAGGTCTTTTGTTAGGTGCCTATCAGTTCACTAACCAATGGATGTTTAGTCCAGTTATTCTACTTAAAACAGCTTCATGGAACTGTCATCTGATTTATCCATTTTGCCTACAAGGAGGTCAAAAGACACTTTAGCAATGCCTTGATATGATCCAGTTACACTATATTTAGGGTGTTCTGTGATTTTCTGCTTTATTGTTCTGTTAAAAAAAGGTGGGAACTTGAGGAAATCGAACATTCATTGGGCTCCCATTCCTTCTTTGGTCCTGTGTTATTCTCAGTGGAGATTAAATCAGTCTGTGGGTTACAGCCAGCTCTTCAGACTCCCAAGCTAGAAATCTCCATTTAACTTCCCAGCCAACTAACTGGAAGCACTCAAATCCTGTTGAGTCTGTCTTCCAAACAGCCTTTAAATCTTGACCATTTCTGACTCATAGTTCTTTTCTCCCCTAGCTTTGCCTCCTTTTTCCCTTGTTTAATTGAGGTAGAATTCACGTAACATAATATTAAGCATTTTAAAGTGTACAACTCAGTGGCATTGAGTACTTTCACAATTTTGTGCAACCATCATCTCTGTCTAGTTCCAAAATGTTGTCATCATCCTCTTAAAACTTTTAAGAAGGGAAGCCATGTTGGGTTCTGAATGAACCAGGAATGAACCAGTGACCACAGTTCTTCTCTTCCAGGGGTCAGTTCAGTTCAGTTCAGTCACTCAGTCGTGTCCGACTCTTTGTGACCCCATGTACTGCAGCATGCCAGGCCTCCCTGTCCATCACCAATTCCCAGAGTTTACTTAAACTCATGTCCAACGAGTCGGTGATGCCATCCAACCGTCTCACCCTCTGTCATCCCCTTCTCCTCCCATCTTCAATCTTTCCCAGCATCAAGGTCTTTTCAAATGAGTCAGTTCTTCACATGAGGTGGCCAAAGTATTGGAGTTTCAGCTTGAGCCTCAGTCCTTCCAGGAAATATTCAGGACTGATTTCCAGGGGTCACTTCAATGGAATAATCTGTATTTGGGGGGTAGAGATTTTCAGTTATAAATAAACACTATGATGTTAAGAGAGGACAGGAAAGACCTAAATGCTAAAATGGTTTGATTGTCTCCTTTTGAGGCTATAAGTGGGGGAATGGACTAAGAAGGATGAGATGATGTTTTTAAGGCTTTAAAAGTTTTAAAAGCTTCCCTGCCTTTTTTCTTTTGGCCACACTGTGTGGCATGTGGGATTTTAGTTCCCCAACCAGGGATCAAACCCATGCCCTCTGCATTGAGAGTGTGGGGTCTTAACCATTGGACCACTGGGGAAATCCTAATCTCCCTTCACTTTTATCCATGAAATTGATTTGTAGAAGAAATTGTGCTGTTTGTCTGGAAGAATTTTCAGCACTGTTGGCTGATGATATACTACCCTTATCTTTTAACATGTTCTTCTGTCCCCCACATTTCCTGTAAATTGGGGGTTCAGTCTAGAGGTTTGATTAGATTCAGATTCAATTTTCTTTTGGTGCAAGACTTCATGAGCAGCACTGTGCGCCTCCTGTGCAGCCCACCAAGAGGCACATGGTGCTGTTTTGTCCACTTCCAAGGAAAAGGTTGTTTCGTGGGTTCAAGAATTATCAGATCAATCCTTCATTTTTAACTTACCCATCAACCTTTCATGATAGGCAGTGGTCCTCTTTCTTGACTCTACCTTCACATCACTCTTATGGCGCTTAAAAAATCCAAATGCTCAGGCCACACTCCAGACCAGTGAGCTCAGACTCTCTGGGGGTGGGACCCAGGCATCAGTATTTAAAGGTCCCCAGGAGGTACAAATATGCAGCCAGGGTTGAAAACTGCTCTTTAAGTCATTTAAGTGGTCAGTGGTACAGTGCATAGATACATGAGTTCAGCAAGAATTGCAGTGGGTGATTTTCCAGTTCTGTCATTCTTTCTGCATTTATTAGCTGAAATATTTCTGTAAAAAAAGATTTTCTCTCATAAACCACTTGATTACACTGACATACAGCTTATACTGATATAAACTGCCAAAAGGCAGCATAAATATCTTTTTATTTATGGATTTTCGCAATGAGTTCGTGTTTTACTATCTCCAAAGGTACCAAAGGAGTTTCATTTTTAAATATCATGATAAACTCAGGGAAAGTGAAAGTGTTAGTGGCTCAGTTGTGTCTGGCTCTTTGTGATCCCATGGACTATAGCCCGCTAGGCTCCTCTGTCCATGGACTTCCCCAGGCAAGAATACTGGAGTGGGGTGCCATTTCCTCCTCCAGTTGATTGTCTCAGCCTAGGGAATGAACCTGGGTCTCCTGCATTGCAGGCAGACTCTTTACCATCTGAGACACCAGGGAAGCCCCGACTCAGGGAATTTTATGTATTTGATCTGTTTAGATTCATGGCAGTCATTATTTTTTAGCTGAGACTGTCCCATTTTGGCCAACTTGAATCTCTTACTTTAGAGAATTTTGACATGACTCCAGTTGTTTCTCCATGCCCATCTACTCCCCCACCATCTTGTCTTTGACTCTACTTATTTCTGATAGCATCTTTGTTCCCTGACACAGGATATCCTCTTTAATGTTTGATTTCTATTTAATCACAGACTGTTTTGAATAATTTATAAATCATTGCCTTAATTAGTTCTACCAATGAGCAATATATTAATTTTTTGCTATTGTTGTCATTGTAATGGGAGAGGGGATAGACTTATTACCGAATTGAAAGACAGAATTTCAGTAATAAGCAGATTTGCAGAAGTTTGAGTGAGAAGTTTATGTGAATTATCAGTTGTAAGGGGCACTCACTCATGTCAGTGGATATACATGTAATATATTCTATGATGTTTGAAAATTTTTGCAGTGTTGTATTCTCATCAAGAATAGTAAGAAGTATATAACTAGTGCATGACCCCACCATACATTAAAAAAATCAATGCTAGTATCAAGAAATAGAACTAACTTTTACCACTGGAACTATGTTAATAGATGAAACTTGCAATAGTAAATATTCAAAAAATCTTAACAATATGAACAAGCAGTAATAGTTTAAATGTGGTACTGTAACAGTGTTTAATGTTTAAGTGTAATATTAAGGGTTATTTTGGCTTGTGGGATTTATTGGTTGTAGGACTTTGAAAGAAATTGGAACATACTGTGATAGCCTCAGACTGAAGTTCCAGAAGCTCAGGGGAGAGAGCTGCTTTTTAAAAATTATGAAGACTATTTATTACTTTCATTCATGGGATGGAGCTGGGGAGAGGTTTAATGACTGTCTTTATTCCTTTTTGGTCCAAATGCAAATTGAGTATGTTAGGAATTCACTAACAAATACATGTTTAGTTTGGTTTGATAAGAACAATCAGTTTAGATATATTGGTTTTTAATTTCATGGGAAAACAGTTCATTAGAGATGTTTGAGTTCTCTGTGTTTATTTTGTGATGCTTCTTCTCTTTGGCCTAAGATGAAACTAATAGCCACGACGTGTCTACTTATCTGCTATGTCTGGGGCTGTGTCTGCTGCTGTCAGCGGCTCCCCCCTTATCTGGCTGCTGGCCCTGCTCCGTCGGTTGTATGGGAATGGCAGTTCCATTAATAACCCGAGGGCTGGACAGGCAGATAGTGGAAAACGGGTGAAGAGAGAGAGATTGTATTTAACCTGGTGTTCTGAGTTGTCATTTTCTAGACCCTAGCACAGCTGGGTAAAGGCGGGCTTGAGGGCGTGATAGAATCTCACTGATGAGCTGGAGAAACAACCTGATACCAAGAGAAGAAAGAGTAAAAGAAACTGGGAAGAAGGTAAAGATTTGGGGTTGGAAAAGTTAGAGAAAGCAGTGGTAGGAAGAAATGGCACAGCCAAAGTATTCTGATAGAAGTGCTGACAGCTGTGCAAAATCAATTTCATTTTGATTTAAAATTTTTAATTAATTTATTCTGTATTATTTTTCATTTTTAATTAGTTAATTAATTTTTTGGCCATGCCACACAGCTTGCAGGATCTTAGTCCCCCCACTAAGGATTGAACCCAGGTCATAACAGTGGAAGTGCTGATCCCTAACCATTGGGGCACCAGGGAATTCCCTCATTTTGATTTGAAATATTTATCATTCTTAACATTTCAAATGAACAAAATTCCTTACAAAAAAAAAAAAGGATTTTATGGAAGGATTGATTCCTCATAGAGAATTTTGGGGTTTTGTTCTGTGTTTTTTTTTTAAATTATCTTTTTTAAAAATATAAACTTATTTATTTTAATTGGAGGTTGATGATTCTGGACCTGTCAATTGGCCAGAGGGAAAAGAGCAGGTTTTCGTTTTCTTTGTGCAGGGAGAATGACTCACCTACTGCAGTGGTCTGTGTTTGGGTTATCTACTGCTACTGCTGTGTAACAAACCACCTCAAAACCTGCTGGCTTCAAGCACCAAGTATTTTATTATTTCTTGTGATTCTGTGGGTTGGCTGGGGCTCTTCGGCTGGTCTCATCTGGAGTGTGTCAGGCAGATGCAGTTAGACGGTGGCTATGGCTGAACACGTGAGGTGGCTTCTTTATTTGTGTCTAACGCCTCAGTGTTCTTTATGGGGCATCTTTCTCCAGAAGAGTGGTGTGGTGCTCTTAGTCTCCAAGAGGCAGGAAGCAGAAACTGACAGTCTTCTAAAGTTCTAGTCTTAGAAGCCCCAAAATGTTTCTTGTGTTACATTCTTTTGGTCAGAGTCAGGGACACAGCCAGTTCATATTTGAGGGCAGGAGAAAGACTCCATCTCTTGATATGAGGACCAGTGTGAGCACACAGGGAGGGAAGGCATGATTGGCAGCCATCTTTGGCCACTGCCTACCTACAATCTGTATCGTTTGCCTCTCTCATCTGTGTTCAGTTTTTCCTTGTTTACAATAGAGAATTTTGAACTATCTTTACCTGCTCTTTAACACCTCACCCCCAAGTATCATTAAAATTTCCCCCTGTTTTCCTGTTAGATTGGTTAACATGTTCCATATTACTGACTTATTCTTTTCCTAGTTCAAACCCAGCATATATTAGCACAGTGACTTAGAGAACTGTTTGAGTAAACCTAATTATTGTCGAACTGTGATGCCGAAAGGATTCAGCCTCAGTCTGTGAAACCTTCCTGCAAAGGTATAAGAAATACCTAATACATGTTAGGGCCTAGAACTGGACTAAGTCAGAAGGGACCCAACCCCATCCTAGTATACAAATCATTTTCCCCAGTTTTACATTTGAGTTTCTTAGTAAATAAACTTAATTTTCAGTTTAGACACTCTTGACACTGACTCCCTGTATTAATTTTATTTTATTTTTGGTTGCCCTGGGACTTTCTCTAGTTGTGGTGAGAGGGGGCTCCTCTTCATTGTGGTGTGTGGGCTTCTCATTGTGATGGCTTCTCTTGTTGTAGAGCATGGGCTCCAGAGCACATGGGCCTAGTTGCCCTTGGCATGTGGGATCTTCCTGGACCAGGGATGGAACCTATGTCCCATGCATTGGCAGGCAGGTTCTTAACTGCTGGACCACAGGGAAGTCCTGTACTTTAAAAAAAATTGAAGTGTAGTTGATTTATAATATTCTGTTAGTTTCAGGTGTACAGCAAAATGATTCAGTTACACATATTTGTCCAGATTCTTTTCCATTATAGGTTATTTTAAGACACTGATTATATTTCCCTGTGCTATAGAGTTAATCCTTGTTGTTTATCTATTTTGGGCTTCCCTGGTGGCTCAGACAGTAAAGAATCTGCCTGCAATGCAGGAGACCTGGATTTGATCCTTGGGTCAGAAAGATCTCCTTGGAGAAGGAAGTGGCAGCCCATTCCAGTATATTTGCCTGGAGAATTCCATGTACAGAGGGGCTTGGCAGGCTGCAGTCCATGGGGTCGCAAAGAGTTGGACACGACTGAGTGACTAACACTATTATCTATTTTATATAGAGTAGTATATATCTGTTAATCTCATATTCCTAATTTATCCCACTTCTTTTACCTTTCCCTTTTGGTGACCACAAGTTTGAATCTGTTTTGTAAATAAATTCACTTGTATTATTTTTTAGAATCCGTGTATAAGTGATATCATATGATATTTGTCTTTCTCTGGCTTACTTCACTTAGTATGATATTCTCTAGGTCCATCCATGTTACTGCATGCAACTGGCAATATTTCATTTTTTTTTTGACTGAATAATGTTGCATGGTATCTATATACCACATCTTTTTAATCTGAATTTTTTATTGAGATAATTTTAGATTTATAAGCGGTTGTAAGAAATAAAGAGAGATCTCATATATGTTTTACCCAGTTTCCTTCAGTGGCAGCATTTTCAAAAATTATAATATAAGTCATAACCAGGAAATTGACATTAATATAATCCACTCCTCCCTCCATGGGATTCTCCAGGCAAGAGTACTAGAGTGGGTTGCCATTTCCTTCTCCAGGGGATCTTCCTGACCGAGGGATCGAAAGTCTCCCGCATTCCAGGCAGACGCTTTAACCTCTGAGCCACCAGGGAAGCCCAATATAATCCACAGACCTTCACTTTTCTCCAGTTTTACTCTGTGTACATTATACAGTTTTATCACATGCAGGTTTATGTACTCACCACCACAGTCAAGACACTAAATAGTTCCAGCACCTTGTGCTACCATTTTATAATATACCCACTTCCCATACCTATCCCTATCCCTGAATCACTAAGCAGTTCTCCATTTCAGAAGTTTAACATTTCAAAATACTGCATAAAGGAATCACACTGTCTTTACCCTTTGGAGATAAGCTTTTCCCCACCTCGGTATAGTTTCCTGTAGATCTGTCCCCAGCTTGTGGTATGTGTTTATAATTTGTTCCTTTTGATTGTTGAGTGGTATCCCATGATACAGATGCATGACTGTTTATTTAAACCATTCAACTATTGAAGGACATCTGAGCAGTTTCAAGTTTGGGGCTGTTACAAGAAAAACTGCTATGAACATTTATGTGTGTGTGTGTGTGTGTTCCTTTTCAGATCCCATTCCATTATATGTTATTTAAAAATATTGAATATAGTTCCCTGCAGTATGTAGTAGATCCTTGTTGTTTATCTACTTTATATATAGCAGTGCTTCTAATTTATTCCCTTTCCCTTTCCCCCTTGGTAACTATGTTTGTTTGCTATGTCTATGAGTATATTTCTGTTTTGTAAGTAGGTTCATTTATATCATTTTTTGATTCCACACATAAGTGATATCATGTTATTTCCCTTTGTCTCATTTACTTCACTTAGTATTATAATCTCTCTTCATGTTGCTACAAATGGCATTATTTCATTCTTTTTTATGACTGATTAATATTCCATTGTATATACACACCATATCTTCTTTATCCATTCATTTGTCAGTGGACATTTAGATTGCTTCCATGTCTTGACTATTGTAAATAGTGCTGCTAACATTGGGTGCACGGATCTTTTCAAATTAGAGTTTTCTGCAGATATATGTCCAGGAGTGGGATTGATAGATCATATGCTAACTCTATTTTTAGTTTTTTAAGGAACTTCCATACTGTTCTCCATAGTGGCTGCACCAGTTTATATTCCCACCAACAGTGTAGGAGGGCCCCTTTTCTCCACACCCTCTCCAGGATTTATCATTTGTAAACTATTTGATGATGATCATTTTGACTGGTGATAGGTGATACTTCATTGTAGTTTTGATTTGGATTTCTCTCATAATTAGCAATATTGAGCATCTTATCATGTACCTACTGGCCATCTGTATGTCTTCTATAGAGAAATGTCTTCTGCCCAGGTTTTGATTGCGTTGTTTGTTTTTTTGATACTGAGTTGCATGAGCTGTTTGTGTATTTTGGAGATTAATCCCTTATCGCTTGCATGGTTTGCAAATATTTTCTCCCATTCTGTATGTTGTCCTTTTGTTTTGTTGATAGCTTCCTGTGCAGAAGCTTTTCAATTTGATTAGGTCCCAATTGTGTAGTTTTGCTTTTATTTCTTTTGCCTTGGGAGACTGACCTAGGAAACCATTGCTGTGATTTATGTCAGAGAATATTTGCCTATGTTCTCTTCTAGGAGTTTTATGGTGTCATGTCTTGTATTTAGATCTTTAAACCATTTAGAGTTTATTTTTATATAAGATGAGAGGGAGTGTTTTAAATTCACTGATGAATGTAGGGTTCTGACTTCCTGTACTTTATAACCGAAGACCCTCAGCATTGGATAGGGCTGTGCTTTGCTCTGTGTCCTTGCCGACCAAAGGTAAAGGGGACAGATCTGCTGCCTTTGGTATATTCTGGCATTGCCAGCACTGAAATCACCGTGCAGGTTAACAAGAGTCTCCTTGCAGGGGTTTGTAAGGATTAAATAATGAGCTGAATGGACCTGTCCCAAAGCAGAGCAGAGTCAAGGACAGTGCTGAGGTTGTGTCCTTCAGGGCTGCAGAAAAGAGCCTTTGCTTAATTCTCATGTTAAGTTATAAAATGAATTTATAGGACAGGTGTATGGAATAGTTTTTTTTTGTTCTTTCAGGCTTTTGAAAATGAAAAGTAAGATTTGGCAAAGTGGTTTGTATAGATCTGTAAAAAGTCATATTCTAAAGAAGTCCTATGAGTTGTCCTAAGTAATTTCTCATTTCCATTAAAAATTATTTACAAAAGAGGAGCTTGTCAGAGAGAGGGAAATCTTGAAATGAGAAAACCTGACAGAGTAGAAGAGGAAAGAGAGCGTCCTTTCCCTCCGATCTTCTCTCCTCACTTGCCAAACCCTACCTAATCATTGAGTGCTTATTTGAGTGTCCTCTGTCAGCAACTGATGAGAATGAGAGCTGTGTAGGGTGCTGTATGACCTTGTGAGGAAGAGCTGGAAGCGCTTGCAAACTTTTCAGCCTTAGACCCAGGCTATTGGTATTTTAAGAAACAAAATAAAACTCCTTAGGCAATTCCAACAAGCAGCCAATTTTAAGAAGCAGAGCCTTATTAGATCATTGCTGCTCAAACTTGAATGTGTACATCACTTTCCCAGGGGCCTTGTGAAAATGCAGGTTCTTAATAAGTTTGGAGGAGGGCCTGAGATTTTGCATTTCTTGTGAGTTTTCAGGTGAGGCTGATGCCTGTGGCCCATGGACCACAGATTGACTAGTGAGAGTGGAGAGCAGGAGTTGGCAAACTTCTCACTTAAAGGACCAGATAGTAAATGGGTTTTGCAGGCCATATGGTCTCCACCACACTATTCAATCTTACTGTTGTCACACAAATGCAGCTCTAGACATTATGTGAACAAATGGATGTGAGTGTGTGTCAGTAAAAGTTTATTTGCAAAATCAGGCAACAGTTTGAATTTGGCTTGCAGGCCGTAGCTTACCAACATGGTCTATAGCCTTCCTACTCTCAGGGTTTTGACCAACACCTTGCTGCTTTCTTCTCTTGTTGGGCTAAAGTTTGAGTAAGAATTAAGTGATATTGGATGTGCACATGCTAAGTTGCTTTAGCTGCGACCAACTCTTTGTGACCCTGTGAACTGTAACCCACCAGGCTCCTCTGTCCATGGGATTCTCCAGGCAAGAATACTGGGGTGGGTTGCCATTGCCCTCCTCCAGGGGATCTTCCTGAACCAGGGACTGAACCTGCATCTCCTTTGGCTCCTGCATTGTCAGGCTGATTCTTTACCGCTGAGCCACTGGGGAAGTCCAAGTGGTTTTGTGTAGTGGTTACTTATTGGCTTTGTTGAATGATGAATAATTGATAATGACATTTGCTCTGCTGTTTACAAACAGCCCATGTTGTCCCTGGGCTGTGGCATATTGCTTTGTTTTCAGTATAGGGGGCCTTTCTGATTTCTTTCCCTAGATTGCCTTTTAAGAATTAGAGCAAAGAAAAAGCTAAAATTTGTTTCCAGATTGTACCCCATGGGCATCCCAGAATAAATGACCAAGTCTGAACTGTGAAGGCAGAGGATGGCTTTGGGTTGCATTTCCTTTTATCTGTCTCCTGCCACTCACCTGATAGTGCTGTAGTAAAATAAATTTGAATCTGATGAGGAAGTGAAGCACTTAGCCCAGTACCTGATCCATAGTTAAAATTCAACAAAGACATTAGTTTTGTTATTATTAAAATATGTTATTTCTATTGTTACTAATTGTGTCTAGCTATGAAATCTCCTTTTTGAAGATGTCCTTTCCACAAGGTCCTTCCCTTTTCCCCATCCTATCTGAATCCATCCCATCCCATCCTATCCTCTGCATTCTTCTAGTTTTTTGTTCCATTTTTGCCTTACATTCTCCATGTGTCTGATTGTGAACTCCTTGAAGACAGGAATGAATATATTAAACTATAATATCTTAACTCCTGCTACACAAAACACAGATGAATTTCGCAGATGTGATGTTGAGATGAAAGAAGCCAGACACAGAACAATACGCACATTTTTTTTGAAGTTCAAGAACTGGCAAAGCTAATCTATGGAGATAGAGGTCAGAATAGTGGTTATCTTTAGGGTGCATCGCTTATTAACTGGAAAGGCACCCAAAGGAGCCTTTTGTGTGCTATGAATATTTTAAATCTTGTTTCAGAGTCGCTTGTGCAGGTTCATGTGTGTGTGTGTATTTAAAAACAAATCTTTGATTTGTATATTTATTGTGTACTTTGTTAGAACTAAAAAAATTTTTTTAATATATTTATTTATTTTAATTGGAGGTTAATTACTTTACAATATTGTATTGGTTTTGCCATACATCAGCATGTCTCTGCCATAGGTATACACATGTTCCCCATCCTGAACCCCCCTCCCTCCTCAGCAGATGAATGGATAAGAAAGCTGTGGTACATATACGCAATGGAGTATTACTCAGCCATTAAAAAGAATACATTTGAATCAGTTCTAATGAGGTGGATGAAACTGGAACTCAAAAAAGTTTTTAAAGATGTTTTCAAGTCTGTGGTGTTTATTTGGCAGTTAATAATCATTCAGTAAAAGATTGAATATTCAACAGATATTATGATGAAGAAAGTGATCAACTTAATTACCATGTGACTCAAGCCAAATTTTGAAGAAGACGTAACATTCCTTTGAAAAGTATGGTGGACATAGTTCATAATCAGAGTTCACAATGTTGTGCACAACACCGCTTGAATCTTCATCTGGCTGTTTCAGAAAATACTGTAAATGGGGAGGACAGGACTTGTTATTTAGGACTTTGTGCAGGTGACATGGCAGGGAATGAAATAGAGAGAAGGACACAGTTCTATCACCTTGGTGGAAACCTCATTATTAAATTGAGTCTTCACTGCTTCTATCTGCCTCCTTCCCCCTCTCCCCTTGTCTTTTTGTCATTTCCACTTTGAAATGAAATCTGCAACTCTTAATAGATGTTACTGAAACTTGTATGGCATTTTTACCAGACAGTGTTTGAATCTCGGGTGTTGTGTTAAAAATGAAAAGACCAAACACATGCACAAATAAATGAAGGTTGAATTAATCTTTATAATTAAATGCAATATTACCCTGCTTTGACTGATTTTAGCTTTCAAAGTGGATTGCATGCTAATTTTTCAGTGAACTGTAATTGTATTAACATGGCTTTTTAGTTGCCTCAAACTTCTTAAAAATAGATTTTACCAAGCTACTCAGAGAAAAGTTATTAGAACTTTTAATGTTCTAAGATCTTGATCTCTGGGATTTTGGGGTGTATTTCTATCATGACTTATAGTCACAGAGCACTTTCCAGTTGTTAATTCTTTGCCTCTGTCATCCTGGGATTTAAGTGACATTGACCAGACATCAGGATGAACTGCAATTGCCTGAGGCACATTAAAAAATTGATGGGAGACAAGATCATGGTGTTTTTTCCATCAAGTGCCCTTAATGGCATGATAGTGGCAACCATGAATAAAGTGCCTAAGGAATACTGAGGCGCCTTGGGGTACTGGACCCCCAGCTGCTGCCCCTCCCAAGTGCTCAGTGGCCACTGTGGTGACTGCCAGAGCATATGGGTAGAACCCCCTCGCCTTTGCGGGAAGGGCTGCGACGGCTCTGCGGTGGGACCTAGCACTGCTCTTTGTAAGCATTAAGTTGGCTCAATGGGTAAAGAATCCTCCTGCAATTCAGGAGATGCAGGAGACACAGGTTTGATCCCAGGGTTGGGAAGATCCCCTGGAGAAGGAAATGACAACCCACTCCAGTATTTAGCCTGGATAATCCCATGGACAGAGGAGCCTGGCCGACTACAGGGGGGTCACAAAGAGTTGGACACAACTGAAGTGACTGAGCTAGCAAGCAAGGACTATTGAAGGAATGGATGAACTCCCTTCTTGTGAATGGGTAATACGATATCAGGAGTTCTCCCAAGTGGGTCCAGATGCCTTGATAGGTTCAGTTCAGTTCAGTTGCTCAGTCATGTCCGACTCTTTGTGACCCCATGAATCGCAGCATGCCAGGCCTCCCTGTCCATCACCATCTCCCAGAGTTCACTCAGACTCATGTCCATCGAGTCCGTGATGCCATCCAGCCATCTCATCCTCGGTTGTCCCCTTCTCCTCCTGCCCCGAGTCCCTCCCAGCATCAGAGTCTTTTCCAATGAGTCAACTCTTCGCAAAGGTGGCCAAAGTATTGGAGCTTCAGCTTTAGCATCATTCCTTCCAAAGAAATCCCAGGGTTGATTTCCTTCAGAATGGACTGGTTGGATCTCCTTGCAGTCCAAGGGACTCTCAAGAGTCTTCTCCAACACCACAGTTCAAAAGCATCCATTCTTCAGTGCTCAGCCTTCTTCACAGTCCAACTCTCACATCCATACATGACCACAGGAAAAACCATAGCCTTGACTAGCCGGACCTTAGTCAGCAAAGTAATGTCTGGGCTTTTGAATATGCTGTCTAGGTTGCTCGTAACTTTTCTTCCAAGGAGTGAGCGTCTTTTAATTTCATGGCTATAGTCACCATCTGCAGTGATTTTGGAGCCCAGAAAAATAGAGTCTGACACTGTTTCCACTGTTTCCCCATCTATTTCCCATGAAGTGATGGGACCGGATGCCATGATCTTCGTTTTCTGAATGTTGAGCTTTAAGCCAACTTTTCACTCTCCTCTTTCACTTTCATCAAGAGGCTTTTTAGCTCCTCTTCATTTTCTGCCATAAGGGTGGTGTCATCTGCATATCTGAGGTTATTGATATTTCTCCCAGCAATCTTGATTCCAGCTTGTGTTTTTTCCAGTCCAGCGTTTCTTATGATGTACTCTGCATAGAAGTTAAATAAGCAGGGTGACAATATACAGCCTTGACGTACTCCTTTTCCTATTTGGAACCAGTCTGTTGTTCCATGTCCAGTTCTAACTATTGCTTCCTGACCTGCATACAGGTTTCTCAAGAGGCAGGTTAGGTGGTCTGGTATTTCCATCTCTCTCAGAATTTTCCACAGTTGATTGTTATCCACACAGTCAAAGGCTTTGGCATAGTCAATAAAGCAGACATCGATGTTTTTCTGGGACTCTCTTGCTTTTTCCATGATCCAGCAGATGTTGGCAATTTGATCTCTGGTTCCTCTGCCTTTTCTAAAACCAGCTTGAACATCAGGGAGTTCACCCTTCACGTATTGCTGAAGCCTGGCTTGGAGAATTTTGAGCATTACTTTACTAGCATGTGAGATGAGTGCAATTGTGCAGTAGTTTGAGCATTCTTTGGCATTGCCTTTCTTTGGAATTGGAATGAAAACTGACCTTTTCCAGTACCACAGTCAGATCAGATTGTGTCTCCCCTCTGAGCTTGCATGAGAATCACCTATAGCAATGATTCTTAAGCCAAGGTGCTATTGTACCCCCAGGGGATATTTGGCAAGATCTGGAGACATTTTTGGTCACAACTGGTAAGGGGGAAGAGTCAACTGGCATCCAGTGGATAGAGGTCAAGGATGTTGCTCAACATCCCACAATGCACAGGACAGACCCACACAAATGAGACTCAGTTCAGTTCAGTCTCCCAGTCTCCCCAGTCCCAGCACCTTTTCCTTCTTACTCACTCAGTTCAGTTCAGTTCAGTTGCTCAGTCATGTCTGATTCTTTGTGACCCCATGAACCGCAACACACCAGGCCTCCCTGACCATCACCAACTCCTGGAGTCCACCCAAACCCATGTCCATTGAGTCAGTGATGTCATCCAACCATTGCATCCTCTGTCGTCCCCTTCTCCTCCTGCCCTTAATCTTTCCCAGTGTCAGGGTCTTTTTCCAGTGAGTCAGCTCTTCCCATCAGGTGGCCAAAGTATTGGAGTTTCAGCTTCAACATCAGTCCTTCCAATGATCACCCAGGACTGATCTCCTTTAGGATCGACTGGTTGGATCTCCTTGCAGTCCAAGGGACTCTCGAGAGTCTTCTCCAACACCACAGTTCAGAAGTATCCATTCTTCAGGACTCAGCTTTCTTTATAATCTAACTCTCACATCCATACATGACTACTGGAAAAACCATAACTTGGACTAGACGGACCTTTGTTGGCAAAGTAATGTCTCTGCTTTTTAACATGCTGTCTAGGTTGGTCATAACTTTTCTTCCAAAGAACAAGCGTCTTTTAATTTCATGGCTATAGTCACCATCTGCAGTGATTTTGGAGCCCTCCAAAATAAAGTCTGCCACTGTTTCCATTGTTGCCCCATCTATTTGCCGTGAAGTGATGGGACCAGTTGCCATGATCTTAGTTTTCTGAATGTTGAGTTTTAAGACAGCTTTTTCACTCTTTCTCTTTCACTTTCATCAAGAGGCTCTTTAGTTTTTCTTCACTTTCTGTCATAAGGGTGATGTCATCTGCGTATCTGAGGTTATTGATATTTCTCCTGGCAATCTTGATTCCAGCTTGTGCTTCATCCAGCCCAGCAGTTCTCATGATGTACTCTGCATATAAGTTAAATAAGCAAGTTGACAATATACAGCCTTGACGTATTCCTTTCCCGATTTGGAACCAGTCTGTTGTTCCATGTCCAGTTTTTTTTTTTTTTAGTTTTTTATTTTTAAATTTTAAAATCTTTAATTCTTACATGCGTTCCCAAACATGAACCCCCCTCCCACCTCCCTCCCCATAACATCTCTGTGGGTCATCCCCATGCACCAGCCCCAAGCATGCTGTATCCTGCGTCAGACATAGACTGGCGATTCAATTCTTACATGATAGTATACTCCATGTCCAGTTTTAACTGTTGCTTCCTGACCTGCATACAGATTTCTCAAGAGGCATGTCAGGTGGTCTGGTATTCCCATCTCTTTCAGAATTTTCCCTAGTTTGTTGTGATCTAAACAGTCAAAGGCTTTGGCATAGTCAATAAAGCAGAAATAGATGTTTTTCTGGGACTCTCTTGCTTTTTTGATGATCCAGCAGATGTTGGCAATTTGATCTCTCGTTCCTCTGCCTTTTCTAAATCCAACTTGAACATCTGGAAGTTCATGGTTCATGTACTGTTGAAGCCTGGCTTAGAGAATTTTGAGCATTATTTTGCTAGCATGTGAGATGAGTGCAATTGTGCAGTAGTTTGAGCATTCTTTGGCATTGCCTTTCCTTAGGATTGGAATGGAAACTGACCTTTTCCAGTCCTGTGGCCACTGCTGAGTTTTCCACATTTGCTGGCGTATTGAGTGCATCACTTGCATAGCATCATCTTTTAGGATTTGAAATAGCTCAACTGGAATTCCATCAGCTCCACTAGCTTTGTTTGTAGTGATGCTTCCTAAGGCCCACTTGACTTCACATTCCAGGATGTCTGGCTCTAGATGAGTGATCACACCATCATGGTTATCATGAAGATCTTTTTTGTATAGTTATTCTGTATTCTTGCCACCTCTTCTTAATATCTTCTGCTTCTTTTAGGTCCATACCATTTCTGTCCTTTATTGTGCCCATCTTTCCATGTGATGTTTCCTTGGTTCCCAAATAAGACTAATCTCATTAGTTCCCAAATGAGACTAATCTGTCCAAAATTCATTTGTGCCAAGGTTGAGAAACTCTGCCTTAAGGTAAGGTTTGTTACAATGCACACTCCTGGGTTGCAACCCAGAGACATTCTGACTTAGTAGGTCCAATAACTAACAAAATGTTTGACAGAGTAAATTTCAGGTTTTCTTATTGTTGTTCACTTCCAAACACATAAACAACCCCACACACTCATAATATCCACAACACATATTTTTAAAAATCCATTACATTTTCTTAATTTCTGCCTTTTTCTATAAGCAAAAGGCACCTTGACCTCAAAAGTATGTGTGATCTGAGTTAATTTCCAACTCAATAGTGATGATGAATTTTTAATGACCCATCCCCTCCCAGCTGTGCCATTACCATGGTGACTAATAACACATATTCTTGAGATGGCTCTTGGGGTCAGCCAGCCAGCCATGTGAGAGCAGTGTGACATGATAATGGTGACTGGCCAATCAAGAATAACCCACACTCTCATTTGCATAGCATCCTAACTCAGTGGACATTCACTCTTAGCAACGAAATATATTTCAGTGTATACACCCAACATATGTATAGCTCTTTTAATTTATATAGAGATATACTAATGGGCCAACATATCAGGAATGTCTTTAACAAATATAGAAATAGAAATTTTGAAAGATAAAATGAAATAAAGATGTTTTACAAAGTCCTTAATTAATCCTTCAAACACTTTTAGCTAATTCTTCAATACACATTATCCATATAGGATTAGGTTAACACAACAACAGTCAATGTAAATCAGCATCCCATATAGTCATCTTGACTATTTCAAAATATTGCGACCATATCCTTCCTAGATCTGGTTAGAACACCACTGTCTTTATCTTGTCATCTGGCCAACTAAGACGGCATAACTAGAGTGGGAGAAGGGCCACTTCTGACATTTTCTTCCCATTCACTTTGTGCTTATACTATTAATAACAGTTTCAATTCCTGTTTCTCTACAAGAATTTTTTCAATCATTTGCTCATTTTGTGAGGATTGAACCAATAGCAAAATTCATAAATAGTTAGGTATATGTAAATGACTTGAGATTATTTTCAATATATGGAATAAAAACTAATCAGTGAAGGTAACACTGCCCACTCTCATATATGGTATATAGATCAAATGAAGGGTTCAAGGCTATCTATACAGCAAAACTAATAGAGCCTAGCTATTGTTTTCAATAGAAAGAATGATACATCGAAGTTCTAAAATTTTCTCCTTGGGCTTCCCTGGTGGCTCAGTGGTAAAGAATCTGCCTGCCAATGCATGAGACACAGGTTTGATCCGTGATCTGGGAAGATCTCATATGCCATGGGGCAACCACGCCTGTGTGCCACAAGTATTGAGCCTATGCTCTAGAGCCCAGGAGCCACAACTACTGAGCCCGTGGGCCACAGCGACTGAAGTCCATGTGCCCCAGAGCCTGTGCTCCACAATAAGAGAAGCCACCACAAAGAAAAGCCTGTGCACCGCAACTAAAGAGCAGCCCTCACTTGCAACGAGAGAAAAGCCCGTGCAGCCATGAAGACCCAGCAGAACCAAATAAATAAACTTTTTTCAAACAATTTAAAAAACATTTCTTCTCAGACCCCGTGGATCTTGTTGAAGTATGCACACTTCCCCTCAGAGATCGCCACTCTCATCAGCAAAGTCTAGCCCTTGTCCTTGCTCTTCTGAGGCACTACAATAAGCATGTAGTTTCAGGTCATTTCTTTGAACCTTTTGAGTTCACATCCCTAAGCCTGAGCAAGACAAGTGCTCACTGAGCACTTATTGTTGGCCAAGTATCCTCCCATTTGCCACGTGGAATGCAAAGAAATAGGAATTCACACCTACATTCAGAGAACTTAAAAGTCTAGCTGGGGGATATGGGACTTCAGATTTCAGCTTGTTCATAGAAATGGGTTTTTCCATTGAATGGGATACATGGTAAGTATATTCGCTCATTCAGCACCTCCTGAACACCTGATACATACAAATAGTTCTAGGTGCTGGCAGACAGAAAGGTGAGGAAGCTATAGTCCCTGATCTCCTGGAGCTTTCAGCTGAGCAGGGGAAACAGGCAAGCACATAGCAATGATGTGACAGACCCTAGCACCCACAGCTGCATGCCAGAGAGCTGGCTGGAAGAGTGCCTGCCTCAAACTGAGGGATGACAGTAGGCCTCAGGAGAGGGACAGGCCCTGGGCCAGGAAGGCTTCAGGGTGTGGGGTGGGACTATAAACTCTGGAGCAAGAACTTAGCCTCTCCGAGGCTAAATAATGGAAAAATAGCTTATATGTGGGCGGGGATGGTGAGCAAGTTCATCACTCACAGAGCTGGGCAGAAAGGCCAGCTACAGCCGGGAAGATGCAGGCGGCAACTAGGGTCCAATATCTAGAATGTTAAAGGGGCAGAGATCAACTCTAATGCAAGGTCTGTAGGCTCTTCAACCTTAGAACACTGCTTTCGGGGTGTGAGAGCTGTGCTGGATCCCTATGTACAGATTCAAAGGGGATCCGTGGCCAGCAGATATGCTTACTGCTGCTGCTAAGTCACTTCAGTCGTGTCCAACTCTGTGCGACCCCAGAGACGGCAGCCCACCAGGCTCCCCCGTCCCTGGGATTCTCCAGGTAAGAACACTGGAGTGGGTTGCCATTTCCTTCTCCGATGCATGAGAGTGAAAAGTGAAAGTGAAGTCGCTCAGTCATATCCAACCCTCAGCGACCCCATGGACCACAGCCTTCCAGGCTCCTCTGTCCATGGGATTTTCCAGGCAACAGTACTGGAGTGGGGTTTGCCTTCTCCGGCAGATATGCTTACATGAATTCCAAAGCTATTCCCTCAAGGTGGTTGTGATGCACCAGATTAACTGGGGAAGCAGTTAGGATGGGGCCCGATGGTGGCAGTAAAGACACAGCATGATGCAACTATGTTGGGGTCTTAGATTTTTCTGCCTTTCCTGCTCCCTTGAAATCACAGTGCGGCATCTTGTATTACCTCTAACTCCCACAGCACCGCTACAGGAGAGATGTCCTTGTATGCATTTTACATGACAGGGAACTTGAGGCCTAGAACCATGAAGTAACGCCTCAGGATCACATACTCAGTCGGTCTCCAATTTACAATCACCAGATGCCCAGGCCAATTCAATCAGTGTCTCTAGGATGAGACCCAGGACAAATATATTTTTAAAGAGCCCCAGCTAAGTCCAGGGTGTAACCAAGTTGGAGAACAGGTGTAATAAGCATGTAGTTTCAGGTCATTCCTTTGGATCTTTTGAGTTCACATCCCTAATCCTGAGCAAGACACCAAGAGCTCAGTGTTGGCCAAGTATCCTCCCAGATGCCACAAGGAATGCAAAGAAGGCTAAGACAAGCCTAAGATATGTCTGACTCAAAAGCTTCTGCTTTTCCCCATGCCACACATGGACAGATTAACCCCTCTTGTTCCACAAAGATTTCCTGGTCAGTCAAAACCCTCCAACAAAGGCACTTTCCAAAAATCTGTGGGTATGAAGAAAGAACAGTGTGTGAGGGCTCCATAGGCAAGGCATTATAAGACCACAGCGCCTCTGACAGCTGGAAGCCAGAAGCAGGGAAGCTCGCACAGGGAGACGATGGCGCTGATGAGCTGCTCCAGCATTATAAATAGCTGACAGAGCGCTGGGGAGCACAGCTCTGGAGTGCTAATATTACCACGCCAGGAACAGATCTGACCGGAATGACTGAACGACTGCCGCTTAACGCTCAAAAAACCAAACAAAAAGAAGAATCAGCAATAGTCCTTAAAAATAACACATAGTATCTTTCTCTTTTCAAAAAGCATTTTCAGCAGTATGGTAATTTCCCCCAAATGGCAATCAATAAAGTAGAGGAAAACAGAGGCTCGAGAGAGAGAGAATCCACCACAAAGAGAGCAACGAGAAATCATTTCCCAAAGCCTCCGACGAAGGAGATTTTTTTTTAAGAAGATTTTTCTCACCCTTGTTGTCAATTAGTGACAGCTTATATGTGTACTGTATTGCATTTAAGAGATCATTAAAAAAAAAAAGATCATGAAGATCTTCTCTGAGCCTCATGACAATGCTATGGGGTGGTTATTATTATTATTCCAATTTTCAGACAAAACAAAGATCCAAGGTCAAAGGACTTCTAAGCATGTGTCAAATCTAGGACTAACATTTGGATCTTCAGATTCCACAGCTTGCATTTGCTTCTCTGAGCCAAACCATCTGAGGTAAGCCAAACAGGTACCTCTCAAAGGTTCTCAAAGCTGAAGAGCTCTTCCTAAACCCTAGAGGCTGCCCAGAGGTATGCAGCGTCAGCATCACCTGAGAATTCCTTGGCCTCCCCCAAGATCTACTGAATCAGAAATTGTTGCCTCTTTTTTTTTTTTTTTTTTTTCTTTCTCTCTCTCTTTTTGGCCGTGCTGCACAGCATGTGGAACCTTAGTTCCCTGACCCGGGATCATGCCCACACCTTCTGCAGTGGAAGAGCAGAGTCTTAACCACTGGACTGCTAGGAAGGTCCAGAAACCCCTCAAAGGCAACATCCAGGTTAATGCTAGTCCCATCACCCAACATGCTCAACATCTTCCTTTTCCACTCTCCCCTACCTGAAAAACTCTTCCTTATCCTTTGGAGTCCTGCTTCTATGTCACCTCCCAGATAGTGGCCATGAGGCCATCTGGTTAACTTCTAGAAATTTTAGGAAGAATCTTCTATGTGAGAAGTACCATACTAGGCCATGATGTTATAAAAACAATTACAGGAGTGTCCACCATCAAATGTTTACTGTTTCATGGGGGTGAGGGAGAGGAGCAAACCAAAAAATTAGATAATTTCTTTGATATTTCGGTCTTGGGCACAAAGCTAGACTCTATTTCCCATCTTCTCTTGCAGTTAAATTGGTCATGTGACTGAGTTCTGGTCGACGGAATGGACACATACCACTTCAAGGCCTTCCCATAAAACCTCCTATGCAATCCTCTACTCTCTTTCCCTATCCAGCAGCTGAATGGAGAAGATTCCAAAAAGCCAGATGAAGGCAGATCCACAAGATGGAAGGAGTCTGAGTTCCTGAGTCCCTGCTTGGAGGAAAGCTGCCTTACAGGGACAGCCATGCTGCACATTCCAGAAGCACAGGGTACAATCGTCATGATACAAACCAGTAAGTGTAGAGGTGCTTATTACAGTGACTGGTATGTCCTGACTAATAAAGTAACTATGGGAACCCAAGGGCACATTTCCTTGACCACTCTTGTGCTACAACCCAAGGAGAGGATCAAAGATGATCAGCAGTCTAAAAAACTTGCTGTGGGGACCTCCCTGGTGGTGCAGTGGATAAGAATCCGCCTGCCAATGCAGGGAACAGGGGACATGGGTTCAATCCCTGGTTTGGGAAAATCCCACATGCTGTGGAACAACTAAGCCCACATGCTACAACTCCTGAGCCTGTGCACTCTAGAGCCAGTTCTCCACAACAAGAGAAGCCACCACAATGAGAAGCTCGCACAATGCAACGAAGAATAGCCCCTGCTTGCCGCAAATAAACCCCATCCAAAGCAAAAAGAACCTAATGCAGTCAAAAATAAATAAATAATAGATACAGAAAGTAGTTTAAAAATAAATAAACCTGGTCTTTAAAAAAATTTACTGTGCTCTGCAAATAAAGTGTTATCAAAATTCTCAAGAAGCATACAGTGTTTTGAAATCTCAACATACACACAATACAAGTTGTTTTTGATGAATCAGTTGCTAAAGAGTAAACTATGTGACAGAGAGTTGGAAGTTTCAAAATATCTGCAAATCATCTTACGTTACGGACATAATGTCTGCAGTTAATTTTTCTATTTACATTTCTTCCACTGTAGTTCACTATGCTTACATCTAAATTATCATTTTGATAAGAACCAGATTAAAATCTCCCTTCAGTCATAGTCTTTCTTGGCCCCTTTTGTCATGACAGATCCTGCAGTTCTAAAGCGTAATCACCACCAAAGAGATTATCTAATAGAGTAAACCAAGGCCCAATCTATTATTCCCTGGTTGTCAATAAGGCTTTTGCGGAAATAAAATTAGTACAGTTTCAAAAATTACCTACTAATTTACAACTGAAGATAACACAAACACTGGAAGAAACCAACTCATTAAGTTCTGGAGAATGCATACATAGGATGGAAACTCCATCTTTCAACAGAAATTACCACCACAATTTAAAAAGTGTTGAGTAACTCAATGGCACAGGAGTACAAAATCATTGGGGTCATATTTTACAAAATTTCAGAGCTAGGAAGTACACATGAAAAAGTTTCTAAAGCAGTGAATCTCCCCCAAAAAACTAATCATAAGATTCCTGGGGTGCTTGTTAAAATACATATTTCTAGGCCTCGCTCCAGATCTATAGAGGAGGACTGCTAGAATCTGTATTTTTACCAGAGGCCCAAGGTGATGCTGTTGGCATTACTGATCCACAGATCACACTTGGAATATCAAGGTTTCACCCCACACAGAATCTGAAATGAATTTATTATTTCTACTCTCCCTTTTCTGTGGGCTTACTTTTCCATATGCTTTCTTCAATGAACAACACATAGTTTTTATTTTAAGAAAATAGCATCTTAAAAAGAAGAGCTCTTCAAACCTGTCTAAATGTTTTCATAGGTGGGGATGGATGCTAAATTTTATTCCCAGGACTTCTCCAGGTGCCTCTTTTTTTCACATAATTCCTGGCAACATAACCTTGTCTAAGTCCAAAAAAGTAATTATGGTTTGGAGGACTTCCCTGGTAGTCCAGTGGCTAAGACGCCATGCTCTGAATGCTGGGGGTCTGGGTTTGATCTCTGGTCAGGAAACTAGATCCCACATGCTGCAACTAAGACCTGACACAGTCAAACAAATATTTTTTAAAATAAAATATGATTTTTAATCATGGTTCAGCAATTAGCTTATTAAACTGTGATTGTGAACTATTTGACCTTCCTGTGCTTCATTTTCTGTAGTCAAATCTGAATGGCTTCATGAGGATGCAAACTTCTCTTTCCTGATCTAAAATATGACACAAACGAAACTATCTATGAAATAAAAATAGAATCACGGACATAGAGAACAGACTAATGGTTGCAGAGGGGTTGGGGGAGAGATGGAGTCGGAGGCTGCAGTTAGCAGATGTAAGCTTTTATATATGGAATGGAGAAACAACAAGGTCCTACTGTATAGCACAGAGAACTATAGTCAATATCCTGTGATGAACAATAATGAAAAAGAATATTACAAAATGTATATAGAGATAGAACTGAATCACTTTGCTGTACAGCAGCAATTAACATAACAATGTAAATCAACTATATGCCAATTAAAAAATTATCTTTCCTGAACATTTTTAGAATTTCCTTGCTTTGTAGTGCCAAAGGAACAAAGCAACAAATTCTAAAATATTGTTTAAAAAAAGAAAAACCTGACAGTTCCTGACATTCTTTCACCAGTCTAATTTTTCTACAGCTTTCTGAGTGGTCTTAAGCCTTTTCAGTATTGGTGAAGTGAAGTCAAGTCGCTCAGTCGTGTCCAACTCTTTGCAACCCCATGGACTCTAGCCTATCAGGCTCCTCCGTCCATGGGATTTTCCAGGCAAGAGTACTGGAGTGGATTGTAATTTTCTTCTCCAGGGGATCTTCCCGACCCAGGAATAGAACCCGGGTCTCCCGCATTGCAGGCAGATGCTTTGCCATCTGAGCCACCAGGGAAGCCTTCGGTTTATTGACACAAAGTGACTTATTGACTTAAAAGAAGGAAGAAAAAAACAGCCAAAGACCAATAATGAAGTAGAGGAAAAACAAAGATGTTCATATAGAAATCTCAAAAAATAACATCACTATATAACTAGCTTCCAAAACTAATAAACGATTTAGGCTTTCAGAGGGAATATGGAGAAAGATCAGAAATAAGGGGCAAAAACATTGTATATTTGTTGCCATTGTAGTAAATAAACTACACCAGATGATGGTCTCAGCTCATTTGTCACAAAGGACACCACAACTTTCCCCAAGACTTTTTGATATAACTTTCTTTAAAAACAGTTTTCAAAGGACACGAGGGGGAAGACCTTATAATTTCAAAGGAAAAATAAAAGTCACAGTAAAATGCACAAGAAAGCTCTTACTTCTTCCTCTCAGAGCCTAATATCCTAAACAAATCCTTAAAGTACTGAGGGACACGGACCACCACGTTCTCTGAGGGGCCAATGTCTTTTAGTTCAGGGTAGAGTCTGACGTCGATGACCTTCTTGATGTAGCTCAGCCAGTCGAACTGAGGAAGAGAAAGACAAAAAAACACAATGAGAGAACCTCTGCTGGGGAACAATCAAGGAGGAAGGCAACCAGGTCAGTAGAATGTAATCCATGGCTTGTGATCTCAGACCAAATAAACATCCAACTGCTCAAATCTAGAAGATAAATGCCTGATCACTGCCACCCAGATCAGACTTGCTGGCTGAAGCGTAAGTGGAACACATGTCTGTGCCATCTGCGTATGGACCACATGTGTGTGCACATACCCAGCAGCACATGCACTCACGTCCCTGGCCCCTCCTGCACGCTCATCCTCCCCTCTCCTCCTCCCACCTTCCCTCCTGCTCTCTCTCTCTCTCCATCCCTCTTGCAGTAGCACTCACCTCCCTTCTCCCTGCACTCGGCCCCATTCCGCGCTCATTCACTCTCCTGTCCCCATAGACATAGATGCCCCGCGACATTTCTGCTCCTCCCTCTGGCACAGCCTTTCTTACACAGAGGGAGGCAACCAACAGCACAGAGTGACACATGTCTCCCCTTCATAGCATCACTGTCTTGGCATTTTGACCTGGCTACCTAGAAAGTCCTTTCCAGGCTTTTCCTTTTCTTTGCTCCCCTGCCTGCCTCCACTAGTGAAATGGAAAGCCAGTCACTCACTTGCCCAGCCTACCCTGTAAGGAGGTAGTCCCACATGCCCCAGTTTTACTCAGTAAGAAATAAAGGGATAACACGTGGAAAGGCTTTGGTTTTTCCTGGTAGAAGAGTTAAACATGGCCCATACTGGGGCTTGCCCCTTCTTCCTGCTCTGAAGACAGATGTAACATATGCAGCTATGGCAGCCACCTTACAACCCTGAGTCATCAAATATGCAGTCAAAAAGCCAACACGCTAAAAAGAGTGGAGTGGAAAGAAAGAACTTGGATCTTTGACAACGTTGGGCAACAGCTAAACCAACACCAACAGCAACCTATGTCTAGACTTTTGTCTATATAAGGAAATAGGCTTTAAGTTTTTAGGCCACTCTTGGAAAAGTTTTCTGTTCCATAGAGCAGACAGCATCCCAATGAACACACAAGGGATATTTTATGTGATGACTGACAGAGATGGCGATGAGCAAGAAGACCAATGGTAGCTTTTATGAGGCAAAATTTTACACACAGATGAAACAGAATTGCTTGTCAAATGACCAGTTGAGATACAATTTCCTGGACTGCTTTCACTAACCTGGGGAATCATAGCACTCAGCTGGGAGATATTCATTTTGTTGTACATGGCTTCACTTGTTCGGTTTTCATGTGGAATCATTATCTGGTGGAAAGAAACTTTGGTTATTTTTTTCAAACAAACCATTTCTAACTGCATAGCTACTTCCTACATGTGCCAAAACATCCATATAGTATCATAAACATTTTCAAGATTTTGGTGTGGTGTCGAACCTGGGAGAGAGGAGGGGGAAAAAAATCACTTTAGCCAGGATTAAGAAAATAAAAAGAAACTTTCCTTTCCTGTTCAGTGTGAAACATTGGACTTGGTACAAAAATAACTACTCAAATCCCTCCCTAACCTTTCATGTGGATGGACAAAATCTATTACTGGCTTGGGGTAGATAGCCATGCTAAGATCAGGCAATTTGAGACAAACATCCCCTGTCCACAGGTAGTATCCAGGTAACAGCCTCTACAGCTCATAAACTACAGACCAACCCTTCATTCCCAGGGGAACGTTCTCGCTAAGAGCACTAGACTATCTGAACAGCACTGCCACCAGTGATTGTTGTGTCAACAGTTTCATCCTTCACGTCCCTTCTCCTCTCTGGTTTCTCTGGCCCAGAAATTTCCCTGGCCCCACTGCTGAAGATATGGGTTCAGTTACCACCCAGACATATTTCCACATCTGCTTCTCCAGCCCTGACCCTTCACACTCCCATTCCCAACACGTGTGCTCCTGGTAATTTTGGCAACATCAAATCGAAGCTTCTAGGCTCTGCCATATTTAATCTGAGAAGAGCAGAAACAATCATCTTCCTCAAAGGCCATCTTAATCACTTCTGCAAACAGGCAGTAGCTCCTCATACCGCTCAACACATCATGATTTTGCCTTCAGGCCCTCCATCATCTGATTCCCCTGCATTAAACTTGCCACCTTCCAACTCACACAGGACTCTCCTACCCTTGCACTCCTGTCCACTATCACTAACCTCATGGTTTGAACCGGAAGTCAAGACTTTGCTTGTAATTCATTTTCTGTTGCAAGTCTTTCCAATTAAACTCCACTTGGCTCCAATCCCAAGGGCCATGCCATCAACAAGACCTCCCCTTAGGCACGCATCTCTCTAGTTGGGATTAGCTGAATGCACACTTCATGGCTGTGTTTACAAGGACTTCTGGGGGGCTTGGCGAAGTTGTCCTGTCTCCCCAGCTTTAGAAGTCTGCCTGGGATGATGTGCCCCACTAATTCTGAAGGTCCCTAGTGACCTGGGATGTAAGATATACAGATGAGTATTATCAGCTGGCAAAAACCCCAAGCGCCATGGATTTGTCAAGATAAACTCACAGAAGGCTGTGAGTGCCCTCAGCTTCTCCCTCCTCACCATCCATGGAGAGACTTCCTGTAGCTCACAGGCAACCTCCTGCCTCCATTTCAATCACTGCTTCAGAGAATGTCCACACTCTTCCTCACTCTACTCAGACTCATAGGCCCAGGTTGGAGCCCTTTGGCCTTAGAGCTGTTTTCAGCTCTGCCAGCTCCTTCCTCCATTTCATTTAGCCTCTTGACCATTCGCAGTCTTGCCTTGGCCCAGCTGTTTTGAGTTCCCTTTTTGGTTCAGACCCCTGGCTCAGGGCAAGGCCTTTCCCGCTGTATCAGAGCTTCAGTCCAAATGAGGTCTCTGGGTCTCCGATTTGCCTGGGAAGGGAATCCAGATGGCCTCTAGACACGGCAGAGAGGTCCAGTCTTCGACTCCAGAACATCTGCAGCAGTCTTTGCTGTCTTCAAAGGTGACACACAGGGAGGGACTGTATGTACTGTATGTGCTGTGACTAGGGGGTCTGGAGAAAGACACACATGTACACCACGCCAGCCAAGAGGCCGACTCCTCCAGACCCTATCCATCAGCCTGCTTCCACCTTGCCACCCCACAACACCTCGCCAAACACAAAATCAAACAGCTCTTGGACTACTAAGCACTTCAAGAATTTTACCAACTTCTATTATAAAAGACTACCAACAAATACACCACCACTTCTTGATAAAAGTATCATTTTTTTTTCACTACAGTGTATCTCCCCAAGCAGATTTCATCATATGTGTTCCGTCCAGTCCTGAGGACGTATAAAGATTTTATACTTTGGTTCTCCTAGAAAAATTATTCTTTGAACAAAGCTAACCATTTAGGATTTCTCATTAGTCTCCCTCAAGTTTGTTCTTAGGTCTTTTTGTCTCCACCATGAGCCTGAAAGAATTTAAAAGGTGATTTACACAGAACACAGCATATGACACAATGACATTCATGAAAGTGGGGTAAGAAAAGAATGAAAACCAGGGCTGGGTATAAGAACTAATACATACTTAACAGCCTGCCCTATACACTTTCTACATCAAATTATGTGACTAGACTTCCCAAAGCCTCAATCTTAGATGAGACTGATTCTGCATCAGAATGGTGTAAAGAGTAAACTAGACTAAAATAACTTTCCACTTAAGCCAAATTCATACGGATTTATCAAATGCATATTCTTCAGCTGAGGACAAACAGGCATTTCCCTGGGAAAACAGAGAGAGCCTCCCCCTGCTGCTGTTCTTTGTCCACTGCTGACGAGCACGTGGACACTGACTGGGCTTCAAGCAGAGGCAGAAGAAGAGTTCTTCTCTCTGTTATGGTTTTTCTTCCTGCTACTTCCCAGAGAGGGGTGCTATGAGTTCTATCTTGGACCCAAAGGACAATGCCACAAAATGATTTTTTATATATATTCTCATGCAAGATATATCACCTTTAAAATAAGGAGAAGGAAAAGAAAAAGATTTTAGATGAAGACTTACCTCAGCTATCTTTATTTCCAACCTAAGCACTGACTTCATGTCATGCTCTGCTCGGGAGCTATTAGCTCCCAAAAGCACAGCAGTATCCACCATGAATTTGTAAAGGGCATCCCGATACTGTAAGAGATAAAGAAGCAAGGGACCATGACAAGAGTCTATTAGGGAAGTATGTTTGAGGAACACAGAAGAGCAGAAACAGCAGGTGGAAATAAATGCCCATCATTTTCACTCTGTACTCAAAGTATGGTATGAGCATTATGCAATACCAACCACTCATCTACCACTTTGGGACAAAGAAGAATGATGGCTACTTGGGTACTGTTTCCATGATAGACAGAAATGTCCAGCCACCAAGAATCACGAGAACTTGTTTTCTGGCAACCAGTAATATTGAGGATATACGAAACATCTACAAATGAGTCGACTCCTCTTTCCAGGCAAGTGAGGCTTTAATATTAAAAAAAAAAAATGGGAAAGAACTGGTTGCTAAAAGCAGGAGGCATGATCACCATGAAGACTAGTGAGAACTGTGATTTATTTTCTTCCAGCTCAATTTACCCATCTCCACACTAAAAACAAAAGACCAGCAATCGAATGGTTTTTTTTTTTTTCCATTTTGTAGGTTTTTACCAAGTTCTCCTCACTAGCTCAGGGAGAAAGGAAAGGAAAGATGAGAATAATGACGAAGAGAAATCAAGCAAATGCAGAAGTTCCTCGCTGCATGTTCAGGAACCCATTTTCAGGCTATTCACATACTATTGGAGAGGAAGACCTTACTTTGTGGGAGTTGAGGAATCTTGTGTGTGTGTGTCAGGGGGTGAGGGTGGGTCCCTTCTCCTTTCAGGTACATTTTAAGAACTCAACACACCAGGTATTAAATTGTTTCATAGTTATGCTATGGGAATAAGATTCCCTAATATACACCTTGATTCTGCAAAGATATTCTTATAATGCTTATGACTCCGAGACCTGCACAGTGCTTGGCATATAGCAGGCCCTTAATAAATATTTGTTGAATCAGTAAGCAAGCCTCACAGAGAGTCATAATTAGAAATGTTTCACAATTTCCAGTTAAATTCCAAAAATATTTATTCGATCAACACATATGCAAGATGTCTTGCTAGGCCTTCTGTGCACATGGAGGGAGTACAGATGAAAAATCAAATACTTAAGTCTAGTTCCCAGTGTGTGATCCTGGGAGGGAGATAAACACGTCAAAACTAACTGTAACACCAGCAACACCAAAATAAAATCTTTACTGAAGCTGCTAAGTGCTTGAAAACTCAAGAACTAGCGAATTCTAGCCTCGAGAAACCAGGGAGAGAGTTTTTTAAAGGGGACAGATTCAGGAGCAGGGGCGTCCTTCTGAGAGATGTGCGAGCTGCCTTTGCTGGGGGAAGAATAAAGAGAGGTGAGACAGCAAAAGTGGTTTGGGACTAGGCTGTAAAGAGGCCTTGAACTCCCTCTAAGGAATACAGAGTCTAACTTGTGAGCAAAAGCACACTGGGAGATGTACTTTGAGAGCTTGCCAAGTGCTGCTAAGGAGGTAATGGGATGAAGGGGGGGGGGCAGTTAAAAGGAGACTCAACAAGGATCTGCCCTAGAGCAGGAGGGAGACAAAGGAGGCACCAGGGGGGAGAGATATTTTGAAGGCAGAGCCTACAGGACTGACTGGTTACAGGGCAGGGACAACATTTCAAGCATGGCTGCCTATCAGGTGGTGACCCAAGTAGAAACAGAAGTGCCTCCAGACTGGTAAAAGTTCGTTCTGTCCAATTTCAAGAAGGAAAACTTGCCAACCTTCTTTGATGAGTGTCCTCAGCCAGAAAGTCGCTGAGCATCCTGCCCTTCAGGGCCTTCTACATACAGACTTTCCTTTCAGCAAAGGAGCAGGGACTCCGTGAGAGCCAGCACTTCCCCCATCGAAGCCCCTGCCAGGCCAGAAACTCGAGCCTCCCTGGTCAAGGGTCCCCCAGGCCCGAGGCTCCCTTGGAAGTTCAACAAAGGCTCCAAAATGAATTCAAAGTGTCAGGAATAAACCAGCCCTAATCCAATCTCCAGGAAATGACTAGGTTTCCAAGCCAAAGCAAGAAGTTTGAGCAGATTAATCCCATCTGGGTCTCATTAACCTTATGTTAACCTGGGGCACCAGTTTAAAAAAACAGATTCCTAGGCCCCACTTCACGTCTACTAAATCCGATTTCCCATGGCTGAGGCCCAAGAATCAACATTTAATAGAAGCTTCTGAGATGATTCTTAAGCAATACAATTTGGGACCCGCTGGTCAACTGGGTGTCCATTCCCACGCTTCTGCAATATACTGAGAGCTGTCCACACTTCTGAGGGCTGGCTGCAAGACCACTCCTAGGTGACCGCATTTGGTGTGCTGTCTTCCCCACTCAACTATGAGGGCACAGCCCAAGGAGTGCTCAGCCTGCATTTCCAGACTTCCAGAAAACAGGGAGGGCCATTTATCTGCCCAAATAAAAGTCCTTTGCTTCCTACATTTGGGGAAATGGTTGTCAAACACTCACACTGCTCCATTTGAGTAAAGAGTTAGGGATTTTAGAACCACTTATGAACCTCACAATGACTGACAAGACGCAGAGCTGAATGAGGAAAACTTACAGACTTGGCTTCCGTGCTGTTATCAAGGTAGTCTTCCCTCACGGCTAGGGAGAGCGCCGCTTGGTCCAGCTGTTGAAACAAAAAACAAAGCATTCTGCTGGCACTGAAAATTCTTCTGTAACATGTTAATGAGTCATGAGATCAGGATCCCTGCCATATTTTGAGCATGTGTCACCATTACTGAAACAATTCAAAGCAAACAGGTGTTGTAGCAATCAATGACAGTTACCAAGTATCAGAGACCTGCCCCTGATTCCCTGATTCATGGTTTCTAACCTTTTGAGTTTCTAACAATACTGAATAGTGTCAAAGCTAAATGACTTTGAAACAGGATTATCTGATTGTCCCCGCTATTTGATGGGTGGAGAAACAAAATCCAGAGAGGTGATTTTACTTTGAGAAATCTTTGCAAACTTTAGAACCCTCTCTGGAAAGTTTAAAATAGGTGATGAAAATACAAATAATGATCAGACAACTAAATACGTATAATTATTATTAGAGAAAATTATAGCATAATTTCTTGAATTAAAACTTTCAGCAGCTTAAAGGTAATCAAAGAGAAGATTATAATCTTTTCCAAAAAAGGTGCTAGAATAATAAGATATCCATGTGCCAAAAAAATGAACTTCAAACCGGGCCTCATGACCTGCACAAAAATTAATATGATATGGATCTAGAACTACATATAAAACCTAACAATATAAAACTTCCAAAATCACTGTGGATTGGTGACTGCACCCATGAAATTCAAAGAAGCTTGCTCCTTGGAAGGAAAGCTATGACAAACCTAGATAGCATATTAAAAAGCAGACACATTACTTTGCCAACAAAGGTCTGTATAGTCAAAGCTATGGTTTTTCCAGTAGTCATGTATGGATGTGGGAGTTGGACCATAAAGAAGGCTGAGTGCCAAACAACTGATGCTTCTGAATTGTGGTGCTGGAAAAGACTCCTGAGAGTCCCTTGGACTGCAAGGAGATCAAACCAGTCAATCCTAAAGGAAATCAACCCTGAATATTCACTGGAAGGACTAATGCTGAGGCTGAAGCTCCATTACTTTGGCCACCTGATATAAAGAGATGACTCACTAGAAAAGACCCTGATGCTGGGAAAGATGATAGGCAAAAGGAGAAGTGGGGACAGAGGTTGACATGGTTAGATGGCATCACCAACTCAATGGACATGAATTTGATTGAGCAAACTGGGAGATAACGAAAGACAGGGAAGCCTGGAGTGCTGCAGTCCATGGGGTCGCAAAGAGTCACACACAACTTAGAGACTGAATAGCAACAACAAATAAAACCTCCAGTAAAAAACATATGGGAAAATCTTTGACCTGGGGTTACACGAAGAGTTCTTAGACATGACACCAAAATCAGATACATAAAGGAAAAAATATATTGGACCTCATCATCATTAAACATTTTTGCTCTGTGAAAGACACTGTTAAGACAATAAAAAAGCTACAGATAGGGAGAAAATATCTGAAAATCACATATATGACAAAGGACTTGCATCCAGAATATATAAAGAACCCTC
Source organism: Capra hircus (assembly GCF_001704415.2). Lineage (NCBI taxonomy): Eukaryota > Metazoa > Chordata > Mammalia > Artiodactyla > Bovidae > Capra > Capra hircus. The sequence continues at coordinate 48,025,432 of NW_017189516.1, forward strand.
ATAACTCAATAAGAAAACAAACTGCCCAATTTAAAACTGGACAAAAGATCTGAACAGACATTTCACCCAAGAAAATATTCAAATGGAAAATAAATGTATGAAAGGATGCTTAAAATCACTAGTCATTAGAGAATTTAAATGATACCCACAGTAAAATACCACTATACATCTACTAGGATGGCAAAAACAAAAACCAAAAACACTGACAATGTCAGGGACTTCTCTGGCAGTCCAGTGGTTAAGACTTCTCGCTTCCACTACGGGGTAGAGGTTCAATTTCTGGTTGGGGAACTAAGTTCCCCATGACTCATGGCATGGCCAAAAAGACAAAACACTGATAATGCCAAGTACTGGTGAGAATGTGGAAAAACTAGTTCGCTCATACACTGTTGGTGGGAATGTAACATGACAGAGTCACTTTGGAAATCAGTCTGATAGCTTCTTACAAAACTGAACGTACATATGACCCAGCAATATCACTTCCCAGCCACTTACCAAAGATAAATGAAAACTTCTACTCACACAGAAACCTGCATGTAACTTTATTCATTACTGTCCAAAATCTGAAACAACCCAAATGTCCTTCGTTGGCAAATGGATAAACTGTGACACTCACCCATAAAAAGGGATGAACCTCTGGTACATGCAACAATATGGGCATATTTTAATCACATCCCCAAACAAAGCAAAACTACAGGGATGGAGAGAGGTGGGGAGAGTGGGTGATTTCAAAAGGGCAACACAAGGTAAATCTGGGGGAAGCGATGGGATGAACTATTGTCTGTCTTGATTATGGCGGTGATTCTGTGACTCCACCCGTTTGTAAAAACTTACAGACTTGTGCTCCACAAAAAGTGAATTTAACTGTAAGTAAAATTTTAAATAAATAAAAATTTTAAAGTTCCAGAACTTCCTCTAAATTTCTGGCTGTTCTTTCTTGAGTATAAGCAACTGCCCAAAGACTGAATAAAACTGAACCTGACATCAAATTTTCTAACTTAAATCTTATCCACACATTTAAAAAGTTAAGCTAAGTGGGGGGAAAAGATGTTTTCATAACATCGACCTTGCCTGGGTGTATTGCTAAAAACCTCAAATTATTGTGTTCAACCTTCTTCTCTAATTGGCCCCAAACAACCAAGTCATAAGCCAGCCTGGCTTCATCATATTCCAATTCCCAATACACCACCCCTTCTTCCAAAAATTAAGTAAGCCAGGAACATGAAACACGATATTATGATTAAGATGCTTTGGCTTTCAATTAGAGTTGAACCACTTGGAGAATTTTTTGAGCTTTAGTCTCAAAGGAAAGGAAACTGTGTAGACAGTATCAAGAAAGCCAAAGCTTCCCTCTGATGAAATGAAGTTAAATCCATTTATTGTAAAAGTTTAGACGATTCAAGTGAAGTTAATGGACCTGTTTTAAATCTTCAGATTGTGACAGTTCCGAGGGAACCTCTTAAATATATGAAACCGATTGAATAAGGTTAGTTAACCAAAACTAGAAACAGACAAACACTTGAGGCAAAAGACTTTCTCAAGAGGCCATTATTAGGACACTATGTTATTTGAGGTTTTTTAATCCATGCATTTGTAACTGATCTTAATATTACAAGTAGAAAACAAAACACATGTTTAGGAAATCCGATACCCTGAACTGAAATATGAATTTTTTTCTCTGACTGAAACGACACACAGGTTAGGAAACAAAACAGTAATACAAGAAGAAGCATCTCACACATTATGATGTAGTTATAGGACAAAAAAGAAAAACTTTATCTCCAGGAGAGTCTGTCCTTATCATCCCTACAGATTTTACTAAGAGTCGCACAAATGCAGGCTGCTGGGTGATGATCACTTCAAGTCGCTGTTCTGGTAACACATACTGACACAACCTTGACCTTCCAAACACTCTTTCAGGATCACAGATATTCCGAAGTCTTTTATTGTCCCTTAAATTCTCATTCTTGCTATCTCCTTACACAAAATGAACCCAAACACATGTAGCAAGATATGTTCTGAGGCATTAATCTGCCATCTCGTGTATTTTTGTTTTTCCTTTCTCCCATTTAAGTCTGTGGCAAATTTTGTGTCATCCTGCCACGGGGGAACTTAGAGCACCATCATGTAGCTTTGAGCAGCCCCAGCTTGCCAAACCACATGTCCTCAGCACAGGAATACCCACTGGAAGAGTGCCTTTTTTCTTCACCCAAAGATACCACCTAAGAGTATGCCCACAGTGATGTGCCTTCCCAAGGCAGGTTTTTTTTTTTCCCTTATCCCCAGGGGTTTGTGGGATGGGAAAAGCCTAGAACATTGAAGAACATAGCAATAGAATGTGATGGAAAAGGAAGTCTAAATGCATTGAGGGAGAAGAGTTCAGGGTTAAGAGAGAGTTCTCCCAGAGCAGAAAGAAGACCTTTGAGGCAGTAAAAGAAGTCAGAGTTTCTTGTGAGCAGAGGGACCAGTCAATGTCCCTAGAAAATGGCAGGATTTGAGAGGGAGTTGGGGGCCCAGGGCCCCAGCAGCAGAGAGGCACAGCTGAAGGGGCCACAGGGGCTGGGATGGCAGGTTTCCTTTCAGAAATAGATAACTGATGATCACAGGGTCTCCAGTGTCCTAGGACAGGGGTCTCCAACTGCCAGGATCTAATGACTGATATCTGAGGTGGAGCAAATATAATCATAATAGAAATAAAGTGACAATAAATGTAATGGACTTGAATCATCCCTCACTCCCAGTCCATGGAAAAACGGTCTTCCAAGAAACTGGTCCCTGGTGCCAAAAGGGTTGGGGATCACTGCCTTAGAAGGCTGAGAAATGAAGTAGCTGCCAAGTGAGGAAGGGTCTAGACTGGCTCACTTTCCAACTAGAAGGTGCGGTGGGAGTTCAGCGACAGAGATGAGACTGACTAAAGAAAAATGCCTGTTTCTTGTGCATCTGATTTTGAGATCTGAGATGTATGTTTGGCACAAAAATTGAAGAGAAACGTTCCCTAAATGGTTCTGACAAGCCACCTGATCATGATGTAAGAGAAAGGTACCTTTTGCCATGTGCTACTGTGCACCAGTATCTATCCTGTGAATTGTCAGCAAGGTCATCCCATTGAAATCTCATAACAACAGCGAAAAGCAAATTCAAATCAACCTTTCATTACACCTGGGGAAAATGAGACTGAGAGAGGTGAAACAGCCTGCACAAAGACATTCAGTGAGTAGATCACAAAGCCAAGTCTCAATCTCTTTAAAAACCAAAGCCTACTCTTCTTCCTACTACGGTAGTGGTTTTCAAATTATGTTCCACAAAACTTAAAAGGTGCTTCATGGGCTCCAAATATTCAATTAGATTTTTTTTTTAGAGTTTTAACTACTTCTAACAAAAGCAACACTCACAAATTTTACAACATTGGCAGCCATCGATATGCTAGTTTTTGTTATCAGGTTCATTGGGCTTTATGCAGATCTCAGAAGAAAGCTGTTCCTACCAATACCTAGATATATGCTTGAATTTCTAGCAGCTGTAGCTCTAACCTGTTAATTCAGGTGTGTGAATAGCCCCTCATACAAAATGGTATGAACAGGGATATACCTAAAGCAAACACACACTGCACTCAAATGCCAGGTCATGCTCAAATACATCAGCTTGGAAGAGGCTGCCACCTTGGCAAAGGAGAGCAGCAGTAAGCACGTGAGTACCTCCTTACATTTGAAAAGTGCTCTATTATTGACAGTTCAGTGTCCCTAGGATCAGTTTAACTGAATAATAAGCGTGCAAGGCAAGCTGTTAAAAATTGATTACTGTGATCCTCTATTACTCATGTTTCCCATAAGCTGATATTCAAACTACAGGCTTGATTAGACCCAAGTTCTTTTTTTTTTTTTTTTTTTCTGTTCTTTTGGCATCATTGGTGGTAGCTTATGCTTCCCACTGCATAGTATCAGGAGGCACACAAAATCTGGTTGTCCCACTTTTAGCAATGGCCTACCACTGATATCTGGGTTCATCTGATATCAGCCTGCCCTCTCCTGAATTTTCCCATCAACCATTTATCTAATAGTTTTAGCAGCCATTGACGACAGTTGCTTTGATCCTTTTATTCATTCAGTTCAGTTCAGTCGCTCAGTCGTGTCCGCCTCTTTGCGACCCCATGAACTGCAGCTCGCCAGGCCTCCCTGTCCACTACCAGCTCCCGGAGTTCACTCAGACTCACGTCCATCGAGTCAGTGATGCCATCCAGCCATTTCATCCTCTGTTGTCCCCTTCTCCTCCTGCCCCCAATCCCTCCCAGCATCAGAGTCTTTTCCAATGAGTCAACTCTTTGCATGAGGTGGCCAAAGTACTGGAGCTTCAGCTTTAGATCATTCCTTCCAAAGAAATCCCAGGGCTGATCTCCTCCAGAATGGACTGGTTGGACCTCCTTGCAGTCCAAGGGACTCTCAAGAGTCTTCTCCAACACCACAGTTCAAAAGCATCAATTCTTCCGTGCTCAGCCTTCTTCACAGTCCAACTCTCACATCCATACATGACTACTGGAAAAACCATAGCCTTGACTAGGCGGACCTTAGTTGGCAAAGTAATGTCTCTGCTTTTGAATATGCTGTCTAGGTTGGTCATAACTTTTCTTCCAAGGAGTAAGCGTCTTTTAATTTCATGGCTGCAGTCACCATCTGCAGTCATTTTGGAGCCCCCAAAAATAAAGTCTGACACTGTTTCCACTGTTTCCCCATCTATTTCCCATGAAGTGATGGGACCGGATGCCATGATCTTCATTTTCTGAATGTTGAGCTTTAAGCCAACTTTTTCACTCTCCTCCTTCACATTCATCAAGAGGCTTTTTAGCTCCTCTTCACTTTCTGGCATAAGGGTGGTGTCATCTGCATATCTGAGGTGATTGATATTTCTCCCAGCAATCTTGATTCCAGCTTGTGCTTCTTCCAGCCCAGCATTTCTCATGATGTACTCTGCATAGAAGTTAAATAAGCAAGGTGACAACATACAGCCTTGATGTACTCCTTTTCCTATTTGGAACCACTCTGTTGTTCCATGTCCAGTTCTAACTGTTGCTTCCTGACCTGCATACAGATTTCTCAAGAGGCAGGTCAGGTGGTCTGGTATTCCCATCTCTCTCAGAATTTTCCACAGTTTATTGTGATCCACACAATCAAAGACTTTGGCATAGTCAATAAAGCAGAAGTAGATGTTTTTCTGGGACTCTCTTGCTTTTTCCATGATCCAGCGGATGTTGGCAATTTGATCTCTGGTTCCTCTGCCTTTTCTAAAACCAACTTGAACATCTAGAAGTTCATGGTTCACGTATTGCTGAAGCCTGGCTTGGAGAATTTTGAGCATTACTTTACTAGCATGTGAGATGAGTGCAATTGTGCGGTAGTTTGAGCATTCTTTGGCATTGCCTTTCTTTGGGCCTGGAATGAAAACTGACCTTTTCCAGTCCTGTGGCCACTGCTGAGTTTTCCAAATTTGTTGGCATATTGAGTGCAGCACTTTCACAGCATAATCTTTCAGGATTTGAAATAGCTCAACTGGAATTCCATCACCTCCACTAGCTTTGTTCATAGTGATGCTTTCTAAGGCCCATTAGGGATTTTTAAAAATGGTAATCTTTAAGTTCTATTATTTCTCCTGCCTTTTAAAGCTGAGAAATCTGTATGCAGGTCAGGAAGCAACAGTTAGAACTGGACATGGAACAACAGACTGGTTCCAAATTGGGAAAGGAGTATGGCAAGGCTGTATATTGTCACCCTGCTTGTTTAATTTATATGCAGAGTACATCATGAGAAACACTGGGCTGGATGAAGCACAAGCTGGAATCAAGATTGCTGGGAGAAATAGCAATAACCTCAGATATGCTGATACCACCACCCTTATGGCAGAAAGTGAAGAAAAACTAAAGAGCCTCTTGATGCAAGTGAAAGAGGAGAGTGAAAAAGTTGGCTTAAAACTCAACAATCAGAAAACTAAGATCATGGCATTTGGTCCCACCACTTCATGGCAAACAGATGGGGAAGCAATGGAAACAGTGACAAAGTTTATTTTGGGGGGCTCCAAAATGACTGCAGATGGTGACTGCAGCCATGAAATTAAAAGGCATTTGCTCCTTGGAAGAAAAGTTATGACCAACCTAGACAGCATATTTAAAAGCAGAGATGTTACTTTGCCATCTAAGGTCCGTCTAGTCAAGGCTATGGTTTTTCCAGTAGTGATGTATGGATGTGAGAGTTGGACTATAAAGAAAGCTCAGCGCTGAAGAATTGATGCTTTTGAACTGTGGTGTTGGAGAAGACTCTTGAGAGTCCCTTGGACAGCAAGGAGATCCAACCAGTCCATCCTAAAGGAGATCAGTCCTGAATATTCATTGGAAGGACTGATGCTGAAGCTGAAACTCCAATTCTTTGGTCAACTGATGCGAGAACTGACTCATTTGAAAAGACCCTGATGCTGGGAAAGATTGAAGGCAGGAGGAGAAAGGGACCACAGAGGATAAGATGGTTGAAGGGCATCACTGACTCAATGGACATGAGTTTGAGTGAACTCCGGGAGCTGGTAGTGGACAGGGAGGCCTGGCGAGCTGCGGTTCATGGGGTCGTGAAGAGTCGGACACGACTGAGCGACTGAACTGAAGTGAATCTTAAAGTTCTATTATTTCTCCTGCCGTTTAAAACTGTGATTCTCCTATAAACAAGAATTTTCTCTTATTAGGTATGAGGTTACCCTGAAATCAGTCAAATTTAGTATGCTGTAGATTAAAATAAATATAGCAATTAAATGTGCATGTGATTCTTATTTGGAACCTGAATCAAAGACCAACTGTTAACTTTTTTAGAGGACAATCAGCAAAACTGAAAATTAACTTACTTCAAAACACCACTTAGGGTAATTATTGATAAGTATGATCCTGTTTACTTTATTGTTTGGGGTTTGCTTTTCTAGGCCTTTTCTGTGTTTCCTGTCTAGAGAAGTTCCTTTAGCATTTGTTGAAGAACTGGTTTGGAAGTGCTTAATTCTCTTAGCTTTTGTTTGTCTATGAAGCTTTTGATTTCTCCTTCAAATCTGAATGATATCCTTGCTGGATAGAGTAATCTTGGTTGTACGTAGGTTTTTCCCTCTCATTACTATAAGTATATCCTGCCATTCCCTTCTGGCCTGCAGATTTCTCTTGAAAGATCAGCTGTTAGCCTTATGGGGATCCTGTTGTGTGTTATTTGTTGCTTTTCCCTTGCTGCTTTGGAGATACAGACATTTTGGACATAGTGGGGGAAGGAGAGGGTGGGATGATATGAGAGAATAGCATTGAAACATGTATATCACCGTATGTAAAATAGATAGCCAGTGGGAGTTCATGTATAACACAGGGAACCCAAAGCCAAGGCTTTGTGACAACCTAGAGGGGTGGGATGGGTGGAAGGTGGGAGGGAGGTTCAGGAGGGAGGGGACATATGTATACCTAATATTGATTCATGTTGATATATGACAAAAACCATCATGATATTGTAAAGTAATTATCCTCTAATTAAAAAAGTAAAATATACTTTTTAAAAAACACCACTTACTGTATTTGCACAATACAGGATATCACAATAGTTCTGAAGTTAAGAACAAAAGTCTGGTTTTTTTAGGCCACATGGAATGTGAGATCCTAGTTTCCTAGCCAGGTAAACAGGTAAACTCCCTACACTGGGAGCAGGGAGTCTTAACCACTGGACTGCCAGGGAAGTTACCAAGAATGACAGTCTTAAAATATGGTTTGTTGGTTTGTTTGTTTTAAGTGAGTAACCTGTCAACATGGAACAGCGGTCAATTGGGCCATCACCATCATCATAGAGCACTGAAGAGCATGTCTTATGCTGACAGCATTAGAATATTCTCAGCGCCATGCTGTTGTTCCATCACCCAACACAAAAATGCAGCTGTCTCTGTAGCTAACAATTTCCTCTTGAAGAGATGGGAATTCTTTCAATGACTAAAGATTTTTTATTGAGGTGGCCATTGTCTAAATTAGAGATGGACAAACTACAGTCTGCAGGCCAGCCCACCATACATCCATCCTCATTTATGTACATACTGTCTATAGCTGCTTTACCACATATAACAGCAGAGATGAACAGTTGAAACAGAGATCATTATAGCCCACACAGCCTAAAATATTTCCTATCTGATCCTTTACAGAAAAAAATTTGCCAGTCCCTTGGTATTACTGAAAAAACAAACTCCACAATATAGATTTTTTAAAGTTAACATATCAGGAGAGAATAATATATCCTAAAGTTTTTATATTTATATGATTTAGATATCAATATACCAAATTGAACTATCATATGACCCAACAATCCTACTCCTGGGCATACACCCAGAAAAAAAACATAATTCAAAAAGATACACACACCACAGTGTTCACTTCAGCACTATTTACAACAGCCAGGACATGGAAGCAACCTAAATATCCATCAACAGAGGAATGGATCACGAAGCTATGGTACATATATCAATGGGATATTACTCAGCCATAAAAAGGAAAGAAATTGTGCCATTTGCAGAGACGAGAATGGACCTAGAGACTGTTATACAGGGTGAAGTCAGAAAAACAAACGTCATATATTAACGCACATACATGAAATCTAGAAAAATGGTATAATCTGATTTGTAAAGCAGAAATAGACACACAGAGGTAGAGAACAAACATCATAGGGAAAGGAGGGAGGGTGGGGTGAACTGGGAGATTGGGATTGACATACATCCACTATCATGTAAAAAAAATAGGTAACCGATGAGAACCTTGGAGAAGGAAATGGCAACCTACTCCAGTGTTCTTGCCTGGAGAATTCCCATGGACAGAGGAGCCTGGATTACAGTCTATGGGGCTACAAAGAGTCGGACACAACTGAGCACGCACAAACAAAAGAGAACCTACTGTATAGCACAGAGAACTCCACTCAGTGCTCTGTGCTGATCTAAATGAAGGAAATCTAGAAAACAGGGGGTATATGCACACATACAACTGACTCACTTTGCTGTACAGCAGAAACTGACACAGTGGTGTAAAACAACTCTACTCCAATAAAATATCACTATATCATTAATATTTTCTGATTTAACAAAGAACAGAATAGGGGGAGAAAACTGGTGGTTCAACAAAATTTTCATTACTAAAAGAACTGTAGAAGCAAAAAAAAAAAAAAAAAAGGAATCAAAAGACAAAACAATTTAAGAAGTGCTGTTTGCATTCTTGCCAAGTTCTCTGACTGATGAACCTTCTGCTGTTGGCAGTTTTCTGACGATTTCCTGACTTTCCAGTATGACTGTCCAGTGTCATACTCCACACCTCAGGGTATGTCCTTGTGGCCCATTCCGTTATGGAAGAGATGCTTACTCTCCCAACAGAAAATGCAACCAAGCACTTAGAACAAGTTTTGCCTTATCCTCTGAAAGGAAGGACAAAAGAAAGACTGAACTTGACAATGAAATTTGGGGCATGTACACAAGATCTTAGTGAAAGGAAAACAAGGAACCAGAGCATGTGTTCACTCCTTTGTCAGAGGAATGAGGGGAAGGGAAGAGCAGAGTTCAGAAAGTCTCAGCCCATCTCTCCCCACCAGAATTAAGGGGTCCCACACATGCTCAGGGTAGATATTTAACGGCCAGATCACAGATCACTTGAAACCTACTCACTGGCTTCTTGAAAGGCTGACATAACCAGTTTGTTCATGATTTACAATCTGCAAATCTGGCAAAGAATAGTCTAGATCTTAAGATTTAGCAGAATTTTCAACTTTATCTTTTCACTAAGGTGGTATCAGTCTTTTTCCCTGGGAAGGCAACCCAAAAGGCTAACCTTGGACTGAACAAGCATGATGAATGAGTCCTCACTGTACCTTCAAGATGTGTTCATTGGACATCTTGTCATCAGAGGACACATATAAACGGATGAACACAGAATTGCTATATTGGCCACGAAATGTTGCAAGGGTCTGCAGAAGGCTGAATTTTCTCTCTGACCAAACCCCTTCAGGACCGATATTGGATTCGAGCACAGGCCAGCGGAAAGGTGAGTGCCGCAGGATATGTAATAGTGGCTTGGCATCTGCTTTTTCGATGGCTTCTGAAAGGGAGTAAGTAGGAAGGGAGAGTTAGATTTGCAAACTGAATCACCAAACTAGGAAGTACGTATATCTTCTGAAGAGAAAATTCCAGTAGGGCCCCAACCTAATTTTTTAGGGAGAGGTACAGTGGGTTGTCCATGACCACAGAGATAGAACTACCTATGACCCCCACTTCAATGTGACTGTCTAGGCCTGCTGCTCTTGCCAGGAGAGCTAACGGGGAACCTGCCCGATATTCCCAACAACAGAAGGTGTGCTTACTGTATCGACCGAAGCCAGTAAGCAATGTCAAGCGGAGAACACTCCGCAAGACTAAGGGACAACCCTAACTAAAGGAAACTGCTCAATACAACTAATCACTCCCCAGTAAAAATGAATTATTGCTCCACACACTTTCATTATCTTTTACTGCCCTCTTCCAGGTCACCAAACAACATCCCAAATCCTAAACAAGTTAATACATTTCCCAGAGGCACTAACCTCTTTCTGCAATAGCATTGAGAAGGAGGACCAGGTAGAATGCCCAGTGTCTCTTTTCATTCCAGTCAGACACAAGATGCTCAGACAGGCCTAAGGTCCCCAGAAAACATGCCTGTCAAGCAGATGGAGAAGCAGAAGGGGCCTGGCCTGCCTGGAAATCTGGATTTCTCTAGGCCCCAGGAGGTTCTAAAGAACACAGTAACACTCCCAAGTGCCCTCCCTCACAGGCTCCTTCTCAAACCAAATCTAGCCTCCAGATTCGGCTTTCTGTACCACATGCAGTATGGTTTGCCCTTCTGACCGTACCCATGTCTCATAGACTAACTGATACCCAAAGAGTCTAAGCCATCCATAGGAATAAAATTTTCCTAGTTGATCCATCAAGCTAGCAACAGACCATTAAGACAGGGGTAGTCAAAACCCAGCCTTGGAAAATAGCTCCTTTCTTTAAGCAACATTCTTCATAGAATTCTTAGTAGTTCTCTTTTTCCTTAAACAATATCTTTAAACATTAATAGAGCTCTGGAAAATAAGGGTGGTAAGTTATTTTATTTTCTTTATTACTCACTCTCATTCATGCAAGATGAATAAAGGATTTTGGCTTTCTGTATGGCTTCAGTGTCCCGTCTTCTACTGATTGATTTCTCCAAAAGTGCTAGGAAGGTTAAAAAAGGATTCATTAGTATCCACCCACAGGTGATGCTGAGTTGGAGGTCATTTGATAATCAGAGCCAGCCTCCAGAAAATTAAATGTAAAGACAGACAACCCTAGAAAAGATAAATCTATAAAAGATATGCAGACAGCAGAAATGATTCCAAGTTGCTGGAGATTCAAATAAAAAATATTTAACATTCTCTTCTCCAGAGTTTTCCTACTTCCAACCAAGACTTGACCTTCTACAGGGGTTAATGTTTTCTGCCACCTATACATACACACACACACACACACATACACACACACACAGAATTCATTTTTTCAAGAACCAAAAATAACTGAATTCTATTCCCTGTTTCTGCACCAAGTAATATTCTCAACAGAGGCAATTTCATCAGGGTCAGTTTCTTAAGATTTCTTCACAGTCCAGCCTCTCGGGGAGGTGACCTGGAAGAAATTTCTCATTAGAAGTTTTATTCAATGTTGCCTATACATGCTGTGGCCCTGGTAGATGTTGTTTAGACAGGAAATGGAGAAGCAAGAATGGAAACTGCCCCTACCGAAATTGCCTGAAAACTTGTCCATTTACACATTCAAAGTACTGGCCATTTAAAATGAGGCCATGTATACAAAACGGTTGCCAGCATGGACGCAAGCCCACCTGGAAAATGATTTTCTATTTATAAATTCACTGATGCTATTGTTTGAAGGTAGAAAATGACAGCTGTCACTATTTCTTTAAATAAGGAAATAGGAAAGCTAAAGACTCAATAAAAACTACCCTGCCCACAAAATAAAACCTTGGATGTACTTAAGAATATCAGTTTACCAACAAAAAGCCAAGACAAAGAATTCCCACACAGCACCATGGCATTGCCTACACTGAGCTATGTCAAATTGCAGTTGTCAGAGCATTTGGCATTTATTTCTGAAACAACCTAGCAGCCTCCAAATGATACAACAGATGCTTCTACAGTACTTTGAATAGCTTCAAGATACAATGTACAGAGCTAATCAAATTAATAAATAATAACATATTCCCTACAGCAGAAATCTACTTCTAAACTAGAAGTTCTACATTTCAAAAAATGCAACCTAGAGCTTCTGTCTAGTTTTCTGTAAACATCTATACATCAAATAAGTCCAGATAACTAGACATATTCAAATAAAATAAATTGAGTTCAACGTGGGCATTTTCAATTATTCACAACTTGTTTCTTTCTTGTGTATTATCACAGCAATAAAAGTGGGATAACTAGCCCCAAGGATAAAGGAAGGGGATTTCTTTTTTTAATAAACAAAAATCTCTAAAACTATACCTACATATATTTCTATTCAAATCAGATCATGTGCCTTTCCACCACACTGCGTCCGCAGTCACTGGATTGCTGGGGAGACATATTTGAAAGTAAATAAACCAAATTTCATTTGGAGATGTAATATCATCCTGATGTTATAAACACTCCACAGGCTGCAAACATGAATACCTTGTGGACCAAAAAAGAGCCATGACAGAAAAGAACTCAAAATATTCCATAACAACCTGAGTTATGCACCCAGGGCACTCTGTGTATCACAAGAAGGGGAAAAGAGAACACATATATGTTAAGTAGGGCAATGCCAAACCACTAACCGTGCACAAATATCAATAATTCCTATGTGTCAAAATTCTAGTTTCTGTACCATAATTTGGCCTTTGAAACAAATTCGGCTGCCACAGGTTCCTTGTCCTACCATTCCCTTTTCCTCCCCTTCTCTTCAAACCCAAGCAGGCAGGAGAATGTTGATATGCAGACAGCGTTGGGACAATCAGCTGGCAGCACCCATTTTATGTAACTCTGTATTTCAATTAGTGGTAAGAAGTATAAAATCTAGCCTGGAGAGCCATTAATGAGTAGAAAACAAAGCCTAACAAAGGCAATTATTCGGGGCATTAAAATGTCCTTAAAGAACTGAGGACTCACGGGTCGCCCGTATGCGGGTATTCCTATCACAGTCTGCATTGTTTCCTGGAGGATTTCTTAGCCTCCTGTCACCTCCATCTAGCTATTTCCAACAATGGTACAATAGAAAGGGAAACCTCCAGCTCATAGTGACCTCGAGTGCAACAACCTCTAGACTTGAAGATCAGTTTCAAAGTGCCTATGATGATTAAAATTTGATGTGTGCGTGCACGCACACACATGTCTGCATGTATACAGGATATTTTTTTCTTCTCACTACACTCAGTCAAATAAAATTGGTTTTGTCCCGCAAAAGGCAAAATAACAGACACAGTCAAGGGGGTCGGTTTTCAATCACAAATACATGGGTTCCAGTTGCAGCTTGCTGCTTCTTTCAGCTGAAACTTGAGCAAGTTACTTAATCTCGCCAAGCCTCAGTTTCTTCATCTGTAAATCTGGACAAATAATAGTGCCTATCTCCTGGAGCTGTGGTGACAATCAAACACTATAATGCACAGAAAGTCCCTTCTCAATGCCACAGCACATGGTGAGTGATCAATCAACAGTGGCTTTAACAGGCTTCCAGGCTGAGTTAGCTATACACAGAATTGTAAAGTAATCAAGCTCGTTTCTAGTGCTTCCTCCATAAATATTTTTTCCTCCTTCCTTCTCAGGATATCAGTAGCCAAAGGCCTTCTGCTAACCCAAGACACTGGCACTCCTTGCATACGACTCTTGTACAAACTAGATCTGCCCTACCAACCAAAGCGTTTCCTCTGCTTCCACAGTAGAGGCAATAGAGAGGATGTCTGAAAATACGCTGCCTACATTCCTCATCCTCAACAGCAAGGCCTTTTCTTTCTGTAAACTTTTTCAGTGAAATTATAACATACCTACAGAAATGTGCCCCAATCATAATTTGAAGGATCTTCATGGAGTAAACACCCACATAACCAACATTCTGACCAGAACCCCAGGAGCCCCTTGTACTCCCTTCCAGTCACTATCTCCAATGAAGACAATCAGTATCTTCTTTAATGAAGTGCTTACTCAACTCTATTTCTCACACTTCTATTGGTAATCTATAAACCAGTTCCTTATTGATTTATAGAAGTTATTTATATATTCTACACACACAAGTCCTTTGTTGAGTATTTGTACTGCAGTCTTCTTCCATTCCATAGACTTCATTTTCCTAATGGTATCATGCAACGAGTGGAAATATTAATGCAGTCCAATGTGATTAGTGATCATTTTTTTCCACCTTGGTAAGCATGTTCTGTGTCTTAAGAAATCTCTGCCTACCCTGAGGTCATGAAGATAGTGTCCAATGATTTCCTCTAGAATCTTTACTGGTTCACATTTAGATCTACAGTCCATATGGAAATTGGTTTTGCCCATACCTTTGTAATACAGGCTTGGCCTCACAGGGGATGAATCATGAGATAATTTTCATAAAGAAGGTATTTTTGATCATTGGGCCCCAAATATTATCACAACATAAAACTGGCATTAACAATATCTATTCTCCACTAGATCAAGTGCTCTCTGGGGCAGGAACCTGGGTCACATTCATCTTTGAACACCGGAGCTTAGCAATTGGCATGGCTGGTGTTCAATGTCTGCCAAGTCGAATTCCTCTCAAGGAAAGTCTGAGAGTTTTTTGTGCAAATGAAATGTGAGAAACTGGACTTCTCTTATTATTTCTTTTTATAATCAGCAATGTCCTGATTATACTAACATCCATAATCTCCTTTTCTCACATTCCAGTCCCTATATTACACAATGAGATCCAAGATTTCATCTGTTTTTTGTGAATACTGTTTTTTTTTTTAAGTATTTATTTATGGCTGTGCTGGGCTTTCTCTAGCTGCAGTGAGCGGGGGCTACTCTCTTCTTGTGGAGCATGGGCTCTGGAGCACGCAGGCTTCAGCAGCTGTGGCACACAGGCTTGGTTACCCCACCACAGCCTGTGTAATCTTCCCTGACCAGGGATCTAACCTGTGTCCCTTGCATTGGCAGGTGGGCAAATACCAGTTTTTAAGGTACCCAAGTCTTTTTTTCACCAATGGTCGTGGGTTAACCATGCACTTCCACTTTCCTTCTCTTCTATGAGAGAGTGGGGAAGAGGACACACAGCATCCCATCTCCTTTAAGCACAGAAGGCAGATATGACTCTCAATTCTACTCATTCAGTCTACTTCTGCTCAGACAGGGCATTTACTGAGAGCTCTGGAATAAGACAGCATTCCAAAGGAACAGTGATACTCCTGAGGACTTGGCAGTCCCCTGCTAAGTCGGGAGCTCAGGATAATCACGTTCAGCTCAGGCCAATCATTTGGAGTTTCTGCAATATTTAAGACTTTCCCAAATAAGACTGTTTTCAAAAACTCCACATGCACAAAGTTTTAGGCCTGTGAGCAAATACCTACCAAGAACTCTGGTGTTAAGCTGATGCCACTTAAAGAAGATGGCTCTCAGAGCACAGGGATTCTTCACTTGATTTTAGCCAAAAGGCCGAGAAGTAATGAGCACAGAGATTCTTTCAAAACGCGCTCCTCTGTGTTCTTTCTCAGACCCTGTAATCATTCTGTGTGCCAGTTCTAAAGGGGACTCTCTGGCTATTTGCTAAGAGTTCGCTGAAGCTGTTTGCCTGATTTGCTTAATAGAAGCAGCAACTGCATTCTAAAACCTTGTCAAATTGCATTCTCAATTTCATACAGATAAGTATTTCCCTCAGAAATCAGGGGAAGTGTCCTCTTAGTTCTAGTGAGAAAAACTACATGAAAACTCAAAGCTTTAGAAAACTAGATCTACATTTTAAGGGAAAATGTGCCCTTCCACACCTACATAATGAACAGAATATTCTCTAGACACATCTATTTTTTTAAACCTATCATATGATGGTCTGGTTTCTCCTTTGGTGGTACTTAAAAACCACCTTTGGCTGGTCCATGGTTGAATGTCACCTCTAATCTTACTATTTTTAGTCTCTGTTGATTTTCCAGGCTACAGACTTCAATTTGGTTTCCAGGCTCCTCAGTTTATTTACCGTACTGAAAAATTTCATTTTTCTAACTCACACTTCATGGGTATTAAATTCTTATGCAGTTAGACGTGGAGACTAAATCAGCTTGCAAAGCCTGTTGTTATTCTCATTAAAAAAAATAAAATCCAAGTTAACTAAGTCATGGTCTGTGGATCCCATAACCCTCATGTTTTCACACGAATTGTGTGACACTTGACTTTGCAGTTCCTCAGCCCCATAGCCGGTCAAGCATGGGATTAACTGAGTCTGTTTGACATACTGAAAAGACAATAAGAGCTGATATTTCTCATTCTTCTGGAAAACTCCCACCCAAATATAGGGAGAGAAGCTGTCAGAAGGCTTTCCTCTGTTCATTTTTTATGATCGTCTCATAAATGATAATTGTTGGTTGGCACTAGCTTAAGAAAAAGGGACAGAGATTATTTTAGGGGCATTAAAAACCTCTAACTCATCAATCTAAATCATGGGTTACCAAATAATATAAAAATATCCCCATTTTAGCATCAAGGACCTCTTTGACCCAGAATGAAATTAATTTTATACAACTGCCAGATACTACAAAAGTCTAACAGAAGGTAACTCTTTTATTATGTTCACTTGTAAGTGAATTTTTAAGGATTTCGCTTATCAGGGTCACACTTCAAAATAATTTAAATTAAATTTTAAAATCACTCCTTGATGGCATAGCATTACAATGACTCTGCCAGCATGATATTTTAACTCATAAAAATAGCTTTCCTATTTAGATAATTTGTACCTTAGCAGATAACTCAATGTAAGACCTGTGCTGAACTTAAAGAGTCATTAAAATTCATCTTCAGTTTTTTCCTATAGGACAAATATTAATTACACTTTTCCTGCCTATTTCTATCATCTTAACATTACAAGGAAAAGGCCACGTATGGTTACATACCCCCCACAGTGGTCCTTCCTGAGCAGTCCTGAGACATTCAAGGACCCTGGTGACAGCGTTCATTCATTAAGCACCTGCTCTGTGCCAGGTGTATTGTCTATGACCTCAATTAATCCCCCACCAACCCTAAACAGCACGTATCATTAACCCTAGCCTACAGGCAAGAAAACTGTAATAACTTGTCCAAAAAAACTCAGCTAGTAAAGTTAGAGCTTGGATTTGGACCCAGGTCCTTGACTTTTGCTCATTTGAGCAGCAGGTGCCCAGCAAAATTCTGCAAGTTTCTTTCCTATATAAGAACAAGGCCCCCAGGCGGCTAAACCAGAGGCAGTCCTCATGAACTTTCTTGACAGAGCTCTTCATCACATTAATAACTGAAAGAAATGCCTTCCCAGGTTATACTGAGACTGGTTTTTGCAGCAGTGGAGTGTGTCTGTACTGAGCCACCGAGACCAGGGACACATACTCCTGAGGCTCCTAGTCAGAGGTAGGAGGCCTGGTGAGGTTTGATTAAAACAAAATTAGCTGGTCCCTAAAGCTTAACTTCACATTATGTCCTAGTACAAACCAGTGGTTTCCAAACTTGCGCATGCATCAGTATCATAAGGGCTTCTTTTTGTTTTTATTGGAGTATAGTTGATTTACAATATTATGTTAGTTTATGGTCTATAGCAAAGTGATACAGGTATACAGATATATATATATTCTCTTTCATATTATTTTTCATTATGTTTTATTATAGTACATTGAATATACTTCCTTGTGTTATACAGTTGCACCTAGTTGTTAATCTATTTTATACATAGTAGTTTGTATCTGCTAATCCTAACCTCCTAATTTATCCCTCCCCCACCTCTGATTTATGTCAGAGCATCATTGGCCTATTTTCTTTTCTAGGAGTTCCATGGTATCATGTCTTATATTTCAGTTTTTAAACCATTTTGAATTTGTTTTGTGTATGGTGAGAGGTTGTGTTCTTACTTTATTCGTATACATGTGTCTGTCCAGCTTTCCCAACACCACTTGCAAAAGAGACTATCTTCTATCCATTGTACATTCTTGCCTCCTTTCTCAAAGACTGAGTGTAAATGCATAGGTTTATTTCGGGGCTCTCTAGTTTGTCCCATTGATCCACATATCTGTGTTTGTGTCAATACCACGCTGTTTTGATTACCATTACTTTGTAGTATTATTTGAAGTCTGGGAAAGTTATGCCTCCAGCTTTCTTCTTTTCCCTCAGGATTGCTTTGGCAAATCTGGGTTTTTTATGGTTCCATATATATTTTAAGATTATCTGTTCTAGTTATATGAAAAATGCCATGGGTAATGTGATAGGTAATTTTCACTCATTTCCCATGCTGGTAAGGTTATGCTCAAAATCCTTCAAGTTAGGCTTCGGCAACACTTGAATCGAGAACTTTCAGATGTAGAAGCTGAATTTGGAAAAGGCAGAAGAACAAGATATCAAATTGCCAACACTTGTTGGATCATTGAGGAAGCAAGAGAATTCCAGAAAAACATCTACTTCTGTTTCACTGACTATATGAAAGCCTTTGACTGTGTGGATCACAACAAACTATGGAAAGTTCTTAAAGAGATGTGAATACCAGACCACCTTACCTACTTTCTGAGAAACCTATATGTAGGTCAAGAAGCAACAGTCAGAACCGGTCATGGAACAACAGACTGGTTCCAAATTGGGAAAGGAGTATATCAAGGCTGTATATTGTCACCCTGCTTATTTAACTTATATGCAGAGTACATCATGCAAAATGCCAAGCTGGATGAGTTACAAGCTGGAATCAAGATTGCCAGGAGAAATATCAACAACCTCAAATATACAGATGATACCACTCTAATGGCAGAAAGTGAAGAGGAACTAAAGAGCCTCTTGATGAGGGTGAAAGAGGAGAGTGAAAAACCTGGCTTAAAACTCAACATTCAAAAAGCTAAGATCATGGCATCTGGTCCCATCACTTTATGGCAAATAGAAGGGGAAAAAGTGGAAGCAGTGACAAATTCTATTTTAGGGGGCTCCAAAATCACTGCAGATGGTGACTGCAGCCATGAAATTAAAAGACACTTGCTTCTCCAGAAGGAAAACTATGACAAACCTAGTGAAAGTGAAGTCATTCAATCGTGTCCGACTCTTTGTGACCCCATGGACTGTAGCCTACCAGGCTCCATGGGATTCTCCAGGCAAGAGTACTGGAGTGGGTTGCCATTTCCTCCTCCAGGGGATTTTCCTGACCCAGGGATCGAACCCTGGTCTCCTGCATTCCAGGCAGACACTTTAACCTCTGAGCCACCAGGGAAAACCTAGACAGCATGTTAAAAAGCAAAGATGGACACAAAGGTCCATCTAGTCAAAGGTATGGCTTTTCCAGTAGGCATGTATGGATATGACAGTTGGATCATAAAGAGGGCTGAACACTGAAGAATTGATACTTTCAAACTGTGGTGCTGGAGAAGACTCTTGAGAGTCCCTTGGATAGCAAGGAGACCAAAGCAGCTATTCCTAAAGGAAATCAACCCTGAATATTCATTGGAAAGACTGATGCTAAAGCTGAAACTCCAATACTTTGGCCACATGATGTGAACAGCTGACTCAATGGAAAAGACCCTGATGCTGGGAAAGATTGAAAGCAAAAGAAGAATGGGGCAACACAGCAGATCAGATAGTTGGATGGCATCATTAACTCAATGAACATGAACCTGGGCAAACTGTGGGAGATAGTGAGGGACAGGGAGGCCTGGAGTGCTGCTATCCATGGGGTTGCAAAGAGTTGGACAAAACTTAGCAACAGAACAACAATTTGATAGGGATCAACATTAAATGTGTAGATTGCTTTGGGTAGTATGGCCATTTTAATAATATTATTTCTTTCAATCCAAGAGCATGGGATATATTTCCATTTCTTTGAATACTTTTTAATTTTCTTTATCCATGTTTTATAGTTCTTAGAATAAGTCTTTCACCTCCCTGATCAGGTTTATTCCTATTTTATTTTTTGATGTGATTTTTAAAGGGATTTTTTTAACTTTCACTTTCTGATATTTCATTGTTAATATAAAAAATATAACAGATTTCTGTATGTCAATTTTTTATCCTTCTCCCTTGCTGAATTCATCTATCAGTTTTAGCTGTTTTTGTGTGGAGTCTGTAGAGTTTTCTACATATAACATCATGTCATCTGCATATAATGACAATTTTACCTCTTCCAATTTGCGTGCCTTTTATTCCTTTTCTTCTCTGATTGCTGTGGCTAGGACTTCCAATACTATGTTGAATAGAAGTGGTGAGAGTGAGCATCCTTGTCTTATTCCATATTTTAGCAAGAAGGCTTTCAGCTTTTCACCATTCAGTAGTATACTGGCTGTGGGTCTGTCAAAGTGAAGTGAAAGTGAAGTCGCTCAGTCGTGTCCGACTCTTTGCGACCCCATGGACTGTAGCCTACTGTGCTCCTCCGTCCATGGGATTTTCCAGGCAAGAGTACTAGAGTGGGGTGCCATTGCCTTCTCCAGAGGGGCTTGTTAATACAGAGTGTTGGGTCCTTTTGCCAGAGTGTCTGATTCAATAGGTCTGGGGTGGGGCCCAGGAATTTTCATTTCAAACAAATTCCTAGGTAATGCTGATGCTGAGGCAGAGGAACATACTTTGAGAACCACTACTTTCAACAAATAGCACTCACCATCCCTCCTCTCCATCTCTAACTTTACTAAAGTAGAGCTGACAGTTGTTAGTAGTCCTTCTGGATGCCTGTGACCCCAGGACATCACCAGTCCAGATTCCCTCCTCCCCCATTCCCTACCTCAGCCAAAGTCAGATCAGGACCTTTATCCTTTCTTTGCTGATTTCCTTACTCTGCAGCTCCATTTTAATTTAACGTGAACATTCTGCAAGGAGAGCTTTACTTTTTTTGTCCTGGAAACACTCTCCTTGCATTGGTCTGTTAAGGTCTAAGTTAGTCCTCAGTTCTACAATATCCAGCAATGAAAAGTCCCTTTCTTAAAGATGAAATGCCATATGGGTTTGAGGTGAGAGTCAATTCACTGGTTTAAGAGGGGAAAAAAAAGCAGCACTATGCCAGTTAAGACTTCCAAAATGAAAAAGACAACACAGGACAGCTATTTTCAACTCCTGCTTATACCACACCCTACGGAGAGGAAGAGTGGGATAAATACTGCATCCCTGAAATCCTAAAAAATCTGAGCTCCAGACTTCACGAGTTCTCTCTCATCTATGACAGCAGCATCAAAACACTGTAAACATAGGTTTAAAAAGCCACTTCCCAACTAACCCCTGTTTTCACTCCCACCTTCTATGAGGAGGTGAGAGCAGCGGAGGTCCTATTCTTGGCTATTCAAACCATAGTGTGTGGTCGAGGGAGCTGTCCCTCTAAAATTGGGTTTCTGACAGTGAAGGATCCGGAGCCGGGCTTTCTTTCCTTTCTCTACCCAGAATCCTCTCCTGTAAAACAAAGGAAGCAATAGCATCCTTGGCACAAGCAGAGGACCCAAAAGGGCTGGTCGGACCAGAGTTAACTTCCACACCCACTGGCTGTGGCTACAGCTCCCCTAGCTGATTCTTCCAGGTGCCTGGAAATGTTTCCCAAAAAAGGGGTGGGGAGATACAGAGAGAAGACAGTGACCCTTCACTTAGAGAGAAGAAGATACCTAATAATGCTTGAGGTTTTCTGTAACAAGGAAGACAAACTCTGCCTTAATCTGGATCCCAAGCTAGAAAACAAAACAGCACGCTGGGGCCTTCTGAACTGATCTCCATACATCAACCCTTTCCTCCGAGCCATGCAGCCAGGATGCTCTGGCAAAACTCATCGCGCATCAGCACACCCTGACATGACATTTACAAATGGCTTCCCACTGCCCGAGGATAGAAGCTAAAACCTTTAAATGTCCTACAAGGCCTACATGCTGTGGTCCCTCCTCTCTTCAGTTTTGTCTTATGTCCCTTTTCCCTTCCAACTCTGAGCTCCAATCACACCAAGCTTCTTGAGTTTCCTCAAAGGCACCAGCTGGACAGAGCCTCTGCTCATGCAGCTCTTTCCGCTTGGGTTAAAACTGGAGACATTTGAAATGTTAGACCCGTAATCTGTGGGGGACAAATTATATGGCTGGATTGGTTTGGGCAAGTCACATAATTTTCTTGACCTTCGCTTCCTCGGATGTAGGGCAAAGACAGAAATAAACAATGATGGCAACATCACAGAATTAGAATGAGGACCATAGAGAAAACAAATGATTTGCTGAAGGAATAAAATTAGTAACAAGAAAAGTTCGGGCCTTGGGGAAGTGAACTGATGAATGCAGAATAGATACCAGGTAGGAGAAACAGTTCAATTTGAAACTCAGTTGAAAAGGTCACTATGAGAAGGCTCTGGTTAGTGACACAGCCAAACTCATATGTACTAGCACATATGTGAGTGTGTGTATCTCTCTCATAAATGTAAATTCCCATACTCATCTTAATTGTTGCTGAAAATAAAATTCTCCTCTCATTTTATAAACTAAAAAGGCCCAGGCATGTTTTTAAAAGTATCTCTCACTGTGCAAATATCAATACCAATGAGGCTTTCCAAAAAAACATATCTTATTTGTGACAAGTTATTATCCAACCAGTCTCTAATTAATTTTCCTGTTATGGGTAGTGCCTTTTTACATGGAATGTTCTCTTGACACTTTAAAGCAAATAGTCTGTCATTACTAATTCATTAAGTATTCACACAGATGCTATTAATCACAATGAACTAATGTGGTATTAATGGGTAGGTTATTAATCTGCAATTACATGCAGATTTCCTAATAAACTCAAGCTGCCCAAGTTTTTCGAGGAGAAAAGCAAAGGAAAACAAAATGAGCAAATCCTTCATAAAACAAATTAAGGGGAAGAAATATCTCTCCCTGTACCATAAGAGAGGACATACAAAATTCGTTTTCTTTTCATCCTAAGAAATCTTTGTTCTTACTCAATACAATGACATTTGCAATAAAGAGGCTTTCATCAAAATAATAATATAAATGAAGGAAAAATAAAACACCCATGCACCCTGGAGAGGTACTGAATTTCTTTAATGCCATAATGTGTTCTTAGATGTAGCAAAGCCGGACTGCTCAACATGTGGTCCCTGAAACAGCAATGTGGGCATCACCTGAGAACTTGCCAGAAATGCATACTCTCAGGGCCCTTCTCAGATTTACTGAAACAGAATCTGCATTTTAACAAGATTCCCACAGGATCCACATACACATTCAAGGTTGAGAAGATTGGTATCGAAGTAGAGCTTTGTAGCTGCAAACTGGAGAAGAAGGAAGTGGGGGAGTTTTGCTTATACATCTTTGTTCATTAAAGACTAGGTGTGCTGAGAAGGAAACAGCAGGCAAATCTTGCTGAAACCGTTCAAACGTACATAAACAAGGTGGATATGACAAGCAGCTGGGAAATCTTGATTATTAGAAAAACAATTTACACACCATATTTCATGAAAGCTAAGAAGCACATTTTTTTTTAACATTTGAACATTTCTGAAATTGGAATCCATCTTAAAACTGTCAGCCAGACACAGTCACGAAGTAGATGCCATTGCCTGCCCGTCTATGACCTTGATCTAGCAGTTCTTATCATCAACACCTCAAATGAGTTGGTTGGTTGCCTGACTAGGAAATTGTCACTTAACGCATCTTCAGAAAGATTTCACTGGAGTTTGGCTATGAAAGTAAAATTTACTGTGTATCCAAAAAGACAGCCTTGGAGGAAAATCCCTGAGATGATTGAGAGCACATTTTAAAGAAATGCTGAATCACTGCTGTTATTGATGGAAAAAGGACAATGTTTTGTGAGAATATAAAACTACTGATGGTTTGAAATCAAAAAGACCATGAAGAAGTTTTAGGAATAACTTACCCCATCTCTTTTGCTTGCATTTTCCTTTTTAATTAATGTAAAAGACAACTATGTGATAAAAATTAATGTCTAAGCCTAAAAGAACTTTTGATGAACATAAAATAAAAATCCCCAATCCTAAGAAATCATTGTGTAATAGCTTAGTCTTACTCAGCATACATGAAATAAAGGTGCATCTTTCAGTTGGCAGTCTTTTTGATTCGATGAAATGTGGTATTATTTTTGTTGATGCTATGAAAGACCCAGCAGTGTTTGTGTCTTCTCTTGCTTAATTTTAAGTCAAATAAATATAACCAACAAAACTGCATGTCACTATAGCATTACCACTACAGAAGACCCAGTATTTTTCCTCCTGGGAAATAATAAATGTGTCTAGAATATTCAAGCTGTGTTTCGATTTAAATAAAAGAAGGCAAAAGAAAAACTATTCCAAATGACTGCAAAAGCATTTTAAGGGCAAGTGAATTTCTGAGTGAGATGAGACATTTTAATTCCCGAATATTGGGTTTCACATCTAGGTCTCAAGGGCAAAAAATACAAGTTTGGCTGACTGGGAAGGCAGGCGTGAGGTCTCTGGCAAGAGCAGCTTCGTGGGCGTCCCGCCACCCCGTGGGCTGTGCAGCTGGCAGACCTCAACCAGAGCCACAATTGCCTCCCTTCCTCACCCAGCACTTCCCACGCAGTCCCCACTAGATATGTTTCATTCTGGCAACAACCTGCAGCTTTCAAACCCTATCTTCCCCTTCTCCGCAGCTCACCAATTCCAGACTGACACCAACACCTTTGACCTCAATTAAAATAATCAAACTTTTATGTCTTACTTTACTCACACTGGTCACATATCCAGACCAGGGTGTAGATCAAGGGGGAAAAGAGAAATCTCTTTTCTTACATTATTCCAAGACTTGGTCAAAATGTGGGGAAATATAAGTTGAGAGAAATTAATAAATTAGTTAGGGCATTGCCCGACGTTCTTTAGTGTGCACTAGCATACTGCTGGAGGGGTTATTTTGAATGGCTCTCATTTCAGAAAACTCACAGAACCTTCTCCAATAGACAGTGGCTACAGTTCTCTACTCAGTTAGTTTAGAGATCACCCTTGACTAGGTTCTCAAACTTGGCTGCATGTTAGAACTACCTGCAAAAGCAGGGTATTAAATAGCTTAAAGAGTGGAAATGCAGGGTGCACACCAGACCAGTTACATCAGAACCTCTGAGGATGGGACCCAGGCATCTGTGTCTATTAAGCTCCCAAATGACTCCAGTGTACAGCTGGGGTTGAGAAGCATTTGACTAGAACTGCCCCGTCCAATTCAGAAGGGGATAGTTGCAAGGTGCTACTGAATGCCTGAAATGTGACCCATCGACAAGGTGACATGTTGCAAGTTTAAGACACATCCTGCATTTCAAGGACTTAGTAGGCAAGAAAAAATGTAAAATGTCTCACGCGTAAGTTTTTTATACTGATTCCATGAAATGACAGTATTCTGGATATGTTGTGTTAGATAAAAAAAAATAATTTCATCCAATTTCTTTCTACTTTAATGTAGCTATTAGAAAATGTAAAATTACATGAGTTGCATCTATGACTCAGGTTACATTTCTTTTCGACATCACTATTCTGGAAGATGCCTTATAGGTCACTAGCTGTATGAATATGAGAGACTTACATAACCACTCTAAGTCTCAACTTCCACAACTGTAAAATGGGATAATACCACCTCCCTGGTTTTCAGGGGTTTTACCATGTGCTAAGGGCCAAACATCTGAATTCTAATCCTTCTTCCATCGCCTCTTAGCTGTGTGATCTTGGACTGGTGATTGACGTTACTGCTTGGCTACTTCTATTTCCTCATGCCCAAAAAGCAGATAAACTTTCCATCTTACAGGCTTGTGAGGAGTTCAGTTTAGAGACTTCAAAAAAGATAGCAAGTGTATTATTAAATAAGGTCACCTCTATAAAGTGCCTAGACTGTCAGGCTTTTCTCTATGTGATGTATTCTTATGAATTTGGGAGGTGAGGGGATCTGTTAAAGGCTCACTTCACAGAGATGAGTCAAAATACCCACAGTAGTAGTAAAACAGGGGAGAAATGGGGATTTTTCCACATTGTAAAGATGCTCAATTCAGCCACACCTTCAAGCTGCAGTTGAAAAGTTCTCAGAATTGAGGATGAGAGCTCAGCTGAAATCATCTAATCAAAGAGTTAGGAAATGGGAGGATGAAATGTTCAACTCCACTTGGCCATGCATTTGTGCACAACCAACTTTTTTATTTTTCTAATGACTGAGTTTTGCCACTGACCAATTAGGAGTAGAATAAAGGTTAAGTGATTGTTCCATTTCTCTAGATATTGAGGACCCAGGAAATCTGAGTCATCTGGTTCTGCTATGAAATCTGGATGACTCTTAGACATTCCTGCCCAAATCCCATTTTTCTCAGCTCTATTGTTATTCCTCCTTCTGGCAACCAACAGCAGGAACACGTGGGGACTTGAAGGAGCTTCAGGAATCGTTACCACCAAAGCTCATGTGGGTAGGCTTGGAATAGTTACCACCAAAATTTAGGATTTCTCTTCCCTTTTCAGTCATCTTCTTTCAGGAAGTGGCTTTTCAAAAATACGCAACCCTTCTGAACAACTACAAAGTAAAATACATTACACACACCAACCATGCCAAAAAGGGTGTGGGCAGGTTGGGAAGAATCATTGCAGGTGTATATATGTCTTTCTCAGGATGTGAATATCCTGTGTCATCTGTCATGCCCAAAAACTTATATTTAGTCAAAGGAGCCCAAATTTAGTCAACAATCTTCTAAAGTAAAATGTTTTTTATCTTCCTACAACATTCAAGCTAACTAGCAGGAAACTTTTCATTATGTGTTGCAATGTTTATACTACCAACATGCCCCCTCATCTGTTTTTCTACTTCTTTTTTTTTCATGTAGAGCATTTCTAGGCTGTCATTCCACATTTCCGAAACCTCAGCTTCCTTGTCCCCAGTCAAAAATCTCAAAATGGATTCTGACATTCTTCAGCTACCCACCTCACTCCTGTCATCTCTCAGCAACAGCCCTGCTCATGCCTTCCAACAGAGCCAAGTTCATTCCAGCACCTCCAGATTTACAGCCCCGTTCCATCCCCTGCCATTCCAAATTCAAACAAGAGTCCCCATCTTTAGGATCAGATGACAAGCAAGCTCTTTCATAAACCATATAATATGTACTTATGAAAGAAGACACTACTTTGTGTATTACTACTTCCAATCATTTGCACTGTTTAGAAATATTTTCAACTATATTATGGCAAAAGCTGTATCATCTCTAATTGGGCATTGACCTTTTAACTCTCTGCTTTCATAATAGGTATTTGGCAATAGACAGTAATTTCATCTATAAATACATTTGTTCTGTGACATAGGTAAGCCCATAAAAGCTTGCACTTAATCACTTCAAGGCTTGGCATTGGCACAAACTCCAAACACGTATCTCTGGTTTCATCTAATATCCTTATAAACACCTATTAACTGTCGGTAATATGTTCATCACCCAGGGATTTTAGACAGCAAATTGTTCAAATATTTGGGTATGAATGGACCCATGGGGCCATGTAATAGCCATCTCCACTCAAAACACCTGAATTAGGACGTATTGTAAAGCTAAAGTAAAATAAAACTATACCTTTTTGAGGCATGCCCCAACAATCTTTACATAGGCAGGGGTTGTTAATATTTTTCGTGCCATACATCTCCTGGGCAAACTCTTAAAACCTATGGGCCATTCTCAAAATAATGTCTACAAGAACATAAGAAACATGGGTTTATAATGGAACCCAGTTATTTCAAAACACAGTTAACAAAACAGTTGTTTTACTGTTTAAAATCATGATAGATGCACTACTTCATTAATTCATTAAATAAGATCTCACATGGAGTCTAGCCACCACTATGATTTTGAAGTGGTGAGGTAGGTAGATGCTATTTCAAGATAGCTATAACATCTGTATTAAGATTTTTAAAAATGATGATTCCCATTGGTAAGCAAGTCACAGCTTACAAACTAGAGTTTGTAAACTACAGTCATAATTAAAGAAAATGCTAAAGTTCCATCAGAGATTAGTGCAAATAAAGATGCTATTTTTGTTTTCCTATTCAAGTCCCTGAATTCTATCAACAGCTCTCTTGAGGTGACATGAGTCCAAACTAAAGATCCCCTAGGGATGAGGAAAAGAAAAGAGAGAATGGAAATGGGTATAACTAACAACAACAAAAACAGTGGAATCCAAAGAAGACCGAGAGCAACCTAAGACGACACCTTTCCTTTCACTAATTCCCCTTTCCTCTTCTCTTTCCCTACAGGAGAGACTTAAAACTCATATACACCATTGAGTGTGTTGTCTGACCAATTAAATTATCAAGACTTTTCAGGGTTTGAGGTCATGACCAAGGTCCAGCAATAAAGTTGGGAAAACACAAATATCCTAACCTATTGTTTTCATCCCCATTATGCTTCTTTCCTGATCACCTGACTCTTTTACACAGGTGGGCAAGCATACATGAGAAAAACAAATAAGTATGTATACAAACAAGATAATTTTAGATGGTTATACAAACCACAGAGGACACCTACAGAGTAACAGGATAGAGGGGGACTGTAGATGGGAGTAGAGAACTATTCTTACTAAAGGTGTTCTTTGATCCTTCTCTATCAGTGAAACAAATTTGAATTTATTCACAGATAGCTCACCTTTCTAATGGCCGATTCAGGACTCTAGAGCAGCATTGTCTGATAGAAGTATTATCCGAGCCAAATATATAATTGTTAATTTCCTTGTTGCCATATTTGAATAAGTAAAACAAAAAAGGTGAGATGTTTAATAATATATTTTATTTAACCCAATGTATCTAAAAATATTTCTATATGTAACTTATTAAATAAATCATCAATTTATTGGTGAGATATTTTTACATGTTTTCTAAATGAAGTCTCTGAAATTTGGTGTATACTTTACACTTACAGCACATCTCAGTTCCAGCTAGCCATATTTCAAGTGCTCAAAAGCCACATGTGGCTAGTAGCTACCATACTGAACAGTGTAGCTCTAGAATCTTTTATTATTACTTTTGGCCATGCTGCATGGCTTGTGGGATCTTAGTTCCCTGAACAGAGAGCAAACCCAGGCCCTGGCAATGAAAGTGCCAAGTCCTACCCACTGGACAACCAGAAAATACCCTCTAGAATCTTGATTATAGTATCTACTGAAATATTTTGTGATGTGCAGATTTTTAATTTTTACACAGTAGTCTTGGGGCGGCTCATTAACATCTACATCCTCCTATGCCTAACACAGTATCTCTTGCTGGATGCAAATGAGGAAGTCTAAATTCTGATTGCTACTGGCAACGATCTAAGCCAAGCAGACTTAGAAAGTATGAGACAACGGATGCCAGAGTAGAAACAAAGAAAGAAATGTGATCCTTAGTTTCAGTTGCTAGATCAACCCTTACCTGAAGTCCACATGATTACTAGATATTTTGGTTACATGAGCCAACAAATTGTCTTTATTGTTTAGGCCAGTCTGAGTTGATGTTTCTGTTACTTGTGACTAAAAACAATTGGTGCCAGGAAAAAAGTGAAAGCTCAGAAAATAGTCCTGTGTTTACAGATTAATTAATACAATCAAAATGCTGTCTATTTCAATCTATTTGAAGTGAGCACATTTCCCCCAAATAAAAGAGCATACAACTCAGAATAAATGTTATAAATAGATGTAGTTCTTATTTGCAACATTACTTGCAACATTAACCAACTTATTTGCAACATTAACCACTACAAAAGAAAAGCTACATTAAAGCCACAGGGGAAAAAATAGACCTTAAAAAGCTTGGAACAGGTAGGAGTCAAAAAGACAAGGATATGCACTTGGGGTGGAAATGGATACACAGGAAGAAAATCTAAAGTGCTGACTGTCAAAACTACCAGAACACAGGCTCCTACACACGGTGGCCATTCTCAAGGCCTCTTTACTTCCTTAAGCTATTTAGAAAGAGGTCATGCCCTAGAGGTAAATACACATTTTCAGAGTCTTCAGGAAGAAATTAATTTCAGTATTTGAAATAAATGTCTCCTAACAGGAAATTGCTAAACTTTTTAAAATTTCACAACTTCTTTCCCCTTCTTCACACTACACGAACCCACACTCCCACCCCACCCATGCTCAAATGAGTTATTGCAATTATGAAAAATGGAAACCACACCAACAAAAAACTGCAGGTAAAATAATTTCATTTCACATGCTAAGTCTTTGACACAGGCCTAGATCTTTACGCAGCATCTCTCTGTGCACACAGGACTCATAACAGCGTATATATAACTCGGCAAGTTGTTGCTTCCTGGGTAGCCCCATGAAAAAGAGGCAGAATAGTCAGAAAAAATAGGAATCTGCTCTGAGTGGGCACACTTGGTCTACATAGTAGATTCAATGAGACTTATATGAGCTGAGTTTTCACCAGGAATAAAAAGCACACCGCAGTGACTGGCTGCTCATTAGCACTTCCCCGTCATGTCCCCATTTTGGTTTTTCTAGTCTGACATCATTTGTTTCAAAGAGCTTAATGACATCAAGGTCAATTTGGCACATCATGATACTATGTCATGGCATGAAGAAAATGACACAATTAACTATGTCTTCAATGATCTGAACTTTCTAATTATCAAATGACTTCACAGGAGCTGAACTGTAAGTTTTCAGCTTTTTAGTATCTGCAAAAGATGATCTGGCTAGGATCACTAACAGGAAAAACAAGATTATAGGGGGGTTATTTAATTATGAGAATCCTTTAAATCTCAGCCAGCAGGTATTTATAAATAAATAACCAATCTATGAATCACAGTCATCTTTCTCTCCCTATTAATGCATAGGCCCCACTTCATCTTATTGTTCTGCTAGTGCTGTGTCTGTGCTTGAACATAATAATATACTACATTTCTTTATAAAATATTGGCCAAGATAGCTATTCCATAATAGAGATGAGCTGGCCCTAGCCTAAGTCATCTGTCTTCTGTTTGACACAAGTGTTCTAGCTCACTCATTGCTTTATGTTTCATAAGTGCTCATTTGCAAAATTTTCATCTGTTTGTTCATAAGCAATGCATGCTGTGTCAATTTCATAGTCACATGAAAATTTGGGAGGCTTTGTAGGAAGGAAATTTTAAGACATTCAAATGCATAACTATATCCAGACCTTTTAAAAAAACAAATCCTAATTCTTAGAACAAGAAATAATTTTATTTTCCAAGTAGAAATCTGAGTCTTATATGCCATTTAAAGAAAAAAATTCATGAAGCCAGGTTGCTGACTTCAATAGAGGGCAATTTTTCATCAGCCAGGTGTGTCAAACCCATTTTATTTCACAAATTGGACAGCCATTTCTGTGTTTTTTCTGTCAGTCATAAGAAAATGGTATTCTTTTGATTGGTCTCATCGGGTTTTATTTTTGGATATTCTTTTTATCAAGGGTGAGGAAAAATATCTAGACAGTATTTAATATTTTTGAAAGCACATGATATTTACAGAGGATAAGACCAGAATAAAACTTAAAGCATTTGATAGACACTACTTCATGAGCCTCAGAACTATCTTTGAGACAAAATGGAAGAGCAAAGGACAAATATTGAGGGCCTGCAATATGCCAGGAACTAGACTGGGTAATTTATTTAGGTCATCCCCTTTAGTCCTCACAAATCCTATGAAATGGGTATTCTTATCTCCATCTGAAAGACAAAAAAGCTGAGCTAGGTGAGTTAACTGACCAAAAGTAACACAAAGGAGAAATGAAAGGATTCAAATCCAACTCTATGGCATTAACACTCAGGCTCTGAAAGGCTTATCATGAAGATAAAATCTGGAAACCATCTAAATGGCAACACATGAATTGATGAAACAAATTTCAGTATATCCATACAAAATAGTCATGGCAAATAATGGTATAGAGCTATTTATACTGACCTGAAAAGATGTTAACATGTCACATAAAAATAACATTATACAAATAGAATATATGATCCTTTTATATATATATAATTGTATATGTATATTTGCATTTAAAAACTTATCACTGGGTATTAGGATCTGAAGTATGTTTCCTCTCGCTAGCCATTTACAGCTGATCTACAATGAGTTTGTATCACCTGGGTGGTTAGATGGATGAGGAGACTGACTGAGAGATACACAGATACATAGATAGATATAGAATAAATATATATTAATAGTTAGAATTTAAAGACCAAGTGTTTAATTCTTGGATTGGCTTTTCCTCCCTTCCATCTTTCACTCTTCCCAGTCCCCCACCTGTATTTCCTGGGATCACTTCCCCAAATAAACAACTTGCATGCTAAATAAATAAAGAATATTTAGTGTTTAAAAAATAAGATTGCCAGCACATCTGGTATCTGAAAAGTTCTATTTATATACTTGAAGACTATCTGGGCTTCCCTGGTGGCTCAGTAGTAAAGAATCTGCCTGCCAATGCAGGAGAGGCTGGTTCAATCCCTGATTTGGGAAGATCCCACATGCTACAATGTAACTAAGCCCGGGTACCACAACTATTGAGCCTGCAAGAAGCCAAGAAGCCAAGAGCTGCAACTACTGAGCCCATGTGCCACAACTACGGAAGCCTGAGTGCCCTAGAGCTAGTGCTCTGCCACAGGAGAAGCCACTGCAATGAGAAGCCTGCCCACAGCTAGAGAACTCCCACTGGCCACAACTAGACAAAAGCCCACACAGCAATGAAGACTCAGCACAGCCAAAAATAAAGTTCTTCCTTGAAAAAATCTAATTATCTGCAACATATTTGCAGAGTTCAGAAAGATATATATCTATAAATCTGTGTATGGTATCATCTATACATTTACATATTTTATCTATAGGTATAAAGATATAGACAGAGAATGAGATAATATCCCTACATTTATAGAGAGAATGAAAGAATAATATGATAAAGAAAATACAGCAAAACAGTAACAATCAGGAGATCTGGGTAGAGAGTATATAGGTGTTCCTCATACTATTCTTTCAACTTTTAAGTCTGAATTACCTCAGAATTTAAAAGTTCAAAGAATCCATATTTTATATTTCAAGCACATACATCTGGCATAAGATGATACTAATTTAAAAAGAGAACCTACTCCACAATTTGCTCTCCTTCTTGGCACTTGAAGCAAGAGCCCTATGACTGATTTCGTAATTTATCCTTTACAGTGCATGTCAAACTAGAGGTTTACTTGTCTGTGTCCTTCCCAGAGGATAGAAATACATGGGGAGCCTCCCATTTTGTTTCACAAGACCAACACAATCTTGATAATAGAATTTGACAAACCGAGCACACAAAAATCCATGGACCAACATGAATCATAAATACAGACACAAATATAAGAAACAATTCAATTCTAGCAATAGCTTAAAAGAAAATAATAAACCATCCATATGCAGGATTTAAGATTCTAAGGTTAATTCAGCATGTGGAAATCTAGAGAAGTTAAATGAGATACTCCATGTGAATCTCTTGATAAACACTGAAGAGATTTTTCTTGAGCAACACTTTTTGTGAACTAGGAATAACAGAACACAATAAAAAATACTAGAAACAAAGAAAAAGTACATTGTGGATAAATGCTAGAGGCATTACAACCCAAGCTAAGAATATTATACCCATTATCATTGCTATAATTCAACATTATTCTGAGGCTCTAGTCAATTATAGTAAAAGGAAAGGAAGAGACAAAAATTGTAATTATTTCTTAATTTCTTGATTACCTTTCAAAAAAATCCCCAAAAAGCTATGAGTTAATAAAATAGTTATAATTAGATCCCATATAGTTATAGCAAAGCTTTACAATAGGCATCAGGAATTGGCAAACTTCTTCCCTGAAGGTCAGAGAGTAAATATTTTAAGCTTTGCCTGTCATATGGGCTTTCCAGGTCATATGGTCTCTTCAGCAACTACTCAGTTCTGACGGTGTGGTGCAAAAGCAGCCATTGATAATGCATAAATGGCTGGGTGTGGCTGTCTTTCAATAAAACTTTATTTACAAAAACAGGCAGTGGCATGGATTTGGCCCACGGGCCACAGTTTGCTGACCCCTACTCTATACCACAAAAAAACAGGTGATTGAGAAAAGCTGCCATTTAAAGCAGCAAGAAAATATATGAAGACCTAGAAACAACTTTCTAAAGGACCATTCTGCTATTTGCAACAAAAATGAAACCGTGAATATTCTTTCAACACAGTGATTTCACTTCTGGGAATTTATCCTAAGGATACATTTAGATAAGGCCATAAAGATGTGCAAACTTGGGTATTTATTCTAGTGTTATTTATAATAAGGAAAGATGTCTACTGACATAATCCACATCTATGAGGAATACATCATTTGTTAAAGCAGCTGACAGAGCAGCATGCATGATATCAGCTATTTTTATTTTTTTAATGTATGGCTGTGCATATGACACTATGCATATGTATCCACACGTGGGAGAAAAACCTGGGAAGATATATACCCAATTGCTTTATTAGCAGGTATTTCTAGGAGTGGATTTAAGTGTGACTTTCTTTTTATTTTTTGCATGTTATTTTTGCTCCTTTTTATTTTCATAACTAAGCTTACAAATAACAGTTTCTCATTTTTAAAAGTAGAAAAAAAACTTGTGCTGCTCTGAACAACTTACTCTCATTTTTATTAATTTTAGCCCACAAACAGTATCTTCCTCAAACAAAACCCATCAATACTGAATTTAATTTTTACAGTAAGATGTTCCCAGAAATTCTTTAAATTATAACAGCTTCATGCCCTGAAGATAGAAATCTTTGGCCTATAAATAATATGAAACGATCATCTGTCTGGAAATACTTTTTCTTATCCTTCAGTGATACATCTGCTTATTGGATTGTGTGTATGCACACATCTTTCTGTCTAGGAAGAAAATAAGCCAGAGAAGGGAAATAGGAAACAGGCAAGAATGGTGGGTAAAGGACCAACACAAGTTAATATCCTACAGGGAAATAAGTCTTAGTAAATTCACTCTTCAAGGTCCTATTTACAGTGCCATAGCACAGGAATATCACCTGTTGGGTTATGGGAAAACTCTGACATTCTTCCAAATTCCCACTTATAACTTATGAAGACTAAGTTTCAGCCTTCTAGTATAAAATATAAGTCCATATGGTTTATATCTAATTGTGAAATTTAAGCACAGTTTTCCTTACAATTAACAATGTGTGTTAGTTGCTTCGCCGTGTCTGACTCTTTGTGACCCCATGGACTGTAGCCCACCAGGCTCCTCCGTCCATGGGATTCTCCAGGCAAGAATACTGGAGTAGATTGTCATTTCCTTCTCCAGGGGATCTTCCTGACCCAGGGATTGAACCCAGGTCTCCTGCATTGCAGGCAGATTCTTTACCATCTGAGCTACAGGGAAGTCCCTATAACTAACAATAGGTATTTAATTATTCTGCCAATGATTTTGGATGTTATATACATAAATTGATACATAATTTTTATTAAAATTGATTAAATTAATTCTTAAAATCTTGGGGAAAATGACATGGAGGAAAAATAAAAATGATTATTCTCAAACTTTTTCAGGAATTCTTTTAGATGTGCTACTGAATGCTAGCTGTATGGCATAATTCAGTTATAAGAAAGTGAAAAAAATACCATTTTTGCCTTCTCAAAACAATCACCTTACTTGGCCTTGAAAATCTCCCTACTTCCATCCTGAAGTGCTTTTCTCCAACAGCTCAGCATAAAAATTAGATCAATTGTGAGCAGAAGATCCTCTAGCAAAAGACATTTCCAACTTTTGAAGAGTATGTGTGCGTGCAGGCATGTGTGAGTATGTGTGTGTGAGCTTGTCATTGTTTGAGAGGCCATGGGAGAAAGGACAGTCTCCCCAGAGCCAACTTAGCATTTAACAGGAACAATATGACAAATACAAGGTCATCCAGAGTTCTCAAAAGTTATGTCAAAAGACAATGAAGTGTTAAGTACATGTAAACCATGAAAATCCAGGACACAATGAGCAAGTGATGAAGTTTGCTCTGAACATAACAGACAAATGAGTATACTGATATAACATGATTTTCATTAACTATTCCTTTGCTCCCAACCTCAATTAAATGCTATTTATCCTTCAGCAGCAAAACTTACTACTATCAAATGTGTATATGAGCTATGCCAGGCTTGCACTGAGATCTGAGAGACTGGAATCCTATAACTTTACTTCCAATCTTCCTTTTTAAAAAATCTTAGAAATGAATTTAGTATAGTTAAAAAGTGAGCAGTATGCTTCAAATCCAAAACTATGTTTTTCTTGTCAAATACTGCTCTCTG
This sequence comes from Capra hircus, assembly GCF_001704415.2. Classification (NCBI taxonomy): domain Eukaryota; kingdom Metazoa; phylum Chordata; class Mammalia; order Artiodactyla; family Bovidae; genus Capra; species Capra hircus. The sequence goes on from NW_017189516.1 coordinate 48,061,896, forward strand.
TAAAGTGCATCACCAAACCCCAGCAGAAACTTACCCTTCAACTTGAGGTCGACATTACGTCTGAGCCAAGGATAAATCCCATAGCTTGGCATATCTTCAGGAATTGGATTACTGTGTATCCAGCCATCACAAGCAAACCGGAAGAAATTATCACAAGGGTCCACAGACAGATTTACTTTACTTAAGATGGAAGCAGCTATTTAAAAAGAAAATCATAGGATTAATGACAAGCACTGAACATTGTGTACTGGTCTCTTCCAAATTAAACAACAATGTCATATCAACCAGTTCCCAAGCCTTGGTTTTCACATTCCCCTTCAAATGACTCCCTGAATCAACTTTGTCATATTAAACTACTACATTCAGACTGAGTGGGTAAAAGTTTGCTGGTATTATTGTTATTTGTTTTTGCAGGACCACCCCTAACATCTGTTTTAGCAATACAAATAGAGTGTACAGGTAAACTGTCTGCCAGAATGCATGTGACACTTCCTTCCATTCCTTTCATTCTTCTGCAAGGTGACTTTGCCACTCTTTCCACCAGCATCTATTTCCCCTGCCTTGAATCTGGGCTGGCCTTATAACTTGCTTTGACCGGAAGAAAGTGGCAGGGCAACTTTTCATGAGTTTCAAAGCTAGGCCTTAAGAGGTCTTTCATCTTCCACATTAAATCCCTTTGAATGGAGCTCTGAGACTGCCCTCTGAAGAGGAGGAGGTAAGGCCACATGAAGAAAAACCAAGCTACCACCAATGGCCAGGCATGTGACTGAGACTATCATGGACCTTTCAGGCCAGGCAAGCCTCCGGCTAAATGCAGCTATATGAATGAGCCTAAGGCACGGACACGACTGAGCAACTTCACTTTTACTTTTCACTTTCATGCATTGGAGAAGGAAATGGCAACCCACTCCAGTGTCCTTGCCTGGAGAATCCCAGGGACGGGGGAGCCTGGTGGGCTGCCGTCTATGGGGTCGCACAGAGTCAGACACGACTGAAGTGACTTAGCAGCAGCAAGGCAATCTCCACAGAGGAACCCCACCAAACCCAAGTCATCATAAGAAATATTAAATCACTCATTTCAGGCCTTTAAGGTTTGGGGTGGTTTGCTCCACAACAAAGACTAACTGAAACAGAGGCCCACATGCAATATCTCAATGTTGAAAAGATCTATTTATAATATATTATTACTTTCATAAAGACCTGGAGGGTCAGGTATGGATTCTTGAACCCCTTGACATTTAGGGAAGCTCTCAGAGAAATGAGCCCCTGAAGAGATCCAAAGAGGCCCTGAAAGGAAGCTTGGGGCCATCTTACAGGGGATTCTGGGTTGCAGAAGGAGAGGGCTGCTGCTTCGGCCCCACAGACTCCTTGTCCAGGGGAGAGGTGTGGCCAGAGCAGGGCAAAGTGGAACTTTCTAAATGAGGGGCCCAGGACAGACACCTCTCTTGCCCAAGTCTAGGGGCAGAATTGGCTATCTGTATAAGTTAACAGAAAGACACAGTAGACTGACTTTCCTTTCTTAAAGCCACACTCAAGTCCATACGGAAGATAACCAATAGAAAGTTTGTGCGTACCTAAATATGTATCCACAAGCTTAAAAAAAATATTTCATTACAAAATGAGAAGGTCCCCAAATTCCTAATACTAAACTCCAACTCTCTTTCAACTGTTGGCTACCACTCTAACCTAAAGATATGCACCAAATCATTTTTTTAAAGGGCAGCCAATATTTTAATGACATTGGAAAGATGACATCCTGTGTGATTGTATAAAATTAATTGTATAAAAATTAATGCCAGAATACATTTATGTTTGAAGTAATGGAAACCCAATGAGTTTTCAGCTAAACATGAATGACTAGCCGAAAAAGTATAATCTGTATAAATGTAGATATGCATACTACAGTTTGGTTATGTGTGGTTCTTCCAGGTTTAAAAGTAAGGTTACTTATTTCCTTAGCCTAGACATTCTATGAAAATTTCAAACAGCTTTATGTCTTCGATGAAGTGAATAATATACAAGCACCCTAATCGCTACAGAACTTCAAATTTCTCACCACTCTCAATCCTTCCACACACCCCATCAAAAAGCAAAAAAAAAAAAAAAAGTGGTTTAGAATCTAAGTTTGAAAAAGTTTAAATTAACTTAATATTTTTATCTTTCTTCTTTTTTTAATTAATTAATTTTAATTGGAGGCTAATTACTTCACAATATCGTAGTGGTTTTTGCCATACATTGACATGAATCAGCCATGGGTGTACATGTGTTCCCCATCCTGAACCCCCCTCCCTCTTCTCTCCCCATCCCATCCCTCAGCGTCATCCCAGTGCACCAGCCTGAGCACCCCGTCTCATGCATCAAACCTGGACTGGCGATCTATTTCACATATGGTAATATACATATTTCAATGCTATTCTGTCATATCATCCTACCCTTACCTTCTCCCACAGAGTCCAAAAGTCTGTTCTATACATCTGTGTCTCTTTTGCTGTTTCACATATACGGTCATCATTACCATCTTTCTAAATTCCATATATATGCTTTAATATACTGTATTGGTGTTTTTCTTTCTGACTTACTTCACTCTGTATAATAGGCTCCAGTTTCATCCACCTCATTAGAACTGATCCAAAAAATATGGAATGCTTCACAAACTTGTTCCTTGCTCAGGGGCCATGCTAATCTTCTCTGTATCATTCCAATTTTAGTATATGTGCTGCCAAAGTGAGTGTAATATTTTTATCTTTCAAAATTAATTAGGTTGTCTCCAATTACAATTTTTGTTTCTGCTACTATTTCATCACTAATACGTAATATGAAAATATGTTAGGACACAAAGTTTTCATTTTAGTTTATATTTATGGTTAATCAGGCTCTGCAGTCACAGAATGAATCTGCTGTGTGACACCTCAGGGACATGGATCACAGAAGTTTCAGTCCCATACAATATTTAGAGTCGCACAGAGGAGCCTACACACACATTTGTATTCACATAAGCACACTGTTTTCTGGCTACCTTCCCAAATCCCCTAGTCCCCAACCCTCAAATGTATCCCATCTCCTCAGTATTCTTGCAGGTATCTAAACTGCAAGATCAGCTCTGACCTCAGTCCTGATACAAAGTAGAGAATACATCACTCACACTGAATTTGGAACTGAGCCCACTAAGTGGAAAAACTCCAGCTACAGCCTCTCAATTCATCATTCTCAGTTCACAGCTGGGCACAGGGTTGCACCTTCTGCAGAGGAGCTGTGACTTAAAATTGCAAGGGACCATAATTGTCAAGACACCAAAACTCCTTTCCCCCTACTCAGTTCATGGATAAAACTCAGAGAGTCTTCTTTTAATAAAAGAAATACGATGACAAAGAAACTCTGTGAAATGCCAGGCTATGTAGTCCCTCAAGTCATCACATACAAAACAAATTGCTATTTGGTCTCCAGCTAGCGTTTGTGTAGTAGAGGTGGAGGCACTACTCCTTATACCAGCCTGACTTTTTAAAGTTTAACAAGGGCTAAAAGTGGTGGGGTGGGTGGTAACTAATACTGAGCGGTTTCTGTGCCAGGAACTATGCTAAGCCCTTCTCAGGCAGGGTAGCCTCATCACATACTCCAGACCCAGACCACCTGATTTTGAATGCCAACACCACCATGCAATAACTATGCAACCTTAGGTGGGTTACTTAGCCTCTCTGTATTTTAGTTTCCTCATCTGTAAAATGGGGTAATAAGAGCACCACATAGGATTTTCATGAGAATTAAATGAGTACGTGCAAAGCACCTAGAACAGTGTCAGGCACACTGCCAAATAAATACAGTTGCCAGATAAAGTACAGAATACCCAGTGAAACTTACATTTCATATAAGTGACTACTTTTATAGTGCAAGTACTGCCAAATATTTCATGGGGCATACTTGTACCAAAAAAAATTTGTCATTGTATCTGCAATTCAAATTTAACTGGGCATCCTGAATGTATGCATGAAGCTAAATCTGGAAACCATACATACAAATTTGCTATTACAATTTCACAAACACTCATGCTAAACTCTTGAGGCCAGATGTTTCAGAGCTCATAGAGTCTAGAAAAGCAATGCAATGCATAAACCACAGATGATATAATACTGCCAGCAATTTCTGAAGTAGCACTCCTGAAGCAAACACATTAATAATTCTATAGGGAATAGAGCACATTCTCTGAAGAGGGATGAACAATGCCTAAAACAGCCTCACATGAGTTAAGATATAGTTTTGCCATCACAAGAATTGACGCCAGGTCCAATCTTGCCAACTGAATTACAATGCTGAGTAAGGGGCAAAGGGTAGGACATCATGGACCTCCACTTCTAGTACTACCACCATCATTGTTTTCTTCTGTTCTCATAACCAGCATGATAAATTAAAAACTCTTCCCTGGTGGCTCAGTAGTAAAGAACCAGCCTGCCAATGCAGGAGAACTGGGTTCAGTCCCCGGTCGGTAACATCTCACATGCTGCAAAGCAATTAAGCCCTGTGGGCCACAATGATTGAGCCTGTGCTCTGTAACGAGAAGCCACCACAATAAGTCCACTCACCACAACTAGACAGTAACCTCTGCTCTCCACAACTGGAGAAAGTCCACGGGAAGCAACAAAGGCTCAGTGCAGAAAAAAAAAAATTCTTTCCCCATTTTACAGATTGTGAAACTGAGCCATAGGTGGGTTTATGTATTTAGCCCAGATCACACAGCCTGTATGTGGCCAGATCAGCCTTTGAACTCAAGTTAGCCTCTCTGCTCTTATCCACTAGCACCACTATCATTAACAAGTCCTTTCCTTGTTTCCTCACTTCTTTGTATTCTTTCTCCACCTGTTATTCTGAAAGAGGGATTAAGATGTGACTAGAAAAGAGAAGGAAAGGCGGCACCTCAGAAAAGATGGCACCTGCTCGCAAAATGCCCAGAAAGCCCTTCTCCCAAACATCATCCTACAAGCAACACAAGCACACAGCCCCGAGGAAGATACACACGCAACACACACTGTGCCAAGGCAGGCATGCACACGATGCACGTGGCACCGAGGCAGGCATGCACGCGATGCACGTGGCACCGAGGCAGGCATGCACGCGATGCACGTGGCACCGAGGCAGGCATGCACGCGATGCACGTGGCACCGAGGCAGGCATGCACGCGATGCACGTGGCACCGAGGCAGGCATGCACGCGATGCACGTGGCACCGAGGCAGGCATGCACGCGATGCACGTGGGAGGCATGCACGCGATGCACGTGGCACCGAGGCAGGCATGCACGCGATGCACGTGGCACCGAGGCAGGCATGCACGCGATGCACGTGGCACCGAGGCAGGCATGCACGCGATGCACGTGGCACCGAGGCAGGCATGCACGCGATGCACGTGGCACCGAGGCAGGCATGCACGCGATGCACGTGGCACCGAGGCAGGCATGCACGCGATGCACGTGGCACCGAGGCAGGCATGCACGCGATGCACGTGGCACCGAGGCAGGCATGCACGCGATGCACGTGGCACCGAGGCAGGCATGCACGCGATGCACGTGGCACCGAGGCAGGCATGCACGCGATGCACGTGGCACCGAGGCAGGCATGCACGCGATGCACGTGGCACCGAGGCAGGCATGCACGCGATGCACGTGGCACCGAGGCAGGCATGCACGCGATGCACGTGGCACCGAGGCAGGCATGCACGCGATGCACGTGGCACCGAGGCAGGCATGCACGCGATGCACGTGGCACCGAGGCAGGCATGCACGCGATGCACGTGGCACCGAGGCAGGCATGCACGCGATGCACGTGGCACCGAGGCAGGCATGGCACGCGATGCACGTGGCACCGAGGCAGGCATGCACGCGATGCACGTGGCACCGAGGCAGGCATGCACGCGATGCACGTGGCACCGAGGCAGGCATGCACGAGATGCACGTGGCACCGAGGCAGGCATGCACGAGATGCACGTGGCACTGAGGCAGGCATGCACGAGATGCACGTGGCACCGAGGCATGCACGCATCGCACGTAGTGCCAAGGCAGGCACACACACGGCGCCAAGGCAGGCACGCACGCAGCCCAGAGACACACACGCACATGACGCATGTGGCGCCGAGCCACGCACACACGCACACACGTGACACACGTGGTGCCGAGACAAGCATCCACGTGACACATGCAGCACCAAGGCAAGCGTGCACGCGGCACTGAGACACACACACACACACACACGTGACGCACATGGCACCGAAGCAGGCACGCACGCACGTGATGCACACAGCACCGAGACACGCATGCACGTAACACGTGGCCCCGAGGCAGGCACGCACGGGACGCACAAGGCACCAAGGCAGGCACGCACGTGGCACCGAGGTACGCACACGGCACCGAGGCACACACGCACACAGCACCGAGGAATGCACGCACGCGACGCACGCAGCGCAGAGATACGCACGCACGTGATGCTTCTAGCCCCGAGGAATGCACGCACGCGACGCACGCAGCGCAGAGATACGCACGCACGTGATGCTTCTAGCCCCGAGGAATGCACGCACGCGACGTACCTGGTGCCGAGGCAGACACACACGCACGTAGCACCAAGGCACGCACGCACGCAACGCACGCGGCACCAAGGCACCTACAAATGTAACACACGCGCGGGGCCGAGGCACGCACATGACGCACGCGGCACCGAGGCACGCACGCGGCACCGAGGCACGCACGCGGCACCGAGGCACGCACGCGGCACCGAGGCACGCACGCGGCACCGAGGCACGCACGCGGCACCGAGGCACGCACGCGGCACCGAGGCACGCACGCGGCACCGAGGCACGCACGCGGCACCGAGGCACGCACGCATGTGACGCACATGGCGCTGAGGCACGCACGCACGTGACGCACATGGTGCTGAGGCACGCACATGATGCACGTGGAGGCACGCACGCACGTGACGCATGTGGCGCTGAGGCACGCACGTGACGCACGCGACGCACGCAGCGCCAAGGCAGGCACACAGCGCTGAGGCACACACACACACGTGGTGCTGAGGCATGCATGTGACGCACGTGGCACAGCGGCACACACGCACCTGATGTGCACGCAGCGCTGAGGCACGCACGCATGAGGTGCTGAGGCACTCACGTGATGCACGCAGCACCGAGGCACGCATGCGCACTCAGCAAGGCTTACGCTAAAAACAGCTAGCAAGGGAAACAAGCTGTCAGAAAGCAACGAGATCAGTGTCATTCTTCAGGCTTTACTTTTTCATTATTGTGATTCGTAGTATAGACAAAACTCATGAAATAAGTGGTCCTCTATACAAAAACTCGAGTAAACTCAAATTGAAAGTTTGAGTTCAAAAATGTAAATTTAACACATCTGCGAGACCCGTTCCATAGCCAAAGCACAAAGGGACGTCAGGTCTAAAAGCTGTTCTCTGATAATCCTACCTGGTCCTTCATCCTACTCCAGGTCACCCTCGCTCCACTGGAGAAAACCCTGGGTCATCTGCTCTGCTGGGAACGAGAAAGAACCTTGGAATTTGCACTTTTTTTTCACCCTTTCTGGGACAAGATAAAAAAGCTACAACAGTTGTCTAGTCACTAGACTCCAGTAGGTCTAATGTTATGAAAAAATGGAGCAAGACAGGACTAGGATCCAAGAAAGTTACCTGGCATGGCTTCTGGCACACGGACACAGATGGACCAGAGCCAGACATGAACTTGAAGCCCAGCCCTGCTGCTAACTCAGGTTGTGACCCTTAGCAAGATATTTAGCTTTTGGAAGCCTACATTTCCTCATCTGCAGTTGGGCCAGGTGATAGCACCAACTTCATGGGGTTCTTATGAAGACTTTATGAGATGGCACATGTAAGTCACAGAACATATTGCCTGGTTAAAATGTGTGCGTGTAACTTAAGAATGAGACCAAAAAAAAAAAAAAAAAAAAGAATAGACTGGTGGTTGTCAAGGAGTGTGAGATTAGCAGATGTAAACTCTTTTACATATAGGATGGTTAACAGGGTCCTACTGTATAGCACAGGGAACTAAATTCAGTGATGGTGGTGGTTTAGTTGCTAAATCGTGTCCAACTCTTGTGACCCCATGGGCTGTAACCTGCCAGGCTTCTCTATCCCTGGGATTTCCTAGGTAAGGATACTAGAGTTGCTTGCCATTTCCTTCTCCCAGGGATCTTCCCAACCCAAGGATCCAACTCAGGTCTCTTGCATTCCAGGTGGTATCCTGCATTGCAGGCAGATTCTTTACCAATTGAACCACCAGGGAAACCTGTGATAAACTATGATGGAAAAGAATGTATATGTATTGTGTGTCTGTGTGTGTGTGTGTGTGTATGTGTGTGTATATATAGTGTATAGTATAGTGTATATATATACTATATATAGTGTATATGTATATAGTATAACAGATTGCTGTACAGCAGTAATTAACACATTGCAATTCAACTAAACTTCAATTTTAAAAGTTTTTAAAAAGGACTCTAATAACACAGCTATCTAACCTAGTATCTTTGTATAAAGCCTCAGAGTTTAAAAGCCCTTTTACCTATGTCTTTTCCATTTTAATCAATGCCACTGCCAAAAACGTAAGTATTTCCTTGATTCTCTGTATTTTTTTTTACAGCCCACATCCAGCTAAGGCGATAGGAATGTCGATGGTCTCTGTCTTCAGGTTTTAAGAAAGGCCATTCAGTCTTCCACACCCCTTTCTGATTTCCTTATAATGACTTGGAATACTGCACAGCTGTTTTATTGCAAGAAAAAAAAAAAAAGCAGGAAACCTATATTCCACACTTCACACCAAGACTTGAAAGTAAAGTTAAAATTTCATCAGAATTGCATTTCATACTTGGTAAACCTCAAACAAGCAAAATACTAAAAATACCACCTGTTTTCTCTTCCACTCCCCAAGGTACCATAATTATAACTTGACACAGGGTGGAAAACTGACTTACCAGCTTCGATGCATTCTGGCTTCAGGCAGTACTCTGGTTTAGCATGGAGACTTAGGAAACCTTGACTCACTGAAAAAACAGACCAAAATAAATGACTGGCTTGCAGCAGACCACCAACAGGTAACCCATTGTCAGGCACACTTACGAGACGTTTGATATCCATCCTTCCCTGTATTGACACCACATTCAAAAATCACTTGGCTCAGTGTCACAGAACCAGACTCTGGTCACTAGCTAAGAAACCTTGGTGAGACTCTTGGTTGCTCCCAAACTTGGTTTGCTTGAACATGGAGACAAGTGGGCACAGCTAGACCTGTGCTTCTTAGAGTGGGGTCCCAGGGGCAAAGGCAGCACAGCGACACCACCTGGGAGCTAATGAGAACTGCAGATAACCAAGCCCTACCCTGACCTTCAGACTCACAAACTCTGGGGTTGGGGCCCAACCATCCTCATTTTATTTATTTAATTTTAATCTCTTTATTTGTTTATTCCTTTCCCGGGTCTTCACTGCTTTGCATGGGCTTTCTCTAGAGAGTTGCGGTGAGTGGGAGGCTACTCTCCAGTTGTGGTGCGTGGTCTTCTCATTGCAGTGGCTTCTCTTGTTGCAGAGCACAGTCTCTAGGCGCGTGGGCTTCAATAGTTGTGGCACAGGGACTTAGTTGCCTAGCATGCATATGGGATCTTTCTGGACCAGGGATCAAACCCGTGTCCCCCGCATTGGCAGGCAGACTCTTAACCTCTGGTCCACCAGGAAAGTCCCATTTGCATTTTAACAAGTCCTCCATGTTATTCTGATGCACACTCAAGTTTGAGAACCATTTGGTTAAATAATCCCTAAAATCTCTATCTCTGATTATCTGTGGTTTAAGTCTAATCATTTCACTTTTTGTTTACAACTACATTCTCATTTTAGTGATGGGGAAATGGAAAGTTATGGACTGTGTCATTTGGACTAAATCCAGAGTGTAAGGAGAAAGCTAGCATATGTGGCATTTAAAGTTCTGCATCTTATCTAAACCATTCATACAGATACAGCCCATAAAAGGAGGAAGAGTAACAGTGATTTTTTTTTTCTGTCAAGAGAATCATTATCTGCCTGTCCTGTATTCCACACCCGCCTCCCAGCAGGCCCAGCCCAGCTACCACACAGATACAGCTTGGTGGACCAAGTTTCCAACTACTTCCACCAAAACAAAACCAAACAGAAACCCTACAAGACCTAAGTAGCTTTTCATCAATGTATTTCCCCCGCCTGGCTGGCAACTTTCTGCAAATGTTTGGAGGGGTGCCCTGTTCATAAACTTCAGGTGGCACCTGGACGTTAGCAGATATGAGTTTAGCCTTTGAAAATATTTGTGGTAGCCAAGGAAATTGTGGGGAATTCATTATGGCTGTACTCTGTGAGCAGAAATAAGGAATCATTTGGAAATGTGGCTGTGGGGAGATGGAAGGTAGAGGGTGAAGGGAGGCCAAGGCCTTTCAAGGTATCCTCAGCAGAGGAAAAGTATCCCTATGATTCTGCTAGAGATGGAAGACCTATATATCACCTGCCAGTGTGGCAATTTGTGTTATTTATTAACCCACATTCTAAGAGGAGCCTGCTTTTTCTTTGTTCTTTTCTCTGCTGCTATCCTCCAGTCTTTTTACCTGTGTTACATTAAACATTCAAGAAAATTGCCTATGAAACAAACATCTCAGGCCTATTTTTAAGAAAAGTATCTTAAAGTTATATTTTTATTTCTTTAGAAATCAAAAAAAGTAAAAATATATATGTGGAGCATAACAATTAGCATGAAATATTTCAATATGCCTTGGTGATTGAACCATAAATTTTTCCCTTCAGTCTATTACTATATGTTTACCAAATGTTCTTTAATGAGCATTTTTTTTTTAATGTGGAAAAAGAAAGTTTATTGTAAATAATAATATTTTATCATTCTGGACAATACCTTCTTGATACTAACCTTATTTTATTTTAGAAAGAAGATAATAAAATAATTAAAGACATTCCTTTCAAGATACAAACTTCCAGTTATAAAATAAATAGGTCATGTGGATGTAACATATAGCCTGGTGACCGTAGTTAGTAACACTATATTGTATATCTGGAAGTTTATAAGAGAGTAGATCTTAAAAGTTCTCACCACAAGAAAAAATATCATTTGACAAAAATACCATTTCTTTTTTAATTTGAGAGCATGCAACTACTTAAAAGCAAATGTCTCTGAATGTATACATCCAAATGGACATGGCCACCTGAAGCAATACTTCTCAAACTTTAATTTGCAAATGAATCATTTGGGAATCTTGTGAAAAATGCAGATTCTGAATCAGTAGGTCTGGGGTGGGGCTCCAGCTCCCAAGTGATTCGGATGCTGCTGGTCCACGGACCACACTTGGGAGTAGCGAAGGCTGAGGGAGAATTATTCTCTAACGTCATTACACCTTCTCTTAAAGATTCTAAGTGAGAGAGAGCCAAGTTATCAGGCACATTGGAAAGTTATTTTTTTCTATTTTATGTAGGCCTCCTTACCCATAATAGCATCAACTGGCTTAATGAACTTTACTGTGCTTGAAAAACTTTAGAGCTGATCCCAAAGGATCATCTTCTCTCAAAGAACAAAGATTTGGAATCCCCTAATTCTAATGGTTAGGACTCCGCATGGCAGAGGGCCTGGGTTCAATCCCTGGTTGGGGGACTAATATCCCACAGGCTGAATGGTGTGGCAAAAAAAAAAATGCTGCCATCAAGAATATTCTAATAATATGCTACAGCCTCAGAACTCTCATAAGAGTGGGAGGAATTTAAAAGAAGCTTCAAGCAGCAGTAACATCATTAAAAAGAGAACATATTTTTACATAAACAATAATCACTTGGATTTTTAAGTTTGGGAGTGTTTGCAAAACACTGATAGTCTAACTTTGTAGTCACTTCTCACACAGTGCATAGTCCTTGACGTTATCATTTTTCCCCCAGTTGTGAATTTCAGGATAGGACACTTGCCTAAACCCCAAGTGCCAAGAAATTTCACAACAGTTTTCAAAAGCCTCAAGTTCAGTTGCAGGAATAGGAGATTCAGTGATAAACCCATCTAATTTCCTAAATCTTCAGCCACAGAAAACATGGAAAGATGGTTTGCTCGTTTAGCAGTTTTCAACCACACAACCCTAACTTTTTAATGGTTAATTACTGGCTTTCCCTTGCCAAGATAAACGTGGCCGCCTGCATCCTGCATATGCCAAGGTCTGTTTCCAGGCTTGCTACATTTCAAACAGCACCTAGACTCTCCTCAGGAAAGGGCTTGGACCTACATAATTTTCAAGCTAATGAAATAGTATAGGCTGCATGAGAAAAAATACAAAGGAGAACAAAGATTCAGAATGCCTAAAATCTTAGAACATTCCTCTCCCCTTTCTAAGATATTTCATTCTTTCTCATAAGAATATGTTTTTATCATCATATATACTCTCTGGGAACATCATTCTCACCAACAGTCATTAAAATCAATGAATCACAATACCTTTCAAATCTTGGGAGGAAAACCTCTGTTTTCCTTCATATTAACTTTTAAATCTAATAGAAAGAGTTAAAATTTTATTCCACCAGAGTTACTAGATTGGAAAGGAATTGAAGAATACCACTAAAGGTGCATTTTTAAAGACTGATTTGTATTTTGTGAGTTAAATTTCATGAGTCATTCAGGCAAACATTGACAAAAATCAAATGGAAAGAAATTCCAGCATGGTTTGATCACAATGTAAAGTCTTTCCTCACCAAATAAATGAAAGTATCTGACTATGAATTCGTCAACACTCATTTTGCTAAATGTAATACATAATAAAACGTTTGCCTGAGGCAACCAAGTCCTCCAGCCACTCGAAGGCACTTTATACCCACTTCACATTTTGGATTATGTATTTGGTACTTGGGCATTCATATTTATTTACCTTCCTAAAGAAAAAGCTTCCTTTCATTTGCGTATTTAATAGAAACTAAGGACGCACCACCTACTAACACAAGCGAACAGCCCTCCACCTGCATCCTGACAAGGTTTGCCAGAATTAAGTGCAAGGAAACCACTGCACAGTCACCCAGTTCCCTGGCCTCCAGTGCCCCCACTTACCTAGAAAGAGAACTATGCCCAGCACCAGGGTGACACCAACGAACACGACCAGGGCGATTCGAGTGCCTCTGTTGGCTGTCTTTCCGATCTCCATGCTGCTCCCTGTTTCTGCCTCCATCGGGAGAGACAGAGAGGCCAGTTAAGAAGAAAGTCGCTTTTTGTGGTTTGGTGGCTGGTCTCAAGAGTCTGTTAGGCGTTGACATCCAAAGTTCTCATGCTCTTCTACTAATGGACAGGTTAAAGAAAAAAATCCTGTCAGGAAATGTCCTCTCGCCACCCTTTCTCAAATAATTCTTCACAAATGAAATGAAACCCAAAATATTGGTTGCCTTGCCTTTCCCCCTGACCAGACAAAACAAACAGTGGTTGCTTTATCTTGGTGCTCTCCCCCAGCAAAGTCCCTCTCAACCGACCGTTTGGCAGGCTCTTCTCTCAGGCGTTCCGAGTGTACATGTTTTACTATGTTGCTGAACAGATGTTTTAGCTATTTAAATGTATAGTCACTTGGGGAGGAAAACACAATTGTCTTTATCAAAACTGGATTCTCGTCAAACTCCCCCAAACCATGATAAGTTAGGTGGCAAGGATTCTTCGGACCCTCTTCAAGATCTCAAAGAATCATATAATTCTTTTGCCATAAGCATTCTGCTTGCCTGAATTGTCTTCATCAAAGATATTCTTTCAGCGTGCAAGTCCCCTTTTAAAGCCTTCTAAGAGTTCCGGGGATATCCTAGAGCATTTTATTTTCGGAACTTTGTGTATGACAGCATGTGCCAAAAATCAGAGTCATAGCCCAGTGCGGTGCAAAGTAGCAATTAAGACAACCTACAGAGGCTGATGGTTTGGACTGGAACTTGTTTTTAAGGAAGAAGGAAAAGCACTTCCTTTCTGTGGTGCTAAGAATTGTAAAAAAGGAGAATAAGTGTTCAAATTAAGCTTATTAGCAAGCACACAAGATATGGCAAGAGGGTTCTTCCTTGCGTGTTTTGATGAAAAGTACACCTGTGTATTTTGCCCTCCAGCACCACCACCAGTTAGTACGTTCTTGTGTTTTCATTAAGCCCCCGTCTCAGCAGGTTCCCCAGGATGAACTCAGAGGTTATTGATTTCACTGGAAAGACTGATTAATAACTGGTTCTTTGATTTCTTGGATTATACTAACAATTTAAGTGATAAAAATCTGCTTTCTTCATGGGGCAGGGCAACTGATATTTCAATGTTATTATTACACCTGACTAAGTTTTGCTGGAGGTCATACAACAGTTTGGAGTGGAGCTGAATTCAGCTACATCTGGAAATCAGGAGAGTGCTTTTCTTATACAAAACTTCCGCCCACTGCCTTAGGGGTTCATACGAAGGCTCTGCAGACAGTCCTGTAACACCTGTTACCTTACTTTCTGCTCATTGCATGCGCCGCCCCCCCAAGCCAGAAAAGCACAAGCTTTTGTCCAAGTTATGACATCATGGTATGTTGTAGACACTATGTGCTCATCAACTGCTGGTTTATTTTGGTGTTATTGTTCCAATAACACATCCTAGCAGGCCTTTGACTTCTAGGATGGGATCCTCCCAAGAGTTTTGGGACTTGACTCCATAGTGCTTCTTAGACTGCAAGCTCCATGAGGTCAGGAATCATATCTGTCAAGTTCAGTGCTGCAGCCCCATCAGCCACAGTATGGCCTGCAACAGTGAAGGGAGAAATACAAGCAATGAAAACTATACCAGTCAGCTCCAGCCACTTACTCTTAAAAAACAGCTTCAGGAACCCCAGACACTAGTGTCTTTCAGCCTCCTGATTCCTTCTAGATGCTCAAATGGTGATAATACTTCACACAGGTATAGCAGTTTCATATCACATTTAAACCCCATGGTAAACCTATATATGGGGCTTCCCTGGTGGCTCAGCAATAAAGAATCCACCTGCCAATGCAGGAGACCTGGGTTCGATCCTGAGGTTGGGAACATCCCCTAGATAAGGAAATGGCAACCCATTCTAGTATTCTTGCCTGGAGAATCCCATGGACGGAGGAGCCTGGTGGGCTACAGTCCACAGGGCTGCAAAAGAGTTGGACACGACTGAGTGACTAAATACTAACAACAAACCTTTATACTTGCTAGCAAAGGTATTTTTCTCTCTGTTTTGCCCCCAGGAATGCTGAGGTCCAAGGGCTGGCCTCTGGTGACATAGGAAAAGCTGGAAGTGGAAAGATAGCAAGGGGATCACTACCATCTCCTATGCACAGGGAAGAGGACACACTCAGAAGCACAACACCAGGACCACATCTTCCCTTTCTCCTTCCTTCTAATCTCCGCACACCTTTCCAGGTCCAGGCTGGTGATTGTGAGTTGACAACTGGAAACCTTGGACTGGCAGTTTCCCCAAAGATGAGGGCAATTGGGACTTAGTCTGAAGCACACCTGTCCATCACACAACCACATGGATTCATCCCTGAACACCTGACTGCTCAGTGAAAAGCCTTTGAACCCAAAAATAGTTCTATTACTTGTAACAGGAAAATTATGGAGCCTTTCATCCCAAATGAAGATATTTAAAGATAGATAGAAAAATGTATTAATTGAACAATGAAAATAGGACTTTTCAAAATGTCAAAAATAAATAGTTTATATAATGTAATGAAGGTTTATTTTACCCACCAAAGGACTAAAGGAAGACACGAGAGTAGGTGGGGATTGGTAGAAGAAAAGGTACAGGTTAATCATTCATCATCAGGCGCATTCGTCATTCTGTGCCATTGTCTGCACTAATTTTTCAACCTTTTTAGAGATGATTATTTTGCACTCAAATTGCACTTAAAAATAAAGTTGTAGCACAGAAAAAAAAACCTTTAGAGCAAAATAAATTCAAAGCACTGTGTACTCAAAAGAGACAAAAGCAGGGATCTGCTAACTAGGGCACAAGGCCCACTGCCTGTTTTTGTAAATCAAGTTTTATTGGAACAAGGTCATGCCCACTTGTCAATGTATCATCTATAATTGCTTTCATGCAATGAAGTCAAAGTTGAGTAGTTTTGTGACACAGATGGTATGTGAGGCTTAGAATACTCTCTGGCCCTTTAAAGTTTACCAATCCCTGAACTAACTGCTGCCTCTTCACCTCACCTACATGGCGCACATAAAACAAAATGGTCACTGACCACACTTGACCTGCTTCTGAAAATCATTCTACTTGATATTCTGTAAATACAGGCTGTTGTGTCAAGGAAATTGGCCGATGTGTCTATGCCTGAAATTGTAATATTTAAGTTACAGCATATTGTTTAGTGTGTTTGGAGGTGAAAAGTCAGTATTCTGCTATTAAAAAGAAGTGGGCTTTGCCCCCCAAAAAATGTATAATTTCTCAATAGCTGTAAAAATTAGTAAAGTAAAAAGGCACTGTGCAAGTGAGTCTATTAATAGTTGGGTCTGTACCAACCCCGTTGTTTCAGTTAAGAAGCTCCAGGCGACTTCCCTGGTGGTCCAGTGGCTAAGACTACACTCTTGGGACCCTTGCAAGGGTCCATGTTCAAACGCTGGTCAAGGAACTAGATCCAGCATGACACAACTAAGATCTGGTGGAGCCAAATAAATATTTTTAAAAAGAAGAAAAAGCTCCAAGACTATCAGGAGCCTTAACTGGAATCAATTAATGAATCAACAGAAGTTTCTTGAGCT
The DNA here is from genome assembly GCF_001704415.2 of Capra hircus. NCBI lineage: Eukaryota > Metazoa > Chordata > Mammalia > Artiodactyla > Bovidae > Capra > Capra hircus. Next base: position 48,078,664 of record NW_017189516.1, read on the forward strand.
TTTCTCAGGTGCCTGGCCCTCTGCAAGGCCTGTGAGGGAAGACAAAGAAGCTATGCCAGAGATTCCAGACTGGGAAACTGAACTTGGGCCAGAAAATACACAAAACGCATGGCAGCTTAGTTACAGAACACTACAGGCCAGTAAGTGTCTAGAGAAGTAGAAATCTCTGAGCAGTAGATTTGTTGGGAAGACTTCCAGAAGAAGGACCTGCAAGACTGGACAGCTTAGGGAAAAAAGGAAGGCTTTCAAATGGGCCAGACCCCACCCCAAGAGGGGACTTGCCTGGGCATTCACATCTCTGCCTGCAGAACTCACAGGTGAGACTGTTTATCCAGAGACATGAATCTGGCAATCTCAGCCCAACCCCAGTGGCCTGGAAGACAACTGGAGGCAAGTCTTTATGCTAGACATGAGTGCATCTGGCCATTACTTGGATGTTCGGGGTCTTCTGTTTCTGGCAGTAAAATCCCATGTGGGCCACAATTTCAGTGAGAGGGAAGGAAATGATTCAAATCCTGAACAATGTACTCATCCATTCCCTGGAAGGAGGAGGGAGTGAGTGAAGGGAAAAGAGGGAGAGATAAACTAAACAATGAAAACTCAGAGCTGGGAGCTGTGGCAGGGCTCTGTTATTTGTTGGCAGGTCCATCAGACTATGGAGGGGTCAAGATCCAGGCCTTCCACTAATGAGACTCATTACTTATATCTGATCTGTTACAACCTCTTTCTTAGCTAGGTGTTCTGTCTCCTTTTACAGATGAGGAAACTGAAGTTTGGAGCTAGTAAGTGATTTGCCAAGGTCACAAAGCAGATATTTATCTTAGGGCCTGAGGGGTTTCAAATTCCAACCTCTTTACTCTGTGCCATGCTACCTGATAAATTTGTTTGTCTACCTCAGGTAATTAGCACAGTTAGGTGTAGCATGTCAAAATGACACTTGAGCTGAGGAAAAGCCATAAACTATGGATGTGAGAGTTGGACTGTGAAGAAGGCTGAGCACTGAAGAATTGATGCTTTTGAACTGTGGTGTTGGAGAAGACTCTTGAGAGCCCCTTGGACTGCAAGGAGATCCAACAAGTCCATTCTGAAGATCAACCCTGGGATTCTTTGGAAGGAATGATGCTAAAGCTGAAACTCCAGTACTTTGGCCACCTCATGGGAAGAGTTGACTCATTGGAAAAGACTCTGATGCTGGGAGGGATTGGGGGCAGGAGGAGAAGGGGACGACAGAGGATGAGATGGCTGGATGGCATCCCTGACTCGATGGACATGAGTCTGAGTGAACTCCGGGAGTTGGTGATGGACAGGGAGGCCTGGCGCCTGCGATTCATGGGGTCGCAAAGACTGAGCAACTGAACTGAACTGATGCTTCCTCTAATTCTCTTGTTTAAAAGACATGAGGTTTTATTTCCTTAATAGGAACAGCAGCCATAATTTAATATAGGGAAAAAAGCTTTTGAGTTGAGGAACAAAAATAACAATACATAAAACATCTCCTGATTTCCTGCTGCTAGTAACTGAACATTAGGAAAGATATATAAATTTGAAGGTATCTAGCCATGGATTGTACTTGTTTACTTCTGAGCCTAAAGGGGGCTTTTATTGCCTGATTTTCTCACCTCCTGGGCCATACATCTTCTATTTCTTCAGGATGCCTCCACTTTATGCATATTATCATTGGTCCTTCCAGCAGTTCTAGGATATAGGAATCTTCTCCCAGGTTTTACAGAAAAGGACACTGAAGCTGGCAGAGGATAAGTAATATTCCCAAGGTCACCTGGTGGGTAAATGACTGGGCCCAGTTGGAACTCATATCTATGTGGCTCCTGTTTTGAGAGGTCCCCAGGATTCGTTCTAAACAGGCGTGATAAAATGACAGACACAAAGACAGGCTTCGAAAGAAGAAGAGTATTACAGTTTTCAAGAGGAAGGTGTCAGCTACAAATTGGCATTTAACAAAAGCATTGCTAACAACTGAACAACAAAGGCATTTGCCATCTGCATCTACACAGACTTTCCCATGCTGCCATACCTGTTGACCTTCAACAATCCCTGAGGGAGTTCAGGGTGGAGTGAGGGCTCTGTGCTCCAGGGAATCTAGTGGGACAGGTCTTCAGATAGCTGAATGTTTTTAGGAACAGATTTTATGATCTCAATCCTTGCATCTGCTCATATCTAGAGAAGCATTAAATCCCTTCATGGTGACGTCACATCCTCATGACTAACAAGAAAGCTTTTGTAAAATGAGTCCTTAATGGTACTGAACTCCCCCATCACCAAAATCTTGTATATTGACCTTCCCCCACTGCCACTTTGGAGCAGTCTCTTGGAGCTATCTGAGATGCTGTGTCCTGGGCTGCGGTCCTCATGTTGCCCCAAATAAAACTTAACTCGCAACTGTCAAGTTGTACATCTCTTTTGGTTGACAAAGGGATATGGGGAAGCACCAGGGTTGGTCGGACAGCAGGAGGGGAGAGGGGAAAGTATGAGCAAAAAGGAAGAAATGGGCGAGCCTGGGTAAGTAACTGAACAGGCTTAGAATGTGAATAATTTCAGCAGGCTCTGGTCTACCAGAGTGGTCTCTAGTTGCCCAGTACCTAGGCCTGGGGTGATCAGAGCAGGGGGTTACGGTCCTGGACACTGCACAAGCCTGATCAAAAGAGGCAGGTGGGGGCATGGACTCAGGATTGGTTGCTTTGCATTTCAGAGGCAAGGTATAAGACAAGTCACTCACTATTAGCTAAACCTTCGAGGGGCCACCCCACTGCTTCCAAAAGGCCTAAAGATGTCAAAAATCATAAAATATAGAAAAGAACAAGATTAATAGCTACAAAACCCATGAGATTTCTTTTCCAGAGCACTCTACTTCATAAAACTTCTATTAAAATGTAGTGACTATTCATCCAACTAGTACTTACCTACTACATCCTCAAATTGATCAGGCCCACCCTGACCCCTCAGTTAGACTACTAACATCTTTAAATATAGCCAACTGTTCAAGGATAGCTTACTCAGCTCTGTTTCTGAAGGCAAGAGGCATATGGAGAAGCAAGGCACGAGAATCTTCTAGAGGGCTAGGCTCTATCCCTAGGGTATCTAATCCAGTAGGTTGGAAATCTGCATTTCTAACAAGCTCCTGCATGCATGCATGCTAAGTTGCCTCAGTCATGTCTGACTCTTTGTGACCGTATGGACTATTGCCCACCAGGCTCCGCTGTCTGTATGATTCACAAGTCAAGAATACTAGAGTGGGTTGATGTACCCTCCTCCAGGGAACAAGCTCCTAGGTGATGCTACTACTGCTGGTCTGAGGACCACATTTTGAGAACCACTGGCTTAGAGAAACCACTGAATCTCTTTACAGTGTAGTAAGGTAAACTCAAGAACTAGCAAAAGTAAACATTAAACTTATGTATTGAAACCAAGGATGATATTCAGAATATCTAACAACCAGTATGGCATGGCATTCACCAGGGCCAGGGGCCAGTCCTGCTGTGGCAAGCTGTTACCATTTCATTAAATGAAGTGGAGCACGGGGTATCGAATAGTGATCCTTTTTCAACAAAAGACCACAGGAGGACGTGCAGGGCACACCACACTGGAAGGTGGAGGCAGAGTGCAGACAGAAAGAGGTGGGACCTGGGGCACAGGCCTCTCTTAGGGTCCTGGGGTGGAGTGCTTGGGGTTCCCGAGTTAGGCCAGATGGATCAATTCAAAGCAAAAAGAGGACTGTGGTCAGCTCCACAGCGGTCTTCTCTAAGAGTTACCCAAGGGGGCTGACTCTGGGAGGTGGGGAAACAATCACAAGGGCTGCTGTGGGCTGTTCTCTAGGACAGCAGTCCCCAACCTTTCTGGCATCAGGGATGCATTTCATGGGAGACAGTTCTTCCACGGACCGGGGGTGAGGGGATGGTTTTGGGAGGATTCAAGTGCATTACATTGACTGTGCACTTTACTCTAATGCCGCCGCTGACTTGACAGGAGGTACCAGACCATGGCCTGGAGGTGGGGGGACCCCTGATCTAGGACATGCACTTGTAAGAGAAGCGAGCTTCAGCTCAAGGCCCCCATAGGCCGCTTGGCCAAACAAAATGGATGCCGAGGCAGCAACACCAGGGAATAAGCAGCTTAGCAAGCATGATATCTAGTTGCTAGATCTCGAGGGTCCCAGGAGCAGGGTGGGGTAGACAAGGCTGCAGGGGGCCCAGAGCTGCAGCCAGCCACAGCGAAGTAAGGAGGGGCTTCAATATTTAACAGCAGCTGCAGCCACAAGGGTATGAACCAACTGAATTGCAGTCCTGAGTCAAATTTCAAGTGGACTTTTGATGATACTTAAAACTCTTCAGTGGCTGCCAGTGGCTTTTAGGAAAATGTCAAAATGCTTCATGTGGAGGTCCTACGTGACTGAACCCATGCCATCTTCATTGGACCGACAGCTCCTCATTTTACACCCTACATACCAATCATTCTCAACCTCTTCAAGTTTCCAAACACGCCAAGCTTCACCTAGCCTCTATGTCTTAGAAAAGATTTCTCCTTTTGCCTGGAAAATCATTTCCTCAGGAAATTCAGATTCATCTTCTAAGACTCAGCTCAAACTTTGCCTCCTCAGGGAAGTCCTCCTAGACCCCTCTTCCTCTCAAGGTCACAGGCAACCTGTCATATTCAGATTCTATTATGATCGTCTCTAGAAGAATTCACCACATTAGACGACACATAAGGTGAATGTAGGCTTCCCAGGAGGCTCAGTGGTAAAGAATCCACCTGCCAAGTGGGAGATGAGGGTTGGTCCCTGGGTCAGGAAAATCCCCTAGAGGAGAAAATGGCAACCCACTCCAGTGTTCTTGCCTGGAGAATCCCATGGACAGAGGAGCCTGGTGGGCTATAGTCCACAGGGTCACAAAGAGTCAGACATGACTGAGCAACTAAACAAGAATAAGGTGAATACAGGCATTTATTATTTATAAAACAGGTATTTACAGGTGAATACATCCATTTTAAGAGGGGCTTTTGCAAGCTTTAATATGTCTAGAAGTAGGGTGTACCTTACAACTGGTGATGTGGTTTAAGTTGACAGAGTTTGTCTTTCTTAATGGTACATAGTATTGTGGTACATCTTCAATCAACTGTATTTTATATTCAATGAAATAAGCTTTTCTCCTTCCCGTATCCACATCCTGTGCAATACTGTGCATGGAGGATATGCTTTGACTCTCGGCCCCTCTCAGACCGTCTGGCATGTTTAATGTGAGGCCCACCAGCTCACTTTCCAAGCTCCCTTGCCAGCCGGGGCATCCATGGGCCATTGGAGGGCAGCAGGCAGGTAGAAGCGTCCTGTGGGTTTTGCTTGCTGCCCCTGGTTATGCCCATGGCTCCAGCAGGAGCAGGGCCAGAGGTGACAGCAGCAGAAGTGTGTGGGACTGTGCCTCCTGGAGTCCCACTTAGCAGCAGCCACCACGGGGTGAGCATGCTCAGGCTCAGGGTCGGCTCCTTTCCCCCTTAGGTGGCAGTAGCAGCAGCAGCTTTCTGCAGTTACTGAACTCTGGGTAGCATCACCCCCTCTTCGCTCCTTCTGCCAGTTGGTTCCAATACCTTTGGAACCAATTCCCAGCATTAAATACACTCTCTTTGAAATACCCAGAGTGGAGGAAAGAGCCTCATCTCTCAGGGTCTCAATTTTGCCATCTGACAAATGGAGACAATAATAGTCTATCTCGTATAGGTTGTTTTTTTTGTTTGTTTTAAGATGAAGCGCTTAAAACAGTGCCTGAAGAAATGTTAGGCATTATTATTGCTGTGCTTCTCAGGATTCTGCATGTTTTGTCACCCACGGATATACCTGTAGATGCTTCTATTGTTTCTTTTTTCAATGCTTATTCAGGACTATCTATGCCTATTCAGACAGGTTTGTTCAAGGAGGGAAGGAGGAAGGAAGGAAGAAAGAATGGAATGGAAAATACAGGAAGGAAAAGGAAAGGGAATGGGACCAAAGTAGGGAGGGGAGGAAAGAGGAGGGGAGGGGAGGGGCAGAAAGGGAAGGCAGCGAGGGCTCAGGGCGGCAGCTACTTCCCAAGAGGCGTAGGGTGATTTGCTTACCAGCAGACCATCAGCCTGGCTCCCTCTCTCATCCATGATCTCAGAGTTACACAACTCCCGCTCTTCCCCAACACAAGATAGACAAATCAGTCTACCAAAGGCAGTGCTAATGATTTTCTCTCTGCCTGGAAGCTATGTGAAAATGGCACTTGTCCTTCACATACCAATACATATAGAAAATGCATGAAGCAATAAGACAGATCACCCAAGAGAAAAAGTGGACCAAAGACTTGAAGAGACACTTCAAAAGGAGGTTACCCAAGGAACTGATAAATGCATGAAAAGGGGCTCAACTTCATTAGTCCTGAAGGAAATGCAAATTGAAACCACAACAATGTCCCTCTTCTCTGGTCTCTTCTCTCCACCACAGACCCTGGTGGTCCTCCAGTCCTATTCCCATTGGTAGTAAGAGCATCCAGGTGAGAACATACACCTGTCTGCTTCCTCTTTGAGCCGCTTGAGGGCTGAGATCATGATCTGGACATCTTTTCACCCCAGGACCAGAGGGAGGAAGCAATAAACATTGCAGGTTGGACACAACAGAAATCCCAACGAGATGACAGAAGTCAGCATGAAAAGACTAGGTTCAGAATGTGATTTTGCAGCGGGAAGAAGAAAACGGACTAGAGACGAGAAGTAGCAGAGCCATTCTCTGAAGTTACTAGAAACAATTAAGGACAAGAGGGAAACCACTTCTTTCAAGACAGTGCCCGAATGTCTGTTCACGTCTCCTCTGCTATAACTCACCACTGGATTCCTTAAGGTCAAGTGCTCTCTGGGTGCAGTTAGCCTGGTTTTTATCAGAAGAAGACATATCCCTGTTCTCTAGAACTTTCTGTCAATAGAATTTTCAGTGGGGAAAAAAAAAACGTTGGGTGCACATATCTTCTACAAATGGAGAAAAGAAACTACGATGAGATTTTGACATTTCAACTGATTTCTAGCTTTGCAATGCATTTGAAAGTCTTTTACTCTAAAAAGAGCTCGCTTGACAGAATATTTGCCATTATTCCCAAACATAATGAGTATTCACTGTCCATATTTTTAAAAAATTATAATACAGTTCCTCAAGCTCATTTCTACATTAAATTGTGAGACTAGAGCACAAATGCAGGTCTATGCACATGTCATTTAAAGCCAGAAACCAGGCTGCAAACTGTTAAATCAAGTATTTATATTCTAGACTCCTAGTTCAGTTCAGTTGCTCAGTCGTGTCCAACTCTTTGCGACCCCATGGACTGTAGCACGCCAGGCTTCCCTGTCCATCACCAACTCCTGGAGCTTGCTCAGACTCACATCCTTTGAGTCGGTGATGCCATCCAACCATTTCATCCTCTCTCTGGACTCCTAACTTCTAAATATAACTCTTACCCACCTGGAAACCCACGTTCCAATTAAAAATCCATAAGTTCTGTGACATTCCATGTAAAACCATGTTGGCACCCCCTTTTCTCTGCTCCCTTCCCCAATCCCAGCAGCCCTCTGGGTGTAGGCAGTCTTCCATCATCCATCAGGCTCTGGGATGATAAACCGAGGAGACCCCTATGGGCCCTGGAAGTGGATGCTGAGCAGTTTGGACAGAACTTTCAAGTCTCAGGGATACAAACTGTGTTCTAGAAGAGGACAGAGGTGCAGCCCCCGGCACTTTGGGCCTGTCTCTGGTGGCGAGGGGCACAGCTGGAGGAGAGCCAGAGGGAAACCCTCTTGAAAGCACAACCCAGGGCAGGTCCCCTCTTTGTCAGTTCCCAGGGCAAAAACGTAGCCCTTATCACACAGCTTACAATTTAAATCCTTTCACATCCAACCTATTCCAATAGATTTAAACGACAAGAATGTTTTTTTAAAAGAAGAGAAATATAGACCTCAGGTGTTGGGAATGATCTACCTACTGCAACTGAGGGCTTTGACAGCTAAAACCAAAAGGAAAAAACCTCAGTTAGATGTTCGTAAATAATGTATGCAAGTTCATTTGTTTAAGTAGACAGTGTTTTTCAACGTGTCAAATTCTAGGAACATTTTATTGTGTCAGTATTGTATAAAATTCATCAGGTGATATATGAATTTCAAAAATGTAATACATTATACCAAGAGGAAAGATCATTTGTCTTCCTAAGGAGGTGATACGACATTACATAGTAGACTGCTTTGCTGATATTATTAGCCATGAATCCCATTTGGAATTTACTGCTCATCTCAAAGGCTTAGCATTATTTAACTGTAATAACTCTCAATTGTAACCAGTCAGACGATCGATTCAGTTTAATCACTGATGTTCCTGTAATGGTGAAACACTGGATTATTTTTGTTTGAAGCTAGCACACCAAGTCCCATGGTATGGTATAATTAAGAACAACTGTTTACTTTTTCTTAAATTCAACACCCCTCACCCCCACCTCAAAAGCTAGACATTAAAGTACTAAATATAATGATCTTGGTAAACCAAATTGCTAGGTTCCTGGCAGCCCTTCCCTGCTGTTTCCCTTAAACATTTCTATCTGAAATGATGATGAATAAAAAAAGAAAAAGAAAAGAAACCTGGAAAATATACAGCTATCCCTTCACTGTATCATCCACCTAACCATCAGAGTTTCCATTCCGGTGCTAAAAAATACTCCCTCCCTCCTTCCTCTGTCCCTTTTAGACCATTTTAGATTGTTACTTGCACTGTTTCAAATGTCCACGGGGCACTCGCAAGATCCAGAGACACCAGCCCATTATTTTATGTCTGTGAGTTAGTCTCCCCAAGCAGACTGGGAGACAGTTTTGAAGGTCTTCAATCATCTTGGTTTGCTCGGTACTCCACGAGGGCCTGATCCATGCAAGTACCCTAATGTTACTGAATAAACAAACGATCACCTTGTTGCCCTCCTGAACTACACGGTATTGAGTTATTCTGGCATAAAGAGTATCAGAATCAGTTCCCCACAGAAGTGAGTTAACCCAGTGCATCACCACTATAAAGTTTAAGAATTTGAACATTAGAAAGTCTCACTATAAGATACTGGATGAGTTCATTCAGTCCCACCAGGTAGGGAATGATATACAGATAACTCTTAGAACTTAGTGGCAAAGACAAAGACTGATGCAGCATGCCCTTGTGAAATCTTTTTCAAGTGTACTTTGTTTCAATTATATTTTATAATCATCAAGACTAGCCTTGGCTATGCTTTAAGAACACTGCACTTAATCCGAGCTTATTTTTCAGAGGCAAAATTGAAAATACATTAGATCCTGGAAATGCTTAGAAGGGAATCATTCTGAGTGGCATTGCAGTAACTGGTCAACACGTCTGGCAGCTGGTGCCTTTCATCCCCTCTACTTTCAGCTGTCCTCTTTCTGTTCTTCTTTTGGCTTGTGAGATCTTAGTTCTCCAGCCAGGGATGGAGCCTGTGCTCCCTGCAGTGGAAGTGCAGAGTTCTAAACAGGGGAGCACCAGGAAATTCCCACAGCTATTCTCTTTTAAACATGTTTTAAAACTGTCAGCAGCCTCTGATCTCTTTTGGGAATAGATAGGTTATCAAGCATGAATAAAGGCCTTAACACATTTACTAGCATTTAAATTCTTCCCAAGATGCAGCTTCTTTTTGGTGGATTTCATTATTAAGTTTGTTCTCTCCACAAACTTAATAATCTCAGGTATAACTAGCACTTTATTCAGAGCATCTTTGGTAATTTGTTATAATCCAGTTATTTAGCTTATAAACGGCCCCATATAATTTACCTGTTCATTTAAATGTTTAACATTTAAAAATAAATTGTATAGTGGACCATCATAAAAAAAATTCATCTAAACTCTGCTCAACATATTTTTCCTTTTGGCAATATTCTAGAATGAAATACAATCCACTGGCATTCTGTGGCCATCTGTATATCTTTTTAAAGTACATTTCTGGCATAGCCCCACCAACTATCACTTTCTCAAAGTCCAAAAAAGCTGTTGGACAAGAGACAGGCTTATGAATAAATGGATAACTTAATGCATTTCAAATCACTGGGGAATGAATAGACAATTTAATCAAGGGTACTGGGACAAGTGGTGACCACAATGGAAAAAAATATCTCAACAATTCATAGCATACCAAAAACACAAAACCAAAACAAAAAACCCTCCTCACATCCTACAAAAAAAAGGGGGTGGGGAATGCCAGATGAATGAAAGACCTAATTATGAAAAGCAAAAATTAAAACACTAGAAAAAATATGTATATATATGAGAAAATCAAACTAGGGAAATGTTTCTTTTAAAAAACACAATAAACAGAAACCATAAAGGAAACAGACTGACAAATTCTATTGTACTCAAATAAAAAATGTGCATCAGAAAATACCATTAATAAACAAAAAGACCAAGCATAGACAAAGCTAGTCTCCTGATGATTATAACATGTAATTAAAAACAAAGGGCACCTTAAAAGATTTGACAAGGGCAGATTGAGAGTAGATGCTTATAATAAGATAAACAATACAGGATTATTATCTCAAAGATATAAGCATAATACATCAATAAGAAAATAAAAACCCAATAGCCAATGGACAGAAGAGAGACATTTTTCTAAAGAGGGAACATTGGCTGGCCAATTAACTTATAAAAATGTGCCCAACCGCATTCCTAATCAGGTGAATGAAAATATAAATCACAGTAAATTACCAGTTCACACCTCCAGACTGGCAAAAACTTAAAAGTCTAATACAGCCAAGTCCGGGCAATAAAGCAACTCCCATGCCCTGGTTGTGAGAGTGTAAACGGGGACCCCAGTTTGGAAAGCAATTTGGCAGCATCTAATAAAGTTGAAGCCTGGAGAAGCAAACATGGGAATGTTCCATCATCTGATTTCTTTTAAAAGCAGTGGAAGCTTAATATAGGGGGCAGTTTGGTTGTATTAGCATAAATTCTGATTTTGCAGAATTCATTTCTGAAACCTGATACTTGCTAGTAAATAATAAAAGCTAACATTTGAGCACTTAGTCTGTGCCAGACACCACTCTGAGCACGGATTATTTTATTTGATCCTCCTAATGATCCAGAAAAAGGTTGCTGTAGACTGAAAGCTTATGTGCCCTTGTCCCCCACTGAGTCCATGCTGAAATCTTAATCCCCAGTGAGATGGTATGAGGAGGTGAGGCCCTTGGGAGGTGACTAGGTCACAAGGGTAAAGTCCCCGTGAATAGGATTAGTGCCCTTATAAAACAGACTCTGGAGAGCTCCCTTAACCCATCTGCCACATGAAGGCACAGAATGAAGACAGTCGTCAATTAAGAAGAGGGTCTTCACCAGATGCCAAACCTGCTGGCACAACATCTAGGCTGCACAGATTCCAGCAGTGTGAGAAATACCAGCGGGGTCTACTGTAGCACATGGAACTCTGCTCAATGTTATGTGGCAGCCTGGATGGGAGGGGGATTTCAGGGAGAATGGATACATATATCCATTCATCCATGTATATGTATGGCTGAGTCCCTTTGCTATCCACCTGAAACTACCACAACATTGTTAATCAGCTATACTCTAATACAAAATAAAAAGTTCTTTTTTAAAAAAAAAAGGATTAAAGAATAAAAAGTAAAAGGAAAAAAGAAGTGTGAGAAATAAATTTCTGTTGTTTATATGTCACCCAGTTTATGGTATTATATACCAGCACAAATGGAAAAAGACAAAAGAGTCGTTCTTATCACTATTTTACAGATGCACAGAGGGCCAAGGTCCCAGAGCCAGGACATGACAGAGCTAGCATACAAATCCAGTGGTCTGGGTCCACTTTCACACCCTGCACCCCATGAGTAAATAGTATTTGCAGGAGTTGGCATGGCTTGTCCTGAATGCGATGAGTAAACTGTAACCTCACTAAGTATGTGTGAAGCACTACCAGCTTTATGTCTGAAAAATTAGTATGGTTTCCCAAGTCAACCTTGATAATACACTAAAATCAAGGAGAGAAGGAAGAATGCTTCTAACGTTTGACTTCCATGTTCAAGGAGCAAATAGAGTTCAGTCTTGTGTTTTCAGGCTCCCTAATTACCAGGAGAGTATGTTCTCCAAGCCAAGTACTTTTGCCTGGAAAATCTCATGGACGGAGGAGCCTGGTGGGCTGCAGTCCATGAGGTCGTGAAGAGTCAGACACGACTGAGCGACTTCACTTTCTCTTTTCACTTTCATGCATTGGAGAAGGAAATGGCAACCCACTCCAGTATTCTTTCCTGGAGAATCCCAGGGACGGGGGAGCCTAGTGGGCTGCCATCTGTGGGGTTGCACAGAGTCGGACACGACTGAAGTGACTTAGCAGCAGCATGTTCTCCAAATGGCACTTTGCCTAAGTTTCCAAAACAATATTCATTCCAGGAAGCCACAGACTCTGACATCTCATCCCAATGTAGGGTGTCTGGGAATTTCACAGTATTATTTTGCTTACGAGGTACCTGTTAGTGCCTTTGATTATTTGCTTCAAAGACTTTAGTTATTAGACTTTGCTAATAGGACATCATCTCTGAATAAGAAAAAAAAAAGAAAACTGCCATTATTGAGACACACCATTGACAGAATTTGAATAAATCCATATATTACATTAGATTGTAACAGAATTAAGTTTCTTGGTTTTTATCATTGTATCCAAAAGATGCTTACTCCTTGGAAGAAAAGTTATGACCAACCTAGATAGCATATTCAAAAGCAGAGACATTACTTTGCCAACTAAGGTCTGTCTAGTCAAGGCTATGGTTTTTCCAGTGATCATGTATGGATGTGAGAGTTGGACTGTGAAGAAGGCTGAGCACCGAAGAATTGATGCTTTTGAACTGTGGTGTTGGAGAAGACTCTTGAGAGTCCCTTGGACTGCAAGGAGATCCAACCAGTCCATTCTGAAGGAGATCAACCCTGGGATTTCTTTGGAAGGAATGATGCTAAAGCTGAAACTCCAGTACTTTGGCCACCTCATGTGAAGAATTGACTCATTGGAAAAGACTTTGATGCTGGGAGGGATTGGGGGCAGGAGAAGAAGGGGACAACCGAGGATGAGATGGCTGGATGGCATCACGGATTCAATGGACGCGAGTCTGAGTGAACTCCGGGAGTTGGTGATGGACAGGGAGGCCTGGCGTGCTGCGATTCATGGGGTCACAAAGAGTCGGGCACGACTGAGGGACTGAACTGAACTGATCCTGGTTATGAAAGTGAATGCCCTTGTTCTTGTATTTAGGAGTTAAGGGACATCATGCCTACAATTTACTCTTAAATAGTTCAGAATAGAAGTTATAATAATAATAAAATCCTAAAAAGAGAGTTGCCATATGATCCAACAATCCCACTCAATATACTCAGACAAAACTATAATTCAAAAAGATACATGCACCCCTATTCTCATAGCAGCAGTATGTACAATAGCCAGGACATGGAAATAATCTAAATTTTCATTGACAGATGAATGGATAGAGAAGATATTATATATGTGTGTGTACACACACACAATGGAATATTACTCAGCCACAAAGAATGAAATCATGCCATTTGCAGCAACATGGGTAGACCCACAGATTATCAGACTAAGTGAAACAAGTCAGAAAGAGAAAGACAAATACCATATTATATCATTTATATGTGGAATCTAAAACACAATACATACCAGTAACTTATCTACTAAAGAAAGGAAACCACAGACTGGTGGTTGCAAAGTGGGATGGGTAGGGGAGGGAAGGAATAGGGGTCTGGGATTAGCAGAGGCAAACTATTACATATAGGATGGATAAAAAACAAGGTTATACTGTATGACACAGGGAATTATATTCAATATTCTATGACAAACCATAATGGAAAAGAATATGAAAATATATAAATATATGTATAAATGAGTCATTTTGCTGTACAGAATTAGCACAACATTGTAAATCAACTCTACTCAAAATTTTTTAAAAAAGCAAGACGTTGGAAATAACAAATGTTGGTGAGGATGTGGAGAAAAGGGAAATGTTTTACGCTGTTGGTAGGAATGAAAATTTGTGCAACCACTGTGGAAAACAGTATGGAGGTTCCTCAAAAAACTAATAAATAAAACTACCATGTGACCCAGCAATCCCACTCCTGGGTATATATCCAAAAAGAACAAAAACTCTTAATTCCAAAAATACACTCCAATGTTCATAGTGGCATTATTTACTATTGCTGAGATATGGCAGCAACCTAAGTGTGGTGTGTGTGTGTGTGTGTGTGTGTGTGTTGTACAACATGAGGAACAGAGCTACTGTAATAACTATAAATGGAGTATAACCTTTAAAAGTTGTGAACCACTATATTGCACACCTGTAACATATAGGATTGTAGAGCAACTATACTTCAATTCAAAATGAAAGAAACCAAGGTGTTGGCTTTGAGAGGAAATCAGGTAGGTCCTTGCTTTTCTCCTTAGGCCCATAGAATGGTGTTCTCCCTGTGTCTTCACATCGCATGTGTTTCTGGGTCCAAATTTCCCCTTTTTATAAGGATACTAGTCACAGGATAAGGGCTCACTCTAGTGATCTCATCTTAACTTGGTCCTCTGCAAAGACCCTATTTCCATATATGGTCACATTCACAGGTACTGAAGGTTAGGGCTTCCACGTCTTTTGGGGAGACACAACTGAAGCCATAACACCATTCCAGGTATATTTCTGATGGGGGAGAATTAAGACTGGAAGTAAGGGCCTCATGGCCCTAACATCTGCATTATTTAAGGATCGACTGTATTGTTTCATTGTCTTTTTGTAAATGTTTGGTGCTTTATAAAGCCCATGATTTATAAATCATCTCTATCCCTACTCATCCCTTACCTGGAACATATGAGCTTTCTTCAAGCCTTCAGTTTACACTCATTCCTTCATCCATCTACTTCCAGCAGCCCTCATAGTGCCCTGTAGCTTTGGGCTGGCGTTTTCTTTCTTTTTCTCTGCTGCCTAAGGGGCTGCCCCATGTTCTTTCCTCTATACACTGCTCTGAATATATATCCCAAACACTGTCTTCTAGCCTTCTATGGAAGGCTGTTCAAGTACAACGTCAAGACTGAATCATGTAACCTTTCATCCTTCCCCACATTCTCCATTCTATTTTCAACAAACTTGCAAAAGACCCAAGCACAAATTAAAATTTGTTCTGGTTTTACTCTCCACAGAAATAGTAAGCCCATGAAATCAGAGCACAATCTAGGCTTCAGTAAGTAGCATGTTTAGTTGAATAGAAAGTATAATCCCTTATCTCTGTGCTTAGAACCTTCTAGCTGTCAGGACAATGTCTGCACACTGAACAGGGTCTCCACATCTCTTCAAAACTGCAAGGAGCCCAGGTGGGGGAAAAAAAAACTGTGGGGAGAACTTGAAAATATCTGCACTGGTCATTGCTTCAAACTCTCCACTAATTGGCCTCCATCCACTGCCAGTTTTGTAACTTTTCAAATGCTGGGGGTATAAATGCCCTTTGTGGAATACTGGGAAGTTAAACTTGAGCCCTAGATTAATGCTTTATCCAACTGCCTTTTTAACACAGTCCATGAGAACATTCCTAACCCTTGGAAATCAAACAGGAATTCATCTTAGCAATTATCATGGCAATATCCATTGCTTTGGAGGCCACATATAACAATGTTAATATAAAATATTTCAATTTAGCAGTGGTTTATGCATTCTGTGAGTTTTTCTGCAAGGCACGCACCTTGCTGATTTACCACTTAGCAGCTCTCCATGCCAGTACCACTCAGTGTGGTCCACAGATTGGCAGCATCAGCTGATTAGACTCTGAGAAATGCAGGCTCCCAGGCCCTGCCCCAGACTTCCAGAACGAAACTCTATTTTAAGGAGATCCCTGGGTATATTCACACTCAAGTTTGCTAAGCAGTGCCCTCATTCTTCTATTCCTGTTTCTAAATGGCAGGGTGGGCTTGCCCAGGGACTCAGCGGAAAAGAACCTGCCTGCAATGCAGGAGCCACAGGAGACACAGGTTTGATCCCTGGGTCGGGAAGATCCCCTGGAGTAGGGCATGGCAACTGACTCCAGTAATCTTGCCTGGAGAAGTCTGTGGACAGAGGAACCTGGTGGGCTATAGTCCATAGGGTCACAAAGAGGGACACGACTGAAACGACTTAGCACGCACACACACAAATAGCAGGCAACTACAGTTCCAGGTGAACTTTTTAAAGTCCTCAACCAGTTTTCTCATGAAACTAACTGAATAGAGCTCTTTTTTTTGGCCTCACCATGTGGCATGAGGGATCTAGAGTCCCAACCAGTGACTGAACACATGCGTGCCCCCTGCAGTGGCAGCAGAGAGTCCTAAGGGAAGTCCCTGAATAGCTTTTTTTGATGTGACTCTATTTCCAAAATATTTTTTTAATGAGACTTTTTGCCTTAAGTAAAAAGAAGGCTTCAGACCCACTCTTGATCTCCATTCCTGTTTCTTCCACATATATGGATTAAAAAATCCTTCATACCCTCCAGACCCTTGAGGTCTTAGCAGAAGCTCAGGAACAAACATCTAACAACAAACAGTGGGGTCTTTGAAGCAAGATCTCTGCCAGGGACCTTTTGTCTGTAGGCCAGAGGGAGCCACAAGAACCCGAGCGCAGACGGGGAGCCCACTGCAGCGGACCTCCCAGCCAGAGCTCCACTCCCCATTGCAGCCTTCGTCATCTCCTGCTGGAGCCCTGGCAGGTACGGTTACATCTTTGTGTAGCAGTCCCACAGCCTGAAAGACCTAATATAGCCACTAGCACTTCTGCTGCCTCGCAAACATCACATTTTACTGTCTTCTGTGCTCAATCTTAATAGCCTGCTTTACTTGGGTGCTATGCAGGGCCCTTGAGACTCAGTCTTCTTGGGTTTCTGGGACTGTGTCCAGAAATCTTGCTGTCATGTCCTTCAGGCAGACAGGAGACCAACCCTATCAAAAATTTCCTTCTTGTTTTTTTTTTTTAAAGATTTAACCTAATGTTTTGCTTGGAAATCATTTCAAACATAGAGGAAAGTTGCAAAAAGAACTTGTCAGTTTAATACTGGTATAACAATACTTGATCAAAAGTACCATTCCCATACCAATGTGTCAATTGATGCAATAATGCTCTCTACACGATTTTTCCTCCAATACAGGATCCAGTGTTGGGTCAAATACTGCATTTAGTTGCCTTGTCTCTTTAGCCTCCTTTAATCTGGAAACCTTTTCACGGCCTTTGTTTTAACATTGATACTTTTAAAGGATACAGGCCTGACGAGAACATTTCTCATTTGGGAGCTAATGTTTCATCATGATTAGATTCAGAAGCATTAGAAGCATTCTTACCTAATTTCTGCATAGGTACTGACTAGCCTTCTCACCGGCCCCTTGTTGATTATGATCACCTCGTCAAAGGGTCCAGTGTCTCCAATGAAGTTTTCTCTGGCAACGTGTAGTAAACTGAAAAAGGACTGCCTGTGGACATTAACATCCTAATCCAAGAAACTTAGATGTTACCTTATATCGCAAAAGGGACTTCACAGCTGTGGCTGAGCTTGAATTGGGGAAGAGAATCATGAATCATCCAATGGAATCTCAATAGGGCTTTATTACGAGGATGCAGCCGGACAGGAGTCAGAGAAGGTAACATGACAGCAGAAGCAGAGAGATTTGAGGACACTATGCCTCTGACTTTGACACCGAAGGGTGCAGAAGCCAAAGAATGTAGGTGCCCTCTAGAAATGAGCAAAGACAGTAAACATTCTCCCCTGGAGCCTCCCAAGGAAACCAAGTCCTGCCAGTGCCCAGATCCGAGCCCAGGAAGACTCCTTGCACACTTGTGACCGGATACATTTGTTAGTTTTAGGAACTCAATTCAGGGTAGTTTGTTCAGGTGGTAACAGGATCCACAACTCATAAACAGTCTGGGGGAGACAGAGCCACATAAATCTGCTCCTTGTCAAAATCTGCCCGCAGACTTTACATCAGGGGATGGTTCTTGCCTAGCCCAGTCTTCACGGTGATGATTACAAAGCGCTCTTTTCAATTCCAGCACTCCTCTCCCTTAACGAGCTCTCAGCTTTCTATGGCAAGTACCTCATCTGTTAGTGTATTTGTGACCTCCACTTACTTGTATATTTATTTTCCACATACCCTTCACGACTTTCAGTTTTTTCTGAGGGTCTGATGGTTTATAATTTATTGCTCTGCTTAATTATTTTAGGGCACAGACCCTTCTGGGGTTCAGGTTCAAACTACGCATAAGCAGCCAGGATCAGAGTCTTGTGGTCTGGCTGACTGAGGCCCTGAAACCCAGGCCACAGCCCCCTATAGGCTGACCCGGACCAAAGTAGAGGGCTGGAGTAAGAATTCCACCCACTGGGTAGGGCGTCACCAAGGGTAGAGATGTTCAAGAGGGACAGAGTTGACAGTGGAGGACAAACAGGAAATAAGGGACTCACAGCAATGCCTGACATCCAAACGGCCGCAGGTCCTACGCAGTGTTCTGGTTTTCGGGTCTGAGTGCTCTATGCCTTTCTGAGTCCTGCTGTCTTCAGTCTGTGGGAGCGCCAAGAAGGAACCCCGAAAAAACAAGCCCTGGTGAAAGGACCTTTCACCCACGCTGAGACCACACCCTGCCGGAGCAGGCTGGCCACGGCTCCCGCTACGCGTGAAGGTGGGGTGTGTTCTCCCTCTATCATCACAGCGGCTCTTCTTGAACACGCCCACCTGTGTAACTTCTCCACACGGCGTCTTCTATGCTCCCCTGGGAAAATGCACTTCTACGCATTCCTGTCACAGTGCACTGTAACCATATGCACAAAGCATTAGACAAGCTGAGCAAGAGGTCCCGGGTGACGGCCTCGGGAGCTCATACTGTAGCCATCTGGCACCTGGACTTGGGCTGAAGGCCCTGCATCCCGTCCCCACTGGGTGCATCCCATCCCCATTGTGCTTCACTTTCACGCCACCAGCTCTCACCTGAGAGTCAGAAACCACTGCTCAGCTGTGTTCTCTCCCAGCGGGACTCACCATCCCTTCAGATGTTAAACATTCAAATATACGTGGACAATAGATAAGGAATGAAGATTTAAATAAGATTTAACAGAAAAAGTAGAGATACTGAGTGTGAAGGGACCATGCAGTGGACGCAGGATATGTTGACAAAAGCTCCCCTCAGTGCTGGAAGGACAGAGGTGTGATTTCATGTATCAAATTGAACTCAGACATCTGAAAGCAGGCAAAGGCAGACTCGTCTAGAAAATAGAGAACATGGAATATCATCCCAGGAGCATTTCCATCCTTCTGCAGTGAACTCAGGGCTGTCAGAATCCCTTACTGAGAACCTGAGTTACCAGGTAATCATCAACCAGTATGTGAGACTATTTTAGCCCTAAAACAAGAAAAAAAAAGTTGCTCAGTCGTGTCCGACTCTTTGCGACCCCCACGGACTGTATAGTCCATGGAATTCTCCAGGCTAGAATACTGAAGTGGGTAGCCTTTCCCTTCTCCAGGGGATTTTCCCAAACCAGGGACTGAACCCAGGTCTCCCACATTGCAGGCAGATTCTTTACCAGCTGAGCCACATGGGAAGCCCAAAACAAGAAAAAAGATTTCCTCATAGGCAGAGCCAGGCATCTCTCCCAAGTCCATTGTCAAAGCCCACATCTACAGACAACTGCCCCTTGCCCAACTTTACAATCTTGGGCCTCCATCTCTAGGCTGAGGTGGGGCAACCCCTCCAGGCCTCCCTCTGGATATTGGAGGGCTCCTGTCCAAACGGGAGAGCCCGTGACTCATTTACTGTTACTGTCCCCTGCTCAATATGTTCCCCAATATGTCATCTGAAAGGAATCACTCATCGAAATGACCACTGTGTGACTGGTTGTTCCCCACGGATGTACTCTACATTAATAAAATGGCCAGGGCATCGCTGGGACCCCCAGATCCAGGAGATAAGCTTACCTGTCCAGTCACATTTATCATCTTACTTCCCAGGGAGATCCCATCCAAGAGTACTCAAATAGCCTTCCAAGAGCACTGGGCTATTTCTTGCCCATGTTCAATTTCTTATTTTTGATGAGTAAAGCAAAAATCAGTGGAATGATTGCCCTGGGTAGTTCAGATTATAAATGGTTCTGGCTGAGAACAACTGATCCGCCACTGTTATCTGAGGTTGTGACAGCAGGGTGAAGGGGCCCAGCTACCCTTCCCCACAGCCTAAACACAATCAAACAGTAGAAGCCAAAACTATGGGTCAGGGGTTCTTAACTGGGCATCTATGGATGGAATAATTTGCGGCTCTAAACTTGGTGGGAAAACCTTTCTGTATTTTTACTAACCTCCTACTGAAATCGAGCATTTCCTTTAATCATGAGCACAGGTGACAATCCATGTTAGCACTGACAATACCTATGACTTTGTCGACAAGTCAGATGCGTTCTTTGCACATTTCAGTTGCCACAGATCTTCTATTTATGCTCATTATGCTTCAAAATAACAATATGTGACCCACAACTAGATACAGCTTTGTAACACATCATTAAAGCAGAAGTATGAAATCAGACGTCTTTGAACAACATGGTAACCTACTTCCTTATAATCTTATCTCCTTGATGTATTAGAAAACTTGTTTCTGAGGAGGGGTTCACAGGTTCACCAGGCTGCCTGAGGAATCCATGGTACCAGGAAGGTTAAGGACCCCTACCTAATGTGAGCCTTGTGACAGCAAATTCAGAACGCTGGAACCTAAATTCAGATTGTTACTGGCCACGAGACCCCTGGGCATATTTCAAATTTTGACTACTGGCCTACTCAGTGATATTCACAATTCACAAAACTCACACAGCTGTTTTTAAGACTGAGCAGGAGAATGTAAAGGAAAGTTGTGTACTGACCCAAAGCACAGCACCGTAAAAGATGGTGTGGTAGAAAGACATTCAGCAACGGGGTGATGTAGAAGGAGGTGAAGTGTTATCTCAAAGCCATGTAGCAGCTTGAATCAAATAATGCTGCCCACCTGGCCTTAAGAACAGGGCTACTCACAGTGCTATTCCAAGACTGGGGAAGGACTGTGCCCTGCGGTGGAGACCAACATGCTGCTTCGTTCATTGAGATGGTCTTGCTGGGAATGAAAAAACTTCAGCTGAAGCAAATGAAACAATGTGCATAGAACATAACAACCTGCTGAAGGACCACACTGCTCTAGAGTCTTGGGCACAGAGCAATGATACATCACACACACACACACACACACACACCCCTTACTCTATCCCAGGAGTGATGAGAACAATGAAATTGATCAATTTATTGGGCGCAGAGCAATGATACATCACACACATACACACACAGAGCAATGATACATCACACATAAACACATACACACACCCCTTACTCTATCCCAGGAGTCATGAGAACAATGAAATTGATCAATTTATTGAAACAAATGCGAACTCTTATGGCAGCAAGTTAAGCAAGAAGGCGTCTATTCAACTGCAGAGGAAGAGCAGCACACTTTTGCTCTGCGCAGTAGAAACAGTGTCAACCCAGCCTCCCTCCAGCCCAGTAGGATCACCATAGATCAGGTTCTTAAAACAGCCAATCACACTGTCAGAAGGCAGCATTTCTTCTTTTAATAAGCAAATTCTTGGTAACTGCTGGTGTGCTGAATAGAATTTAAACTACAGCCACTTGTCTTTAATTAAAAAGCAGCTATATATTACAGTATATTCTATTTTAGATGATAAAGGGGACTACAACAGTAAATAACACTACAGCCATTAGAGTAATGTAGCAGTGCTTAGATTTTACATTTCCTTAAAATGCAGCAGAACTGAAGGTTGTTGATAATTATCAAGAGTTCAGTTTGCATACGTTTAGCAGTTCAAAAAGATGTTCAAAAAACACTAGACATCCTTTCCCTACTAGAAAGAAATGATTGTGCTCAGAATTCATGATTATCACCTGAAACAAAAATTTTCTTTCCATTTCCTTCTTCCTCCCATACCACACGCTAGTCTCTCCTGAACACATCTTCCATGGTCTGTCCCAACCCGATCCATCTCATTCCTAACTCTCAGCTCTTGGCAGGACCTGCTACATCAGCAGATTTAGCTTCAGCCTCAAGCTAGTCTTCAAGTATAAAGTTATATCACATATTAACACCACCATATTCAGACAGCAGATACACTTGCTTTCACATTTCAAATGGAGAAAAGAAAAACGCCCCAAAACCTCCACTTCCGTTTACCCACTCTGTGTTCAAACAGTACCATACTGTTTAATCTTACACAGTATACAGACTTCGAAAGACTGAGGAAGTTGGTGGTGGGGAGGCAAGGCGGTGAGTAGGGTTCCTAGTGTCTATCTATCAATGCTATTTTTAACCTCTAGGCACAAGAAAAGTAATTGCTGAAAGCCAATCTAGTTCCCACATGAGTCTAACTGCTTTTGTTCATTATTTTTTTTCCCATGCCAATCCCACAAAAAAGAGTAAGTAGACATATATTCATTTTGAAAGATTATATGTTTCATACCATGAACCTATCTCAGAAGAATATTATGGGCTGACACTAATTCTATCTTAGAACAGACAGTGGATATTTTTAACGGTTTTCTTCCTACAAATTCATTGTAAATGAACTCATTTCATCGATAAAGCATAAACTTTTTTAAAAACAACAGGATAACCCAGTGATGTCTAACAGTCTGAGTCAATATAAACTTACCTTGTTATGTGAACTGTGACCCACACATACACTACCCAGCAGTGACACGCACTTCCTTAGGTGAGTTGAAGCTGCTCCTATGGCTGTGGGCCTCTACATAAACTATCCTCTATCTGTGCATCTAAAAAACTCAGACAAGTTCACAGCAGCAATCCACAGTGATCTTTATTTTCACATCTAATATACCGATAAAGAGTTGGAAGAGAAACTCTTATTAAGAGAAATAAGCTTTTGCCTTTCAACTTGACAGTAAGGCCAAATCTTTTCCCATCCTCCAGGTCAATTTTATAATGAAGAAGTGGTGAATGTAATAGGTTGTGTATCATTTACCAAGGTGGTAAATTAAGTCATTACTACTGTTCAAAAAAGGCCCTAAGGCCATCCTATTATAAAGAGATAAATGGCACCAACTGATAGGACAGAACCAAAAAAAGACCAAGGAGACACCTTTGTTCTGTGAGATCAGAAGTGAGCAAGAGAGGACCTGACTGAAATAAAACGACAGACACATGAAATTTCTCATTTGTAATTTTAATTGAAGCGTTGCTATTCATTTTTAAAGT
Organism: Capra hircus; assembly: GCF_001704415.2. Classification (NCBI taxonomy): domain Eukaryota; kingdom Metazoa; phylum Chordata; class Mammalia; order Artiodactyla; family Bovidae; genus Capra; species Capra hircus. Next base: position 48,101,992 of record NW_017189516.1, read on the forward strand.
CTTTCCTCATAAGCACCAAATTTTAATATCTATATCAATTTGGGTGGGAAAGAAACTCCATGAAGAATTCCCCTCCAGAAGAAAACAATGATGTTCACTCCTCCAAACAACCAAATTCAAATTCAAAGTCTACCAAAATGAAAACAAAACAAAACAAAACAAAAAAAGCCCACGCAGAAAAACAGAAACAAAAACAAAAATCACATTCTAGGGGTTCAGTGCATTTAGCAGCCTTCACTGTGCTGTCTAATCATCCTAGTTCATCAAAATATACATTTTCCATTTGATTTTTAAATTAAAAAAATAATTAAAAACAGGGAACGTGAAGGAATTCACAATCAATTGCCTGACTTGTTTCAATTTCATGTACAGCATAGAAAGGTCAGGAAGGCTATTTGCAGCACACATGACTCGGGGACACTGATTTTCAAGGTTTAGCTTTCTTCCAAACAGTGTAAAATACCCACCTGGATAAGGAGTCAAGGAATAAGAGGAGGTAATTGAAGGCATCACTTAAACTTTGTTTACTGGCCTATAGACTGGAAGATGAATGAGCACTTCAAAGCTTACAGCGCTGTGGTAATGAGAGCAAAGGCCTCTGAGGCAAGGGCACTTCACAGCCTGGATGCCCACCATCTGTGACATTGCGGTGAGATGCGGGGGAGCTTAGCAGAGAAAAGGTTAAAGGGACACAAATATTCTCTCAGAGAACACTTGTGCTTCCAAAGACTCTAAAATGTTTTAGGGAATTAACATGAGAAGGAAGGGTGGGAAGGAGAGAGAAACATCAGAGGGAGTGGGAGGAGGAGGGTGGCGGAGGTGGGAGGAGAGGGACCGAGGAAGAGAAGGAAAAAACGGTGGAAGGATGAGGGACCAGAGAGGAGCCAGAGGGTGGAAACCTTTTCTCCAGATGTCTTCAATTGCTTTCAAAAGTCTCTGAGCATGTAAACAAAGATCTGACTGTCACAGAATGCTCTGGAGAGCAACCCTGATGAAGGTGCCAGGCAGGGAGAGGAAGCTTTGGTCTGCAGAACACTGCCCAGTTTTTAGGAGGAAGAAATGCACTATGAAAGTCCAATGACAATGCTCTCCTTTGCTTTTCTCCAGGTTCTTCTCTTACTTCTCTGGACCAACTTTACTAAGTGGAACTAAATGGAGGACACCAACACTGACTTTGTGATGCCTGGCATCATTTCTAGCTCTATCTCTACTGCAAAGCAGCATCAAGCCAAGTGTCGAAATTAATATTAAAGCAGGGTAATATAAACGTAAAAGGACAACGAGCTTCTTCAGCCAGCCTGCTCCAGCTAGGGTGGCTTTCCAAAACTCTGAAGTGCACGTCAATCCCCTGGCAGGCTGGTTGAGACAGGCCACGCGGCCCCAGCCTCCAGTGTTTCTGACTGGACAGCAGGCTGGGGTGGGGCTTAAGAATGTGCCTGTTTAGCTCCCAGGTGATGTCACAGGTCTGGTGGTACTGTGAGGACCAGTGGTGCCATACCATCCAAACCACCTGGGAGGCTGTGTCAGGGCACACCCCAGCATCTGAGGCTGGGACCCAGGAATCTGTATTGTTTTCAAGCGCCCAGGGTATTATTACAACATACAGCCAAGTCTGAAAACCAGGGCCTTCTGTATACTACAGAACTAATTCTATTTCCTGAAACTGGTAAATGGGCATGCTTTTTACATGGGGGTTCTGGCTAGGCAACACGATGATGTGGTCAAAGGATATAATTCCAAGTACGAAGGGACACAGACGATCTCCTTCGAGAATTCCACAGGACAATACAGGCGCCCCAGCTGTTCTTCGTAGAGTGACAGGGCTTCTGTCAAATTGACACAGTTCCCCTAAATCAAAGAGAGAAAAGCAAACAATAGGAATCTTAAGTCCTATGGAGGATCCCACTCATTGGAAGGTCTCTAATAAATGAGAACAATTCTAGCTTTAGATAAAAGTTCATCTCTGAAAATGAGATAGGGTTTCTGTACTTTCACAAATTGCATTGCATTCTATTTATAGGTCCATTAGCTCATTATCCTTCTACTTCATTTACCAAGCCATTTTAAACTATTCGAGGATGAAGCAACAGAAAGCAGTGAGACCAATTTCTCATTAGTGACACAGTCATTGTATCAACACCATGCAATTAGCAAAGATTCATACACATAACCCATTCAAAATAAGTTTTCCCTAAAGTCACTGCAGTATTGAGGATGAAGTATCAGAAACATACTGTTCTTGATTTCCAGAATGACTTAAACTACAACCTTCTTAAGAGTCTAAGATGTTGACACAGAACTATTTCACACCCTTGTGCTTTCTCCAACAAAAGTCAATTCCAGATATATACACTAAAGGTATTTCCTCGTTTACTTTTTATCAAACATTTTGTCTTGACTTCATTGTTCTAATTTTTCTCTGTTTCTTGCCATTTCTTGTCTCCCCAGCTGGTAGGAGTGGTCAAGGAAACATAGTATAAATCTGCTGATAAAGATTTTTTTTTGAAATGTGTTCTTTTTCTTAATTATTGAAGTATAGCTGGTTTACAACATTGTGTTAGTTTCAGCCATACACCAAAGTGATTCAGCTACATATATATATACACCTATATATACACATCTTTTCAGATTATTTTCCATTGTAGGTTATTAAAAGATACTGAATATAGTTCCTTCTGCTATATAGTAGGTCCTTGTTATTTATCTATTTTATGTATAGCAGTTTGTATCTACTAACCCCAACCTTCTAATTTATCCCTCCTGGTCCCCTTTCACCTTTGGTAACTATAAGTTGTTTTCTATGTCTGTGAGTCTGTTTCTTACAGATTCATTTGTACTATTTTTTTAGATTCCACATATAAGTGATATTTGACTGTAGACAAATCAAGGATAAACACAGTGACCTTGCTCCTTCAACTTTCTTCCAGCCTGCAACTTAGATGTGATTATGTGGAGCTGTGGCAGCCACTCTATGACTATTAAAAAAAAGTGGTGAAGAGAATCAGAAATGCTGGTAGCCAAGACCCAGGAAAGCTGGTGAATGGATACAGAATCTGCCTAATTCTAGAGCTGCAATTCTCAATTTTTAATGTGTATATGAATCATAGGGGGCCTTGCTAAATTGCAGATTTTCATTAAGTAGGTCTGAGGTAGGGTTTATCAATTCAGCACAATTTTCCCACAATTTTCTCACAATGGATTTAGAAAACAAGATGAGCATTTAATATCAACTATTTCCTTTTAACCTCTGAAGTTCTAAACATTTGGAAGACGACTAGAATATACGTGCTGATAACATTCCTTCATAAGAACTTCATTATCAATTTGCCTCAAAACAGCCAAGATGAAAATTATTCACAAATAAAGCATCCTGTGATACAAGCATTCCTAAGAATGGCATTTCAAAATCAAAAAACCAGCCAGCTATGGGGAAGTGGGTAGACAGGACTATTCTGAGAGCTGGCCTGGGCAGTTTTAACTGAGCACATTCGATCAGCATGTCGTCATACTTCAGTGCCAACCTGTTTAGTAACCCATCATCTAGGGTCCTACAGTGGGAATTGGCCCAAGTGCCTCTGACCAGCATATAATTTGGTTTCAACATTAAGTTCACCATGAGAGTATATAAACACCACATGTGTAATTTAAGATGCACAAATAGAAAACACTGCCCAGTTGTTTTTAGAACACCTCACTACTAGGGAAGCTATAGAGTGGAAATACCACCAAGGTTCACAGTTCAAGCTTTTCCTTGCCATCTTAAAAATGACACCATACTCTCTCTTTATAGACGGAATACAGGAAGACCTCCTTACCAAGAATATAGTAAGTAAATAGAACAGTTTCCATTTATTCTATCCCAAATGGTCAAAAAGCAGTTTAAGAAAGAAAAATCCCCACAAACAGATGCCTACCCCAAAAAAGTACCATGATACATTTCACCTTTTTGTGTACTTGAATGCAACTACACTGTTCTTTTCTTAAGACATATAGGGGATACATAACAACAATCCAATAGCAGAATTCAGCACCTATTAAGGAGAGGAAGAGACTAATATAGCAAGGCAGGGGCACACCTGGGAGGTAAACCACAATATAGTGTCTTCCATTCTACAAGGTTCTTGTTGCCCCATGTTAGCTCTGGGTGACACCTGCTTTTTTACCTTATAGATTTTAATATTGTTTGCATTTTTCAAAGAGTTTATGTCATATCTGTAATATAAAAAGGTCTGGAAGACTATTTCCTTAATGACACCATTTTTATCTCTTCTAAAACAAGCAAAAATAATGTGATGATTTAGGAAATCACACATATGTGAAATACCTCAAAAAGAGGGTGAAAAAAAAAAAAAAAACCTCTAAATGAGTTACTTCCGGAAGGTTGGAGGGGTTGATGGAGAAATATAGATGTGTCAAGCGTACTGGTAACATTGAGGTCTGTGGGAGGTGGGGGGAGGTGAGGAGGGGGGCTCATATCTTTGTTTCACAACTAACATGAATGTCACACACACATTTGTACTTTCAAATAAACTACAGCTTTTTTTTAATGGGGAGTGGAGGGGCGGAAGTCAAGTCCCAGGATCTGCCTCTAGTTCCACAAAAGCAACTCTCTGCCTCCTGGCCCACCAGACGTGGCTCCATAAATCGGCACATTCCAGGAGGACTTCCCCAGCTTTGTGGCCCACAGACAAGGCTGTCTTCAAGCAGCCACAGTGAAATTAGTGACATCATAAAATCTCCATGGTGATGTAAGCAATTTTAGGCAGGGATGTTTAGCTTTTGTAAGTCACCAAGTTAACAAGCCAAACACCATTTTTGTCCCATCTTTAACCTTTCCTCTGTTTCTAGGCTACAGGCCAAGGGAAGGGGGGTGTGAGTGTATTAAGGGCATTTCCTGAGCATACCATGTGCTACATAAGGAAAGTGTTCCACTGTGGCAATACCATCAGTGCGTCCTTAGTCAGAGCATGCTGCGGCTCTTACCCGACTACTGCTTCCTCACAGGCCTATGCCCCTGTGGTCCATATGGCATGTTGAACCACCCGACATACTATGGGATTCCCAGGTATCATAAATGATATCGCCTTGAGTTTCCAACTATACTGAATGCAGGGGTGGGAAGCACATCCTAAGACATCTTTTGGCTAACTCTTAGAAACCAGCACAGCCTTGAGTCTTTAAGGTGGTTTTTAGTAAAAGCTGGTTGGCAAAGGCCAGGTGATCAAAGCCTGATCTTTAGTGTTAACAAATGTGTGGTGACCATCTGTGAAGCAACTGCTTCTATTAGTTGTCCACACTGAGAAAGCAGTCTACCAGGCAAATATTTGCAACAAAAGATACTAGTCACACTTTCTTCCCAAGAGCACCTGTTGTCTACTGCAAACTGACTGGTTTGCATTAGATCCAAACTGTTCTCAGTCTCTTTTGATTAAAGATGCCAGAGCCTCACTTTCTTTCCCAACTTAAGCCCCACGGGATTTCTATTTGCAGAAACAAAAAAGAACCCAGTTCTATCAATATATGCTCTGCTTGAGAAATATTCACTTACGAAAACCCAACTCATTGAATTTGGGTTGCTTTTACAGGAATTAGGCCACTTGGTTTGAGCAGGTTTCATTGTAGAGTTCCTGTAAAGCAGGGTAAGCAATTTCTGCAAAGGGCCAGAGAGAAAATATTTTAAGCTTTGCAGATCATATAGTCTTCACCACAACTGCTCCAAGCTGTTGCTGTAGTGCAAAAGCAGCTGCAGACACTGTGTAATGAATGGGCGTGGCTGTATGTCAAGAAAACTGCAAAAAACAAGCAAGGGGTGAAAAATGGCCCATGGTTTATGGACCGCTGGCTTTTAAAAAGGCAGTATTAGAATGTTTTTAAAAATCATTCCTAAAAAAATAAAAAAAAATCATTCCTAAGCATCAGGGGTTAAAAAAAATAAAAGTCCACTTGTAGACTTGTAGTCTGTTCCCCTTGAAGCGTGCCAACACTTGCAGCAAGTATGAGATGATCAAGGATTAATTGCCACCTCTAGGGGTGTTCTGTGCAGGGGGAAGAGGAAGAAAACAGGATCGGCTGGAAACAAATTCAAGGAGTTGCCAATTTGTTTTCAGCATTATGAATCTCAGGCCTCATAAACTCCCCAGGGCTTACTTTAACAAACCCTCCTCAGAAGAATAAAATCAGGAATTTTCCCATAGTTCTTGACGTGTAAATATACTTGGGCTTCCCTGGTAGCTCAGATGGTAAAGAATCTGCCTGCAATGCAGGAGACCCAGGTTCAATCCCTGGGTGGGGAAGATCAAAAATAAAAGTCCATTAAATATACTAATGCTTTAAAAAAAAAAAGTGGGGGGGGGGGAGGTAGAGTTCTCCTGAAAATGCTTAAAAACTAATTACAGGGACCAGAGTACAATACTGTTTATCTTCTGCTTATGAATCAAGGGCTTTTTCAACCAAGTAAAAAGACTGATCACCAATTAGCTGCTTTTGCCGTCATTTCCAAAATGTTAAGGACTTAAGTAAGATATATGTATATGTATTTTTATGTATCAGGAAATACTGACTTCAAACCTTCTTTTAAAATTAAGAATACCCGAGAAAATGAGGAAAATACAATTTTGCTTCCATCTGGTGGCAGCAGTTCATACTGCATCCTAGAGGATGAGGCGCGAAGGCAAAAAAAAAAAAAAAAAAAAACAAGAAAAGAAAATCACGGTCTTTGTCTCCCTCTAATGTCAGCAGCTGATACTGCAGCCAGTGCAGTTTATGATGGTTTTTTCCACTAAAGACTCTCCAGAGAATATGGGGGGGGGGGGGGGAATATACATATCATGGTCTGTGTCTCCCTCTGTGGCAAAAGCTCATAGTGCAGCCACTGCAGTTTATGACGGCTTTTCTACTAAACACTCTCAGGAGGGGGAAGAGGGGGAAGGGGGTAGAAATCACGGTCTGTGTCTTCATTTGGCGGCAGAAGCTCATTCTACAACCAAAGCCCAAATTTAATAAATCGGAAGGTATGGTAACAGGACAGAACAGAACAAGGTGCATGCCTGCTTAGTTGCTCAGCCACGTCCGACTCTCTGTGACCCAATGGACTGTTGCCCACTAGGCTCCTCTGTCCATGGCATTTCCCAGGCGAGAATACTGGAGTGGGTTGCCATTTCCTCCTCCAGGGGATATTCCCGACCCAGGGATGGAACTCATGTCTCCTGCATTGCAGGTGGATTCTTTACCATTGAGCCATGGGGGAAACTCTCAACAGGACAGGACAGAACTCATTAATTCCCTAAAAGGGACAGGTCAGCTATTTACAAACTTACTGCTTGAGAACACAGATATAAAAAAATTTTTCAGTACAACACACTTTCATTTATCCACTTTTATATTACATCTTCAACTACCTACTTCCATATTGAGAATGCTGAGGATAGAATTAAAATATTGCATAAATGCTCAATGGCTTTATGCCACGTTGCAAATACAACTAAGAAAAGCAATACTAATGCCATCACCACCAATATGATTACTGAAAATATGTAAGATTTTTGCATATACTTGTCCCGGTCTCTCCCACTCACCATTGTTTTCAGCAGTTGTACTGTCCCAGCATTGGAAAAGCATATTGTCGTACTATACCCAGTCCCTTTAAACCTTTATTTAGTCTTCATTTTACAAGTAACTAAATAGTTAGTGCTATCATTAGTCTTTATGTCAATGTCTAAGTATTTTGGTGTGTGAAGCACAAAATGTAAAATTTTTATTAAGTATTTTTTTGGGGAAAAAAAAACAGAAGTCTATACCTGTGTAAAATATTTCCCATCCTGTTTCAATACTTTCATTGAGAGGTCAAGAATCAGTCTGAGAAACTCCCATGTGGAATCTGGATGTTAAAAAAAAATTAAGTTTTATAGATATCGGTTTGCATGCATGAGAAACAACATCTAAAGTCAAACATTCACATTAATATTCAATGATTCAAAAAAAAACAAAAATTAAAAAAAAGACATAGCCATGAGACCCAATATTCCAGAGCTTGTGAACAAGAACATGTCATATATTGTGTGTCTTGGACACATGTGCACATACACCTATATACAAGCAAAATCAAAAGCAAATGCAGATGTACATAACACTGCTCTCACCACACCCATAAAGATTTGACACAAAAGCAGTGGCTGAAATCTGAAAGGGGAACACCTTTAAGCAGGGAGAAAAGCAGTCACATCTCAGGAGAGAAACTGCAAGAGTGAGGGTGGAGACCTGAGTCTGGAAACTCAGCAGGAAGACAAGGTAATAGAAAAAACATGAACACTGAAATCCTAAGCCAGCAGTGACTTTGAGTGCATGGCATGAGAAGGGGCCTTGTCTCTGGTGTTGCTCAGAAAGGTCACCAGATTGTCCTGGTACAGGTTAAAAAAAATCCCAGTATGTAAATTATAAAACAAGCTGATATCTCAACGGTATGATTATGAGTCATTTTATTTCTATACTTGTTTCACACGACTGCGTTAATTTTGCTCATTTAGTGGCAAAACAGGATCTGACCAAAGCCAAATCTAGCCATCTTTCCACCACTGGCCTCAGTTTACTACCTTTAATAAATGAAGGAACTTCACTAGACAATGTCTTAAGATCCTTTCATTCTCACATGATGTCAAGAAAAACATTTCCTTATTTCTGTGAACATTATCTTGGCTGGGGCAGCCTGGATGGGAGAGGGGTTTGGGGGATAATGGATATGTGTATATGCATGACTGGGTCCCTTCACCGTTCACCTGAAACTATCACAATATTGTTAATCGGCTATAGCCCAATACAAAATAAAAAGTTTAAAATAAAAGGAAAAACAGAATCTACCTTCTTCTGGAGATGTGGAGATTGGAACAGCTGTCAAATCATTAATCACATAATCAAACTCTCTCCCTTCTTTGGCGTACCTCTTCAGTACTGGAATACAGTCTTCTATTAGAACCTTCCAGAGAGAACAGGCATAGATGCAGGTGAGCCAACATATGTGAAAGTGGTTAAACACTTGTAGAAAGAACGGGGAAATGCACACAGGGGCTGCAGCACCTACCAGAGGAACAAAAGCCACTTCCACCCATACCTGCCAGGAACTAAAAGTTCCAGGCTTACCAGATGCTTTGCATGCCTTTCAATTAAGTGGAACAATTCCTTTTAGGAATTACTATCATCGCCATTTTACAAATAGAGAAATAAACAAGAGAGGTCACCAAGCCTGCTCTTGCGTGCCTGCTCAGTTGTGTCTCTTTGCAACCCCGTGGACTGCAGCCCACCAGGCTCCACTGTCCATGGGGATTCTCCAGCAAGAATACTGGAACAGGTTGCCATGCCCTCCTCCATGGGATCTTCCTGACCCTGGGAATGAACTCACGTCTCCTGCATCACAGGCAGATTCTTTACCACTGATCCACCGGGAAAGTCCTCTCCTTGGTTGGCCCTTGCAAGAAACCTTGCTTTCCTCCAAACTCTGTAGTTTGTTTGGCCTCACTGTGCACCAGGCACACGGATTGGGTTTCACATCTGCTGAGCCACCCAAGGGCCGGTGCCCATGGCAGATCGGTCCTGGCCAACAGCAGCCCTTTTCCTTGAATCTCCAACAGTCCCCAGAGTTCATTCCACTCAAGAGAACTAGGAGGGACAGGTGATGCCTGCCCTTTTGGAAGGAGGTTTTCGGCAAACAAACGTTGTGACCTACAGCCCACCCACCTTAGGTATGGGTTTGGGGTCTCTATCCCACATGCGTAAGCTGGGAATTCTACCTGCTCCTTCTAAGTTCACCCCTTTTTGGAAAGCAAGCCACTCTGGGCTCATTGTGAGTCACCCTAATTCTCTCTTGGGACCCAGACCGATCTGTTCGAGGGCCTCCGTGTGGGAATGGGAGTGCAACTTTGAACTATACTTCACCTGATCTCGTCTCTGCACCAGGGTGTTCTTCCAACTTCACTGGCTTCACTTACAGCAAGGGGTTTTCCCTTTAAGAGTATGGCTTGGTCATTCGGCTTCATCTCTAATGGGGAACTGATTGGTATCTCCTCTCTGGGGCAAGGGAACTGTGACCTTGAGACCATTCTGCACTGCACTGGTGTGCCCTTTGCTTGGTATTTGACAGCAGCAGCCGTGCATAAGTACAGGTGATGATAGTTCTGTTCCACCTTATAGTCCACTAGGGTACACTTTGCAAAACGGGGAGATCAGCTTTGCTCCCATGAATGAAAGAAAAAATTTCACTGTAACACTGCTTGGCCTCAGTACCCCTTGGACACCAATGGCCCTCTAAATTAGAACATCCTTCAACTAGAATTGTTTTATAAATGGGAAGGGAAATAGGATAGAGTTCCTTATGCATAGGCTTTTATACTATTGGATCTAAAGGAGACTTTTGGAATTAGTTTGGCTTTTATTTGGCATGTGTGCCCAAGTATCTCGGTACATGAGTCCTAATGCTGTTCTCTCTTCTGGTTTTGACCCTCATTAAGGGGGTCTTGGGAACTTGAATGCTGATTCAAGTTCTTTTGTAAGAGAAGCATGTGAATATGAGTGAGTGACAGGTATGTAGAAACTGAAGGAAATCTCACCCTGAAAACAGCCAAGATGGGGCTCTTCTGACATTCTGAAACTGTTTTTTTGTGTGTGTGTGCAATTAGTATTAAGCTAGCTTTCTAGGAGAAACATGCAGATCTTTGTGCCTTCAAGATGAAAATGATCTACCTGGACTTGCAGAAACTTGAATCATCTGTGATCCCGGGGTGGGGTGGGGTGGGGGGTGCTTTTTAAACTCAAACAGGTACAGTTTTAGATCTGTGTCTGTACAGACATATGCATATTTATGCATACATTATAAATACAATGTGCCTCCATCTCCAAATTGCATTGCTAAGCTTGGTTTGTGGATGAGCTCTATTTTTAACTTAAGTGCTTATGTAAATTCTCAGAAATATAAAAAACTAGTCAGAATGAATTTCAGGGTCATATGATCTAGGAAATATTCACTATTAAACTGATATTTGGTATTAAATCTAGCCTTTAAGTGTGCTGGTTTAATATAGACATGTTTCTAGAGTCATAAGTATTAAGTATATTACTTTTATTGCATCTAAGAAAGTCAATAAAGCTCATATTGTTATAAAATCTGTCAACAAGAAAAACTACGATGAAACACTTGAGTAAATTAAATGTAAGAGCTTCCCTTGTGGCTCAGATGATGAAGAATCCACCTGCAATGCAGGAGACCCAGGTTCAGTCCCTGGGTAAAGACGACTCCTTGGAGGAGGGCATGGCAACCCACTTTAGTATTCTTGCCTGGAGAATTCCATGGACAGAGGAGCCTGGTGGGCTACAGTCCATGGGGTCACAAAGAGTCGGACACAACTAGGCAAGTAACACTTTCACTTTCAAGAGGATTTCTAGGTAAAACATTTTTTCAAATGTTTTTAAAAAAGAGAAATATTTCAACACACAAGTAAAGCTTTTACTGTCTGCAGTAAAAGCAGGTACGAAGAATGGAAATCCATTTTGTTAAATGGAAAAAAAGGTAATTCTGTCCTAGAGTTGGTTGTTTCTGAATGGTAAAGAACTCAGGGACAAAATAATATAGATATAGAAAGTTTTAGAAAGTTTGTGAAAAAGGAACACTTAGAAAAGTTCATGCGTGTGCCTGGTCAGTATTGGCTATGATTAGACTGAATTTAAGTAAATAAATTTTATTATCAAGAATAGGCTGATAATGCAAGACTAGAATTTGAATTTTTGGTTTTCTCTCTTTGCTTTCCCAGCTAAAAATAAAAGAGTGCTAAGCTGCTTTTGCCTTTTTGAGAGATCTAATTTTAACTTCATGTATTTACTTTTGAGATCTTTCATTGTCACTTTGGTTGGGTGAATGGTTGTTGTTTCACAGTGACTTATCATCTTCTTTGACTTTTTAGTATTTCTGACAAATGCCCCAAATATCAAATTTGATCTGAAGTTCTTTTGACCTCCAGCTAACTTTGGGGTGCTTCAGAGGAACCCTTGAGGCATCTCAGAGATTAAATTAATTAGGACAATTCAGTATGTTAAATTACGTGGGAAATATTGCCAAATGAGTGATAAGCCTCCTCAGGTTATATTGTGTGGGCAAATGTTTTTACATTCTTAAAATTACATGGAATACAACATTGTGAATCAACTATACTCCAATAATAATTTAAAGAAAATTAGATGGGGACTTCCCTAGCAGTCCAGTGGTTACGTCTCCATGCTTCCACTGTATGGGGCATGCATTTGAGCCCTGGTCAAGGAACTAAGATCTCTGCATGCCACAGGGTGTGGCCAAATAATTAATAAAATAACATGGAATTTCTATAATTCTGGTGTGTCCTAACAAAACGTTACCCCGATTCTAGTTATCACAACCAAGGCTTCTGTCAGTTACATTGAGATCAGTTGTTTCACTGTACCTTTTAAGTCTTGTCACTCAGTTACTGTCCTACTGCTTTTGCAAAAGTGCTTCATCTTCAAGAAGACTCACAGGAAAGGCTTTTTGACATGGCCTGCTGCTGCTGCTAAGTCACGTCAGTTGTGTCTGACTCTGCGTGGCCCCATGGACTGAAGCCCACCAGGCTCCTCCGTCCACGGGATTTTCCAGGCGAGAGTACTGGAGTGGGATGCCATTGCCTTCTCCGTGACATGCCCTAGTTTCTAATAAATTTCAAATCATACCCGTGAACTGGGTAAGGAAGTAAAGAATCCTAAAAGGAAAACCTGGTGGCTTCATAAAAAAAATGTTAACAAAAAGAAAGTATTGTAAAGTAAAATAAAGAAAAAATAAAAATTAAAAAAAGAAAAAAGAGTACTAAGGACTTCCCTTAGTGGTACTATGGGTAAGAATCCACCTGACAATTCAGGGGACATGGGTTCGATCACTAGTTCGGGCAGATTCCACATGCTTCAGGTCAACTAAGCCCCAGTGCAGCACAACTGCTGAGCCCACATGCTGCAGCTACAGAAGCCTGCATGCCCTACGGCCAGTGCTCCACAACAAGAGAAGCACCTCAGCGAGAAGCCCGTGCACAACTAGAGGCTAACGCCTGCTCGCTGCAACTAGAGGAAGTTAGTGCACAGCAACCAAGAGCCAGCACAACCAAAACTAAGTACGTTTTTGTAATGTTATTTTATATATATAATGCATTATGCTGATAATAGATTTAAGATTCACATCTTGACATTCAACTACAAATCTTTTGGGGACAAGATTTAGGGGACAAAAATTCCTTAAAACTGCTAGATTCACTGCTTGCAAATCTTATACATATATACAAAAAAAGCTTTCATTTTTCTTTCTGTAGTACCTTAATTTTAAGATTAAATTTATTCCATCATAAAAGGAATGGGGTGTACACTGGAACATTTTCTAAAAATAGTTAACAGTAATTGTGTTTTCAAATGACAAACAGTTGCAAGGACCCGGTTTGTTTTCTTTTTTTAATGCTTTTTTCAGAATGATTTTTTTTCAGTTTTATTGAGATATAATTGACATACAACATTATAGTCATTTAAGGTACAACCAAGAACCTGTTTTGTCTTTTTGTTGTTGTTGTATTTAAATGGCTAAGGGGCTTGCCTACTGCTGTCCCACAGACCAGGAACCCTCTCCCCTTTAGAGCTTTAGGAAAACTCTTAGCATCAGAAGAGTTTGTCAGACTCCCCTTGGTAGCTATTCTGTTCCCAAAATGGGGAGGGGGATGCACTGGGGCACTAAACTTCCTCAAGAGCCAACCTATGTCAAATATTTTTCCTTCTCTAAAGGTCCCCCGTCTATGTCACCATCTGCCTTTGGTGCTCTGTCCTCAGAGCTTGGACTCGCAAGTCGAGAAGTTTTTTTCTGGGGCCATTAGTAAATCTTTCCACTTACATCCACATCCTGCCTCCAATCACAACAGTCTATGATTCTATAGTACTGCAGGTTTAGATGTGCTGTTCTTGTATTTTTTTCTTAATCCATATAAGTAAGTCAACCTAAGGAGTCAGGGAGACATGAATTTGAAACATTCCTCTAAAGTTACCCTATAATCTTGAATAAATTGCCCTTTGAACTCTTTAACTTACTGTCTTCATCTATAAAACAGAAAGCAGCCACATAAGGCTTTGAGGATTAAATTTTAAAACACTTAAGCAGAGGGTCTGGCTCACAATGCAAATGTTTGTAAACAAATTATAAAATTTGCAGATATTTTAGTCATTGTGAAAAGTCTGTCATACTCTGAAGAACCTGAATCCTCCCTCTCCCTTTTCATGTTGTACAGTATTATATTTAAACTTTTGTGTATACAACAGTATGCTCACCACCAAAAGTATCATTTCCATCCATTACCAGACAGTTGGTCCCCTTTACACATTTCAGCCTCCCCTACCCCTTGCCCCTCTGGGAAGTACTACTCTATTCCCTGGATCTATGTATTTTTATTTGGTTTGGTTTGTTCCTTTATTAAAAAATATTTTATATTCCACATGAGTGAAATCATACAGCATTTTTCTTTCTCTGTCAGACTTTATGCTAATTGAAAATAATACCATCAAGGTCCATCCAAGTATATCAAGATTTCATTTTTTCTTTTTTTTTATGGTTGAGTAGGATTCCACTGTGTAATATACACCACATCCTTTTTATCTGTTCATCTGTTAATGGACAGTTAGGTTGCTTCCATATCTTGGCTATTATAAATAATGCTGCAATAAATATGGAGGTGCACATTATCTTTTTGAATTAGTGTTTCCCTTTCCTTCAAATAAACACCCAGGATTAGAATTGCTGCATCATCCCTCCCTTTTTAAACTTTACAATAGTGTAAGTGAAATATGTTATCTTTCCCTTTTGCCCATAAAACTATCACAACCGCATTTTAACACAGATATAATTTCTCTCTCAGCTTAAAAAAATTAATACGAGTGTACCATGAAATCAAATTTGGACACACACACCTTAGAGAACATGGGTAGGAGTAAGTAATTTATATAACAAATTAAAGCACTCTAAACTGTTTATAAAACTAGAGATACATATTTAAGATTCTAGTCAAATAAACATATCCATTTCCTTAGCTATCTTGCTCTACCAAATAATGTGGGTATGGGCACTAATATTTGGATACTCAAAATACAATACAAAATGTATCCTACAAACTGTAATGATTGGTCAACTTACAAGCACAGTAGAATTTAGGAACTTGGCTTCCCTGGTGGCTCAGCTGGTAAAGAATCCGCCTGCAATGAGGGAGACTTGGGTTCGATCCCTGGGTTGGGAAGATCCCCTGGAGAAAGGAAAGGCTACCCACTCCAGTATTCTGGTCTGGAGAATTCCATGGTCCATGGGGTCACAAGAGTCGGACACAATTGAGTGATTTTTCCCTTTCACTTTACTTAGCAAGAAGCAAACTTATTCCTATGCCAAACATTTTAATCATCTACACTCTAATCAAATTCTTAAATCCCTTCTCAAAGACTCAGAAACAGACTCACACTAAAATAGACAAAAGGTAGTGGTTACCAGGTCATAAAAAGGTACATGAGGACTTCCCTGGTGGTGCAGTGGGTAAGAATCTGCCTGTCAATGCAGAGTATACGTGCTCAATCCCTGGTCCAGGAAGATTCTACATGCCATAGAGCAAATAAGCCTGTGCACAAGCCACAGCTACTGAGCCCGTGCGCCTAGAACCTGTGCTCCACAACAAGAGAAGCCACCACAATGAGAAACCCGTGCTCCACAACTAGAGAGTAGCCCCTGCTCACTGCAATGAGAGAACGCCCGCTTAAAGCAACAAAGACCAGCATTGCCAAAAATAAAGAAATAATTTTTAAAAGGTACATGACATCTTTTATATAAGAATATATTCATGTTACTAAATTCAAAGCATCTGGAATTGGCAATTTCTTTTCTTTATGAGATGTACACACTTTCCCTGGATACAAATATATACAGAACTCATATAAGAGAATAAAGGGCAGCAGAACAGGCTATCTCAAAACAGCAAATGTAGAGAGGCTTTCTCTGAACTCCCCTTTATCTACCTAGAGACAGAGCCCCCAAAAGGAACTAAAGTATCATAGATCCCTCCCCGAGGGATTTAACCAGGGAAGATGGCCTCTTAACTCCCCTTTATCTACTAAAGACAGAGGCCCCCAAAGGAACTAAAGTATCATAAATCCCTCCCCGAGGGATTCAACCAGGGAAGATGGCCTCTTAACCCCCCTTTATCTACCTAAAGACAGAGCCCCAGAAGGAACTAAAGTATCATAGATCTCTCCCCGAGGGATTCAACCAGGGAAGATGGCCTCTTATCACAGCAGAAGAGGCTGACACCACACCCAAACTTTGTTACGCAGTATCACACCTCTTTTTCTACTCTTCTAAGGGCCCCGTCTATTTTTCCTAAGTTATCTACTCTCACCTAAGACACCTACGTCCTCCTTTCCCTGTTAGGATCGTATTTTAGCCTAAATTCTAAAGCTACCTCTGAGTTGCTCATTTTCCTGTGTATCTTCCATGTATACATGAGTGTAAAGCATTAATGAACTTGTTTTTCCTCTTGTTAGTCTTCTATTACAAGGGGTCCCAGGCAAGCATTGGAAGGATAGAAGCAAACTTTTTCTTCCCCTACAAGATCATCCATCATCTTAATTTTCTTCTTTAAAAAAAATATTACTTATTAATTTATTTGGCTGCAATGGGTCTTAGTTGGGGCATGTGGGATCTAGCTCCCTGACCAGGGATCACATCCAGGCCCCCTGCATTGGGAGTTTGGAATCTTTAGCCACTGGACCACGAGGGGAGTCCCAATTATTTGATTTCTTAACCAATTACACTTAAAGCTGTTTTAAGAAGGCACAATTGTGATCAACAACATCATATCATCACCTGACTTAATAAAAAAAGCATTTATCTGGTAAAAATAATTACCTGATAGCAGTCTCCTTTAAGATTGTCTAAGACATCACCACACGTTTTTCGCATGTATTTCTTACATCCGTCAATCACCATTTGGTCAATGTTCAAAATAGGTTAAGGAGAAATTTCCCCTGTATTTGAACATGTCAAAGGATTCTGAAATACTTTTTTAAAAGGTAAAGATGAACATAACATTTTTCACACTAATTTGGGTATCATATAGTTTAAAACAATGAAGAATGTGACGATGACTTCATTTGGGCACCAAGGACACTCAACAGGCACTGCATTATGGAGAAGCCATCTCAGCAACTGCTGGGCAGTCGACACGGTACAAAGGTTGCCTGCTCTTTAATTCTCAGTTCTGCTGCTTTGTTGGTGGCCTGTTGGTAGCCATATAAAAAGGCTACTGGTGCTAAGCTGAAATCTTTGTTCAAAGTAATCTTATAACATTAACTGTAGTATTAAGACAAAAAAGGAGGAAGGGAACAAAGTTCACCAAACTTAATCTCTTATACAGCAAAGGATATCTCTACCATAGTCACCATCTTTGGTTTCAGTTTGACTATTTCACATAATATGCCCCCATCTCCACCTCCCAGAATCAGTACATCTTTGCCACTGTAATCTTCTTTGCCACTGCCCATGATGGCCCGGGTATACGCCAAATCACTTTCCGCCAAATCTAGGGAGGAGAAACATCCAAAATGGTGACTTAACCAAAGCCTCAGAGTACCCGACTTATCATTCCAGAAACTGCTAGAATCTAGAAAATTCAGACGTTTTCCTCTTCAGTCTTTAAAAACTCAGTATATAGAGTTTTGGTGGTTTTTTTTTTCCTTTTGGATTGTGGACTTTTCTTCATCCCTACTCATCTAACACCCAACATGTTACCTACATAGATTATACACATATATAGTTTAGTTTAGAAGAAAATTCAGTCTTTAGCCTGTTCTAATATGATAATTAACAAGCAATTGCATATTTCCAGATGAAATATAACAGCAGAGTTGCTTCAAAAGAATATGAGAGGGAGAAAAGTGACTGGAGTTTAAGGGAAACAAGACTGGCCAGGAGTTGATCACTGTTGACACTCAATGGTGAGTATATGTGGGTTCATCTTACTGTTCTGTCTACTTTGGTTTGAAATTTTCCACAACTATGACTTCCTAATAAATAAGCAATTAATATAAAATAACCAACAAGGATCTACTGTATAGCACAGGGAACTAGACTCAATATCTTAACAATAACCTGTAAGAGAATGTTAATAAATATGTATTTTATATCTATGTATACATAAAAAAAAGAATGTCAAGACAAAGTTTTCATGACTCTACTATAAAATATGAAAACTCAGACAAGCCACAGGTAAATCTAATGTAAATATTCATCTCAAAAACCAAACACACACAAAAGTAACCAGCAGTGCCCAATGACACACCTGGACAAACCCACAATGGTGGTATGTCAGGAAAACACAATCTAAAATTGTCACTTTGTTATATGATTGGGGTAGAGATGGAATACTTACTAACATCCCCACTGAGGATGAGAATATTCCCAAATTGCTTTGAGTGTAAAATTTTAATGTTCTGGTAAGGTGAGTCTTCATCATACACCACTTTATCGATGTCGTACTCAACCAGGCGACCATCAGCAGTGGGCCAGTATCTGTCAATGGCCCCTCCTCGAACTATGGGTGGTAATCTGGAAAAAAAGGTAAAGAAGGAAAACAGGAATGAGCCTTACAACAAACTGCTTAGGTGAGGCTGCCTTAAAAGAAGACCTAGGAACAAGAATGTTCCACATGGAGCCACATAGCCTCAGACAGACTCCTAAATAGTATACAACCAACTTAAAACTTGAACTTTGAGGGCTATGTAAGAATGGCCACTACCAAATTTCAACACTGTTATATATTAAGAACTAACTTGGGGCTTCCCTGGTTAGAATCCGCCTGCCAATGGAGAAGACACAGGTTCAATCCCTGGTCCAGAAGATGCCACAAGCATGGAGCAACTAAGCCCATTCACAACAACTGCTGAGCCTGTGCTCCGTGTGTGCGCTCAGTTGCCAACTCACTAACTCTTTGTGACTTAATGGGCTGCAGCCCACCAGGTTCCCCTGTCCATGGGATTTTCCAGGCAAGAATACTGGAGCCTGAGCTTTAGAGCCCCGGAACCATAACTACTGAGCCCACATACTTGCAGCGACTACTGAAGTCCATGCTCCACAAGAAGAGAATGAGGAAGCCCTCACAGCATAACTAGACGGTAGCCCCCACCTGCCACAACTAGAGAAGAGCCCAGGCAGCAACAAAGACCAGGCATGCCCAAAATAAACAAACAAATAACTTAAAAAGCACCTCTGCAAAAAAATTTATTTATTTGGCTGTGTCAGGTCTTAGTTGCAACATGCATAATCTTTAGTTGCAGCAAGCAATCTCTTAATTGCAGCATGTGGGATCCAGTTCCCTGACCAGGAGTCAAACCAGGGCCCCCTGCATAGGGAGCTTGGAGTCTCAGCCACTGGACCACCAGGAGAGTCTCAAGAATTTACCTTTTTTAAAAAACCTTTCTGTAATACTATAAATTTTCCCTAAGAAAATTTTTTTTAAGTTGAAGGAGAAAACGGCCACTAGAGACATCATGCTTCACGCCCAAATACCCTAGCAGGAAGGACTCCCAAGAATGCCTGCATCACCACTTTGCCACTAGCACGTTCATCCAAGTGCACACACATGTAATACCATCACCTAGCTCAGAATCCATGTTTAAGTGTTCCCAACTGCCCAACTATCTCCTTCATAACCATTCTACTTTTGACTAAGAATCCCAAACTGTATTTTGCTTTTCTACCCTCATTTCATCTAAAACAGATAGTTGTCACTGCCATCCCTTCCCCGGGGGTTTCATGACTTTCACATCTCAGCAAAGTCCAGGCCAAGAGTTCTACAGAAAATCCCTCTGGTGGGTTTGCCTGAAGATCTCTTCAGTAGGGTCACGTTGGCACATTATGCAACCATCACATCAGGGACACTGAGACGTATGCCTGTCCTAATTGGTAATGCTAAGCGTGACCATGTAGTTAAAGCCAATGCCCCCAAGATCCCTCCATTTGCAAAGGTACCTTCTGTCCCTTTGTAATTATGAAGCAGGGTGTGGGGAGGCGGGGCTGGGGGCAAGTCCATGAAATCCGAGTCAAGAAAACCGGGTCAAGTTCCTTCACCAGTGGCGTCGAGAAGATTCTTGCCTGAACCAATTATTATGAGAATGTCTGCCAACTGATGATTTTCTCATTCAGTCCTTTTTGTAAATCCTGAGTATCTTACACAGAGTGAGTAACTAGAAACTGCCAGCAGAGGTCACTACATGACAGGGAAAACCAGACTTAGAAAGGGGGCTTGTCAAATGAAGAGGAACACAAACAAGGTGAGAGCTCACTGCGCATACACCACAACCACTTGCAAGTTCTACGTCCTTAAATACAGCGGGGTTCACGGTAAGCAAACCCCAGGTACCTAAAATGCTGGGCTACCTCCGACTTGCTCTCAAACGTCTTTGCTCTCCCTGCTCACTTGTTTCCAAGAATACAGTCTGAACCTGTTACAGGTTAACAAGGCTTTCAGTGAAGAAATATTGCGTCCGTGCTAAGTCTCATCAGTCATGTCCTACTCTGTGCGAGCCCATGGACTGTAGCCCACCAGGCTCCTCTGTCCACGGAATTCTCCAGGAAAGAATCCTGGAGTGGGTTGCCAATCCCTTCTCCAGGGGATCTTCCTGACCCAGGGGGTCGAACCCATCATCTCTCATGTCTTCTGCACTGGCTCTGGGAAGCCCCATGAGGAAATACTAATATTTGTCAAAGGCACTGAATTTACAAAGCAAGTTTCCATAAACTATCATTTACTCCCAACTCCTCCTGATTTAACCACTTCTTCATCTTCTGGAACAAATGCAGCTGTTGGAATTAGAGAGCTAACAATTTTTCTTGTAAAATGTCGTTGCCCCAGCAGGACAACCCCCGTGAGCAGGCAAACGGGACTTGGGAGAAGCGTCTCCCACCCCTGGCTGATGAGTGGTGGGAGCGGAGCCCCTGTGACACTGGATGGAAGCAACATCAACTCAAGGGCTTCTGGGGGAGGAAATCCACCCCTCGGGGTTGACAGCCAGCCAGCTATTGGCAGTTACTGAACTCTTGCACAAAACCAATGTAAACAATGTCCATTCTCAAATGTGTCAATGGTGCCTTAGGTGCAGGTAGAGTATTGCAACACAGTCGTTTTTAAAGAGATCCAAAGAAGCAAGATCTTTAAGGATGGCTTCACCTTGATGAATTACTCATTCTATGATACCCAGCAGGACCCTGGGGGCTCCTAGGCACAAAAGTCTTTCTTTGTCCCTCCATTTCTTGACGACAGGAAATAGGCTTCCTTCAGCCTCCAGGATCTTCCCTGAGTTCCAGGGAGTAGGTTCAAACACATGCTAATCAGAGAAGGGAGGGGATATGGACACAAAGGAAGAACAGTCAGAAGAAACAATAAGGCAGCCTTGGGGTAGAGTCCTGGTTCCCATCAAGGGATGCACACAAGGACATCTTTGAGAAGTTTGCAAAGACTGAAATTCTCACCAGGTAGGAGAAATTAAAGGTATGCTGCCCACAGGGGAGTAATCATTTCAGATGTTAATAATTCAGTCTCTAACAATGTCATTTCTCAGACAGCAAAGCGCAACATTCTTGTCCTTTTGAGGCCAAAAACAAAGGGCCTACAACAAAGTATTCCCAATAACTTCCTGCCCCCTCCACCCTGATTTTATAAAAAGATGTAAAAACAGTGACAAGGAAAAACAAGGCCTGTGCTGTGTTTTGAACTGAAATCGGAAGTGTAACTGCACTCTCACTTCAAAAATTCCCACACCACAACCACACAGGAACCAGATTTCATGACTGCTGAGGCCCATAAACGCATTTCATCTATTCATTCATCCTAGAAGTAACCCCAATAAAAACCACACCAATAAAAACAAAAATCTGGCATGTTGATGTTGGCCAATTCTTTATCACCCAACTAAAGACACAGTGGGAACCCATTCTATTCAGATGGATCAATTCCGGAAAGATTAGGTAAACTTTGCAAACAGGAAAAGAGGGAAATTTCAGAAGAGTGTGGGTGTGGACAAGTTCCTTGAGGATGAGGAAGGGCCTGAGGATCCGTAAACTGAACTCGGGGGGGGTAAATAAGTCTGGCTGCTCTGACAGATTTCAACCAAGCCACCAAGTTCTACACTATGTCCTGCGGTCCTGCTCTCTTCACAGGCAGTTTCCTGCCTTGCATTCAAGTTGGAGGTTAAACAAGTTTCTAATTATTTTACACCAGCCCTGGGGCTTTCCTCCAGGCTGATCAAATTTAGCAGGATGAACCATTAAGTACTTAAATATCCTTAAACAGCCAGTAAGGATTCCCTCTAGTGGAAAATGCCCTGAACTGGAGAAGTCTGTATTCTGGTCACTTCTAACAGTGATGGTCTGACCTTAATCAAGTCTCTCTGTATTACTGCGTCTATGTATTTGCCTTTATGAGCAAGCTGTTATTGTCGTTCAGTTGCTAAGTCCTGTCTGACTCTTTGCAACCCCATGGACTGCAGCATGCCAGGCTTCCCTGTCCATCAACATCTCCCAGAGCTTGCTCAAACTCATGTACATCAAGTCGGTAATGACATCCAACCATCTCATCCTCTGTTGTCCCGTTTGCCTCCTGCCTTCAATCTTTCCCAGCATCAGGGTCTTTTCCAATGAGCCGGGTCTTCACATCAAGTGGCCAAAGTATTGGAGCTTCAGCATCAGTCCTTCAGAATATCAGAATATTCACGACTGATTACCAGGACTGACTGGTTTGAACTCCTTGCTGTCCAGGGACAGACCCATTTTGGGGGGTCCGATAAGGAACCAACCAGGCAGAGCAAGGCCAAACCGCTCAGAATAACTTATTGTGCAGCCATGATTAATTCACATTCTTAATTCCCAGGACCTGCCAGACTCTACCCCTCCCAAAGAATGCCAAAACTTTACTTCTATCAAAGCTCTTCTAACATCTGACACCAATAGTACATACGTCTGTGCTGTCCAACATGTGTTGTCCAATAGGGCAGTCACTAGCCATTAGCTAGTGACAAGAGGTAAGGAAATGAATTTTTTTTTATTAACTTAGTTTTAAACAGACACAGGTGGCATAGTAGCTGCACTCAACAAAAGCTTAATGGTCTTCATCATCAACTGAAAAGAACCTGTTAGGGGAAGCACACTGATTGAAACCGCCCACCTGGGCCAGGCACCATAGTAACCATTTGCATGAGTTGTTTTATGACAGGAGATCCTGATAAGGAATACGGAACTAATAAGTCACCACCAACCGGAAGAGTTTGGGAAAGGTCTTTTGACACCGCGTGTCCGTCCACTTCCCAGAATCCCTCTTGCTAGCATCCATCTTGGCTGAGTGATGCGTGTGCCACCAGGAAAGACTCTGAATTAGAATGAGTGGCCAGGGACTTCCCTGGTGGTCCAGTGGCTGAGACTGTGTGCTCCTAATGCTGAGGACCAGGGTTCGGTTCCTGGTCAGGGAACTAGATCCCACATGCTGCAACTGAGACCTGGCTCAGCCAAATAAAGACATATTAAAAAAAAAAAAAGAATGAGTGGCCAAAGACCACCCGGAAACTAATCCCATCACCATAAATCCCGAGACTGTGAGCCACCAGGCAGAGCAGTTCTCCTGGGTTCCCTTACCCTACTGCTCTCCACCCGGGTGCCCTTTCCCAATAAAACCTCTTGCTTTGTCAGCACATGTGTCTCCTCGGACAATTCATTTCCAAGTGTTAGACAAGAGCCCAGTTTTGGGCCCTGGAAGGAGTCCACCTTCCTGCAACAAACCCACTGGGGGTGCTCAAGGTAGGTTGGCTCTGATGGTCTTGCAATGTCAATATCATCCTACCTGAAAGCACTGAGGCAAATTTTCTATCATCCCACCCTGTCAAAATCTCTTAAAACTGCTTAATTATACTGTGGGGCCCAGAACTCTGAGGAAAGATAGATGATTTTTTTCTGTCAACTGGACACAGTTGAGGAGCAGTTTTCTAGCTCCTCTTTGAGGTGCCAGCCCCATCTGATTCTCTGTGTTACAGTTTCACCCCTTGGGATCACTGTACATTCCTTACACACACACAGACACACTCACACTCACACAGAAGTTGACTGATCTCTTCCACATCTTACATAGACACTGCTACCACCATTGCGATTATTTTATTGATTGTTTTTATTGTTGTTTACTCACTCAGTTGTGTACAACTCTCTGCGACCTCATATACTGTAGCCTGCCAGGCTCCTCTGTCCACAGGATTCTCCAGGCAAGAATACTGGAGTAGGCTGTCATGCCCTTCTCCAGGGGATCTTCCCACCCAGGGATCAAATTCATATCTCCTGCATTAGCAGGCAGATTCTTTATCATCTGAGCCACCAAGGAAGCCCATTTTATCAATGAACCAAATATAAAAGAACGTTCAGGAGTGGACTTACCGCTTTACCCGCTCAGTACTGTCCTGACTCAATTCTTTCATTCTTTCTTCTACTTTGTTCAAAAGCTGCAATTACAAGAAAAGAAATCAATGGGCTTATCAAATAAGCTGAGTAGAGAGCTATATTACAGACCAGGAGGTGAAGGTCATGTTGACAGAGCTGTTACTCTGGCAGGTGTCCAGATGTAATTGTCCTCCCCTAGCTCTCCAGCAGCCTGCGGGCCTGGCCCAACTCCATACTCCCCTGCCATCTACCCCTCCCACTGCCAATCTCACTTCAGCCTATGGTATCAAGAGTATCAAAAGATATCCTAAGTAATAGGAAAGGGGAAGGCTCAAGGATATTGCAGCTATAATATCCTGGTTAAAGGTTTACATTCCCTCCGGTGCAAAGTCAAGTCATTACTCACTATTCAAATGGTCAAGGGAAAGATGAGAACCAGGTTACTAAAAATCACTTGAGGAACAATTATTTTTCTTCTAAAATCATTTATCTGAAGGCAGCCAAGTTTAAAATTAACTGGGAAGTCAGCAATTAGGTGAAAATGATTTTATCATTGAACTGAGCTGTTTTTGTGATCCTTAAATACTTGAGTAAATAAAAGTGGAAAACTGACACTATCGACTTCTTTGCCTTGTGCATCGCCGTCGTAGCTCTGAAGATCCAGCAACACCAATCCATGCGGGTAAATTCTCAAATTGGCAAAGCTACAGAGGAGAGCATAATTGTAAGGTTAGGAACTGTATCATGGCACTCAAAGAAAAAAGGCACCAACCCAGTTAAAAGGCAAAACCACTGCTCTTTTTTCCCCTAAATAACATAATTAACCCTGTGGCTTTCTTATTAGAGCCTCTTCATGGGGGCAGGGAGGCCAATCATTTAGGCAAGATTTTAGACAGAATCATCAAGTGCTAAGGTTTTCAAACAGGTTATTTGGCCCAGAAAGTGATTCAGCAGGAAGTCCTGTGAATCTCATTTTTAAGAAGGTTCCTCAGCAGTGACTGATCCCTCCTTAAAAGGATGGGAGGGTGGGGCAGAGCAAACTCGGTTCTCCCAATTTCCCTCGGAGTTCAAAACAGAGCCGTGTTTTTCTGACTGCAGGCAGGTGGTGGCTACATTCATTGAGTTAGCGGCCTGCAAGTCAGATCCAGCTTTTGGCATGTTTTGTAAAGCATGCAGATCAAATATGCTTCTTACATTTTTAAAGAGTTGTTTAGGAAAAGAAAAGGAGCTCCTTACAGGAAAAGCTTTAACCTCTAATTCACTGTGTCTGACCAGCTTTTTTATGAAATAAAAATAGTGTATCACACATGCATAAGAATTATCTGAAGAAACTTTTCCTTCAATTAGACATGTATATTTGTATATATGCAGATATGTATGTGCACATCTGATATAAAATCACTTCTTTTTTTAAATATTTATTTGGCTACACCAGTCTTAGTTGGGGCATGAGGGATCTAGTTCCCTGACTAGTGATCAAATCGGGCTCCCTGCATTGGAAGCAAGGAGTCTTAGCTATAGAACTATCAGGGAAGTTCTAAAATCACTTATCTCACTATAAGGTGTGGTTAAAGAAACATTTGAATAATAATACTAAATAAGATGAAGAATTCTGTTCAGAGAATACAAGCAGTGTGCTTGGATTAAAAAAGATAAATACAACTAGTTAATTTTCACCTTCAGCCCTTAAATGGCCTCAAAATCAAGTTCAGGCCAGGGACACCACTAACTCATGTACTCCTGAACTAGCTAATCACCCCCCACCCCAATCTGCCACACAAAGGAGAGGAGCTAGGGGCCAAAGAATGATAGAGAAGTGCCACCTCTTAACCAGCTAGGTGGTTCTAGCAAAGAATCTTCCACCAGAGAACCGCAGGAAAACAGAGAATGCCAGAAGGTGGGGACAAGCACTGACCTCATCTGATTAAAAGCAAAAATAATGAAGGAGGAAAAGTTGCAAGGGGGCGGGGTGGGGGGGAATGGAGACCAAAAATAAGGTGACTGAGGACCAAGATCTTAGGCAGCATGGAGATGGGTCCCAGGTGAGCAAGTGAGAGAAAAGGAAGACCACTGTGGAAACAAGTCTTTAAACTAAGCACGTTAGTGACTTCCCTGATGGTCTAGTGGCTGGGACTCTGTGCTTCCACTGCAGGGGGCCCGGGGTCCATCCCTGGTCAGGGAACTAAGAGCCACCAAGCTGCATGGCAAGGCCAAGGAAAAAAGTAAACTAAACATGTTAATTTTCTTTTGTTTTCAGAAGCCATTTCCAACAGCTCTTATCACTCAAAAACTCCTTTCCAGGAAGAATTCTAAGTCTTCTAGAAAACTGGGATTGGTGTCTAGGGTAGAAGATTCAAGAACTGAAGTAGAATGGTTGGCCCTGTCCAGCCCCAAAGGTCCTTAGGAGGTGGTAGGAGATAGATGCAAGGGGCTTCCCTGGTGGCTTCGCAGAAAAGAATCCGCTTGCCAATGTAGGAGATGTGGGTTCCATCCCCGGGCTGGGAAGATGCCCTGGAGAAGGAAATGGCAACCCACTCCAGTATTCTTGCCTCAGAAATTTCATGGACAGAGGAGCCTGGTGGACTTCAGTCCGTGGGGTTGCAAAGAGGCACACAACTGAGCGACTACACAACAAGAGCTTCAAGGCTTCAGCTGGATTAGAGGAAGAACCTACAAGGTGGCAGAGAAGCAAGGTCTGATTTGCTGTGGTCCCCAAGTTATGGACCACACCTAGGACAGGGAGAGAGGGGGCAGAGAGAAAGGAGAAGAGAGGCCAGAAGCTGTAAGGCCAGCTGCAGACCTCTGTTTCCAGGAGACTTGCCAGTAACTGGGCGAGGACGGAAACAGTGGAGGGTCTGGGTGACCCTTGAGAGGAAATCACTTTAGATACATTGGAGGGATCTATTCCATGCATACATGGGGGTTTGCTATGCAGTCAGAAATACAGATTTGGGCTTGAGGGCACTGGGGTTAGGGTTTCTTTGAGAGGTGTAGATATGTTCACAGGGAAGAACTACATAGACTTGCAAAAAGAATAAGACAAGGGGAGGTGGGCTCAAAAGTACAAGTTTCCTTCACCTCACAACATTGTCTTTTGAGCCTAAGATGGGAGCGGGGGGTTCTTTTAATTAGAAAAACAAGGGGGAGAATGTGGGACATTAATGAAACGTTGTGGAACTCTAGGACTTAGTTTCCATTGGGAGAAAAGAACGAAAGCCATCAAAAATACACAGGAGTTCACGTTTTAAAATTAATAGTGCAAATTACTAAGACTCTTAACAGTTTTAGACTCTAGAAGATACTACATAGACTTAGGGAAATACAGAGAACTCAGTGCACCAGTATCTTCTGGTATCAGTCATTTCTTTTTTCTTTTGCACTTGGCTGTACAGGCTCTTAGGTGCAGCATGCAGGATCCAGCCACCCGACCAGGGATGGAACCCAGGCAGCCCCACATGGGGAGCAGTGTCCCAACCACTGGACCACCAGGAAGTCCCCTGTTCTCAGTCATTTCTTAATTTAGGTTTCCTTCCCTAGTCTCAGGTTGACTTTCATTTCCATACTGATCAGAGAAAAAGTCTAGATAGATCATCTATAAAGTCTTAAGGAGAAAACAAAACCCAAAATCTTAAACTCCTGGAGGCCCCTAGCTTCCTATCAAGCTCTTTGCAGACATTGTCATCCTGCATTTGACTACAGTCTGCATTAACTGATAACCACTTATTACAGTGCTACTCACAGTGGGGTCAACTGACCCACAGTATCAACATCCTCCGAGAGGATGGGGTGTGGCCCCAGACCTGCTGCAGCAGCAACCATTCGAGTGCAGCACAGCACATCTGGATCACTGCCTGCCAGTTCACACTGCTTATGCTGCCCGAGGCTTCTGAGTCTTGGGCACACAGAATCACCTGAGGGTCTTTAGAGAAACAGCAACCCTCAGTGGCCTTAATCTCTGGGGGGAGTGCCTAGACGTGGGATTCTGTGACATGATTCTACTGCGCAGCTAGAAGCACTGGATTCTAGTCCCCTCCTCAAAGATGCCAAAGGAGGAAAGGAAAAAAATTCTGGATGCCCCCCCCCCCACCACTCTTTACATACACATAGAGCTGAAGCGCTCAGATCCGAATAGGAGCACTCACGGTCACCTCACCTGCCATTTTTGTTTATGTACGTCGCTAAATAGCCATGGTCCTGCCAGGTGTGCACTGACTCCGTCATCCCCTGCTCCTGGAAAATGGACTGGAGGCCTTTCAGAATGGTCTCACCATCAGCTGGAGAACAGGGGGAAAGGCAAGATGGTCAGATGAAACACTGAGAAGCAAAGCACAGTTTGATGAATGAACTTTTGAGAAACCCTGAACAGAGCTATGGACATCACTTATCCCCTTTGTCATGAGCTAGAACTTTCTCAACACTATAGGGCGAGGCTGCAGATTACCAGGTAACACAGTAAGAATGGCAACACCAACCACAGAAGAACTGTGCCAAAAATGCAGACGGATAATTCAGCCAACTAGAAACAGCATAACAAAATGTTCAGCCTAGCCAGAAATCAAATAAAAACACGATAAAAGACATTCCACTTTAGATGAAATAACTTAATGAGGATCTAGAGTACTAGAAAAGGGTTTCCATCCACTGTTGATGGGTATCATAAATGACTTCAAAACTTTGGACTCTGTATTCCAGGTGTTCTGCAATAAGGATGCCTTGTTTTTTATTATTGGGGAAAAACAAAAGAAATTGCACCACTCAGTAACCTACTTTTAATTGGCAGAAACTGAAAAATTCAATATGCTACAACTTGCTAGGCATTCTGATGCCCCTCTCTCCCATCCCACCAGCTACCCCCCAACCCCCACCAAAGTGGAGCTCAAGTCAAGGACTGAGATCAAGGTTATAGAAACTGCATTAACCTCTGCAGGTTTACTTGCATCCAGAATCTTCAAGAACATCTAACAGTATGATACTTAGATGAAAAGCAAAATGCAATTAATTCTCTAGTTGTATCTGCCAAAGTACTCATTCCTTGAGAAGGTTAAGATAAAGAACCACAGTGAGACAAAAGGAGTTACTCTGTAGTGTCCCATGAACCCACCACAGGCTGATGCTTTTTCCACATGAAGGAAAAGAGGGCAGGCTGAGAAGCGTCAAAACAAAGCACCCTGTGCTTAAACCAAGGGCAAAAAGAAAAAAACAAAAACAAAAAAAAACAAAAAATGGAAGATCCACAGTTGACCGCAGTGTGGTTTCACAAGAAAATTACACTAGAATTCCTTCCATAAACTAAGGAGTGCCAAAATGGACTGGAAGAATTCCTTCAATCTACAGAGTTGATCTCCAATGACATTTGGAACACCGGAATGAGGGCTACAAACTAGGTTCAGAGCCCACACTGGGCAGCAGATATGTCCTATTCTGGCCTATGCAGACATTTGTAACATGTAAGTTAACTGGAGTTTGAAAGCCAGACGATTTCATCTATTCCCACTGTTGAGGGTAGAAGAGTGACCCCCCCCCCACCCCCGCCAAAATATATGGCCACATTCTAACCCTCAGAACTTGGGAGTGCAACCTGATCTGGAAAAGGGTTTTTGCAGATGTAGTAGTTAATTTAAAGATGCCGAGATGGATTATCTTCGAGTATTCAGGTAGGTCCTAATTCCAGTAAGTTCTTATCAGAGACTGAAGCCTGGAAGACATAGGAAGGAGGAGCAGGAACAGGTGAAGACAGGGAGAGACTGGCATGTGATGGCCACCAGCCAAGAACATGCAGAGCCACCAGAAGTTGGAAGAGGCCAGTGAGGACTTGCCCTAGACCCCTTAGGGCAGCGTGGCCCTGCTGATGCTCTGCTTTCAGACTCTAGCCTCCAAAACTAGGAGAGAATAGGCTTCTTGGAGAAGGAAATGGCAATCCACTCCAGTATTCTTGCCTAGAGAATCCCAGGGATGGGGGTGCCTAGTGGGCTGCCATCTATGGGGTCGCACAGAGTCGGACACGACTGAAGCAACTTAGCAGCAGCAACAGCAGCTTGAAGTCACCAGTTTGTAGTACTTTGTTACAACAGCCCTGGCTGACTAATACACCCACCAAAATATAGATTTTAACTTTGCTTAAAAAAACAAAAGCAAATGCAGTGGCAAAGATGGCAGGGAAGGAGTGATTTCGTTCATCTTCTCCATTTCCAAACACAGAGCAATTAGGGTAGCACTGCCAAACCTCACGGACAACATTTAGAACAAAACTGAACGACAGGCTGTGTGTATGCCTACATAGCATGCCGTGTGTAGGCAGAGACAAGCATTCCCCGCCCAGAAACCTGTATGATACCACCAAGTGTGAGAGGAGCAAGTGGGCACAGCAAAAGGACTTCAAACCCCTCATAAAAAAATACCAACAGGAGCTCACCCCAAAGGGAGGGGCCCCCTGCTTTCAGACGGTGCCGCCTGGCAGGCCATGGGGCCCAGGGTCGGGTCAGGGAGTATGGGGTTAGCCGAGCCCTGTGCTCAGCCAAATGACCTGAGGCCTCTTCAGGAAGGGGCCTTGAGTCCCACATCAGGAAGCGACCCCTGGAGGGGCATCCACACCACTGTCCCACCCGAGCACAATCACTGCCCAATGCGAGAGGCGACCTCCTGTCCCAGGTAAGGCTCCCTCATTCCCAGCAAAACTCTATGTTTGGGAAACTCATTTGACAAAAAATAATCTAGATGGCTTTGCTATTCTGAAAGTGGTTTTAGGAAGTTAAAAGGGGGAAGCTTGAATTTTATCCCCCAGAGCCATGGTTTTAAGACTGAATTTGGCCTCTGGGGGGGAAAAAATTTCAATGTCAAACTTGATACAAACATGTGATCTCGTTCTTTTTGGGTCTGAGAAGCCAGGGGTGGGGGGTCAGGCCACCGTGGAAGTGACCGAGCTGTGGGGCGGTGAAGACAAGTGCACCCGGCAGTACTTGAACTGTGACTAGGAAAGCCACTATGCAATTATTCAATCCCTCCTTGGCCAGAACAGATGTTTTCTGTTTTGAAAGTGTATAAAACAAATCATCACTCCCTGCAAATGGCCTCAGGCCCAAGTTCAGTTGGCACATTCCACAACTGAACACAAACCCCCATGATGGTGGAGGGGGCAGCGCCGGCAGGGCCACCCCGTGGGTCACTGGCCAGGCTGTGTGCTGAACCAGAGCCCCGGGGCTGAGCTGGAGCACACTCTATCCCTTGGGTAGGAAAAGGGGGTGTCTTTGTCTGGTACACACAAAGCCCTTGACTGCTAGCCAAGCCCAGCGTGGCGACCATCCTAGCAGAAAGGCAAAGGGGCTAACCTCCAGCCAGGTTGCAAATTGAAGAAAACACATTACAAAAGAAATCCAATTTAGTGTTCTTGTATGTCTATACTGTGGGCTTATTTCCCAATTCAGTAGAAATACCCTAGGTCTGAATGACCTTTCCGGCGATCACCGCCGCCTAGCTCCTGTGGCCATCAAGTGTGCCAGCCTTGCCAGGGACACAGGGATCACGCCATTTTGTCCACTGTTCACCTCATGTCATATTCACCTTCCTCCAGACCTGGGTGCTCCCTTGTCAGCCAAGCTGCTCCCGGCCCTTGGAGAAGACTCCAGAAAGCAGAGCTAGAGCTGAAACACCTACCTAGGATCTCTTTTCCAGAGCCAAGTTTTTAAAATGAAAACTGGAAGTCAAAGAAATGAATTCCAAAAGCCTTAACGAGGTGGCCTTCTTGGTCATCTTGATCCCAAGTGCTCAATAAATGTTTTGTGAGTCAAATGAAAAATTCATTTGGCTAAATTAATCATCCTATTTTTGTATCTTGTTGGAACACCCAGACCAGCAGTTTTCATAATCCTAGCTGTGCATTATAACCACCTGCGGAACTATAAAACTTCTGATGCCACATCCTACACCAGTTATAGACAACTTTGAGGGTGGGACCCAGGCATCACATTTTTAAAGCTCCCTGGGAAATTCCAATATGCAGCCATGTTTGAGAACCACTGATCTAAACCACTAAATACAAAAAAGAAAACCAAACTCCATCTCCAAACTAATCACACTCAAGTCACCAAAAGGTTATATCGATAGAAATAGAAAAAAGTCCAAACTCCCTGCTAGCTATAGCCACCAGTTATAGCTAGAGCCACTGCTCTGCAATTAATTATCCAATTTCAACCTCTATGCCTGTCTAGTAAGGAACATGTAACATGACCAAACAAAATGTACTTGCTGTAACAGAGTTACTCAACTTGGGTTGAAAATATGATGTGAATGATTACCCAAATTTGGGAATGCAAGATAGCAATGTCATAAATGCCTACAAATCAGAAAATGTGAAAATAGATTCAATGATAAAAGAAATATAAGCACGCCGGATTCAAGTCGACATGGTAATCCAAACTAGGCTAATAAAAATGTTTGGCACAAGTTCTTAGAAAACTCTGCCCGAGCAAGAATGACGTTTAACTAGTGAAGCACTCAGACAGAGCCTTCCACAGTGCTCAGCAACACAGCGACCTGTCCCAGGGCAAAATGTGTCCTTTGTCCAACAGGCAACTCAATGTCCTCATTTCCAGACCACTGCCCACTTTGTCTGTGTTTATTCAACAAGAACTTAAGAGGAATCAACTTGGAGGTCTGGTCCAAATTAAATACACCACTATCAAAAGAAGGCCAGGGAAGACAAGGTTTCATCTCCCTGCCTCATTTTGTCCCAGAGACCCATTTATAGGCAGGCCTCTCTCGGGAGAATGAACCTCACTCCTCTTACCCCGGCCAAATCCCAAATCTGTATATCCAGCTGGAACCTTCTTCCCGCCCTAATGCTCACCACACTGTCCTGATCTCAAGTCTGGAATCAAAACCTGGCTCAGACTTCCCTACTCCTTCCCACCAATAGTTAATAACCCTGCCACTTAAGATTGCCTGAAGAGACCCCCAGCTTCTCCCCCAAGTCCCCCACCAGAGCCTCTCTGCACCACTCAAACTCACTGGTCAGGACAGCCCTCACTTACTTCAAATGGATTGCATGGTAGTCCAAACTAGGCTAATAAAAATGTTGTTTGGCACAAGTTCTTAGAAAACTCTGCCCAAGCAAGAATGACGTTTAACTAGTGACCACTGTCCACTGTTCACCTCATGTCATATTTACCTTCCTCACTTACAGCCCTCACTTACTTCACCTCATTTCTTCAAATGAGGAAATGAGGGTCCCTATAAGGTCCCCTACAGGAGGACCCCTACAGGGTCCCTATAAGGAGCCTGCACCAATGTTCAATCCCTCAAAATTAGGCACTGCCGTTTAATCATTGATCCATAAGGTGGGCAGCCCTATGGACATAAGTTAAGTACATCAGCCATGTACTTACATCAGCCAAGCTTACTAGCCCAAATAGAAGAGAGAGTCCTGCCAATGAAATCCTATGACACTTGGTGCCCTGGCAAAAAGGCAGGGAAATATGCCCTGGTTAGATTTCCACTTCTTCAGCTTTAAGAGGCTAAGATACGGTAACCTCCTTAACTAAGCAAATTACATTAGAGAGGCTGGCCTCAGAAAATAAGCAATTGTCACACGTTCAGAAAAACTCTGGACTCTACCCCGTGACCGTGACTTGCACCTTTAAGTTTTTTCTGACTTCAAATACTTCACCTAAGAAAATTCTGGACCTCAGGTGTGAGGGCTTTAAGCTACACAACACCCAGTCTCTGCCTCTGTGGGACCACCACCCTGCCACAACCCCACTAGTCCCCTCTGCATAATTAGGCTGCGTTCCTTTCTGCTCGCCCACATTTAAGCAGCACCTGGCTTATAAAAATTAGGACCGTCCCGCCCCCCAATTTTATTGTCTCCTAGGTCTCTCCCATGAAGCTCGAGTAATTTAAGCTCCAAGAGGTTGTTAATTATTTCCATGGTTGCACCATGCCCAAGGGCTGAGGCCCCAAACCCAGCCTCCTTCCTTTCCACCTCCCACTCCCCCGACTCTGGAATTTCCAGAGCTCCCTGCCCTCCCTGATACTTGGTACCGGGCGCCCTCTGATCAACCTCCTCCACACACATCCAGGTCAGACAGCCCACCCCTACTCCCGCCTCCTCTTTTCAGACATCTGCACTCTCTCTGTGGGAGGATGGCCCTGAAGCTGTTGGCAGATCTGTTTGCAGCTCCCCACAAGAGGAAGCACAAAGGCAGAGAGAGAATCCCTTTCCCCCAAACCGGAGACTCTGATGTGTCAGAGAACCTAAGAGCCAGGCGTGGGTTGTGCAGTTTACCAGCTTTCTGGTCTTCCTGATAGACCCCTAAAAGAGGAAGCAAAGGAAAAGGGACTCCGAATACAGTTGGAAATCAGTCGAGTATCTGCTTTAAAAGTCTTCCCAGGTATCCTCATCTTCACAGTGGTGTGTTCACAGGACCGTATGCTTTGGTTACAACTCAGAACTGTACACTCGAGTTTACTCTATGTAAAATATATCATGTTTAAAAAAAATCTTCCAGAGTTACCAACCCCACTGGCATAACCACTCTGAGAACAACAAAATAGCATAAGCATTCCTCATGGGCCCCGTTCCACCCCAGCTGACAGCCTAAGGGTTCAAGAACAACATCCTTTGAACGCACACTGAGTATGCTAGATTTTTAAAAAAAAGAATATTGTGAGGCAGAAGCAACAAGGCCACATTACTGAAATTAAACGATAAACAGATGTCTTCATAGTTTATCAAAACACACTTAAATTTAAAATTATTATTTTTAAAAAATTTAATTTTAACAACAGGTCTGTGTATCAGAAGACTTCTCAGACATTCAAAAACCTAATTCATTTCCAGGGATTAAAGTGAAGGTCAAGCAGGTGCTTCCTCAGTCTGTCTCAGGTTCAACAACTTGGTCATATAGTCCCCGTTTATAACAGCTGCAGGATGATTAATCTCATCACACAAAACCCACGCCAACAGGAATGTTCAAAGCAGCATGACTCACAGTCAAAAAGTGAAAACACCCAACAGCCCATCAAGTTATAAATGAATAAGCAAAGTATGATACTATCTACACCATGGACAATTATTTTGCCATGGAAGGAATGTGATATTGACATAAGCTACAACACATGCTAAGCGGAAGAGGCCAGGTACAAAGGACCACACATTGTATGATTCCATTTATATGAAATGGCCAGCAAAAGCAAATCCCTAGAGACAAAAAGCAAATTAGTGGCTGCCAGGCCTGGGATATAGGGATCTACAAGGAATGAACAGAGCGATGGCAAAGGGGCACAGGGTTTCTTTCTGGAGTGACAAGAATGTTGTAAAATTGTGGTTATGGTCGCACAACTTGGAATATAATAAAAACCACTGAACTTTAATTAAGCAACTGTATGAGTCATCTCTCTCAGTAAAGTGGTCCAAAAACATTCAAACAAACAAATGGCACTTTTATACTCTCAGTTACCGGCGGGGCGGGGGGGGGGGGGTAATCAAAGCAACAAACTTCCAGAAGCTAGTTTCTACCCTTCGATCAACCATAAGACAGGCCCCAGAGACTTCCCTGGTGGTCCAGTGGTTAAGACTTCAAGCTTCCACTACAGGGAGTGCTGGATCAATCCCTGGTCAGGGAATGAAGATCCTGCAAGCCACTCAGCCAAAGGAGAAAAAAAAAAAAAAGAAAAACAGGCACCAGTCCAAAGGGGTCGCAAGGGGTGGTCTTCTGTACCCATCCCCACCAATCACCAGCCTCATCATTGAGCGTGTGCTTGAAGGGCTGCCTCATGTAGATGCTGTCTGAGGCCTTGGAGATGGTTTCCTGCCACTAACACATGTCTGCAGCCCTTGGCAGTGCCTTGGGTGCGATCACAGCATTGAAGCTAGTTATGGATACTGTATTGTGTATTTGAAAGCTGCTGGGAGAGTGGACCTGAAAAGTTCTCATCACAAGGGAAGTAATTTGTAATTACATGTGCTTACAGATGTTAAGCAGACACTGGGCTATCATTTTGCAACATTTCCACTTATTGAATCATTACCTGAAATGTTATGTCAATTACAACTGCCTCAATAAAAATAAATAAATAAATCCCAGCATCAGGGTGGGGCTGCAGAATTCTGAAAGGAACAATGACATCAACACTTTGGGCATATTTTCAGAGCACAGTTTCTGACATGCACAGAGAAGAAAAACTAAATCAGGAAAAAATTAAACCAAACGACCTATTGAAGTTGAATTGACAGCCATACAACACAGAAATAACACCCTAGCTCTTTTCATGCAAACGTATGTTAAGGAAAACCATATGGGACTGTTTACAGTACCAGCCACAATGACTATTTCTTAAAACTCACACTGTGGTGCACTCAGGATACTGTCAACACATTGCTAATTGCCTTGCCACCCGGCCTCCCCTTTCCCACCGCAGGAGCAGTGAAAAGGGCATTTCCCACAGTCATGTGGGCCCCCAACACCTACTGGGGAAGTGGCAGGAGCCTGGCTCTACTTTATTTTTTTTTTCCTGGCTCTACTTTAAAATAACAGCAACTTAGAAACAATCTCCTTAGGAAACTAGAGGAGGATTTAAAAAAGAGTAATCTATGAGACACAACTGTCATCCCTCTACACTCTGGAACCAGAACACTAATACCACCATAGTGTAGCTCTTCTTCCTGGTACGGCCATTTCCCTGAAGACTAGGAGACTTTTCAAAGTACAGCCACCACCCGCAAGGCTCAGTGGGCAAAGGGAGGGGGGACTCTCCAGTCCTCACATCCTGACTTAGCCCACGTGGGAGGCTAAAACCAAGAGTTATAAAATGAAGCAAAGAAAAGGGAGACTAGGCAAAAGCCTGGCTTTCTTTTGGTGGGGGGGGGGCGGAGCTGACAGTTTTTGTTCGTGGCCACAAGGCGCTGAACATCAAGCCACTTGCCCTCTCCTGGGAGCCGCTGGAGAAACACCATGACTCTGGCTTTCAGGGGCAAAAGAAGGCAACCGGCCCGGAGGTCCGTGGAGGAGACTAAAGGAAGATCACCAGGTCAGAGGACACGGAGAAGAGGTCACGGGCACAATAAACCCTCTCGCAGGGTCAGGCTCACCCTGATAGACAGGAAGGGGACATTCAAGGGAGCTAAAGCAGGCCCAGCAGCACCCCCAAAAGGACAAGCAGGTGCCAAGAGGGGAAGGACAGGGTCTGAGGTTAGAGGACAGAAGACCTGAGGCGCCTGGCCCAGGACGACCGAGCTGCTCCTATGACACTTTAGTTCAATAATGCTGTCCACCACGGGGCATGGAGAGGGGTCCAGCCACCACCTGCCACCTCCCCCCATCTCCCAGAGCGGCAGGGGGAGGGCACCCGACAGGCTGACCCAAGGAGGCAGGGCCTTCGACTCCACTCCAAAGGAGAACAAGATTTCTTTCCCAGAGTAGAAAAGGTAGGATTTTTTTTTTAAGTCCAGGAAGGATGAAATAAGTTTCACTTAAACAATATGAATATCCAGCTTTCTTCCCGCTAACTTTAGGTGGGCAGGCTCTCTCCCAGCTCAGACCTATTATGAAAAACATGTATGTTGCTATTAAAAAAATGCTACGGTTTCTGCCAGAGTTTTTACGCTAGGCTGCAAATCAACCATGAAATACGATTTCCGGAGATAAAGCAGTTTGGACTTTGTGAACTCGGATGTCAAAAATCACATTCATGTCAGAAATGCCCCGAGGCAGCCCAGGCACCCTCCTTTGCTCTGGCTTTGGCTAGGCCAGACTCAGCCAAGTCGACACCCAAGTCTGCCCACCTCAGAAGGGCCCAGGGGGTGCCTGCAAAGTGAATGCGGCTGGAGAATGGCACAGCAACAAAGACAGAGGGCACAGGGAGGGGCATGTGCTACGACAGATGGCGAGGCACCTGGGACCTGTACTTGCACATTTTCCAGACGGCTCTGAAGCTGGCTTAGATATCTAAAGGCAGCGGTGAGCAGGCTTGCTTTGTGAAGGGCCACACAGAAATGACCACAGGCTTCGCAGGCTGAGTTGGGTCCTGTCACAAACGTTTGTATGCAACTGAATTACTGCCCTTTAAAAAGGCAGCGGGAACTCCCCGGTAGTCCAGTGGTTAGGACTAGGCATTTTCACTACCAAAGGCCTGGGTTCAGTCCCTGGTTTGGGAACTAAGATCCCATAAGCCTCTGCAGCATTGCTGGAAATTAAAAAAAAAAAAAAAAAAGTAAAAACGCAGAAATCATTCTTAGCTGGAGGACGGTACAAAAAGATGCCAGAAGGGCAGGATTTGGTCCAAGGCCCTTAGTTTGCTGACCCCAAGTCTGAGATCTTTTCCAATTCTAAATTCTTAAACAACAAGCACAGGGATGTTCAGCTGTAATTCAGCAAGCTGAATTTCCAGAAGTGACATTCTAGAATTCGAGACTGGAATAATCCAAGGAACATTTTCTACATTTAGCTTAGCAACTTACTAAATATGGAAAAAAATAACAGCTAATAACCTGCATAACTAAGAACCCTGCATTTTAAGGAAAACATAA
Organism: Capra hircus; assembly: GCF_001704415.2. Classification (NCBI taxonomy): domain Eukaryota; kingdom Metazoa; phylum Chordata; class Mammalia; order Artiodactyla; family Bovidae; genus Capra; species Capra hircus. The sequence continues at coordinate 48,141,030 of NW_017189516.1, forward strand.
AAGTTACATTAGTAACTATTAGGAATAGCCTCACACTAGAGAGTTAAGAATATTTTAAAGTATCAGCCTTCATTTTAAAGTCTCAACTCATGAAGCTATGCTCCCACTTCAAGGACTTGGAAAAAGTGAAAAAGAAACCCAAAGCAACCATGTTGACGTATGACAGAAACCAACACAATATTATCCTTTAGTTAAAAATAAATAAAAAACCCAAAGCAAGGAGAGGAAGGGAACAGGATAACAGCAGAAATCGATGAAACTGAAAGCAAAAAACCATAGAGAAATCAGTGAAGCAAAAAACTGTTTCTTTGCAAAGGTCAATAAAATTGACAAACTCTAGCAAGACTGATGAAAAAAAAAAAAGATACAGATTACCAGTATTAGGAACCAAAGAACTATCATTCCAAATGCTGCAAATACCAAAAGGATAATAAGGGAATCCTACAAACAACTGTATACACATAAATTTGACAATTTAAGGAAATGAACTAATTCCTCAAAAAACACAAACCACAACCCGCCAGTATGAAACAGGTAATCTGAACAGCCCTATAACTTAGGAAATTGAACTTGAAATTTTAAAATTCCAAATAAAAGAAATCTTGAGGCCCAGATAGTTTCACTAGAGAATTCTACCACACATTTAAAGAATTAAACAGCAATTCTACGTAATCTCTTACAGAAAATAAAAAAGGAGAGAACACTTCCAAATTCATTTTATGAAGCCATTACCCTAACAGCAAAACAAGACAAAGTTAGCTCCAAAAGAGAAACCTACAGACCAGACCCCTCGTGAATAGAAACACAAAAATCTTTAACAAATTCTTTAAATCCTTAATTAATTTAGCAATACAGGAAAATTATTATGTACCATGACCAAATGTGATTTACTCCAGGTATACAAGTTCAATACTTTAAAAAAAATCAATCTGACATACCATATTAATAAATTAGGAAAGAAAATAAAAACACATCGTATTAATTGATGAGGAAAAGTATTTGATATACTTCAACACCCATTCAAAATAAAAGCTCCCAGAAAATAAGAACAGAGGGGCACGTCCACAACTTGATAAGGAGTTATCTACAAAAAAACCTACAACCAGCATCATACTTAACATTAATGGACAGAATGCTATCAGTAAGGAGACAAGAATGTCTGCTAAGTACTGAAAGTGCAGCCAGCTCAACAAGGCCAAGGCATCGAGATGTACTCACGGTGACAGAGCTAATAAGTTAAGTGGTAAAGCTAGGATCCAAAGTCAAGCAACTGGGCTCCAAAGATCCAGTGCTTTTAATCTCAGCACAGTTTTGTCTCCTTTAGTTATATATAGGACGAGAATAAGCCATTTGTCTCACATACCAACACATCAACAGTGGTTACCTACTTGTCGTAAGATCAGAGATCTGGGTTTTTCCCCATTTCCCTACACCCTGTAGGTAGTCTAAAATGAGCACATAACTTAAAATGAAAACACCTAAAAAGACAAATGTATAAACCAATACTTGAACAGCTTCTGCAGTTTCTTCAAGGAAAGCCATACCCTCTATGCAAAGAAAAATAATACACATGCGAACTCTATTAACAATTTAACATCCACAAAATGGTTTCTTTTTAAATGACCTATCATATTCCAAACAGAAAAGTTGGTGTTAAGCTCTTTTTCTCTCCGACCTAGACAGACCCCATTTAGAACATCAAACACTTGGACTGACAGGCCCACGACTTCCTACAACCCCAGAACTAACTGGGCCGCTTAGCTACAGCATCAAACAGTTCAAAAATTCAGTGTTAAACCCCTACTGTTTTCCCAAGTGTGATCCACAGCACTGGTTCTAAGAAAAGGGGTCCCGTAAGTCAGTCACAGGATGTAATACACAGCATGGTGACTATGCATTGGTGACTATAGTTAACACCATACTGCATATTTGCAAGTTACTAAGAAGAGATGTTAAAGTTCTCACCAGAGAAAAAACTAATTTTCAACTTATGTATGGTGCCAGATGTTAACTAGACTTACTGCAGTGCTCATTTTGCAATATATACACATATCGAATTATGACGCTGTCCATTATGACGCTGTGAATACAATGCACCTCAGTAAAAAAAGAGAAAGGGCCCCATGGTGAACCCAGTTTGAGATCTCTTCTAATATTTTCTAGAAATTCAGAATGCCCATTATCTTATCAGTACTGCTTGACCACTGTGATCTGAATTTGGTGTTAAATGTAACAGTAGCCTAGAAACTGCTCAGGTGTCTCACAGGAGAAATTTCCACTCCAAGGGAAAAGAGAGTCATGCAACAGAAACCCATGGAAGTGTTATCTTAAAAATCAAAATGTCTTCTTAAACTTCTGCTTTAGTAACTTAGAGTGGTCCTTTAAGCAGACCAACCTTCCAATCACATGCCAACCCTTTATTTTCTGCCTCTTTTTTTTGCCAGCAAAACTTTCCTTATCTTTCAGTAAGTGAAATTCACACCTCTTTATAACTGATCATCTTTACCCACTGGCAGAATTTCAAAGTGCTCAGCGCTAAGTATTGCAATTGGTGTGAAGTGTTTTATGTATCGCTTGACACTCTTCCAAATATTTTATTGGACATCCCACCCAACAACACAACGTGTGGGATTCTGGTATCATTGGTGCCTTTATGCAAAGGGTGAAATTAAGGTACATAGGAAACTACCCAGAGGGTCAAGTCAGCTCAGGATCCCAGAATATGCTACTGGATCTTACCAGCTCCTTTTGACTTTGCAACTTAGTGCATAAATATCTTTCATCACAAGTACAGCCACTAGTTCAGGGGCTCTTTCCAGAACATAAGCGACATTGTCAGTTTAACGAAATGCAAGCCCACCACAACTTAGGGCTGCAGAGTTGTCTTTTCCCGGGGTCTGGAAAAGTGCCTAGCTGTAAGGGTTTAAAAGAGCATTTGTGCAATGGTTTACATACTTGGTTTGCAGAATTCAATTGAGGAGGTTTCCCGACTTTTCAAAAGAACTGAGCCTGTAATTAAACTACCATGAAATGGTGGTTGGAGCCACAGCGCACACCAGCAGGTTTAGGTTACAACTGCAGTGAAATGGTGGATTAAAATGCCCAGAATATGCGTAACTCCAAAAACTAAACTCAATAATAGCTTTCTTGAACACGTTTCTAAACAGATGCTCAACCACAATCCAGTAACTTTCAAACTAATCCTTACCTGCCAAGGGTTACTATAACCACGGTGGTCTCAATTCAAATTACAAAGTCCATAATTACAAATCTTTCCATGGTCCCAAGTTCAATACCCAAAGCTCTAACTATTCAAAGTTTTGAGAGACCACAGCACTTCAGTCTACCTCCCAAGAAGGTAGGGAAGGCCTTCAAATAAAACCATTTGCATTATACAATTAAGAGGGACTTCCCTGGCAGGCCAATGCTTAAGACCCTGCACTTCCACTGCAGGGGGTGGGGGTTCGATCCCCAGTCAGGAAACTAAGACTCCACATGCTGCATATGGCAGCCAAAAAAAAAAAAAAATAGGAGACAAAGAACATTTCAAACTGCTAACTCCTCCACTGCAAAATGAAACCAGCTTTCCCCCACAAAAATAAAACAAAAAACCCACAAGACAAACCATCTACCAGTTGATTATTAAACTGGAAAACACTTTTTAAGAAACCATCACCTGCAGAGCTTCAGATTACTTGAAAAAAATACCTCTTGTTAGCTGGGGTGGGGATTATTCCTAATACCTGGATTATAGAGTCAATTTCTTAAATAGCTATCATCCTTTCCAAAGCATCTAAGACAACCAGAGAACTACCAAGTAAGAATGAGGTGAGGATTTTTGATATAAAGCAAAAGTATTAACAATTTTACCATATGCTACCTCTATAGGCTTAAAGATATGGGTATAGTTTCAGAACTATACTTGAAAAAACCATTAAGGTTTACACAATTTTTAAATGGCAAGCTCACAAGATGAATTCCGAGCAATGTGCAATTATTCAGCCTGGGGTCAAACAGAGCACGATCAGAGAGCTCTTAAGAGTCTTGCAGAGTTGGGAGCGAAGAGCATGCCAAACGTAGGCTGACTCCAAGAAGGGACCTCCCCAGGCAGACTAGAAAACATTTTCAAAGGCAATTAAGGTATGAGAGAATACCTACGTAACACAAAAAATACCTTCCCTGGGGCTGCTGGAAAATTAATTCTAAGTCCAGGTGCTATGTGGAAGCACAAGGAGTGTGAGACTCCAGAGTGTGTTGGGTGAGGATACAGAATGGGTAGAAATGGACCTTCACGGACCCTGCAAGTGCTGATAAGGAGTCTCAAGTCATTCTGTAGCATGATGAGTCGTCACAGGAAGGCTTTGAAATGGGAAAGGGGGCAGGGATCTATCGATTGAGCCCTTCCCCAACAAGGGAGACAAGTTGAGAGATTGTGTCCATGAACAGTAGCCAGGGAAAAGGTGAGCACGGAATTTGAGAGGGTAGCAGGTACAAGCCACAGGACTTAAAAGACGTGGATGGGCACGGTTTCTGGTACAAGGGGATTTTTGTTTTTAATGAGGATCCTATTACTGTGTGGTGTTTCTCATACTTAATCACCATCAGAAGTGCTGGGAGGAAAGCTGGTTAAAAATGTAAATTCCAGGTACTAACCAGCCCTCAAAGACTGTGATTCATGTCAGTCTAGCGTGGGGCCTGTGAATGCCTTTTGCCCACTCAGCAGCCGCCCCAAGTTTTATTGTTAAATCAGGGGTGTGGGTGTGGGTGGTGTCATGGTGGTGGATAAAGTGTAATGGGACAAAGATAATGATAATGCTGAAGGGAAAGGGAGAAAGCTTTTTCTACTCTTGAACAAAAGAACAAAAAAGCTAGATGCAATCAAAACTGACAACTTTTATGCTTATAGTAATAGCTACTGAAAATACACAAAGATGATATGTTTCCACCAGAAAGCAGCTCAGTAAACACATACAAGAACAGGAGCTTGATGGAGAGATCGATGGTTCAGGAACTCAGGGAGGGAGGGTCACCTGAAGCCACAGGCTTTGCTGGGTAGGCAGCGCTAATCGACCTCAGTACAAACCTCAGGGGAAGGTAAGGCCCATCCTCCACCCCGCCCGCACCACGGAGACTTCCAAAAAAAGACCAGGGAAATTTGGCTAATGATTTGCCACCCAGATTATAGCTTGGTTAGAACTTACACTGGGGATTCCTCTACCTCAGCACCACAGGTATGATGGCTTGTCAGTACTGTGTCAATGTTTAGCAGCATCCTCGGCCTCCTGGATGCCGACAGCACCTGACCAAGCGGAGGGAACATAGCGATAAATTGGTGGAGGGTGCAGCAGGGGACATGGCCACTGAGAAGGCTTCACAGTTGTGGAATGAACAAAAAGGCCTTGGAATCAGAGAGACAGGGCTGTGAATCACAGCTACCCCACTGAAGAGAAAAACTTCAATGTGCTTATGTGTTCACCTTTAAAATGGGGATAAGAGAACCCACCATATAGGGCTGTTGTGAGGATTACATAAAATAATGTCTTCTGAGCTTCAGGCAGTGCCTAGCCCAGGAGACAACTAGTAAACACTGGCTTTCATGTTTTCAAAAAGATGTTTTGAAGAAGCAGGGACATTTGCTTACAGCTTTGGCCTCAGTGGAAGTGAAGTGGCTCAGTCTTGTCCGACTCTTTGCGACCCCATGAACTGTAGCCTACCATGCTCCTCTGCCCATGGGATTTTCCAGGCAAGAATACTGGAGTGGGGTGCCATTTTTTTCTCCAGAGGATCAAACCCAGGTCTTCTGCATTGTAGGCAGACGCTTTACTGTCTGAGCTACCAGGGAAGTCCTAACCTCCTCCCAAAAGGAACAATATAGAGAAATGACAGTCCCAGTCCTCTCTCGAGCTCCTAGGATCTATGGGTTGATGGACTCCCTAAGGGCCACTGGACACAAATCAGAGGCGCTGTGAACATAGATGAGAAAAATATACAGCCTTATTTTCACTAACTGAAACTTAACATTTTATTCATTGCTGCTTGTAAAACCACACATTACCAACTACCTGGCCATTGTCACAACAGAAGCACAGTTTTTGTTTATCAAATAATAGCTGAAATACCAATTTTCATGGCTCTACTTCAAAATTATGGAAATTATGAGGCCCGAAGCTAGACTATGTTTTAATGCGTTACTAAAGAAGCATATATTACTATTTACTATGCCACATATTAGAGGGTTTATTTTGAAGATGTTCTTTAAAAAAAAATGGGTTATTTTACACATTTAAAATTCTTATACTGAGAAGCGTTCCACAGGCTTTCCCAATGAGGGTTAAAGGTGATACGATTAAAGAACCCCTACCCTACACCTTTTTTGGCTAAGCCCTTAATTCCCAGGGAGACTTATGTTGTTTTTGTGTTTGTTTTTGGCAGTGGCACCCGCTTGCAGGATGATCTCAGGCCCTAACCAGGGATTGAACCCAAGCCATGACAGTTGAAAGCCCAGAATCCTAACCATGAAGCCATCAGCGAACATCCATGTTCTTAATTTATTAAATAAGGTTGTTGTTATGAAACTAATTTGTTCATTTGAAGGACACAAGTCACTTTGTTTCCCTACCTAAACTATAGATCAGTGGTCCAAAAGGCGGACCCAATATCATTGGCCACATTTCTCCACTCCGGACCCATTCTCCACATTCTAAAGGTAAACGTGTGCCTGGTTTTCCTCTAGTGGACTTGAACTAGCTTTCCACCTTTAACATAACACCAATCAGGTATTGTATTTAACCAGTACTTCTCAAACATCTATCATGTATCAGAACCAACAGGTCTGCATCCCAGACCATGAAGGTCAGCTTCCAAAGATACTCCCACAGCCCAGGGATGAAATGGACATGAAAAAGAAGACTGCTACCTTGCCAGGGCAGGCAGAAGTCACGCGCACCTCACTCTCCTCTATCTATAAAGCACACTTGCTGGCTGCCTGATGTAAACGAACCACGTGTCCTCCACCTGCCCAGAGATGCTTAAGCTATACCAATGTGGGACGTGTTTATTCTTGTTAGCCTCAGGCTGAGAAATCACAAAGTGTTTTCTGGGCTCAAGGGTCTTCACAGTCGAATACTTCACTTACAAGATCAAAGATGAGATTTTTTTTTTTCAGCAGAAATTAAAATTTCCTGAGTTACCTCATCAACCAGAACTAAACAGGCACAGCCAGGCCCAACCTATAATTGCCTGCAATGGCCCAGTGGCTGCTGGGCACTAGCTGGCTTGCAGTGGTAACTGTTATACAGAATCGCAACAAAGTAAAATAACTAAGTGGTTCAAGTTTAATTCCAGTAAAATCACATCATGGAACTGGAGCACTAGGAAGAATTACTGACAAACGGGAAGAAGAACATGATTCCAGGCTCTACAGGCATTTGACTCACCCTTGAGTCACATCCAATACTCACATGCCAAGAGTAATGTCTTTTGACTCATTATTATCAATTAAAATAAATGTTTTTGGAGACCTCACAGGTGGTAGACTTCTCACCAAGTGCCCCTTATTGAGAACCAAAAACTTTGATCCTAGTTTAGCCAGATCCCTTTATTTTACAAGGGTGGATACCTAAGGACACCAAGAGTGACATGACTCCCCCCAAAATCAAGTGATGGGGGAATACAATAAGAATCAGGGTTTTCCTTCTCCCAAAACAGTTCTGCAGGGACTCAAGATCTAACACAGAAGCATACTCACATGTCCCCTTAGTATCTCTTTTTCTTCACCTTGCCATCAAAACTTTTTCATCTTGAAGATTAACAATCTGGAAATTAAGAGTAACTGGCTGGGAATTCTCAGTCTTTTTTTTTTTTTTTAATTTTCTCTGGACACAACTAAATTATTTAGATACTACTTCCCCAGCTCACCAACTTCGAACCTGCCAGCTTCTTTCTCCTGCTCCCTTCCAAACTGCAGGTCCAGAGTTCTCTCTCCCTCTCTAGCCAGTGACTGCCCCAAATGTACAAGTTCTCTCGTTTTTCCTCTGGCTTCTACAAAGGAACACAGAAGGCCATTGGGAACGGCCTGAATTAAGCTGAAAAGTGTTTAAGGCTTCAAGCAAGGGCACTTAGATTGAGGGAAGTGCCAAATCTTCCAGCCTCATCGTTACCCTCCTGACAGCCTAGAAAACCCACGTTCAATGAGAAAAGGTGAGTGTTCATACATGCTTGTCACCAAAACTCAACTGAGTGATCTTGAACCACTATTTCTTCCCCAAGCCTCACTCTCCTCACCTCTAAGTTGTGTATGCTAGAAGCTTCACTAAGCCCTAAAGCTAGCAGGCTAATTACTCAACAAAACCTTTTTAGCTATCTGCAATCACCATTTCCTCTCCTGATTCTCCCCAGGCATCTCCAGCCCCACACCAGAAAGGAGCGAACTAAGAAATGCTTTTTTCTCCTTCTCACTTCCCCACCACCCAAATAACACCCAAGGTTGTTAACAACCTTGCAGTGTTTTACAGAAACTCCATTGACGAGTCCGGAGCAGGGGAGCCCTACGAAGTGTGCACTGTCCTCCATTGTTACCACAAGGCTCAGAAAGGTTGAGAAAGTCACAACCAGAGCCAGTCAAGACGCGACGCAAACGTAGGTCTTCCTTCTGTCCCTAAAGTCTTATTTTTTCCCTCTCATCTTATGCCTTTGGAAACGTTTACATAGGGAGAATGCTGAGTGAGTACTCAGAAGTTAAAAAAAAGGGGGGGGGCTTGGGCTGGAGGAGAGAAAGTGTGAAAGTAATGTTTGTAACAGTAACAGAAAAGGTGGCTCTAGCCAATAAGGAGGAAGACAGTGAAAAAGCAAGACCTGGGTGAGACCTCCAAGTGGGGCGGACGGGAAGCGCAGATTCAAGTCTGCGGCACTCGCAGGTTTAAAAGCCACCAGAAAAAAGACCAGCAGTCCTACCCATCCCCCCCACCCCCTGTTAGAAGCGCCAGGAAAGGGCGTGCAGAATACCCTTCGTCTCCACGATTCCTGCAGTCGGTCCGGACTTTCCCAGCCCTCTGTCCTGAACGGCTCGCGGTCTACGAAGCCTCCCTGATCCGGAGACTTAACAGTTCCCGCGCCCGGACCTCAACCCCCCCTCCCCGCCCAATAATAATATAATCATCGTTTCCTTTTCCCCTGACCCGTTCCTTTCCGGGGGAATCTGTCTCCTACGCAGTTGTCTGAGAATTCTGCGAGCCCAGCGCGGTCCTGCCCCAGGCCGGCTCCCACGAGGGGAGCCCCCGCCCCCGGGGAATTTACCCGCCTCAGGGAACTGGGAACGGGGAACGGGGAACAGCCCGTTCCCCCCCCCACCGGAGTCTTCCTCCCGCGCGGGGACCCCCACGAGGACGGCCGATCCCTCGTGGGACGCGGGTGGACGACCCGGGCCCCGGAAGGCGGCTCGGTCCGAGTCGAGGAGGGAGCCGGCGCGGCCCCTCCGGGCCCCGCGCTCCCGCCGGGACCGAGCGCGGCGGGAGGAGGAGCGCGGCCTCCGCGCGGGCGCCGGTGCACGCGGCAGCCGGGGAGACGCCCGCGCCGGAGCCGGGGCCGCGCGGCCGTCCGCATTGTTCGGCCCGCGGCGCGCGCCCCGCCCGGCCCCGCCGGCCCCAGCTCGCTCGGTGGCGGGAGCGACAGGGCAGGTGGCGGGCGCGCGCCCTCACCTTTGGCGCCGAGCTTGAAGTCGAGGGTGCTGTGCCGTGCTGCTGCCATAGTGAGGCGAGGCCCTGGGCCATGCCTGGGGGAGACGGCCGGGGAGACTGGGGGGGCCGCGCGGCGTGTCAGGCTGCGGCCGGCGGGGAGTGCGCCGTGCCGGGGAGGCCGAGGGTAGGAGGTGGGAGGGGCCGCCGGGAGCCACCCGGGGCGCCGGGGGCGGGGTCGGGCCCGCCTCTGGGAGGGAAGAAGAGGACGACCGCAGCCCGGGACTCGGAGCGCCGGGTGTGAGGCCGCGCGAAGGCAATGGTGGAAACGTGGGCGCCGTGCTCCCCGGCGTGCGTCACCAATGGCCGCGCCCCGCGCCGAGGATCGGGCGGGCGCTCCCGCCATCCGTTAGGTCACCTTAGGTTTAAACCGCGCAGCACGACTTCCGGGGGGCCCACCCCCCCCACTTCCCCCAGACCGGCCCCCAAGCCCAGGCCCCTCTGATTTCCTGGCCAAGCCAAGAAAATGAAATGCTTGGATCCACCCTGGAGTCTAAAAGCACTGCCGCCTTTTTCTTAACTCTTCAAATGCTACAATTTAATCCATTAGAATTGTCATTTCCATTACCATCAGCCGGGGCCGGCTCTGCGTTTCAGCACCGAATAGAAAGCTCTTGGGCATGACATGTTAGTTACCTACGTTTTTTTTGTGAAAAATGGGCACCGGGAAGAAGCAAGTGAGAGGCAAACGTGGTTAATGTTAATTTGAGAAATTACAGCTTCTAGAGTTGCTCTTCCATCACTGATGGCTGGCTCTGTTCATGGCAGTGAACCTTTCTGCTGCGGGCTTCTCTATGACTTCGGGGCTCTGGCTGGTATTCAACAAGATGTGCAAAGGAGAGGATATCAGTATCTGGGCGCTAAAGCCTTCTTGATGACACTATCACTGGGCAAAGGCCTCCATCATCACATCAGTCCTAAGTGCCTCTCACTGAGTTCCCAAGTTCCTCAGGAATTGCTGAAATGGCCGGACAAAGCCTAGATCAGTGAACTCTACCTCCTTGTTACAAGCCCAGGGCGAACCTAGATATTAAACTCTTCTCTTCCGCAAACACTCCCTATTGGCTATTTTGCCAAGTCCTTCACCTTTCGTCAAGAACTGGGCCAATTTCTTCATCAGTGGCCTTCGATAGACCATCCTGTTAAGAACTGGATCTGCTTTCAGCCCCCACATTGATTTTCTCCTGCCCAGGCCACCTGTTTGTTGCCCTGAACGGTTTGCTTTCTTCTGTGGATCCCAGGCTCCTCAATTTCAGTAGCTATTCTGCTATCTTGGCCTCCAGTCTCTAATCTTCAGACTGCCGCTCCTGTTTGCTTCCTGGAATGTTCTCCAGTTCTGGCCATTCCTCTGGAGTTAGGGCCCTGGGAACCCAGTTGTCCTTGTCTGCCATGTTGCAGGGGCAACAGGGCTCTGACAGGCCTCCTTAGGCTCAGAAGGGTCCTATACTTGGTTTAACTTTCTGCTCTCACTGTCTTGAAATTGTTAATAAATCTTGAACGAGGGGCCCCTTGTTTTCATTTTGCACTGGGCCTACAAATTATGTAGCTAGTCCTGCTTAACAGCTTTTGTCTTGGCAGGACAGCTGACAGTGCCCAGAGCTAGTGCCGGGCCTTGACTCTGCAGGTGCAAAACAGAGAGGAAAATCAAGACACTCGGCCATTAACTCATCAGACAGCCACAACAAAAGCGGAGTTTAACAGAAATGCTTCATAATGTTAGCATAGCATCAGGGATAAATGGGCCTTGAAATGGAGCCAGCATTGGTGGGGTAATTTTCAGCATGTTTACAATGGCTGTATCACCTACCAACGACAGGATCCTGGCAAGATTGTTAAAGGTAGGACATGGACAGGAATCAAAGGCTTGAGGCCTTTTTAAATAACTCCAACTGGGCTGTGAGTACCTATCTGGATTCTGGAAGGTGTTCTGCTTGCCTGGGTTTTATAATCTAGGCCCTTCGCTTCAAGGCCTGTTAGAGGACAAATAATCACTTTGTTTGTGGGAACTGTTTGTATTAGAGTTGATTGATGTCTTCTGTGCAACTGTGGTCACATCAGAGAATTCAGCAACTTATCCTGCAACAAAAAAGCAGAAGAAGGACTACCATGGTGGTCCAGTGGCTGGGGTGTGGGATCTAGTTCCCCAGTGCAGGGGACCTGGGTTCCCTGCATTGGAGAACTAGATCCCACATGCCATGACTAAAGAGCCCGCATACTGCAACAATCTGACCCAGTACAGCCATTTTAAATAAATAAATTTTTAAAAAGCAGAAGAGACTTACCCAACTCCAGCCTGCATTTTCGAAGCAACTTCCTCATCATCAACAAAATCTTGGCAATGGTAAAAATGTAGCCATCATGGATTAATGTCCTCTTGACTGCCCTCATCTATTCTTGGCCCAAAGGAGTCCTGAGACAGAGAAAAGCAACGCCTGGTATCTGACAAAAGCTGGCCAGGCACTCTCCTGTTGAACACAAACAATTCCCCAGAACTCCAACATCAGACAAGGCCACTCTGAGTTCAAGATGGGACTGAACCAAAACAGGACCACTCCAGAATCTTGTGAGAACACGGAGCAGGAACTTGTCCAAACCACCAAAATCACCCAACGTCCATGGGTCCTGGCTCCTTGAGCAACTTTGACTTCTTCACCAATCCCAGCCTTAGTCTGGTCTTCCCCCTTCTCTGTAAAGTTACTAAGACACCCCATCAGGACTCAACCCTGCTTCCTGACAGCACCCAATCCAGAGCAATGCCCAGCTTCCTTCAGCGTTCCCCAGAGAACTCAAGCCAGGCCCCACTGCTACATGTGGTCCTTCCTGAGCCCTCTCTCTGTGCTGCCCCGTGGATCCCCACGCTGCAGGGCTATTCCACCCCAGGTGTTGTTACGGGGTGGGGTGGGCTGGGGAGGAGGCGCAGTGGTAGTGGGTGGAAGATCGTGACAATAAGATTAAGTCAGTACTTAGAGGAGAAAAACTGCAGGTGACCCTCTTAGCAAAATGCTACCTACTGTGAGACACTTCTCTCATCCAAAACTCATGTTGCAGGGGTCCATCTGCTTATTGGCAGTCATGCCAACTTGCACATCTGCAACAGTTTTTAAAACCTCAGAAGAACCACATTATCCTGCATAGTTAATAATAGTAACTACCTTCTGGGAAGAAGAAAATCGAAAACAGAAAAGAACTGTGTTAAAAAGGAGAAGGCAGTGGTGGTGGCAGGGAAGTGGGGGTGCTGACTGGACACCTCCTCGGGCTATAAGAACCCAGAGGCCACCTATTGGGCTACAGTCCAGACCTTCCTTGTGAAGAGAGGTAGGGGACCGGCAGGGAGTGCTCCCCAGTAGCCCTTTGTTTCACTGTTTTGTTTTTTGCTTTTTCACCAGTTCACTTGGGACCCTTGGAGACATTCTGCCTCCCTCCCTCCTGTGTACAGCTGTGGTGAAATCACTTCCTTTCTTAAAAATAAAAAAAGAAGAACTGGCCTTAGCTGTTAGGGTTACAATGGCTGACAGAAATCTGGATCACTCCCCCACCATTTCTCAGATGCATGTGGGCCTCGCCTAGCTAGTTAAACATGATTTAAATTTCTGATTAAAGAGTATATGTCCGAGAGGGGCCTGGAATCCTTGATACAATGATTCTCAACTTGGCTGTACACTGGAATCACCTAGGGGACTTTAGAAGCTCTTGCTGCTCCCTGAGCCTGCAGCTCAGGCATTGGGTTATTAAAATAAATATATAAAAACCCAGGAGATTCCAATGTAAAGTGAAGTGTGACACTGCCAGATCCCAAAGCACTGTGAACCCCAATAGATAAACCCACAAGGATGGCTCTGATACAAGTAAATAAAGACATTCAAAAGCCAGAAAATAGCAAGTGTTGACAAGGATGTGGAGGAATTGCTGGTGGGAGTGTAAAATGGCAGAGTCATTGTGGCGATTTCTCAAAACACTACACATACAGTTACCATGCAACCCAGCAATTCCACTCTTGGTATATATACCCAAGAGAATGGAAAAACAGGTGTTCAAACAGAAACTTGTACATGAGTGTTTACAGCAGCACCGTTTACAATAGCCAAAAGGTGGAAACGACCCAATTTCCATCAACAGATGAATGGATAAACAAAATACTATTCAGCCATACAAAAGGAATGAAGTACTGATAAATGGCACAACACAAATGAACCTTGAAAACATTATGCTAAGTGGAAGGTGCCAGTCACAAAAGGACAAACACTGTATGATTCCACTTGAGGTATCCAGAGTAGGTAAATCCATACAGACAGAAACAGGGCTAGCGCTTGCCAAGGGCTGGGGGAAGGAGGGAAGGGAAGTGCCTGTTTAATGGGTGTGGGATTTCCTTTGGCAGGGGATGAAAATGTCTTGCAATTACATACAAGTGCCCAAATTGTAAGTGTACTAAATGCCAGGGAGTTTTTCACTGTAAAATGGCTAATTCCATGTTATGTACATTTTACTTCAATTAAAAAAAAAAGACTAAACCAAATTTGTAAGGTAAAGCTCTATAGAAATTTTTATTAAGTGAACTACATCACCCATAGCAAATTTTAAGTAAATGCCTGATGGAGTGGACTTGAAGTGAGAAAGTGAAGTGTTTGCAAAATGGAGCAGAATTGAAGGCTGCTGTGAAACCAGCCTCACGGTTGTGGTTTTCCCAGAGAAGAGCATCCTTCGGCCTCAAATGCTAAGTTATTGAATCTTTACAACAGCCTTAAGAGGTAGGTACAATTATCCCCATTTTACTGATGAGTTAACTGAGGCACAAAGAGGTTATGTAGCTATAAGTGCTGGGCCCAAGACTCGAACCCAGGCAGGTGGCTCCAGAGTCTGGCTATTCACCCCTTCATGGTGCTGCCTCTGATCATCCTGCCGATTGTCTCAAAGCATCCCCATTTTTCTTACAACTCCCCAAAGCTGAGGGACATAAGTCTGCCCACCTCCCACCAGCAGACGCTCCCTCTCCATTACAGAGTATGCTATTGGAGAAGGTGTCCTGTCTCCCTCCTCTCTGGAGCCATCACCTATCTCTACAAAACAATTTCTGGGATGAATTCCTACCAAACCTCCTACCAGCTGTGTGACAGTGGACAGGTTCATCAACCTCTCTGTGCCTCCTTTTCCCCTCTACCACCCCACAGCGTTACTCCAGTTTGAGAAAGCCTGACTTAGACGGGAAATTGGAAGCCTGAGGCTCCATCACTCAGCCTGGAGAAGACACATAGTGCCAAACTTTTTAAAGAGAACCTCCTTGAGACTCTTTACAAAGTGCTCATTGCTGCAAGTGAAATGCTATCCAGGGACTTCCCTGGTGGTCCAGCTGTTAAGATTCTGCGTTTCCACTGAAGGAGGCACAGGTTCAACCCATGGTCAGGGAACTAAGATCCTGCATGCCTTGCTGGTGTAGCCATAAATAAATAAACACTTAAATTGCCATCTGGAAAAAAAAAAAGAAAAGAAATGCTGTCCAACCCATCCCATTTCCTCCTTTCCTCTCATTTCCAGCAAAGAATGACGCCTTATGGGGAGGGGAGACTAAACTGTTGTAAGGCATTACCTAAGTGCCGATGCTCAAATAATGACACAATCAAAATTGTTACCAAGAAAATAATAGAACATGTTTTGGTCCCAAAAGTAATGCCCTGGCTTCTCATCTGAATGCAGCATTCACTACAGCTATACTCAGTGCCTGCTTGGTTGCTCAGTTGTGTCCAACTCTTTGCAACCCCCTGGACTGTAGCCCGCCAGGCTCCTCTGTCCATGGGATTTCCCAGGCAAGAATACTGGAGTGGGTTGCCATTTCCTACTCCACACAGCTATATTCAAAGATGTAACTAAATTCTCAACTGTTAGCACTAGTTACATATATATAATACATTTCTGTTGTAAAACAACTATACTTCAATTAAAAAAATTGTGATAAACAATAGATACATACTTTTCTATCATATTGATTCCTTGCTTCCTCTGTCTCTAGGGAGGTAGCTTGCAGAATGGTTAGGATCAAAGCCTTTGTCAACCACCCTGGATCCTAATTTTGATTCTTCCATTTGCTTGCAGGTGACCTATGGCAAATGATCTAATCTTTCTAAGTTTCTTCAACTATGAAGGAGGTATCGCAACAGCATCTCTTTCACATGATTGTTCTGAGGATTAAATAAATTAGTAGAAGTATAATAGCACTTTAACAGTGCCTGGCACATAGAACACCCCATGCAATGATCAGTTATTAGTGAGTTAAGACTAATGTTTAATTGGTAGTTTCCTTTGCCCCAGTCCAAATGGTGAGTACCTGGGAGTTTAGAGGGCAATTCCCATTTCAGTCACCATTTCCCTAGAGGAGGGGTAAAAAATTTGCAAAGCTCACAGAGGGTCCACTTATCTTAAATGTATTTGCTACAACGCAGCAGTCAGAGATAGTCCCAGAAGCTGACTGCATTGGGATTGGACATAAGCCACCATTTTGCAGCACCATGCCCTTTCATCTGCTGGGCGTTTGAGTCTTTGTCCTCACCTGAAACACCTCCTTTCTCCAGTGGAAAAGCCCACACGTGAGCATTCAAGGGCCAGCTCAAATGCCACCCCTGATCCAGGCAGAGCTGATTGCTCATTTGCTTGTTCACCTGTGTTCCCACAGCTCATTGGTCAGCTCTCTAGTGACGAACTTTCCAGCTTGCATTAGTGGCAGCATGCTAGTGCTCCTCCAACTAGGCCTGTGTTTCTCTCCAGCCATCACTTCTCAAATGAGACAACAATCCAGAAAAAGCACAGCCCAAGTTGACATGCTTGTTAGTGAGATGAAGGCTCAGGGACAGGACTGTAAGCAGATAGGATAGGGGGTCCCCAGAGAAAGAGAACCAGGCATGGCTTTCTTGAAAGGGGAGAAGTCATTTTTGGCCTAAGCCAGTTTGTGATCTAAGCCTGGCCACAATGCTTGCCCTTGAACAAGCCTCAGTAATTGAGGATTGCAAGGGAAGTGAGGGGATGCAGGAACAAAGGAAAATCAGGCAAGAAACAATAGCTCAGCAATAAAACAGAGTCCCAGTTCCTCCTTAAGGGATATACACAACAATCTGAAACATTATCTTTGAGTTCTGTGGGAACTAAGGCCCGCAGCCAGGTGGAGGATGGAATGAGGATGTTGACCTTTTCTGATCCTTAAGACTTCAGTCACCTAAAGCTTGAACTCTGTCAACCCTTGCCCCAGTGGTATGCTGAATTCTTCTCTGCCCAATTCACAAATATGCATGTACCCTTAAGTTTAAAACTTCCCCAGTTTGGTCTTTGGGGAGATACTGCTTTGGGAAAGATCCCCGGTGGGTGTTCTCCTTACTTGCTGCAAGTAATGACTCCTTCCTCCTCCTAATCGATCTCTGGCTTGGTTGTGTCTTTTGACTTGACACCCACCAAGAGATGAACTTAGTTTTTGGGTAACAGGACTCTGGTGCCCCAGTTCCCAGGCCAGGGTTCTTTTCTTTAAACTCCATTGTCCTTGTGTGCAGCTTCCATTATTGAATGTCCATTATGGACCATAGTATTTGTCAAGTACTGTAAGTTCTTTCTCATTCAAGTTTGGATTGCTCAGTCGTGTCCAGATTTTTGCAACCCCATGGAGCCCGCCAGGCTCCTCTGTCCATAGGATTCTCCAGGCAAGAATACTGGAGCGGGTTGCCATTCCCTTCTCCAGGGGATCTTCCCAACCCAGGGATCAAACCCAGGTCTCCTGTACTGCAGGCAGATTCTTTATCATCTGAGCTACCAGGGAAGCATATGTCATTTCTAATCTTTGCAACCCAACAAGGTTTATCCCCTGTTTAAAGACAGAGACATTGGGACTTCCCTGGTGATCCAGTGGTTAAGACTCTGTGCTTCCACTGCAACGGGTATGGATTTGATCCTTGGCTAGGAAAGTTTCACATTCCCTGTGGTATGGGCAATACATAAATAAATAAAAGGGATTGTTATTAAAATATAAAAATGAAAAATAAAGGCAGACACTGAGGCCAAGGGCATGGAGTCAGTCTGACTCCAAAGTCAGGAGACTTCTAGTCTATGGTGTTGCCTTTCAGTACTGGAAGTGAGAGCAGAAAAGAGCACTGAATGGTTCATTTAAAACTCACTCATTCTACATGCAGATAATTGTTGTTTTAAGGAAAGGAGAGAAGAAAAGAAGAGATTACATTTTGGCATGCAAAGGCAAAACAATAAATATTCTTTTTTCCTGTTCCTGGATCCCATTACAGCTTCTTCAAAGCAAGTGAATTTATGCATGTTGACACAGCTCTTATTTTAAAATCTTCTTTGGCTCAGTTTTCAGCTTCTTCCCCTTGGCACAACCAGTCCCATGACTCCCCTCTGTCAGGCTCTGAGAATCTGCCTAAAATCATTATACAGCAGTTACTGTTAAGATCCATGCTACAAAAATAATTCACTTCTCTCCAGTATGCCATAGGGGTTTCTTCTGGTTTTACAGTATATTACGTGGTATAGCGCCTTGTTAATCATAAAGGTCTTGGACTTTAAGAATAAATTAATATTTAAAAAATAGATTTACAAATATATACTTTTCTCATTATTGTCTGAAATAGTATATATATATTATATATATATATATTATATATATACTGCTCCCACTCTTGCCTGCTGGGTCTAAGTATATTTTGTTTTGATCTAAGTATACCAGTTGTCATTAAAACTTCACAAGTAAAAATGAATGGGTATTATTTTAAACTTGCTTCCTTTAAGAAAAAAACAGGTTATTGTGCTTTGGTTATTTGCAATTAATCAAAACTAATTCAGAAACTTCACATTATCATGCTTGTGCAAAATAGAAAATCATACTGCAATGTGAGATGCCTGCCAAGTGGGAAAAATAAAGCTCAAAAAACCTTCCATTGCTGTTATAAAACAACGGTAAGATCTCCAGTCGGGCCAAACCAACATCATATGCCTCCCGCTGGGATGTACTGAGAAGAACCCAACATCCTTACTATAGTCTTTTTTGCCAAAAATGAATCTAATCTACTCATGAAGAAATATCAGATAAACTAAAACTAAGGGACCTTCCACAAAATGAATGACTTATATTCTTTAAAAAATGTCAAGGTCAAGAAATACAAAGTCAAGTTGAGGAACAGTTCCACATGAAAAGAAGCTAAGAAGACCAGACCACTAAATCACAATTTGTTAGTCTGGACTAGATCTTGGACCAGGAAAGAAAAATAGAAATAGGAGACACTACTAAGACAACTAACAAAAGTGAAACAAGGACTGTGGATTGAACCACAGCTTTATCACAGTGGTCAATTTCCTGACTTTGATCAGTGTACCGTGGTTGCATAAGAGAATGTCCTTGTTCTTAGGAATTACAGACCGAACCATTTTGAGTAAAGGCCTATAAGGTCTCCAACTAATCAGTGGTTTGCAGGAAAACAAAAACATGAACGTAAAAATAAAGAGAAAGAGAGTGACTGAGAAATAAACGGAGCAAAATATCAACAATGGTTGAATCTGGATAAAGGGTATAAAAGAATTCTTTGTACTCTTTTTACAGCTTTTTAGTGCATGCATTTAAAATTATATCAAAATGAAAAGTTACCAAAAACATTGAATGTGTAAAAAATGTAAAAATATAAAAAGAAGGAAAAAAGAAAAGCAATGCTCCTGAATTATATATAACACAGCAGCATCTAAGACACGTTTAAATCTCTCAGTAATAGACAAGCTTGACTTCAGGGAAACAAACAGTCTGCCTTTTAAAGTGCAGGGTTGAGAAAAACAGGAAGGGGGCCTTTTTGATACTTGCAACCCACTGTTGCCAGAGTTAATGAAAAAACAACAACCTAGGAGATACATGCCTTATCACTAGTCACTCTCTACCAGGCCTCCAGGCCTCAGCTCACCTTCACTGACAGCTTTGACACCTGTGTGACCTCAATGCCATGCTGCCTCATCCTGGGTGGAGTTTTGGCTTCTCTGTGGAAGATTCAGCCCCCGCCCTGCCTCAATTCCTTAATCTCAACTCCAGTAATTCCGGATACTTGGGGTGGGGCAGGAGGAGGAAGCAGCTTCATGGAAAGGCCATTGGCTACTCCCAGTATATGTGCTGTACCCATTCTTTGATCATATCAAGACCTTCAGTCCCCAAACCACCCAATTTCCCTTCACCGTATCACTCACCTTATTTCCTTATTCTCTCTCTGTGGTTAGTCATCACATCCTCAACCTCTTAAGCCCTTCTACTTTGTCCCTGCAAACTCCCAACCCTGGATCAATGTAGCCTTTTGCCTCTTCTGGTCCTTCCCACTTGTTACTCAGGATAATGGGGAAAACCTCATGTTGGTGCTGACTGGTATGTGCGTGTACACACATGTATATGATTATAGGACTGTTTCCCTCAACATGATTGGGCTTCCATCTTATTTGACAATCTGTTTTCATTTTTCTGTTTTTTTTCAATATTTATTTATTTGGCTGCATTGGCTCTTAGTTTCAGCTTGTGGGATCTAGTTCCCTGACCAGGAATCAAACACCAGGCCCCCTGCATTGGGAGCATGGAGACTTAGCCACTGGACCACCAAGGAAGTTCCTCTTGATTCTTTTATTCCTTGAAATTATTCCATATTGTTGAAACCTCCTTTTCCCATAGTTTCCATGACATTAATCTCTTTGGGTTTCCACTACTTCTTTGCCCTGCTCTCTGTTGTCTCTCTACATGTTGAGTTTCTTCAGGGTTCTACCTTGGCATATCTTCTTTCCTTACCCTGAAGTTGGTTCTCAAACCTGGCTGCATATGAGAATTGTTACAGAAGGCAGGCAACTAGGTATGAGCAGAGAAAGGGGTGCTTGAGGCAGATGGCAGGAAACTACACAGCTTGTAAACAGCAGGGGTCCATGGGCAGAAAAGAAAAGCAAGACCTCCAGACTACAGGAAAGCACTCATTTAGGGCGTGAAAAGTGCCGTGGAGGCAGACAAAGAAAGGTGAGAATCTCCAGCAGCTGAACGTTGACTTTTGCTCTTATGTTGTCATTACAACATACTTAGCCTTGTAGATAAGAAGTACCCATCATGCACCAAGGCCATGACACTTCCAATTAAAGCAAAATAAGGACAAAAATCCCTCCTCCCCTTGGGAAGGTGGCAGTGGGATGAAAATCAGGGACTATGACCCCCCCAAACTCACCCTCCCCAATGAATATTCCACCCCTTCATTTGTACACCCCACATAACCAGCTTGCCAAAGAAACTCAGGGCAGCTATGCTCCTGAAACTGCCCACTCTCATCTCCAGAGCGTACTATCACTTAAATCCTCACTTTACTAACTTACCTGACCTCCCTGTCTCATTTCTGAATTTTTTCTGAGACAAGAGCCTTTCACTGGGAACAGAATCACCTGGGAAATTAAAAAAAGTTATCATGCCTGGGTCTCATTCCTGATTTGATTGGTTGGTGATATGGCCTGGGCATTGGGATTTTTCAGTCCCTCTGAGTGATTGTAAGGTGCAGCCAAGGTGGAAAACTTCTTTATCAAGGTTATCTCATCTACTCCTACAATTCTAGCCACCTAGATGCAGAAAATTGCTAAATCTCCATTCCTAGCTCCCACCTTTTCCCTCGAGCTCTGGGCATGTCTACTGGTTATGTTCACATCTTACAGCTGCTGCTGCTAAGTCGCTTCACTCGTGTCCAACTCTGTGTGACCCCATAGACGGCAGCCCACCAGGATCCTCCGTCCATGAGATTTTCCAGGCAAGAGTACTGGAGTGGGGTGCCATCGCCTTCTCCGACACCTTACAGAGTCAAAGTCAAATGACCAAACTGAACTCTTGAACTTGATCTTTTTCAAGTAATCGCAATCTTGAGGTATTTACATGTTAGAAAATAGTGATGGTCTGTACCATCACCGTTCACTGAGCCGAGCACATCAAAAACTTCAGACTCATTCTTGACTCTTTACCTTCACTTCCCACACTCTACAAATCTCCAAATTTTTCTTAAATCAATCTCATCGTTTCCCCTACCCCTTATTCCCAATTACCTACATTTGAGTCTTTATTCTTTCTATTTGGCATAGTAATAACTGGCTTCTTGCAAACCGTGCCCCACAGGCTTCAACAGTTACCTTTCTGGAATACAAATCTAATGATGAAACAAACAAAAAAAAAACCCTTTGCTAAAACTCTTCAATGGCTGCCAATTGCCTACAGACGAAAGATCAAATGCTTAAAGATTTCTCATAAGGACTTACTTGGTGGTCCATTGGCTAAGACTCCGTGCTCCGAACGCAGGAAGCTCGGGTTCACTTCCTGGTCGGTGGAACTAGATCCCACATGCCACAACTGGCACAGCCAAATAAATTTAAAGAAAAAAAGAAAAGGACTTCTTACAGTCGGGCCATAGACTTCCTTTTTTGACTCAACTGCTATCATTCTTCCAAAGACACAGGCTCAAAACCTGGTGAGTTACTGCAAGTCTCAGACATGTCACGGTCTCTCATGACCCAATAATGTTAAGAAAAATTATCCAAAATTTGGGAATAAGATAACTTATCAAATAATAAAATAACCATCCTGTGCTCTTTCGATGTCATACTGGAGGATGTCAGATAAGTAAGATTGTGTTACCTGATTCTGAGCAGTGCTGTCCAGGGGAGCCGCATATGCGATTTAAAATTTGCTAGTAGCCATAATAAGAAATAAATAAAAGGAAACTAGAAAAATAGATGTTAATAATGCATATCACTTTACCCAATATATCCAAAATATTGTCTTTTCAATATATTAGAAAAGAGTACCAAAAATCATTTTCCTTCAACATTTGCATCTGCCCTGATAGAACTAGTTTATTTAAGAATTGATATGACTTTAAAGTTAAAGCGTGTCAATTTCAAAACAACATCTGTCCAAGTTAAGCAAATGCACTAATTTGTGTCAACTTGGTATTCTTTTTTTTTTTAACTTAGTATTCTTAACGTTAAACCCAAGGGGTACTGTGCTTTTTGCGAAGCAATTCTACATTTGTCAACATAAATGAGGCATTCTTCAAATTTTCTTCCAGTATTTACAGTCTATTTACAGAATGCTATTACAATTAAAATCTTCTATACGTTGATTCATGTTGAAAAAGTGTATAAAATTACTGTTAATGCTTTGAACCATGAAAAAATTTCCACTTTAACATAAATTCTTATACCTGTCTAGCTAAATCATAAGCTTTTCCTTGGACTTTCAAATTTATCTTGTTCTTATGCAGTGTGAAATCCATGAGAAAACATGTAAGACACATTGCCTTTTCTTAATTATTGTTAATGAATATTTGGCAAGAACTACTTTTGTTTCCAGAAAATCTTGAATTGGAGTTAACAGCACAGTAAAACTTTATAAAACCCTTTGTGGCTCAAGCAAGAAGCGTCGGTAATAAATACAAGATCATTAAATTTACTATTTACTTCTTTCAACACTTCCATGAACTGGTGGTGAGTCACAGCATTTGCATGTATATGCTGAACAATTGTAACAACTGTATCCATGATGTTTTTCATAGAGTCTGTTTCAGAGAATGGAGCACAAATATTTTCAGTATGTATCATACACTGATATGAAGTCACCAGAAAAACATCAGTCTCTTGTTTTTAAAATTCCAAGAGATCCAAAATTTTGACCTAACAGCTGGAGTACTGATATATTTTTTTCATATTTAACTGAATTTCTTCTTTGACAGATGTAAAAGATTCAAAAATATCTATGCCACAATTTTTTAGGCTACGAATTGGGTGTTTTTTTTTTTTTTTTTTGGCAAATACAACAGTACTGTGAGACAAAACACACCCAAAGTATTAATAAGACATGTCCTGTATCACATGAATCATCGAAAACTAAAGAAAAGTACTTGCAATATTTCCAATTTTTGAATCAATTAATCCTGGGTACTGTTAGAAAGCTCTTGTATTCTACAGACAATTATTTTACAGTTTAATTGAAGATCATTCTCTTTTTTTTTCAGAATAACTTTTTCAGTCTTCCTTTTATATTTTTAAAACAGACTTTCCATAACAGAAATAATTTATTTTGCTATCACTATCTAAAACTGTTTTCTTTCATGTGTAAGAATCCAACCCATTATAAAGCTAACCAACATTAAAAAAAATAGCTGGCCAAAGTTACAAGTTCAGAGTCTGTGATCATTTTTTTAAACAGTTTTTATTGGACGCTCATTTTGAACGCAGGCAACTAATTTTATTGACTCTTTTTGGACTATGGACTGCTCCCATCAAACTCACTCTGTACTTACTGAAAATGTCTCTTAATACTATCCACTTTACTATCTTTAAACAATTTTTACATAATAAACAGCTTTTAAATCTTGGTCTGCTGCAGCAAATTACATGAAATTTACATGAAATACCCTCTTCTAATTTGTTTTTCTTCCCTCTTCTGGTATTAATGCTAGTATCCACGGCCCCATTAAATTCTGCCTCAGTAGTATATCTTTGTTTTAAATTTAAAAATTCAGTTCAGTTCAGTCGCTCAGTCGTGTCCGACTCTTTGAGACCCCATGAATCACAGCACACCAGGCCTCCCTGTCCATCATCAACTCCCGGAGTTCACTCAGACTCACGTCCATCGAGTCAGTGATGCCATCCAGCCATCTCATCCTCTGTCGTCCCCTTTTCCTCCTGCCCCCAATCCCTCCCAGCATCAGAGTCTTTTCCAAAGAGTCTGTATAGCACAGGGAATTATGGGCTTCCCTGGTGGTTCAGTGGGAAAAGAATCCACTTGCTGATGCAAGAGACACAAGAGAGGTGGGTTCGATCCCTAGGTTGCTAAGATCCCCTGGAGAAGGAAATGGCAACCCCCTCCAGTATTCTTGCCTGGAAAATCCCATGGACAGAGGAGTCTGGAAGACTACAGTCTATAGGGTTGCGAAAGAGTCAGACACAACTTAGAGTCTAAACAACAACAGGGAATTATATTTATTATCTTATAATAACCTGTAATGGAGTATTATGAGAAAAAAATAACTGAAGTACTATACTGTATACCCTAGACTAATACAATGAGTCAACTCTTCACATGAGGTGGCCAAAGTACTAGAGTTTCAGCTTTATCATCATTCCTTCCAAAGAACACCCAGGGCTAAGTCCATACTATTTTTTATTTTAAAATAGCTTAATTACATTATCATCTAAAGTATAAGTATTTCACAAAGGTGTCACTGTAAACAGTGCTGTCTATAAAATATTCAAATAAATAATTTCAGTGTAAACTTAATATGTAGAAAAAATAATTTAAGTGGATTCCATTCATTGACACTAGCTAGTTGTATGATGAATTTACATGCAATATTGGAGACAATTCTCAGAATTCAGTACAGTAATATTCACCTGATGTAACAAAGTGAAATGTAGTCCTACTGAAACCAAGTTGAATTTAATGGGAAAATATTTTACATTGCTTCAGTGTTAAATTTAAATTAAAGCTGAGTAAAATGTTTTTAAAAAACTAAAACTTCAGTTTCCTGGTCAGTCACACTACCCCGTCAGGTGCTCAGTAGCCATGTGTGGCTAGTGGCTACGTATTGGTTAGTGGAGCCAAAGAAAAATGTGACTTTGATTTATTAATTACTATTGATTAGGATGGCATCACCAGCTCGATGGACGTGGGTTTGGGTGAACTCCGGGAGTTGGTGATGGACAGGGAGGCCTGGCGTGCTGCAATTCATGGAGTCGCAAAGAGTCGGACACGACTGAGTGACTGAACTGAACTGAACTGAACTGAGGGTCCAGACTCTATGAAGTTACATATTTACATGTTAACTTGAAGAAAAGATTGGTAAGATTGTAAGTGCATGCGTGTTAAGTCACTTTAGTCGTGTCTGACTCTTTGCAACCCCATGGACTGTAGCCCGCCAGGCTCCTCTGTCCATGGGATTCTCCAGGCAAGAATACCGGAGTGGGCTGCCATTTCCTCCTCCAGGGGATCTTCCCGACCCAGGGATCAAACGTCTCTTATATCTCCTGCTTTGGCAAGTGGGTTCTTTACCACTAGCGCCACCTTTGTGAGTAAACTGTATATATTTTGGTCCAGTACAATTGCAAAGAATTTCTGCCCAATAAAAATAACACTAATAGTTGCATTTATATCTAACTTTGTAGTTTAGTCAGCAATTTTATTCCAACATTCTTTCCATATAGTGGTACCCTTCAATTTCATATCCTAGGAGAATATGTGATGATGTAGAAAGATGATCATCAAGTATTGTTAAGTGAGAAAAAAATATGTTACAAAGAAAATATAGATCAGTCCTATTTTCATATATTTTTAAGTATATACATTCTAGAAAAAGAGTAAAGATATAAACAAAGATGTTTACCATTACCTATGGGTGGACTCATACCCGATTTTAAAATGTTTTTTCTTGGACTTCCCTGGTGGTCCACTGGTTAAGAGTCCACGCTTTCACTGCAGGGGGTGTGCTTTGATCCCTGATCCAGGAACTAGGATCCCACATGCAACAAGGCCAGAAAAATGTAATAATAGAAAATAAAATATTTTTTTGTCTTCCTTTTTATAGCTACAGTTTATACAAAGAGAAATTTCAAAGTATTTTATAATTTTAACACAGGTTCACTGCAGGAGGCCTTTTCTTACCGCAGTTTAGCAACACTAGGTACTTGTCAGTTAATTCAAGTATCACTTTTAAAAATATATATATATTTATTTGGCTGCACCAGGTCTTAGTTGCATGTGGGATCTAGTTTCCTGACCAAGGAACAAACCTGGGCCCCCTGTATTAGGAGGGCAAAGTCTTAGCCACGGGACCACCAGGGAAGTCCCAAGCACCACCTTTTTTAAAAAAAATGTTTTTATTTAGTTTTGGCTGCACTTGGTCCTCATTACTTTGCTCCAGCTTTCTCTAATTGTGGCGAGCAGGGGTTACTCCCTAGTTGCAGTGCGTGGACTTCTCATTGTGGTGGTTTCCCTTGTTGTAGAGCATGGGTTTCAATAGCTGTGGCGCATGAGCTCGGCTGCCCTGTGTCATGTGGCATCTTCCTGGACTAGGAATTGAATCCACGTTCCCTGCATTAGCAGGTGGATTCTTAAGCACTGGACCACCAGGGAAGTCCCAATTCAAGGGCTACTTTTAAAAATGATGATGATGGCAATGGCACTGAGCCTGTGCAATTAATTCTCTGTCTTTTCTATAACTACGTTAGGTTCTTTGGGCTGCTTTCTGAGATGCTGTGCTTTTTTTGGCCCTTCCCTATTCAGTGTGCCTAAAGTGTGAATATTTTGACAATGCCTTATAAAATAAATACAACTACAAACATATTTACATTTACATCAGGGGCTCCCCAGGTAGTGCTGGTGGTAAAGAATCTACCTGCCGATGCAGGAGAATTAAGAGACATGGGTTCAACACCTGGGTCGGGAAGATCCTCTGGAGGAGGGCATGCTAATCCACTCCAGTACTCTTGCCTAGAGAATGCCATGGACAGAGAAGCCCTGTGGGCTACGGGCCAGAGGGTCACAAAGAGTTGGACACAACTGAAGCAACTTAGCACGCAAAAGCAGAAATGAAGAGACACGGAACCAAGAAGGCAACGTAGGCCCAACTAGTTTTGTACAGTGGGATGTTCATCCTGACTAGGAAAGAACTGCATTGCTGTGAAAGAGAAAGAAGGTCCTTAATAGACTTTCTCTCAGTGGGCACCGGATCCTAACTCCATTTTGACAGCTTAAAATAAAAAGACTGCTCTTTGCTTTTCTTCTTTCTCCAAATCTCATGATTTGGGGTCAGAATCACCAGTTGGCAAACCTACAGAGTTTGTTTTAAGCACAGACTCTGTTGATCTACAAATAGAATCAAATGTTTTCATCACACCTGGATTTCTACCTTTTTAAGCCAGCTGTGGAGTCCACTTGCTGGGCAATCAGTTACCAGAGCTCACCTTCTGTCTGTATTCCAATGGCATTAAGGCAGATATTTCCACAGAGAAAAATGTAACTCTGAAGTAGAGTCCCTTGATTATTACTGTTATGGTGGTCTTAAATCCATGTGGCAAGTTATTGAAGAAAAATGATGAGACACCCCACAGATTACTTATTAATTATAATGAAGCAATTGGTAGACAAGATTTAGCCAAATGATACAACTTTTCATCACTGTTAATAGGGCAAACCGACATCTTATGCCTATGATATGATGCCATGGGTGTCTGGGTTATCCACTGCTGTCTGGTAAACCACCTCAGAAGTTAGTGGCTTAAAATAACAATTGAGGGGGACCTTAAAATTGAATACAAACAGAAACCAATGAACCAAAGCGTTTTTCAAGTAAATAACATAATAACATTGGGGAGGGAGTATTAATCCTAGTAACTTTGAGACACAGAATTTGCACCACATGCCCTCAGGCTAAAGAGAAAAAAACTCTAAACAAATACTGAACTCTCTAATAAGAAAGTTTTTCTTTTAGATAGGGAAAAGTTCGCAATTTTGAAACTACTTTCTATGATTAAGCCAATGAATAAATATATTCTGCATAATGGGATCCAGGTTTTTCTGTTTCCACAATTATGGAAAAGAGGGAGGAGTCGACTGAACATTGCTGTGTTTGTTGGATGGGAAGTAGAGATATCAGATAGATCGATACAGAAGTGGATATAGTTGTGTGTGACTGTATATGTATTCATTACATTTATACATCTGTTTCTCAGCTCTGTCTGCTGAGATGGTCTAGAAGTAATGATTCCAGTAACAATAAACATACCTAGGACCTAGATCATAGCTTTCAAATAATATTCTTCACTAAAAGGAACAAGGAATCCTTGGAGAAATGGCTGGAGTAAGGAGAATACAAACTGAATGCAGATTATCTGTGCTAAAATGTAAAAGAGAGCTCAAAAAATGATGGGGACATGTTAAAAGTTCACAGAAGCCAGCTTGAAGAAATCCTACTGGCTAACTCTGGAACGATTTGAGCATGAACATAAATAATAACATTAAGAGTTATAATTTATTGAATAAAGTAAGGATCCATGAGTCCACACTTAACTGAATGAACAAACAAACAAGTAAATAAATAAAAGAAAGATCATTCTTACAGTAGAAAGTCAGATAATAAATGTAGAAGGAATGATGAAAATATAAAAATCACCATTTGGCCACTATCATAATAATAGCTGATTCAGACAATAATTATCAATGTGTGCTAAACCCAGTAGGTGACATTTGAAGTGGTAACAGGATAGTTACAGAGTCTTAAAGCATCTCTTCAGAAGAAATATATTTGTTACAAAGAGGAAAGCAGTAACTTTACAGTTACTGGCAGGTGCCAGCTTAACCCAACAATCAAAATTAACATTCTCAGTAACAGGTCTAGTCGATAGGATGTGCTTCCAGGTAGGATGCCCTGAGAAGGACTCAGTATCACTCCTGAAGTGTTCTGGCCCCAAATGCACGATCTGAATCTAACAATGAGGAACAGTGCACAAACTCCAAGGGAAGGAGCATCTACAAAGTAACTGGAGTATGTTCTTTTAAAAATGTCAATGTTACAAAATACAGAGAATACCTCAGGAAGTCTTCCAGATTAAAGGGGACTAACTATACATGATAGCTGAAAACAGCACATTATCTTGGAATTTTCTGGGGTTTTTCTGTTTGCTTTTTGCTATAAAATCATCATGGAGACAATTGGTGAAATCTTAATCAGGCTGTAGTATTGCATCAATGTTACATAACTGCTTTTTACAGTTTTATATGGTTACAGTGGATGAGATGGTTAGTTAGCATCACCAACTTAATGGACATGAATTTGAGCAAACTCTAGGAAATAGTGAAGGACAGAGGCGCCTGGCGTGCTACAGTCCATGGGTTGCAAAGAGTCGGACACAATTTAGCGACTTAACAATGAACATGATTACATAAGATAATTCATTTTTAGGAAACATTGAAGGGTAAAGGAGAATCATACTGCTACTTACTCTTACACAGTTGAGGGAAAAAAACTAGGGAGAGAAATATAGAGAGTGATAGATGATAGAAACTGAGAGAAGAATTAAGCAAATATAGTAAAGCATTTGGGGACTTGATAGCTGGGAATTCTTTGTACTGTTCTTGAAACTTTTCTGTAAATCTGAAATTAGGTCAATAAAAAATTTTAAGTACATTATTATCTTTAGTTGTCTTGTAGGTTGACTGGGCTTAGCTGAGTAGTTCTTTCATAGGGTCTCATATGGGAGAGTCACTGCAAGGTCCTTGATTGGATCCTGGGAGAAAAATAGCCGTAAAAGTGACATCTGGGGAGGGACTGCCCTGGTGGTCCAGTGGTTAAGAATCCGCCTACCAATGCAGGAGACACAGGTTCAAGCCCTGGTCCAGGAGATCCCACATGCGCAACTAAGTCTGTACCCCACAACTACTGAGTCCACACTCTGAGACCAAGCTCTGCAGTATGAGACACCATCGCAGTGAGAAGTCTGTGCACTGCGCCTAGAGAGCAGTCCCTGCTCGCCACAGCTAGAGAAAAAGCCTGCACATAGCAACGAAGACTCAGTGCAGCCAAAAAAAAGTGACATCTGGGGGATAATTGGGGAATGTGGTCTGTACACTAGTTGCATTAATGTTAAATTTCCTGGATATGATAATATTGTGACTTTAGAGGAGGGTATCCCTATTCTCAGAGATATAAGCTGAATGAAGCACTATATTTCAGGATATGGTATCAGAATGTCTGCAACTTATTTTCAAATGGTTCAGCAAAAGAAGAATACATTCATGTTGTTTAGTAGCTAAGTCACGTCTGATTCTTTTGTGACACCATGGACTGTAGCCTGCCAGGCTCCTCTGTCCATGGGATTTCCCAGGCAAGAATACTGGGGTGGGTTGCCATTTCCTTCTCCATTAAGCTACCTGGGAAGCCCATAAACTTATGGGGGTGGGACAAATTAGGAAAATGGGATTAACAGATTAAAAACTGCTATATATAAAATAGATAAGGAACAAAGATTTACTGTACAGCATAGGGAATTATATCCATTATCTTGCAATAACCTATAATGGGATATAATCTGAAAAAAACTCACTATGCTGTACACCTGAAACTAGCACAAGATTGTAAATCAACTATAATTCAAATTAAAAAAAGAACAGGACTTGCCTGTGGTCGAGTGGTTAAGCGCCCACTTTCCAATGCAGATGATATGGGTTCAATCCCTGGTCCAGGAGGATTCCACATGCCACGAGCCCTAGAGCCTCCCCAACTAGAGAGTAGCCCTCACTCCCTGCAACTAGAGAAAGCCTGTGTGCAGCAACGAAGACCCAAGGAGGCCAAAAAGAAATCAATAAATAGAAAGGAATGTATAAATAGAAAGGAATGTATAAATAAAAAGTTCAGAGAAAAAGGAAAAAGAACAGACTTAAAATATGTGTATGTTTGTGTGTGTATGTGTTTGGACAGAGGAACAAATGTGGTTTAAAATAAAAAAAACTGCCAATCTATGTAAATGGTAAAGGGCATTTATTGAACTATTCTTTCAACTTTTCTGTAGTTCTGAAATTTTCCAAAATAAAGAGTTGGAGATAAAAATAAAATAAGAGCATGTCTTGAAAACATCTGCCCTCCCTAATACTGTACTTATTTATATAATCCACAAATAAATCATAGAATCTCAGAGTTCAAGAGTCCTTGGAATTCATCCAGTCCAATGTTTATCAAACTGTTTCAGCTCATTCCTTCCTCACAAATAGCAGATCACTGGCCAGCATTTCTTTGAATGGACTGAAATGGCATAGAATAAGAAATATCAGCGGGCCCCATCACTTATTAAGAGATGTCTGTCAGGAGAAAGTTTTGTTTGAATTGCATATATGTGTATACGTGTATGCTTGTGATGAATTCAAATAAAAAGAATCTATTTCTTACCATGGGTCACACTTATAAAGGTTCGAAAGATTCAGCTGCTCAGGACCTCTGGACAATATCGGTTCAATTCAAGGTTGGGCATTCTGTTCTTTAACAGGCATTTTTGAACATTTTTTTGTATTATTGCTTTTTTGCTATTGTTACTATTTTTCAAATACCACAAATTTCAGAGATGTAATTAAATGAGCCAGTATAGCACATGAGTGGAGTGGCACAAGAATTTAAAAATTATATTCTCAAGAAGTAGACACTAGTACATGTAATAATCTAATACATGATAAAGGAGGCACCATAAATCAATGGTAGTGACACGAACTCAGTAAATTTTTGACATATTTAGTTAATTATTTGGTTTCAAAATATTTTAGAGCCTTACTCCACACCCTACAAAATGTATGTTTTTTAAAAGTCAAATTAAAAACAACCAGAATAGGGGCTTCTCTGGCAGTCGAGTGGTTACAACTCCACTCTGCCAATGCAGGCGGTGCAGGTTTGATTCCCTGATTGGGGAACTAGGATCCCACATGCCGGGCAGCATGGCCAAAATTAAAAAATAAATAAATAAACAGAGCTCTTTCCCTCTGAGAAAGTGGCAGAGGCAGACTATACAGCCCTGGCCAAGATTAAGGCCTGAGACCTTCCTGGAAAAAGAAAGAGCTGAGGATGAAGTTGAAAGTAGAGCTGTCCCAGATGTGTGGCTAAAGTGACAGGTGGCACAGTTTCCAAACTCGCTAAGATTCAAGTTGTTGGCAAATCCATTGCCTGTACTCAGCGTCATTAACCCGAATCAGAAAATGAACCTCAGGAAATTCTATACGGGCAAGAGGAACAAGCCCCTGGATCTTCAGCCCAATAAAACACATGGCACGTGCCAACAGCTCAACAAGCACGAAGAAGACCTGAAGGCCGAGAAGCAGCAGCAGAAGCAAAGGCTGTATGAGTACTTCCAGCAGGGCCAAGGCCTGAGCGCCCATGTGTCAGCAAAACAAACTGGAAACAAAAATAACAAAACAACGAAAAAACAGAATATAATTCAGATGAATTCGTATCCTAAACCTACAGTCACATTCTTCGTTTTT
Source organism: Capra hircus (assembly GCF_001704415.2). NCBI lineage: Eukaryota > Metazoa > Chordata > Mammalia > Artiodactyla > Bovidae > Capra > Capra hircus. Next base: position 48,173,793 of record NW_017189516.1, read on the forward strand.
TAAGTATTGAAGTATAATTGACATACAACATTAGATGAATTTCAGGTATACAACTCGATTCCCATATTTGTACATACTACTTGGATACATATTGTTGGCATTTATTTAAAAATTAATTATGTCACCTTTCTTCTTGTTCTTAGCACAGTGGCAGGATAATTTATTGCGATACTAATTTGCCTGTGGTTCTCATATCTCCCCTCCCCAAGGGCCTTTGCCCCAAGAGAGCCTTAGGGACCAGGGACACAGAGCAGAAGGCAGAAATGGTTCGAAAGCAACTTCCCTTTTCCAAGTTGCTTTTAAGCCCACGCTCCCTGAGGGAGATCAGCTAAGTAGAGAGAGGCCAATTGCATAGACACCATCAGTGATTTTCTTTGAATTAATTTTATTCGAACTTATCTTACACATTTCACATAAAAGATTCCTCACCTTTAAAATGAAGAGAGTATATTAACCCAGGCATTCCCAACCTGGGGTTTAGCAGATCAGTAAACTTGAGAGAGAAAAAGATTCACTTTCAATGATCTCCAACAAAAGTTAAGGGTTTCCTTCAACTGCGATTATAAGTACCAAAGCACAGTTGTGTTGGAAGGACCTGTGACTTGTCACCAATAGATATCACAAGTATTTTCCTATCACACGACAGTTGTCACAGATGCCTTGAAATATCACTTACACTCATGGCCACTTCAAAATCATGGGTAGTTCTTAGACTGCTCCTAGATCTTGTTATTTAATAGATTAAATAAAGAAGTACATCTATCATACATGTATGATATTTAATAATTTGATAATCACATTTTTGGTGTAGTTTTCCTTTGTATTCCTGTGTACAAAGTTTTATGCATTCAGAAACATTATTCTGAGAAGTCAGACTGAAAGGGCCCCTGGGTCAAAAAAAAAAAAAAAAGAAACATGTAGAGCCCCTGCACTGAATGTTCTCTGGCTTTCAACATGCACATTGGTACATATGCAAGATCTCTACTGAAAATGATTCTTGGAAAATGACTCACAACTTAGATAATCATTGCTGTGACAAAATTACAGTGACATTTTGATCATTCCATGTGATTTAAAGTGCAACCTCAGGCTCAAACTTCTACATTTTAAATTTAACCTTCCAGACAAACCCTTCTATTAAAATTATTCTCTAGGACTTTCATGGCAAAATGTAGGAAAACAACACTAGAAACAGAACCAGAAAATCCATGTCTTGTTCCCAGTTCTGCTGTCTGATCCTAGGAAAGTCATTTAAGTTCTCTGAACCTCATCTATAAACACATTTAGATGAGCTTTAAAATCTATAGATTCACAGGGGTGAGGGGGAGGGATAAATTGGGAGATTGGAATTGACATATAGACAATACTATATTGAAATAAATAACTAATAAAGACTTACTGTACAGCACAAGGAACTCTACTCCATACTCTGTACTGATGTACATGGGAATAGAATCTACAAAAAAATGGATAGGACTTTCCTGGCAGTTCAGAGGCTAAGACTCTTTGCTTCCACTGCAGGGGGCATGAGTTTGATACCTGGTTAGGGAACTAAGATCCTGCATGCCTCACAGTGTAGCCAAAAAGAAAAAAAAAATGAGTGGATATATGTATAACTGACTCAATTTGCTGCACAGCAGAAAGTAACACAACATTATAAGTCAACTATACTCCAATAAAAATTAATTTTAAAAACTTTAAGTTCCTTTTACTATGTGTATAAAATACAGTAAAATTCTATACTTCTGAAAATTTCTGCCTTTCTTCAGGGTGTATTCTTTGGGATTTACTTCTTAGTATTCAAACTTTAATTCATTCATTCACTTATTAACTGTTGTGGGGGGTGGATAACTAAGCAACTAAGGAAGAGAATTCTGGGAAATTTTTCTCATGAGTCATATTTAAGCTGAGCTTCAAAGGCTGAGTAGGAGTCTGTGAAGAGAAGACTAGGACATTACAGGCAGAGAGGACGCTGCCAACACCCAGTGTGCTCAGGATCCACAGCACACTGAGGGGCTTGATCGGAGTTCAAATGAGACCAGATTTGCACCAAGTCTGGTCTCCTTGGCTTATAAGAAATGGAAGGAAAGTGTATAGACAGGTGACATGACATAGTCAGGTATGTGTTTTAGAAAAACAGCCCCGAGAGGAATGTGAAGCATGGGAGAAATCGAAATCAGAGGGATAAGTTATAAACAAGGCTACTGTAACATTTGAGGTAAGAGATCACGGAGATCTGAATCAAGGCACTGGCCATGGGAATATAAAAATGAAAGCAAAGAATGGAAGTAGCAGAGCTTTATGAGAAACTGCGTGTGGTGGCAAAGGAGGAATCCAGAGCAACCTTAGTTTCTAGTGAGGACAACCTGGTGAAGGCTGATGTTGAAAAGTAGAAAAATTTTTTTAAAAAATTCATTTCATAGAAGTACAGTTGATTTACAATGTTGTGGTAATTTCTGCTGTACAGCAAAGTGATTCAGTTATACATATGTAAATTCTTTCTGATATTCTTTTCCATTATAGTTTATCACAGGATATATATATATATATATATATAAAACATTAACATATATATATAATATCTTTAACATATATATACAAAACATCTTTAACATATATATACAAAACTTTCTTAACAAACATCCCAGCTTAAACAGGAAGAAAATGAAGCTTTGAAAGGCTGAGTCTGAGGAGCCTATTTGACCTCCAGGGAGAAATTCTGGCCAGCCCTTGGAAACGTGGTCATGGAATTCTTGGGAAAGGTGTGCCTAGAGATACAGAATTATAAACATCACACAAGGTAGCTAAGGCAGCTGCACTGTGCACCACCATCTGCCTGGTCTCTCTTCAGACCTTTCCAAGTCTCTCCAATCATGATGCCTGGGCTTGTTTTTAAGGCTCAAAACAATTGCTTCCTCCTCACTCCCACCTTTCTAACTCCCCTTTCTTACTTCATAACACAGCTCTGTATTAGTTAGGGTGTAGGTAAAGTTGCTGTAGCAAAGGAACCCCAAAGTACAATAGCTTACATATGATAGGCCTTTCATTCTTTCTTATATAACAGTCCAGGGCTACAGGACAGCTCTGTTCCACAACATACAGGAACCTAAGCTGGTGGGCAGTTCTGTCCCTTTCAGCATCTCTGTTACCACTGAAGCGATTGTTCCAATCACCGCCATTTCCCAACTGGTGGGGGGAAAAAATCAGGGCAAGCAGCTTCATCTTTATAGAGATAATACACGTCACTTCTGCTCACATCCCTTTGCCCAAACTTGATCACGTGACCACACCTACCTTTGAGGGAGACGGGAAATGTAGCATGTTGCTGGGCAGTTGTGTGGTAAGCTCACACTCAGAAAGGCTCTATTACTGAAACGCAGAAAGGGAGAATGGACACCACGAATAATTAGCAAACTGACACTTCTAAACCCCTGGCCATCTAAATCCATGCACACTCTTATTTCCAGCCATAAAATACATTTGCCCCTTCCCTCAGAAAATAATCCAAGGTACAATCCACTCACTGAGTACAAAATAAAGTCTAATATCTCTGGGTAATGGGCAGCCTTCTCCATTGAGTCTAACTCCAGCTATCTGTCTAATAACAGGACGTTACTCCCCCACTACTGCTCAACTTTCCATATGTAACGTGGAACAAAACAAATTATCTACAACGAAAACTTCCATTTGGAAAAGAGAAGAAAGGAAAGCACTTAGCAGTCATTGGTGCATAGGAAAAATGAACCATGTTGGACAAGAAGTACACATTCCCTGCCTCTGAGTGAAGAAAGTTCTCGCGTCAGGACTCGGGTCTGTTCTCTTGGAAGCAGGCTCTGCACCTGGTGCTCTCTGAACTTTGGCTTTGTCCTTGTCCAGTGTTTTCCATGATCATACCTAAAGTGGGATGTACAGAGTACCTTGGTGAGATTAATACCTATATCAGCTTTCTTTTAGTTAGCAATTGTGGGGTACGTGTCATTTCTTTTCTTTCTACCTGTTTTTATTCTGATGTTTTAAACGTATCCCTTAAATAACATATAGCTGAGTTTTGTTTGCTTATTTTCAATCTCACAACCTTTGTTTTTTTCACTGGAAAATTGAGTAAATCAGACAAATATCATATGATATCACTTATGTATGAAATCTAAAAGAATGATACTAATTGACTTATTTACAAAACAGAATCAGACTCACAGACTTAGAAAACAAACTTATGGTTACTAAAGGTGAAAGGTATGGGGGAATAAATTAGGTTGGGATCAACATATAAACTTTAGTATACATAAAATAGATAACCAACAAGGACCGACTGTATAGCACCAGGAACTCTACTCAATACTCTGTTATAATCTATATGGGAAAAGAATCTGAAAACAAATAGATATATGGATCAAAAAAGGGGGGGGAATTGAGTTCACTTACATTCAACATAATTACTGATACATTTTTGTTTAAATCTGCTATCTTATTATATATATCTCTTTCCCTGCCTGTCCTGTGTTCCTCTTTCATTTTTTTCCCCATGCCTCCTCTTGGGTTGATCATTTTTATCACTCACTTTTTAAAATATTTTTTATGTGGACCATTTTTAAAGTCTTTTATTGAATTTGTTACAACATTGTTTCTGTTTTCTGTTTTGTTATTTTGGATGAGAGGCATGCAGGATCTTAGTTCCCCAACTAGGGATTCGACTTGCATCCTCTGCAGTGGAAGGTGAAGTCCTAACCACTGACTGCCAGGGAAGTCTCCTTATCATTCATTTAAAAAACTCTCTTTTAGCTTACAAATCATGTACTCTTCTTCTATTCTTTTGATATTTATTCCAGAATTACAGCATGTATTCTTTACTCATAAATATCTAATGTTCACTGGTATCCTTCCTCTCCTCCAAATGTGAGAAATTTAGAACATTTAATACCACTTAAAGCCCTCCTAAACCTTTATGGTATTATTGTCATTTAAATATCCATCTATCTAACCCCACAGAACATAATAATAATTGTTTCACACAGTCAATGATTATTTTGATTTGCCTAGTGGAATCCCTTTGTATCTGTTTTGTTGTTTAATAAGTTATATACGTGTGCCATTACTGAAACTGGAAGTGTTATTTCCCTATAGCTCCTAGAACAATGTTTCTCAAGAAGCGGGGGTCCATGGAGTGTGTGCATAACAATTACATTCTGCTTGCTAAAAATTGAGATTCTGGTGCTGCCATATCGATGTCATTCACAGCCTATGACACTGAAACCTAGAAATCTGCTGTTTTGATAGGCTCTCAGGCTGTAATTATGTAGACTTAAGTTTGAGAAACTTTGCCCCAAAGCTTAGCCCAACATTCTTAGTAACAGGCATTCAAGGAATTGATTTGATTCTTGTTTACAAGGCAGGTAAGGGGAATAGTTCTCAGAACTTTCTGATATGCTCTTCCTGGGTTATAATCCTCAGACAAATTTGGCTTGAATAAAATTTCCCATTTCTTTCATGAATAAATAAATAAATGTTAGGCAGGGCAGAATGTGGTCAATGTTTCAATCTCCTACCTCCTCACCTTTTGAAAAAAATCCTCCTTAAGATAAGAGGATCCTAAAGAAAAACTCTCAAGAACCAAGTCCTTATCTGGAGAAAGTCTAACCCTGTCACAATCACCTGTCTCATTTTGATCATTTTGAGGAGGATTCGTTTTGATTGGTCATGGATGACATGTACTCCAATGTGCCTGTTAGTCGCCAACGGAAGGTTTGAGAAAGAAGTTACCCAAAGATACCTGGACCCCAAATTCACTGATGAATCCAACTATGAACTAGCCTGTGAAGGCCTATCTTCCGTGAAATGACAGCACTTGTAAATAAAAAGGTTTCCCCTCCCCCAAGTATAATTTTTTTTTGGCAAAATAAGAAGTTAACACCACGTTAGCTTTCAATGTTGTTTTCAAAGTTTACTGGCCCCAGAATCTGCAGATTTTGGAATCTCTGACTTAGAATTTCTCAACCATTCCAGGCACCAGTGTTCAAGAAAGCCTGATTGCTAGTCTCTGCAAATAGCAGGCGAATCTGCATTCCACACGTCAAGAACATGATTAATTATCTATTTGGATTAGGCAACAGAATCTGTGTTCCCATGTTTCTGTGACACAGTTACTTAAGTTTCTTAGCTTTGGTCATGCTTTTGAGTTCCAATGCCTTCCCAAATGTTTGTTTTTGCTTTCTTGCAGTGGGGAGAAAAAAACCAAAAAACACAGCCAAGCAGCCAGTGACAAACACCATTATATTTCTCATTTCTGCACCAACATGTGGTGTCTTAGCTTTCATCAACTTTTAAAGGAAAAGCTTTAAGTGAGTTATTATGTTTTCCACAGCTGAATAACCTTGCTATGGAAATGTGCTCATATTACACACCATAGACTTCAATAGAAAGTTTCAGAGAATTTGAGCTTTCTAATCAGATGATCTTACTCTCAGAAAATGAAATTCCATGGGGAAACTGCTGCTCAGAGCTGGCTTTGTTTGTTTATAATATTTGTTTTCTTTTATTTTTCTCTAATAGGATGCTTCAAAAACCATCTGGATATGGAGGATGGTATTACAAATGAGCTGTTATGAGCTTCTTAAAAATCAGAAATGTTTTGGAAACTATTATCAGTTGGAGAGTGGTTTAAATGTGAACTGGGCTAAATTCCTTAAAGTTTTAAACCAACTCTGAATATCCCTTACCCATGAAATAATGTTTGTCGGTTCAGTAACCTAATAGACCAGCATACATTTCATGGGCTGTGATGACATATATAAAACAAGATGACTAAAAACTTATCACGTGCCCTTATGGTTTCATTTAGTCAGATTAATCTGCTTTGGTAATGGAATCATTTAGGCCTAATTAAATCTAGATATGAATCTAAAAACAGAAAGTGTACTTTGTAATAAAATATCTGTAAAACTGTAGGTTTGGAGCAACATCACAATTCTAGGTTCTTAAAGATAAACTTGTGTTTCTAAAGCAGAACGGAGACTTCTTAAACATCTATCTTTTATTTGTGTAGGCTCTTTTAAATTCATTCATGGCTGTTTGTTCCAGTAGCTCTCACCAGACTGGGTTGGTGTCTGTTAAGGAGGGTGAGATGTATGTAGTATTTGACCTGATTAAGAAAAAATTACCTATCACTTGAAAACAAGGCAAAAGGATGACTGCTTGTCCTTTCAACGTGAGACTGAAGCTTCATTTAAAGTTCTTTCTCTAACAGGCCCACCCAAGGATTCAGTTCTCCATGGGACTGCCCTGTGGCTTGATTAAGGCTCAGACACAGTTAACTTGTAGATTTTTGTGCAGTAGAGATGCAAAAGATTTCTGTGCAGAAGTGACAGTCCCAAAGGTTATGGTTCTATTGTCCCTCTAGTTTAGGAAACTTATTTTAGCATTCTTTTTGTTTTTGAACATATACATCTCTCTGTTCTGAATCCTCTTTTGTACCAGATTTACTATCCTGCTGGTTTTTCCATTAAAGCATAACCCCATGACAAGTATTCACTCTATATTTTCATCAGGGTCAGGTCTTTTAAAATTACACTTTGTCTCTATGGTGAAAGAGATGCATCTCACAAGACATCCAAGAAAATGAATCTCATTACTTTAGCTCATCTAAGTTCACCTCTCAAGGGATTGCATTTCTGAAATGAAATATTTCCTGCCATATCGGGGGGCAAGAAATGTCATAGCCATCAATGATATCGGGCCTCCAAATGTGAATGAGGACTCCAAAATGGGGACACACTGCCTACGATCCAGCAGATACTGCCACTCCCACCCCCAAAGTGATTACTGAGGAGCTGGGGGAGTGGGGGATGCAAGAAGTAACCAACCGCCACACTTGCCACTCCTTATGGTAAACAAGGAATTAAGGATGTAAGCAATCAAGAAACAGGATTTAGGGGCTTCCCTGGTGGCTCGGATGGTACAGAACCAGGATTTGGCCTCAGATAGCTGAGGTGCTTATAAAGTGAGCCCAGAGGCTTGCATCTTCCAATACACAGAAGAACTTTAAATTCCTTACCTTGATATTTGATTTTCCTCACTACTTAACAATAATCTTTGATGTTTAGACGCCTGCCCCCTTTGTTGCAAACTTGTATATAGCCTGACTCCCATTGTCAGGGCAACTGACATGCTGCCTCCCGGGCTCGGAGTCCTTAACATTCCCACCAAATAAAATAACTCTCTACTTTCAGGTTGTGACTAGTTTTTCAGCTGACACATTTTATAAGAATTAAACCAATGCATTTTGATCCCCCCTTTAAATCCTATTTCGTAGTAGCCTTCTGACAAAGTCATCAAGCTTATTGTCCCAGGAAAGACAGGACAGACAGGTGCTGCCCAGAACAGAGTGGCCACTCAGCAGCTTTGAATTTCAAAGCTGGTTTTCTTGACCTCTTTTTAATAAGACGATGTACAGAAAGCCCAGGCTTTTTGGAGAAGGGGATTTCTAAATAACAAAGCTTCCTTTTTAATGCATAGGCTCTGTGTGCAGAATAGAAGGAAGACTTCCCAGGCTGTAAAGAAGAGAAGGGGGAAAAGTATGCCCCCAATCCTTCTGGGCTTACTTGTAGGGAAAAGAAAGGGGCAGGGCAGTCTGGGAGAGAGATCACAGGGCATGGCGCGACTGTCTTGAGCTCCTTGCTCCAGGCTGAAGCACTAGGGCGGGAGGTCTGTTAGCAAGGTTGCTGGGCAAGCAGAGGACAGGAAGAGGTGCGGGGTCTGGAGCCTGCTCTTCCTTGGCAGGATTAACATCTACCCTTTGCCACATTAAGGTCAAGGAAGCCACGTCCCTCCCTCAAACACCCAGATGCCTTCTAGGAGAGGAGCAGAGAGAGGGGCATTAAATCTTACTGAGCACTTAGCTAAGTCATCCAAGTAGAGGCTTTTACCTACAACGACATTTTAAATTATGGGATTGAACTGAGGTTAATAAATTGGACTTGGTCTTGTCCCTCCCTCCCGACTTCTACTTACAAGGGGGAGCTTGTATGGTAAATCAGAGCAGACTTTGAGGGATACACTACATTTCTAACCTAGTTGAGTGCTCTTGAGTAAATCTGAAAGGTTGCCTCCTATATGTGTATGGCATGCTTTCTGTCCTCTTTCTGCCATACACAGTTAACAAGTGCATTACTATTTTTTGATTTCACAAAGACTTTGTCCTATTCTCTTGCGATTTCTGGCCTCCACCTGACACATCTGTGCACTTTCTTCAATGCTTCTATCTTAACAAGACCAAGTTGGCAACAGACTCCCGTAGAAGGTGCCAGAAGTACAACCACTGTGATTATAAATTAACTATAGGAATATGAAAAATCTCTATAAGCAAAGTTTTCAGAAAACCATACCATAATCCCACCATTCAAAGATAACCAGCCATCTTTGGGGAAAATATTCTTATAGACTTGTATTTATGCATACAAGCATTCTTATCTCTTCCTATTCTTTAAGGGGATTTTAATGTATGCAGTCCTTTTAACCAGCATTTTTTTTCACTTAATATATTGTGAACATACTGTTAAGTCAATTAACATTATTCTACATCATTTTATTGGTTGCTCATTTTTCTATTATATATTTGTACCATAATTAACTTCACTAATCCTTTATGTTTGAGTTGTTGGGCATCTGTGTTGTTTCTACTTTTTCACTAAACAACCATTAAAGTTGTTTCTTTTTTTGCATGGTGATTAATTTTGTTACAGCCAATCATTTCCCTAGGATTGTCTCTTAGAAGTAAAATTTCTAGGATTTCCAATGGTCCTGCAACGGTTCCCCTCCATGCTTCCAACACAGGGGGCCTGGGTTTGATCCCTGGTCCAGGAGCTAGATCCCACATGCTGCAATGAAGATCAAAGATCACAAGTGCTACAGCTAGGACCAGGTGCAACCAAATAAATAAATGTTAAAAAAGAAGTAGTAGTAGAATTTCTGGGTAAGCAGCTTTGATTATATGATTTTTATAGGATTTTGCTTGATTTCTTTTCTTATGCTAAATATAGTCATGCAGTGAACAAAGTTTCATATCCTGTTCTCTTTTTTAATGAAATGCTTCCCCATATTACCACATGTGTCTGACTCTTTGTGACCCCATGGACTACAGCATGCCAGGCTTCCCTGTCCATCACCAATTCCCGGAGCTTGCTCAAACTCATGTCCATCGAGACAGTGATGCCATCCAACCATCTCATCCTCTGTTGTCCCCTTCTCCTCCTGCCTTCAATCTTTCCCAGCATCAGGGTCTTTGCCAATGAGTGAGTTCTTAAAAAGAAAACAAATTTCCTTCTCGTGTTCTAGGTCAGACTTTCAAAGACACAAGAATGGGTTGCTAACTTTCAAGTAAAAAAAAAAAGACATTTGAATTATAAGCACCAAGGAGGTTAACATGAACTTGGTGTTCTTTACCTTATCTCTTGAATCAGATCTTAGATTTGGGTAGTAACTTTCTTTCCAAGTGAAATGTTTTCACATTATCTCTACAAGCAAAGTAGGTGCTTATTCTACGTGTAGGAAAACACTGAGGCACCAACGGTTTTTTAAGTAGCCATGTATCCTGTTCTCTTTTTTAATGAACTACTTCCCTGTGTTACCACATGTGCTATAAAAACAATTGTAATAGCCTTCAGTTCAGTTCAGTTCAGTTCAGTCGCTCAGTCGTGTCCGACTCTTTGCGACCCCATGAATCACAGCTTGCCAGGCCTCCCTGTCCATCACCAACTCCTGGAGTTCACTCAGACTCACGTCCATCGAGTCAGTGATGCCATCCAGCCATCTCATCCTCTGTCGTCCCCTTCTCCTCCTGCCCCCAATCCCTCCCAGCATCAGAGTCTTTTCCAATGAGTCAACCCTTCACATGAGGTGGCCAAAGTACTGGAGTTTCAGCTTAAGCATCATTCCTTCCAAAGAAATCCCAGGGCTGATCTCCTTCAGAATGGACTGGTTGGATCTCCTTGCAGTCCAAGGGCCTTATGTGAACATAATTTAATCTATCCATTCCACCATTTTGGTTGTTGGGTAGTTTTTTTTAATAGCCACATAATTTACATCGAATGCACATCTATAGTCCACACTGTGGGGAGGAATTTTTACAATCCTAGTAAAGTTCAGGTTCATATCCAGAAAAACTAGATAAACAACAATATTTTTAAAGAGAGAGTTCCAGGAAGGAAGGCTTCATTTAAGCTCTGTTAAATAACTAAATTCAACTGAGTGAATCTGAAGATCTAATTGACTGTACTCAATGATTCATGAATCTGGCAGCATCACATCTAGTAAACAGAAGGGCAATCTGAAGGGTTGTACAAAATGGAAGATAGGTAGAAGGAGGGTAGGACAAGAAGGTATGAACAAAAGAAAAGACAGGATTGTTTCAGGCCAGGCCCTCATCTTTTGGAGGAGGGGGGAGGGAACAGCAGGGGTCTTTATCATGAAGATTACTTCACTACTATTGATCAAGAAATTTCAGATCATCTGGTCACATTTCTGGGAGAGGTTGAAACTGCAAGTAAGACTTGGTCTGCTGTTGTCCCTGGTGGCAAAGGATTCCATTTGGGTCTAATGATTTCTTCTAACAATTCCCTTTTCATCAAACTCAGCCTACCAGTGATCAAAATTTAAGGCATCAGCACCATTCTCAGCTTCCGCTCTGTAGTTCCCACAGCTTTGTTGATCCTTGATGACCCACAGGTCATGACTTTCTGTTTAATCCCCGTGACAGTCACAGGTCATAATCCTTAATCTGGTCATTCTCTTCATCCCCTCCTTGACAGTCCTACCGTAGGGGGATCATTTGCCTGGTGGTCTGTGGCTGTGAACATGCATTTGAAGCTTTTGAGAGGACACAATGCCAAGAAAATCATTATGATAACCGTTGGTTGTTGGTTGTTTAGTTATTAAGTCGTGTCGAACTCTTTTGACCCCATGGACTGAATGTAGCCTGCCAGGCTCCTCTGTCCACGGAATTCTCCAGGCAAGAATACTAGAGTGGATTGCCATTTCCTTCTCCAGGGGATCTTCCCGACCCAGGAATCGAACCAGGGTCTCCTGCATTGCAAGCAGATTCTTTTATCGACAGAGCTATAAGGGAAGTTAACCATAAGCAGGATAATTTCCAATATTTGAAGTTTACTTTGGAGCCATAGTCCCTGTTGACTGGGAGGGGAAAAAAATGCACAGCCTAAAAGCTGAGAATTACGTTTTATATGGCTGATCTTTCTGAGGGCCCCAAGCTCTAGAGGCAGCCTCTCAGGTAGCTCGAAGGGACTGCTCCCAAAAGGTAAGGGAGCAGCCAGAATGTGTGGGAGTTTTTGCAACAAAAACCAGGTAGTTAGGACATCAAAAGATTACTGTTAAAGAAAGCCAGAAATTTTAAGTTAATGCATTTTATTTTAGTGCTTTTCTATATGGGATGATGCAAGAGCCTGGGCTCTTTGAATTTTTTCCTTTGCTATGCACCTCAGCTCTCTAGGGCCAGTACCCTGTTCTTTTCCAACCTGAGTCTCTTCGGGGTGCACCACTGGGGGTGGCTGCAATGGCTGACGGCTTGGCAGTGGGCAACCCATTCGTCTCCATCCTGAGTTCCCTCAGGCTCACTCATATTCAGGGGCAGCGGAAATGGCTGATGGCTTGAGGCAACGTTTTTCACCGATATCTCCAAGGCCCAAACCAAAGAAAGACTCCATTGAAAGACCCTGTTTTAAGACACATGGCTTCTTCAGTGATCTTACATAATTTAATTCCAACTTTCCCGCAAATAGTGACGCAGGTTGTGCACAGAGAATGTCGCCTGCGGCCACCGGAGCGTCACGGGTGAGCGCTCTGTGGCCGGGAGGGCCGGCCAGCGCCTGGAGATCCGGCACGGGATCCTCGCGGACTCTGCGGGCGCAGGAGGGACGCCCGGAGGAGGCGCGGGGACCCGGGCAGGGTCCGGCCGTCAGAGCCCTGGCCTCAAGCGGGAAGGGGCTCCGGAGCTGCGGGGAGGCAAGATGACTTCTCTCCCCCAAACTTGGAACAGCTGAAGGAAACAGCACAGGATCAGAACAACAAAGGTCTGCACACTCGTCGTCCACAAGAAGGGCTTCGGGGGCAGTGACAATGAGCGAGTTGTGAACCCCAGAGTATTTCCGCACATCAAGCTTGGAGACATGGTGGAGACTGCCCACCCCAACGACGAGTACAGCCCTCTGCTTTTGCAGGTCAAGTCACTTAAGGAGGATTTGCAGAAAGAAACTCAATGTGGACCAGACCGTGACTTAGGTGTTCCGGCTAAGACCTCATTAAGATGTGTATGTGAATGTTGTAGGCCCTAAGAATGTGACCCTTGACCCTGTGAAATTAACCTTTAAGGATCAATATATTGGCCGTGGGGATATGTGGCAACTAAATAAAAGTTTGGTCAGCACATGTGCCTATATCACTCAGAAGGCGGAATTTGCTGGCATCAGGGCACAGGCTGGTGAGCTGTGGGTCAAGAATGAGAAGGTCATGTGTGGTTTCATCAGCGAAGATACCAGGGTGGTGTTCCCTTCTACATCAGCTATGGTTTACATATTTATTCAGATGAGCTGTGAAATGTGGAATTTTTATATTTATGGGGATCTATATTTTGAGAAATCTGTGAATGGTTTCCTTGCTGATCTCTTTACCAAGTGGAAGGAGAAGAGCTGCAATCATGAAGTGACAGTAGTCCTGTTTTCTAGGACTTTTTATGATGCAAAATCTCTTGATGAATTTCCTGAAATAAACTGAGCCTCAATTAGGCAGGATCACAAGGGGCGATTCTGTGAAGACTTTTACAAGTATGTTTGGGTGCTTTGCAATTTTTGCCTTTTTTTCCTCCTTGGTTGTTTCTTACCTAACTTAAAAAAATTAACCTTTCGACTTTGGAATAATTTTAGTTTTGCAGAGTACTGGCAAAGCTAGCACAGAGAATGCCCATATACCCTTTACACAGTTTCCTCTGAACATTTCCTAACCAAGGTACCTCTGTTAAAGCTCGGAGATGAGCACTGGTGTGTGCTCAGTCGCTTCAGTCATGTCTAACTCTTTTGCGACCCCATGTACAGTAGCCCACCAGGTTCCTCTGTCCATGGGATTCTCTAGGAAAGAATACTGGAGTGGGTTGCCATTTCCTTCTGCAGAGGACCTTCTCAACCCAGGAATCAAATCCCCATCTCCTGCTTGGCAGGTAGATTCTTTACCACTGAGGTTACCTGGGAAGCCCCACACTGGTACATTGCTATGAACTAAATCTCAGACTTTTCTCAGAGTTCATCAGTTTTTCCACTTATGCACCTTTTTTAAAATTCTAGGGATCCAGTTTAGGATATCACATTGCTTTTGAACTTCCCAAACTTTCTATTGTGAAAAATTTCAAATTCTCACCGAAAAGAAGAATGAACTAAATATAATGAATCCAGACACTCAGTTCCTGGATTAAACAGTTATTATCATTCCAAAAAAGAAACAAACAAACGAGAATGTTGCCTGCCTTATCAGTAAACAAAGGATATTGAGGCCACCCAGGCAACGACAGCCACTACAGCCACTTGGACTGTGTACCCTGAGGGGATTCAGGAGGGAAAAAAGCAAGACACTGGCCCTAGATAGTTAAGGTGTATACCAAAGGAATGATTTCAAAGAGCCCAGACTCATTCATCTTCCCCTACATAGAAAAATGCTAAATTTGTTAACTTAGGATGTCTAGTTTTCTTTAATAAACAGCAATCTTTTGATATTCTGACTACCTGGGTTTTTTGTTGCAAAAACTCCTATATATTCTGGCTGCTCCCTTAACCTCTTCAGAGCAGTCCTTCAGTGCTGAGAGGCTGTTTTCCGAGCTTAAGTTCAGAAAGTCCATGGAATAAAACTTAATTCTCAGCTTACAGACTGTGCATTTTATTTCTTTAAAGTGGACAAGGTACATGTAGATAGGGTAGGCGGTCCCCAGAGAAATAGAATCAGGCATGACTTTCTTGACATAAGAGAAGCCATTTTTGGCCTAAGCCATTTTGTGATCTAAGCCTGGCTACAAAGCTTGCCCTTGAACAGACCTCAGTAATTAATGATCTTAAGGGAAAGTAAGGGAATGCAGGAACAAAGGAAAAATAGTCAAGAAACAATAGTTTATGGACGTCCCTGGTGGTCCAGTGGCTAAGATTCAAGCTCCCGATGCAGGAAGCCTGAGTTCGATCTCTGGTCAGGAAACTAGATCCCACATGCCTCAAATAAGAGCTTGCAAGCTGCAATTAAAGATCCCTCATGTCGTAACTAAAGACCTTACATGCCAAAACAAAGATAGAAAATCTCAAGTGCTGTAACTAAGACCCAGACCTGGTGCAGCCAAAAAAAAAAAGAAAAAAAGTTCAGAGATAAAACAGAGTACTAGTTTTGCCTTAAGGGATATACATAACAACCTGATACATATCTTTGAGTTCTGTGGGAACAAAGGCCCCCAGCCAGGTGAAGGATGGAATGAAGATGTGACGTTTTTTGACCCTCAGAATGTCAATCAACTAAAGCTTTGACTGTCAACCTTTGCTCTAATATTATGCTGAATTTTCCTCTGCTCAAGCCACTTCATGAGTATGCATGTACCCTTAGCTTTAAACTTCTTCAATTTTGGTGTTTGCGGAGACACTGCTTTGGAAAAGATCCCCAGGGTTCTGCTTATTTGGTGCAAGTAACAACTCCTTCTAAAACTGAGCAGGGCTCCTGGCCAGGGAAGCCTTTTCTGTGTGCCCCATTTCTTATTTGTACGGAATAGACTTCAGCATCCTTGACCTGAGGCTGAAAGGCAGGGCCAAACAGTTGCTAACCAGGTAAGTGAGGGAATGCAGAGACAAGGGACGACGAGCAGTCAAGAACCAGTAGTGCAGCCCTGGGCCAGGGTCCCGCTTGCACCTCAAGGGATACACATAACAATACATTTGAGCTTCTCTACAGAATGAAAACCTGTCAGAAGTCACGTGATGAAGCACTCCCCATCCAGACGGTAGGATACGCAGATGGGCATCAGGAGACTACCTGGGCATCAGGAGACTACCTGCCGGAGTAAAGGAATGCAGGCTCTGCACACACACTGCTCCTTATCAGCAATCCTGCCCTTGAACCCTGGCTATAAAATTCATCACCAAATCCTCCCTTGTTAGGACACAGTTTTGTTTTTAATTTTTTTTCCGTTTGGTCATGATGCACAGCTTGTTTGATTACAGTTCCCTTGACAGGGGACTGGACCGGGCCCACAGCAGTGAAAGCACCAACTCCTAACCGCTGGACTGCCAGGGAACTCCCTGGGACATAGTTTTGAGGGCATTAGCCCACTGTGACCCCCTTTGCCTGGCAAAGCAATGAAGCTATTCTTTTCTACTTCACCCAAAACCTCGTCTCCAAGATTTGATTTGGCCTTGGTGCACAGAGGCTGAGTTTTCGACATCACCTCCTTCTCCTGGATCTTTGGGTTTTTTTGGACGACACCCACCAAGAGGTGAACTCAGTTTGGGAATAACAATACTGGCCACAGCACAGACACCTCCTTGCTTAGCTAAAAGATAATCAAAGGTTTTTCTATTATCAAAAACAATCTTGGACAGTGAACCTAAGGAATTTGTTGGGCAGCCAGTGTTTTAGCAGTGAATTCTACAATACTTTTAAGAGTTAAAGGTAGGTCCTTTTTAGCTAAGACAAAGGCACAGTCAGATAACCCAGAGGCATAGCCCAGCTGTGTACAACCATTCAGGTATTCATAGGCCCAAGGATGATAACTATCACAGACCAAGATGAGACTTGTGGGCACAAACCATTCCTGTTAAGAAAATACCCTTAATGGATTCATTCACAGGGGCTTCTGCATTTAGTTGTTAGATTCATTCAGAGGTCACTCAGGTTTTTAACTCATGTGGGAAAAGATTTTCCTAGCCTGAAATAAAAAGTCATTCCAAATTCCAGAGGTTCACTCTCCCCTTAACAATGACCTGGGAGATACAGATGAGGGCATTATCTTTCCAGGCCAATGCCAGAGTAAAGGGAAGAAAGAGAAGAACACTTTCATGTTTAGTTAAAGCGTGAAGTCTTCATCTGGCATCTTGGGAAGAAGCAGTCCACATCAGTATCAGCTACTTCTCAACCTCATAGATCTCACTTGGAGGTCTCCAACGTTTGCAGAGGACCGGCTATCAGGTAGGGTCTTCTTCAGCTGTGAGATGTGTCCAAGGCTTAAGTCCCTGAAGTTTGACTGCCATTTGAGTAGTGAAGCAGATATGATATAGTCCCTTCCAAGCAGATTCAAGGGCAGTCTTTGTTCTTAGTGATTCTAAACTAGAAGGGCAAGAGAAAACTGGAAAAGCTAGTTTGGTGAGTTGTAGCCAGATATTTGAGGAAATCAGAAGAATTCAGGATCCAGTTCAGTTTACATATATAACAAAATCTCAAAGACAATTAACAGGACTGAAATCTAATTTCTACATAGGTATAAACATGATTTTTCTTCCTACAATTACCCCCATTTTTTCCCCAAAGATCATCACAGTAAACTAACCTGCTTGTAATAAACTTTGCCTGATTATTTATGTAAGTAAAATGAACAAGAAAAGTGACTGATATTTAAGTTCTTTTTAGGATGACTTTGCTGGAATTTTTTGTAAGAAGTCTCACGCTTTACCTGTAATACCATTATAGTGAAAGTGTAGGTAGTGTTTCCAATTGTACACTATTGTGTCATCTTGTATGAAAATAAGAATACTCTTTGAGAGTTTCTGAATTCTGGAGGGACTGGGTAGGGAGAAAACGTTAAGTAGTTCATATTTGCTTAGAAAAGTATATCTTACCTAATTGTTGAGTAGCTTAAGAGAAAATATATCTTTAAACCTGGAAAAAACATTGCAGGACCAGCAATATTTTAACACAGTCATAAAAATTATAACTATCCTCATCAGTTAAGTTTCATGTTATTAATTCTTATTCTGATGAATCCAGCTTTTCCATTAGTTCTGTCAGCTTTGCCTGATAATTTCAAGTGATAGGGAAAGGGATAATTCCAAGAAGCTTGCTAAGTTTTGTTAAGGCCTGTATGATTTGCCCAGTGCCTTTATCATTGGAGACTGTGGAAGGTATACCCCGAGTGGTGAACACATTTTCTAATAGTTTCTTTGCCACTGTCAGAGCATTACCCTAACAGCAAGTGAGAAGCTTCAACCATCCAGAAAACATACATACAATAGCAAAAACATATCGGTAACCCACAGTAAGTGACAGTTGAAAACAGTCCCCTTGCAGGTGTTTAAAAGGTCTAGTGGGAGGAGGTCTGAGGCTTGTAGGTACAAAACTAGTTTTTCTTACATGCACTACGGTGGGTGAAAGAATGCAAAAACCAAAATATCTGGTTTGCCAGGGAGCCAGGAGGAAGCAAGTGGCTGTCTTTGTTTTCCCATAACCCTGACTGTTTGTTTAATTCACAGCTATTGTTTACTCATATTAGTTTCTCTGATTCAGGAGCAGACTGCTGCTGTTACGAGGAGACCAGAATGACAAAAATATGGCAATAAGGAATAATTTTTTGCAGAAGGAGATTGGACTGCATCCACATGTGCCAAAATCTTTTTAGATTCTGTTGCTGCTGCCTTTGCATGAAAGTCAGTTATCGCAACGCTCTGGTAATGAGGTTCAATCTTTTTAGTATGAGCCTCAATTTTGACAGCAGCAATTTCAGGAGGTAAGAGAATAGCAATAAGATCACTTACTTGTCCATTTCTGATTGGTGTCGCAGAGGACATCATACAATATTTTAAGATAATGACTAGGAGTAAAAGTTACTTTATACCAGGATATATCAGATTTCTAGGAATCTCACAGAATTTCTAGAACACTGATATCCCTGTACAACATAAAGAAAGCTCAGTACTACTTCTTACTTGACAATGTTTCCCATGTAGTTTAATATATCAAATAAGCCTAATTAGTTGGCACGAGTGATAAAGAACCCTCCTGCCAATGCAGGAGATGTAAGGGATGTGGGTTCGATCCCTGCGTTGGGAAGATCTCCTGGAGAAGGAAATGGCAGCCCACTCTAGTATTCTTGCCTAGAGAATCCCATGGACAGAAGAGCCTCGCAGGCTACAGTCCATGGGGTTGCAAAGAGTTGGACATGACTGAAGCCAACTTAGGAGTTTAACAAAATTTTGGAATGTCCTAAGGGCCCTCTGGAAAATTTCGAAGTTGGTTTGTGGTCAAAAGACTTCATTTGGAATTTGATTTGGGGAAGTTTATAAAAAATATTTTAAAAACAGTTTTAGAACACTTGCCTTAATAGGATCACAGATCATTATGAAACTTAATACTTAATTATCTATTAGCAAAACTTAGGACTTGGTTTTCATAAGTAATCAAAAAGCTGATGAACACAGGAAACAGCAAATCATTCTGATAAAACAGAATTTTTGTTTTCCAGGCAGATCACTGAAAAGGTAGCCAAAATCTTTTTTTTTTTTTTACAATTTCGTATCAAGAGCACACCAATGGTCCAATAACACTTTGTCCTTTTAGCAGATGAAAGAAAGCCTGGTTTTAGTTTTATATACTATTGATACTAAATCTTACTTTTAGCATTCTTACAATATTTATTGTTTTAGCCAGCTTGATTACAGAAGGCAAAATTTTCTCCTTTCCTCTCTTCAACATTTTGCATACATTTAGTTTGTCCTTCATAACCAGAAGCTCTAGTTTAAACAAAATTCTCATTTCCCTTAACAAAACTATTCCTCATACTTTTTTATAACCAAAACCACACAGTACTTTCCTTGCATAAAGAGTTGTTTCCTTTATTATTTCTAATAGTTTCATTGTGTATATTAATTAGAATTCTTAACCCTTAGAAACCTTAATTTCTACCAAAAAATAAGTAAGCAATTATGAACTATCCTTTATATTAGCATTATGAAGATAGGCAAACTTACATAAATACTTATTATAATTTCTTTTTTACAATTTTTTTAATTTTTATTTTTACTATAATTTCTTGAAACATGTGCTTTCTCATAATTTCTCAGCTTGGCACCAAATATGTTTACAAAGAGATTCAATTTTCATCTTTAGTTTTTAAGCAACAGAAAGCCAAATCGTTCAGTAATTAATGTTTCATTATTTTATTTGGAAATAATCTAGATAATTAATAAACTTCTATCAGTTAATTTAACACAATGCAAAAGGTTCAAGTTACCAAAAAGATTTTGGATGTTATTTTTAAGTACATCATGAGAAACGCTGGGCTGGAGGAACCACAAGCTGGAATCAAGATTGCCAGGAGCAATATCAATAACCTCAGATATGCAGATGACACCACCCTTATGGCAGAAAGTGAAGAAGAACTAAAGAGCGTCTTGATGAAAGTGAAAGAGGAGAGTGAAGAAGTTGGCTTAAAGCTCAACATTCAGAAAACTAAGATCATGGCATCCGGTCCCATCATTTCATGGCAAATAGATGGGGAAACAGTGGCTGACTTTATTTTTCTGGGCTCCAAAATCACTGCAGATGGTGATCGCAGCCATGAAATTAAAAGACGCTTACTCCTTAGAAGGAAAGTTGTGACCAACCTAGACAGCATATTAAAAAGCAGACATTACTTTCTCAACAAAGGTCTGTCTAGTCAAGACTATGGTTTTTCCAGTGGTCATGATGGATGTGAGAGTTGGAACTATAAAGAAAGCTGAGTGCTGAAGAATTGATGCTCTTGAACTGAGATGTTGGAGAAGACTCTTGAGAGTCCCTTGGACTGCAAGGAGATCCAACCAGTCCATCCTAAAGGAGATCAGTCCTGGGTGTTCATTGGTAGGACTGATTTTGAAGCTGAAACTCCAATACTTTGGCCACCTGATGCGAAGAGCTGACTCATTTGAAAAGACCCTGATGCTGGGAAAGATTGAGGGCAGGAGAAAGGGGACAACAGAAGATGAGATGGTTGGATAGCATCACTGACTCAATGGACATGGGTTTGGATGGACTCTGGGAGTTGGTGATGGACAGGGAGGCCTGGCATGCTGCAGTTCATGGGGTTGCAAAGAGTCAGACATGACTGAGCAACTGAACTGAACTGAAAATATAATTGTTTCTAAAAAGTTTACCTATAAACTTATCCTACTTACATTTATCTAAATCATTTACTCCTCTAAGCAGATAGGGTATGGAGTCCACAGAGAAAGAAAACCAGGCATGGCTTTCTTGACAAAAGAGAAGCTATTTTTACTGAAGTCATCCTCAATGCTTGTTCTTGAACAGGTCTCAGTAACAATGATCTTAAGAGAACAGAAGAACAAACTGTCACCAGAGAAGAGAAATGAAAACAGCAAAGATAAGAAATTGGTTGTGAAGACTCCTAGTTCTGCTTCAATGGTAAAGACTACCCTGAAGCACCCAACCACTAGATCAAATGGAACCTAAGGGATGATGATAATTGACCTTTACTAACCCTCATGACTTCAACCACCTATAAAGCTTGGACTCTGTCTTCTGTCCCAGTTTTATGCTGAATTCTCCTTGACTCAAGCCCCTTCACGAATATGCCTGTACCCTTACTTACTGCAAGTAAGAAATCCTTCCTTTCTCTGCTCTTTGGCTTGGTTATATCTTTTGGCTTGACACTAACCAAGAAGCAAATCCAGTTTTTCGGATAACACTCCTGACTATGTTTAGATTACCTACCAAAACTTCATGGGACATTAGACAAAAATCAGCCATAATTCCAAGTTATTTTTGTTGACAAATTCCATAACAGAGATAACATGAAGTTATTTGACTAATAAGACCAGGTAGAATAAAATTTGGTTGTCAGCATTATATTTAGTGTTGATAACTTTAAAGACATATGTTAACTAAACCAATGAACTTAAACTACTTTTATTTACCAGAGATTATCCCAGATTACTTGAACTTGAAAAGCATTTGGGTTAGTTTCTGTTACTGCCCAATCCTTTCAAGTTCTTGGCTTCAAACCAACTAAATAGAGCTCTTACAAATTAAGTTTGGCAATACCATTGAGAGGTAGAAAAACATCACACATTTACTATATAGATGTAGTCTTAAAATGCCCACTGTGAAACATACTTCTAAGTTTGGCAACAAGTTTATGTGTCCTTTTTCTAAGAAAGAAAGTCTGTTTAGAGGATAAAGTTTCCTGAATGTGAAATCTTTCAGCTAGCAGCTTATTGCTTCTCCCAGAGAAGGGGCTCCAGATGAATGGGTTAACAAATTAATTTACTATATATCTAAATCTATATATGTGTATGTGTAGATATATACAGACAGATGTAAACAGAAAAGTTACAGTTATCTGTGGAGGATTTTCAAAATTTCTCTTTAGCCCAATTACCAAGTACCTCCTGTTTTATTTTTTCTTCATTTCGATGAGAAACATCTTCCTAAAGTTTTCATTTTAAACAATGGTGCTGAAGAAG
This sequence comes from Capra hircus, assembly GCF_001704415.2. Classification (NCBI taxonomy): domain Eukaryota; kingdom Metazoa; phylum Chordata; class Mammalia; order Artiodactyla; family Bovidae; genus Capra; species Capra hircus. The sequence goes on from NW_017189516.1 coordinate 48,196,262, forward strand.
ATGGGGGTAGAAAATCTACATCACAAAGGCATAGATTAAGTGCAGGTCAATTTTGTTTCCAATGTACTGGTTCTTTTCCATATTTTGAGAGGACTAGGTGAGGCCTGGGGAATTGGCAAAGAGTAAACAGCAGGTAAATTGTAAACTTCGGGAAGAAGGCAGCCTGAATGATAAAGAGGTTAACCTGCTCTAACTACCTTTTCTCTAATTTGCATCTTTCCTTCTGGGTACAAGGTTTTGCTTTAGCTAAGGAGAGAAGGCATTAAAAACATCCCCAGCAGGCTCTGAATATCAAGTTTGGAATTTTGAAAACGTTTAGAGCCTTCTGCATATTACTCAAAATTGATATTCCATTTCATCTGTTTGAGAACTCTTGCTTTTAAGTCACTTTAAAAATGATCTTACCTATTTGGAACATTCCTTATAATGGCCACTGTAATTTCCCTGAAGACTGGCAGCAGGTTAGTAGGTTCCTGGTTGCAAATGGAATTTAACCTACATTTCTATTCCAGCCATATTTTGAAGTGTCCATCCTTTCAGCGACCAAGCTAAGCTCTTAGGCCAAAAAACAAGCTTAGCAAGATATTACCATTTTTGTAACTTTCTACAGCTTCCAGAATCACAGTTCTCAGACAAAAAATAAGCAAGTGTGCTTATTTTAGACTGGAACGTTGAGCTCTTTGGATGAAAAGGATCCCATTAGCAATTAATCTTTATCTACAAAAAATAAGTCAAAGAAAATGCTAAGATATTGACAGTAAGCAAGTGACGTTACTATGTCCTGGCTGAAAGATGCTTCTAAGATCATCTAGTTGGTTTTTTAACTTGCCAGATTTTAGAGTGACTTTTGTAAATATGCTACTCTAATAGATGCTTATTGGATTTAAAATGTTCCATTTTTATTGTTCATCCTCATTCTGCACTCACTATAACTGACGCATATGTTATTTCCTTCATTTAAGAAATATTGCATACCTACTATGTTCTGGGCTCTGGGGATTCTACAGTAAGTAAGACAATTTTTCTCTTTTATAATACCATTTATTTTTAAAGCAGTAAGAATGTTCTGAATACTCCTGCATTGTAGGCATGGGGTGGCAAGAGATTCAGGTTAGCAGAGGCCAAGTCTTATAAGGAGAGTGTGGACTTTCACCTTAATCATTCAGCCAAGATGGATGCCAGTGAGAAGGATTCTGGAGGTTAGTAGGACACATGACTGGAGTCTCCTCTCTTCTTCTGGCCTTTCCTGAATTCTTCCGGTTGCTGGTAGCTTATTAGTTCTGCATTCCTTACCAGGACGTACTGTTGTAAGATAACTCATACAAGTGTTTATTATGGTGCCTGCCCAGCACAGGCGGTTTCAGTCAGTGGTTCCCCTAACAGACCCATATTTCTTCTTTCTCCCCTTTGACAAAGGGCATCCCTCTTGCTGTTTTACTTGTGCTCTGGATCCCATCTTTTCCCATGATGATTTTAAATGGGGGAAAAAAGCACACTTAACCAGCGTCTTTTAAAACGATCGTTTATTATGAATAGAAAAAGTTCAATTTTTGTAAGATATAAAACACAAATTCATAGTATCCTAACCTCTTATTTTCCTGATTTTAAATTATGATTAAAATTAATGCATATATAAGAACAAGTAATCAAGAAATGCAGTATTCCATACTTAATCATTATATAACTAAAACAGATAAAGATAAGATACCTACTTTAAAATCAGGACATTTATTACAAAGACAGATTTTGTTTTTAACCTTTAAAGACTAATACTTAAAATTCCACAGAAAGAGGAATTAAAGTTAGAAAATTTAAGAAGCAAAAATAAAAAATATTAATTAAGAATGTGATGAAAACAGTACCTTTAGATAATGATATATATATAAGAATAATCTCCCAAAAAAAGAGAATAATCTCCAGACTGCTAATTTATATTGTTTAGAATGAGAAATACTATTTCAATAAAAGTAAAAACTTATCTTAAGGAAAATTAATTATTTTATCAATTAAAACATGAAATATATTCAGTTCTGTATTACTGAATTGAGAAAAAAATAAATAATTGCCTCCTATATAAATAAAAATTATTTATCAAATGAGAGATAATTTCACTTATTATATCTATTCTTTCTAAAAGATATAAGTTTATGCTTTTTCTTGGCTGGTATGAGAAATCTAAGATTAAACCATCTCTTTTGAGATGACTGGTTAATCATTTGGAGATAGCAAATCACAAACTTATATGCCTACTTTGCATCAACATCAAAATATACTGCATATAGATCAACAATGTGAATGCTTGAAAAATGAAATCATAAAATTATTGCAAGAAAACGTTTATGAATGTTTATAAAATCTTGAGAAGACTTTCAAAACACATTGTCAAAAGTGGAAAGCATAAGGCAAAGATCAACAGACTATAATAGGTGAAAACAACAATAAGCATTATATTTAAATGATGTTTTAATACATTCACATGTAACAAATCAAATGGTGGAGCTGAGCTTATGAGGAAAAGCAGTAAGAAGACAATAATCACCTCCATGCAAAATGGGCAAAGGATGGGGATAAATAAAAATAATACAATGGCCATTTAAAACTGTTTAACCTCTTTTACAGGCAAAGAAATGTGAATTAAAATGAGATGCCTTTTTTCCTTACTCAATTAACACAGAAGAATGTAAATGCAACAAGGCAATATGTACATATAAAACTTTGTTCAATTTCAAGATCACAATTTTTCTTTTCAGTATTATCTTGAAAATTTCTGGAATTATCCAAAATCATAGATATACAGAAAGTTTTAGTTATAAGGATATTCCTCACAGCTTTGTTTATAATATCACAAAATTGGAAATAATAGGGGTTGCTGATTGATTTATGGCATATTTAACACTGGAATATTATATATCCATTAAAACAACACTAGGAGCCTGGTGGGCTGCTGTCTATGGGGTCACACAGGGTCGGACACAACTGAAGCGACTTAGCAGCAGCAGCAGAATATTAATAATATTGAAAAATGCTTGTAATACATTGTAAAGTTTAAAAAGCAGTTTACTAATTATAATACATGCTATTTTTTTCAAGAAATTTACTTTCATTTAACATATTTTCTATAATGAATTTACATTTCTTTCCTAGTAAGAAACAGTCTATAAAGGCCCCCAAGTTACATTATCTATCTCCTTCTGTTCTATTTCTATATTCCCAAAGTAAACTCCTAATTACCAACCTCTTTTTCCCAGGTATTTCCGTAACAGAAAAGGGGATGGCCTGAACTGGAGAAGTGAATGTTCTGTACATCGCTAAGTGCTACCTCCCACTATAGATTTCTGGTGACACACAGGGCCTAGGAAGAAAACTAGAAGCCATTAGAAGATGGAAACAAAGTGGGTGACAGGGAAGACAGAATGAAGGAATAAAGTATGAAAGTCAAGGACCTGTAAAGGAAGTCAAGAGACGGTCCAATATATTTGCAAACCCTTTGTGAAAATGTGAGTCTTGAACGATGAGAAGCAATAAGAAGGTGATAATCACTGCAGGGAAATATGGGCAAAGGATGTGGATAAAAATTTCTACAAAAAAACAGACATTAAAAAAAGTTTACAAATCACTGTGAAAGGAATGATACTCCAATTTAAAAATCAATTTTAAAAAGTAGTTTGGCATCTTTTCTAACCAAAAAAGGGTAAATTAACTTGTTAAAAAAAAAGCTTATTTTGAAATGCAATATCCTAGACTTTGTACAGCTTTATATTATCTGATTTAGTCCTCAAGGTCTATTCTATCCCGAATTCTCTCTTGTATTGGTACATCATAGTGCCTTCTTTTGAGTTAAGACAGTTTGGGTAAGACCAGATTTAAATGTCCGTGTTACTATCATCATATGAATATACCCATGAACACAGGTTAAATAGTTTCAGTGAACAAAATCCTTAGTTAACATCTTCAATATGATATTAGGTCCATTTCGATTATGGGAAGAAATGTTTAAAAGGGTCAAGTCCTGAGGATATACTCTGGACAGCCAGAGCTAGCTAGAAGGCACTAGAAACCAAAATGGCAGATCAAAAGGAGGCAAGATCTAATGCCAGTGTGGACTGAGATATGAGGGCAAATTTATGTAATAATTCTGCATTCTGAAAGTAGTTTACATACATAGCAGTGACTTGAGCATGTTAGGCACCATATGCAGAACTTTATGTAAACTGTTTTATTTAACATCTTATAAAGAAAATATTATTACATCTATTTTAAAGACAGTTCATTTTATACAGAAAAATAAACCTGGATTTCCTACTTCAAACCATATATTCTAGAAATTAAAGATCACATTGTGAAAGTACAACTCTAAAGCACAGAGAAGAAAGTATAGGATATTGCTATGACTTTGGGACAGGACAGAACTTTGTAAGTAAGACTCACAAAATACAAACAATGAATCAAGAAATTAATAGACTTTACATCAAACTGACCCGCCTCTTGAGAAATCTGTATGCAGGCCAGAAAGCAACAGTTAGAACCGGACATGGAACAACAGACTGGTTCCAAATAGGAAAAGGAGTACGTCAAGGTTGTATATTGTCACCCTGCTTATTTAACTTATATGCAGAGTACATCATGAGAAACGCTGGGCTGGAAAAAGCACAAGCTGGAATCAAGTTTGCCGGGAGAAACATCAATAACCTCAGATATGCAGATGACACCACCCTTAAGGCAGAAAGTGAAGAGGAACTAAAAAGCCTCTTGATGAAAGTGAAAGAGGAGAGTGAAAAAGTTGGCTTAAAGCTCAACATTCAGAAAACGAAGATCATGGCATCTGGTCCCATCACTTCATGGCAAATAGATGGGGAAACAGTGGAAACAGTGTCAGACTTCATTGTTTTGGGCTCCAAAATCACTGCAGATGGTGACTGCAACCATGAAATTAAAAGACGCTTTCTCCTTGGAAGAAAAGTTATGACCAACCTAGATAGCATATTGAAAAGCGGAGACATTACTTTGCCGACTAAGGTCCATCTAGTCAAGGCTATGGTTTTTCCTGTGGTCATGTATGGATGTGAGAGTTGGACTGTGAAGAAAGCTGAGCACCGAAGAATTGATGCTTTTGAACTGTGGTGTTGGAGAAGACTCTTGAGAGTCCCTTGGACTGCAAGGAGATCCAACCAGTCCATTCTGAAGGAGATCAATCCTGGGATTTCTTTGGAAGGAATGATGCTAACGCTGAAGCTCCAGTACTTTGGCCACCTCATGCGAAGAGTTGACTCATTGGAAAAGACTCTGATGCTGGGAGGGATTGGGGGCAGGAGGAGAAGGGGCCGACAGAGGATGAGATGGCTGGATGGCATCACCGACTCGATGGACGTGATTCTGAGTAAACTCCGGGAGTTGGTGATGGACATGGAGGCCTGGCGTGCTGCGATTCATGGGGTCGCAAAGAGTCGGACATGACTGAGCAACTGAACTGAACTGAAAAATCCTTGTTCAACAAAGGATCTCATAAATAAAAATTTACAGATGGGTGATAGACTAGGAAAAATTATTTGTAACATCTGAAATGGACAAGAGTTGATATCTAGAACATGGGTTATTGTGTAAATAGCAAATATTTTAGGTTTTATGGGCCATATGGTCTCTACTGCACCCGTTCAACTCTGTTGTTATAGCATGAAAGCAGTCATAGACCATACAAAACTGAAAGAATACGGCTGTGTTTCAATAGAAACTTATTTATAAAAATAGCTGGTGAGCAGGATTCGGCTTTCAAGCTGTAGTCTGTTAGTCCCTAATGTAGACTGTATAAGAAGTTACTATGGATCAATAAGAAAAATTTAGGATGCTCGATGGAAAACTGAATGAAGGATAACAATAAGCAATTAGCAGAATGAAAAGTCCAAATGGCTAAGCAAATATAGATGTGCAACATTATTAATAATATGAGAAATGTAAATTTAAAGGAAATGCCATTTTGCATCAAGGGATTTGACAGAACATGAAAGTCAGATAATTTAGGAGGTGAAGATGTAGGTAAACAAGAAAGCCTCACACCTTGCCAATGAATGTGTGTCAGTTAGAGAGCCATTAAATGCTAAGTGAAATTATCGTATTTCCATACCCCAAATAAAGAAGAGCTCTTTGATAAAGGGCAGCAGGTAACGTTTTAACAACACACACATTATCTTTATTTCACTATGGATCCAAGGACACCAACATAGACTGTCACTAGTTTACAGACCAGCTGTTATAAACTACTTTCTACCAATGTGTTTTAGTTTTTAGTTGCACTGCATGGCTTGCAGGGTCTTAGTTCCCAGATCCAGGGATTGTACCTGGGCCATGGAAGTCAAAGTGCCAAGTCCTAACCCCTGGACTGCCAGGAATCTGTCTATCAATGTGTTTTAGACATGAAGAAAATCTTAATATTCTTAGCATCTAATTCTTTTACAGTTTAGAGTTTCATATCTTTAAGAAGAGGATTGGCTTCCTGATGCCTGATTAATGGAATGTAAAATTCACAAGAAGCTAAAATAAATTGAGGGACTTCCCTGGTAGTCCAGTGGCTAAGACTCCATGCTCCCAAAGCAGGGCCCAGGTTTTAACCCTGGTTGGGGAAGTAGATCACACATGCCAGCAAAGTCAAATTAAAAAAAAAAAAGGTAACATAAAGTGAGATTCAATTTTATAGGATGGAGAGCCAATTACAAGGTTATACTCAGATACTTCAGGGTTTTCCCACCTCTACAGTGTAAAGAGCACTTAAGTACAAAAGTCTGAGAAACACTCAGATAATAAGAAGGGACATTTATTGAATATCCATTGAGCTTTAGCTAAATAAAATTAAGATATAAGGGTATTTTTTCTTTTGTAATGGGAAATCAAACTACACAATATAACCTGGTTGATAATTAGAACCGTAACTTCCTTTAGCTATTTTTTCTACCTCCACCCTGAATATAACCTATTGTAGCAATACGTTCTGAAATAAGAGGCCTTCCCCTCATTGAATTCATTTGCCATGGTCTGATAAAATATACAATGGATTATTCAAATTAGCATGGTCTAAACAGCAAGAGTAGCTTGCATATGTGCTGATTTTAAAAGGTTTAGTTTCAATAAGCATATACACATGCTTTACCTTAAAAATAAATTTGTTACCCAATTCTATTCCAATGGTGAAAATCATTCCCAGAATTCACATAGCTGTGAAATAAAGTTTTTTTTTCCTTCCTGTCTTTGATCACATGTTCAAGTACTTAAAAAGTTAGACTATACTAAAGCATATGTATAGTATTATTTGATGAGTTATTAAAAGAAAATTGGTCTACATTGAATTGTATGCTTTAAACAGCTGAACTTTATAGTGTTTAATTATATCTCAGTAAAGCTGATATATAATCAATCATCTAGTCTTGTGGCTCTTCACTGTAGCATAATGGGGATCAGAGGCAAAGAGGAGGAACGAAATGAGGGCTGACCAATCAGAAGGTGGGTTAAATCCCTAGGCTATTTTTTGGCCCTTAGTAACCAAACAATCAGAGAAGGCAATGGCACCCCACTCCAGTACTCTTGCCTGGCAAATCCCATGGAGGAGGAGCCTGGAAGGCTGCAGTCTATGGGGTCACTAGGAGTCGGACACGACTGAGTGACTTCACTTTCACTTTTCACTTTCATGCATTGGAAAAGGAAATGGCAACCCACTCCAGTGTTCTTGCCTGGAGAATCCCAGGGATGGGGGAGCCTGGTGGGCTGCCGTCTATGGGGTCGCACAGAGTCGGACATGACTGAAGCAACTTAGCAGTAGCAGTAGCAGAAGCCAAAAAATGAGAGGAAGAGAGGGAAGAGGAGAGAGAGAGTGCATGTGTGTGTGTCTGGGAGGTTGGCTCTGTGGACATGGTAGGAAGCACCAGGGCAAAAAGTGAAGAAGAACCAAATATCATAGTTAAAACACTTCTTTTCATGAATTCCTAAAAACATCGCCTAACTTAGAGAAGACTTCTGCCAGACAGTAATGAAACATGATAGTCTTCTTTCCTCATCCATGAATAAGCCATTTTGAAAACAGTAGTGAGAGCACAGGGATTTCATGTTAAAAAGACTTCTGTGATCTGTCAACAACTTTCATATATGATTGCTTAAGTGAAAACTGAGGCTGCGTTTAGAATCAAGAACTTTAAAACATCTAAGATTGTACTGGAACAATTTTGACAGAAAAGAATACAAATTAAAAAAAAAAGACAACACATAGATGATAAAACAGAATGCTGGTACACATTTATTTTTATTGCTAAACATTGAATGCCAGCAACTATGGTATCTTCAAGTTAAACTCAGTTGTAAGATTTATAGAAAAAAATACCTGTGTACCACTAGTATGTGGACATTCAATAAATACCACAGGACAAACTGATGACTAAGAGCCACATACCCATGAAGCCCTTGTTTAAACAAGTTACCATTAAAACATGACCTATAAGAGCAGTTATCAAAAGGTCAAGTTTAACTGCATGTCTTTTCAAACAGAGATGCTGAAAAGGATATATACATTCTTTACAGGTTTTAAGTGATCAAAAACAACCCTCAAAAATGTAGACAATGCAGAGTAGGAACACTGAAAATACAGTTTTACTGTTGAACAAGTGACAACACAACACTTTCTCCAAATCCTTAAAATAATTCATTTTTTAAATGGCTCTACAGAAACCAAAATGAACTATATTCATAAAGATGATAATCTACCAGGGACACAAAGATCTTCCAAGCTATTTTTTTATGTTAACATATATTTACACGAAATATTCAATAACATGTTTTACAGCTTACTTAAATAGAAACATGCTTTTCTAATCCATAAATAACACTAAACATCATTCATTCAACCACATTTATTAAGTAGTTTTGATGTCTCATGCATTGTGCCAGGGATTGAGAGATGAGTATGACATGGTCCTTGCTCTATAAGTGCCCACAATGAGGCTGAAGAGACAACACATAACATTTCCTTTCTTACACAATGAGGCTATTTCTGTAAAAACAGGACTGAACTGCTCAATATCCTAATAGACTGTTCCCAAATTCTGACCCGATGGAGCAGAAGACCAAGGTGTTTAAAAGCCATAAGAAAATGATGTGCTTTTTTTTTTTCATCCAGAGAAAGGAGTTTATGAGTAAGATTTCATCTATTAAATTTTTTTCTGTTTTTTTTTTAAAATGATCTGCATGTATATAGCAATTCCACTAGTAAACTGCTTAATTCATGTAATCAAATCAATAATATAAATATTTCATGATAGTCCCCAAGCTTTAAATAGGTCTGTGCATTACTCTGCTAATATACTTTAACCCTGAAAGACTGTCTGCCTGAGAATAGAACAAATGCTTTTCCCTAGGATAAACCAATAATTTGTATAGTTTTTAAGTAGTGGTAATTGAGGTCATTTAAAAATATTAAAATTATATTCAATATACAACTTCAAGAAGGCAGGCAGATTTATAACACAATCTAAAGTTTCCTTAAAAATGATTAAAAAGTTTTATTGCCTAAGAGCAACTCAGGAATCTGAAAGAGGTGAACCCCATGAATATCTCACTTAGTGAAAAAGTTGGATATATGACTATTGATGTTTTTGAGTATATGAGAGCACAGATTTTTCATCAAAGAAACAGCATGCTCATATAGCTTTAATACCAATAGCTTCACACTGGCCTACTGACTTCCTAGATCCTCCAGGGCTGCATCACCAGTCTGAAAGATCTCAAACTAGGCAGGGCTCTTTCGGGCTCGAGTCAGTTACCAGGCTCCAGCAAATCCACATTTGTTTTCACATGTAGCCATTCTCACTCTACTACCAAGTCTTTTGTGGACCCACAGAGGTAGCTTAGGGGAAAGGCAGAAAGGAAGAACTACGTATTTAATTCCCCAACACAGAGAAACATGGAAGACACTGGTGAGGACTGAGTATGCTTCATGGCTTAGAGTAATTGCTTCTTGAAGACAGGGGCCTAGGAGCTAGGTCCAAGGTAGCCCCAGCAGCACAAGAGAAAATGTCTATTCTGGAGCAGTTCCAAGCTTTGAAGTTCGTAGAGAAAGGTAACCAGGGCTGCAGAAGGTTCTGTGATCTGTCTTGTGATCTGCCGCAAGAGCCAGCTGGCTCAGTTTTGAGGTTCACCCCTAACTGTTTCAAGCTCACATGCTGCAGGTAGGAGATACTTCCTACAGCTCATTCTGAATGTCAAGGCTGCTGCTGCTTTATGAGGGTATGGGGGCACATTATCAAAGAGGCAACTCTTGGGTGGCAAGACATGTCTCATGATATTAGAGTCTACTTCCGAGGTGTTCATTTACTGGGATCATTTAACAAAGATGTTCCCTTTTGCATTGGCAGTTTCTTGTATAGAATCTTATTAATTGTAATCAGACCTCAGTTGTCAAGAGTACAAAACAATGCGTGTGTTAGTTGCTCAGTCGTGTCTGACTCATTGCAACCCCATGGACTGTAGCCTGCCAGGCTCCTCTGTCCATGGGATTTCCCAGGCAAGAATACTGGAGTGGGTAGCCTTTCCCTTCTCCAAGAGATCTTCCTGACCCGGGGATTGAACCCAGGTCTCCAGCATTGCAGGCGAATTCTTTAACATCTGAGCCACCAACATACCACTGAATTTTAAAATACTTTCCAACAAGATTAAAGACAAGAAATATAGACCAAGAAAATGCTCACCTTCCCACTTGGCCAAAGTCTGGTCTTCTTCAAATCTGGATTAATGATGCTTTTTCAAGAAGTTTTTTCTCAATTAATCCTACCCAATTCTGTTTTCCTTCACAGTATTTCAATACAGTATATAGCCACACAAAAATGGTTTAACATGAATTTGCACTTGTTTCAATTGTTCCACAAACATCTGAAGTTTGTAGGTTCAGTCTGTAAAACTAATCATGGAGTATGTCTTTCATTTCTTCTGTTTCTCCCCCATCCCAGAGTTCGGATATGCTGAATAAAGAACTTAAAGTTGTTGGCTAAAATGCAATTTTAAGGAATCACTTTTTATTTCATACCAAGTAAGGTTTTCAGTATTATATATTGTAACTCAGAGATTCTATCAGATGAGTCCAAATATTACCGTGCTGTAACCATCCAGAGGCCCAGGGTCACATTGGCAGCCAAAAGTACACTGCCACCAAGCAAGATGAAAAATCCTATCAGATCTTTGACATCATTGTCTCCAATCACTGAGGTAAGAGTAGCATCTAGGAAAGAGTTTAAAATCCACTGTCCGTCCAAAGCAAAGCAGGGCACTGCATTAACAATTGCCAGAGCTCCCGAGAGGGAAATCAGATACCTGGTTGCAATCAGTTAAGGAGCCTACTGTAAGGTCTGCATGCAAAGCCATTTCTAGGAATCAGAAGTGTGTATTTTACGAGGAGTGGATTTGAGATTACAGGTGACTTCTCTCCTTTTTAAAAATCTCTGCCCACCAGTAAATGCTATTGCTTCTCAGATCTCTATTTAAAACAAATGATTTGTATTATTTCAAAGTTAAAAAAAACTTGACAAAAAAAATGAAGGCCAACCACCTGTAAACTAAGGCAGTCTGTAACAAATTCCTTGAAAGGCTTTCTCTTTAATGATACAAGAGAAAGGAATATGGAAAGAATAAGAAATGAGGGAAAATTCCTCTTCAATCCTTACAAAGTATAGCTTAGATTTATTAAGATTTTAGTCCCTTGAACTCTATTTTATTATCATCTGTAAGGCCATAGTGTAACTATCTCTGAGATAAAGCTGCAGTCTACAAGGTACAATTTTGACTGTATCCTTTTTTCAGTAACTCATTTGTTAACTAAAATTTGCTCATTTACTTTCTGTCTCTGTTTTTTTGCAAATCATTAAAGAAAGAAATTAAAGATATAAAAGTGACAAAAATAAAGAACCTTTTCAAACTGTTCGAATATATTAAAATTCTATATAATAACCAATTAAAAATCTCTTTATATGCAAACATAATATGCTAAAGAACACATGAGATTCTGTGGAGTGCTGTTTCAGCAGTGGAAATCAATTTGATGTTCCTTATGCATTCCTCCATTTGGTCAGAGTCAACAGGCTCAGGAGGGGTGGAACACATCGCCTCATTTAGTAGCTGAAGACTTCATCCTTTATAAACATGCTCAAAGGTTTTAGACCTCTAAACTTCAACTCTCAATTTGTCTTCTAGGTTCTTTCCCTTCCACACCTTAACCTTTCTCTCTTCCCAATCAATCTCTCTTCTTTAACTTCCTAGGTACAATCTGATCTTTCTCAACTCTAAAGTCCATTTTTTTTTATGTGTTAGCAGTAGACTGATACTTGTAAGGTCTATTCAAGCTCTCTAGTCAAGATAAAACTGATCAAGTTCTAAGCAGCACACTTTTAAAATATCTGTCACATCAGAAAGGATACTTGACAAATGTCTCCACAACCACAGGCAGATCTATGCTTAGAAACTTGAAACGTGGGATAAAACTGGTGATGCTCACTAAAAAAGAAAAATAAGAAATAATTAATATTATTTATACAGGTAAGCAACAGAATAATGAATTTTACTATGTGGGTATAGACTGGACTAGCCCATTAACCTGATTTGAGAAAGCCCTACCCAAACATATGCAGACGGGCTCGATGGCCCAACTATAAAAGTAAATCAATTCTAGAGCAGCTAATAAAAAGAGTGGGATACAGAAATTCATGTCTCAATGTACATTTATATTGTGAGGTGAGACTAGAATAAAAACTGATTATATACCAACTATGACTACCAAATACAGAGAATGACTTTACACTAGAATTTATATCAAGAGTCCTTATCTTTTCAAAGAGGTGTAACCTTAAAATCATGTTCACTCCAACTATTATGCAACTTAATCTTTTTTGGTCTCAGTGTTTTCTTCATTGCTAAAACAAGGATTAATACTAGGGGATTTTTAAGATTTCTTTCACTTTGTGGATTCCATTACTTTGTTTTTGTTAAAACACTTAAAAACTTATAATTAAATAGAACTCATAGCACACATTTCTTGAAAATTACCTTGAAGAGGGTTATTTCTACATTTGTTGAGGATGTATATAATATCTGTACTCCAGAGACACCTAGTGTTAAAACAATAAATGAGAAGAATGACCCAAGTTGTATCTTAGGATATGACTACAGAGCAATGAGAGAGCCTTTTAAAGAGTAACATAAAACCCACATGTCCCTCAATTGATGAATAAATACAGAAAAAGTAATATATCCATACAATGGAATAGTTCAGTTCAGTTCAATCGCTCAGTCGTGTCCGACTCTTTGCGACCCCATGAATCGCAGCACGCCAGGCCTCCCTGTCCATCACCAACTCCCAGAGTTCACTCAGACTCACGTCCATCGAGTCCGTGATGCCATCCAGCCATCTCATCCTCTGTTGTCCCCTTTTCCTCCTGCTCCCAATCCCTCCCAGCATCATGGTGTTTTCCAATGAGTCAACTCTTCGCATGAGGTGGCCAAAGTACTGGAGCTTCAGCTTTAGCATCATTCCTTCCAAAGAACACCCAGGACCTATCTCCTTCAGAATGGACTAGTTGGACCTCCCTGCAGTCCAAGGGACTCTCAAGAGTCTTCTCCAACACCACAGTTCAAAAGCATCAATTCTTCGGTGCTCAGCTTTCTTCACAGTCCAACTCTCACATCCATACATGACCACAGGAAAAACCATAGCCTTAACTAGACGGACCTTTGTTGGCAAAATAATGTCTCTGCTTTTCAATATGGAATATTACTTCACCATAAAAAAGGAATGATGCACCAACACAAACTTCAACATGGACAGACCTTGAAAACACTATGTTAAGGGGAAGAAGCCAATCACAAAATATTCTATTTATAGGAAATGTGTGGAAACAGGCAAATTTACAGAAACAAAGTAGATTAAGTGGTTGCCAAGGGATGGGGTAGGTGGGTGTTGAGAAGTAGAATAGGTTCCTAATGGGTATAGGCTTTTTTTGGAATGATGAAAAAATACTGGAACTAGATTGTGGTGATGGTTCCACAACTCTGAATATATTAAACACTGCTGCTAAGTTGCTTCAGTCGTATCTGACTCTATGTGACCCCCATAGACGGCAGCCCACCAGGTTCCCCTGTCCCTGGGATTCTCCAAGCAAGAACACTGGAGTGGGTTGCCATTCCCTTCTCCAATGCATGCAAGTGAAAAGTGAAAGTGAAGTTGCTTAGTCGTGTCCGACTGTTAGTGACCTCATGGACTGCAGCCTACCAGGCTCCTCCGTCCACGGGATTTTCCAGGCAAGAGTACTAGAGTGAGTTGCCATTATCTTCTCCAATATTAAACACTACTGAATTGTATATTTTAAACGGGTAAATTATATGATATGTGAATTATATTTCAGTAAAAGTTATTAAAAAGGGAACATATAAAATCTTATACACCAAAATAAGTTAGACTGTATGATCTTGGTTCAGTTCAGTTGCTCAGTCATGTCCAACTCTTTGCAACCCCATGGACTGTAGCACACCAGGCTTCCCTGTCCATCACCAACTCTTGGAGCTTGCTCAAGCTCATATGTCCATCAAGTCGGTGATGCCATCCAACCATCTCATCCTCTGTCGTCCCCTTCTCCTCCTGCCTTCAATCCTTCCCAGCATCAGGGTCTTTTCAAATGAGTCAGTTCTTTGCATCAGATGGCCATAGTATTAGAGCTTTAGCATCAGCATCAGCCCTTCAAATGAATATTCTGGACTGATTTCCCTTAGGATGGACTGGTTGGATCTCCTCACAGCCCAGTTCAGTTAGTTCAGATCAGTCGCTCAGTCGTGTCTGAGTCTTTGCGACCCCATGAACCACAGCATGCCAGGCCTCCCTGTCCATCACCAACTCCCAGAGTCCACCCAAACCAATGTCCATTGAGTCGGTGACGCCATCTAACCATCTCATCCTCTGTTGTCCCCTTCTCCTCCTGCCCTCAATCTTTCCCAGCATCAGGGTCTTTTCAAATGAGTCAGCTCTTTACATCAGGTGGTCAAAGTATTGGAGTTTCAGCTTCAGCATCAGTCCTTCCAATGAACACCCAGGACTGATCTCTTTAAGATGGACTGGTTGGATCTCCTTGCAGTCCAAGGGACTCTCAAGAGTCTTCTCCAACACCACAGTTCAAAAGCAGCAATTCTTCAGTGCTCAGCTTTCTTCACAGTCCAACTCTCACATTCATACATGACCAGTGGAAAAACCATAGCCTTGAGTAGACGGACCTTTGTTGGCAAAGTAATGTCTCTGCTTTTCAATATGCTGTCTAGGTTGGTCATGACTTTCCTTCCAAGGAGTTCAGTTCAGTTGCTCAGTCATGTCCGACTCTTTGCGACCCCATGAATCGCAGGCACCAGGCCTCCCTGTCCATCACCAACTCCCGGAGTTCACTTAAACACATGTCCATCGAGTTGGTGATGCCATCTAACCATCTCATCCTCTGTTTTCCCCTTCTCCTCTTGCACCCAATCCCTCCCAGCATCAGGGTCTTTTCCAATGAGTCAACTCTTTGCATG
Organism: Capra hircus; assembly: GCF_001704415.2. Lineage (NCBI taxonomy): Eukaryota > Metazoa > Chordata > Mammalia > Artiodactyla > Bovidae > Capra > Capra hircus. The sequence continues at coordinate 48,211,829 of NW_017189516.1, forward strand.
AGGTGGCCAAAGTATTGGAGTTTCAGCTTTAGCATCAGTCCTTCCAATGAACACCCAGGACTGATCTACTTTAGAATGGACTGGTTGGACCTCCTTGCAGTCCAAGGGACTCTCAAGAGTCTTCTCCAACATCACAGTTTCAAAGCTTCAATTCTTCGGTGCTCAGCTTTCTTCACAGTCCAACTCTCACATCCATACATGACCACTGGAAAAACCATAGCCTTGACTAGATGGACCTTTGTTGGCAAAGTAATCTCTCTGCTTCTTAATATGCTATCTAGGTTGGTCATAACTTTTCTTCCAAGGAGTAAGCGTCTTTTAATTTCATGGCTACAATCACCATCTAGTGTGTGAGATGAGTGCAACTGTGCGGTAGTTTGAGCATTCTTCGGCATTGCCTTTCTTTGGAATTGGAATGAAAACTGACCTTTTCTAGTCTTGTGGCCACTACTGAGTTTTCCAAATTTGCTGGCATATTGAATGCAGCACTTTCACAGCATCATCTTTCAGGATTTGAAATAGCTCAACTGGTATTCCATGCTTGCACTCCAAGGGACTCAAGAGTCTTCTCCAACACCACTATTCAAAAGCATCAATTCTTTGGTGCTCAGCTTTCTTTATGGTCCAACTCTCACATGCATTCACGACTACTGGAAAAACCACAGCCTTGACTATATGGATCTTTGTTGGCAAAGTGTTGTCTCTGCTATGCTGTCTAGGCTTGTCATAGCTTTTCTTCCAAGGAGCAAGCATCTTTTAATTTCATGGTTGTAGTCACTATCTGCAGTGATTTTGGAGCCCCCCAAAATAAAGTCTGTCACTGCTTCCATTGTTTCCCCATCTATTTGCCATGAAGTGATGGGACCGAATGCCATGATCTTCATTTTTGGAATGTTGCATTTTAAGCCAGCTATTTCACTCTCCTCATTCACTCTCATCAAGAGGCTCTTCAGTTCCTCTTCCCTTTCTGCCATAAGGGTGGTATCATCTGCATATCTGAGGTTGTTGATATTTCTCCCTGCAATCCTGATTCCAGCTTGTGCTTCATCCAGCCCAGCATTTCACATGATGTAGTCTGCATAAAAGTTAAACAAGCAGGATGACAATATACAGCCTTGACATACTCCTTTCCCAAGTTGGAACCAATCCATTTTTCCATGCCTGGTTCTAACTGTTGCTTCTTGATCTGCATACACGTTTCTCAGGAGGCAGGTAAGGTGGTCTGATATTACTATCTCTTGAAGAATTTTCCACAGTTTGTTGTGATCCACACAGTCAAAGGCTTTGGCGTAGTCAATGAAGCAGATGTTTTTCTGGAACTCTCTTGCTTTTTCTATTATCCAACAGATTTTGGCAATTTGATCTCTGGTTCCTCTGCCTTTTCTAAATCCAGCTTGAACATCTGGAAGTTCTTGGTTCATGTACTGTTGAAGTCTGGCTTGGAGAATTTTGAGCATTACTTTGCTAGCGTGTGAGATGAGTGCAAATGTGCAGTAGTTTGAACATCCTTTGGCATTACCTTTCTTTGGGACTGGAATGAAAACTGACCTCTTCCAGTCCTCTGGCCACTGCTGAGTTTTCCAAACTTGCTGGTGTATTGAGTGCAACACTTTCACAGCATCATCTTTTAGGATTTGAAATAGCTCAGCTGGAATTCCATCACCACCACTTGACTTTGCACTCCAGGATGTCTGGCTCTAGATGAGTGATCACAGCATTGTGGTTAGCTGGGTCATTAGGATCTTTTTTGCATAGTTCTTCTGTATGATCTTGAGCCATATGGACAAGCTATATGTTTAATCCAATCATGTTGCCACTGTTAAAGCATTTACGCTGGTCTGATTCTGAAATTATATTCATATAAAATTCATGTGTTATTCACAAATTACTTTATCATCATTATCACTATGATTACTGGCATTCTCTGGCATATGCTACTCTTGCTACTGATTTGGGAGCTTGGAGAAATTTAATAAACACTCAGAGATTATCTGAGAGGTCATCTATGTAACTTGGACATAAATGATAGTGAAGAAAAAATATGTCTTTCTCCATAAGTAGACATGGGGTTCAGCTCCATCTTGCTTTATAAATTCAGATTATTTTCCTACTGCTTAAATTTCATTTAATGCTTAAGAACAAGTTAACAAGATTTTAAAAAGTGATCAAACAAATGAAATTAATGCAAGGTGTGTACTGAGTCTCTACCAGTAAAAATATAGGCCATCACAGCGATATTCTGAGGGTCTACCACAATAAAACCCACCTGTGTAGTGAAGGTGCAGCGGATGTCCTACATATAACATATCAATTTGAGGTGGGTGTTTCACTTTTATTAAGCGTGTATGAGTTTCCAAAGAAGGTATTATACAGAAACTTGAACTTGAGCTTTTCTTACAGTCTTTATTGGTTCTACAGACTTGGGTGGCTTCAACTGCTTTCCGGGCAGGTAGACATGTATGCTAGGGACAGAACATCAATTAGTCAATACTAAAAATGATTCATTAACAAGCAAAACACCAAGTTAAATTCTTTCAGTATCTTTTATGTCACCAAACATATTAGGAATGAAGTTCAATAAAGGAAATACCATTCATGTATATCTACTATAAATTAGATTATTCTACTCTGGCCAAATAAGATATTATTATTATAAACGTTTTAAAGATTCTCAGATGAAATATGACATGTGAAATGTAGAGATCTTAATAAAATGGTGTAAACCAAAAGGGCAATTTTTTCAAGGATTCCATTTCAGTTCTACATGATTATATAATTATATCAGGCAATCAAGACTGTTTCAAAGATAACTTACCAAACGCTTATTAAAATTATTTCTATAGGAAAAGCAAACATCTGTAAGGCTGTGATTGTTACAGCATTCAGTCGAACCGTCTAGCCGTTTGTACGCTTAAAGAGAAATGGTTTATTAAAATCTGTTATTAAAAGAAGTACACAATGCACAGAAGTACATTTGTAATAAGAATTTTGCTTCCAAGACAAAAAGAATTAAGTAAAATGCATATGAACTCAGAAACAACTGTATAACTGACAGTTCAGATTGCTGGCTACTTGCTGCAGAGTTTGATTTTACATTACAAAAAGAGATACATCCAAGTTGAATCAAGAAGCAGCAATGACCACAGCTTAGTTGTCTTCACATAAACTTACCCACTCAGAAAGCTGGAGTGCCAGGGTCTCAGTAGGTTTTGCAGTAACTCCAGCTGGTCAAGCACAAATACTTAATGAGCTACTTTTAGATGACCTAATGCTGTTGATCCAGTATCATTATAGAACTCCTGCACTGTGGTGTTAGCAGAGTGAGCAAGAGGATGCCTAAGAGACTCTCATCCTGAAGGACATCTCTATCATATCAAATATCTATTCCACCTCCAGGCTTATCTTCAGGTTTTCCCCACAGAACTGGGGCAGTCCAATTTGACCACACAGATGTGCACATATTTGCTTGCATACTAGTAACCCAGTTATTCATGGAAGGCAATGGAAAAAGGGCAACTATTCCCATTAGTCATTTATTTTTTCAAGTTCTTTGGTAGACTGCTTCACTGTATCTAGGGGAGAATAAGGAAGTTAAATCACTCATACAGCTGGGACAGAATTTTTTTTTCCTATCCATTTATTTTGGAAGGTTTCCTGCATTCAGCACATCAAACTTGTAGAGCAAAACTGATGTGTGGCAAGGACCAATTAAAGGCTCCCCAGGTGGCTCAGTGGTAAAGAATTTGCCTGCAATGCAGGAGACGTGGGTTCGATCCCTGGGTGGGGATGATCCCCTGGAGAAGAAAATGGCAACCCACTTCAGTATTTTTGCCTGGAGAATCTCATGGACAGAGAAGCCTGGTGGCCTACAGTCCATGGGGTCACAAAAAACCTGATTTCCAATACTACAAAAAGCTTTCCTATTAACAAGAGTGTCTTTAGGAGTCCTAGCATGAAAATGTTGGAGAAGGCAATGGCAACCTACTCCAGTAATCTTGCTGGCCAAGTCCCATGGATGGAGGAGCCTGGTAGGCTGCAGGCCATGGGGTCGCTAGGAGTCAGACAAGACTGAGGGACTTCACTTTCACTTTTCACTTTCATTCATTGGAGAAGGAAATGGCAACCCACTCCAGTGTTCTTGCCTGGAGAATCTCATGGACAGAGAAGCCTGGTGGGCTGCTATCTCTGGGGTCGCACAGAGTTGGACATGACTGAAGCGACTTAGCAGCAGCAGCAGCATGAAAATGGTTGTTGATACGCAATCTGACTTTATAAGGATTTTTATTTCAGGCAAAGATTTTTTGTTTTTAAATCTTTCTTTTCTAGATTATTTGATTAGATTGGATCTCCTTAAACACAAATTGCTGCCGACATGAGCAAAACACAGGTGAAGTAAACTAACAGATGCACCAATTTCTCCTCTGCAATGGCTGGCTGTGCGGGTGGTTTTGCTTTGTTTTCTTACCATAACTGAGTGGGTATTTAAATTCTGGGTGATGAGTAATATTTAAAATATGAAACCAAACTATGAGCATCTAATGGCACAAACTCGTGCCTATAATCACTCATCAGCCCTAATGGTAAACTCTAAGGTAAAAAGGTGTTTAGAATTAAAAAAAAGAAATCAATCCAGGCAAAAGTCCTCAGTATGCTCTCTAATCAGTTGCCAAGTCACACCAATATTTACCTCATTATTCTTCTCTTTATCTATTCCCACTAAAGGGTAGACTTCAATTCTTTCTCACTTGACCCATTTGAAGAGAATTTTAATGCATCTATTTTACCACCTACCTGATTTATAAACTTGTCCTAGATACTGAATGCTTCAGATTAACCTTCCAATGTAAAACTCTGAGAATGTAGCTCTTTTATTTAATAATTTAAATTTTCAAAGACCCTGCATTGCTTCCAAATAAAGCCCTTCATAGCCTAAAACAAAGATTTCTATTTTTTTTTAAATTACCTTATCTCATACTGTTCTCTTGCTGAACCAAATCATTAGCAGTTCCCTGATCTGTAGTGCCAAGATTCATTTATAACAGTCTCTTGAAATTAAACTCACTGTTGAGGACCAGCTTAAGAGTTGCTGTTATGAAACATGTCCTCATCTTTTCAGTCAAGACCAACTGCCATCAACTCTCACAACTCCCAATATCTCTCATCATTCCTTATATTTAACTTTGTACTGTAATGTGGACATGGTCTATTTCTTCGATTAGACTGTAAGGTCTATGAAGGAAAGGTTTCTCAGTATTTTATGTAAGGTGGATAGCTCAACATGCACTGAATACATAGATGATGTTCTATGCTACTTGCCTTTATATCAGTAATGATTTTTAAAAATTTACCTCTGATGCTTGATACTTAGCTTTTCATGGAGGAGTGTCAGCAACAGAGAATTGAAAGTCATTAATTTAATATCACTGTTGATATGGCATGTCTAATAAAAAGCTTAAAGTGGATAGTATGTGGAAAAAATTGGAAATTGGAAAAATTGGAAATTGGAAATGGTGGGGACTGTGAGGAATTAGAGAATACATACCCTATTTTAAGTAGCGTAAGCAGCCAGGCCATTTGACTTGGGACTGAGGGTCAAGAGATGATCCATTTTATTTCAAGATAAATACAAAGTCTGGACTCTCATGAGAAACTTTTTCTTTTTTTGGCTGGGCTTCAAGGCATGTGAGATCTTAGTTCCCTGACCAGGGATTGAACCCACGCCCCCTGCAGTGGTAGTGTGGAGTCTTAACCACTGGACTGCCAGGCAAGTCAAATCATACACATGTGCCAAGGCTGGATTTGGCCTCTACCGTATCACTAATATGTGACCTCTGGGTTATGCTTTCTTCTTATGGTGATTAATCCAATCAAAACACAAATCAATGGCTGTGGCTGCCCTGATAAGATGAAGTACCTCCTGAAATATGAAATTTTCCATTTAAAGAGTTTAATATTTTGTTATCATGTGAGAAGTAAACTGTGACATTTCTGTTTATCAATTTTAAAAATATATATGTTTAAAAATATTTTTTATTTTACAATCTTTTCTACTGGGTCACATTAAAGGACAAGTCACTTAATTTCTGTGACTCAATACTTTTTTTTTTCCAATTCTTAACGTATACAACAGGGACGCCAAAGGTAATTTTCACATTACTATACTGCTATCAACATGAGGGGCCTCCCAGGTGGCTTAGTGGAAAAAAAAACCTGCTTGCTAAGCAGGAGACATGGGTACGATCCCTGGGTTGGGAAGATCCCCTGGAGAAGGAAATGGCAACCCACTCCAGCATTCTTGTCTGGGAACTCCCATGGACAGAAGAGCCTGGCAGGTTATACTCCATGGGGTCGCAAAGAGTCAGACACCACTGAGCATGCACACACGCATCAACACAAGAGCCTGATTCAATTCTACATTGGAAGGCATATTCAAGACTGCAGTGGGGGGACTTCCTTGGTGGTCCAGAGGTTAAGATTCCGTGCTTCCGTTGCGGGTGGCTCAGATTCGATCCCTGACTGGGGAACTAAGATTCCATAAGCTGTATAGCCAAAAAAAAGAGAGAATGCAATGGGAAGTCCCAGAAGCTTTCTTGGCTTCGATTTAACTCTAGGAGATTAGAATTGTCCCTTAAATCTTCCCAGATGGGGAAACAACTAGGAAAATTAAGATCAGATTAGTTTCACAATTCCACTACAGGGAGAACCTATATATTTTGAATGTACCCTAAGATACTTGTAGATATAGTCTAGTCTTCAAAGGATGGTCTAAACCAGAGGTTATTTTAGAATAAGGTTGGAAGGAAGAAACTTTTCCAGTCTATAGTTCAGTCTTCACTACCTTCTACATCACTAAAATGAACTGAACAATTTTCTTACCCTAGTTTAATAAATATTTAACTGTAACTAGAGTTCCAATATAGGCAGGCAAACCTATTTATTCTTGGTTTTATAGAATTTATACCAGCACCACCTAGTAAAAAACAGTTTAAAAAATTATAAACACACACACACTCTCTCTCTTTTCAATGGATAAGAGCAAAGAAACCTTGACCCTACCCTGATACTCACAATGGGAGAACATACACTTTTTCTCTGAACATGAGAGATTTGGGCATAAAAACAATCTGGGTACTCAAACTGTATGGAAAAGATTTCCAGAGTTTTCCTTACATTATCTTAAACCAGGTCAGGAATGGTCTTTTCTCACTTCAGTTAAAGATGCATAATACAGGACAACACTCCCTTTGCCAGGCAGTTATACGTATATGCCCTCACCTCCTCTGAACAGGAATATAGGTTATTCAAAGAGGCTGCAGGAGTCTGGGCTCACAGATTAATTTTAGGTAGTAGTTGCCTTTAGTATTCAATCTCACACTTTTAAAAAATGCAGCTCAAATACTCAAGATAACACTTACAAAAAAGAAAAAAGGAACTTAGCTTTAGGCATATATGAAGTGTCCCCTCAAACTAAAGAAAGAGAATGCAAGCTACTTGTTAGAAAATAGTCCAAAGGGACTTCCCTGGTGGTCCAGTGGTTAAGACTCTGTGCTTCTACTGCAGATGGTACAGATATGAGTCCTGCTTGTGGAACTAACAGGCCATGCAGTGAGGCCAAAAATATGTCCCACTAAAAGAACCAAACAAGTTCTTGTCTGTAACTTTTAGTTCCATTCAAATGGAACTAATGGCAGGTTTGAATATGAACAGGGGAAAAGTTTGTTCTGTTCTGACTCAGAATGAAAGGAGAGATCTATTCTAGGTACAAAGGTCTCCAAGCCCTCACCCAGCATCCTTTCTGGGCTTCCTGGAAAGACCATTCGATCTCCAAGGAGTGTGGGACAAGCTCATTAGGCTTACTCCATGCACTAAGGGGAGACATAGAATAAACCCAGCCTTGGCTCTGTTGATGCCGCTCCTAGGTTAGCAGGTTAATGTTTAAAAAAGGAAAGGATCAACAGAAGAAAAACAGAAGGTCCCAACAATTTCATAAAATGAATGGTCATTTCATGTAGACTTACCACATTTTTAAAAATTTGCCAGAAATCCACCTGTTAACATTTAAAGGAGAACATCTAGTATGCTTAATATCTTAGGGAATAGCTTTACAAATCTAATAATACACCTAGGAAAGTCAGGGTATGAAATAAGGCCAGAAATGATTGCTGGGACAGCTTATGGGCACTTTCAGGGTCAGATCTTTTCAAAGTGGCTTTACTGTTTTGAAGTGGTATAAATTCTTAAAATTTTAATTGTGCATACCTAATTTTATTCTAAATTGAGTATCAATTATTTTTGGATTATAGGTTACCTTATATTACCATATTTGGCTATATTTATGCTCTCAATTATAATGTACAGTAACAAATGTACCTGCTGCTGCTGCTGCTAAGTCGCTTCAGTCGTGTCCGACTCTGCGACCCCATAGACAAAAGCCCACCAGGCTCCGCCGTCCCTGGGATTCTCCAAGCAAGAACACTGGAGTGGGTTGCCATTTCCTTCTCCAATGCATGAAAGTGAAAAGTGAAAGTGAAGTTGCTCAGTCGTGTCTGACTCTTTGCGGACCCCATGGACTGCAGCCTACCAGGCTCCTCTGTCCATGGGATTTTCCAGGCAAGAGTACTGGAGTGGGGTGCCATTGCCTTCTCCAAACAAATGTACCTAGATACATGTAAAACAATATCAATCCGTAGCTTTCTTAAATGTCCAAGCCTGTCATTTAAATTAATCTAGTATATTATTTTAAGTTATATTTACAGTCATTAAGATTTTTGCAATCTGGCTAAGTATAGGCACTCCATTAAAAAATGATTAAATGAAGGTACAGGTTTATCAGATACAGTCACAATATAAAATCAACAAGTATCCTAATGCAGTCACTTCTAAGGAGATGAAATATATACTGAAGAACTATTATTTGGGGATTGATTTTTTTTTTTATTAGTGTGGGAGTGCGGTAAACCTGCTTTGGGTTTTTAAGTAAATACCTCCAAAATGTAGCATAGGATCCATAATAGTAAAATACTCAAAAAGTTAATAAGGAAAGAATTCTGGAGTATTTCAAGAAAAATTTCACTTCCATTCTGTTTGCCAGGAAAAGACTAACTATAAACATTGAAACATAGATATCCTAAATAAAATGATTTTATTGGAGAGAAATTTTATTTGATAATAATGTCATTTTGGCTTTGGTAATTCAATACTAGTTATACCAAATTTAGACAAACTTGAGGAAAATGATAAAGGACTTAAGTATGAAATAATGGATTCTTCTCTTACAGAAGAAGATACTGTGGATTATATACCTATTTGAAAAGATGCAATACATGGAAAAGCATGAGATGCAATTTGAAGTACTGAGTGCTACCTAGGTATTTTTGCCCTTGTCAAAAGTGGACGCTGAATCTAATCAAGTCTCTAGACCTAACTACCACCTATAGGAAATGTGGGGGATACTTGAACATGTTAATGATAAATTTGACAAAACAAATGACTCAGTTTCTTTAACAAATGATTTTTTTAAAACAGTGTCAGAGGGAATTGTTAAAAGACATACCATCCAACTGAAACCAACTGTAAAAAAGAAAAAAAAAAAAACCAGGGAAGTGTGAATACCAATTAGATATTAGGAATTATTGTTAATTTTGTTAGGTGTGATAATAGTACTGTGGTCATGTCTAAAAGGTCATCATCTGTTAAAGATATGCTGAGGTTTATGAGTGAAATCACAGGATACCTGGAATGTGCTTTCAAATATTTCCTTTAAAGGTGGACAGGCTGGATGAAAAAGTTGGCAAAGTGTTGATAATTGCTGAAGCTGAGAGAAGGATGCATGAGGTTTCATTTATATTACTCTGCCTCTTTCTTTTTGGCCACAAGGCATGACATGCAGGATCTTAGTTTCCCCAACAGGGATTGAACCCACATTCTCGGCAGTGAAAGCATAGAGTCCTAACCACTGGACCTCCAGGGAATTCCCTATACTACTTTCTTGACAATTATTTATGTGTGAAAAGTTTTTGCAATAAAAAGAGCTCTTAAAAATGAGTTAGAGGAAAAAAAAATGAGTTAGAGGGACTTCCTTGGTGCTTCAGTGGCTAAGACCCCAAGCTCCCAAAGAAGGGGTCCTGAGTTCAATATCTGGTGGGGAAACTAGATCCCACATGCTCCAACTGAGTTTGCATGCAGCAAATAAAGATATTGTGTGCCACAACTAAGACCCAGTGTGCCAAACAAATAAAAATTAATCTTAAATAATAGGTTATACATGGAAGATTACATATGAAAAAAAATTTAAACCAGTTCTTACTACTTTGCCACTTTACACATGGTACTTTAATAAAATTATTTTTAATAATTAATCATATTTCTTAACCCCAGTAGATGTATAAAAGTACTCAGGAATTTCTTGATTTAAAAATGTGAGTATAATTTGCACTTTCCAACACTTTCAATAATTTGGACCCCCAGGGTTTTGTATTAAGAGTTGGGAGACTGATTTTCCAGAGATGGAAGAGCTGAAAATACATTTGGCAGCTTCTGAAGGTAAACTTGCTTCACTCTGCTGCCTCCAAGACAGAACAACAGATCTGACTTCAGGAAGTATTTCTGGACATCAAGATGATTTTCTCTGGACACCTGCCACACAAAAAAACCCTACCCCAAATAGCTTTGGACATGCCACCATCCACATAGCACAAGGGTATTTAATCACTGGAATTTAGTTAATTGGTTATGTTTGAGCTTGAATGCTGACTAAACACAAGTGTTATCTAAATGCTGAATTAGATTCTAGAGTTCTGAAAATCAAAGATGAAATTTATTAGAAGTTCAACAACAAAATATAATAGACAAAACATACATATTATTATCTAACTTACCAAGAAGGATGTTTACTCGTTTAGGCCTATTATTACTTTACTGATTTGTTTTAAGGAAGTTAGAACAAAATAAATCTATACACATAATCTAAGAATTAACGAATGGCAAGGACTGCTGCTTGCAGTCCTAAATTAAATCATACTAAGAAAATATACATACCTCTAACTGGGAAGCTTAACTGCTGCAAAGTTGATGCACTTATACAGTAACCAATTTGGGGCTCATAGGTGATGGTATCCAGACATTCATTCCAGTCTTGTACATTGGTAACAGGACAATCCTGTAGATGGGTGACAAGGTCTCCCACAAAAAGGCCTCTGGGTCCAATTGCAGGTGAGTCCTTGGTAAGAGGGCAGAACCAAATCAGAAAATGTGTGAAGACAAGCTATGATTAATCTGAGCAAATAATAAAGACACTGAATTAAGTAGAAAGTTTTGAATAATGCAAAGATCATCCAGCTTTGAATCCATGATGTATAGTCCTAGAAAAATAACAAAATAAAACCCAACAATTATACTTTTTATACTTCACTAAGACTTTGAATTTTTTGCAACTGAAAAAACAAACAAACCTCACTCACCAACAGTTAAGATTAAAATGACAGTTTTCCCCAAGCTGCTAATTAAAATTTTTTGTGAAAGTGGTTGCCAGAATGCCTTCATTTTCCTATACCACCAAGGGAGAAAATGATAAGACAAGACCTTATCTAAACACAGTCCCAAATATGCAGACAATACTGTCAGCACATCAGTATGTGAGTCAGTTGTTCACAAAGGTAATTTTTCTCTTCCCAAAGTGCGAAGAGACGACTTGATACCATCATAGTAGTCTAAGGGAGTGAAAGACAGAGTTGAAGACATTAATAACTTAAAACTCCCATGAAATGTTCTGGCTGGCTAGCTTAGGTTTCATCTTTCTTACTTCTTAGGAATAAAGACATTTGACTCAAAAGCCCAATTATGAAACAAACAGTAAAGGTAAATGATGCATTTTATCAACAAATTACAGGTAGAAAATCTTGATATCATTCTTGTAACTCAGAACAGAAACAATTTTCAGTATTTTAAAAGAGCCAGTGTGTTTCACAAAACTATTTCTTCCATTTGAAAGGATTACTGTAATTTCTTTAGGAAAAACTAAACATTCTGTACACGAGAGGAATCTGAATAAAAGTTCCTGACATAAAATGCTGTGTTACTTCACAAAATCTGGTGGAATACCCTAGACAATCTTATCATTTACCTCAGCAACTTCAGTGATAAGCACCCCAACTCCAGTGTAGTAAAACGGCAAGAGAATTACAGGAAGGAGAATAAGAACTAAAATACCCAGGAGTGCAAGGATGAAATTATGCCAGATACCTGAAAAGAGGGAACAAAAAGAATAAGTTCAACCAGGGGCAGGGTAGTTGTATTTCATTACACCTCGGCATTCTGATATATTAGGAAAGTCACCAAAAGAAGCTGTGAGGCAGATAGATCAATTTATTAGTACAGAAGACATGTTCAGTTATAAGCTTCTTTCATTTCAAATATTGAAATCTAAAATGACTGTGTTACTATAACACTAGGAAGACCACAGGCTAATGATTTAACCCTGTTAGAGTCTCCATTCTCTCTCAATATATATACATTTATTATACATGTGAAGGGGTGTGTATGTGTATATAGTGAATAGAGTATCTTTTACTTACCATAGCTTTTTTTCAGAAAATGTTATGTATTCATTTAAACATACTTGTGATCTTTGAAAGGAATTTCAGAGCTATCAAATAAAAGTTATGATGCAGTAAAAAACATTCTTGCTGAACTGGGGTATGTATCTTACATCAAGACTATAAACTATCTGCACCATCTCTATAGAGATAGATGAACTGAATGTTGTGCTGGAACCGGCTCCTACCAGCTTGCCACAGCTGACTGGGCCTCTTTAACCAATTCCTCCACCAGGAGGCACCAGTTGGTGCCTTCAAATTGGCCATGGTGGGAGTATTTATACCACAGACAGGAGCAAATGTTGGTTTATCAGAGCTCTCTACCCTTTCCTCCAGGGCTATATGCTAAAAATTCAGTAGCATACCACCAGGTAACAGCCCCTGCCATACCAATCCTTGCTCTCCAGTACAGTTTTTCTTATGGGGAGGGTGGAGGAAATACCAGCTCTTTGGGCAGTGTGATTCTTAGGTGTGCAGGTCTTGCCGCTTACAAGACAGGATACATATCATATATATGTCACCGAGACAACCAACCAATGTCCCCCACCCCACACATTCCAAAATCCTAGGAGGCTGACAGCACCAGTGTCCTGTAATGACAGAAATGTAACTTAAAGACATCGCCCAGATCTAAGGGGACTGTGGCCATATGACTGTACTTCAGCAAAAGGATGCGAGCAGAGGTGAAGGGGACTGTCTTACTGGCTGGAATGTAGCTATAATGGAGCTAAACTTGAGTCTACGACATAGAAGCTGCACGCTGGAAATCGTAAAGCTAAGACAGAAAGCGCTTCAGTCCTCCAGATCATAGAATTACCATTATCAGCATTGAACTACTTACATTTCTAATGTTTTATGAGTATTTAAGTCACTGTTATTTTTAGGTATTACAGCAGCCAGATTTCTAGCTAATAATATATGTTTCATGTACCACAACACTGCAAGATGTTCCTCTAGCCCAAGCCATAATTGGGTAAACAATCCTTTCTGTTTTATACACAGAGAGATCTTTTAAAAACACCAATGGTATCCAGCTATTTATCTGAAATTGTGTTTTGCTTTTTCATTTATATACTTTTGACTTTTCCCTTATCTGCACATTCATATCTAACTTATTCCTTATATCCACTAGAGTAACCTATTTTTTAAAAAAACATACTGACTTATTAATAAGGTTCCCTACTAATGATCACTTAGGCTGTCTTAACTTTTTCATACAGCGTTGCAACAACTTTGCTCATGATGTTATGCGTCTGATTAAGATCACGTCTCTGAAGGTATGGACAATTACACAAAAATGGATTGTTAGGTCAAAAATATATGCATTAAAGTGAACCTCCAAGTCTGCATTATATTCTTATAATTGTCATGTTTCCCCACCCTCTAAACAACTCTAAACAACACTATCATCATTTTAGACTGTCATCTGCCAGGTGAAAAGTAAAATCTTTGTCTTCATTTTTATTTCTTTAAATATGAATGAGTTTGTACGTTTTTCACGGTTATTAAATGGTTATATTGCTTTTTGAGAATTGCTTACTTTTATCCATTGTCAGTTTGCATTTTTTGAATTAAAAGTTATTTTTATGTTATTTGTTTTTATGTTATTATTATATTGTTTTATTATTTGTTTTTATTTATGTTATTATTATTTGCAATACATACATTGAGGAATTTGGTCTTCTATATGAGGTATTTTGATAATTTCCTCCAGTTTGTTTGGCTAGGTTTATAGTTTTGCCTATGCATATATTTTAAGTTTTGGTGTGGTCAAATGGCTCCTTTGTATTAAGTTTTTCCCAGTTCAAGATTATAGAAGATCTGTGTTCTCTTGTATTGCTTTCATAGATCTTTTTTTTTTTTCAGGCTCCTTTTTTTAAAAATATAAATTTATTTATTTTAATTGGAGGTTAATTAAAAAAACAAAATTAAGACAAAAAATAACAAAAAAAAAAAAAAAACAACCCCTCTGATTTTTTGACCCACTGGAATTTACTCTAGTGAAACTAATCTAGGAATACAGCTATTCCACCCCTCCCACCACTCCACACCCTGTTGCTAGTCTCACAATTTTACAAAATCCATCCCCACTGGTTAGATTTGCCACCACTCCCATGTGCTATATTCAGCTTTCTCCTCAACTACTCACGATGGTACAGTCCAACAGAACTGCCTAAATGTTATACCCTATCTCTTCTTTACCAGGATGACCCCACCGTACAAACCTGGCTCTTCTCATCCAAGCAACACTCAGAGGGGCACATAGACACACTGATTCGCTGACCCTCTGGGGAGCCTCCTATCTCTTATCAGGGATGCAGCTGGTACCAGACCACCCTGCTAGATTTCACATTTGCCAATGATTGCTAAGTTGCAATGTGGGTACCTTTATTTCCTTTATTTAAACAACCTCTTGTTCATTAATGATTTGCTTTTCAGTGCACCAAATGAATTTTGTTACCGTTTTTACTTTCTCTGGAGCAAGGTTTCTCAACAGTGGCACTACTGGCATTTGGGGCCAGATTATTCTTTGCTGTAGGGGACTGACCTGTGCATTGTAAAATGTTTAGCAGCAACCCTGGCCTCTACCCATCCACCAGATGCCACTAGCACCCTCCCCATTTTCTCTATTTTTCTGGCTACAATACTTATAAAGACAAGTTTTTTTTCTTTAGAACAGGTATTTTATTTTTTGTCTATTATAAAGGATTTACATGCCAAATGGTAAAAGTCATTACGTACACAATGTATTCCACAGCTGAGCACCACTCCCTAACTGAACAGGCAAAGAAAGGACTAAACAACAGCACCTGGCAGTATTTGGGGTGCGGGGGGAGTAAAAAGACTAAAACAGGTTTAAACTGACTATTACAACTTATCTAATATTCAAAACTACTAATTCAATGCAGTTAAAACACTGTTATGTAACATGCATTAATGTCAAAGAATACAACCAAAATTAAGATAGCAAACAAAACCTATATAAGTTTTTTTAAACTGTAAAATGTTATATATACATGTAACTTCTCACTCATTTAAAGAAAACCTGCAAGCAAAGTTATCTACTTCCAGAAAAACCATACACAGAACTACTAAGCATATTCTTTTTTTAGTACTAAACATATTCTTAAAAAGTATAAACATGAACATTTAGAAAATACAGAACTTCAAAAATTGCAACAATAGGCAAAACTTCATTTTTAAAGTAGTGTGAAAAGTCCCATTTTTATCACAATTGGACAAAGAACAGTCTGTTTTTTTTTAAAGAGCAGTCTTTTGATGTGAGATTCACAAGCAAGCATTACAAAATCCTATTTTTCAAATGGTATTACAGAGCAAGACAAAACTACAGAACAAGACAAAACTTCTTAACAATGTTATATGAAGAATTATTTTTTCCTTTTTTTTCACCTTTTATTTTTACTAAATCTATCAAAACTTAACCCTTAGATATATTGGAGTCAGTCACAAAATTCTTTTCTAGAAACAGTATACGAAAGAGAGGCATATTCATTTTCAATTACACAACTGGAAAATGCTTTCTGAGACTGGGAAGAGTCTTCCCGTCTTTTTACTGGTTATTTTTATTCTTAGTATGTGTTAAGATATGAGATTTCAGGTTAGTTGACTGCGAAAACCTTCTATTACAACAACTGAAAGGGCACACGTAGGGCCTATCTCCGGTATGGATTCGCACGTGGGTACGCAGGTTGAAATCTAGGGAAAAGCGTTTTCCGCAGCCTTCAAAGGTGCACTGAAACGGCTTCTCTCCAGTATGCACCAGCTGATGCCGTTTCAATTTTGAGCCCTCAACAAAAGCTTTGCCACATTCTGCACAGACATGAACTCTGGGACCATGGGTGTGCATATGTTTTTTCAAAGCGGCTTTATCCCTGAACATCTTCAAGCAGCCTGTGTGAGGGCAAGCTACTGTTTTCGGCACATCATCTTTGGTTTTAGGTTTCATTTTAGTAAATTCGGCCAGTTGTTTGGGATCTGAGAGATCAATGCCAGGAATTCCCTCAGGAGGCAGTTTCTTACCCGTCAAGTACTCTGAATAATCAGGAACTGAGTTCTCAGTCTGTCCAGCCTCAGGGTCTTTCTTATTGGTTGCAGACCACATGGTGACAGAAAACTGACCCTCTAGGGTTTGGATCTGGACCTGCTTCTGCTCCCACTTCTTGGGGCCTGCCCCGGAGCTGCTTCCCGCCGCCGTCGCCTCACCGCCCGGGTAACCCTTCTTACCGTTGCGTTTCTGGCCGTGGCTGCTGGGCTTCCTGGTGCGGTTGCAGGCTAAGGAAGACTTGGAGCCTGACAGAGGAGCCAAGGTCTGCTCAAAGTAGCTGTCGTCGAGGCCTGGGATGATAGTCTGGTCACTGGCCTGAAGGCTTTCGGTTTGGGAGCAGGTCACCACCTCCTCCTGCGTCTGCACCATGACTTCTTGGTCGCAGTCCCCCTGGGCTGGGCTGTTTGTAAAAAGAGGCTGCAGCGCAATCAGAGGCGGATAGTGGTGGCCACCGTGGAACCAATTGCTGGCGACATCATTGTATTCATTGATCGCCTCAGTCCCCATGGTCTCCACAGAGACGCTCTCCTCAGTCGGGGTCTCCTCGTAGAGGCTCTCCTCAGGGAGGGGCGCCACCTGCACCTGCTGCAGCCCCACAATCTCTGGATACAACTCCAGGTCGTCTGCGACGTAGAATGACTCGTGGGAGTCCATGGCTGAGGGCTCTTCAGAGGCTACTAATCAGCGGATTGGTGACCAAAAGGCCGCGGAAAAAAAGAAGCCGAAAGGAGAAAACCGCGTGCTTTGCAAGTGTGCGCGGTTGCAGAGCACGAGACGGAAGAGGCGCAAGTGCTCCTGGGTGGGCAGCACGCATGCGCTTTGCGGCACCTTGCACATGCGCTTCTACGCTGAGGCGCCCCACAGTTGTACGTGCCCACAGTGCAGTACGTGCCCACAGTTGTACGCTCGCACATGCGCCATCTCTCCCGCCCCGGGACCTGTGCTAAGCAAGTGTTTCTTTTCAGTATAGCAACCAGGCTCTGCATATTTTTTTGTTTCATTTTCATTGAATTATCCCCTTCTACCCCACCACCTGTATGAGTATAGCGGGGGTGGGTGGGGGGGAGGAGAAGACCTATCCTTTTCTAATATTTATGCTTTTTTAAATTTAATTGCACTGACCCACATTTATAGACCGTTTAACAATATCAGTGATAGTGGGAATGCCTGTCTTTTCCTTTAATACAAGGTGCTGGGCCATAGACTAGCACTGGTCCATCACTTGCATTACCATTTGAACCATATCCACCCTTCAACCCCTGGTTTTTGTCTTCCACAAAACTGGTCCCTGGTTCCCAAAAGGTTAGAGACCAGTGCTTTAATAGAAGTGCTTTTAATTTTTTTTAAGGAATCTCCACACTGTTCTCCATAGTGGCTGTACTAGTTTGCATTCCCACCAACAGTGTAGGAGGGTTCCCTTTTCTCCACACCCTCTCCAGCATTTATTGCTTGCAGATTTTTGGATCGCAGACATTCTGACTGGTGTGAAGTGGTACCTCATTGTGGTTTTGATTTGCATTTCTCTAATAATGAGTGATGTTGAGCATCTTTTCATGTGTTTGTTAGCCATCCGTATGTCTTCTTTGGAGAAATGTCTATTTAGTTCTTTGGCCCATTTTTTGATTGGGTCGTTTATTTTTCTGGAATTGAGCTGCATAAGTTGCTTGTATATTTTTGAGATTAGTTGTTTGTCAGTTGCTTCATTTGCTATTATTTTCTCCCATTCAGAAGGCTGTCTTTTCACCTTGCTTATATTTTCCTTTGTTGTGCAGAAGCTTTTAATTTTAATTAGATCCCATTTGTTTATTTTTGCTTTTATTTCCAGAATTCTGGGAGGTGGATCATAGAGGATCCTGCTGTGATTTATGTCTGAGAGTGTTTTGCCTATGTTCTCCTCTAGGAGTTTTATAGTTTCTGATCTTACATTTAGATCTTTAATCCATTTTGAGTTTTATTTTTGTGTGCGGTGTTAGAAAGTGATCTAGTTTCATTCTTTTACAAGTGGTTGACCAGTTTTCCCAGCACCACTTGTTAAAGAGATTGTCTTTACTCCATTGTATATTCTTGCCTCCTTTGTCAAAGATAAGGTGTCCATATGTGTGTGGATTTATCTCTGGGCTTTCTATTTTGTTCCATTGATCTATATGTCTGTCTTTGTGCCAGTACCATACTGTCTTGATGACTGTGGCTTTGTAGTAGAGCCTGAAGTCAGGCAAGTTGATTCCTCCAGTTCCATTCTTCTTTCTCAAGATTGCTTTGGCTATTCGAGGTTTTTTGTATTTCCATACAAATCTTGAAATTATTTGTTCTAGTTCTGTAAAAAATTGCAAATAGATCTACCTTATGACCCAGCAATCCCACTGCTGGGCATACACACCGAGGAAACCAGAATTGAAAGAGACACATGTACCCCAATGTTCATCGCAGCACTGTTTATAATAGCCAGGACATGGAAACAACCTAGATGTCCATCAGCAGATGAATGGATAAGAAAGCTGTGGTACATATACACAATGGAGTATTACTCAGCCATTAAAAAGAATTCATTTGAATCAGTTCTGATGAGATGGATGAAACTGGAGCCGATTATACAGAGTGAAGTAAGCCAGAAAGAAAAACACCAATACAGTATACTAACACATATATATGGAATTTAGGAAGATGGCAATGACGACCCTGTATGCAAGACAGGAAAAAAGACACAGCTGTGTATAACGGACTTTTGGACTCAGAGGGAGAGGGAGAGGGTGGGATGATTTGGGAGAATGGCATTCTAACATGTATACTATCATGTAAGAATTGAATCGCCAGTCTATGTCTGACGCAGGATACAACATGCTTGGGGCTGGTGCATGGGGATGACCCAGAGAGATGTTATGGGGAGGGAGGTGGGAGGGGGGTTCATGTTTGGGAACGCATGTAAGAATTAAAGATTTTAAAATTTAAAAAATAAAAAACTAAAAAAAAAAAAAAGAAATGCTTTTAAGTTTTATACCATTAGTAAATATCCAACTATTTCCACTTTTACGAAAGATTTTCGTTTTTTAAGCATTAATGGATGTTGAATTTTATTAAATACCCATTTCAATATCTGCTGAGGTGATATTTTTCCCTTAAGGGTAATCAGTGTTTACCACATTCACATATAACGTTTCCTAATGTTAAGCCATCTTTGTGTTGTTTAAATACACCAACTGTCTATAGAATTTTTTTGTGTGATTTACAGGATACAGCAGTGTTAGTACACCGACTTTAAAAAAAATTCTTGGTTTCCTTCTATATGTAATCTGGAAAGTTTATGCTAAATTGGAATTGAAAAGAAAAATCTTTTCTTCAAGATTTGAAATAATTCTACATATTGAACTTTCAGGACCATTCTTCAACTTCCTTAATTTCTTCTGTGGTAATCATCCTATTGCAGACATGAAATTAAAAGACACTCCTTAGAAGAAAAGTTATGACCAACCTAGATAGCATGTTCAAAAGCAGAGACATTACTTTGCCAACTAAGGTCCGTCTAGTTAAGGCTATGGTTTTTCCAGTGGTCATGTATGGATGTGAGAGTTGGACTGTGAAGAAGGCTGAGCGCCGAAGAATTGATGCTTTTGAACTGTGGTGTTGGAGAAGACTCTTGAGAGTCCCTTGGACTGCAAGGAGATCCAACCAGTCCATTCTGAAGATCAGCCCTGGGATTTCTTCGGAAGGAATGATGCTAAAGCTGAAACTCCAGTACTTTGGCCACCTCATGCGAAGAGCTGACTCATTGGAAAAGACTTTGATGTTGGGAGGGATTGGGGGCAGGAGAAGGGGACGACCGAGGATGAGATGGCTGGATGGCAGCACTGACTCGATGGACGTGAGTCTGAGTGAACTCCGGGAGTTGGTGACAGACAGGGAGGCCTGGTGTGCTGCGATTCATGGGGTCGCAAAGAGTCGGACACGACTGAGCGACTGAACTGAACTGAACTGAATCATCCTATTTATATATATTTTTCTATCTCTGCTGGGGTTAATTTAGGCTATTTAAAAAATAATTATCCAGGTTTGTGAAAATTTTTTGCAGAGATGAACAAAGAACACTTTTATAATTGTTTAAAATTTCTCTGTATCAGTTGTCATTCCCCAATCTGACTGCTAATTCTGTATAAATGTTTTCTCCATTGCTTAATCTTTTTTTGTTCTTCCAAGAACTCTTGAATTTAAAAGTTTTTTTTCTAATTTATTACACTTTTTGTGTATTTTCACACTGATTATGGGGCTTCCCTAGTGGCTCAGATGGTAAAGAATCTGCCTGCAATGCAGGAGACCGGGGTTTGATCCCTGGGTTGCTAAGATCCCCAGGAGAAGGGAATGGCTACTCACTGTAGTATTCTTAGCAGATAAAGGTCCATCTGGTCAAAGCTATGGTTTTTCCAGTAGTCATGTATGGATGTGAGAGTTGGACTATAAAGTTGAGTGCCGAAGAATTGATGCTTTTGAACTGTGGTGTTGGAGAAGGCTCTTGAGAATCCCTTGGTCCCATCACTTCGTGGCGAAAAGATGGGGAAACAATTTAAACAGTGACAGACTTTATTTTCCTGGGCTCCAATATCACTGAAGATGGTGACTGCAGCCATGAAATTAAAAGGCGCTCGCTCCTTGGATTGCAAGGAGATGAAACCAGTTCATCCTAAAGAAAATCAGTCATGAATATTCATTGGAAGGACTAATGCTGAAGCTGAAACTCCAATACTTTGGCTACCTCATGCGAAGAACTGACTCATTGGAAAAGACCCTGATACAGGAGGAGAAGGGGACGACAGAGGATGAGATGGTTGGATGGCATCACTGACTTGATGGACATGAGTTTGAGCAGGCTCTGGGAGTTGGTGATGGGCAGGAAAGCCTGGCATGCTGCAGTCCACGGGGTTGCAAAGAATCGGACACAATTGAGCGACTGAACTGAACTGATGTAGTATTCTTGCCTGGAGAATTCCATGGACAGAGGAGCCTGGCAGGCTACAGTCCATGGGGTCGCAAAGAGTTGGACACGATTGATGAACTGTATCTATCTATCTATACTAATTACATCAATTCTTACCTATTTCATAGTTCTTTTCTCATTTCTTTAGTTGACTACTTAACTGATTTACTTTCATTTCTTATTTCATAACAATTGCCTAAGGTAGTGACTTTTCATTTTAGCAAAACTTTACACATTACTTCATTACCATTTTAAAAAATACTGCAATTATGATTTAGAATTTAACTGGCCAATTTTTATTAGTTTCCTGGGCACTTGAAAATAAACTGTCATGGTATAGCGTTTGACGTTACTATTGACTTTTATCTTAGTAATCAGAGCTTCAACGATAAAGACTTTTTTGTACATAACTGCCATTTGCTGAGAGACAAGCCTCCTTTATTACATTTGTGTTTTTTCCTGGTACTTTTTTCTATTTTTGTTTTGATGATCTGTTACTTTATTCAGTAAGACGCATGATTACATTTTCATCATGGATTATACTGCTTATGATTATTTAGTGACATCCCATGTCTACTTCGGATGAGATGGTTGGATGGTATCACAGACTCAATGGACATGGGTTTGGGTGGACTCCGGGAGTTGGTGATGGACAGGGAGGCCTGGCGTGCTGTGGTTCATGGGGTCACAAAGAGTCGGGACACGACTGAGTGACTGAACTGAACTGAACATGTCTACTTCAATGCTTTAGCCACATTTTCATGGTATGCTCTGCTCATTTTACTTTTAATCTTTTAAAAATAACTCATGTTAAAAAATGGGAAAAAAACTGGAATGTAAATTATTTTGCTCTACTACTTCGAACTCAAAGTCTTATAATCTGAGTTTATCAACCACAAAGTGAGATGGTTTTCATTTGTGATGTGAGTACTTTCCATAAAACCACTAATAACACACAGATATATAAAGAAATTTAAATATTTTACCTGCACAAAATATCCTTAGCTGCTGGACTGGTGATATAAGTTGCAAATGAGTGGTGAACAGATCAACAAATGCTCCAGGATAAATAATGAAGAGAAAAATCCCGAAGCCATTAAATCGAACTTGTTCCCTAAGAAATCACATAAGAAAAAGGAATTTACTACTAATATCACATTTTTCAAATTAATAATGCATATAATCATAAAACGCCCCAATGTGATTCAAATTCTTGTTTAAAATACAAGTCTCTCTGGACAAAGAATTATATATGATATACATATATATCATAGTTTTATAATAGCATACAGATTTAGTTATCAGTGAAATTATATTTTGTAAAACAGGGCATTCTGAAATAGACTTATAATTTCAAAATTTTTAGAAACCAATATGCTGAGCAAATAACTTAAAATTAGTCACAAATACAAAGCAATAGTATTTCTATGAGAAATTAAAAAAAAACATTTTTATGGTTTACTGAATTATTTTCAGGGAAGGAGATGGTAGAAAATAGAATTCAAATATTAATAAATAATTTAAATATTTATATTTGTCTTAGCTATTGTAAAGATGGCATTTTATCTAAATGTATTCTTGCTGAATTAATGTTAAGTACATTTTAAAATACATAATGCCTCAGATTGTCCTCAAGAGAACTGTTTTTTTAATCAACTCATTCTCTAAAAATGGAATTACATTTAAAAGCCTCATAAGACCACACAGCTACTCTGACAAAAAGCATCATCTAAATATTTTGTGCTGTCACCTAGCATTAAATATCTAAGATGACTGTGAAATTCACTTTTCCTCAGCAACTGGGATTTTATAAAAAATTACCCATACTA
Organism: Capra hircus; assembly: GCF_001704415.2. NCBI lineage: Eukaryota > Metazoa > Chordata > Mammalia > Artiodactyla > Bovidae > Capra > Capra hircus. The sequence goes on from NW_017189516.1 coordinate 48,235,280, forward strand.
TTTCACAAACACATTATGAATTATTAAACTGTTAATAACAATGCTTTTCTATGTAAAACCCTAAAAGCTACAGAGCTAAAGAAGAGGAAGCAAAGGTGAAAGAAAAAAAACTAGCCGCCCATTTAAACCACTACATGGCACACCTGTGTAACAGTATATGCTCTGTCAAGATGAGGGTCAAGACTCTCTGTCAAGATGAGAGTCAACAGACTCTTTTCATAAGCAACTGGAAAGTAATAAGAAATGATTAAATCTTCTCCTTTAAAACTTTTTATGTGGTCTACACACCCAAAGGATGAAACACATTCCCATCAGTATGTGTGTTCATTATCAGGAATAAAGGGGAGTTGTGACTCAACCTCTCTCCCCTATCACGATTTCACACATTTAGGAGACTTTAAAATGCTCAGGTATAATTACAATGATACACTTGGAGAGTCAAGACAAGAACAGGGCATGATACTTGAAGCAAGTCCCAGGTCTCATCCTCCCTTATCTTTTCCCACTTGGTTTTCTAGACAGGCTATGATATTTGTTAACAAACCCAGAGCTTTCAGTGTTCTTGCTGTAGGCAGCAGAGGCCATGAGTAGAAGCAGGAAAGTATTTCAGATGATGAACCAAAGTAAGTACTAAGAAGGCAGGTGGGTGGGATTTGACTGCAGTGGTTATCATTCTGATCCAATGATGAATATAAAGAATAGGTTTCGGGACTGGATGAAAATAGTGATGCACCATGAGGATATAACCATGCTGGCAAAGGACAAAGGATAGAAAGACCCAGATTATAGATGTGCACAATTAACTAAGCATATTCATCAATATATTAATGTCTACAAAAGAGAAGGTAGCTTAAAGTAATAATGGTGGATATGCACTGGGCAGTAGTCACAGAAAGAAAAAGTATCAAATGTAGCAGATTTTAGTAATGTGTGCATGATAAGTTGCTTCAGTCATGCCCGACTCTTTGTGACCCCATGGACTGTAGTACGTCAGGCTCCTCTGTCCATGGAATTCTCCAGGCAAGAATACTGGAGTGGGTTGCCTTTTCCTACTCCAGAGGATCTTCCCAACCCAGGGATCAAACCTGTGTCTCTCATTTCTCCTGCACTGGCAGGTGGGTTCTTTACCATTAGCACCACCTGGGAAGTCCCACATTTTAGTAATAAGTCCTTCTAAATGAAATGCTTTTTTTTGCATCCTGTATATATATAGAGAGAGAAAGAGGGAAATATTACCTAATAGCTGCTATTCCATGTCCAATTTCATGTACAACACCGCTAATGAGGACTGCAGCGAAGAAATAGGTCAGTTGGTTGACGGGTAAATTAATGCCAGGAACCTGTTCATAGAAACAACAACAAATACACACTTGGGCACCAAGAGACCTGGATGTTCACTCTGTACTAACATCTAAACTTCCAAATCCAATGTTCTGTAAGCTAAAAGTAATATAAACACTGATTGTCCACTTCTCCATTCCCATCACAATAAAAATTAAAACACCAGTTGTTTTTTTTTAAACTAAGCACATCAATCTAAAGCGAATAGGAAACACTAGATTAAAACATTGAAATATTAGCTTCCCAAACTCTTTACCACGGGGAAGAATTAGGGAACCTGGCAGAGTGCCAGGAAAGTCAGAGGGACAGTGAAGGAGTCAGCAGCTGATTCATCCTTCAGGGCTGGAAGCCCAATGTGGGAATTCTTGTTACAATTCCCAGTCCTTCTGCCAAAGTGTTATTGCAAGGTTTCAAGTACTTATGTGAGTGATACAGGAAGTCTCCACCCCCTCTTCAGCCAGTTTCATTTTACTACTATCAAGTTATATGAGAGTTGATCATTAAAGGGAGCATAATAAAAGTGCCTTATTGGTGTAGGAGCACCATACCCTTCATTTTTTCTATTTCATCAGTTTGTCTAGTACATTGGTGAGAAAAGCACTATCAAAATGACACATAAATATATTAAAATTGAAGTTTAATGCAAAAAGAAAGCCATATGGAACATCAGTCAGTTCAGTTCAGTCGCTCAGTCGTGTCTGAGTCTTTGCGACCCCATGGACTGCAGCACGCCAGGCTTCCCTGTCCATCACCAACTCCCAGAGTTTACCCAAACTCATGTCCATTGAGTTGGTGACGCCATTCAACCATCTCATCCTCTGTGGTCCCCTTCTCCTTCTGCCTTCAATCTTTCCCAGCATCAGGGTCTTTTCCGGTGAGTCAGTTCTTCACATCAGATGGCCAAAGTATTGGAGTTTCAGCTTCAGCATCAGTCCTTCCAATGAATATTCAGGACTGATTTCCTTTAGGATGGGCTGGTTTGATCTTGTTGTCCAAGGGACTCTCAAGAGTCTTCTCCAACACCACAGTTCAAAAGCATCAATTCTTTGGTGCTGACTGAGAAAATGATCTGAGCCACGGTCAGTTCCCGGTCTTGTTTTTGCTGACTTCTCCGTCAGCAAAAGAGCTTCTCCGTCTTTAAAAACTATATTTTTATTATAAACATGGTTTTGAAATCTGCCCCTTTCACTTAATAGTATTACAAACATTTTCCCATAAATATTTTCTGGTTCAATATGCTTTTTAATACCTGCACTGTATTTCATGGAGTAGACTGTTGGGCATTTCAATTGTTTTGAAAGGTTTCTGCTCTTACAAAATACTGTGATAAACATATTCAGTCTTAGATACATAAATATCTAGGGGATAAACTGTTAGGCAAGCATGGTTGGTTCACACTCTGGGGACATCAGGTGTGTCTGATGTTCTGGCTCCATTATACTATATAAGGAACCTTGAAGTTTGGATTATTCCTCTAACACTTCAATTTCTACATCATTAATATGGAAATAACCATGTTATTTACCTAAAAGGGTGATTCTGAGGATTGCAAGAGATAATCCTTGTCTACCATTTACATCATGCCTAACAGAGAGGTAATAAAAACAATTATACTTTAAAAATTTTGACACAGATCAAACTGCTCTCCAAAAGCAGACCCTTCCATAACCTTGGGCAAACTCATTTTATTCAAATCTGCAATTTCAGAGGAATAAAAAGCATCCCATCGTTTGATTTCTATTTCTTTGATGCTTATTAAGTTGAACACCCATTCCCCTACTTTTTGACCACCGGGAGATCTTTTTTGAGTAGCCTACTCCTGACTTGTCCATTTTCTTTTTCTCCTTAGAGTACTGTGTTTTCTTATTGACTGTAAGATCACTTAAAATATCAATCATCTGTTTTCTGTGATTCATGCCATAGATGTAGTCCCACGTTTTTTGTCTTTTTATTTTGCTTTTGGTTTTTTATACATAAAAATTTTTATGTAGTCAAATATATCTATAGTCATGGTTTTGCCATTAATTTTATGCATGTCTTTCTCATTCTGTGTTCCTATAAACAGAAACTTGATTTTTCTCCTTTCAAGGTCTTTTTTAATTTCACAGTTTAATTTTAATTCAATTACAGTTTCTTTTTGTGTATAACAAAGGGATTTCACTTTGGAGCCTTTTTTAGTAACTGAAGAAGAGATTCAAACCATGCTGCTTGGACTGCTTTCTAAATTCATTGATTCTAAGAGTTCTTTCTCTAGTTAAGAAACTAGCTTTCATAGTCATCATTTTTAATGTGCTCATAAAATTACCCTGAATGACAATCCCATAATTTAAGCAATCCTCAATTATGTATTGTGGTTGTTTCCAATTCTTCATAAAGGTTAGGATAAAAAGCTTGATAAATACTACTTTTTCTATAATTTGGAATGATTTCCTTAACCTAGAGTTCCAGAGGTGGAAATAAATGGTCAGAGGATATGTACATTTTTATGATGCTCATTATCTGAAGTTCTCTCTACTCAGACCCTATTAAGCAACTCTTTTCAAGAACATCAGTTCAGTTGCTCAGTCTTGAACGACTCTTTGCGAGGCCATGGACTGTGGCACGCCAGGCCTCCCTGTTCGTCACCAACTCACAGAACTTACTCAAACTCATGTCCATTGAGTTGGTGATGCCGTCCAACTGTCTCATCCTCTGTTGTCCTCTTCTCTTCCCGCCATCAATCTTTCCCAGCATCAGTCTTTTCACGAGTCAGTTCTTTGCATCAGGTGGCCAAAGTACTGGAGTTTCAGCTTCAGCATCAGTCCTTCCAATGAATATTCAGGACTGAATTCCTTTAGGATGGACTGGTTGGATCTCCTTGCTGTCCAAGTGACTTTCAAGCGTCTTCTCCAACACTACAGTTCAAAAACATCAATTTTTCCGTGCTCAGCTTTCTTTATAGCCCAACTCTCAATCCATACATGACTACCGGGAAAACTGTAGCTTTGACTAGACAGACCTCTGTTGGCAAAGTAATGTCTCAGCTTTTTAATATGCTGTCTAGGTTGGTCAAAACTTTTCTTCCAAGGAGCAAGCATCTTTTACTTTCATGGCTGCAGTCACCATCTGCAGTGATTTTGGAGCCCAAAGAAAGTTTCTCACTGTTTCCATTGTTTCCCCATCTATTTGCCATGAAGTGATGGAACCAGATGCCATGATCTTAGTTTTCTAAATGTTGAGTTTTAAGCCAGTTTTTCACTCTCCTCTTTCACTTTCATCAAGCGCCTCTTTAGTTCTTCACTTTCTGCCATAAGGGTGGTGTCATCTGCATATTTGAGGTTATTGATACTTCTCCCGGCAATCTTGATTCCAGCTTGTGCTTCGTCCAACCTGGCATTTCTCATGATGTACTCTGCATATAAGTTAAATAAGCAGGGTGACAATATACAGCCCTGACATACTCCTTTCCGAATATGGAACTAGTCTGTTGTTCCATGTCCAGTTCTAACTGTTGCTTCTTGACCTGCATACATATTTCTCAAGAGGCAGGTCAGTTGGTCTTGTATTTCCATCTCTTTAAGAATTTTCAAAAAAAAAAAAAAAAAAGAATTTTCCAGTTTGTTGGGATCCACACAGTAAAGGCTTTGGCATAGTCAATGAAGCAGAAGTAGACGCTTATCTGGAACTCTCCTGCTTTTTCTATTATCCAGCAAATGAATGTTGGCAACTTGATCTCTGGTTCCTCTGCCTTTTCTAAATCCAGCTTGAATATCTGGAAGTTCTCAGTTCACATACTGTTGAAGCCTGGATTGGAGAATTTTGAACATTACTTTGCTAGAGTGTGAGATGAGTGCAATTGGGCGGTAGTTTGAGCATTCTTTGGCATTGCTTTTCTTTGGGATTGGAATGAAAACTGACCTTTTCCAGTCTTATGGTCACTGCTGAGTTTTCCAAATTTGCTGGCATATTGAGTGCAGCACTTTCACAGCATCATCTTTCAGGATTTGAAATAGCTCAACTGGAATGGCATCACCTCCACTAGCTTTGTTCTTAGTGATGGTTCCTAAGACCCACTTGATTCTGCATTCCAGGATGTCTGGCTCTAGGTAAGTGATCACACCATCATGATTATCTGGGTCGTGAAGATCTTTTTTGAACAGTTCTTCTGTGTATTCTTGCCAACTCTTCTTAATATCTTCTGCTTCTGTTAGGTCCATACCATTTCTGTCCTTGGGCATGCATCAAGGACCTGCCCATCTTTGCATGAAAAGTTCTCCTGGTATCTCTAAGTTACTTGAAGAGATCACTAGTCTTTCCCATTTTATTGTTTTCCTCTATTTCTTTGCACTGATCACTGATGAAGGCTTTTAAAAAAATCTCTCTTTGCTATTATTTGGAATTCTGCATTCAAATGGGTATATCTTTCCTTTTTTTGCCTTTCACTTCTCTTCTTTTCTCAGCTATTTGTAAGGCCTCCTCAGATAACCATTTTGCCTTTTTGCATTTCTTTTTCTTGGGGATGGTCTTGATCACTGCCTCCTGTACAATGTCATAAACCTCCATCCATAGTTCTTCAGGTCCTCTGTCTATCAGATCTAATCCCTTGAATCTGTTTGTCACTTCCATTGTTTTAGATTTAGGTCATACCTGAATGGTCTAGTGGTTTTCCCTACTTTCTTCAATTTAAGTCTGAATTTGGCAATAAGGAGTTCATGATCTGAGCCACAATCAGCTCCTGGTCTTGTTTTTCTGACTGTATAGAGCTTCTCCATCTTTGGCTGCAAAGAATACAATCAATCTGATTTCACTATTGACCATCTGGTGATGTCCATGTGTAGAGTCTTCTCTTGTGTTGCTGGAAGAGGGTGTTTGCTATGGCCAGTGCGTTCTCTTGGCAAAACTCTATTAGCCCTTGCCCTGCTTCATTGTGTACTCCAAGGCCAACATCAGTGTACCTTTTTCTACATATCTGCTCCTTTCCCATGTTGCCAGGTATCTGTCTATTCAGACCTATAGTTTTCTTATCTCTGATACCTCTCTAAACTGATGTACTTAAGATTCTCATACATTTCCTCTATATCATAAATTATTCAGGTTATCTTACCTTTATTTCAAATAAATCAGTAGGCTTGACCCAACAGGATATTGATTCCTTTTCCTTATTATGTCAATGGGTTTAATAATGAAATAAGGTAAGGATTTGAGTATGTGACTACACCAACAGATGGTAGGTCTTATTTGCTGGCAATGGTACTTGACTGCCCATCTGTCTCAGCCATGATCACACAGGGCATTAGATGTACCAGAATACTGATCTCTCAATAACATAGAGTATCAGGTTTTTGGGAATTAATACTGAATGAGGCCACAGATAATTACAGAATAAACAGAAAGTTAGTTCTTTGAGCTACAAGCGCTCATATAAAAGTCAGGAGATATAACAAACCTAAACAAAAACATGCCAGGTAGATACACAGAGAGCAGTGGACTTCTTAATGGCTCCAATGCATGGCTCTCCTAACAGAGTCAATATTTTGTGAGCTCTATGAATAAGTGGAAAAGAAAACAAAAGAAATAATTTCTCCTCTAAATATCACGTTGCCATTCAGTTAATGACTTTTTTTGGACATGACACCAAAAGCACAAACAATAAAAGGAAAAATCAACAAATGACATTATGTTAAACTCAAAAGCTCCTGCATAGTAAAAGAAACAATCAATGGCAGCCTACAGAATGTGAGAAAAATTTTGCAAACCATGTACTGGATAAGAGATTAATATCAAAAATATATAAACAACTAACAAAAACAAACAACCCCTTCCCCAACAATCTGATTAAAAAATGAGCAGAAGCACTAGTTCTGAAGAAGACCTCAAAATGGCCAAAAGACACATGAAAAAATGTTCAACATTACTAATCATCAGGAACATGCCAATCAAAACCACAGTGAGATAATACCTCACACCTGTTAGAATGGTTATCATCAGCAGAGAAGAGGGATTTCCCTGGTGCTCCCAGTGCAGGGGTTCTGGGTTTGATGCCTGATCAGGAAACCAGATCCTGCAAGCAGAAACTAAGATCCTGCATGCCTCAGGTAAGAACTAGCACAACCAAATAAATTTTTTTTAAAAAAAGAAAGAAGAGACAACTCATGTGTTGGCAAGGATGTGGTGAAAAAGGAACCCTAACGCACTGTTGGTGGAAATATAAATTAGTCCAACTACTATGGAAAACAATATGGAGGTTCCTCAAAAAGTTAAAATAGATCTAACACATGATCAATCAATTCTACTTCTGGGTATACACCCAAAGGAAATGAAAATATTTTGATGAGGCATATGCATATCTGTGTTTATCACTTTGGCCACCTGATGTGAAGAACTGACTCATTTGAAAAGACCCTGATGCTGTGAAAGATTGAAGGCAGGAGGAGAAGGGGACGACAGAGGATGAGATGGTTGGATGGCATCACAGACTTGATGGACATGAGTTTGAGTAAACTCCAGGACTTGGTGATGGATAGGGAAGCCTGGCGTGCTACAGTCCATGGGGCCGCAAACAGTGAGACACAACCGAGTGACTGAACTGAACCGATGTTTATCACAATGGCAAAGATTATGGAAATGACCCAAATGACCACCAATAGATGAATGGATGAAAACAATGTAGCAATATACATACACAATAGAATATTATTCATGTATGAGAAGGGAAGCTATCCTGCCACTTGCAACAACATGGATAGACCTTGACCACTTGATGCTAAGTGAGATAAGTCAGAGAAAAACAAGTACTAAATGGTATCACTTATATATAGAATCTAAAAAAGTCCAATCTGTTAAAAAGAAAAAAAAAGAGCATAAAATGGTGGTTACCAGAAGATAGGGGGTGCTGATAAGAATGAGCGTTTAAGGGTACAAAGTTGCAATGAGTGGCAAATAAGCCACAGAGATCTAATGCACAGTATAAAGACTAAAATCAATAATACTATACTATAATAATATAATCTGATAGATATTGTTCCAATGGCAATATTACAATAAATAAATGTATGAAAGTAACATGCTGTATACCTTAAATTTACAAATTATGTCAAATTTATCAAATAAAAAATTAATTTAAAAAGCTTGTTAGCTTCTTTGTGCCTGTGGATGATGCCACGTAAGCATCACTGAAGTCTCCTCCACTACAGTCAAGTCTAAGTTGGAGTCTATCAAAGAGCCCAGAAAGCCTGCGGAAGCTCTTCATCAGAGGTCTGAGCTTTGAAACAACCAATTGTGAGTCTGAGGAGCCATTCTGAGCTTTGGAGGACACTCAGACTGTGTGGTAAGGAGGGATCCACACACCAAGCACTCCAGAGGCTTCGGGTTTGTCACATACACCACAGTGGAGGAGGTGGATTCGATTATGAATGCAAGACCACACAAGGTGGATGGAAGAGTTGTGGAACCAAAGAGGGCTGTCTCAAGAGAAGATTCTCAAAGACCTGGTGCCCACTTAACTGTGAAAAAGATTTTTGTTGGTGGCATCAAAGAAGATAATGAAAACAGCACCTAACATGTTATTTTGAACAGTATGGGGGGAAGAAAGTGACTGAGGCAACAGCAGAAAGAATGCCTTCTGTAACCTTTGATGACCATGACTCCATAGACAAGATTGTCATTTAGAAATACCACACTGTGAATGGCCACAACTGTGAAATAAGGAAAACCGTATCTAAGCAAGAGATGGTTAGTGCTTCATCCAGCCAAAGACATAGAAGTGGTTCTGGAAACTTTAGTGGTAGTCATGGAGGTGGTTTTGGTGGGAATGTCAACTTTGGTTGTGGAGGAAATGTCAGTGGTTGAGGTGGCTTCAGTGGCAGCCATGGTGGTGGTAGATACGGTGGCTGGGAGAATGGCTATAATGGATTTGGTAATGATGGAAGCAGTTTGGAGGTGGCGGAAGCTATGATGATTCTGTCAATTACAGCAATCAATCTTCAAAGTTTGGACCCACGAAAGGAGGAAACTTTGGAGGCAGAAGTTCTGGCCCCTATGGTGGCAGAGGCCAATAATTTGCCAAACCATGAAACCAAGGTGGCTATAGTGGTTCCTGCAGCAGCAGTAGCTATGGCGGTGGGAGGTTTTAATTACTGCCAGGAAACAAAGCTTAGCAGGAAAGGAGAGCCAGCGAAGTGACCAGGAAGCTACACGTTACAAGAGATTTGTAAACTCAGTCAAGCACAGTGGTGGCAGGGCCCTGCTGATTCGAAGAAGACATGTTTTAGACAATGCTCATGTGTATGGGCAAAAAAAAAAAACACCTCGAGGACTATATTTGTGACTAATTGCACAAACTATTTTAGTTTCTAATTGGTGGGAAGTGTAAAGCATTTCAATAGAGTTTTAACATAGTTTTTTTGTACCCATGCTATTGATTGCCAAATGTAATGGTCTGATTATGATGCTGAATAAATATCTTTTAAAACAAATAAACACACCCCCCCAAAAAAACTCATTAAACTAAAATAAAACTAAAAAGCCACAGGAAAAACAAAACATGAAAAACCTTTTCCTATTCTAATCCTAGCAGTCACAGGCCAGTGATCATATTTCCTCTAAGCTTGCTTCTTTCTCTACTATCCTCTTCCTTGGCAAACAATAACCAATCATGTATCCTGAGAGTCATCCTCAACTCCTTCTCCCTCCAGCCTCACATTCACTTAATCACTGAGGTCTGAGAACTCCACTTCAGAAGATCCCTTGAATCCAGCCCTTCATTCTTCTTATCATTAATTTAGTTTAGATCTTTATAACTTCTGACATGAATTATTCCAAATGCCCTCTCAAATGGCCTCCTCATCTCCAGTGAAACCTTACTCCAGTCCATTTTGCATAGACTTGTTATATAGACAAAATAAAAACTCTTTAGAATGGCCCTTCATAAACCAGACCCTGCCTCTATATCCCATCTTAGCTCCTATACGTTATACCTTCCACCATATATCTCTTAGATACAAGTCAAAGTTACTTTATAGTTGATAAATTATTGGTCTTTCTTAAAGTCAGTGGTAGGTGAGTGATGGAACCATCATTTACTAGCTGTGACCACAGGCAAGTGACTTAACAGCTCTGTGCCTCGGTTTTCTCATCTGTGAATCAGGGATAACAATAATACTTATTCCTAGATTGCTATAAGAATAAAATACTGAATCACTATGCTGTACACCTGAAACTAACACAACTGTAAATCAACTATACTTCAATTTTTAAAAGTCACTAATTATTCCAGTGTTCTTGCCTGGAGAATCCCAGGGATGGTGGAGCCTGGTGGGCTGCCATCTATGGGTTCGCACAGAGTCTGACACGACTGAAGCGACTTAGCAGCAACAGTCTGTTACATTAAAAATGTAACATCCATGATTCATGGAAATGGAAACTGTTAATGAAAAAAATTTAAAATAAAAGGTATTTGGTGGTAAAGTACCCTTTCAAACTCTGGAAACATGAATTGATAGGGTATAGGTCTACACATGTTCCTTAAAGTGGGAATTATAATAAGTAGCTTACAGTCAACGAAGTACAACTCAGTATATTATTCTTCACATCAAGAAATCACAGTGATCATTCAAAAGGTCTTTTACCTTTAATTAAAAGGATATTATTGCTTACAGTTTGAAAGCCATGAAGAGTAAAGGGGAACACTTTGCACAGGGTTAAGATGCAATTTATTTCTACATTAAAGAGACTTTAAATCAGTATGCTTATTCCTTGACAGTAACAATTATTCAACACTTCAAGAAGACAACATGAATTACTAACTAGGTATAAAATAAGCTACAAGGATATAATTTACAACACAGGGAATACAGTTGATATTTTATAATAAGTATAAATGGAGAAGGAAATGGCAACCCACTCCAGTGTTCTTGCCTGGAGAATCCCAGGGACGGGGGAGCCTAGTGGGCTGCCATATATGGGGTCGCACAGAGTTGGACACGACTGAAGCAACTTAGCACCAGCAGCATAAATGGATTACAACTTTTAAAAATTGTGAATCACTGTATTGCACGCCTAAAACTTATATAGTATTGTATGGCAATTATATTTCAATTTAAAAAAACAAATCTGCATTGGAAGAAAAACATGAATTAAATCTAATACTTGTGTAATTGTTCACAGTCTTGGCGGTAGTTCATTTGTTCTATTATTACTATTCCTGCTCTTCCTCCTACTACTACGTATTGCAACAATTCTTTGCTATATTCTTACTAATGATTTTGTTTAAGCAACTAATTTGAGAGATTGTAAGACTTTTGATATATTTTCACATTTATATTATGGATAGGAATTATGCTATCCAGAAGAAATATATTATATCTATGTTTCAACAAAGCTACTTAGAGCAGTAATAAGGCACTTACCACAACTTGGAGCACCTGTTCATTGTAAAGTGAGGAAGAGGAGGAGGAAGAGGAGGAAGAAGAGGAAGAGGAAGAAGAATGGGAAGAGGAGGAGGAGGAGGAATAAGAAGAGTCAGCCATCATTTGGCCTAAAGTCTGTATCAGCGTTTTCCCCAGAAGAAAAAAAGAGCTGAACATGGCAATTACGCCAAACACCATTCCAAAATTGAACCTGTCAAGAGGAAAAAAATTACATAAATGTACAATCCCTCACAATCCACGGACTAAAAAATATGTTAACCAGCCACATTTCATAGCTTCAAAACAATGTCTAAAAATGTCAATAACTCTTGCTTCTTTTTCCTACCTGAACTTCAGATACTTGACTGAAGCACAGGTACTTGGCTCTTTAAGCAGTTCTAATTTACAATTCTCTCATCACTGAAGGGGGCTTCCCTGGTGGCTCAGTGGTAAAAATTCCACCTGCCATACAGGAGACGTGGAGTCAATCCCTGGGTCAGGAAGATCCTGTAGAGAAGTGCATGGCAACCCACTCCAGTATTCTTGTCTGGAGAATCCCCATGGACAGAGGAGCCTGATGGCCTATAGTCCATAGGGTTGTGAAGAGTTGGGGACGCGACTAAGCAGGCACAGCATGGCACATAACTGAAGAGGCTGAATATTGTTCCCAATCATATTGTTTTTCTCATTTACATAGCATTGTTTTTATCTTATTCTCACATAGTTATGAAAGCTCTTTGACATTATAGAAATCCATTCTTTTTTATCTACCGATTCTACTGTTTGGATTTTATTTTAGTTGAATTTTTTCACGGGCTTAAAATAGTAATGTGGTAAAACTTAAGAACAGTTTTTTCTACTGTTAATAATTACAAGTCATTCTTCTATAGTTGGGAATAATCTATTACATTTTCTAACTTTTTGATAAGCTGTGTTTTTTCAAGGAACTTGTCCATTTCATTTAAATTGTCAAATTTATATGTAAAGAACTGTTCACAATAGCTTCATCTTTCAAAATGAGTCTCACTCCATGCTGTCATTGCTAAGGGCCTGGGTTCAATCTCTGCTTGGGGAACTATTAATAAAATTCTACAAGTTGTGTAGAACAGTCAAAATAAATAAATGAGTCTCAGAATCTATAGTAATATTTCTTCCTCCAATTCTGATTTTTAGTTGTTTTCTTTTTTTGTTGATCAGTCATGGTACGGGTTTATCAATTTTACTAATCTTTTCAAAGAATCAGCTTTTGGCTTTGTTGATTTTCTCTACTGTACACTTCCTATTTCACTGATTTCTGCTCTTTATTATTTCTGTTTTGTCTGCTTTGATCCGCTCTTGCGTTTTCTGCTTTTTGATTACCTCATTATTGATATTTAGCTCTACTCCAGCTGGAGCTAAATTTTTAACAAAAAGGAATTTAGACAAAGGCCCTCTACTCTCATACTAAAAATTCTTCAGCTACAGAAACTGTCAGTCTCTAGGGTGTCCCGAAGAGCATTATAAATCCCCTAACCATAAACACTATAAACTATGACTTTTAAAATATTTTAAATTAAAGGGATAGGCCTAGCATAGCCAGGGAGTCCAGGACCCTGCTGCTGCAATCTGGCTGGCGTTGGTTTGTGTATATGCCTTACAGGAGGATATATATTTTAAATATCCTTCCTCTGGATGGGTATCACAGACGAAGCACAGAGGAAAGCCTGTAGACTTTTGGAAGCCCTATTACTCCCACAACCCTTGTTTCTACGTGTGATGATGGAGGAGAGAATTCTCTAAGATTGTTTTCCTGGTGGAAAATGCTCCATATGCGTTTTGCCTTTCCATTGATGTATAACTTCCATGGTAAAATGTGTAAGTCTGAAGTGTACAGCTCACTGAATTTTTGTGTATGTACGTACACCCATGTGTCCACCACCCAGATCAAGACAGAGAATCTTGACTGTGAATGTGTGCAAAGCACGATGATGCAATCCCATACACTTATATAAAGCCAGAAAGTTTTTACATGGTCAACATTTTAAAACTCAGTAAACTGAAAACGATGGAAACAATTCATTTAACATGTATTTCTCAGGATCACAATTACTAATTTAAACCAATAAAGAGAAAATGAAGAATACCACTGGTAAAGTATCCTTGCTTTCCGCCGTCCCCAACTATAAAAGGCACGATTGAAAACAGCAGTCTGCCATCTTATGTGAAAAGGGGAGATGCTCAATCCGTTGTTCTCCAGCCAGTCTTCATAAGAATGCTTAAAATATACAGATGACTGAGAGAGAAAGAAAAGTTTCACATCATTCAATTTGAAGAACAATTTATAATGTTTAAGAACATTTTTAAAAAGAAGTGTTTTCTACAGGAAAGCCAGATAGTGACTAATCAAATGTTTATAACTTTTAAAGCTTTACATTTATCTATTTGTTTTAGGATATTAAAGTATAAGTCTTGGACTAGCTGGTCTGCTGAGCTCAGGGTCCGGCAAATTACGGCCCATGGGCAAAAAATGTTTGCTTAGAACAGCATTGTCCAAAAGAAATATAATGTGAGCTACAAGTGCAAGTCACATGTGCAATTTAAAATTTTCCAGTAGCCAAGAAAATTTAAAAGGCAAATAGAAACAGATTAATTTTAAAGTATTTTTAACTAAAAATAACCAAGATATTATCATTCAAAATATAATCAATATAATTATTGAAATATAATTATTGAAATATTACACATTCTATTTGTTTTCTTACTTACTTATGCACCAAGTCTTTGAAATTCAATGTCAACTTTACACTTAAGAGCATATCTCAGTTCGGACTAGCCCCATTTCAAATGCTAGATGGCCACATGTGGTTAGTGGCTACCACACACGACAGCACAGGTCTAAAAGCCTTGTTACACAGCAAGAGGTCTTGTGTTATAATTTAAAAAGACCCCAGCCGATCCAACAGAGGGGACAGGTTATTTGGAATCAGTGCTCTCTATACTCTTTTGAGCAACAACCCTAAGAACTTAGCCTGGATTTGACCATGCAAAAATACAAAATTTATCTAAAGTCATCTTAATTTCAGTAATTCCTTAACATACTTTGGGGTTGGGGAGACAGCTGCTTATATGCAGCTCAATAAACAGTTTTATCATTAGGAAAGTTTGAAGTCCTTGAGTAATGTAGGATTTGGGACAATATAAGGCTGCTTTATATACACTGCTACTGACCTCTTATCTGTTATAGTAAGTATGATAAGTATTTTGTCATATAGATGCCCATCCATTTGAGAAATTTCTCTGTCTCTAGAGGATATTTCAGTCTTATCAGTCATAAAATATGATCTGAGTGTGAATATAGGTATGTGTTTGCCTTTGGATCCATAATGTTCTCTGCTCTCAATCTTCAGGTGAAGTTTTAAACCTGTTTATTTTCTAGGACTTGGAAACGGAGAGTGACACACCCCTCCAGGTGTCTACTGAGGAAATCCTAGACAAACTATGCATAAAACAGCAGACCAAACTGGGAGCAGAGAAGCTAAAGGTGCAGGCTCCTAAAACCCAAGATTTCTCCATTCCCCAGGCAGATACTTTGAATGAGAGTTAGGACTTCTGCTCAAGGAATAGTGCTCTCTTAGGGAGTTAAGGGCTGTTACTGAACTTAGTGACATCCTGATCACCTCATACACTGGACTAGACTAGAAAGGTTTGACAATTTTACTTTTATTTTGGATTTCTGTCACACATGCAACATGAAATCATGTGAGTTTGTTTTTTCCAAACAACAAAGTCACTGTGTAAGGAAGCACTGACATGCTTATGTCATGCTAAGCTCCAGGCCGAGTGCGCGCAGAGAACGCCCCTGGGGATCTTACGAGGATGCAGATTCTGATTCTGCGGGTCAGGAATGAGGCCTGAGAGTCTGCATTTCTGACAATTTCCCAGATGATGCAAGTGCGGCCAGTCCTTGAATCTTAGCTTGAGTGACAATGGGCTCTATGTGGACGAATAACATAATCCTCTCTACAATATCAGGAAGTCTTTACAACTATTACACCTATTTTAAAGATGAAGAAATAGAGGAACAGAGAGAATTTTTGCCCAAGGTCACAATGGTTAGGAAGTGGCAAAGCCCAGCCCCGTGCTCTAAGGATTCTACTGTATTATCTTTACACTTTGCAAGTTTTGTTTCCCTGGTGGCTCAGATGGTAAAGAATCTACCTGCAATGCGGGAGACTCAGGTTTGATCCCTGGGTGGGGACGATCCCCTAGAGAAGGGAATGGCTACTCACTCCAGTATTCTTGCCTGGGGAATTTCATGGACAGAGGAGCCTGGCGGGCTACAGAAGTCAGACATAACTGAGTGGCTAACACACTTTGCAAGTTTAAATGCAACAAAGTAACATTAAGTATCATTTCATTCTAACATTAAACTTAAAACACACACACTAAACTACAGTATTCTATTTAAAACGGTATTCATAACATGAAGGTTTGAACTAGTCATAATTGGAACTTTCATTAAATATTAGAGAAGTTACATGATTTCATTCCTCGCATACAATACCCCCAACCCCCAATATGCAACTTCAAATGGCTGCTTGAAGTCTGTGGTCAGACAATTAATATCCGCTACCCAAGTAACTTAAGAATGGGCTGCGTACGAGCGGTCTGCGGCGGCAGAGGGGGACAGGTATTAAGCGGCCGGGCGGCGGGGGGGCGGGGGGAGGTTAGCGTGAAGAAACGGCGTCTAAGATACAAAGTAGAATTCGAGTAGTTAATAGTTATCTAAATCCCTCTACCTGTAAGTGCGGTCAGTTATCTAGCGGCATTGGCAGCAGTAAGGAACGGGCTAGAAATGCAGAATCTTAGGCCCCCGGCCTATATCTGCTGAATCAGAATGTGCTTTTTAACCGGAACTGCAGACGATCATAAGCACTTTAAAGTCTGAAACCACTGATGTAAATCACACCTTGATTTACCAGACTCTCTGGAGAGTCGCGACCTTAAGGATAACGAGGGCAAACAATGCCTTTCTCAGGCAGACATTTTATTTTCCTCTCAGGGGCAGTGTGGTGGGGTTTGGCGAGCCCTCCCGAGCCCACTACCGGCGCCTCCCGGGCAGGACCCGATGGCTGCGGGGCCTACGGAGCCCCGCAACGCGATCGCGGCTGCCGCGCAGGTCGCCACTCCCTTCCCGCAACCAGCCGGGCTTTATTTACTCCACCGGACCGCGCGCCACGCGGAAGGCCGCAAGTGGACACCGGCCGCACGGCTTCCGTTCCGGGAGGCACAGGGCAGGGGAAAAGACCTCGGGTCCCGCGCCCTGACCCTGAGCACCACGGGCTTCGGCCTTAGGCCCGAGGCCCTCACCTTCAACACCAAGTCGGTCAGGTAGACGGCAGTCCAGCCGCCCACCACCACTACCACCAGCGATACCGGAATCATGGCAGCGGCGGGGGCAGCGCAGGGAAGGCGAGCGCCGGCGTCCTCCCTGCGAGCTGCAACCAGCTGACCGCGCGGCGCCTACAGCCCCAGCATCTGAGCAGGGACCAAGCTGCCACGGGTTCCTTTCTCGTAGTGGCCTCGTTTCCTTCCGGATCCTTCTGGTGGGACACTCGGCCCGCGATGCTCGCACCGGAAAAGTGCGCGGGGGCTTATTTTCGCGGAACACTTGGGCGCCACAGCCGAGGCATCAGCTAGCTTACGACTTCGAGCCCTCTAGCGATTTGTTAGTCTTTGGCCCTCCCTGCTGTCTGGTCTCCATTCTCTCTGGTTCTGGTCTGGGGTGTGTAGTTCCTTTTAATTTAGTGAGAGTTTGGGGCCATCCGAAATAATAATCGTCTCCGCCACTCAGACTGTCTTAGGTATCCAGATTTAAATTAATTATGTTCAATCGTTCTTTTTATTGAAACGTTATTTACACATGGAAAAAACACAATACAGATTTCAACTCTTTCGCTGAGTTTTGATAACTTCCATGTACCCTAATCAAAATAGAGAACGTTTCCATCTAGGGAATTTTCTTCTCTCGATTCTCAGTTAACCCTCTCGTCCTCCGCCTATTCCTACCCCTCGTTTTCTTTGTAAAAACTTTATGTAAATAGAATCATACAATAAGTACTCTTCTGTGTCTGGCTTATTTTGTTCAACATATTTTTGAGCTTTAGGTTCATTTCTCAACCTTTTCCATTATAAAATTTGAGATTGGTGCTACGTTAAAAAAAAATTTCTAAACACCCTTACATATTTTTGTACTTGATTATATATTGGCCTGGAGCAGTGGTTCTCAACCTTGGCTGTAACATTAGGATCACCAGGGAACTTTAAAAATTCCTGTTGCCAGTTCTGTAGCTTAGACCAATTGAATCAGAATCTCAGAATGGGACCCAAGCCCCCGTGTTTTTTAAACAGGTCATTCTACTTTGCAGGCAAGATTGAGAACCCGTCAACTAGATGATTTCTAATGGGAAGGAAAACTAATATTTATGGAGTTGTGTGTGTGTGTGTGTTTTTTTTTTTTTCATTCTTCTAATGCCCAAGCCTTTAAAAGTTAAACTTGTTTTAGCTCTCTGGAAAAGCATCAGCAGCAATAGTAATACTAATACCGAAATATTGAGAATACCATCTTAAGAATCCAAAATAAAAATCCCCCCTCAGCCTCTTGCAAAGTAAAAATATAGTGAATACAAGAAACCTGTATGAGAGATACTGCTACTCATTTGCCTCACTCTTTCATACTTTTCCTAAAGTTTTAATAATTTAGCACCATTTCTTCCAAGCTTCAAGAAACCTTATGATTCAGTTTTACATCTTCTTGCATATATGTGTGTATATGTGTTGTTAAAAAATGTTTCAATTTATTTTGAACAAGTGAAGTCGCTCAGTCGTGTCCAACTCTTTGCGACCCGGTGAACTGTAGCCCACCAGGCTCCTCCGTCCATGGGATTCTCCAGGCAAGAATACTGGAGTGGGTTTCCATTTCCTTCTCCAGGGGATCTTCTGGACCCAGGGATC
Organism: Capra hircus; assembly: GCF_001704415.2. NCBI lineage: Eukaryota > Metazoa > Chordata > Mammalia > Artiodactyla > Bovidae > Capra > Capra hircus. Next base: position 48,253,999 of record NW_017189516.1, read on the forward strand.
GAACCCAGGTCTACCGCATTTCAGGCAGAGGCTTTAACCTCTGAGCCAAACAAAGCTGAGTATAATTATAAAAGTTTATATTCAAGCACCCTGTGATATCACAGTTTTCCATGTACAGGTATCCCAAAAGTCTTTATGCAGTTTTAGGTTTTGATAATTTCAGAAGTATAAATGCTACAAACTTGAAAAAGCATCACTTGAAAATTTATTTATATTTCTTTTACAGTTATTTAACTTGGAGAATTTTGAATAATTTTAAATTTCAAATTTTTTAGTCCAAAGGAAGGCAAACATTGACTGAAACAAAAAACTGAATTATATTTACTGTTCAAAAATTTCTGAGACCAAAAAAACATGAAAGAAATTTAAATAATTTTATTTTTCAAGTGATGTTATGTGTAAGTTCATAGAGTTTGTACTTCTGAAGTTATTGAAGCTTAAAACTACACTAAGACTGTTACTACACTATTGTATTTGAACTGACTTTTGTTTGCTCTTTTATAAGGACTGTAGTTTTTAACTGTTTTTTCCTATGATGAGAAAATTAAGAATTAAAGTGCTTCTCTTTTGTTAGCCTAAAGCCTTGTCTGGACCACTTGCTGGGAAAAAAACCAGATACTTTGTGGCTATCTGATTATCCAAAATATGTAGGAAATGAGTTGATTGTGTTTTTCTGTTCCCAACCTAAATTTTTACTTCTTCAACTGACTTGATGTTCACATTAGGGATCCAGCAGTCAAAACAAAACACTAAATAGAATCCTGCTGGTTTCTGAAATTTATCAGTCATGGAAGGCAGCTGATGGCAGCAGAAAAGACAAGATAGAGGATGCAAGGTGTCAGTAAAAACCATCTGTATTCCAGAAGATCAAGGTATTCTCCTTAGAATAAATGTGATCTACTTTACAAATAGTTTCAGATTTCTGTCAAGTAATTGTCTTAAAGAATGCACAGTCAGGCTTTTATTCATATCATTTTATATAGCATATATTTTTAGAGGGGCACCAAGTATACATTTTGGCTGAATGGAAAATAGCTACATATTAGGGACTTTCGTGGCTGTCCAGCGGTTAAGACGCCACACTTCCACTGCAAGGGGCGTGGATTTGATCCCACCCCCCTGAAAAAAACAGCTACATGTTAAAAATCAGTATTTGGCTGAAGCAGAATATCACTGTCATATAATAAACTTCTGAGATACCAGGATCAACATGAACTATAAATATTAGATAATACTAATTTTAAAATACAACAATTTTGTTGTTAAATATAAGTATTCAGATTTTTAGAGTTTGGTGTTCCCTTCAAGAATATTTATTTCTCATCAACTTCTTGGGTCATTATACTCTACATTTATGACACTAACTTATATCAGCCAAGATAAGCTTGGGAAACCAGCCCTAAAATCCCATTGGCTTAAAATGACAAAGATTTACTTTTTGTTTGTGCTACATATCCAACATAAATTGGTAGACTGATGCAGATTCCATTTTATCATGCCCAGTTCTCAAAGTGAGGTTCAGGATTTAATGCAGCAGAGAAAGAGGACTAGAGTGTTTATCACTGGCAGAAAAATCCTATGACCAGACATGCACACATTACTTCCATTTCTGTCTCATGAACCTAAAGTAGTCAAATAGATGTGTCTCACTTAAAGGGCAGAAGGAGTATAATCCTCTGTATACCTAGAAGTAGAGAAGAATATACCTGGAAGTAAACATGAGTGTCACCTACCACATAAGTAGATGCTCTCTTTCATACAATTGGCTTTCAATAAACCAGTCATCTGGGTTTTTCATTCTCTGTTTCAGTTTTGTTTCATGTAGACTAATAGCAGCATCTTCCTGGAGTAGAATAATAGAATCTTTTCAGTCACTACCATGTAAGAAATACTTGTACTCTGAAAAGGTCGATTTGATTACTTCTGCCTCAGGTTCCTGGAAAAGGTCAGTTTTCATTCCAATCCCAAAGAAAGGCAATACCAACGAATGTTCAAACTACCGCACAATTGCACTCATCTCACACGCTAGCAAAGTAATGCTCAAAATTCTCTGAGTCAGGCTTCAACAGTATGTGAACCATGAACTTCCAGATGTTCAAGCTGGATGTAGAAAAGGCAAAGGAATCAGAGATCAAATTGCCAACATCTGTTGCTGCTGCTACTGCTGCTAAGTCACTTCAGTCGTGTCCGACTCTGTGTGACCCCATAGATGGAAGCCCACCAGGCTCCCCCATCCCTGGGATTCTCCAGGCAAGAACACTGGAGTGGGTTGCCATTTCCTTCTCCAATGCATGAAAGTGAAAAGTGAAAGTAAAGCCGCTCAGTTGTGTCCAACTCAGCGACCCCATGGACTGCAGCCTACCACGCTCCTCCATCCATGGGATTTTCCAGGCAAGAGCACTGGAGTGGGGTGCCATTGCCTTCTCCACCAACATCTGTTGGATCATCAAAAAAGCAAGAGCGTTCCAGAAAAACATCTACTTCTGCTTTATTGACTATGCCAAAGCCTTTGTGTGGATCACAACAAACTGGAAAATTCTTCAAGAGATGGGAATACCAGACCACCTGACCTGCCTCCTGAGAAATCTGTAAGCAGGTCAAGAAGCAACAGTTAGAACTGGACAGTTAGAACAGACTGGTTCCAAATCAGGAAAGGTGTACATCAAGGCTGTATATTGTCACCCTGCTTATCTAACTTATATGCAGAGTATATCATGTGCAATGCCAGGCTGGATGAAGCACAAGCTGGAATCAAGATTGCCGGGAGAAATATCAATAACCTCAGATGTACAGATGACACCATCCTTTTAGGGCAGAAAGTGAAGAAGAACTAAAGAGCCTCTTGATGAAACTAAAAGAGGAGAGTGAAAAAGTTGGCTTAAAACTCAACATTCAGAAAACTAAGATCATGGCATCTGGTCCCATCACTTCACGGCAAATAGATGGGGAAACAGTGGAAACAGTGAGAGACTTTATTTTCTTGGGTTCCAAAATCACTGCAGATGGTGACTGCAGCCATGAAATTAAAAGACACTTGCTTCTTGGAAGAAAAGTTATGACCAACCTAGACAGCATATTAAAAAGCAGAGACATTACTTTGCCAACAAAGGTCTGTCTAGTCAAAGCTATGTTTTTTCCAGTAGTCATGTATGGATGTGAGAGTTGGACCATAAAGAAAGCTGAGCACCAAAGAATGGATGCTTTTGAACTGTGGTGTTGGAGAAGACTCTTGAGAGCCCCTTGGACTGCAAGGAGATCAAACCAGTCAGTCCTAAAGGAGATCAGTCCTGAATATTCATTGGAAGGACTGATGCTGAAGCTGAAACTCCAATACTTTGGCCACCTGATGTGAAGAACTGACTCACTGGAAAAGACCTTGATGCTGGGAAGGATTGAAGGCGGGAGGAGAAGGGGACAACAGAGGATGAGATGGTTGGATGGCATCACCTACTCGATGGACATGAGTTTGAGTAGACTCCAGAATGAATTTGAGTAGACTCCAGGAGTTGGTGATGGACAGGGAAGCCTGGCGTGCTGCAGTCCATGGGGTTGCAAAATCCGAGTGGGAGTGCCTGAGGCCGGGGTGCGCTGCATGACCTTCGGCCTTGGTTTCCCGTCTGCCATTTTCCTTTTGAGGTATCTATCTTCTTCAGATATCTGGTTATTTTGGCTTATGAATTCATATTCCCATGGAGGTACTGGCTACTTGGCCTGGTAGTATCTATAGGTAATGGCTGAATGCCAGCCCCTAATCTGCGTCAACTCCAAAGTTCAAGAGAAATAGCAAAAAAGTATTCCCTGTAAGCAAAACCTCAAACAAGGCAGTAACTCAATTATGTGCTGGGGCCAGGATGTGAAATAGAGTCTCCTGTTAATTCTAGTCCCAGGAAGCAAATTCGTGGGTCAGGGGTACACCTTTGAACCCACTTGGAGAAGGCAGCCTCCATAACTATAAGGATCTGAGGGAGCACAGCCAATAAATAAATAGACAAATTTAAAAAAGCAGTGTGCCGGCCTTATATAGTACTACATCCAGCTTTATAAGAAGGGCCAGCAAAATTTTCATTTATTTAGCACTGCTTCGCTTGCTGTTTTTTTCTTTAAACAAATTTTATCCACCTAGTCTACTCTTTTGTATTGAAGCATTCCACGCGGGAAGGCCCCAGGGCCTTGATGGAGTGAATTCCCTACAGAGGCTTCATAGAGACCCAAGTGTGAATCAGAAATAAGGGTGGAGGGAGGGGACATATGTATACTTATGGTTGATATAAGTTGATGTATGGCAGAAACCAACACAATATTGTAAAACAATTATCCTTCAATGAAAAATAAATACATTAAAAAAAAAAGAAACAAGGGTGGCCAGCAATGGAGCACTAGAAAAAAAACAGAGTGAGCAGGGAGATATGGGCAGTGCCTTTCTATACACTGTCGTGAGGAGACAGTCTCTAAAACTGACTAAATGAAGCTCGCTAACTTCATGACCAAGCTCCTTCTGGCTAGCAGTGTTCAGGATGAGTAGCCCACCGTGCCTTCAGGCCAGCCGCAGCCTGTGTACTCTCAGTACACCTTCAGTTCTGGAAGTTTCAATAAATAGCCTCCAAGAGGCCTGACACTTCATGAAATTAAATCAGGTTAGGAAAACCTAATTGTATTTAAACTCTCTTTCTTTGCTCCAATTCCATATACCTCAAGCCACCTTCTGATAAATAGACACACCATGTAGCTTATTTAAAGGAAAAAGTATACTGATCAGACAGTTAAGAAAAAACAAGTCCACAACATAGTTATTATTTCTCAACAAAAATTAATCATGATGCATATTCATATGTATGATTTTGTCCCTTGTGGTTAGTGTGAATCAGGATCTCTGAGAGAAAGTTCACAGACGGTAACAACAAAGAGCCAGACTTAGACCAGGGTGGATTCATTAAGCCCTTCTCAGCTGTGTACCTTCTTTCCAGCATCTACAGTTCATATGGTGAGTATGCTGATCCCTACTGATGGAGAACATAAGACCACAAGCAGCAGGATGTGGACACTTGAAGTGTGGTTTCCTATCCCAGCACTCTCTCAAAACTCTGCCTCAAAAGTCAACAGCAGGGACTTTCCTGGTGGTCCACTGGTTAAGACTCTGCCTTGCAATGTGGGGGGATGCGGGTTTGATCCCTGTTGGGGAACTAAGATTCTTCACGCCGCGGAGCAACGGGTTCCACGTGCAGCAACTACTGAGCTGGAGTACCACAATTAGAGTCTGTGCCCTGCAAGGAAAGATCTCACGTGATACAACTAAGACCTGGCACAGCAAATAAATAAATTTAAAAAATGGGAAGTCAGTAGCAGTTTCCTGGTGGCCCAGTGTGATGTCTTCTCAGTCTTCCTCCTATACTCTCTTGTTACTCAAAACTGTTGACCACCACCTGGGTTCCCGGGAGTGCTATCTGAGGTAGTCCAGACTGGAAAGAGATGGGAGGGTGAACTTGAGCCAAAGTTGGGAAACTAAGCACAAAACCCAAATATTTATTAGTCATCTCCTAAATATGGGTGCTAGGCATATTCTTTTAGGTATCTGACATATATTAGTGAATATAAGAGACAAACCCCCCTGCCCACATGAATGAGTATAAGTGACTCCAGGAACATTAAGAAAGGACTGGCCTCTATGTTCCTGTAGGGTTTTTTGTTGTTGTTTGTTGGTTTTTAGTTGTGCTGGGTCTTCATTGCACCGCGTGGGCTTCTCTCTGGTTGCGGCCCACAGGCTTCTCTAGTTGTAGGGTGTGGACTTAGTTGCCCTGCAGCATGTGGGATCTTAGTTCCCTGACCAGGGATCGAACCCACATCACCTGCATTGGGAGGCAGATTCTTAACCACTGGACCATTGAGGAAGTCCTGTTTCTGTAGGTTTTATTCTCACTTTTATTATAGTACTTCCAACATACTATTGCAATTACTTGTTTATATATCTGTCTTGCCTTCCTGTACTGTGGGCGTTGGGATGGCAGGGATGTCATATCTTATTATTCTGCCACACAGCAGGCATTCAACAAAAGCCAGTAGAATAAATACCTGAATGAACAAATGAAGCTGAACTGCTAAACAGGCTGTTGAGTTCTAATGTCTTAGAGAGATTATGCTTATCGTGGTATTAGAGGAAAATAGGTTTTATGTTAGAAAGAAAAAACCTCACAAAACAAAAACACTGCACTAAAGGAATATCAAACAGCTATCAGCGCTTCTCTCTGTTCTTTCCTGCTGACACCCTAGGCAAGGCCACCATCATTTCTCTCTGGATTAACAAAACTATCTCCCAACTGGTCTCTCCACCTCTTCTAACCTGTTCTCTCTCCTTTAGTCTCTTCTCTATAATGGAGCCAGGGAGCATTCTAAATTATAATTATGACCATGTCACTCCCCTCTAGAAAACTGTGCCACTGTTTTGTATTTTAGTCAGGTTTTGCCATATAACAATCCCAAGTCTCAGTGACTTACCAAAAGAAAAATTGTTTTCACGCTCTTGGGTCTGTAGGTTGGTGGCAGTTCAGCTAGCCAAGGCTATTTTCAGCTGGGTAGGACCCCAGACTTCTAGTTGGATTTAGGTCTAGTTCATCAAGTATCTGTCATCCTAAGGCCCAGGCTGAAGGGGCAGCAACTACATAAAGCATATCCTTTTCTTAGCTGATCTCAGGACCGCAGGAGGGGGAGTCCAATTGAATGAGCTCCTTCAAGCTTCCTCTGGCCTTCTCTGCCAACTTTCCATTGGCCAAAATGAGTCACATTGCTAAACCCAAAGGCAGAGATGTGCACTCTGCCTACTGTGGAGCCATGGTCACTTCTGTAGTATGAATGGAGTGAAGAACTGAGAATAACAACGAATCCTACTTTTCCTTGACCTCAGGGTCAAGCCCAAATCCCTTCACAATTTTTTTCTTACTTTTCCACTTTCTTCTCTTGCAACCTCTCTACCTCCTTCACTGAATTCTTCTCACTCTATTCGCCTGACCATCTTTCAGGTCCAATTATAGGAAATACTATCTCTCACTTTCCAGCCTTCTTCCATGCTCCTGCCTTGTCCTGACACACTCTTCTTTCTCCCTTCCCCACATCTATCTTTCTGCCCCTATTTACTCCAAAGGTCTCCCAGACATCAATGTAAATATCACCTCCTATAGGAATGAATTAGTTGCTGCCTCTCTGCATTGCCAAAGCTCCAACACCTGATTTTATCAGAGCCTTTAGCACAGGCATTGTTTTTTTTTTAAATTTAATTGACTATCTTCCCTCATAGGCTATGTGTGACCTTCATGAGGTTGCAAACTGTGACTCTATTTCACCATTCCCAGCACCTAACATCATTAGTGCCTTCCATAGAGAGAGTACTCATTTTGTTTTTATTGGGTTGGCCAAAACGTTCATTTGGGGTTTTCCATAACAGCTTACAGAAAAACCCTAACAAACTTTTTGGCCGACCTAATACTTAATGAATGTATACATAAGTGAGGACAAACAACCAAGAATGCAATTTGGTTTGAGGATCTGCTCATAATAATATAGTTTGAAAAGTCTAGTATATGTATGTGTGTGTGTGGAAGACTCATGGCAATGAAAAATGTGCAAAGCCTTTGTATTTTTCAAAGTCCTCTGTGCTGTTTATTTTCATCACACATATCTCTCCTTTGTTAGACTTTTGTCCACACGATACATTGCAAGACAGCCTACAGGTTACCCCAGTAATTTGAAGAGAGGCTTTACCCTGTGGCTGTAATAAAAAAGACAGAACTGGGCTGATAATGTTTGCAACAGTTCAGAGGATGCAGCTGGAATACTGATCAGCTCTGGTGGCTGATTGGATGTCCAGGGACAAAGGCATATCTCCCTTAGGAGGGAGTGGTCGAATCTGTCTTTGTGAGATACACCGCTCCAAGTTATTTATAGCCAGGAGACTAATTCTTAGATGAATTTCGGAGTGAAGAGACCCAGATGTTCCTTGCTAATTTTCCTTTTTAGAAGGTGTCAATTTATGTAGTCTGGCTTGAGGGCTGGGAGGGTCTATCAGTCACACCTGACTAGCTGCTCTGCATGAAAATTTGAACAGTATTGTTTTGTCTTCGGAATTTGAGGAAGAAAATTTAATTAAAGACAGGAACCACTCCTAGTCCTCAATAAAGAGCAGACAGGAAGGCTGATTAAGGATTTGAAAGTGATTTGTTGGAGGGTGTTTGGGGTGGGAGGGTAGGGGTGTGCATAGAGGGGTTGGGAAAAGTCATGGAAGAAACCCAAATCTTTCAGGGTCCCAGCATATGGATTTGTTTACTTCAAGAGGTAATTGCCAGCTGAGGCCCATGTTTTTGAAGCTCATTTCAAATTCTGATGATAGAGAAATTATTCCTTTTTCTGATGATGAGAAATCTGATCCAAGTTGCATAGGCTTAGAAGCGTCTCTGGTAGTAATTTGCTAGATTTAAGGATATAGGATTTCACAATTAGATTCTCATTTAAGAGAAACCATCTTGCTTATTTAGAAAATTAGTCTTTTATTAGTCAAAATGGATTTGCTTCTGAGGCCTAAACTACTTGGACTCATTTCAGGCAAATGTTTTCTAAGAGCTGAGTTCCTAAATTGAAAGAGAAACATAAGCCAACACAATAACATTTAATGAACTGCACGAATGTGTTGGAAAATTCCCATCCCAGCCAAACAGTAGAACAGAAATCACAACCAAAGGTGCCAAACCGCTTCTGTTTTTCCCAAAGGCCCAAATCATCCTGGGGCATGGAATTGACTCATGCATTTATTGATTTTTTATTTTCTGAATTTCTTATATAAAACCTGATCCTTTAAAAACATGGGCTGGTTTTTCTGGGCATGATTGGCAACACAGAATTGATTATTTCTCAAATGAGATCAGTAATCCCTTTGGGAAGAGTGTGTGTGTTTGTGTTTGTGTTGGGGGGGTTGGTGGGAGATGGTTATGAAGAGACTTTGGAAACTTCACGTTATATGCAGGAGCAGGGATGTGGAGACCCTCTAGATTGTATGATTAGCCTCTTCCTAATCCTGGTGGCTCAGTGGTAGAGAATGTGCCTGCAATGCAGGAGACGCAGGAGAGCCAGGTTCCATCCCTGGGTTGGGAGGATCTCCTGGAGAAGGAAATGGCAACCCACTCCAGGATTCTTGCCTGGAGAATTTCATGGATGGAGGAGCCTGGCAGGCTACAGTCCATGGGATTGCAAAGAGTCGGACACGAATAAGCATCTAAACAACAACAAGTATACGATATCTCCCGTCCTTTGTGTTGTGACTCATCAGCTCCCAATTATTTCAAAGGTTACCGTGAAACTCTCAGCATAGCTGCTTAATGACGGCCTTGGAGAACTCTGCTCACCTCCTCACCCACAGGACACTGAACATTCCAAGTGGAGACGAGAATTGATCTGGTGGCCAGAGAGAGAAGCCCAGCAGGGCAGGGCCTGGATAAGGGAGAGCAGGCTGGAGGGAGAGGCCTGTTTTGGATCTGGAGTCCTGGAGGATCATCATCTACAGGGTGAGGAAATGACTTCTGAACACACACAGTTCTGAGGTTCCGGGAATAAGCCCTGGAAGGAGTGTATACATGGATGGATGATCTGCTGCCCACGCTGTTCTGACTCAGGCCCCTACATATGACCTCTCCTTGCACTTCTCCCCCTAGCATTCTTTGAGCCCTTGTAAATCAACCTATGCCAGTGTGGCTGCTCAGATATCACCAGGTTCTTGGGTTAATATGGGAAAAGACTTAGTGATCAGAGACACATGAGCCTCCTGGATCTCCTCCTCAGCAAGCAGATGGAAGATCACTGTCACAGCACGTTGCAGACCCAATTCTGCCAAACACACAAGTACTTAGAGCCAACAGTCCCCAAACAGGCAGCCTGTTCTATGAGTTGACCTTACTGTCAGTTCCCTAGTTACTCCTACAAGCCCCTGGCCTCAAAGGTTTAATCCAGGGTGGACTCGGCACTATTCTGAAGACCAGCGAGTAGGTCAGATCAGGCCCCGCTGTTCTTTCTGAAGGCAGCACACACCAGAATGCTGTGCCCACATGTTAGGCTGCTGGGTATGCAGGATTCCTGTTCTTTCACTACTGAAGAGTTACTTTTTTAAAATTTTAATTATTTATTTGGCTGTGCCAGGTCTTAGTTGCAGCATGTGGGATCTAATTCCCTGACCAGGGATTGAACCCATGCCCTCTCCATTGGCAGCACAGAGTCTTAGTCACTGGACCACCAGGGAAGTCCCTACTTAAGAGTTATGAGCCCTATTCAGTCTTCCCAGCCCATCACATATCTTGAACATCTCTCATTTGACCATTGGGAAATTCTTTCAACACCCCTTCAGTTAATATAAAAGCCCCAGGGCAGATTCAGATGGCCATGTTTGCATAGCTACCTGCTGAGGGTGGATTACTGATTAGAGCCCTCCAATGTTCACTAATTGCCCCTGGAGTGTACATTAAAGTATGTTTTCATTCACAGATTTAGCAATTTCTGTGCTCGCCCTGCACTAATCCCCATAAGTGATATTATAAATATATTCATCAAAAGAAAATAACTCAGTAAAACTGCTGCCCCTCAGTGTGATGCAGTACGCAGGTTATTAAGCCATTGTTTCTCAACTCCAAACTCTTCTTTGTGATGCTAGGGTCGGTGGGGATTCCACAAACATGTGTGCTTTGCCAGCTGTCAGCGTTGGGCTCTGCGCAAAGGGGCACTGGAGAGACTGCCAAGCTGGGAGACAGAGAAGGGATGGTGCCGTCTGTGTCTGGCATTAGCCGGCGACTATACTTTATCAGTAGCCATGGCTTCCAGCACCAATTGGTCCCACTTTCCAGGTTGTTTATAATCCTCTTGGAGCCAGCTCATCATCCTCTCCTCAGTTCGGCGAGGCTGTCTTCTCACGCCTCTGAGGCACCAGCCAAGCAGCTCGCCCCTCCGGGGTCTGGGTCTCGGCTCCATGGGGTTCTTTCTTTGAGCTCCGAGGCTCCAACAACTCTGACTTCTTTCCTTTGCTTCCTCAGTCCCAGGGCCGGTACCTGCTTCTTGCAGTTATTGTCTTTGTCTTAGGTCAGTGTTCCCCTTTGGCTTTTCCAACCCTCTGACACCTGCTTTATGAAACCCGTATATTAAATTTTTCCTGTTAAAACAACTGATCTGGGCTCTATTTTCAGACTGGACACTAAACAGTATGCTGCTGCTGCTGCTAAGTCGCTTCAGTCGTGTCCGACTCTGTGAGACCCCATAGACGGCAGCCCACCAGGCTCCCCTGTCCCTGGGATTCTCCAGGCAAGAACACTGGAGTGGGTTGCCATTTCCTTCTCCAATGCATGAAAGTGAAAAGTGAAAGTGAAGTCACTCAGTCGTGTCTGACACTTCGCAACCCCATGGACTGCAGCCTACCAGGCTCCTCTGTCCATGGGATTTTCCAGGCAAGAGTACTGGAGTGGGGTGCCATTGCCTTCTCCGAAACAGTATAGTCAGGGTCTAAAAATAACAGAAGCAGAGAAAATATTCTAGGAGATTTATGAAGAAAATTTCAAATAAAAAAGTTGGTTTACATGGAAAGGACTAGTGGAATATGATTCGCTTTGGATAGCCCAAAATCTAAAATGTCAGTATGGTATGCCTGTATGAATAATTATGAAGATTTTCCAACATTGAGTTATCACAGTGATCTGACAGCAGATACTGGGGAGGTCAGCACGAAGCTCCTAGGTGTGAAGACACTGTGCTAGCTAGTCTCCCAAAATGGCCCCAGTAATTCCTTCTCTCTATGCACATGCCACTCTTCACAGCAAGGGCGTAACTTATTTCCCCTCCCTGTGAATCTGGGCTGGCCTTTCAACTCACTTTATGCTGATATTCTTGGAATTCTGGGTCCAGTCATTAAGAGAACTGGCAGTTACGCTTCTGCTTCTGAAGTTGCTCACTCTTGAGACACTCCCTTCTCATAACCCAGTCACCATGCTGTGAGAAGCCCAAGGCACGTGAGGAAGCCATGTAAAGGAGAACTCAGATATGCTGGTCAACAGCCCTAACTGAGATCCCAGTGGACAGCCAGTATTTACCACAAGCCTCATGAATGAGACATCTTGAATGTTTCAGACCTCTTGGGCCCCCAGATGACTGCAATCCTATGTGACATTATGTGGAGCAGGAGAACCATCCAGCTGAGCTCAGTCTACCAAGGGATTGGTGAAAGAGAAAGAAGTGGTTATTTAAGCCCCTGGATTTTGGAGAGTGTGTTTGCTGCAAGAAAGAACCAGGACAGACAGGAAGCCCAGTTCCTAGATACTGGGAAACTAAGGTCACTGATAGGAAATTTGGTGACACAGTTACTGAGGTTGCTCAAATCCATCCTAGCAGGAGTATTTGTACTTCTACCGAATGATTCCTTTTAAGCTAGCACAGGAGGATAAAATTTCGATTATATTAGCTGCTACCAGAGTTTAGGGAAGGGTCTAAGTCCTTTGATAGGTTGCCTGGGCGATGGAAGATGAAGCACGTGGACAGTGAGTGAAAGGAGACAACAAAGATGTAGGCAAAATTGCCTATATAGAAATGGATAGGAATTCCCAGAGTGAATGAAGACAGGAAAGAGAAGGGCAAGTAGAGAGTGAGAAAGCAAGGGAGCAACTAAGCAAGGACTTGAGTGAGTGTGAGGCTGAGAATGAGAGCAGGGTGAACAGGCAATCAGGCAGCAGGCTGGATACCTGAGAAATTCCTGGTGGGGGGGCGCTATGACTTTCAGAACAAGGTCATCTAGTACTTGGTATTTTCTGTAAATTTAGACCTTTGGGGAATGTTTTTTGTTGAAACTGATGTGGCAATGAGACCAGAGACTCAGAAATTTTTGAAATAGGAATATTTGACATTTACTAAAAAAAAAAAAAACAAACAACTCCATGTGAGAAGAAAGGAGGAGAGCAAGTCCCAAGCCAGAGCCAAAGGTTAATTTGCCTGAGTTCTTAACATCAGTTTTACCATTACTCTTCTTTATGAGTACAAAATTCAAGATGCCCACCCCAACCCTCCCACTCCTTTCCAGAAATTGTGTTGGGATCCATAGGGAATGGAGACTCTTGTATTCATAAATGAATAGAGATGACTTTGAAAAGCAATTCAAGTATACATCTGAAAACAAAGGGAATCAAAGTAAATAGAATGACTGTTCACGTGGAAAAATATTCAGGTGACTACTTAAAAAGAATTACAGTAGTCACTCAGAAGAACAGAGGAATTAAATGTTGAAAGAACAAAGCATTAAGGATCTCTTGTTACTTCGGTTTTTAACTTTGGGGACACATGACACAGAATTCTTTAGCTTTTGGCATAGCTGATTTCCCTCAACTGCCTGAAGGATAAGGGGTTGTATTTCCCTCTTAAATGTGTGATCAGTAAGCTGGAAATCTTACCGAGAAGTGGTCAGGAAATACAGGAAATCATGAGCTCCCAGGGATCTGCAGACATTTCGGGACAGCACTGAACTTGTCACAAAGTTTGGGGAGACCTGAGTTCCCTCAAAGCCACAAAACAGACCCAGGTGACAGTTATAAGAGAGTTCCAAGAGAGGATTAGAGCCAGTGGTGCTAGGGGTGTTCACTCCATGTTCTTTTCTCTGCATTTAGAATGGTACTTACCAGCTCTCCTTGGGAGAAATGAGGACAGAGTCACTTGAATCATCTGTTCTGGGGTTCAGATATGGAAACCTAGTGGAGATGGCAGGCTTTTTATAGCCTAGAGTCTGAAGAGTTTTAGAGTCTTCAGAGTAAAGTTTTGGTGATGTACTTCAGGCTCTGGCTGTCAGTGGATCCCTAGTCTAGCCATCGTGAACCTCTGGTCTCTAGGCTGGAAGGTATTTTGAGAGTCATGGAATTCAGTCCCCTATTGTCCTGATTGTACAAATGAAGCTCAGAGAGGTGAAGTGACTTGGGCAAGGTCAAGAACTGGTTATGCAGCAAAGCTAGAAAGGGAATCCTGCTTTTAGACACTCAGTCTAGGGCTCTCCTGAGAAATGATTCCATGTATTTGTGGTAGATTATATTCAGTTCAGTCACTCAGTCGTGTCCAACTTTTTGCAACCCCATGGACTGCAGCACACCAGGCTTCCCTGTCCATCACCAACTCCCAGAGGTTGTAAAACTCATATCCAGCGAGTCGGTGATGCCATCCAACCATCTCGTCCTCTGTCGTCCCCTTCTCCTCCTGCTGTCAGCCTTTCCAGAATCAGAGTCTTTTCTAATGAGTTAGCCCTTTGCGTCAGGTGGCCAAAGTACTGGAGCTTTTTCTATAGATTATATTGCTATCCACCCCCCCCAATACTTCTTTTATTCTCTCTCTTCAGTACCCCTCTCCTGTAGTTTGTGAACTCTGTTTTCCTTTTTTACCTCAACAGCCTGAGTGAATATGACATGGAGCAGAGCTGTGCTCGAAGTGTGGTGTGAGTAGACATACCCTTTGCTGGCTGTCAGCCACTGAAGTTTTGAAATGGTTATCACAGGCTAACTTAGCCATTCCTGAATTTCTATTGCCTTGTAAGCAGGCTATCTTGCAAGACAGGCAATGTCTTATCCATCGGTCTGCCTGGAAACTATCAGCACACTTCCACTGAAAGTTATTAATTTGGAATGCTGCTACTAATTCACCTCCTATGAGTCTGGGTTACATCTGAATGGATCTAATCAACCTGATTAACTGAAACATCAGAGCCAGGAGTTTAGAAAACAGACAGTGACCTTGAGGCCTTCCCTGAATATCCCTTCCTCCACTGGACAGAAAGCAAGTGGAAGAGGAAGTGAGGAGAAGGGGGCCAGGCCAAGAAAGGGATTTGGCAGGTGATGTAGATGGTGAAATTTCCTAACTTCATACTTTTGTGAAGGGCCAATCTTGAGACTTGAGACTTAGCTTTGTCCTTGAGCCTTAGGAAGTTCTTCCCTACCTGGTCCCATTCCATATAGCCCAACATCTCACAGGAGGCCATTTCTCATCTCTAATCAGGGGCAGAAGGAAAATTTAAGGTGGTGGCTATCGGACTGTATCCTAAATATTTAAGTTGCAATTTCCATCTAGCAGTGCATGACAAAGTCTTCATTCTATATAGCTTATGTTTTTCATAATCAAATTTAAATGTATCAAAGAGATTGACTTGGGTTATTCATTGGTTATTATTTATCACATTATGTCATTAATGTCACTGACTGTGTGTCATTAAACTGAATCAGCTTAGGGTGAGGTAATGGTGGCCCCAGAATTAGATTAGGTCATTGAAAATATTGTATACCCGTCCCATGATTCACACATATCCAGAAGCAAATCCCAAACACCAGACTTAGGTAAAATACTGTTTTTGAGCTATTAGAATTTTGATATTCCCCTCGTCAGAGGCTGACTTACCTAAAAGTGTTGCTAAAGTCAGAGGGTGATTCACATTGATTATTACAGTCTGAAAACTCAAAATCATTAAACAGACCTCATATTTTAACTCAAATTTTATATATTTTATGAAGTCATGAGTAACCTTTAAAAGGAGCCCTGAAGGAAATCTACATGCATTAAAATGAATTTCGTATTTAGTGCTTCATGGACAAGAAAGGCACAAAGCAATTAAAACAGATAGGAGCAGGCTTTGTGTTTCAAATATCGATACCTCATGACTCCACTAGTTGAGACAAAAGGTATTTCATGTCAGCATTCGGCAGGCAGCCATAAAATCTGACTGAAGTCACTGCATGAGAAACAAGATGTTTTATTTATGTATTGTCAAAAGTTCTCAAAGACTCCATTATGTGGGAATGTTCGGTATAACCTAAGTGACAACTCCATTCTAACATATGCCATGTCTGATTTTGCCTGGCCCAGAGCAGCCCAGCCATGGGGACTGTTCTATTGACAAATATTTAGATTAGACATTGCCCACTTAGGCTTCTTAGGAATACAGCATGTTGCTGTCTAGATGGAGTAGTCCTCAGTGCCCGATGGGTGCCACCACGACCTACCACCAGAGCACTGGGGAAAAGCACCAGACCCTGGGGACCAACGACAGAATGAATGACAGTGCCTGGCATTCCTACAGCATCCACGGTGCTTCCTACTGCCACTGTGAGCTACATTTTTGCAATGCTTGGTTCAAAGGACTGCAAAGTTTACATGGTAAGAGGAAGGGCAGTGGTGAAGAGCAGGGGTTTGGGGATCAGGCTACCCTATTTCAAAACCTGTCTCTGCCATTTATTAGCTGGGTGACCTTGAGCAAGTTTCTTAACCTCTCTGTGTCTCAGTTCCCTTGTGTATAAAATGGGTGGGATGAGAACAGTACCTACTCACAGGGTTGTTAACGAGGATTACATGAGTGTGGGCAGAGAAAGGCCATAGAACATGCTGTTCCTGGCTCCCAGTAAATGCTACCTAAGGGTCAGCTGTCACTGGTTAGCTGTCATGGACTCTGGGGACAGCTGCTGTGAGTTGGAATAGAATCTTTCAGGAGAGGGTCTATCTGGTTTATCAGGACATTCAGTTGCCAAGACACCTAGACAGCCTATCACAGGAGCTAATTTGAGGCCCTGGCCTTCCCAGGGGTGCCTGAGGGGATCACCAATTTAGGGGGAAGTTTCACAAAACTTCGTTGCTGGGTAGGGCTTGGCAGCCTCTGCATGGTAATGCCCCCCCGCCCCGACCTGAGCAGAGCCAGGGCAGGAGTTCCTGACATTGATACAAAGATGGACAGTAAACTGGTGGCAGCAGCTAAGCTCTGGAAAGGGCATGGTGATGGACTTCACCATTATTTCTCACATGAAGGGAGGAGTATTTCACGCACACGGTTTTAGGTTAAAAGGATTGTTCCAGAAACATTTGTCTGTGCTAAAAACCCTCAGCCAGGGACTTCCCTGGTGTTCCACTCCCCATGCTGAAGGTTCAGGTCTGCTTCCAGGTCAGGGAACGAAATCCTGAATGCTGCAATGGAGAGCCCAAATACTGCAACTCAGATCCGGCACAGCCAAAAAAAAAAAAAAAAGTGTTTACAAAGACCTTTAGTCCCACACAGGCCCTGGGCCATCTAAATGAGTGTTAGAAGCCCCATCATTGCTGGAAATGGGCCCCTGGACTTGGTCTGGTTGCCCACGCCTGGTCTCCGGAATGCTGCCGGGTTGGGGGACCATGGTGCCCAGTATATTCCAGCAAGCTACAGCCACCTTGCCACGTGGTAGGAGATGCTGTTGGTTGGTAATCCTATAACCATTCCTCTTTCTCCTTTGCCGACCTTACACTGTAGTAATGCACAATTAAATACCTCGTGTCCCATGAGTTTGAGTAAACCCCATGAATTGGTGATGGACAAGGAGGCCTGGTGTGCTGCAGTCCATGGGGTCGCAGAGTCGGACACGACTGAGCGACTGAACTGAACTGATGATGGTGCCAGAGCCCAGCAGGAAGGAGAAAGACTCCTGTCTTTCCTGGCAAGGACTCGGCTGTGAAAAGCCAGGGGACTTTTAGTTTGCAGCCCTTCTAGCTTCATTTCCCCTCTGTAAAGGTCTTCTCCTTCCCTTACTGGGGTTGGGGGTGGAGGGAGCGAGGGGCGACTTGCAGGCTGCTCACATGGTTGCAGACCCCAAATTGCAATTCTCTGCTGATCCCTGGATACAGCCATCTTCACTGGAGACACATCTGGCAGTCTATTTCAGGTCAACACTACAAAAACTATGTTTTTCAAAAGGATGATGAGAATTGTTGTAAAAAGTTTTATGACAAGAATTGTGACAACCCATTAAAAAAATAAATAAATACCATGTGTCCTTGCAGGTAGTCATGTGACACAGCTCTGTCCAGGGAGACATAAGGAGAACTCTCCGGAGAAATATTTTCCCCTGTTTCTGCCTTTGGGGGCAGTTATATGAGGATATGATACTTAGAGCTGTGGTGACCATTAGACAGCAAGTCCAAGGGCGAGAAAGCCAATACGCGGAGGAATGGTAGAGTGGAAGGATGGAAAAAACCTGAAATATTTATGTCTGTGTTGAGATGTTGAACAAATCCTGGGACTACTTATCTCTGGACTCTTTATTTTTTAAACAACAGATGCTCTTAACGTTTAAGCCGCCGTTAGCTGTTTATCTGTCACTTATAACCAGAAGCATTTCCAAATGATACCGTAACTCTTAGCCTGTGTGTCTAGTTTATGTACCTGAACTACTTCTTTTCTCCTGATTTGCGCCACTTTTGGCCCCAGTTCAGGCCCTTGTTTGAAGAGACAGAGCCTTCCCAGCTCTTGCATATCCCTCTCTCCAAGGTGCTGGAGTAGACTATCCTTAGCTAGTGGCCAAGACCCAAGGATGTCTCACTTGCCAGCACTCAGGTGGAGACTCAGGCTAGAGAATCTCACCATGGCATCCCATTCACTGAATCACACCCCTTCTGTGTTGTCCTTCTAGACTCAAGGCTTTATTATTATTTTGAACACTGTCATTTGAACTAGAGGTCACCCAAGGCAAAGTCAGCTCCCTTGGTCCTAGCCTTGCCCAATTCTGCCTTTTGTAGGCTTCCCTGATAGCCCTTTGGTTAAGGTGACCTCCCAACATGGCTGACAGGTGGGCTCACACTGGCTGCGACTCACACAGCCTGGAAGGTTAAGGCCCAGAAATGGCTCTTCTCAGTGCTGAAAATGTGAGTTCTAGGTGCCTCACTCCTTAGAATTTCTCTTGCTGCTGCTGACGTCATTTTGACCTTGGCCAAGAAACCTGAGCTCAGTCCCTGCACTGCATCTGTTCAGCGTGATATTTTGGAAAAAGAGGCCTGGATTTCAAGATTGAGGAGGTGTTGGCTCTAGTCCGGTCTCTCCCACAAACAAACCAAAGTCAGCTGCTACTGCTCCTTTCTGGGCTTCTATTTCCATGTATAAAATAGAGCGGTGATCCTTTCCCTGACACTGCTATTTACATATTTCAGGAAGTGAATTTTAAACTTGGAGACACAATAAAAATTATAGAGTACACTTTAAAGAATTATTTAGAACATTAATGCATATTTCCATAAGTACTCACAGTGTCTTTCTAAATTTGAGGTTTGGTGAATATAATGAAAATTTCACTGGAGTCCATCTTAATTTTTTAAAAAGCCTATGAATTTTCCCCCAGGGTTTTCTAACACACCAGAAATAAATTACAGAAAGGAGGGGGTAGGTGAAGCGCTAAACAGTAATTCTTCCCAGCTGCAAAAACCTTGCTTTTCATGTGAATTAAGTCTTTGATCCCTAAAAATCCATTTTGCTCCTGGACAAATTCCAGACACTGCCTTCTTGGGGAAGCACAGTGCCAGGGACAGAATGGCTGTTTGCGGATAAGTTTCTCCTATGACGGTGCTGATCTAAGAAAGCAGCCTGAGGAATGGGGGCGGGTGGAGGCATGAGCTCTGTGTTCCCACGTTTTGGCATCTGCAAGGTGCCTTATTCCTTTTTCAAAGTACTCTGCTGCTTCTCTCCTCTGTCTTAAACGCAGGCCCTGACTCTTTTCCTTATGAGTAGATTTGTCTTTGTAATTCCGCAAGGCCGTGGCAGTCCTGCTGAATAAACTCTGCTGGAAATGGTAAGGCCTTTAGTGGATAGTCAGTTCTATCCTTATGTAAGCTCATCTGTTTTGAATATCTGAGCATTTGCAGGTGCCAGCTACTGTCCTCAGATATACTGAGAGGCTAAGTGGGTGCAGGGCACCAAAAGTTACCCATTTGGGGTAACTCATGCTGTGCTGGTGATGGAGACTGCCTTTTCTTAAAAATATGGTTTTAAAAATTATGTTTATATATAACACAATATTTGTCATGTTAGCCATTTGTAAGTGTACAATTCAGTGGCATTAATTATGTCCACAATGCTGTGTGCCCATCACCATTAACTATACCCCAAGCTTTTTCATCATCCCCAATATAAACTCTGTACCCATTAAATTACTGCTTCTCATCCCTCCCTCCCTTCGGCCCCTGGTAACCTCCGCTCTGCTTTCTACGGAGTTGCCTATTCTAGATATTTCATGTAAGTGGAATCAACCAATATTGGTCCTTTTGTGTCTGACTTCTTTCACTTAGCATAATATTTTCAGGGTTCCTCCACACTGCAGCATGCGTCAGAACTTCATTTGTTTTTATTTATTTTTGGCTGGGCTGGGTTCTCATTGCTGTGCAGGCTTTTCTTTAGTTGTGGCGAGCTGCGGCTACTCTCTAGTTGTGGCGCGTGAGCTTCTCATGGTGGTGGCTTCTCTTGTGGTGCACGGGCTTAGCTGCTCTGTGGCATATGGAATCTTCCAGGACCAGAGATCAAACCCATGTCTCCTGCATTGGCAGGCAGATTCGTTACCACTGAGCCACCAGGGAAGCCCAGAACTTCATTCCTTCTTATGGCTGAATAATGTTCCATTGTCTGGATAGACCAAATTTCATTTATCCATGGATCTGTTGCTAGACACTTGGGTTGTTCCCACCTTTTGGCTGTTATGGATAGTGCTGCCATGAGTATCTGTGTACAGAGATCTGAGTGCCTGCTTTCAGTTCTTTTGGATATATACCTAGGAGTGGGACTGCTGAGCGACATGGTTTTTACATGTGGATATGGTGTCCGTAGAACCAACACAGGCAGTAAGGGTTGCTAAAACAAGGACCCATAGCTGCATCCCAGAGGGCTATGGCAAGGGTCATAGCCAAGTGCAAGGAGAAGAAAGGGTTGGAAGAGACAGACCCTGTGGTTCTCCTATAAGGTTGTGAGATGCAGTCAGGCCCACAGTGAAGCCAGAAGCAGGAGCCAGGTAAACTGTTTGCAGAAAGATGGCAGGAGCTCTGGGAAGGTGGAACAGAGTAGACGGATGGGGAGACTGAGGAGCCAGGAGGGTGAGAGGCAGAGGTCACAGGGTAGCCATGTAGTAAAGAGTCAAAAAAATCCATGGGAAGCAAGTGGCAGGGAGAGTAAGGGTCAGGGGTCCAACTATCTATCCATGGAGCATTGTGGGCCCTGGAAACCAACAAGCCTTGATCCTGTGGGCATTCCCCCAAGCTAGGAAGCCTCTTCTATCCCTCCTGCTAATGCAGTGAGAAAAACCTGATGGCTCCTGGTTTGTGAGGGATGGTATCTGGATAAGGGCCAATCCTGACCCAAGCCTCCCCGTGGGAAAGGATCTTGAAGCACTTCCCTTTTGGAGACCAAAGTGAGTAGCTCAAGGCTCAGGATGATCCATCACCCAGACTATGATATGAGTAACTGTCACAGAACACTGCAGCTTTATTATAGGTAGCACCCAAGGGTAAAGATATGTACTAAGCAATGTTGTCTGCTAGGAGGCCGAGAAATGCACATCTTAAATTTTAGGTGATGACTTACTCTTAACTACTTGGCTTAAAAATAACTGCCAAGGCCATTCCAGGCCACTGCGGTCAGTAATTCCATGAGGGCACAGGCCAGGCGGCATCCTAATCCCCTGTCCCATGGGCTGCTGGGAAGGGAGTTCACATTCATCTCCAGGTTTATCCCTTGAGCAGGGGCAACGGTAGGACAGGTCATCTTGTGAAGACAGCCAGAACAGCTGCCTGGGACACATCCTGGGCGGGTAGGGGGACGTGAGCTCTCAGTCCAGAACTGTAGAACCACATTCAGGCCTCCCCAGCGAGGCTACACAAATTGTGGACGGTACAAAATCTGCCGGCTGGAAACCCCAAGCAGTTCTTGGTGTGGCCTTCTAGACCAAATTATTTCTGGGGTCAGAAGATGCAAAGCCCCATCGGGCCTAATCTGGAAGTCTTTGTGGGACTAATTTATACTAAAAATAGCATCCAGATATGATTAGGAAAGTTTCCTCTGCTGCGTCCCTGTGAAAAAGAATAGGACCAGTGCTTCCAGAAAGCAGACAGACACTGCACTGAATTTGCACAATGCAGAGCCCAAGCAGAGAGAACCTATGTTATGAGAGGATTTAGTTCCTTTTCTTCTCCTCAAGCACTGTTAAAATAGGCCTCAATAGCAACAGGCTCAGCTGGTCGTTCTGACACTTGGAGAAAGTCCTGTGCTTTCTGACTTCGGATGTGTTTATTTAGGTCAACCCCCTGCTTTGGTGGCTCAGACGAGAAAGAATCTGCTTGTAATGCAGGAAACCTAGGTTTGATCCCTGGGTTGGGAAGATCCCCTGGAGGGGGGCATGGCAACCCAATCCAGTAGTCCTGCCTGGAGAATCCCCATGGACAGAGGAGCCTGGTGGGCTACAGTTCACAGGGTCGCAAAGAATCAGACACAACTGAGCAACAAAGTACGGCACAGAGCCTGCTTTGGTGGGGCCTCATACCCTCCCCACTTGTGTAAATCTGAACCCCTCTAGGCTCAGAGATGCCTTATATGAAACTCTCCCTGGAATCGCTTGCTGTTCCCATAGTCCTCCATCTCCTCTGAAACCCAAAAGTTACTTTCCATATTCTGTTTTATTTGTGTACCTTAAAATCTCCTCTTACTCTATGGTAAACTTCTTGAGGTCACATGTTTTTTCATTTTTCCATTTCCACAGTGTGTCTTGCAGTTAAGATGCATGCAAGAGATATTTATAGAAGTATTTCATGAATAAACTCATGAATACAGAAGGAAATTATATTTAGCACAACTTATTAGAATCCCTATCCATAAAGTTGTGCTAGAATATTTTGGGAAAACATTCTTTGGTATCTGACTTAGATGCCCAGTGTTTCAATATATCTATTTTTTTCTTGTCTTTTTCTTAGTAGAAAAAACACCATCTGCTGCACAGTATTACTTAACTAATTAATTAAATGATTAATTCAGTTCTAAAGGCCCCAGCAGCCCCGTCTTCTTCAGACTGGCTAACTTCTATTCTTTTTGTCTTCCATTTTCTACCACCTGTGCCTTAGTTTTCTTGGCAGTGAAATAGGTCTGTCTGTTACCTCACCGGGTTGTTGCTGTGAGGGCAAAATGAAACAGTGACGAGAAATGTTTGGAAAAGTGATCAGTGCCAGGTGAAGTGATATTGGACAGGGCTTTTCAAACTAGTCTGTAGAATGACACGTTTGACCATTCGAGAGAAGGCAGTGCTACAGAACAAGCTGTTGGTCATAATGAGCTCTGGGGCGACTGTGCACCATGAGCGCCTGGCGGGGGGGCGGGTGGAGAGCAGGACAAAGGACACTTCCTCCATTAATCATGGGAGTGAGAACAGAGCTCTTCTGTGCACCCACTTAATCAAAACAGCACACCTCCCCTCCAAAGCAGCCAATGCCTAAACCATACAAACGAGTTATTTCAAAGTCACAGGAGTTGCCTTACAGATCAAGACAGCCTATTAAAAATGAATAATGTGCATTTCTTCCTGGAAAGAACAAATCAATACCCCTCAGTGGGCCCAGTGCCACCTACCAGCTTCCACACGAGTATGCCTTTATCCAGAAGAAGGGTATGAAAAGGACAGCTTTTCCTTCCCCTCCCTCGGGCTCACCAGTGAAAGCAGCTCACATCTCTCCCTTCAAAGGTGGAGTCTGAAGTGAAAGGAGTTTACCTTCCCCCAAGAGTACATTATAAGTTTCAGCCATAATGGACACTCGGGGGGCAAATATTTCCTCCTAAGTTCCATGGAACCTTTAGGCTCGGATTACTCAGAGAAGTACAATTGTTCACTTTGTAGATTCAACTGCAACCCCTTTGCAGCTCAAGTCTGTCACACAGATACTTATCTTTAGGCAAACACTTCTGAGTTTCTACTATGCATCAGCATGGTGCTAAATCTATGAATCGACATTTAATTCTCTCATCGTATAAACAAGGGAACTGACATCAGAGAGGTTAAGTTGTGTGCCTAAAGCCACACAGCTGGTAAGAGGGAGAGCTGGGTTTTGAACACCTGAGTCTCTGTGGCTCCAGAAACTCTTTTTTAAACCATTAGACTCTTCCATCATTTGCTGTGTGGCAAGCACTATAGTAAGTACTTAGGACCCAGGAATGAATCAGATTTGCTTCTCGCTCCTAAGTATCAGACACTGGCATATTATCTTGTGTAAATAAGTAACTTTATTTATTTGGCTGCACCAGGTCTCAGTTGTGGCATGTGGGATGTTTAGTTGTGGCATGTGAACTCTTAGTTGGGGCAATGTGGGATCTAGTTCCCTGCCTAGGGATCGAACTTAGGACCTCTGCACTGGGAGTGCAGAGTCCTAGCCACTGGACCACCAGGAAAGTCTCTATCTTACCTAACTTTAGTTTAGACTTTACTGGATATCATAACCCTGTGGGGAGGAAACTGAAGAGCCACAGAGCTGAAGGTCTTGCCCCAAGTAGGCTGAATAAGTGACAGAGCAGAGGTTCAAATCCAGGCAATGTAATCTGGTTTCACAGCCCACGCCTAAGCACTGTGCTGCATTATTCCCTGCGAATATTTGTAAACAGATATTCACCCAAGGTTCCATCACTTCCTTAACTGAGGTGAGTAAACGTAGAGTATAACATAACCATGGCCTGGACCGAAGAGCCAGGGACTCCAGATTTGGAGCTGAAATGCTGCCACCAAGAGAGGT
The DNA here is from genome assembly GCF_001704415.2 of Capra hircus. NCBI lineage: Eukaryota > Metazoa > Chordata > Mammalia > Artiodactyla > Bovidae > Capra > Capra hircus. The sequence continues at coordinate 48,278,563 of NW_017189516.1, forward strand.
GGCAGAGGTGAGAAGGGTGTTCCATGCCAGGGGCTGCAACAGGCAAGAAGGAGTATCTGTGTCCCTCACACACCGCGCCCAGACAGTGCACAGCAGTCTCCCAGTACCAGTTCAGTTTGTCTTTTTTTAGTTTTTTTTTTTTTTTTTTTACTTTTTGTTGAAGTTTTCCCTACATATGGTAAAGTGCTCTAATCTTATGTGTACAGCCTGATGAGTTTTTACATAGGTATACGTGCCCAGAGACACCACCCAGAGTAAGATACAGAGCACATCTCGAGCCCTAGAAGACGCCTTCATGCCCTTTCCCAGTCAGTAACCTCTATCACCTCTATTGGTTGCTTTTGTCAGTTCTCGCCTTTTACACAAACAGAATCATACAATATGTGTGTGTTCCTTTGTGTCTGGCTTCTTTTGCTCAGCAGAATGTCTGTGGTTCCTCTGTGTGGTTGTGTGAAGCAGTCTTCAGTTCTTTCCCTGGTTGTCTCGTTTCCACTGTATGAATACACCTCAATCTACTCATCTACTTTAGTGGTCATGGATATTCGAGTTGTTTCTAGGTTTTGAATATTATGAATAAAAGCACCATGAACATTCTTTTACAGGTCTTTTGGTGGACATCTGTTCTCATTTCACTTGAGTATATAACAAAGAATGGAGTTGCCAAATCGAAAGGGGTGTGTGGGTATGTGTGTATACCTTTTGGCTATACACACACATACATACACATTTAGATTCAGTAGGTATGGCCAAAGTGTTTTCCAAAGTGATTCTATCAGTTTATACTCCTGTCGGCAGTGAATGAAAGTTCCAGTTACTCTAACCTTCTTACTCACATTTGATACAGTTCAGTCTGACCATTCAAAAAAACTTTATTTTGAAATAATGATTGATTGAAGGAACCACAATCAAGATACAGAAATGTTCCATCACCACAAAGCTTTCCCTCATGCTATTCCTTTAAAGTTCTATCCTAACTAGCCCTAACCTTTCGTTATCACTAATTAGCTCTGTCTCTATACTTCTGTCATATTGAGAATGTTACATAAATGTAATCATATAGTCTGTGGCCTTTTGAGATTGTGCTTTTCACTCAGTGTGGTGTCCTTGAGATGCATCCAAATTGCTGTGTAATATCAATAGTTCCTTTTTATTGCTGAGTGGGATTCCATGGTATGGATGTAGCACGGTTTGTTTAATCATTCACTTACAATAGAACATCTTGGTTGATTCCAGTTTTGGACTATTACTAATACAGTTACATAGATTTTTGTGTGGTAATAAGTTTTCATTGTTCTATGATACATGCCCAGGAGTAAGACTGCTGGGTCATAAGGTTAGTATATGTTTAGTTTTTAAGAAACTGTGAAACTATTTTTCAGGGTGGCTGTACCATTTTACATTCCCACCAAAAATATAAGAGAGAGATCCAGTTACTCTACATTCTTTTCTTTTAAATTCCTTTTATTTACTTATTAATTTTTTATGCTGGGCTGGGTCTTAGTTGTGGTGGGATCTTTGTTCTGGCATGTGGGACCTACTTCCCTGACCAGGGATGGAACCCGGGCCCCCTGCATTGAGAGCTCAGTGCCCCAGTCAATGGACCACTAGGGAAGAAGTCTCTACTCTACATTCTTGAAAGAAGTTGTCACTTTTTTCTTTGTTTTCTGTTTATACTGTTTTTTTCTTCTCTTGTCTTCCTACTTGAACATTGTTTAGAATTCCATTTTTATGTATTTGTGTTTTCATGGTTAGTTTCTGTTTATTTGATTTATTGTTTCGAAGTCTCTCTCTCTGAATAAATGGTTGCTTGTTACTATATTACATGTACATAACTCGTCACTGTCTACTAGTTTGAGCATTTTACAAGTCTGAGTGAAGGGTACAAATCCAACTTCCTTTTATGTTCCTTTACCCTCTCCCATGGATAATATAATTGTCTTAAATATTTCCTATACATACATTGAGAACTCTTCCCGGTGGTATTATAATTTTTGCTTCAACTGTCAAACATTATTTAGAAAACTCAAGAAGGAAAGTCTGTTGGACTTATCCATGTTTTGATTCTCTCCATTCTTCTTTCTTCCTCTCTGATGTTCCAAGATTTTCTTCTTTTAGCATTTCCTTTCTGTTTAGAGAATTTCCTTTAGGTGTTATTTTAGCATAGGTCTGCTAGTGACAGATGCCCTTATATTTTCCTTCATCTGAGAATATCTTTGTTACATTTTTTATTCTTAAAGGTTATTTTTACTGGATGTAAAATTCTGGTTGGCGGTTCTGTTCTTTTCTTTATTACTTCAGAAATTTTATGCCACATCCTTCCAATCTCCTTAGTTCCTTAAGAGAAATCTGCTGTCATTTGAATTGTTTTCCCTTATAGGTAATGTGTCATTTCTCTCTCACTGCTTTCAAGATTTGTCCTTTGTCTTTTCAGGAGTTTGACGACGATTTATCTTTTACCGTTCTTTTTTTTTTTTCTTGGTCATCCTGGGCAGCATGTGGGATCTTAGGTCCCCAACCAGATATCAAACCCAGGCCCTCAGCAGTGAAAGCAAGGAGTCCTAACTACTAGGCCACCAGGGGATTCCCAATGATGATGTATCTTTGTGTGAAATTGCTTAAGTTTATCCCATTTGGGGTCTGCTCAGCTTCTTGAATCTTTTTGTGTCACTTGCCAAATTTGGAAACATTTTAGCCATTATTTCTTCAAATACTTTTTAGGCCTGACCCTCTTTCTCCTCTCATTTTGGGACTCTGATGACACAGACATTAGATTATTTGTTACAGTCCCACAGGTCTCTGAGGTTCTGTTCATTTCTTTTTTTTAAAGTCTACTCTGTTGTTGAGATTGGGTAATCTTTATTGTTCTGTCTTCCAGTTCACCAGTTTTCTTGTCCATCCTCTGCATTCTGCAGTTGAGCTCATTCATTTAATTTTTAATTTTGCCTACTGTATTTTCACTTGTAAAATTTCCATTAGATTCTTTATACCTTATATTATTTTGCTGAGACTTTCTGATTTTTCATTTGTTTTGCGTGTGTTCATCATTGCCCACTGAAGCATTTTTATGATGGCTACTTTAAAATCCTTGACAGATAATTCTAACATCTGCATCATCCCAGTGATGGTGTCTGTTATTGTCTTTTCTCATTCAAGTTGAGCTTTTCCAGTTCTTGGTGTGACGTGATATTTGGTTGAAACCCGGACATATTTGATATTATGTTATGAGATACTGGATCTTATTTAAGGCTTCTGTTTTAGCTGACCTCTTTTGAGCTCACTCTAGCAGGGAGGAGGGGTATGTGTACTGCCTTCTTACTGCTAGGCATGGGTAGAAATTCAGGTTCTCCGCTGGCCTCCATTGACACCTGGGCAAGGAGGGCTTCTCATTACTGCAGGGTTGAGGTGAGACTTCAGGTTCCTTTCTTATTGGGCCTCTGTGAACTACCCTGGCTTAGAGGAACAGGGGTGCCTCTTTATTGCTCCCCACAAAGCTTCCATTGACAACATGGGTGGGAGGCCTTGTTGCCACTGAATGGTGGCGAAAGTCTGGACTCCCTGCTAGGCCGCCTCTGACATCACTCCAGGGGGAGAGGGGAGGGATTCCTCCTTCCTTCCAGGTGGAAATGGAAGTCCAGAATTCCCACGTGGTCCCTGCTGACGCCAGCAGGTGGCTGAACCATCTTCAGCCTGGAAGAGACGAAGGTCCCAGGTCCTTACTTGGTCACCCCTGATGACACCCTTTTGGAGAGCTTTCAGTGCCTTGTGACAGCCTGGACAGGGTGCAAATATGGGTTTCGCATACTCTCCTTTGCTGATGAAGATGGTGATGGTAGCTGCAGTCTTTCTATGGAGTTTACCTGGAGACAAATGGTCATTGTTGAAGTTTTCTGTCTTTCTAGGATGTCTCTTTTATGGTCTTTTGGCTAAAGAGGGCAGGTTTTGGGGGGGGGGGGCGCTTTTTTGGGTCTGTGGCCGTTGGTGTTTCCAGTTTGCCAGATTCTTCAGTACCTGGACTGGGATATTTGAGGCAAAATCAAAAGGCCGAAAAACCAAGAACTCACCACCATGTTTTCCTTCAGGGTCCAAACTCTCTAGCTTTCCTGACTTCTCTCTACCTTTCTGAGTCTTCTTGTGTTTATTTTACATATAATGTTCAGGGGTTTTTTAGCTTTACTTAGAAGGTGGGGTTGTGGGGCTTTGGGGCATTATCTCAAGGACTTCTAGGCAAGGGGAGGGCATAGCAGAGGGGGATGTGGAGTGGGAGCTCCCTCATCTATGATTTAATAGAGATACCTCGCTTTCATTGATTTTATATATTGGGGTTCTATCCAAGATCTCAGGGACAAAAGTGTTCTGTTGCTTAAAAGAATTTAGAAACTACTACTATAAACTACTGAAATGTCCTCAAATTCCAACATTTTGGTTTCCAAACGATGTCTCTCTCACTGTCTTTTACACCTGAAAGAAGTGCAAGAATCTTTTGTCAAAATCATGTGCTTATGTTTTTAATTTGGCCAACATGGTAGCCATAACCATATGTCGTGGAAGCAAAGCAACTAGGAAACTTCCAGATATTTGCACACCTAACACAGATGTTCCATTTTGCTTTTTTTTTTTTTTCAGCTAACAGGATAGGGAGATGGATTTAGCCTCTGGGGTCTAAATGCCTAGATTTGAGTCTTAACTAATTCCAAACTGCGTTATCTTATGGAAGTGCTAACTTCTCAGAACCTCCATATCCTCATCTGAAAATAGCGGTAATAAGGTCTAATTTATGCAAGTACTTATTAAATAGGCCATACGAAAGATACTTAAAGAGCTGGTCTCTGCAATACTATCCAATACAGCAACCATGAGCCATGTGAGCCTACTGAGCATTTGAATTATGACTAGTGCCAGTGAGAAACTGAATTTTATTTGAATTCAAATTTAAAAACTTATAATTGATTCAGTTATTGGTAAACTTTGTAGGATATTTGGAACAATTTGTGTGTGAGTATTCCCACCTCACACAAACTCAAAGGAACACCTTTGAGTATGGACCAGCTGTAAATGTTATGAAATCTAAACACAGGTCAAGTATTTCTGATGAAAACTGAGTGTCTGAATTGTGAGGTGCTCTAAATGCAAAACACACTGGATTTTGAAGAATTATTATGAAAAACAGAGTGTAAAATTATAATTCTTTTTAATATTTACTATATGTTGAAAGTAAAAGTATTTTACTAGATTAAATAAATATATTAAAATTAATTTCACCCAGTTCTTTCTATTTAAGGTGGCTACTAAGAAATTTAAAATTACATAAGTGGCTTACTTCAAATTTCTAGTGGTCATTTACATATAAAGTAGGTAAATTACCATCAGATGCTTTTAACGTTGGTGAGAATGACTCCTTTAGATAGTTTTGTCTACTTAAGCTATTAAATTATATTTTATTAAACCACTGAGCATTTATGGAATATATAGAATTTTTGCCTAAAGGTTACCTGGCATGTTATGAGAGCTGTTTTTATTATTGGTGGGAATGCAAATTGATGTAATCCTTACCAGATATCCTTCATTCATTTATTCAAGAAGTAATTTTTATATGTATGCATATATCCCTTCCCTCTTGGACCTCTACAAACTAACACAACATTGTAAACCAATTATATTCCAATTAAAAATAACAATAACAAACAAAAAAACCGAAGTAAATTTCGAGCTTCTTCTATGTGCCAGATGCTATGCTGTGTCTACAGACACAGAGGTAAGCAGATGGGAGATGCCTGCCCTTGTAGAAGTTATGGGCTATAGGGAACATCCGTGTTAGGTGTGCACATATACAGGACTTTACTGAACACTTTGATTCATGGCATATGGTTATAGCTACTGTACTGCCCAAAGTAAAAAGACACATGTTCTTGATAAAAAGATTTTCATAGTTCTTTCAAGTGTGAAAGACAGAGAGATATAGATTGGAGGCCAAACTGTTAGAACTATTTGAGAAGTCAGTCATTTGAAAAGTAATTCTAAGAATGGTCATTTAGTTATACTTGTGGTAGGTTCTACAAAGTAAAAAATGCACCTTTAAAACAATCCTTTAAAAAGTAAAGATACCATTTTCACAGAAACTCCCCTGTTAGGAATTTACCCTAGAGAAATAAATAAATAGCCATGCCCAAATATATGTACAACAATGTTTCCCAAAATGTTTTTTTTTGGCTGCACCACTTGGCTTACCTCAGTGAAGGCACAGACTCCTAACCACTGGAATGCCAGGGAATTCCCATCTGAAGTGTTAAAATAGCACAAATATCTAGAAATAACCAAATGGCTAACCAAATGAGATTGACTACTAAATGAGCCATTTGATGGAATACTATGCAGCCAGTAAAGCTCATGTTGAAAAAGGCATTGAATGACTTTAAAATGTGATCACAAAACAATATGTATGTATACTATGATTCTGATTAATACAACATCAAATGCATAGACGTAAAGGAGCAAACTTCACCAGCATGCTAATAGTATTTATTTCTCTACTGGGGCTATGAGTAATTTTTCTTTCATCTTTGGCAACTTCTACATTCTACAAGAAACATGACTTAGTTTACCATTCACAAAAAGATAAATATAAAATTGTTTTAAGTGGGTTGATTGAATCATGCTGTATACATCATTTCATAGTTGTGCTTCACTGGGACACAAGACAGGAAATGAAACATGGGAGTGTTAGTCCTATAGGATTTAATAATTAATTTTTTTAAGTTTTGTTTCTTCTACATTTACTGCTTATGTGAAACAACATAAAGCAAGAGGAAATTTAAGGTAAATGGAAAAGTAACTTTAGCAACCTGAGTCGAACAGGAAATGATTTTGGATGCACTTGGATGTGTTATCATGAGCCAGATTTCTCGGCACAATTTACTTTCTCAGGAAATTTACTTTGTAAATTTAGATGCTTCATAAATTCACAATAAAGGCTTTTAATCAAAGCTGGATTTTGTTCTACTTCAGAGATTAAAGGTCCCCTTCAACAAATTGGAGATTACTTGGGGTTGATAAATAAGCTCCAAAATAAGAAGCAGTCCCTGTTTTTCACCATCCACCTGGTACCACTTGGCACAACCTATGTTTTTCAGGACCAAGATTTTGGTTCACCCCCATTTCACGTGTCCTTGTGCTGCTCCTTCCATTGTCCAAGCAAAAGATTGAACAGCTTGTTTAGAACAGAGATTTCACCACATCACGATCTCCTAATGCAACTGCCTGGAGGACTTTGTCTTAGGCAATGATTCTGCTTCCTTTCCTCAGATAAAAATACTTGTATTTAAGCAGTGAACTAAAAGAGGTTGGTAACGGTAAAAGAGTGCCAGTGGGGGAAAGAGTGCCAAAGGAAACAGGGAAAGGGACTTCCCTGGTGGTCCAGTGGCTAAGTGGAGAAGGCAATGGCACCCCACTCCAGTGCTCTTGCCTGGAAAACCCCATGGGCAGAGGAGCCTAGTAGGCCGCAGTCCATGAGGTAGCTATGAGCTGGACATGACTGAGCAACTTCACTTTTTTCACTTTCATGCACTGGAGGAGGAAATAGCAACCCACTCCAGTGTTCTTGCCTGGAGAATCCCAGGGATGGGGGAGCCTGGTGGGCTGCTGTCTATGGGGTTGCACAGAGTCGGACACGACTCAAGTGACTTAGCCAGTGGCTAAGACCCCACATTCCCAATGCAGGGGGCCCAGGTTTGATCCCTGGTCAGGAAACTAAATCCCACATCCTGCAACTAAAAGTTCAGATGCCAAAACTAAAGATCAAAGATCTCACGTGCTGCAACTAAGACCTGGTGCGGGGACTTTCCTGGTGGTCCAATAGCTAAGATTCAGCACTCCCAATGCTGAGGGCCCGGGGTTTGATCCCTGGTCAGGGAACTAGATCCTGTATGCCACAGCTAAAGAGCCTGTGTTGCAACTAAATCTAGTGCAGCCAAATAAATAAATATTAAAAAAAATGTCAGGGAGAGAGAACTTACAGTAAGGACCAAACCAAGTCAATGTTCCTATCCAACGATAAACATTGCTAATCGCATGTCACATGACCCAGGGCAGAGCGATAACTATGGTCCACTGGAGCAGTGGATATGATTTTAAGGACATGTCCAGTGAGTGGGAACAGGGATCAGTGAGGGGAAGTCATGGGGTACTGGGCAAACAATAACACTAATAATAGCAACTATATTAATTGAATACCTCCATTGAGCCAGACACGGGCTTAGGTATTTTAAACAAGTTATTTCATTTGCAAATTTATTCTCAAAACACTTACAAGGTGGATATTATTTCTCTCTCTTTACTAATGAAGAAAGTGACATTCAGAAAGGTTATTAAATAATATTGATACTACTGTTACTACTGCTACTACTGTGACTGCTGGTTAATTTGACTGAGCCATTTCTAGGTACCAGGCACATGCGCTGTAATTCTATTTCTCACTTAATCCTTGTGTCCCACCTAATAAAGTAGGCAGCAGGGAACACCCCTATAACCTGAGATTCATATCCAGGTGTGTTTGACTTCAAAGTCCACTTCTTTTCATTACACCATACAGTGTTGTTCACCAACTATTTTTAGAATGGTAATCTAATAACACAAATGAAGAATAACCAAAGAACAAAAGTTAGCTTGATTTTTCTTATGGTTCTAAATTTGTGGTGGATTTCTTTGTGGGGGTGGGATTGTTAATATATTATATGTGCCACTAATTTTCATCCTCCTCTTCGAGGACATGAAATTTGGGGGATGTGTCTTTGTTGAAATGTTTATTTCTACTCTATTCATTAAAGTAAGAACGCTTGGCTCATTCAGTGATGACTGTTGGAACTGATCCTCAATCTATTTCCATCCTGAGTCTCCCTGCCAACCCTGTCCTCAACAAACATTGACCTATGTCATTATTTTCCCTAAAAGTTTGTCCAAAGTCAAAGAGGAAATTAATTCCCACTCCAAATCAGGACAATAGAGATCATGATAAACGTCATGTGGTCTATTGGATTTGTCTCCAGTGAGGTAATCGGAATCCCCAGAGTTAGCCATATGCTCTCTTTGGCACACTGGTTCTGTTCATTTCTCTTGCAAATCCTGTAGATCAAATGCTTATAAAAATTGTGTTTTTTTCCCCCAAAACTAGACTATCCCAAGGCCAGCCTCAGCATACTTACACATTTAAAAGAAAAACCCAGTGCAATGCCAAAGCCTTCTGGAGTTATGCAGATCCAGATGATATGACCGATGAGAGGTTAATATCCAACATATACAAACAGCTCATATAGCTCGACATCAAAAAACAAACAAACAAACAAACAAACAACTTGATTTAAAAATGGGCAGAAGAGCTGAATAGGCATTTTTTTCAACGAGGAAATACAGATGGCCAACAGACACATGAAAAGATGCTCAACATTGCTAATCATCAGGGAAATGCAAGTCAAAACCACAAGGAGACGTCACCTCACACCTGTCAGAATGGCTATCATCAAAAACAACACAAATAAATGCTGACGAGGATGTGGAGAAAAGGGAACCCCAGGTGGCACTAGTGGTAAAGAGCCCGACTGTCAGGGCAGGTGACATAAGCAATGCGGGTTCGATCCCTGGGTCGGGAAGATCCCCTGAAGGAGGGTATGGCAACCCACTCCAGTACTCTTGCCTGGAGAATCCCATGGACAGAGGAGCCCGGAGGGCTTCAGTCCACAGGGTCATTCAGAGTTGGGCACAACTGAAGCGACTTAGCACACACGCACACCTACACTGTTGGTGGGAATGTAAACCGGTGCAGTTACTGTGGAAAGCAGTGTGGTGGTTCCTTAAAAAACTAAAAATAGAACTACCACGCGATCCGGCAATTCCACTCCTGGGTATATATCTGAGAAAAAGCAAAAACAGTAACTCAAAAAGATGCATAAACACCAATGCTCATAGCAGCATTATTTATAATTGCCAAAATATGAAGGCAACCTAAGTATCCATCAACAGATGAATGCATAAGAAGATGTGATATGGTACATGATATATATGTTGCATACATATATGATATATATATGTGTGTACATATATATATATATCATATACACACACAGTTAAATACTACTCAGCCATAAAAATGAATGAAATTTTGCCATTTGCAACAATATGAATGGACTTGTTGTATTATGCCAAAGGAAATAAGTCAGAGAGAGAAAGACAAATACTGATGATATCACTTATACGTGGAATCTAAAAATACAACAGACTAGTTAATATAACAAAAAAGAAACAGGCCCACAGATACAGAGAACAAACTAGTGGTTACCAGTGTGGAGGGGGGACGGGCAAAATAGGGGTAAGGGAGTGAGGGCTACAAACGTCTGGATATAAGATAGGCTCAAGGATGTATTTCATCTTCTCATCCAGTTTTTGGATTAATATTTAGGTTTACTTTTCAAAATTTTAATTAATTTTGCTTTCTGAAAATTCTATAACTAAAACCTAGAGAATTTTCTTCCAGGCTTCTCCACTTGTAAAACTCTTATTCATCTTTCAGGACCCAATTAAAAAAGCATCATTTATCTCTTTGAAGTTTCACCTTAATCTCTTAAACAGATGGATGATAAGCTCCTCAGTCCCTCTACTGCTTTCAGTTCCTGCCTCTGTTGTACCACCAGTCTGGTTAGCCTTATCTGTCTTCCTCACTATGAGGCCCTCAGGGATCAGAACACATCTTGTTTATTATTGCAGCCCCAGGTCTAGTTCACTGCCCATTAGAGAGAACATCTTAGTAAAATATTTGTTAAACAAATAGATTGAAATTTAGAACATTTGAGCAGTAAAGGGTGGAATAAAAATGCTTTTGCTGGAGGAAGAGAGACCTTATGGAGTGGGAAGAAAGAATTTGATGTATAAAATGGTCTTCAAGGATTGGGACTCATTTGACTGGAGTTTCACTTGAGGAAAATGCGTTTACACAAAAATCAGTGAAATCAACTAACCCAAGTTTGGTAAAATTTACATTTATGTTGTTTAGTCACTAAGTTGTGTCTGACTCTTTTGTAACCCTATGGACTCTAGCCGTCCAGGCTCCTCTGTCCACAGAATTTCCCAGGCAAGAATACTGGAGTGGGTTGCCACTTCCTCCTCAGGGGATCTTACCAACCCAGGGATTGAACCCACGTCTCCTGCATTGCAGATGGATTTTTTTTACCACCCCAGAGTTTATATTACCTGTTTGGAATCTACTGTGCTTATTTCCTGTATGATAAAATGGAAATTTTAAGCTGTTTCATCTAAAGGAGATACATAAAAACATTAAGAATGGAGAAAATATGAATATTCATGGGGGATTATCACTATATTAATAGAAAAATGAGTCAGGCCTAAATTTTGTTCAATCTAGGTCATAACTGCCCGCTGACATAAAATATGAGCTCTAAAGACAACTTCCATTAAAATTTTTATGAAAGCACATTATCCATCAAAATATTTTAATTAAAAGTCCTCAGAAAACACTTAGAGCAAATTCAGTTTTTTCCTCCTTTTTTCTAGTAGGGTGGTCAGGAAGAAAGTAGGTCAGAAACAACTTGGGAGATGAAGGCCGACACATCTCACACCAGCCTCAGAAGTGCCAACTGCAATTAACATCTTGTAAACCACATAGCTCACACTGTGTTGGGCAAGTGATTTTCTACTGCTGAACTTTCATATTACAAATTTGTGGGGAGTTTGGGTGTAAATGTTCCCTAAAATGCTTTCTTTTTACTTTTCAAGGAGATTCTGGGCATCTGTCTAGTGTTTGACCCTGTTCCCAAGAACTGTGAGATAGATGATCTTGGACCCGGAAAGAAGCAGGGGCCATTGGGGCTTCCTGGGCACCAAGTCATGGCATTCAACTTCAAGGAATGTGGCACAAACGTGTCATTTTTGTTGTGTGTGTACATGTTTGTATGAGTTATTTAACAGCTTGTAAGAATGGCAAACTTAAAACTCAACATTCAGAAAATTAAGATCATGGTGTCCGGTCTCACCACTTCATGGCAAATAGATGGGGAAATAGTGGAAGCAGTGAGATACTTTATTTTCTTGGGCTCCAAAATCGATGCAGATGGTGACTGCAGCCATGAAATTAAAAGACGCTTGCTCCTTGGAAGAAAAGTTATGACCAACCTAGACAGTATATTAAAAAGCAGAGACATTACTTTGCCAACAAAGGTCTGTCTAGTCAAAGCTATATTTTTTCCAGTAGTCATGTATGGATTGAGAGTTGGACTATAAAGAAAGTTGAGTGCCGAAGAATTGATGCTTTGAACTGTGGTGTTGGAGAAGACTCTTGAGAGTCCCTTGGACTGCACGGAGATCCAACCAGTCCATCCTAGAGGAAATCAGTCCTGAATATTCATTGGAAGGACTGATGCTGAAGGTGAAACTCCATACTTTGGCCACCTGATGCAAAGAACTGACTCCTGAAAAAGACCCTGATGCTGGGAAAGACTGAAGGCGGGAGAAGGGGATGACAGAGAATGAGATGGTTGGATGGCATGACCGACTCAATGGACATGAGTTTGAGCAAACTCTGGGAGATGTTAATGGACAGGGAAGCCTGGCATGCTGCAGTCCATGAGGTCGCAAAGAGTTGGACATGACTGAGTGACTGAACTGAACTGAAGAATGGCATGATACCTATGTTCTAAACTCTATCTTTACCAGGGCTTCTTAACCTGGAGTTCATTCAGGGGGCTTAAGGACTTATATTTTTCTTTTCACTATCCTCTAACTGAAATTTAGCATCTATTTCAATTATGAATATAGGCAGTGAACCACAGTGATATGAGGCATTGATCTGTAACTTTATCACCAATGGAACAGATATTTTCCAGGACATTATCATGTTGCCATATCATTTACGCTCATCACTTGGGAATTATGAGAGTTAACAGAACTACTTCTAGACTTCAGTTTTTAATGCACTAATAAACAAACACAAATATTATTGTACCACAGATTGATTTTAAATATTTTTATACCTGTATTTCAATATAATTGGTTAGATTTATAGTACTATGTATTTTATTTTTTGCATTAAAAACCTTCTGAGAAGGGACCCAATGGCTTTACTAGATGCAAAGGGATCCATGGCACAAATATCAGAATCTTTGGTCTATAGAAGGACTCAGCTTCCTCAAATAAAATTCTGTAGATGCAGCTGTGGTAGACACCAGTGTGTTTGAAACTCTGTAAAGTCACTGAGCCCCATCTTCAAACAATAGCTCAAGAAGAAGGCCAATACACACAACAGATCAAAGCATGGCTTCCCTGTTTGAAAGATCCTTAGCCCAAAGCCCCATCTTTGTGGCCTGTCATTTTGAAGACGACCCTGGGCAATGTTAGAAACTGGAAGCCCATGATAGACTGTGCTGGTAGCCTGAGGTGGAGTCAGAAAGAGCAACAGAGAAGTTGGAGGGAAAAAAAAATAACAGAGGTGGAGGCAGGCCACTGTAGAAAGCAGACTAACAAAATATAGAGGGAAAGACGGAGTCAGATTATCATGCCAGTGGCTAGAAGGGTATCTTTGGTATATGGGAGACAGCTAGCCCTCCTTCCGGTTTTGGTATTAGTTGTACAAGTCCAATACTTTTAGCATGAGAAACCTGTTTGCTTGCTAGAGTCAAAGGAAAATGCATGAAAGTGTGGTCGTGCTGCATGAGAGCAGACCAAAAAAAAAGGGGGGGGGCATTCTCTCAGACCCACAGCAGAGGTTCGGGGGAGGATTCTTGGGGGAAACGATCACTGAAAAGATGCTCGTTGTAGGACAACCTCTCCAAGCCTAGTGGGTGCTGTCGGTGTCCCTCGCAGATCTCCTTTGCTGGTCGGTGCCCTAGTCTTCCAGCTGCAGTGAGTGTTGGGGACCCCATCTCCAACGAGTTGCTCTTGGCCCAACAGTAGCTTCTCCTGCCCCCAACCTCCTAGGAAAAAAAAAATAGGGGTGACGATGCTGACGCCTTATTGGCATGGTGCCCAGAGCTTTCCACGGCATCAGGCTAAAGCTGGTCTCCATTTGAGACCACACTGAACCCTTCCTGTCCTGCTTCTCTCATGTCCCTTCTCCCCAGAGCGCTCTCACCAAAACCACATGAACAAGAATCCCTGCCTCAGGTTCTGCGTCCGGGGAACCCACACTAGGACTCCTCACCTCTCTCTCTCCCTCCCTCCGTCTCTCTCTCAACTCCTGACATTGGTTTTATTGAAGATAGGAGCACAAAACAAGAGGCATTATGACACAGACCCTGGGTTTCACTGGCTTCACAATTTTGCCCTGGACTTTGGGACAGGGGTTCATCTCTTTTTGTACAATCAGTACTTTAGCCTAAAAGCTTGTCAGTTGCCTTGAAAAGGAAGTCTTTCCTACCCATGTCACAGATTTCCTCAGTATCTGATCTTATTAATGTGAAGTCCATACAGAATCTTCCTTATGAGCTCTCCATCTTTAAAAGCAAGTAACTCCTACCTCTCAACTGTTGTAACTATTTTAAAAGATGATGGATCTGTTAGAAAAGATGATCATCAAATGTTTCTAAGAGCATTAAAAATCAACTTTCCCAACTCTTGAATGCTCAGCGTCTTTAAGTGACTATGGTTTGTTTTGGTCCCACTTCTAGTATGCAGAAGAACAAAATGTGCCAGGATGTTGAGAGGCTGTATCAGAGAGGGGTTAGTGTGGAGACTGGAGTCAGGCTGCTTAAGCAGCACTCTTGCTCCACCAATGACTAGCTCTGTGACCCTGAGCTATTAACTTAATTTCTTGGTGTCTCAGTTTCTACATTTATAAAACGGGGGAAATACTAGTACTACTTATTAGATTGCACAGTGGAATAAGTGATGTCACTAAAACACTTCACACACGCAATACAGAAGACATTAGTTATGTTTTAGTCATATTATGTGTACATTCTTTCCCACTTTACTCACGGCTTATGGATTAAATCATAGTCAAAGTTGCCAAATCCTTTTATCTCACAAAGTTGACTATTTTACTTTCATTAGGTTTCTTTTATTACCTTAAACTTATGTTTTAAGTAAGAATGTGAATAATTCACATTTGAGATTTTTTTGATTTAGTGGAACAAATCTCAAGTACAAAGATGTGATGGGTTCTTGTACATTAAGCGTTCATCAAGAGAAAAACAATGAAACAAATTGAGATCATATATTAGAGGTAATTGTGCATATCCTGATTTAGAAAAACATTCGATAAGTATTATGGTTATTTGTATTTTGAAACTAACATCTTTTTATAGATAGTGTGTATTTTAATTCAATGAGGAGTAAAGAAAGAACATATGTATCATTTTATACTTACCAGAGAACTTTAATTTGGAAACCAGAAGTGAAAAATTGATAAAGCTGGGAAATAGCTGCTTTAGTAGAGGAATGAAAACGTGAACTGAATGTTATCATATAGAGGGACAATAGTCTGTGTAGAGCTGACTAGAGTTTCCTTCAGAGTGGTCTACAGAAGGAATGGGCCTAGGGAGAGGCCCTGGGACCCACAGTGGTACTGTTACAGGTGTGTAGATGCTGACTGAGAATTTGATACGGATGCCACTGTAGTAGTTTCCTAGGGCTGCCATAACAAAGCACCACAAATTGGATGACTTAGGCACCAGGGACAAGTTTCACGGGAGACAATTTTTCCATAGACTGGGATGAGGGGGATGGTTTGGGGATGATTCAAACGCATTACATTGACTGTGCACTTTTATCAGTTTCACCTCAGCTCATCAAGCATCAGATTCCAGAGGTTGGGGACCCCTGGCTTAAACAGAAATTTATTATCTCATAGTTCTAGAGGCTGTAAGTGTCCAGATCATGGTCTGGGCCGAGTTGATTCTGGGGGAGAATCTGTTCCATGCCTCTCCTCTAGCTTCTGTGGTTTGCTGGCAAAATGTGGTTTCCTGGGCTTGTAGACACATTCCCAGGATGCATCTTCACATGACCTTCATATTCACATGGCATTTTCCCTGTATGCCTGTTTGTGCCCACCTCTCCCCTTTGTATAAGAACACCAGTCATATCGGGTTAGAGGCCCACCCAACTCCATTATGACCTCATTTCTTCACTGATTACTTCTACAACTACCCTATTTCCAAATGAGGTCACATTCTGAAGTGCTGGGGGTTAGTACTTCAACATACTTTGGGAAATGTAATTCCCCCAACAAATTTTGGGGGACACACAGTAAATCCATAACATCTACTAATGGGAAAACTGCCAACTGTGGCTTTAAAGCCTGGCTATGCCCAAAAGTAGATGGCTAGTGGGTAAATACATCTCTTCAGATTAAATGTGAACATAAAATATATTCAGAATCACCAAGAATCTTTTGACAACGTTTCTCTAATCAAACAGGATTCTTCCTTTTTTTGGTCTACTTTCCAGAATCTTCTCCTGTTAATGTATGTTTCACTCTAAGACCTTTCTTGGCCTAGGCTGCTTCTACATTTCTATTTTGGGACAATATCAGCCTTCAACAACAGGTGACCTAACACTTTCAAAATGACTCAGTGAATGGTGACTAGAAGAAACTATTAGAAGAGAGATTAGGGACTGGGGGAGTGATGTGTCCAACTGGCAAAAACGAGGACTGAATATTAAGTATGACTATCTTTTAGGTTTTCAAAACTAATGTTTGCATAAGTTCTTATTTCTTCAGAGCCTCAGAAGTGATTTCCTAAGGTTTAGTTCAAATAAACCAAAGGCTTTTTTTCTTCTTAAAACCTTATTCAAATGTTAAAAGGTAGCAAACCCAGGGACTTCCCTGGTGGTCCAGTGGTTAGGATACTGCGTTTCCCCTGCAGGGGGCATGGGTTTGATTCCCAGCTAGGGAACTAAGATCCTGCATGCCGCTCATCATGGCCAATGCCAAAACCAAACGAAAAAAAAGATAGTAAATCTGTTGGTTTTAGATGGAGTGATGATTTTTAGAGTATATACGAAATAATACTTGGCAGGGAAGAAGCAAGTTCATGCTGCCATCTTGGTTAGGTCACACGGCTGCGGCTGTAGGCTTTTGAGGATCACAAATGCCTATGTGGGATTAAACCAAGCCAATTAAAATCTTAGTTTCTCCAAGGGTTTTTTACGGCTAGATATTTATTATATTCAAAGATTAAATGATAGCTGAAACCAACCTTGGGTCTAATGCAGCTGTCCCAGAGTTATATTTCAGTGTTTGTGTGGGCTACATTCATAATACATTTTGTAAGAGCTTAATATAAATTCTTGGAACTCAGATAATACCTCTATGTCTATTAAAAGAAGTTAGAACTTTGGGATTTAAGATGAGGTTGCTTGGCAATAATAAAACAGAATAAAGCAAGTCACCTTAACATAAAGCAATGATTTCTTCTACAAAGCAGACTGTCACAACTGAAGGAAAAAAAGCTTTCCTTTTTTAAAAGACTAGAAAGGCACAAGTTACCAAACTGAAGAATATACTTTTTCAGTAATAAAAGCAAATTTTAAAAAATAATTCAATAAAATACAAAATAGTAAAAATTATAATTTGTGTTAATCACATTATATAATATACATTATATTTATCTAGTAATATAATTAACAGTTGAGAATATACCATCATGCTTTTCACATGATTTTAAAGTATTTTTTGAATGAGGGTGGTTATTTTTATACATGAAAATAGTTATTCTCCACAGGGAAAAGATGACTCAGGAGAACTGAGTGACCCAGGGAACACCTGAATAACATTATATATCAGAAGATGGCACACTTTTGCTGTAAAGGACAGATAGCAAATTTGAACTGTGTCATTTCTATGAAAACAAACTACTCCACTCTGCCTTTGTAGGGGAAAAGCAGCCATGGACGATATGCAATGAACAGGTGTGGCTGTAGTCCAATAAAACTTTATTTATAAACATAGGCAGCAGGGCATAGTTTGCTAATTCCTGCTATATATCAATCACTGGGGAGAACACTTTCATCAAGTAATAAATAGTAAAAATCATATCATAGAATTCAGTGCTTTCTACTCTTTCAAATAATTCTATATACATTTTTTCATTTGGATCGCACCAGGTTTCAACTCTAATCCCAGCCCTGACGAGGAAAGCGCTCATTGCATGAGAGTATCAGCTGTGAGTCCCTTGAGGACATGTTTCATATCTCCTTCTTTGGTGCCTGGTAATGTACGTTGAATCAACTTAGCGCATTTTCTGTCACCTCAATGCATATACTGTGTTTGTCTGCCTACTTCATTTTTCCTGTCTCAATGATGCCCTTTACCTTTCCAAACAGCTGTTTCTTTGACCCTTTTACACTTCTGTAATCTTCCATATTTAAGCTGGAACATATTCATACATGTTCCTGAGGACGTTTCGGTTAACCTAAAGCATTAGGGTGGAGCCAAAGGCTTCTCCTCCTCATATCTAACCTGCCTGTGCAGATGAGCCTGACCAAGCACCCATCACTACACGCACATACAAAGGGAATAAGGACTATTCATCTGGGCACAGCAGACAGAGAAGGAAAGGACAGAGTCCCTTATTCTCCTATTCCCTTGACCCTGAAAGCAAGGCAGCGCACTTTTTTGTTCTGACCACACCTCTGAGTTGCAAGAGGTGGGCAAGATGAGATGTTAGTGATCATTTTGGGATCAAGTTGTGACTGCTGCGAGCTCCCAGTTCAAGTCATGTATTTCTAAGCGGGACATATTTGAGCTTGCCAAATTGGATCTCAAAAGCATGATCTAAAAGAGAAGATATGTACTGCAGCAATTTCCCTAGGTACCTCTCTAGGCCTTTCTATTTTTTGCCTTTGTAGTAAATTGAAAAACATGGCGTGCTATATTGTACTGTCTCCAATTAAAAGGTAGTTTTAGGGGTTAGAATTTTCCTCTGAGTGCACACTGTTTTCACTGTGGCTAATTTATAATGGGGTCATAATTGTAATTTTGATTATTTTCTTTGGCCCTTGAGTTATTTAGAAGAGTCTTTTATTTTATTTTTACTTTTTGGCTGTACCACGCAGCTTTCAGGATCTTAGATCCCCAGTCAGGGATTGAACCTGCACCCTACGCAGTGAAGGCACGGAGTCCTAACAGTTGGACTGCCAGGGAATTCCTTAGAGGAGTATTTTACTATTAATTTTCCTAACAGTTGTATTTATTTCTTTGTATTGTTAATTTCTAGCTTTTCAGCATTCAGGTCAGAGATTGTAGAATATGTAATTTCTAAATTTGGAGATTTAAGGTTTTCTTCGGAGAAGGCAATGGCAGCCCACTCCAGTACTCTTGCCTGGAAAATTCCATGGACAGAGGAGCCTGGTAGGCTGCAGTCCATGTGGTCGCTAGGAGTCGGACACGACTGAGCGACTTCACTTTCACTTTTCACTTTCATGCATTGGAGAAGGCAATGGCAACCCTCTCCAGTGTTCTTGCCTGGAGAATCCCAGGGACGGGGGAGCCTGGTGGGCTGCTGTCTCTGGGGTGGCACAGAGTTGGACATGACTGAAGCTACTTAGCAGCAAGGTTTTCTTTGTCTCACAGGGCCTTAAGCACTTCTGTAAATATTTTGTGACAGTAAAAAATGGATGCTGAATTAAAAATTTATGTGTGTGTGTATATATATATATATACACACATATGATGTTATACATATATATCATGTATTATATATTATACATATATATCATGTATTACATATTATACATATATAATCACATAAGTATGTACATCTATATATTCAATCAAGTTTAAACACTGTAATATTACAACCTTTTATATCCATTTTAAACTAGGTGGTTTTCCAAATTCCAAAGAGGTGTTTTGTCAAAGCTTTTTTGTGTGTGTATCTATAATACTTTCGGCTCTCTATATTTTGACAAAAAGTTGTCAGTACCTACAGATTCATGATTGATATACTTTGGTGGCTTATATTTGTATTAAAACATACTCCTCAAAAAAAATACTCATTTCTTAGAAATACTTTAAAAATTCTTATATATAATAAATGAATGAGAGAGGAAATAAAAACTGAAGAGACATATTAGGAACTTATTAACAATAAAACTAATATATATTCAGATGAAAGTTTATCCTGTTCTCACTTAACATTTATGATCAAAAACCTTAATTTGACCTCAAGAGCTGCCTCCCAGTCCAACTACATTTCCAAGAAATGCCCTCTCCCTGTCTGAGAGGGCTATTTTAAACCTTCTCAAAACTCCGAAATTTCTTTCTTACATTTTACTGTCAGCTGCCAGTCATGCTTCTTATTTCACTGAAAAATTATTCTCAATCAGAAGAGCACATCCTTACCCTCCCCATGGCAAGGGGCCCATCCTGCTCACCTCTGCGTCCACAGGCTTCTGCTCTGCTCACACCCGTCAGCTGCCCCTGCTCCCACGCTGTCTCTGTAAATCGGATCCCCACCACTCACGGCTGCTCTGGCTTAGTGCCCTGGTGACAAGTGTCCCCTCTCTTTCCTGCCTCATCAATGTTTCCCCCTCTGTGGGGTCATTCCAGTCTCAGCCCTGAAATATGTTGGATTATCTTTCATCTTAAAATGAGAGTCCTTCCTGTGACCACTTCCAGCCACTGGCCTCATTTTTCTGCCGCCTGAAAAGTTAGCTACCCTGTCCATCTTGCCTTCCTCATCCCCCATGCTGTCTCTGAGCTGAGTTCAAGCAAGAGTTTGCTGTCACCTGCTCTGCTCTCAAAATTACCACGTTGCCAAATTGGTTAACTCTTGGTTTCTCAGCAGTGTTTTGACCTGGTTGATCCCTCCTGCCTTCTGGAAACACTTCTTTCATTTGGGTTCTTGGACCTGTTTATCTCCCTCTTTTAAAAAAAGTTGTGGTAAAACACACAGAACAAAATTGACCTTCTTGACCATTTATAGAGGTACAGTTCAGTGGCATTAAGTCCATTCACATTGTTGAGCTACCATCACCACCATCTGTCCACAGAACTCTTTTCATCTTGCAAAAGGGAAACTCTGTGAAACACTATGAAACACTAGCTGTCCCTGCCCCGCTCCATCCTGAGTTTCTCCTTGACTTCTAAATGTTGTGTTCCAGAGCTCAGCCTTTTGACCTCATCTCTGCTCTAGTTACACTCCCTCTCCAGGAGGCCTCATCTGAACCCTGGTTTTAAATACTATCTCCACAATGTTGTTTAGTCGCTCACTCCTGTCCGATTCTTTTGTGACCCTATGGATGTAGCCCACCAGGCTCCTCTGTCCATGGGATTTCCCAGGCAAGAATATTGGAGTAGATTGCCATTTCCTTCTCCAGGGGATTTTCTTGACCCAGGGATCGAACCCACATTTCGTGCATTGGTGGGCAGATTCTTTATTACTGAGCCACCTGGGAAGCCCATCGTTTTCACAATGGTGATACCCCAAATTGGGATCACAGCTGGGACTTCTTCAATAAGTGGTGCTGGGAAAGCTGGACAGCCACATGTAAGAAAATGAAATTAGAATACTCTAACACCATACAGAAAAATAAATTCAAAATGGATTAAAGACCTAAACATAAAGCCAGATACTACAAAACTCTTGGAGGGAAACAGGCAGATCATCCTTTGACATAAATTGCAGCAATATCTTTTTGGATCCATCTCCTAGAACAGTGAAAATAAAACCAAAAATAAACAAATGGGACCTAATCAAACATATAAGCTTCCGCACAGCAAAGGAAATCATGAACCAAAGGAAAGGACAATCTATAGAATGGGAGAAAATATTTGCAAATAAAGCAACTGACAAGGGATTAATCTCCAAAATAAACAATAGTTCATACAGCTCAATATCAAAAAACAAACAATTCAATTGAAAAATGGGCAGAAGACCTAAATAGACATTTCTCCAAAGAAGAAATACAGGTAGCCAATAGGCACACAAAAAGGTGCTCAACATCACTAATTATTAAAGAAATGCAAATCAAAACTACTTTGAGGCACCACCTCATACTAGTCAGAATAGCCATCATTAAAAACAAATAACAAATGCTGGAGAGGGTGTGGAGAAAATGGAACCCTCTTACATTGATGGTGGGAATGTAAGTTGGTGTAGCCACTGTGGAAAACAGCTTGGAGTTTCCTCAGAAAACTAAAAATAGAATTACCATATGATTTAGCAATCCCATTCTTGGGCAAATATCCAAACAAAACTATTATTTAAAAATATACACGCACTCCTATGTTCATAGCAGTGCTATTCACAATAGACATGTCACAAGACATGGAAACATCCTAAATGTCTGTCAACAGATGAATGGATAAAGATGTGGTACATACATACAATGGAATGCTACTCAGTCATTAAAAAGAAGAAAATATAAGATAATTAAAAATACAAAATACAAAAAGAATGAAATAATGCCATTTGTAGCAACATGGATGGGTCCAGAGATCATCAAACTACATGAAGTAAACCATACAGAAATACAAATACCATATGATATCACTCATATGTGGAATATAAAATATGACACAAATGTACCTATCTATGAAACAGAGACAATCATGGCATAGAGAAGAGACTGGCGGTGGCAGGAGGAAGGGGTTTTGGGGAGGGATGGAGTGGGAGATAGCAGATGTAAGCTTTTATATACAGAATGGATAAACAACAGGTCCTACTGTATAACACAGAGAACTATACTCAATATCCTATGATAAACCATAATAGAAAAGAATACTTTAAAAAAGAATGTGTATGTGTGTGTATATATATATATGTGTGTGTGTGTGTGTGTATAATTGAACCACTTTGTTATACAGCAGTAATTAACATAACACTGTAAATCAGCTATATTTGAATTAAAGAAAAAGAATGATTTGGCCTCAAATGTCAATAGTGCCAGGTTGAGAAACCCTGATATTGATGCAACTCAGAAGTGTGTGTATGTGTGTTAATGTTCTAGGGGCAGCCCAATAGGTAAAAACCAGGCTCCCTGTCCTCTGGTTAGATAACTCTGAGGTGTGTTCTATATAGTTTCTTGTAGGGTCCCCAGAAGGATTCAACCTCAGTTGCCCACAAAGGCAAATTGCCCACTATGGCATCCTTCACTGGCTTTTACAAGAGTCTTTCCATCTCATTCTCCCCACTCCCTTGTTCCTGTTCCTAAGGATTGCTTCTTAGGTTTCTCTACCTTGAGTGCATCCACCCCCTTTGTAATAGCTTTGTATTTAATATCAGTCTCCTTCACAGGCTGTGAACTCTGTATGCATGGGTTCTATGCGTGTTTCATGTATTTTCATGGCTTAGTGCAGTTTGAGGTGCGTGGTAGATGCTCAAAAATATTTGCTGTTAGGCTGAAGGAATACATGAGTGAATTTAGGCTTTCTTCCTTTGGACTAGGAGCCTCTTTCATATGTTATTTTCTCCTTACTTTGAATGACTTAATGAGACAGCTGTGAAAACCTCCAGGAAGGGTGGGAGGTCAGGCTGTGGGTCACTTGATGGCAATATTTCTAAGGTTAATATGGAGCTATTTTGTCTGATTCTTCAGACCTGGGATTAGGATCTTAAACAGTATGAGAATATTCTCAATAGTTTTAATAAATCAAAAACTCATGGTCTACAAAGTAATAAAGAGGATTATCTCAAGACTTGCAGAAAATAAACAAGTTGGAAATGATGGGAGAGTTAATCACAGGAAAAGAAAAAAATACCATTGGTGCATCACCTACTACGTGCTCTATTTCCACTAGCTCACTTAATTTTGCAGATGAAGAAATTAAAATTCCAAGAGGGAAATGACAGAGCCCAAATTTGAACCTCAACTGGCCGCTTTCCAAAGTATTACTATTTCCTGTTACAGCACAAGGGGCGGAGGGTGTGGGTCCAGAGACTGCATAGA
Source organism: Capra hircus (assembly GCF_001704415.2). Lineage (NCBI taxonomy): Eukaryota > Metazoa > Chordata > Mammalia > Artiodactyla > Bovidae > Capra > Capra hircus. The sequence continues at coordinate 48,302,449 of NW_017189516.1, forward strand.
TACGGAGCAAGTGTGGTGGTGGGGCAGCCGTTGGGCAGAGTTTGGACATGACGCCCTTTTGGGTTCCTTACAGCATTAGGAATGTCTTACTGCAGTGATTGCTGGCTCTCCATCTGGCCGTCTTTGTTTGCTGATCAGTTTCATCTCAGTGATAGTAGGCATTTCCCCATTATTTCCTTTCTTCTCGTTACTTCTCATTAGCTAAGGCTCCACTGAGTAGATATTGAGTCCTTGACATTTACTATATTTCATCTAATAAGCTACTGGTTGGATGACAGACACATGGTTATCTTACATACTCAAGAAAGGAAAAGCCCTGCTAATAAACATCATTATAAGATGCCATAAATTTTAACAAGTGCCAATTTAGAGATGTTAAAATGTGAAAGAAGTGCATCTTAGAATCCATGAACTCAAATTCCCAAGAACACAGACTCAGTTATCCTCAAAACAGGAGCAATCTTCCTAGCTTTCCCCTCTATGATCATTAACACACACTTAGTGAGTATCTGCTAGGGAGAAGGCTTCGGGTCAGGTGGTTTGAAGGAAATACAAGATATCTGGAACCAGAGCCCCCAGTTATAATCACAGTGAGGCAGTTTTAAAGTACGACCTGAAATGTTGTGACAGTCCTCCCATGCAGAGACAGAGGTCCATGCCTCCTTCCCCTGATCTGTACGAGGTTGTGACTGCTTCAGCCAGTAGCACAGCAGGAGTGAGGCTATGTGACTTCCAAAGTTAGGTAATAAAAGGCCATGCAGCTTCTGTCCTTTTCCCTGGATTACCTGCTCTTGGAACCCTGAACCTCCAGGTTAAGAAGCCAACTAACCTGACGCTATCATCCTGTGGAGGCTACATGTAGATATTCTGGTTGACAGTCCCAGCTAAGCCAGCCTTCCAGCCATCCCTGACAAAGGGCATCCAAGTGGGTCCCTTGGCCCCAGATGGTCCAACTTCTAGAACGAGGGCAATTATTTCTATTAAGAATCAAACAATCCTAAGTTATGTGTCACGAACATGTCTACATTTCTGTAGCTTTACATAGTAAATATTTCTCTCTCACTCATGTCATAATCTGGTGTGCATCTGGTGATCCTTTTTCATCCTATAGCGATGACATCTAGGACCAGTGGCTTCTAAGGTTGCTATGGAGGAGGAAGAAACCTTCCTCGATGGCATAAGATGTTTTAAAGGGCGAGGCCTGGAATGGCTCACAGCAGTGCTTCTCAAACTATCCAAGGACCAAGTTTTTAAAAAAAGTTTAAGCCATCATGGACCAATACTTTCACAAAAATGAATGACTAGAAAAAGGAAATGCTGCTTGGATGCAGGGGCAATATCAAATTGCTGTCAAAGTCCCTAATTGCTTACTTTTAAATTTCTGTTTTCACACACTGCAAACTGGTAACATACAGTTTGCAAATGGGCACTGCTGCATGGACCACCATTTGAGGAGCACTGATTTATAGTAATTGGGCCCACATCCTACTGGCCAGAACGTGGCTGCATGACCCCAGTGCAACTGTGAGCAAGCCTGGACAATATCATGCGCTGTGTGCCAGGAAGAGGAGACACTGGCTGAACTCACAGCATTGCCTCTGTGACCTGCTTTAAGTTAGAGTTTTACTCTCTTTCCCTCTAGGAGGATCCAAATGTTTACAAATTTATTGTCTCATTTATGTTTATGGTTCTCATTTTAAAAGCAAAAGCTTTGCAGGGCAGGAGGGGAAGGAGCTAGGAAATTGTCCTGCATAGTATGTGGTATCACTGTGATTCTCCCCAGTTTTACAGATCCTGACCACGGGTAAAATTCGAGCTGGGTAAAAATTGTGTTCAAGGGCACACAGGCAGCAATGATGTTTCTGTAACATTCCAGGTCTCTGGTACACATGCCAGGTGGCTATTGTTTCTGCTTCAGACTCTAGAGGAGGACCGTCCCCCCTCTACTATATGTCACCAAAGGGACATACAGAGTTACCTCATTTTTTAAAAAAAGCCAGCTTATAGGGGTTTTGTATGACAATGCAGGAAAATGTTAAGTCTAAATACTTCTGTAAACTGCCAAAACCCTGCAAAAATAGTCAATTTCAACACTCATTAGAAAATGACTAACAAGAAACAGAAGTGCTCAACATTGCAATCATATAACTTTATAAGATTGTTCCAAATAAAATTAGGCTTTTTAGAGACAAGATGCCAATGTAGTTCAGAACAACTTTGATGAGGCCTATGCTTCATAATGGGGCTTCCTTCATAGCTCAGTTGGTAAAGAATCTGCCTGCAGTACAGGAAACCCAGGTTCGATCCCTGGGTTGGGAAGATCCCCTGGAGAAGGAAATGGCAACCTACTCCAGTATTCTTGCCTGGAGAATCCCATAGACAGAGGAGCCTGGCAGGCTGCAGTCCATGGGGTTGAGAGAGTCGGACATGACTTAGCTACTAAACCACCACAAACCGTGTTCCATAATGGAGTGCCGGGTTGGGGCAGATAATAACCAAGCTCAGCCCAGACGCCCTCTGGTCCTCTTTCCCAATTTGTTACCTGCTCTTGGCTTCAGTGGGCATTTGCTTCCATCATCCTAGCTCTGTTTTGGAGGCCTGCCCTAGGGCATCTGAAGCAGCTGGTGAGGAGAGCCAGGGGCTTCCCCGATGGCTCAGTGGTAAGAATTTGCCTGCAATTCAGGGGACATAGGAGACATGAGTTCGATCCCTGGTTTGGGAAGATCCCCTGGAGAAGGACGTGGCAACCCACTCCAGTATTCTTGCCTGAAGAATCCCATGGACAGAGGAGCCTGGTGTGCTACAGTCCATGGAGTCGCAAGGAGTGGGACATGACTGAGCACACACACACACACACACACACACACACAAGGAGAGCCAGAGTCCCTGGGAATTTGTGTGTCCGGGCAGCCCTTCCCCAATGATGGACAGGTACAAGAATATGACAGCCCCACTCCTTCTCCCGGATTAGAGCAAAGCTTTATGGTGAAACTTATACTCCAGACCCCCCTGAAGGATCAGACAGAAGACACCTTCTGTGGGGCTTGAGATCGCTCCTCTGTTCCCCAGTTTTCCTGGGAACACTTTTTCTTTTTTAAAGATTTTTTTTAATGTGGACAATTTTTAGTCTTTATTGAATTTGTTCTAATACTCTTCCTGTTTCTATGTTTCAGTCTTTTGGCCATGAGGCATATGGGATCTTAGCTCCCTGATTAGGGATGGAACCCGTGCCATTGCATTGGGCAGCAAAGTCTTAACCACCAGACTGCCAGGGAAGTCCTGAAACACTTAGTCAATAAATCACTTGTACACAAACCCTGATTTCAAGATCTGCTTCTGGGGGAAGACCAACGGGAGATGTGTGTTCTTTAGTACAGTCACCATGTTGATGGATGGCTATCTCTGAGGCAGTGAGGTTTCCAAACCCAACTGGACCCTGCGCACTGCTAAGCAGTACTTTCAGCTTTTTGTTCATTACACCTGGCTTCTATCCTCTGTAAGACCTTTGGAAAGTTGAGGCTGTTAGCAGGTGGCCTCGCTTCTCTCCATTCCTCCTCCTCCAAGTGCACAGACCCTCTTACAAACTTCTCAGGCTCAGCCTTCCCCTTTAGTGCCTCCTCAGTGGGAAGAACATCTGCTCCCACCTCTAGAGGCAAGATTTCATCCTTTTGCTTGTCAATGACCTCCTCTTGACCTTTGTCAACCTCTGCACCTTGGCTTCTAAACATGTTTAAATATTGCTCAGACTGAAATAAGATACAGCTGAAAAAATTCTCTCCATATTGGAAATCTCCAAACTCAGCCACTCTTCTTTTTCTCCGTTCTTCCTCAAGGGTCTAGAAGAGATGAGTCCACTTGCTGCCTCAACCCTTCATGCTACAACCTGCAGTGATCTGGTTTTTGAAGCAGCCCCCTCAATCTGTTGAAGCACTTCTCTCTGAGGCAAGAATGGCTTTCAATTCTTCATGCCCCATCTTAAGAGCTTGCTATGTGCCAGGCCCTGTGTCGAGCTCTTTAGATGTGGACCTCATTATTGAGGCCACTACCTCCACTCGTCACCCACTGACCACATTCCTTCACACCTCATGATCCAAGTCTGAAACCTGGATTCCTCTTCTCCATTCTCCCACATCCAATCCATAAGCAAGGACACATTTGACTCTACTACTAAAATACACTTTGAACCTCTCTGCTTGTCTTTATCTCCATCACCAACACCTTTGCGCAGGCCACCATCATCTCTAGCCTTTTAAATATTCTCCCCTCTTCCTTGCTTATTCTATTACAGTTTATTTTCCACATAGCAGTGATATGAGCTCATCAAAGCTCAAACCAAACAACTCCACTGCTTAAAACCTTCCAGTGGGGCTTCCCTTGCCGTCCAGTGGTTAAGAATCCCCCTTCCAGTGCAGGGGATGTGGATTTGATTCTTGGTTGGGGAACTAAGGGCCCACATGCCGCAGGGCAACTAAGCCTGCACACCATAATTTGAGAGCCCGTGCAACGCAATAAGAAAAACCAGCATACTGCAATGAAGACCCAGTGCAGCCAAAACAAAAACAAAAACAAAAACAACCTTCCAAGGATTCCTACTACACTAAGAAAAGCAGCACCTCTTGCCAAAATGGCCTACAAAGGCCTTGCCGGCCTCTGCCTCTTTCTCACCTCATGTCATGCCACCTTCTCCATGTTTAGGCGGCATTGTTTTACTGCGAGTTCTGGAAACATACTTTCCCACCTCAGGGCCTTTGCACCTTCAGTTCCTCTGCCTAAAGTGTTCTTTTCTCACCCTATCAATCTCAGTTCTTATTACAGAGATGCCACTCACCCTCTGCCCCAGTTTCTCTTCTTCAGTCTTCTGTTTGTTTTCATATTACTTAACGGGGGTTATCTTGTTGACTCAGCTTTGTCCACCACCCACTCCCTCTTGTAAGCTCTGCGGGCAGGAACATATGCATATTCAGTTTTCTCCCCAGGGGTGGTGGGGATAGGACAGGGCTGGTGTTTAGCAGAAGCATAGGACATCCAGCACAAACATTCCTCGTCTGTTATTTCTGAGGCCCACCCTCACCTCATGCCTTTCCCACATGCCGTGGTGCAACTAAGCGTGAGCACCAAGGAAGCACTTTGCACTTCCTGTCACAATATGAAGCTTTCCCAGTGAACCCCCTTGTCTTGGTTTGGGTTGCCTCAAATGTAGACGTGGAGACAAAGACTTGGACTTGTCTATTTGGTGGTCTGTTTGGGTGGTGATCCCAGAGAACCTAAGTGAGGGATTGAAGTGAGACGGGGAAAGGAAAAAGCCAATAAGAGCAAAATAATGAGCGAGTCACTTGCTGCTGAGGGCAACGGGGGCTCAGTCCTGCTGGGGACCTCTGGAAACTAGACCACATTTCACCATCATTCCACCAGAGGATGGGGAGGTGGGGCATTTATCACCGACTGGCGTCTCCATTGGCTGAGGTTAGTCCCTAGCGGTGTCTGCTCCCCGGCAATTCTGGGTCACGGCTGTAGCACACCCAGGCACCCTGCTGTGGAGATGGAGAGAGCTCCAATGCAGAGAAGCAGGGAGATTCCGGCTTTTGAGGTGTGAAGCTGACAGTGTACTGAGGAATGTCTACAGCCGCAGAGCTCATGTGGGTAGAGCAATACTGAGAAAGATATCAACGGTGTCTGCCACGCCTCCTCATGGCTTAAACTAGTTCACTTTGCGTTTCTGTCACTTCTGAGTAAAGAAGCCCTGATTATGCAGCTTACCTCAGTTCTTTCCACAGAGGCAGCCGCGTCCGTGTTGGGTCAGCCTTGCGTACAAGGCACTGCTGCCAGGAGCACTTTCCTTCACATAAACAACAGGAGGAGCTCCTGAAGGGTCACTGGGGGCAAAATTTATGGGATGACTGCAGGGCAAGGTGTCAAAAATGGCTCGTTGTTGTTCATTCATGGAGTGATGCCACCTAGTGTCTGGGGAAGAGCTCTGAACACAGAGGAACATCCAAACATCTGGGAAATATTAAGGTGCCTACCCTAATCTTAGGAAGTATGAGCTTCCCTGAAAGCTCAGTTGGTAAAGAATCCGCCGGCAATGCAGGATACCCCAGTTTGATTCCTGGGTCAGGAAGATCCCCTGGAGAAGGGATAGGCTACCCATTCTAGGATTCTTGGGCTTCCCTTGTGGCTCACCTGGTAAAGAATCAGCCTGCAATGTGAGAGACCTGGGTTTGACCCCTGGGATGGGAAGAACCCCTGGAGAAAGGAAATGCTACCCACTCCAGTATTCTGGCCTGGAGAATTCCAGGGACTATATAGTCTATGGGGTCACAAAGAGTTGGACATGACTGACTGACTTTCACTTTCACCCTAATCTCTTTCCCACTGTATAAAGAATTCATTTTTGGTGCCACAAAACCTCAAAATACGATGTCTAAACTGACTTTTGAAGACACAGTTCTTTTAAACAGCACATGAATAGAAGTTAATTGGTGAGCCCCAAACTGAGGTGCTCCACAATGACCTGCTGACTTCCTTAGCTACTGGAAAGTTGATTTTCTCTTTGCTGACCTGAAATCAAGTATTGGGAATACATTCAGCTGCAGGGAACAGACGTGCAACTTTAGGGGCTCATACAGACTGGAGCTTCTTCATCTTATGTAACGAGAGGACAGGTAGTAGATGGCTGCGGGTTGACTGCTGTCATGGACTCAGACATCCCTCACTTATAACTGGATGGATGATAAGTGAGTCCACTGTTTAATCCTTCTACTGAAGGGGAGTTCTGTATAAAGGTAATTTTATTTTTTATTATTATGTTTAAAAATTTTTGGCTGCACCCTGTGGCCTGTGGGACCTTAGTTTTCTAACCAGGGATTGAACTCGCTCCCCCTGCATTGGAAGGTGGAGTCTTAACCACTGGACTGCCAGAGAAGTTCCAGGGTAATTTTAGAGACTAGAGAAGTAAACAAAGAAAAGAAAAGTAGTGCTAAAAATAATGAACATATTTTGTAGGATTTGGCAGTGTTCTCTTTAAAGAGTGTTTTGTCTGACACCTGATCCTGGCCTTTGTCATACGTAAAATAGATATTTTCTCTTTTGTTCTGTTGCCTCACATGTTGTAGGGCTACAGTCATTGCCAGGAGTAGAGGCAGCTGAGCAGAGAGAGACTCGGCCTTGGAAGCACACGAGTTGGTCAATCTGTGACCATTTTTGACCTACAAAAAGGACGATGTTTTATAGTTCATTGTAATCAGACTGAGAGCTGATTTGGAAGTAACTTTCTCAGCTCCTCGGTGACCAAGTGAGGACTCAAACACTGCTTGGCGCTTGTGCTGCCTCTCTCCAATTTTTTGTTCAACACGCTCGGTCTTCTGGCCTCTGGGTAATCAAGCTAAAGATAGAAACTTTTCCTACTTTTCAAACTTGCCTGTGCCCCCTCAGAATTTGTGAGAAAACGCAGCCAGCATCTTCTGGAAGATGAGGAGGGCAGTAAGATTCCAGAGCCACCTTCCGGCTGACATTTGAGCCCTGCTTTCAGCACGGTCAAGCCTTTTGGAGGCAGCGTATGGCTTGTATCAAACTCTATATTTAGGAAGAACAACTGTGAACTATGACAGGAATTCTCTTTAACACTTATCCTTAAACTGAGTTCCCCTCCAGCCCCGAGCCGGGAGCAGCTCTCAGTACCGGGTGAAGCACAGATCGCTTGAGCTATTTCAGCCACATGAAAAGCATCGGAACCGAGATCACAGCTCAGAGGACACCCGGCGTCCCTTCCACTCACTGAGGAGCCTTGTATCCTTGTACCTGGCTGCCTGGGACTTTCCTCAGGCAGGAAGCAAGTACATAAAGCAGGTAAGCAGGAGGACTCACCTTGGGCAACTGGGTTTTCTGAAAGAAATTCCCTGGCTACCTAACTTGAAGTGGCTACTTCTAACTTTGTAGGCTTGTAACTAGAGAGTGTAGCTTCCTTGTAAATTCACTCTTCATTGGTTATGTTGCTGCTTCTGTTTTCTAAATTGTTCGGAGGGTGGGGAGGTTGAAAGAATATTGAACTAAAAGTAGTTTTCATTGATAGTGACTTGAAAATTTCCACAGTCCAGCTAAGATGACTCTGACCCCGAACATTATGTCATTTTGATTCTTATGGCCAGGGTTGCAGTTGATCAGCTGCAGACCTGACTCAAGCTATAAGCCTAGAAATAATTAGGAGAACTGAGGGCAGAGAAAAGCTATGATGCTAGCTCTTTGGTTTACCTGAACACAAATCATTGCCAGAGCTGTTAACACATTACAAGTTTAAAACGCTTTTCTCTTCTCCCTAAGTGCCAGGCTTGACCTCAGTGATAAAGTTGTATCAACTTATAGAACTGTTAATACTCCAGACCTGTCTTTTCGAAAGCCCCCCTCTTCGATCACAGTGTTCTCCAGACCCAGCAGAGGAGAGGGCGGCAACCCTGTCTCCCTGTGTGGGCACCAGAGGCTGATGCGTGGCACGCGGACTGCCTCTTCCCTCTCGGCACATCTCATGCAGAGTTGAATAAAGAGTTAGTTTGGACAGCTGAACATCTTTCTGCACCCTTCTTGGGAATTATTTTTAGCTGCAGGACAGAAGATAATTCCCTGTGAAACTGAGCTGTAGCCACTTAATTGATCTTTAAAAAGAACAAACAAAGCCCCCTCTCTCTGTATATTGATTTATTTTCCTCTGACTCCCTTCTTCTTAAATTAGTGCTATTAATGTTGACAAAATGTTTAGTACGTGAAAGAGTCTTATTTAGAAGTCAGATATAGATGCTGTCCAATCAAATACCAGCTGAGGAATATTGTTCATGACTCAGCGTATAGACCATTAAAGATCCCCACAGACTTGCACAAGTGCCAGGAAAATTCAACCGTGCGAAACTGGCAAGCATTTCCATTATAATAGGCTTTGTAAAAGTCCATACACTCCTGGTCAAACTAACTGTCTTCTCCAACTGAAGCCAGAACTAGGAGACGCAGTAATAGAGGTACTCTAAAGAGTATCTCCTTGGATGCAAAGCTGTGGTCCCGATGTGAGTGGAGTTAGTACATCTAAGGCATAGCTTTCTTTTTGGGGGCCCAGGATGAAGCAGGCAGAAACAGAAGGAAGGTGTATTCTACACCCTGCATCCCTAATGGAGGTGAATGCAGGGTCATGAAAGAGCCAGGGAACACTGTCTATTTTTATTCACCAGTGTGCTTTGCCCTGATTTCTCTGAGAATAATGAGGACAGCAGGATGGGCTGCAGAACTGATGAACACGAACGTCATCTAGCCTGTTTGCAAGGAATGAGAGCTGGGATCTGACCAACTTTCTAGAGATGTCTCTCTCACAGACTGACATATATGTTGAGAAGGAATCTGTATGCAAATAAGGTTATACCAAAGCTATATTGGAGACAAGGCCCGAGGAATATCCATCCGTTAGGCTGAGGGGTCCACGACATACCACGAATCCAGTTTAGCAAAAAACAAAATCAGTCTAATTAAAAAAAAAAAATCCATGCAGTACAAATGCAATCATTCATTGCCTTATTTTTTTCACATTTTAACTTGCTATTGTAACAACATAAATAAATTCTTAATCCCCACATTTCAAATTGACTTACATTTTTTAAAGTTGTGAAGTGTTAATAGTTAAACTTTAATTGTACACCTATGGAGAATGCTATAGGATGAGATAGTTAAAGTCCTGTGAGAATTATTGCTTTGCATGTCTCCTAATAGCTTTTGAGGAATAGAAACATTAAATATTAAACTACGAAGATTTTCTTTTTGAAATTGAGCTTTGTGTCCTAGATCCAAAGATTTAAAATCCTTCATTGACTTTTTTACACTGCAGAAAAGACAGCAATCTATCTGAAACATATCACAGAGCAAAATGCATTCCTGATTGTTCGACTTGTGAGAGCTTTTTAATTTTTTTAACCATATTGAAAATAATTCTACCTAGACCCTTATGCATGGTGGCTATATCTGTATATTACCAAAACATTCAGGTAGAATTTAAAAAAAAAACCCATTGTTTTCAGGTATGTGATTCCAAAGACCATATAGTTACATGTACTATTTATGAGAGTTTAAAAAATTATGTAATGATTTAACTTCATATAATAGAGCCTAACACTTTGAAGACTTTCAGAGTTCTCAGATCTTTTATTTCTAAAGTGTTGTGGGGCATCACTATCACAATTCTTACTCTGTATTAAAACTGTATAGCAGTAAAGAACTAAAAGTCTCCAGCTAAAAGCAATGGCAATAAAACAATAAATACTTGCATCATGCTTTATATACTTCACAAGGCATTTTCAGGGCCCTTATGTCATTTTGATTCTTACCACAACCTGTGAAGCAGGTAAAATTTAAAGAAGAGGAAATGGGCCTCGAGATGTTGACTGACATAGTCCAGGTGACATTGGACTTGTGGCAAATGCAGACCCTGCTGTGTTCAATTACTCACCAGTAACCCACACGCTTACATCAGTCGATAGAGGAAACACTAATCAACCCAGTTTACAGTTTGGGGATTAAAAAGCAGCATGTTTTTAATTCACTGAATTTCAAACTTTACCACTTCACCCTGTCATATTTAATTGACCAAGCTAAAACAACACATGTACAGAGCTGGGCTGTTCCCTGCTCCCTGAGCCCCAGTAGACCACGACCACTAGTCACTGGGCTCGAAGTCAGGTCTTCAACTGAAAGAAAGCAAAGGTCCTTTCAGAAGGAAGCACTGCTACACCTTGGGGATCTGACACTGTCACGTAAGTCCTGTGTGCTTCCAGAGAGTGTTTCATTAAAAGCAAAGAAGACAGAGGTGAAGCTTGCTTGGGAGCTGCCGGGTTTACAGAGTCCAGGCTTTGGACACACAGAGCAGGGAGATGCGCCCCCCAGGTCTCTGGTTGGAACAGACGTGTGCCCAGCGAGCAGAGAGCATCACAGTAAGAGGAAGGAAGTACGGGCCATTTCTCCTTGGGTGTTTGACGGAGGGGAGGCGCTCCCCATGGACTGATTGCACAGCCCTGGCAACAACTCAGTTCAGATCAAAAGTTCAGTTTCAAGCAGAAAGCTTCCGAGGCCCCAAACAAAGGTGTTTTATTCCCACAACCTCTTTGCTTTGCCGTTCTGGGCAGGAGGGCAGGAGGGCAGGGAAGGAGATGATAGCGCCTTTCGAGTTTCTGATTGCCTATCAGGAGCATCGGGGCGAGGCATCTCAGCATTTCTCCTCCTGAATGATTTATCCAGTGCTCTAGTGTTCCCTGTCCCTGAGGCCTGAGGAAGGAGAGTCTCTAAGTAACCGGAAACTGAGACTGAAAGAATATATGGCCAGTGAAAGGGGTGATCGCCCAGTTGAATCATGAGTTAAATTCAAATTTATCACTCCTGAGAATCTGAATGCCACCACCTCTAACAGTTTCTTACTTGTTTTTTTAGGGATAAGACTGCGTCAATATGTCGAAACAGCCAGTTTCCAATGTCAGAGCCATCCAGGTGAGTAGACACGTTTGTGTCTTCGCATCAGCAACTTCCAGCCTGTTTGCTTAATAAATCAGACTTTCTGTGATCGTTCACCCACCTGATGATTAACTTCACAGAGAGAAGAAAGACTTGTATAAGGTACAATTCAGGAAGAAAAAAGGCTGGTAATGTACAGCCGAGAAGGGAGAAGCTGTTTCTGTGTAAATATGCATAATTGTAAGGGACTCAAAGTTTATGAATGAGAATTAAATGGCCTTCTACAAAAATGTAGTGCACATGTTTTTGATATGTTTTTTGATGTGAAAGTTTTTGATATGTTTTTTGATGTGAAAGTTTTTGATATGCTCATTGATAGAAATTTAAAAATTCCATTTTCATTTTTAGATCCAATTGAGTTTGTCAACTCATCTGTTTAGAATACATGGTTCTTGAAAAACGTCCTTTTCTTGTCAAATGTTCTTCCCAAGGCTTGGGTGTTTATCTTTTAAAGTCTATATTCTATTATGTCTCCTCATGCCCTCCCAGCAAACAAATTCTTTGGTTCTTTCAACAGACTTAAGTGTTACCTACAATAAGGGGAAGGGGAAGCAGGCATTTTGGAGCCCAAACACAGTTACAGAGAAAGCTTTTAGTATTTGTTTTGACTCAATACTAAATTTGTTATTTCTCTTAAGAGCTCAGTGTTTAACTCTCAAATGGCTCCCACCCTGAGATGCTGGGCACAATGCTTTATTGTAAAATTCCATCTTTCTTTTCCATCAAAATGGAGTTATCTGTACTTTCTCTAATGGAACTTTTAAACTTTTTTTTTTTTCCGGGACTTTCATGAATACTGCAGAACATATGGGAGCTCCTGAATACTTGGGGCCTGATGCACAATCACACATACACCTATTCATAAGCAACACACTGTATGACCACATGTATGTGGTCAGGCTGGGAGGTGAAGGATCCTAGCACACACAGGTGGTAGAAGTGGGTGGAGGGATGTCTATTTACCTGTCATGATAATGCATAGCCTCAAGTGGAGGGGTTCCTTCAGTGGCAAGATGCATAATAACCTCAGAAAACCTGTCACAGAACAAACCACCTCGGAAGGGCCTATCGGCCAGGAATCAACTTTGTGTCGGCCCGTTTGCCCTCTGGTGCGCCCCTGATGAGTCTCTGGGGTATCCGACACTGGCAGTGGACCTCATTTTGCCTCCCAGGCCTATAGGCATCCTTGAGCCTTTGAGCCGTCTCTGTTGCCCAGTGTGTATAGCGGTTGGTGGTCCAGGCTGTGAAGCCAGAGATTACCGGAGCTTGACTCCTTAATCCGTTTTGTACTGTTTCCACATCTGTAAAAAGGCGACAGCACTCACCTTCTAGGGCTGCACACAGAAGATGCTTGAAACAGTACAGTAAGCCCTCCTTAAGGGTCAAACTGTTATTATAATAATCATTCAGGAATGCTCTATGCTCTGTATTAAAGTGACAAAAAATAATACCATTTAATCACTGCACTTGAAGCTCTTGAAGTGCTACACAGAAAATTTCCTTTTTATTTTGCAGAACAGAAAAACATAGTCTCTCAGTCTGCCTTTTCTTTTCTTCCTTTTACAGCTGAAAATGTGTTGATTTTTCTTCCTTAGTGCTTCCTGGCCTCCCTCAAATCTACAATGAAAACTCATCAGTATTCTATTAATTTTGACCTTGATATGTTTTTAGGTCTGTCATATTTTAAAAAACCTCTCATTGACTGTTCATAATAGCTGTTATACTGCATTTAAAAAAAATCCATCTAGGATACATGTATATGTATGGCTGAGTCCCTTCACTGTTTACCTGAAACTATCACAACACTGTTAATCAGCTATACTCCAATACAAAATGTTCTTTGTGTTAAAAAAATAAAAATTAAAAATTAAAAAAATCCATCTACTCTACCAACAAAGGCAATACAGTACTTCCTTATAGATGTGGTATCACCTCTTTCAATGTATTTTATGCCAGACAGAAAGCCTAATTTAATGCCCCTTCAAATAAAATTTTATTTCTTGTGGTTAAATAGGATCTGCACTATCTGATATTTTCCTATCATCTCACATTAACCTAAAGTAGGGTCTATTAAATAAAATATGAAAATGGTTACACAGTACAAAATGCTTTATTGTAGGAACATTATCTAGGGTATGGTCTTATGCAGAACAAATAGAAACCTCAACTGATGAGGGAGTGCCCTCGTTGTATAAATACTAAAGATCTTAAATATTCTATTCAACACACTCTAGCCACTTCTCTTTATTAGGATCTTATCTCTAACCCAGTTCAGCTGTCATATTCTGGGCGCATGCTTTGTTCCAGTCACCATACTAAGTGTCAGCTATGCAAAGATGAATTGAAACCTGATCCTGGAGTTTGAGGACTATGTGACTGGGCAACTTATTTCATCCTTTTTGTGCCTCGGTTTCCTCATCTGTCAAGTGGGGAATTCATCACATGTGAGCTCATAGGGTTGTTGTGAGGGTTAAATGAATCCATATGTGTAAATGCCTAGGTCAATCCATGGCTTATTGCAACTGCTCAATAAATATTAGCCATTATTATCAATCATCATCATTGTAATCATGTGGTTCCCAAAGTGTGTCTCTTGGAAGAGTTGTTTTATGGGATGCTGTTAATTAAAGAGTTCCATGAAAAAGTGTTTGGAAACACTGCATTAAGCAAAGTTGAATAGGATCCTTACTGCAGGATTTCTCAGAGTCCATAACTTGCTAGTAACTTCATAACTTCCAAGAAGGCAGTGGTATATGCAATACTTTTTTAACATATTGGACCTTTGAAATGAGCATCTTGTAGGATAGTATTTTTCAGTGCAAACTTCTAGAAGTAAAGGCTAGATCTCTATTTTGTCTGGATTGAGCAAATTGAAGCCACTGTCAACCATACTTCTAGCAGCCAGGCATAGGTAATTGAATTACTGTACCTATGTGCTTTAGACAACATGAAGCCAAATGGTTACAGATCTCCACCTGGCCATTCACTCACTCTGTGACCTTAGTTTATCCTTCTGTAAAATAAGGACAATCATACTGCTGAACGGGATTGTTATAATGAATACACAAAATAATGTACGGCAAGTGCCTGGTTTACTGCACACAAAGTCCTTAAGAGACGGTTCTTCTAATTATCCAAGTAATGCATGGAATGGCTTTGCTTTCTCTTCAGCTGCTTCCATCTCCTCCCTGCCCCAGAGTAAGAGGAAGGCCAGAATGAGACCCACCCTTAGAGGACATGGACAGTTGTCTTTCACATTCACATTGAAGAAGAGACTGCATTTGAATTATAAGAAGATTCTATCTAAGTCCACATTTCTTTCAATTGTATTAATGAAATCTCATTTATGCCAGGGGCATAAAAATATCCTGAATAAATCAGTTAATCCTTCCATAGCCTGGAGAGGGCCTTAGTCTTCCAAGCAGCTGATAAGGTTCTGGACTGGATGTAAAGGACCAAATAGTGAATACTTCAAGATTTACAGATCACTGGGTCTCTGTAGCACTACTCAACTCTACTGTGACAGCACGAAAGCAGCAATATACAAGTGAATGGGGGTGGCTATGTGTCAGCGAAATTTTCTTTGCAAAAACAGGTGGCAGGATGGATTTGGCCCATGGGCTGTCGTTGGCTGACCCTGGTTCTGTACTCTGTAGTCTGCTTCTTAAATCCCACTGTTGATAGGAATGGAGTTGCAACCAAGGTAACCTCAGCACACTAGGCAAAGTGGATATGATACTTTCAGATGAAAGAATCTGACGTGACAGGTGGTGGGGCAAGCTAGAGCTGCCGGGAAATCTGACCCCATCAGCGATCTGTTCACTAAGTCTAATGAGACCAAGTGACAATGACCACTGGCAGCACCTGCCTGTCCCTCCCCTGCCTCCTGAACACACCCCTTTTGGAAGGTATCATGGGGCCTCCTCGGAGCCTCAGCCCACTGAGAGCCAATGTTCTCCGGGTCATCAATGGCCCTTTTTCTCCATTGATGATCAAAGTGAGTGGAGTATTATTGTCCTTTCCCACGAGATCTGAGAGTTTCATGGTTGAACGGAAAAGAGTCCTGTATCCTAGTCATAGCTGTGCTCTGTGACTTCACGCCCCCGTGGGCCTTGTGAGCTGTAAAGGGCATGGGAGCTGGTGGGAGTGATGCTGCATTAAATGACCTGTAAGCCTCTGTCCAGCCTCCAACAGTCTACGAACTTTTTACTTTGGTCGAATATACTTATTTCCCTTTGTTGTATGCCAGTCTGCCTTAAATCAGTTTGGAAGTCACACTTACAGGTTACTCATTACTACATAAAAACACTGAAAAACCTATTAGCTTAAAATAGTAATAACTATTACCTTTCACAATTTGATCTTGACCATTACAGACACCATAAAGGACAACATTACAGATATTTCAACATTACAGATAGTTATTAAAAGGACAGTATGGAGGTTCCTCAAAAAACTAAAAATAGAACTACCATATGATCTATCAACTTCTTGAGACTAATTTCTAAGGTTTATTATTAGGATGATAATAATAGTCACAGTTTCTTCTGGGTTTACTATGTACTTGGCACAATGCAATGGGATTTCCATAGATTATAATGAAAGGTTTGGAGAAGCAAAAGCACTCACTCAGGATCACACATCATGTGAGTAGAAGAGTCAGGAGCTGAACCCAGCTTGCTTGATCGCAAAGCCCATGTGAGGAACCACCCTACAAAACTGTCCAGTCTCATTGCTTACCATCTCCACCTCGGCACACAGAGTAAGGATGGAGGAGTGGGAGCATCTGCAGGGTAATCATACTGACAAGGCTACTTGAGAGAGAATTACCATTTTATAGATGCTGAATCCTCCCTTTTAAAGCCCTCAACCTGACATGCAGAACAGCTATCAGCATTTCAGCAGAAGCAGCTAACAGTTTACACTGATTAAAGTCACCTTACGTGTAAGTCGGCTAGGAGTGAAAAGTACAAAGTACAGTGACTCAGTGACAAACGTGCTCTTGAAATACAAATGCCCGTGGCCACTGCATCCCACCGCTCTGCTTAACTGATTTAATCAAGCTGCTTGTGAAACTAGATCTAACTTCTTTATCATACATTTTAGAGGAATGATGATATGAGCCTTGCATCATTAGTTAGGGTGTGGCCTCTTACCATGGGACGTTTCCATTGTCGCCCAATCCATGTGTAGAACAGAATATCCTGATGCCCCTGGTTTTAGTACTTCTTTTCTTTCCCCATCCATTACCATTGCTCTTCCACTCACCATCGCCCAGGGCACAAGGGCCCCATGGAAGAAGAAAGCCCGACAAAAATAATTACAGACAGGTGTTAGGGCCTCTAATCCCATTTACAATTTTCAGTTTAAAAAAAAAGATTTCAGGTATATGACAGTCCTTGGTACAAAGGAAGAGACTATCACCACCCATGGTTTGTCAGTTAATCAAATACATTTATGAAAGCTAAACATAATAATGATGATACATACCTTTCTTTACTATTTTATTTAAATTTGTAAAAGAGAAAAAAAACTGAACTTTCATTTACCACGTTTTTCTTTTGACCTTGGATCTACTGTTCCTTTCTTAGGTAAACCACTGTAATCCATTGTTTATGATTTCCAATGCTGGTTTCTTTGAAGTGCAGCCAGGACTTAAAATGGAGCAATTTGACTCTAGAGCTACTTCCAGCTGGTGATCTTTGCTGCTCTGCCCAGGGCTCCATATTGGTGACATGAGGCAAACAGCCATATACTGACTAAAAGATGTCATTTTTTGAGGCTGACATTCACAAGCACATCAGAAACATAACCTACCTCCAACCAATTGTACACATTATCTTAATAGCTGTACAGTACATTCTTGAAATCTGCTTTTCCCTGGATGACAAGACTATGGTTGAGTCACTCAGGAAATTATTGAAGAGAACAAAAAGTGTTGAGAACAGACAGGGGAAAAAAACCTTTCAATATAAAACATCATGAGTGAAGAACTGGGGCTGAGTGGGAGTTTCTCAAAATGGTGTTGAGTGGGAAAGTTTTGTGTATTCTGAATCCATTTCACATTTCAAGAATCTCTACAGACAAAGAAGTTATGCATTCCAGTGATATAGAATTTTATTTTAAAACAGGTTGAATATATTTTAGATGGTGTATGTATGTGTATGTGTGTGTGTGTGTGTGTGTCTGTCTGTCTGTCTGTCTTCCTAATTTGGGCTAATATATTAAATAAGAAATCTTAGTTTTTAGTTAGATATAGGTAAAACACATCTCTTTCTGAAAATCTTCTGTGAAGATGCTAGAAATCTCAAAATGTCATACCCTGCTCCATTCAGAGAAGGACTAGGATGTAAGAATAGGAAAGGGCAGGAAGAAATACTGCGAAATGCAACCCTGTAGGGGTTCTTCTACATGCAGGACAGGAGAAAGGCATGGGGGATGCTATAGATTCTGGCAGGAGCTGCTGGAAACTTCTGAAAATGAAAGATAGAACCCAAAGGGAGTCATCTAAAACAAATATGCAATGGGAGGAAACTCTCAAAGCCTGAACACTAAAAAGAGAGATGGAGTGGGGACCAAGAGGAGGGGGAGATCAGAGGACAATGGCTCTGGAAAGTAAAGTGGAGTGGGATTGTCAGTACTCAGTGGCTGGCAGCGATCAGAACCCAACCCAGTAGGTAAAGATGTCATTGCATTGTAAATCACACAGGAGTAGCTTTGGAGGGAATATTGTTTCCAGAATTCTCGGGCTCAAAGCCCAGAGCCAAGCAGGAGAACAATACAAATAATTAAGGGACTGGTGGAATTACCTTACAGGGAATTCTTTCAGCTTTTCTTCACCTGGTGAGATCAAGTGTAGTATTCATTTCACATCAGATAGGTCTATTATCAGGGAACTGTATCCTGTTCTGGCAAAAGATGATCTGGTAGATTTTTTCCATTCCCAACTTTGAGGATGTAACAAATTATGTATAACTTGGGAAAGTGATGCAGTGGGTCTGCTGTGTCAGAGGCATATTTAAAAATATCTAAGATGAATGCATCTCAAGGATGGAAAAAATGCTAGAGAATGTGTTACAAAAGAAAAATAAAGCCCACTTCCTTTACCTTTATGCAGAATCTATATAAAGAAGGAAGTCCAACCTTATATCAACCCAAGGACATTGATTTCTGTGTTTATTTACTCTTTCATAAAAATGTAGCTCATATTCCAAACCCATTTTGAGTAGTGAATATGATGCTCAATTTGCAGATGGAAAAATCAAGTCATTGAGAAGGTATTTTATTTGTGTTCAAACAGAGCAGGACACGGAAAGAAACAAGAACATGACAATTCTCCCACCGATGGAATAAAAACAGAGCGCTATAGGTCTATACATTTCTATGAGATTCAAATGATAAGGAATTTGCCTATGGCTCTAATTTAGTCTATAATTTGTCACTCAGATATCACCACCCTACAATTATATTAGTGAATCATCTCTAATCATTTACAAAGCACTCTGCCGACATTCCCTTGGTGTGTATATTAATGACTGGATACTTGACATGTTCATAGGCTGCTGTGGATCCTGTCAAAAAACCCATTTAGGTTCCTGGTTTTTTGAGTGATGCCTTAAAGATGAAAAAGCATCAAGCCAGTTAATTAATGGCTCATTTTTCAGTGTTCCTTTGACGCCTATTCTAGAATTATCCATTTGTGTGCCCCTTTTCCGGGGCCATTCTCAAGGTGTGAGTTTGCAGTTTTAGAGCCGGTTTAGAGAATGTGAGAGTGGTTAGAGTTAACTTTGGTCCAGTGAAAAGAGCTCTTTGGAGAGGAGTTTGATAGAGTCTGTCCCTAAGGTCAGGGAATGTGGATCTGGAATCTTGGCTTTTTCTTGAACTGTTTGTGTGACTTTGAGTATGTCATCTAACCTCTGTGAGGCTCAGTTTCTTTGTGAATAAAATGAAGATGATGGCCTGAACCTCATAAGTTTGTGGTAAGGATGAAAGTGGCAACAACCTAGGGTGAATCTTGGGGTTTGGGGTGAACATAGCAGTTGGTTGGGGGGAGAGGCAGTCACTGTTCCACAATACCACCACGAGGTTGAGGTGAAAGTTAGTCCCAACCCAACTTTGCCACTTTGTTAACACACATTTGTTAGCAAACAAGCAGAAACCATCTGCACAGTCTGTCTGTGAGCTGGATGAAGCCTCACCTCTTGCCCCTTTAAGTGCTCTGAGCGACTGCCAGTTTGCATAAAAGATTCCCGTGGGGATTCTGTTGCCCCAGGCTGGCAGCTGTAAGCTGGAATTCCTCATTATCAATGGCTGGAGACAGGCCCATTTAGGGATCACTCTTCTGAGCTTTGAATCTAAAGATGCAAGCTATAGGCATCAGATTCTGACACTCTGTTCAGCAGTGTGGGAAAGTTCTCTCAAATATTTTAACCACTCTACATATCTTAACCTCCTCCACCTTCACCGAGAGAAGCCATTTCAAACACTCATTTCATTATCTCACCTATTTTTGACATTTCTACAAACATTAAAGTCTCAGGCATTGGTGGAGATGAGGCTAACAGAAAACACTTGAAGCAGCAGTCTGGAGAATGCAGTCTTAGTGATATTTTATTACCTAACCACCCCAGGAAGATGAACTGCCAGTTAGAGCAATGGAGTTCCCTACAACTGCAGTTTAAACCAATCTGTGTACATAAAATATCACAGTCTATGCTAAAGTGGTTAAAAGTAATTACAGACATCTTAATCATGGGCAGAGTGAACATTTTAAATGTACATCAATACTCATCCACTTAGGGATGATCCCTTTCAATGGCTGTCAGATTGGGCCCCAAGTTCCTTGGAACAGCTCATGGCCCAGGGCTTGGGGGAAGGAGGTGGGATCTGTGCGCCCCATCACCTTGGCCAGAGCAGGTCCATCTCCACTGAGCCTGCATTTTAGATAGTCTCACCATGCTTTACTTAAAAGAAGGGTTCCATGGACAAGAGGTTTGAAAACCACTAATGAAGCCTAATATTCATATTAAACAAATGGGGAAGATGTGAGTCAGAGCAGTCGTCACTTTTCCAAGCAGAGAGTAGCTGTAGCCACTCCTAGCAGTGGGCTCTTTTTTACTACCATAGGCCACCCATGGACCACAGAGAGGCCACATGCATTGCTAAAATCAATCTTTGAGCAAGAAAAGGTGGTATTTCCTGACCATGTGCTTTACTAAATACATTGTCCTGATGATTTTTACATGTTCCATTACTGAAAACCACAACCTACCATAGAGCATACACACTTGATTAAATGGGTTAGCTTACTAATCTTATATTTCAGAAACAATGATGCTAACTTGAACTTCCTATTAGGAAGATACCCTCTGTAAATGTGTAATAAATGGGTAAGGATGGTGGTGATCTAATTAAACTTTTAGCCAGTTAACTTTTTTCCAAATAATCCCTATATCAACTTTTCCCCTCTTTCACCGAAACTGTAGTAATGGAAAGTTCAATATATATCATCCTCAGTGAGTCTTGTTTACATTGTTTTGATCTTATTTCAGAACCCTAATGATATTTCAACCAATCAAAGACACTGCCTATTGTAAAACACCAGTATTTTATGTCTTGCTAAGAAATAAAACCAATGCACCTATTAAAAATTAAGATACCATTGCCTGTAAGGCACTCTGATTTCAGAGATATTAAAAGAGGTGCATTTTGGAATTCATGAAGTATGCTACAGTATTTGCCACCATATAAGACATACTTTCCCCCTTGTCTTATGCTCCCTCTCCTCCCTCTTAAGGTCGCCTGATGCTTCCACTAAGCAGAGAAATAGCATAGAAGGCTCAGCCTTAGTATTTGCAAAATGCTTCCCTCTAAAATTGTGTTGTGATTATATTTGAACATATCTGATACATACTGACCCCAAATACTTCTTGGCATGTTTTTGCCCTAGGAAAGGTGATGGACCTCCCTGGATACGTACCACAAACACTTTTAATCTGTTTCTTTTCTGTGGGATCAGCCTTATTCTAGTAGGGAAGAAAGTTTTAAAGCCTCTATGTGGAAAAAGTCACACAGAACAGGACATAGATCCTCCATGCTGCATGAACATGGACACTGGATACTTTTTGTGTCTTGAGTTAAACATTCCCCTGGCAACAGAACTCATATCAGGCAGTTTCAAATACCACACCTCCTAATGATCCCGTTTGCTGTGGTACCAAAATTGTCTAAATTGAGTCATAAGGTAACAAAATATTTTGCTCCCTTTGCTCAGGCATCATTTTCATTCATAACATCAAAGTGCAACCTCAATTTTTCAAGCCCACATATCCAATTACTCATAAGGCAACACTTTTATCTCAAGTGGAAAAAATACATTCTGCCTTAAAGAAAAGTCTTAATGCTTGTTTTATATGAGTGATACTCCTGGGTGAAGATGTTTTTGGTCTGCATTAAACATTCTTGCCTTTTGATAACAGATGAAATACGCACAAAATTCAAATTTACATATTCTCTTTCCCAAGTCTGAATTACTGTGTCATTTATTTTCCTTACATAATTTAATGTTTAGCATATTTAGTGTGTTCTAGAAGGTATTTTATTTTTACTAATGGATGGAAATTAGTATGTCATCTTGAAGGAGAAGAATCCATGAACTGTGATACCAATGCACTTGACTTTCCAGCACTTTCCTCATGCACTGATCCACACAGTGGTGTGTCAGGGAGAAGGTAAAAGAGTGTCAATTACAGAGACCTAAGGAAAATCGCACCCCACTCCAGTACTCTTGCTTGGAGAATCCCACGGAGGGAGGAGCCTGGTAGGCTACATTCCATGGGGTCGCAAAGAGTCGGACACGACTGAGCGACTTCACTTTCAGTTCCACTTAAGGAAGTGTGAGAATAGCCATAGAACATTATGGGAAGGAAGAGGTGGTTTAGGAGGTATCATTGCCCTTCTCCTGTGGTAAATCTGTAGGCAGCTGAAAGAGGACTAAGGTGTGGGATGGTTTGTGCAAATGCCATTGCCTCCTCTCCTAGAATTATGTGTTCCTTCTACATCCCAGAGAGCAGAAAATATTAAGCACCACAGGAGGGCAACAGCCAGAACAAACTGTCTTCCAATTCTTTCAGCCAGTAGGGAGCTGTGAAATCACTGCACAGACCTAAGGATGAGTACCACAAATGTGGAATAAATGGAAGTCAAATTATCCTTTGCATATTTTTGTACTGTCATTATAGCAATTTTCTTGAGGTGAAAAGCTTCAAAGATGTACTTTTCAGATTTGTTTTGCCTGACAATGATTACCGTCTCAGAATGTTATTGCCGTTTCTTACTTCTCTTAAGCTAAATCTTCCCTGCTTTCTGTTTTAGGCAAATATCAATATCCCAATGGGAGCCTTTCGGCCAGGAGCTGGGCAACCCCCCAGAAGAAAAGGATGTACTCCGGAGACGGAGGAGGTGAGGAAAACTGAGCTGGCAGAACTCAGCTCCATCTTTCTCCTCCAATATCCTGACTAGACAGGGCCCAGAGGCAAGGCGAGGGCCAGCTTTCCAGGACGAGGAGGCCACAGGTGGATGTGGGTCAAGGAGTCATCACACAGAACACACATTTCTTTGGCTTTCTTGCTCAGTCAGCCATTGAAACACACTGCCCCCCACTTCCCTTCAGCTGACTCCAAGTGCCCGGCCCAGGTACTTGAAGATGCTGAGTTTGGCATCTAGTTTATTTATTCATTGTGTATGTCAGCTTGTGTGTCTGCTTGTGTGTGTGTGTGTTTGTGTCTGTGTATGTGTATATGTAGGGGGAAGTGGAACCTCTCAGATGCTCTTCGTTTAGTGTAGTCACGAGCTTGGTAAGTTTTCACTCCAAAGCTTTTATTGAATTGAGCAGGATACACTTAGTACAGCTTCTGATGAGCAATGAACCCTGGTGGGAACGCAGGTAATAAGCACATTAAATTACTTGCGGATTCAAACAGAAAGCCCCAATCCCTGGATATTTCCTTTGAAAAGAGAAACTTGCAAGGGAGTCTATCAATTTCTGGATTTTCCCCCTCCCTCTAATTCTTTACCTTTCCTCCAAATTCAAATACCCAGTCTTCTAAAATGGGAGCTAAAATTCATCATGGGTACAAAAAAAAAGAGAATAGTTCCCCATCCAAATGTTTATATTTTTTCTCAATTGTGAATTTACTGATGAAACTTGGAAGGTCCGAGTCTGAAAAAAAGTTTAAGGTCTTGGAACAAAAAATAAAGTCACAGGGCACTGCAAACTGTATTTTGTTTTTGTTTTTTAAAAGGTGAAAAGATTTCTTTAAACTTTGTAGGTGACTTTTTTGGTATTTGGTCCAAAAGAATCAGCATTTCAAAATTTCCTAATAAAACTTTGATTGTCCTGCATCTAACCTTTTCCTTTCTCATAAATAATTACTGATGTGGTCCTAAGTTAGTGGTTCCAGCCCTCTATAAAGAGAAAGGTAATTTTTGAAAGGAGATAGAATCTTTGAGTGACATCACCAAGTTCTGGAATTTCAGTCACCCTTGATGAGTAACATTGTGAACATAAAAGCTGAAAAGATCCAGCCCCACTCTGATTTAACGGTAGATAATTTCAAGTTCTGCTGCTGCTAATCTGGCCACCAGTTAGCTCATGATCATGAACTCTCCTTTTGAACCTCTGTTTGCAAAATACGATCCCCCTCATTTCTCCAAGGGTCTCTGTAAGGAAAAAGTCAGTGATATAATGGACATGGCATAACCTAGCAGGTATTGAATAAATGACTGCTCACTGACTGACTGAATTATCCAATTTTTATGAAGGACTCCTGGGCCTATTATTTTGCATGTTGTAAGAAAATAGCCCAGGGAAGTGGAAGGGAGGGCAGAAAGGCATTTTTCCCACATCTCCATTCATCTGTTTTTCTTAATTTCTTTATTAATTCTGTTTTCTTCCTGTGCTTCCTCCTAAGCTGTGTCTGTCGCTGTGTCTGGCAAACAGTTGCAAGGTAGCTTGACTCTCTTTTCTCACTAAACTGACTGATATGATGGTTGTTTTGGAGGCTTGCCCCTCATCTTCCTCTGTGGTAGACATGGCCCTCACTTCTTTATAGCTGGTACTCTCTCCACACGAGTGTCCCAGTTAGGAAATCTGCTTTTTCTCTTGCCTTGTTTCCAGTCTGATGGTTCCAGCACATTCCAAAATGGCTAAACCCTGATAACAGCCTGGGTTGTGAAAACCTATTTCATGACCAACCACATAAACAAATGGCCAGTCAACATGCTTTGTGGGATAGAGGGAGCAAGGTATCCACAGAGATCCGGAGACCCCAGGAATGTTTCCTGAGTTGAGCTACATCTTTTTCGTGGGGCTCATGGATCCAGAGGCTGGTGAAGGGTGGTATCCCTTATTGTAAGAGCTTGTGGGATCTTCTGGAGGGGTGGTATCTGGGCTGAACGTTGGAGTAAGGTTCTCATGAAAACAGTATTGCAGGCGAACAGTTAGGTGCATGGCTTGGCTGCAAGGCCCGAGCCACCTCTTGTCACATAGTTTGAATGGGATAATGGAATCTGAATTCAACTAACCTGTACAGCGCTGCTTTTCTATTACTATCCAGTTTCAGTTCAGTTCAGTTCAGTTCAGTCCCTCAGTTGTGTCCGACTCTTTGCGACCCCATGAATTGCAGCACGCCAGGCCTCCCTGTCCATCACCAACTCCCGGAGTTCACTCAGACTCGTGTCCATCGAGTCAGTGATGCCATCCAGCCATCTCATCCTTGGTTGTCCCCTTCTCCTGCCCCCAATCCCTCCCAGCATCAGAGTCTTTTCCAATGAGTCAACTCTTCGCATGAGGTGGCCAAAGTACTGGAGTTTCAGCTTTAGTATCATTCCTTCCAAAGAAATCCCGGGGTTGATCTCCTTCAGAATGGACTGGTTGGATCTCCTTGCAGTCCAAGGGACTCTCAAGAGTCTTCTCCAACACCACAGTTCAAATGCATCAATTCTTCGGCGCTCAGCCTTCTTCACAGTCCAACTCTCACATCCATACATGACCACAGGAAAAACCATAGCCTTGACTAGACGGACTTTAGTCGACAAAGTAATGTCTCTGCTTTTGAATATGCTATCTAGGTTGGTCATAACTTTTCTTCCAAGGAGTAAGCGTCTTTTAATTTCATGGCTGCAATCACCATCTGCAGTGATTTTGGAGCCCCCCAAAATAAAGTCTGACACTGTTTCCACTGTTTCCCCATCTATTTCCCATGAAGTGATGGGACTGGATGGCCATGATCTTCGTTTTCTGAATGTTGAGCTTTAAGCCAACTTTTTCGCTTTCCTCTTTCACTTTCATCAAGAGGCTTTTTAGTTCCTCTTCACTTTCTGCCATAAGGGTGGTGTCATCTGCATATCTGAGGTTATTGATATTTCTCCTGGCAGTCTTGATTCCAGCTTGTGTTTCTTCCAGTCCAGCATTTCTCATGATGTACTCTGCATAGAAGTTAAATAAGCAGGGTGACAATATACAGCCTTGATGTACTCCTTTTCCTATTTGGAACCAGTCTGTTGTTCCATGTCCAGTTCTAACTGTTGCTTCCTGGCCTGCATACAGATTTCTCAAGAGGCAGGTTAGGTGGTCTGGTATTCCTTGGAATTGCTCACTTTCTTAGATTTGGGATTCATTGCCTAGCTTTGCATTAAGATAACTACTGTCTAAAGTCGAGGACATAATATACTATCCCTGAACAGAACAGGCCACCTCTGTCACAGCCAGGAACTCCCCCATCTCAATCCTGCCACCACCTCAGATGTGAAGAAGAGGAGGGACCCTAGCAGGAAGCCAGGATGGCCTCCCATCCACCTACGGTCTCTGTGAGCCCTTGCTCTGCTCGCAGAGCTGGAGGGCGCTCTCCATCTGCTTGGCCCAGCCAGAACTTGGCATGTGCCCAACACAGAAGCCTTACAACCAGATCTTGAGAAGCTGGGCTGGTCTTTTGCCTAAGACAATGCAGCTGCTTGATTAAAGTGATTTGAAGGATACTGACAAGCCCCTACTCTGTCTCCCAAATCTTACTTTTGACACAAATTCCATCATTATCAAGCCACAAAATAGCACATTGGGATTTTCTGTTCATTATTTCCCCCTCCGGCTGGTCCCTTTACACGATGCAAACACACTGTTGAATTCTGGTCTCACTACTTCCTAGCTGTGAGGCCATGGGCAAGTTTCTTACCCCTCCCCCCAGTCCTGTGCCTCAGTTTACTCAACTGCAGAGCAGGGATAACAATGGTTGTTGATTGAAGATTGCTGTGAGGATTGAATGTGTTAGCAGTGTGCTTGCTGTTATTATTCAGTCTTCAGTGATTGAGCATAAAGAGCACATCAGGCTGTACTATTGTACAGAAGAGAATTTAGGGGGAAACTCAGGGTACCTGGCAGTAAAGAGGAAGAGGAAGGTGAGATAGCTGGGAGATGGTTCATCATTTTGCTTGATGTTACAAATACTCTGTCACCCCCAAAAGGGACATTTCTGTTTGACAATAGCCATTCCTGAAACTGGGACTGGCATGGGGATTGATAAGCTGTCTCTCAAGTTTTATCTAAAACCAAAGAATGTCTTCCATGTTCTTTCTCAATTCAAATATCTACTTACAAAAGAAAAGAAAGTATGCTCAGCCAAATGGCGCCATCTGGACCCTGCCTGTTCATGCCTTAATGTATTATAATTCTTATGATAACAAATTCATAGAAAAAAATGGAATCTGATTCACATTATTTTTTAAAAGATGAGAGAAGATTCAACTAAGAGCATGTACCACCACTAACCCCTTCCTGAGTCAATGTCTTAAAACCTACTTCTTAAATATATCCACTTATAACTTTCCATTATTTGTGACCCTACCAAATCAAGAGCTAAAAGTTTTACCTTGATAAATAAAAATCACAGTGCACTGAGGTTTTAATAAATTTCCAGGAAAATGCCTAATGTCCAATATTTTCATCTTTTAACTGTGTATGTTCACACAATAAATCTTTGCACACAGACACATAACTGCACACATGGGCTTTAGGTGTTAATTGTGGTAATAGAGCACATTTTGAAATTAGAAAGTGACTGTGACTCATCTAGGAACTTAACAGAAGGAATTAGAAATATTTTTCTCCTTCATGCTTCTGTATTAAGCTCTATCCACCTAACAACCATGGGAATGTTTATAAGTGAGGAAACATTTTTCATCTCACCACTACTCATATATTTTCTAAAAAGAACACCTTACAGCCTTGTTAAAAATTTCTTTTCAAAAGCCTAATGAAGAAGGTTTTGGAATACCTTGTCCTCCAGGTGGAGCTTTAACAGGTTTATCTACTGCTTCTAAATCTGCATTTAGAAATGATGAATGTGCACAAAGGATGCAAAGAAGCTGAGCCTATGGCTCTGTACAGTGACTCAGGGAAACAACACTCTGCGGGTATTTACAAAGGTAGAGTTGACACTGCAGGACTATCATTTCGTGTGGGTGACATGTTAGCTATTTCATTAGCACTGCGCCAGAATCTAAGAAAATGACAAGAGGAAAAACCACTAGCCTCTAGGAGAAGACAAGCACCTTACTATTTTATATTTCTACTCAGCCCTTGAAATAAACAACTTAAAAGCATTCCTGTACATGCATCAGAAGTCTGGGAAGCTTTCTTCCCTTTCCCTTTAGGGTTCAGACAATTCGAGAACTAGATGTAGGAGCTCGATGGGGGCTAAAGCACAGCATGGGCTTTACTACCCGAGTTACAGGACCGGCTGGCACACCTACGGCACAGGGCTTGACCCTGAGATAAGCGTGCGCTTTCTTATTCTTTTTCCCATAACTGAACCGGTTCACTCAGTTGCTGGCCCAGCAGGTGGAGCTCTGCCAGTCTCACGGAGAGCCTATGTTAGTCCGGGCCTCCAAGAAGCAGACCCAAAGAGGAGATTCGACGGGCAAAGTATTTACTGGGAAAACACTTGTCAGGAAACATGAGACGGTGATGCAGATGAAGGATCATGGGGCTGAAGTGACCTAGACAACAGTGCTGTTCTCAGGAAAATTCTCGAGTCCTTCCCGGAGGAGGCCCAGGTCTCCCAGAAGCAAGCCCGCCTTCGGATCCTATGACGCTCAGCCATTGGCTACGAGCAGCCGTGGGAAGTGTGACCTCAGCATGGTGATGGGCGGGTCTCAGGGCAAAGCAGCTGGGGCTGTCATTCAGTTATCCTCCCTGCAGGAAACTGATCCGAGAGGCGTGCTCCTGTGGCTGCCACAGAGATCAAATGTTCCTCCAACACCTCCAGTCCAGGGCCCTGGAGACTGGGCACCTCACCACTAGCAAATAGGAGGAAGGAGCTAACCAGCAACCATCTTCACTACTTAGTTGGGGTTCCAGGAGCCACAAACAGCAATGGATCTTACTGTTTTACAGCCCTTGTTAATCTGTGTGTTTGGTGTATGCACATAGAGGCATAGATTTGTCACTATGGGACATTTTCAGGATTAATCAGCTAAACAGCTATCCACAAGTGTGCCTGTGCGCTTCTGTACCAGTAACTGGTGAAAGTGAAAGTCGCTCTGTCGTGTCCGACTCTTCGGGATCCCATGGACTATACAGTCCATGGAATTCTCTAGGCCAGAATACTGGAGTGGGTAGCCTTTCCCTTCTCCAGGGGATTTCCCAACCCAGGGATAGAACCTAGGTCTCCCACACTGCAGGCTGATTCTTTACCAGCTGAGCCACAAGGGAAGCCCAAGAATACTGGAGTGGGTAGCCTATCCCTTCTCCAGCGGATCTTCCCGACCCAGGAATCGAACCGGGGTCTCCTGCGTTGCTGGCGGATTCTTTACTAACTGAGCTATCAAGGAAGCCCCTACCAATAGCTGGTGGAGCCACCAAAACAAGTATAGAATGTGCTCCAGCTCTAAAGCCACAACAGAAAAACAGAAAACGTAAAATGCTTTCCAAAGTAGGAGGGGAGAGCCCTCCTCTGCCGCTGCATCCTCTCCCACCCAGATTTAAAGAGGTTTTGCTTATGTCAGTTTCAGTTTGTTTCTGTACCCCAGAAACATCATTGGAACAAAGGCTGGCAGCCAATATGCCCCAAACGAAAAAACAGAAAACTCCTGGACCAAGTCATTGTTAGAGGAGGCTGTGTGCTAACGGTCTACAAACTCTGCCTTTAAGGCATCTTATGATATTATGATGTATGTGTGTGTATGTGTGTGTGTGTGTGCACGTGCGCCTGCATGCTCAGTGGCTCAGTTGTATCTGCCTCTTTGAGACCCTATGGACTGTAGCCCACCAGGATCCTCTATCCATGAGATTCTTCAGGCAAGAATACTGGATTGGGTTGCCATTTTCTACTCCAGGGGATCTTCCTGACCCAGCGATTGAACCTGAGTCTATTGTGCCTCCTGCATTGGCAGGTGGATTCTTTGTTGTTCAGTTGCTCCGTCATGTCTGACTCTTCGCGACCCCATGGACTGCAGCACACCCGGCTTCCCTGTCCCTCAGCATCTCCCAAAGTTTGCCCAAGTTCATGCACATTGAATTGGTGATGCCATCCAACCATCTCATCCTCTGTCACCCTCTTCTCTTTCTGCCTTCAGTTTTTCCCAGCAAGGTTTCTTTCCCACTAGATTAAATTTGGTTTTGTAAGATGCTTCTCTTGGAAACATAAATCCTTTTCACTGGTGCTAATTTTTATGAGTTATCAGATACTGTATCAGACACAGTACTCTTGTGTTTTCTAAGTCATGGGGAAATTACTTGTGTTTTTCTTCCAGCTTTATTCCTCCATAAATTACATGAGATCTTGAAACTTTGAGTGGATCACAACAGCACAAGAAAAAGTCAGTCTGCTAGAATTACACTGATGTTATTTTTGCTTTAATTTTTTTCGGCTTCATGTCCATGACCCAGAGAGACCATATGTCTTTTTCAGTGAGCTAAATCTTTCTATTTTTTCTTTAGGGTGCTCCTCCCACTTCGGACGAGGAGAAGAAGCCAATTCCAGGAGCTAAGAAACTTCCAGCGGTCAACCTATCGGAGATCCAGAACATTAAAAGTGAACTGAAGTATGTCCCCAAAGCCGAACAGTAGTTGGAAGAAAAAAGGTGAGTGAAAAACTATTTCCTTTATCTCAAAAAGACCACTATAAAAATGGTTTATGAAACCCTTCCACAGAAGAAGTCTGGAATTCCAGAAGTGTTTACTAAGTATTGGCACTCTCACGTTAGACCAGAGCTTCTGGCACAAAGGTTTTCTGGTATGTAAACCAAGCTTTGAGGCCTGCCTTATTCCCGGAGCAGTCAGATGGCCACTGGGGATGTTGGGCTGCCTTCCCCTTCCTAGTCCCCTTCTTAGTGAGACAGCCCCACACAGGACGATGGTTGTGCTATGTGTATCACGCTGATGCGGACTTACCACGGCATTTACAGGTAACTTCTGCTGATAAGCTTCCTTTATAGTGGAGAGAGGAGCTGTTTCAAGTCAAAAGGACAGAACAGTATCCAGTGTTTTCAGTATAGTTATATGAAAGAATAAAGGAGTCAGAACAAAACACAGTAGATTCTATGACCATAGAGTGAGTCCAGGAACCTGGATGAGGAGAAAGTGACATAGCAGGAAGTGATCTGAAGCCATACACACTTGGTATTCATTACGACAGGGAGAAATGAACTGATGACTCTGTGTCATTTTACTCAGTACTGCTTGCGTTGCCAAGCTCAGATGAAATATTCCAATATGTCTGGGATGAGGCAACAGAAGTTTCTTGTGAGAAAGCCCCCAGAACTGAAACGAACTTTTGGTAATATTTATTATCATCACCCAACTAAGGCTGTTCAGTTAGACACATGAATTTTTAATGCAAACTTTAAAGGGATTTTTGCTTTTATGAAATTCTTGTTGACCTAAATTTAACCCCAGTTCCAGTTGCAGAAGAATTTAGTTTTAAAGATTCAAAGGAATGTGTTTTAAAATTAGTTCAGAGAGGATCCTGTGGTGTTATTCAGCAGTGAGATTGATTCTGTAGACTTGAATCTGTGGTTATGGTAATAGAGAACAATAGCAACTCAATAAAATATCAAAATGGTACCACAATAGCCAGAATATATTATTTGTTACTTCATTATCTCAGAGAAGACTTGAATGATTCTTCCCTCCTGAACAAATTCTAATAATGCAAAGTCACTCAGAGAAGCCCATTTGTCCTTATTCTACAGGAATATAAAAACTTAAATTGTCCAGCTGGTTGATCTGAATTCCTGATGAAGACAGTCACTGTTTTGAGCCTAGGAGTGATCTTTATTTTTGTAGGAGAGGTAGTAAGCTGTTTTGATTTTGATGCATCAATGCTTCTTCTGCAAATCTGTCGGATTTGGAGACCTCCATGGTCATGGTTTATGGTCACGGAGGGAGAGGATTTCTTAACATTGACTGATTAGCTGGAATCATAAGCAGTAAATACCCTGGACCAGCTATCATCTAGCTCCTCACTGGTTGGATTTGATTTCCTCCCTTTTGGGCAACCCCTTCATCACCTACCCTCACTGTGTATTATTGTTCAGTGATTTTTTAAAATTTAAATTTATTTATTTTAATTGGAGGCTAATTACTTTAGAATATTGTATTGGTTTTGCCATACATCAACAAGAATCCACCACGAGTGTACACATGTTCCCAATCCTGAACCCCCTCCCACCTTGTTCAGTGATTTAATCGAACAGGTCATTGTCTGAAAACTGAGTAAGTCCACAGTACCAAACTAGGAGGGCTTCCCAGGTGGCTCAGTGGTAAAGAATCTGCCTACCACTGCAGGAGATAAGGGTTTGTTCCTTGGGTCTGGAAGATCCCCTGGAGAAGGAAACGGCAGCCCACACTAGTAGTCTTGCCCCGGAAATCCCATGGACAGAGGAGCCTGGTGTGCTACAGTCCATGGGGTCGTAAAGAGTTGGACATGACTGAGTGACTAAAACAACAACACCCAAGCTATGAAAACCACAAGATTCAAAGTCTAGGGTATAACAATTATAATACTCTAGACATAAGACAGAGGAGCACCTCCTTCTAGCTAAGATTAGCACTTCTTTTAAGTGAGATTTCAAACTCTTTCCATGTCCTGTGTTATGGCTAGAATTATTCAGGAATATCAATAAAAAACACTTTGGATAAGAATCATAAAGGCCAGTGACTAGCCATTTAGAGATCTAATCACAGCTTATGGCAAAGGACTTAGGGCCTAAACCTCCTCAGAAACCAGAACCAGGCAACAAAGGGACAGCACATACTGACTCAAGACCAAGAAAGACAGGAGAATCCCCAGTGGGGCCCTAACCCACGCTGGGGCAGGGGAAGGCAGGTATTCATTCCCGACCTCTCAGGAGTCTCCTGGCTGCTATTCAAGGTGGCCAGAGGGTGATTTAAGCAAGCCTGGGGGTTAGATGAAGAGAAAGGAGCAGCAGCAATGCCTGAAAACCAAGGGCCCTCTCATGCTCACATACCTACTTGTTTGTTGCATGATCAGGAATCTCCAACCCCATGTCCACTGTCAAAAGCCACTGTCAGCCTGTCTGTAGCTGAAGCAGAGGCCACCTCAGACTTCACGAATAGGGGTCTGGGAACCTGGAGGATTGCTAAGGGCTGTTGTCCAATAGACTCTGTCCACTTCTGCTCCCTCCCAACCCTCAGATCAGACCACAGGAGCCCAGTAAAGAACCTCTGTAACTAGCTTCTGTACTGTGGGCACTTCATTCTGCTCTACAAGATTAATAGATGTCAAACTTGGTCAGTGCTCTCAGGATACTTTTATCTTAATGGAAACATAAATACAAAATACTTCAAAAGATAGGTAACAATTCAAGAATTAGATAGCCTCTCAGTGATTCAACATATCCCGTGGCTTTATGACCCCCTATGATTAGTAGTCAGTAGAATAAAGCAAGGTTATGACCTACTAGAGGGGGAGACTCACAATGATTTGGCATCAGGGACAACTGCAAGGAGGTGGTAGGAATGGAATGATTTAAACAGAGGCTCAGAGATAATTTCTGAGTGTAGGGGTTGTCCAGCGCATCATTAGTGGACCAGCCTGCTGAGACCAAAGAGTTCTTCTAGGGCAATACTTCTTAGACTTTCAGGGCAGAGCAAAACAAGATCCTACAGCCCACCCCCATCATCTCTTCTCTTTTTCCAGCAATTAAAGAAATCAGTGATAACAAAGAATTAGAGAGGAACAAAATAAGTATCAAAGTAGTGGCAATGTAGCAATTAGGAGAAGAATGATTAACAAAGATAAACCCTAAGAAGAGTTCTACAATTATGTTAATGAACATGAAGATAGCAGCAATTGAAAGCCCTGGGAGCCATGAAGCACTAGAAAGAAATTGTCCTTCTGAAGTGGCAGGAACTCCTCTTTTCTGTGTTGGACATTGCAGCACGGCCATGTGCTGTGTGACAGCCAGATTTGATGACAGCAGACAAAACCAGGGTTTTAGAAAAATGCAAAATTTTAGTGATTCTTAATAACCCGCTTAGCTTTTGGCCATGTATATAGAAAGTCTATGAAATGAATCTCCATTTTCCTGTAAGAACTGAGGGGAAGAAAGAAAGAAAGTGAAGTCACTCAGTCATATCCAACTCTTTGCGACCCCATGGACTGTAGCCTGCTAGGCTCCTCCATCCAGGGGATTCTCCAGGCAAGAATATTGGAGTGGGTTGCCATGCCCTTCTCCAGGGCATCTTCCTGACCCAGGGATTGAACCCTGGTCTCCCACACTGGAGGCAGACTCTTTACCATCTGAGCTACCAAGGAAGTTGGCCTGAACTGAGGGAAGCACTTGCATTTGGGAATCAGAGTCTTTTAAAGTCACCCAGTGGGCATTGGACCATACTTTAAGAAACATTGCTGTAGGGCAGTAAGTGAGAGTGAATTGGAATGATCTGTAACTCCTGCACACCCATATGCAGCCCCCTGGTGTCAAGTTAGTCTCTATCCTGTACCCAACATTAACCAACCAGCCTTGATTCTAGAGTTTGCAGTTTTGAAAAGAGCCATTATCATGTCCTGTTGGGGAGGCATGCCTTCTCCATCAAGCACTTTGTGGCAACTCTGGCATCACCTGTTTATGCTGTCACAATCATTATCAAACTATTCATTTTATTTTTTAAAATCTCCTTATCATGCTAGGATATAGCTTTTCAAAGGCCGGGGAACACTGGGTACATCTTGAGCACACATGCCTCATTACTGGTGCCCTGACCACAGCAAGTCTGTAGAAATGTGTTCTTACAGACTTTCCAGGTTCGTGCACTCTCTGGGAGATTACTACCTAAAAGCAATCTTGAGCACACATGCCTCATTATTGGTGCCCTAACCACAGCAAGTCTGTAGAAATGTGTTCTTACAGACTTTCCAGGTTCGTGCACTCTCTGGGAGATTACTACCTAAAAGCAAGACTAACTTTTCTGTCAAGGACTGAAGGTAACATTGTTGGCCACAATCAGTAAAGGTCTCAGAAATTTGACTTTAATTTATTGATTATAATTTTATTCCTCTGGGAAACTGAAAACAATTGGGAAAAATGTAAAGATTGGCTCATTTTCCTCAAAGGGGGAGAAAAATATGTAAATCCAGAAGAAAATCATTTAATTTTCAAGAGTTCTTTGGATTTATTTTTCAAAGAACATCTATGTCCAGATAAGACATATTCACCAACCAGTCATCCGGAAAGATGCCATCTCTGCTCGAGAACATAAGGCGTTCATTACTCCTAAATGTTAAGCATTACATATCACAGTTATTCTTGCTGATTCAAAGGCTCATTCTGAGAGTGTTGGCAGAAGGGCAAATTGATGTACTCAGACACTTGGTGAAGTGTGTTTAGTACCTGACAACAGACCCACAAAATACGTGTAACAAAAACTAACAGAATTGAAGGGAGAAATAGACAACTGAACAATAACAGCAGGCAACTTCAGTACTCCACTTTCAACAATGGATAGAACAATTAGACAGAAGATCAACAAGAAAATTGTCTCAGTTTGTTTGGGCTGGTATATAAGAAGACCATAGACTGGGTGCTTTATAAACAATAGAGATTCATTTCTCACAGTTCTAGAGAGTGGGAAGTCCAAGATCAAGGCACTAGCAGATTTGGTATCTGGTGAGAACTTGCTTCCTGTTTCATAGACGGCCATCTCCCTGTGTTCTCACACAGCTGAAGGGGCAAGGAAGCTTTCTGCGGTTTCCTTCATAAGGGCACTAATTCCATTCATGAGGGCTCCACCCTCATGACTTTTTCACCTCCCAAAGTCCCCACCTCCTAATATCATACAGTGGATTACGCTTCAAAATATGAGTTTGGGGCAAGAGGACACAGACATTCAGTCTATAGCAGAAACAGAAAATGTGAGTAATGCTATAAGCTAACTAGTGGAACACTCCCCTCAACAACATCGGAGTACATATTCTTTTTAGGCACACATATGGCATAATGTCCAAGGCTTGTTTCATGTTAGGCTGTAAAACAACTCTTAATTTGAAAGGACTGAGATCATGGGAAATATGTTCTCAGACTACAGTGGAATGAAATTAGAAGTCAATAACAGAAGGAAATTTGGGACATTCACAAGGTGTGCAACTTAAACAACACACTCTTAAATAACCAATGAGTCAAAGAAGACATCACAAGAGAAATTAGAAAACACTTTGAGACAATTGAAAATGAAAATAATAGACACCGGACTGTGGCATGCAGCAAAAGCAGTGTTTAGAGGAAACTAATAGCTGTTCAAATCAGTTCAGTCGCTCAGTCGTGTCTGACTCTTTGTGACCCCATGGACTGCAGCACGCCAGGCCTCCCTGTCCATCACCAACTCCTGGAGTATACCCAAACTCATGTCCATTGAGTCGGTGATGCTATCTAACCATCTCATCCTCTGTCGTCCCCTTCTCCTCTTGCCTTCAATCTTTCCCAACATCAGGGTCTTTTCAAATGAGTCAGCTCTTCGCATCAGAGCTATTACATTTAATAGCTGTAAATATCTATATTAAAAAAAGAACAAAGATCTCAAATTAATTACCAGCCAGTCAAATCAATACCAGTAGCTCCATATTTGGGAACCATACCCCATATCTACATAAATGGCAGATGATTCAACTGATGTCTGAATGGAAATATCAGCCATTTCAAATGATAAAATGTAATACGTTTAAAAAATCTATTTGTATAAACACTGTCACAACATAATAGAAGCTTGGAAATAAAAAGTACTAACCTATAAAATTATCATTCAGCATAGTACTCATGTTGATATCTTCCCTTCCAGTTTTCCCCCTGGGTTTACATAGGAGATACACTATAACTAAAGCTGCTAACAATAAGGGATTTGCAGTAACTACCTTCTACCTTTGGAACTTTGAGCTCTGTGTCTCTATTTCCTGGTTTCATAAAAAGCAGAAAATGGTATCTTTCTCATAGGGTTTAGGATTAGGGAGACGTGAAGGATTTTAGGAAGATGTATTTTTAAAAAGCATATCCAGGCACAGCAACTGGGATGGGGTAATTATACACAAATGGGAACTAGTTTTCCTTCATTTTTTTTTCTCAAATAGCATCATTCATAGCACATGTATGGTTTTGAATCTTTTTCCACTTCACATTTTCTCATAAGAATGTTTTTCCAGTTTTACTGAGAAAAAATCGACATACATCACTGGCCAAGTTTAAGGCATACAGCTTGATGGTTTGATTTACATATATTGCGAAATGACTATAGAAATAGGCTCAGCTCACATTATCTCATACAGATATAATGAGAAGAAAGAAGACAAGAAAAAACACATTTTTTCTCCTTGTGATGAGACCTCACAGTTTACTCTCTTAATAACTGTTAATTATTGTCATCAGGTTGTTCGTTATATCTCTAGTATTTATTGGGTTGTCTGGGTTTTTTCATAGGATGTTACAGAAAAATCCGAACGAAAATTTTGGCCAGCCCAAATTGATCTTATAGCTGATAATTTGTACCTTTGGCCACCTTCCTCTTATTATTCCTCCCACCTTTTGCCTCTGGTAACAACATGTCTGACCTATTTTTCTATGAGAGTGTATGTTTTAGGTTCTACATATAAGTGAGATTGTATAGTATCTGTCTTTCTCTATCATAAAAATGTTTTATGCTGCTTGTAGCTTTTGGAATTAAGATGATTTATTTTTCATAGTCTGACTTAATCATGGTTTCATAACCTTTTCCCTCTGCCAGAAGACAGAGGACTGATTTATTGTTTTACATAGAATGAAACTTAAAAACAAAAACAAACCTAACAACTTCTCTAAATGTCTTCTCTGTGGTTTGCTGGGAATTTTTTGTCCTCAATTTTGAAATGTTCCCTGCTTTGACCCAATTATAGATGCTCTATTCACTTTGTTTGAAGGAAATGGTTTTATGCTGAGATTTTTCACTCTCTAGTAGAGCCACATTTCTTTTGATTTGTGATGCTCTTTTTTTTTCCCTGTTCCCCAATTGCTTAGGATAAAGATGAGTTTGCAATGGTTCTGAACTGCAAGGTTTTATTCATTTGTTAACCTGCCTGGTGAAGCTTTTGTTCTAGGCCCTGGTTACAGCCTGTGTGGGTGTAAAGTACTCTTGAAGGTGAATGTGAGGAGTCTTTGAGCTGATGGTGACAGTTGCTTTAAGAGGCTCTCTACAGCAAACACACAGAAGCTACCTGGATGGTTTCTATTAAAACAGAGATCTGGAAGGCCTAATGTGTGGATTCTCAGGAGGGATTTGGAACTGGTGAAAGCAGATCTGAGCCCCGAGAAGGGCACATCTGCTCTGGCCAGCTCGCTAGAAGGCAGAGGTGACTCAGGACCCAATTTTGTAGACCCTTGTAATCTGGCATGTAGATTTCCTTGGGCTAAAGGGCAGTTACCACTGGCACTTGCCCTGTTCTCAGTGCAATGGAACTCATTACTCTATCTCCAGTGGTTCTGAGGATAGAGGGCAGCATCTAGAGATAGTCTGATTGGTCACAAATTCAGAGGGGTATGGGGTGCCACTGTCATCTAGTGGGGACATGCCAGGGATGTTGGTCAATGTCCCACAATGCTCAGGACAGTCCCGCTCCCCAACAAAGTATTATCCAATCTTCAACGTTAGTTGCGCTGAGTGTAAGTAACCCTGATTGATCTACTTCGAAGACTGACGTTAGGACCATCTTGCAAACATTCTTTCCCAAGCAGTCAATGCAATGCATTTTACAGAAATGAAAACATTAATAAAAAGAGAATAGTAATTAATGGCCCAATATTTATAATCAACTCACATTAATCAGAGACTTAGGAATCGAGCACTCTTAAATATGATTCTTTTGTTAACTGATAAACTAAGCATATTTATGGTATACATGGCATACCTGAATTACAGTATTTGGCCTTAAACATGACCATTTTTGACAGGTTACTTTTCCCTCTCAGATGTATCAGAAAGCAGTAGGCTATCTCAGCAGCTCATCAAGTCTTTTAAAATATGAATGTTAGGCATTAAGCATTAACATCCATGTTAATGGATCAGCACTAACATCCATGCCATCATTTTTACTGTCATCATTACATTTACTATATACTCGTGATATGCCTGACGTGTGTACTTCACATACGTGATTTCATTTACTCCTTGTGCTGACTATGCAGACTATATGCTGTGATGCCCGTTTCATTTATGTTGGGGGAAGAAGGCTGTGATAGTTTGTGTAACTTGACTAAAGTCATACAGCTTGTAAGTCACAGAGGTCAGATATCACACTCCATAGCCAGTTCTTTTAATCACTAGCACCCACTGCATTCTTTAAAAATGTTCTTTTAGTTATAGTCTTCTGGGTTTTGCCAATATTTCACTGTGTTAGGTTGCAGGAAAAACCAGCAAAGGCTTAAAAAGGCTGCAGAAACTGTCATCTACACAAAGAGGTGACATCACAACTTTGACATGTTGGTTTATTTATTCATTCATTTGTTTGCTTGTTCATCCATCCATTCATGCATGAATTCACTCAGTCAACAAGCATTTATTGAGCATAAAGCCTGCACCAGGCGCTGAGGATACCAGCTTTGGGGATTCAAATACGGATCAGGGAGTCTAGCCGGGGTCAGGTGAATGGGCAGAATATTGCCTGGAAGCATGAATCATTTGCTCTCTTTAAGGGTCATGGAAAACAGGAAGGGTTCCTTACTGTCTGTAAATATCAGAGCAAGAATGAGAGAAAGGCCAAGGAGGTGAAAGGAAAGGAAGGAAGGAGGGGAGGAGGACGGAGAGGGGCAGTAGGGGCCGTGCCTGGGAGGCCGTGGCCCTGGCCTGCTGCTGACAAAGCTGCGGCCGGTCCGAGGAAGGCCAGGCCTCTGCAGGGCCCGCCTTTGCTCCTGGGCTGAGCGAGGGCTTCGCAGGCATCTGTGTGTCATCAAGAGGCAGTCTCCTACCCATGAGGCCTTTTCTCTCTCATTCCTTCTCACGCTGTGTGCAGCCCACGCAGAAAACTGGGGAAGTGAATTCCGGGCTGTCTCATCAGGCTTGGCTGCATCGTGACAACGTTGCTCGCTTTAACTCCCCCGACACATCGTGGCATTTGAGAAGGAGAAGGAGTCACGACGAGACCCGCACATTTAACTTGTACTTAGCGCCACCTCTCCCTGCCCGGGGACCGATCAGTCCACACCCTCCGGTTTAGGGCTTTATGTGTAGGGCGAGGTGGTGGCTGCTTTAATCCCAGGCAGGGCAGTCAATTGGCTTCTCACCGAGGGACATTTCTATTAAGCTGCAGACAGGCTGGAGTCGCTTTTGACCAGGCAGGTGGCACAAAGGCAGCTCAGAACAATTTCATCTTGACTGCTGGGAAAACAGCAGAAAGCAAGCCTGTCTTATCACCCAGAAGTCACTGGAAGCCTCTAGAAAGGACAGTGGCACTTCTTTCCACCCCAGAAGACCTGCCCTGAAGTGTCAGAGGCACAACTGAATTCCTGAACACATAATATACATTTTTCTGCCTTGCTTTTGCCTGACCCCTGATTTTAGATACAAATGATAGGAATCATGGCTGCCCTTTCGTTCCGGAGGCAACAGATCCTGAAACCTTACCAAACAGGGTTATTCAATTCTGCATGTTCAAACATCCATTTATTCAGAGTAGACTGAGGTTGATTTTCATTTCTGAATCATCTATATATGGGCTACCTGGAATTTACTTTAGCCAAATTAACCTTTTTCTTCATAAAGCAAGTTAATACCATGAGCTGGATTTGAATGGGAGGGAAGGATTAAAGAACTGGAATGAATTCACTCCTTTAGTAAGTGAACATCCGGGCATCTACTATATGCCAGGCACTATGACACTAATGGTAGGTGATACAAGACAATGTCCCCTGAGGGACTCCCAGTCTAGTTGGGTACAATGTAAAAGTGGACTTTAGCACATAATGGCTGCAGCAGGAAGAAAGAAACAAGTTGTGGCTTTTGAATACAAGTGACAGATTCCAGACAGGATGTTAGAAAACAGATATTCTATTGAAAGAGGGTTGAAGAGCAGATGCTTTAGAGGTGCTGCAGGCACAGGTTCATGCCCTGGCTTTGCTATTCTCTTGGTCTGTGATTTGGCTCATCACGGTTTCTTTTTCTGAAAAATGAGAGTAATACCTATCTCATGGGGGCAAGTTTTCTCACCACCCTAAAGGTCACTGAGCAATGTTTGGAGACTTTTTTGGATGTCACAATACAGGGTGGGTACCATTGCCATCTAGTGGGTGGGGACCAGGGATGCCACCAAACATCCCCCCACAAGAAACTTCAGGAGTGTCGAGGCTGAGAGACACCAAGTTACACATATAGTGTGTACACAGTAGCAGCTATTATTATGATAGTGTGCTACCACGAGAAGGAATTTAAGACATTGAGCACTGGACGTGCTAGATAGAGTGGGACACATTTGCGCTTCACTTCCCGCTGTGTCACGTAGTAAGTCTGTGACCTTGGGCAAGTTCCTGACCATTCCGAGCCATGTCTATAAATAGGAATGATTATCTCAATCATGAGAGGCAAATAGAAAGAGAGTGAGTTGACTCAGATGGGGCACCCGGCACAAATCAGCATCCAGAAAGCGTCATTCCCTTTTTAGTCCCCACAAATTGCCCATGCCCTTTGCTCCCCCTCCCTTTCTTCCAAGGCCAAGTGTCAGTTGGTTGGTTTTTACATGAAATACTCTCTAAAGAGGAGTTCTGCATATTTTACCAGGGAATATGAAAAGGCTCACTGAAAAAGAAACCCCAGTAATTGTGACTAATCTGAGCTCGCCGAGGCCCTTGTAAGCCCCTGGGAGGACTTGTGTCTCTGACCTCCTGAGATGATCTCTAATCTGCAAGTACCATGTTTCTCCAGAAGGAGGCACTGCAGTCCCATTTTTCAAAACCTGCAGCAGCTGCTGTTTCCAAAGCCAGTAAAATTACACACATTTCACTTGAGCACTTTCATTTGATCTTTGGAGACTTCAAGGGATTTCCACACCTTCCTTGGCCACTTTTAACTACTAAATATGTCCAGTTTGCATTTCCGATCTTTCTCTGAAGAAAATCAGTTTAAGAAATATTTAGAGTCAAGCTGCCATTCTCTTACTATCAAGGGAAAGGGAAACAATGCATTTCAGACACCATTTTACTGAGCATTTTGAATGGGCTTAATGGCTAAAAACAGAGGCATCTCATCTTTTTAGTAATCTTTTGTACACAGACTGTATACTATTGAAGTCTGGTCCAGAAACTAAAACAAGATCCATGTTGATCTAAACATCCAGAAGCGGCCCTGTGTCTTCCCTAGGACATTCTCTCCTGGCTTATGCCCCATTCACATCCAGTCCCCTCCTCTTAGTATTCTCCAGGGGCGTTTTCTCCCTCTTTCTGATGATACTAAATTTGACAACTGAATCATTTCTGCTTTGCAACAAGAGTGAAACAGGCAGGCAGTCAGTACCAAATACAACTGCCACATAACATGGCAGTTTGGAGACTCTATGAAATGGCTACTTTAGGGGGTGTCAAGAACCAGGCAATGAGGAAATAAAGGCTCATTTGGAGTTTTATGGCAAGTTTTAAATCCCATCTTTTAACTGGAAGCTACTTGCAGTAGTAATATTAACAGGTTTTTGCACTTGATTTTAAAAAGTCCAGCCTACTTCTGTGTTTACTCTCTTCTGAGGCTCACAACAGTTCCATGAGACAGGCAGGGCAGGAGTTGAATTTGCAGTTCACTCTTACGTGACTTCCAGCTTCACTCAGGGTAGAAGACTGTGGGATGTGTATCATCAAGAGAGTTTGTTTTAAGACTAATTTTTGATTAAGTATAGTTAAGTCCATCTGTATCAATAGATATAAG
The DNA here is from genome assembly GCF_001704415.2 of Capra hircus. NCBI lineage: Eukaryota > Metazoa > Chordata > Mammalia > Artiodactyla > Bovidae > Capra > Capra hircus. The sequence continues at coordinate 48,345,416 of NW_017189516.1, forward strand.
TGGGTAACTTAATCCTAGCTCTCTTTCTCTGTCAGTGAGAAAAGCTCTGGGTATAGGCAGAACCATCATCTGTCCTGATCTGGTCCATTGCATAGGTTGAGACAGTACTTTTCATTTCAAATGTATCAAAAAGGTAGGACCACCATTCAGGGTGCAGCAGGTGCTGAGGGTGGGTGGGGTTAGTTACAACCCATGCAATGGGCCAGAACAGGACAGATGATGGCTCTGCCTATACCCAGAGGGACTTTTCTCACAGAGAAAGAGAGCTAGGATTAAGTTACCCACTTATATCTATAGATATATTTCAAAGGAAAAGTACTATCTCAATTTCCATTTTTGCTCACTGTTTTCTTGCTGCCTAATTCAAAAAAATACTGCATCATTTCCATATATATATATACACACACACACACAATGCACACACATGTATTTGATTCTGGAATTTGAAAATCAGGTTGGGATGTCTTAATTTAAGAAAGACCAGGTGGCAGATAAATGGACCCGGGGAAAACTTCTCTTTAAGATACACCCAGATCATCACCCTGAAGGTCAACTCTTCTGGAAAGCTCTCCATTGTCAGCAACAGCCAAGAAATGGCCTCCCAGATTCCTTACAGGATTATATACAACATTCACTGCTGGTTATCTGTCAGGGGACAGACAGCCTGGGAGTCATTCTGAGCCAAATCCAATCCAATTAAGGGCCAATTATAGACCTGCTTCCATTGCCAGGACTAGGCTCCACCACCAGCTGAGCTGGTCTTAGAGCCCCTGGTTGGCAGGGAATCCCAGTGCATGGGAAGAGCACATGGCCTGGATAAGACAAAACAGCTGATAATGCCCAGAGAACACAACAGATGGCATATGCAGCTGCATCAGAATGACCCCTGAACCACCTCACCATCTCACTGCAACTCCTTCATAACTAGCTGCAGACTCTGTTTTCTCCTGGGTGGTACCCTTCCTCACTAGGTGATGAAATCATAAAATGCCAAGAGGCGATGGGCAAGGCTTCAGTCCTGTACTCAGGGGCAACCTGCTGCAATCGTGCAATTTTGGCCACGGTGCTAACTAGAAATACAGTGCCTGGACACCCACATCACTGCGGACAACCTCACTGAACATGCAGGAGTTCAAATGCCAAGAAACTTGAGTTAGAAATTTGTGTTAGGTAAAAATAAAACTCTACTAAAAATCAAAACAACTGCGAATTTTGGTTGGCACCTCCAACTGACTGAGACCATTTCAGGTCCACATTCCAGCATCCACTAGTGTAGTTGTTTCTCCAGGCTGACGTTGTGTGTCTGATCTGCCAATCTGAGAAGCAAGCTCGTCCCTATGTTTAACTGAGATCTTGAGGAGAGTGGGGACCAGGCAGCACCAAGGACAGCATCCTGTGGGCTATGGCAACAGAAACTCTTCAGACCGGCCTAGAGCAGCGGTTCTCAAACTTTCTCAAACAGCAGCACCATCCGGAGGGCTTCCTGAAACTTAGAATGCTGGGCCCCACCTCCAGACTTTCTGATTCTATAGGTCTGGGGTGGGCCCGAGAATTTGTATTTCTAACACGTTCCCATGGGCTGCTGCTGCTGGTGGTCTGGGGGCCACACTTTGAGAACCACTGACCTAGAGCCCTCAGTCTAGATTGTTTAGGTCTGGACATTCCAAATCCCCTAACTATTCCATTATCTGGCCCACAGTTTTATAGCTAGTATCCAAAGGTATAGAAAGCAACTTGGCCACATTTCCTTGCTGAAATTCAGACAACATGATGCTTTGATGAAGCAACAGTCAGTAGTCCTTACAATAGTGCTTCCAAGGGTCAGGCACTGTCCCAAGTATTCTACCTCGTAATTCTTAAATGAGTTACTATACATAAGAGCTGCATTTTACAGGTGAGAAAACTTGAGGCACAGAGAAGCTACATAACTTGCCCAAGGTGGCACAGCATGTGCTGTGTAAAGTATGAGAGATAATCATAATATAACGCATGAAGAATTCTGCCAGTGCATCAACTTACCTACCAGTCACTTAATCTCACAGTTACAATATTCATTTCTGTAACTGTTAAGTTCTAGCCTTGCTATAGTCCAAGGGTTGGCAAACCAGGGTGCAGGGAACAAATAAAGCCCATTATCTGATTTTCAATTTAAACTTTTAATTGAGATAATTTTAGACTTGCATGCAGTTGTAACAAATAGTATAGAGATCTCTGGATGCGGTGATTGGCAAGAAATAAGAGGAGTCACTTTTCCAATCTCTATAGAAATATTTCTAAGGAAGGTTTTGCCAAATTTCAAGTATATGCAGAGACCAAAAAGCCAGGTAGGATCGTCTTCATTCAAGCATACTGTTATGGATGTCCAGGCAGCGGGAATAAAACACAGAAGATGTTCTAAATTTGAACATCTTTCAAGTCCAATAAAAAACAGGCCCAGGATCCCAGCTACCTGGCTGATTGATGGGCAGTTGTATAGCTTTTCTCAAATATTATGACATAAGAACTGAAGCCAGTCTCTGAACAATTGACTTATTTTTATTCTAGTTCCTTTAGTTTTGGGGTCAGGCAGCAGCAAGTTTCTGGGTACGGTTAGACCATCCTCAGTGCTGACTTCACACTAGGATCACCTGGACTTGCCTAAGCCCCTCCCCAAACAATAAGGGAGGGGTATGCTTCACAAGACCCCCAGGTGAGTCCAATGTGCAACTTGCGTCAGAAGGACTGGGTTAGAGAATGTTTCTCAGATCCTCCATGGACAAACCAAACTGAAATATTTCTTGTTTGGAAAAGTATTTCTTTTGTTCAACATGAAGATGGTTGCAATGAAAGTCTCTTAAATGTGAAAAACAGCCACACATTCTTTGAAAGCCATGCAGCATCTATATCCATTTATTCAGAGGGTGATCCATGGTGAGCCACACCTCTGTTTGGGATAGGACATGGGGAAGAGACCCTGAAGTATCCAGACTACCACATGAGTTCAGAACAATAGCCATGTTGGGTTTAGAAGGGGCTGAAGATACGGTGGTTCCCGCCAGTGAGGGTGCTATATGCCTTATTAGTGCTGGGTGTCTATTCCAAGATACACAGAGTCATATCCTCACAGGTAAGGGCGCCATCAATGTCTCTTAGTCTAACCAAGGTCCAGGCCAATGCAAAGGGCCTGCTTTCCAGATATGTCCCACGCCCTGGAGAGTCACTTGAGTTTAACCATTTACTCAGCAACTTTGAACCCCTCTCCCAATTCATCTCAGACTGAAAACTGCTAGGGGTGCTGTTTCCTCCAGTTGCACCCTTTGGAATGACTCATTAAGAGCAGAGCCCAAGTAAGTCCCCATTCCACTGAAGTTTGCTTTAACAAGTTCAGTGTCTAGATGTAAACACAATGTAAGTGGGGTATGTTTTTTGTATGATATGCTAAGGACTAATTGCTGCTTGCTGAACTATGGCACTGTAAGCTTTGGTTCAAGGCCAGCTGGCTGTGTTGGCCTCCTTCCACAAAGGGAAATCCTTGAGTTCATAGGATGGCAAGTCTCTAGAGACTGGCTCCTCACCTTTTTAGAAATGCCCAAAGCAATATGGTCTTATCCTGCAGCTAGGATCTGGTTTTTGAGATAAACAAAATGTCAACTTTGAGACTCCCATTAATAACCACTACTCACTGACATATAAAATAGAAGAGCTGGACTTGGCCCAAGGCAACTGTATTAGTTATATATTGCTGTATAACATGGAGAAGGAAATGGCAACCCACTCCAGTATTCTTGCCTAGAGAATCCTGTGGATGGAGGAGCCTGGTGGGCTGCTGTCCTTAGGGTCGCAAAGAGTCGGACACGACTGAAGAGACTTAGCATGCATGCATGCATTGGAGAAGGAAATGGCAACCCACTCCAGTATTCTTGCCTGGAGAATCCCAGGGACAGAGAAGCCTGGTGGGCTGCCATCTATGGGGTCGCACAGAGTCGGACACGACTGAAGTGACTTAGCAACAGCAGCAGCAGCAGCAGCTGTATAACAAATTACCCCAAACCCAGCAGCTTAAAGCAATAATACTATCTCAGAGTTTCTGCGGGTCAGGAGTTCACAAGTGGCTGAGCTGTGTGGTTCTGGCATCTCTGATGATGTTGCAGTCAAGATATTGGCTGGGACTGTAGTCATCTAAACCCTTGACTAAGATTAGAAGATCCTCTTTTAAGATGGTGTACTTCACCACTGGCTGATTGATGATGACAGTTATCAAGAGGTCTTGGTACACTGGGCTGCTTGAGTGCCTTCACAACATGGCAGCTGGCTTCCCTCAGACCCAGTGATCCAAAAGAGAGCAAGGTGGAAGCTGCAGTGATTTTTAAGACCCGGTCTTGGAAATCACACCCTGTCATTTCTGTAATATGCTACTGATTACACAAGTCAGCCCTACTCAGTGTTGGGCAAGGGTATATGAATACCAGGTGGCAAGACTCACTGGGGGTCACCTGGGAGGATGCCTATCCCAGCAACCTAACCCCTACCCCTCTTTTCTTTTTTTTGTCACATTTGACAGAACTGAGGTCTGGAGAAGTGAGTTTTTGCCCAGCGTCACATAGCTTTAACATCTCAGTGTTTGCTTTTCTTTCAACCCTACTGATCCCCATCATTCACAATTTCTTATATTTATTTAAAACACCAAATGTTGTTTATCTTTGGGGAGATTAGAAAGATTACTTCCAAATGTGAAGCCAGTTTCCCTGATGTTTTTAACAGCAGACACTTTCATAAACCAGACAACATACAAGCAAAGCACAAACTCTGAGCACTGGGGAAAGGTCATTAGGCAGGAGGCGCTCCAAATGGAGGGAGGAGAAAGCAGAAACTCTTAGGGAGGGCAAATTCAGAAGTAAGCTAAAAAGTCAAGGTTGAAGGGATAAATCAGCTTGTGTACTGCTCCCTCTCCTTGGTTTGTTCTCATATTGTGATCGTGTTCCTATTCTCTTTCGATTTGGGAGGGTGAAGACAAAAACAGGACAAAAGCAGAGAGTAACAGCAGAAATCAGACCGATGGAAGCGTGATCCTCCTTAGGAGCTACTGTCTCATTAATCCAAGATGAAAGGCAGTGATCAACCAGAGAAGACTCCCTAGAAGAAACACAGAATTTTTCTTCTGTAAAAATCAGTTTCTGAAAACACACACACACACACACACATTTTTAAGCACAAAACTCAGAATTGTGATAAATACTATCAGCTCCTTTGTTTTCAGGATCCTCTTTGAAACAGCCATCTTCTAAAAAGGACAGCAACCAGAAAGAAACTGCTTCTATAATCTCTCTCCCTTTTTGAACAGTTAAAAAACAACAAGGCCTGTCATCTCTGATCAACATAACTAGTCAGGAAACAGGACGACTTTCTCTCTGCCTGACCTGTTTTGTCTAATGGGGTCCACTCTTTCACCCTCTGACAAGCCACCTTTTCTTCTGTGGTGGCTTGTCATTTATAGCAGGGCTGTATTAATGGTTAAATCATTAGGAACAGGTCCGTTTCCCTCCCAAGGCTTATTTCCTGTTGAATAAATTAAGCCATGAGATCGGAAGACTGTCCATTTTTGCCTTATTGAAGCTCAGATTCTTCCTAGCCCGCAAACTACTGGGGATTGACAGGTGGGAGCCTGCCGGCAGTCTGGTCATTTGTGATTTGTCTCATATTTTGTTCTCTGAGTAAAGTGGGAGGCCCTTGGGAACCTTCCTAAGCCCCTGCTGGAGTCTGAGACTGGAGCGGAGATGCTTCAGTGGGTAGCCCTTGGGCCTTCGCTGGGCCACCTTTCTAAATCCTCAGGCAAGAGTCCTTGGGCAAGTGCTGTGAGTTTCTTAGATGTCTGACCCTTGTTGTTACCTTGAAAGGTTTGCGAACTCCATTTACCCACCATGCTTGTTGCCGCCATGCACGTGACCTCTCTGAGCAATCAGAGCATTAGTGGCCCACAGGTCTCAGAGTGACCTGTGCCTTTCATTCCCTAAAGCCTTTTCTCCCTGGTTTTTCATCACCAGAGCCCTGCAGCAAACAGCATTTTTTTAAAAAGTAAAAACACAAAAGTGATAAACAGGCCGTCCTGACAAACAGCCCTTAGTGGCTCCTCACCGCTCCCAGGGCCTGCACTAACTGACTCAGGCTCACCAGGTTCTCCCAACAGGCATTTCTGCCGCTCCCCCGCCCAGGGCATCCCTTGCTCCAAGCCAGCTCATGGAGGTGCCATGCTGAGTCTAGGCTTTTATATGTGCTCAGAGTATTATTTTCCAATTTCTCTCTCTTTCCCTTCGCATGAGCAGGCTAACTCTTACCCATCACTCAGGTCTCAGTTTAAATACGATTTGGGAAAAGCCTTTCCATTTTTGGGAAAAGCCTTTCCATAGCCCCTTAAACTGATAAAGCATCCACAGTTTTCTGTGTTGGTCCCGTCATGGCTGCACCCGTCACCATGGAGGAATGGATCGCCATCACTTACTTTATTGTCTGATTTTCCCTCTGGATGATCAGTGCCACGAAGGGGTATAACCCACCCATTGGTGTGTCCACAGTGCCAACCTAATACATTTTCTGGCATATAATGTAACCAAAATGAAACCAGGCATCTGGTTTCCAACTCTAAGACCGTTTAAGTACAGTCTCCTCCAAAAGAAACATCAATTGATCACAGAAAGTGGTCTCAAAAAGGAATGCAAACCTTCACCTAAGATTAACATTGTAAAGTGACCTAAAAATTCTTGACCCATTATTAGTCTATGATTCCTTCTCATTTATTCTTTCCTTAGAGTCCAGTTATCCACTGATTGCCCCGGTCCTTCTTTTTTCTGTAATTTCAACTCAGTTCACTGCTTCCAATACTCCTCTCCAACCATTTAGTCCCCCAGGGGCAAAATGCCATCCCTTTCACTGAGAACTACTGCTTAAGACCTTTGATTTTCAAAGTGTGCTCCATGGACCAACAGCAACAGCATCCCCTGTGAGGTTGCTAGAAATGGACAGCCCTTGGCCCCCACCCCAGGTTTCCTGAGTCAGAATCTGCAGCTTAACAGGATCCTCAAGTGCTTCCTCTGGACATTAAAGTCTGAGAAGTGCTTCTAGGCCAGCGGTTCTCAACCTTGGCTGCACATCAGAGGCCCAGGAGATCCCACCCCCAGAGATGCTGGTGTCATAGTTGTGGGGCAGCCTGGACCTCGGAATTTTTAATAACTCCCCAGGTGATTCCAATGTGCAGCCAAATTTGAGCTCCTGTTCTGGGGGATTTAAAGAAACTCACCCCTCCCCAACTTTGGGAGTGATTTACCAAAGCTTCTAAATAAGACCCTATATCTCCATGCTTTTCTTTTCATGAACATCCTTCTTTTTTTGACCTCTTGTCACTTTTAAGGTGATAAAATTAAGGACTTTTGATAATGGCTTCAAAAGGTAGGATTTGGCTATAACTTTAATGGTTGGAATGATTCAGGGTGGGGGAGGGAATGAAGGCATTAATTTAAGCTTGCTCGGAAAGCTTTTTAAAGAAGAGTCACCAAAACATCCCTCAAAGTCTTGCTAATTATTTTATTATTTATTATTATTTAAAAAAAAGTCTTGCTAATTAAAAAACAATTCTGTACTTGAAAAAGAAAACCCAAATAAATGGCAAACGCTATCAAGAAAACTGTTTCCCATGAAATGTACAATTGTATAAAGAGCCCATGCAAATTGGGAAGCAAAATATTAATACCTTAATAGATAAATAAAGGAACTGAACTCACAATTCACAAAAGCAGATGCAGAATTAATAGAGAAGCCATGAGAAAATGAGAACCTCATTAGTAATTAAAGGGATATTCAATGAAAAAAGTTACTTGTAATATTCACAAAAAGTAATGGGAAAATGACCATGAAACAGGGGCTTGTTCATTCCCTCAACAGATAGTCTTCTGTAGAGCAAGTGCTATGCCAGCCTAGATGATGAGGGTGTGGGCCTCAGTAAATGAAGAAAAGTTCCAGCCATTGTGGATTATTATGTCCTCCAACCCAATTAGACCCTGATGGAAGCCATCCTAAAGAGAATATGTGGCAAAAGTTTTGTTTACTTATGACAGCAAACTTCATTAAGAACCTAAGTGTCCAATAATAGGATTATGGTTAAGTCAGCTCTTGTATACCCACCTGATGGAATAGTATACATACTATCTGTGATGTGAAAGTGTCAGTCGCTCAGTCGTGTCAGACTCTTTGCGACCCCATGGACTGTAGCCTGCCAGGCTCCTCTCTCCATGGGATTCTCCAGGCAAGAATATTGGAATGGGGTGCCATTCCCTTCTCCAGGGGATCTTCCCAACCCAGGGATCAAACCTGCGTTTCCTGCATTGCAGGCAGATTCTTTAGTGTCTAAGCCACAGGGAAGCCACCATCTGTGATACAATGAATGATAAATAAAAAAAGAATACAAACAGTAGAAAACTGGACAAATGATTCAGTAATCAAATTCTGAAATGCTACATGATCTCTTCATACCCAATATACACAATATATATTTGTACATTTAAAGCTCCAAGGTGCCCTAACACTAAGAAAATGGTTTATCTGTGTTTGATCCAGTAATCTCAATTTTTCTGACCATGGAAAGTTTTTTCTCCCTTCCTTCCCTTTCTTTCAAAGGTGAAACTTGCTTTATTGTCTCTTGGAACTAATATTTCCCAAACAAATGAACAAAACCTTAATGATATACTAGCATATATGGTAGTATTTAAGAGCTATACAAAAATAAAAGCCATACATGGGCATATACATATGGAAAAAATTCATTAAGTTGTTCACTTGAGATTTGTGCATTTTACTCGATGAAAATATTAACACTACTAAATTCAGAGAAGGCAAAAATATTTTTAAAAATGAATATTAGGTATTCATTAGGACAAGTACTAGAATGTTCAGTCAAATTATTTTTACACCACAGGTACACTTATATATATCAGCTATTCATTTGTGGTGCCTCTAATACCATCAACATGTACAGACTGATTGTAGGGGCTAGGAGCTCCGGACAGCATTTAATCTGGGACCAGCCATTAACTAGCTATGTGACCTTGGACAAGTGATTCAAGCCCTCTGGAGTTTAATTTCCTAATTTCTAAAATGAGGAGGAATAAGAAAACTCAAGTTTCATCCATCTTTGAAAATAGGTTTACTATTTTGAAAGACTGCAAAGCTTTATAGCTATACCTTTGCTTGATGGTGTACCAATATCCAGGTTTTTAAATTTAATACTCAGACTATGGACCACTCACTACGATCGTTACTATAAAAACAAACAAAACAAACAAAATGTCAGTGAGCTCTAAGGGGATCTCCATGACAGTGTGCTTCCCAGGATGCTTTACTGGAGAGAGTGAGGGAGGCGTACATTTATTTCATATGTTCTGTTAACTTTATGTCAAGAAATTGCTTTTCCATTTGGATGTCCCAGGACCTCTGCCTGCCAGAGACCATGCCAGACAGTTCAAAGAGGATATTGGGTATTTCTGATGAAAGTGCCACTGTCCCTAGGTCTCAAATGGTCAGGCCTAAACAACATAGAAGGTTTTGCCATCTTTGGAAACTTGAGAACCTCTTAAGACAGCAATCTACTCGACTTTTTCATCACTTTGTCTTCCTCTGTGCATTACTGATCCCTGCTTTACTTGGAAGTCTTGGGCCAGTGTTTTTCCAGTAAAATCTGTGGCCCCTTTAGAAACAGGGAGGTCTGTGCTTTGACACATGGAGACACTGACCGCAAAGCCAGGAGCTACCAGTGGTAACTAGTCTTGGATTATGCCCCTGATTCCACAAAGATCTCTACCAACAAGTTCAATATCATCTCAGCTGCCAGTTCCTGACTTGATATCGAAGCCAACAAACTCTCAGTACAATAGGATTAAACAAACAAACAAACCTTTTTGAACTTATTTTTAATGAATTTGACCTGGACATGTAATTTGCCTTCTTAGCATCACTCAAATTCTTCACACCCAGCATGTAACACTGCTTGACTGGATTTTAGGTGTAGAATCATAACCCCCAAATCCCCAAATGTCCTGCTCTTTGTGTCTTTCTCATCCCCCCCCCCCGCTTTTTTTTTTACTAGTAATTAGTAGAAACATTTTAGTTTTTACTTTAGCCACCAAAGGCTTCATGATGTACCAAAGCCAATTGGCGTGGCTATTTTGCAGTTTAAGGAAAAAGTTTTTACCTAGAGTTTTGTTTCTTTTACTTTATGAATGGCTGGTGGAGATAAAGTTCTGGGTTTGGAGTGACCCTGGCGCAGTTTCACACAGTGTGCTTCCTTTGCCCCTGACCTTGGTGTGGAGCTGCACTAAGAGTTGTGTTTGTAGCTGGCACCACTTCATCTCTGTGTGGTCATGATGGTCACGTGGGGCAACGCACATGATGTGCTTTGTAAACTCTAGAGGACTCCACCAATGCCCTCTAACAAACTCCAAAGCTCCAACCAGCGTGCTCTGGGAGCCTGGTCGGCCACTCCATACGGAACTGGATGGAACACGAGGCATGGCCTCTCTCTCGATGACATTTGAGTGTCGCTGTGTTTATGGCTCTATGATTTAGCACCACGCAGGAGGAAGTTATCATTGCACCGCCCCCAGGTGTCTGGGTAAAGGACCAAATGCAGAGTAGTGTTGAGTGGACTCCATTTCCTAAATGATGTATGTGGGGCCGTGGCAAGTATGAGTAACACAGCTATAAATGGGTCATGGCAAGGCGTAAACATCACATGCCCTCAGCCTGGACTTAGGCTGACACATGGGAGCTGTCTGGGGTATCACCCCTGCCACAACCAAGGTGTGCCTTTTTCAGTGTGAACTTTTTTTGCTTAGGGTAGAAAAGGGATGCCGGGTAGCTGGAGAGTGACATTTCCCACAGGGTGCCTTGCATTCCCCATTGTTCTCACCCATGTCCCTGACAGGAGAACGGGACACAGGAGAATAGCTGACAGCTGTTGTCTAGGCGGCAAAGCAGTGTGGCCTGGGATACCGCCCAACACCCTTGCATTCCAGCACCCCGACAAACAAGTGTGCTTTACAGGAGGGGCAATTTTAGCTCTGGATCCCTTCCCATTGTTCTCAATTTTAAATGTGAGCCCTGACCCAGGTCTCTGAATTCTTGGATTCTGGTCACATAAAGGCATTCTGAGAACACTCAGAGTCTCACCAGGCCAAGGATGGAGACACTGGTCCTCTGGGGGCCCTGCACTCCTGGAAGGACCGTTGTGACCTTGGCCATCAGCAGTGTCCTGTGTCCAGGGCCGCTGGGCCCTCTCAGATTCTACTGGGGCCAGGGAAGGAGAGCAGAAGCTGAGGGAGGGCAGGGTGGTCTGCAGAATAACTCCGGTGACTCTTCTGCTCCATCCGCTGCCTCCTGCCAGCTCCTTCTACAGGGAAGATCCGGGCTCACTTTGTAGATGAGATGAGGTGACTGTCAAGTCAGTGATTCCTGCATCCCCTTATGAAGCAGTTTGCTTTTCTTAAATCTCAGTGGCCACGGTGGTCTGGGCAAACTGCGTCAAGGTTTCCTTATGTTTCCAAAACTGTCTTAAAGTCAGAGATGTCCACAAGCTGAACCCAGTCATGAGGGGCATCTTAGGGCTTTTAAGACAACAGGTGCTGAAGGGTCGCTGCAAATGGCTCATCCTCTATTTCTCAGGATAGCTATAATTCTAACCCCGTGAGACAGATGTGTGGGGGTCAAAGTCCATCTTAAGCCTGTCACAGAAATGGCTGCAGATGAGGCTTTATAGTCTGGACACTTGTTGGAGAGAAATGTCACCTCATAGAACAAGCTTCAGCGACAATTTGCTATGAATCATCACCCTTTCCATGCTGCTCAGAGAAGCTCGAGGGATGAATGCCTTGGTTTCAAGGGCAGCTTGTGATGGGCCTCTCCCTTGGCCAGAGAGACTGGCCATATGTCACCGAGCACAGTGGCCGCAGCAGCAACGTGGCTTGGGCACACACTGGCCCTGATGGAGCTGTGACTGGGGCCCAGGACAGATGTGCCAGCACAGTGGGGGCACAGTGCAGCCCGTCGGCACTGCTGGCGTCCTGCCTCTGCGGCCCCTCGCCCACTCCTGTGGCCTCACAAGCATTCCAATGCCACTTCTCCTGCTCCCAGCCCTCCAGCGCGCCAACTTGCTGGTCCCTAGGCTTCTGCTTTGTGTCAGGTGCCAGGAAAGGCAGGGGTGTGGAAAGACTTGTCCTTCAGAAGGTCACAGCCTACAGGACGGCTATGGCGGGAATGAGACGAGGGGAGAGAGAGGATGTATAGGCAGCTCATTGCAATGCAGCCTATGACGTGGAGAGCCATTCGGGAGTGGGGGGACTTCAGTTAAGAGTTATTAGCCACTTAACTTCAGTTAAGAGGGAGAGGCCTGAAGGCTTGAATCATGTTATGTGAGCAATAAGTGGCAACAAACCCATGCAGGGTGTGCAAGGGAGACCCAGACTGGCATGGGGGACCCCAGGTGACCCTGGGAAGCTGCTGGTCAACAAAGTGCATTTCAGCCAGGAAATCATGGACTGGGAAAGAGGAAGCATTTTGCTTTTTCCTGGTGAGTGACCTACACTGAAAACTGAGTTTATATGAAAAGGAAATAAATGCTATAATAAAAAATACAGGAGACAGTGGGAGTACCATTTTCAGTTCTGTAGTCAATGACGTGTTCTTACCTTCCCCTCCAGTTCAAGAACCATCCAAACCTTCCCTTTAAGGGAGTGAAAGGGGCCCAGAGCCAGGACACTGGAATTCAAATCCCAGCTTTTCTCTTTAACAGCTATGAGACTTTGAGCTACTCATTTGGCGCTTTGAACTTCTAGGTGTTTCATCCCAACAATGAGTATAATACAACCTGCATCACGGCCACACTACATAAATGTTAAAATGATGCCACGGGCTGTGTCATCTCTACAGAAATACACAGGAAAGCAAAGCTTTCTAAAAGACCTCTGCTGCAGAATTCTCCTTGGGGTTCACTGGCCACAGCTGGGTGCCACAGCTGCCCCAAGCTATAAGAGAGACCGAGAAAGGGAGTATTTGGCCACCAGTCTTTGTAACAGGGAAAAGCAAAGGAGAAGGGGATTGTGAATGGACAAGGAGAGAGCCAAGCCATAGTGACTGCCACAGCAGGTGTAGTAGGGGCGGGGTGACCCTCCTACAGCCACTGGCAAAAAAAAAAAAAAAAAAAAACTAGAATAAAACTATATTCTATTTCTTAGAAAAGATTCAGCCTATCCATGTAAGTGAAACATGCAAGAAATGGCAGCAAAGAATAATGGAAAACAAAGGGGTGAATAATGTTCAACCATCCTGGCACTGCAAGTGCCTTTAAGAGAAAGGGCATTGTTTCAGTTAGCTATGGCTGCATCACCAACCATCTCTGAATCTAATGGCTTAAACCAGAGGTCCCCCACCTTTCTGGCACCACGGACCAGTTTCGTGGAAGAGAGTTTTTCCACAGATCAGGGGTGCGGAGAAGGTTTGGGGATGATTCACGTGCATTACATTGATTGTGCACTTTATTTCAATTATTATTGCATCAGCTCCACCTCAGGCTCATCAGGCATTAAATCCTGGGGGTTGGGGACCCCTGGCCTAAAACAAAAGCATTTATTACTCTGGCTCATGTGTCTGTGGCTCAGCTGACCTAGGCTGGGTATCGGAGTGAGCTGAGGGCTGTGCTCATGTTGCCCATCTTTCACTAGGGACCAGCAGGGGGCCTGGGCACACCCTCCTGGTGGCAATGGCAGATGTGCAAGAGAGCAAATCAAAACATGTGATCCCTCTCAAGAAGCAGGCTCAGAACCAGCACACTTCTGTGTCATTCTCTTGACTGAAGCAAGTCACGTGGCCAAGCTCAGGCATGAGGAATCCCATCCTTCTCACGATGATAGGAAACTAAAAAGTTACAGGACAATGAGGATGGATCTAATGTCGACTTTATACTCTAGAGCTTCAGAAGGAAGTCATCTTCATTTAGTTTGGAATCACTCAGATCCCTAGAGCCAGAACTGATGGTCACCGCTTCTATTCATAGTTCACTTTACCTTCATGGACTCAAGAGGTAAAGTTTTCAAGCGAAAATGAGGTTTTCAATTTTGACCTGTCCCTATCATATTGATTTACAAGCTGTCCCTAAAAATATCTCATGGGCACTAATAGGTCCTTTGCTTTTTCCTTTGCAGGCTTGATGTGAAGAATTGAGTAAGAGAATGGATTCAAACAAAAATGGCTCACTAAAAAGTTTTATATATTTGTATGAAGATTCTGTACCTCCTGAATGCCTAAGACTCTAGCAGAAATGTCCTGTTTGTACATATATATCTCTTCCTTCTAGTCGGCTGCACTACTTACTTTATTTTCACGTTTGGCAACTTGCAGAGCAAATCAGCTCCAGAATTCACCACTTGGAGGGTGTGGTTTTGAGAAGGGATATGATTTTATGGAGAAGGATACAGTGATATGCATAACACTGATTTTGATGGAAAGTTCTCTAAGCTACTTCCCACACTATTTTGGTCAATATTTGGAATGTATTTGAGTTCTTCACCTTCTAAATTATGTCAATAAACTTTTTATGAGTTCAAATAAATATTTGAGTAAATGTAACATGTGACTCTAGACTACATTAATTTTCCTATGTTCAGATAGCTACATATTCCCCAACATGGAGAGAAACCAGATGTGAGCACCAATCAAATCCCACACCGCCTAAATGGGAGCTTCTTATTCTGAATTACTGGGTACCACAGGTAAAACTATGGCTGACTGATCATTGCAAAAGAAGTTAAATATTGCCTGAGGAACTGGGCATCGCTGACATTCCTGCTTCAAGGACAACTTTTATGGTGAGTGTATTTTACCTCCATAGAAGATAAGAAATTCTCTTTGCCCAGATGGAGTAGAGTCCATTATAAGGCACAATAAAGTAAAGCTGAGAGATGAGAATGAAAGCGAGAGCCTGCTCATAACTTAGCTGTCCAAAGAAGATGAAATGAGTCTCCTGCTGCTAAGATGGAGTCTCTATGAAACAATCACAAACCAAGAAGAATCAGTCACGCCCTGCTAGCATCTGCTGAGCTTCTCAGCTATCCCTGTAACTTCACAGTACAAATGAGGACCACAGGGACCACGTCCTTGAGCTCACACTGTTTCAGAGATAAGTATGTCATCTACTCGGTATGCAGACACCCCAACACCATGACATTTTTCCTCGCTTCACTTCCTGCTCTTTAAAAAATGTTGGATGTCTTTTTAAACATTCCAACCATAAATTGGTCCTTAGCTTTTCTGTCTCATCAAGATTGGTTTCCAAAAGCAGGACTACCATTGCACCCACGTGACTGGCTGCAGATTAAGGCGGTGCATGATGAGTTTAGGTTTTCCTGAAGGGGTGCCCATCTATCTGGTCGTAGGTCCCAGATATCTCACTGGCCTGTGGCTTAGTCTGATGATCTAAATTTACTGTAGTCATACAGGGCGGGGAATATCAAGCAGAACAAAATACACCAGCTCATCATCTGCAGAACATTTCACACCTTCCTAATCAGGATAGTTGGGTAGAGTTACAAACTGTATCTCAGTTTTCCCTTTGTTTATCAGTTAGTTCAATCGCTCAGTCATGTCTGACTTTTTGCAACCCCATGGGCTGCAGCACACTAGGCTTCCCTGTCCATCACCAACTCCCGGAGCCTGCTCAAATTCGTGTCCATCGAGTCGGTGATGTCATCCAACCATCTCATCCTCTGTTGTCCCCTTCTCCTCCTGCCTTCAATCTTTCCCAGCATCAGGGTCTTTTCCAATGAGTCAGTTCTTCTCATCAGGTGGCTGAAGTATTGAAGTTTCAGCTTCAGCATCAGTCCTTCCAATGAATATTCAGGACTGATTTCCTTTAGGATGGACTGGTTGGATCTCCTTGCAGTCCAAGGGACTATCAATAGTCTTCTCCAACACCACAGTTCAAAAGCATCAATTCTTCGGTGCTCAGCTTACTTTATAGTCCAACTCTCACATCCATACATGACTATTGGAAAAACCATAGCTTTGACTAGACAGACCTTTGTTGGCAAAGTAATGTCTCTGCTTTTTAATATGTTGTCTAGGTTGGTCATAACTTTTCTTCCAAGGAGTAAGCGTCTTTTAATTTCATGGCTGCAGTCACCATCTGCAGTGATTTTGGAGCCCCCCAAAATAAAGTCTGTCACTGTTTCCATTGTTATCCCATCTATTTGCCATGAAGCGATGGGACCAGATGCCATGATCTTAATTTTTTGAATGTTGAGTTTTAAGCCCACTTTTTCACTCTCCTCTTTCACTTTCATCAAAAGGCTCTTTAGTTCTTCTTTGCTTTCTGCCATAAGGGTGGTGTCATCTGCATATCTGAGGTTATTGATAATTCTCCCAGCAATCTTGATTCCAGCTTATGCTTCATCCAGCCCAGCATTTCTCATGATGTACTCCGCATAGAAGTTAAATAAGCAGGGTGACAATATACAGCCTTGACATACTCCTTTCCCAATTTGGAACCAGTCTGCTGTTCCATGTTTGGTTTTAACTGTTGCTTTTTGACTTGCATGTAGATTTCTCAGGAGGCAGGTAAGGTGGTCTGGTATTCCCATCTCTTGCAGAATATTCCACGGTTTATTGTGATCCAAACAAAGACTTTGGCATACTCAGTAAAGCAGAAATAGATGTTTTTATGGAACTCTCTTGCTTTTTCTATGATCCAACAGATGTTGGCAATTTGATCTCTGGTTCCTCTGCCTTTTCTAAATCCAGCTTAAACATCTGGAAGTTTTCAGTTCACATACTGTTGAAGACTGGCTTGGAGAATTTTGAGCATTACTTTACTAGCGTGTGAGATGAGTACAATTGTGAGGAGTTTGAACATTCTTTGGCATTGCTTTTCTTTGGGATTGGAATGAAAACTGACCTTTTCCAGTCCTGTGGCCACTGCTGAGTTTTCCAAATTTGCTGGCATATTGAGTGCAGCATTTTCACAACATCATCTTTTAGGATTTGAAATAGTTTGTTTACATATATGAATAAATGATCCATGTTCAGTTTCAAAATTAAATTCAGGTTTAATGTGATAAAAGCCATCTTCATATTTTAATGAGGTTTCCCAACTCAAATCTGCAGCATAACACAGACTGGAGTCATTAGGCATATTCAATGTATTTGTTTAGTTTTTCACTTAATGGGTATTTTATTTTGTTAAGACTCAAATTCACTCTATGGGATCTAGCAAGTTCCACAGTCTATCAGTCATTGGACAGTACATATAATCTAGGGAAAGACAGATTTTATTTTCAGTGAAGTTATAATTTAAAAAAACTCACATGTATCATGCTAAATGGCTCTTTAAAAACTCATACATCACATTGAAACAGTGTGATTATTTATCTTACAGGTTCGTAAACAACTGCTTATTATGCAACTTATCCACGGGGGTGGAACAAGGTATTGATACAAGCAGTTGAAGAGTTATTAGAAGAGAGAGAAACAATACTGTTTCGAGGAATTAAAAGCAAGCATAGGGGTTTCCCTGGTGGCTCAGAAGCTAAAAAAATCTGTCTGCCATGCAGGAGACCCAGGTTTAATTCCTGGGTCAGGAAGATCCCCAGGAGAAGGAAATGGCAACACACTCCACTGTTCTTGCCTGGAAAATTCCATGGACACAGGAGCCTGGCGGGTTACAGTCCATGGGGTTGCACAGAGTTGGACATGACTGAGTAACTGAACGTTCACTTTCTTTCGTAGGGACAATGGCGATTTTAGTGCCGGTGCTCTAAATGGTCCAACAGTGAGCGATTCTGTTGACAGGTGAGGATGTCTGAGGGGAAAATACAGTCCCTTCATCCATCTCAGCTGGCTGCCCACTGTGGGTGAGGTGGGGGGACACACATCTGCACCTAGAACATCCCCTTGCGTCTCCCCCCACTGCCCCTCCCCTCCCCAGTGGGATATCTGTGTTCTGTGCTCAAGGCTGAGTGAGAGAAGAAGGCCCCTGCAGGGTCTGGGACCACGTGGGATACCTGAAAAGCTCCTCTCTCTGGAGCGGAAGCCATCTGGATCAAGTGAGGCTCTCTGGAATCATCTGAAGCCCTCACTTTTTATGATTTCTACATTTTGAGAGAACAGATTGGAGGGTAATTAGCTTAGCTTCCAAGGTTACTTCCTGAGTAGCTGAACGACACAGCAGAATTTTTAAAGTGAGGTCCAGG
Organism: Capra hircus; assembly: GCF_001704415.2. NCBI lineage: Eukaryota > Metazoa > Chordata > Mammalia > Artiodactyla > Bovidae > Capra > Capra hircus. The sequence goes on from NW_017189516.1 coordinate 48,363,673, forward strand.
GCATGGAGAAGGAAATGGCAACCCACTCCAGTGTTCTTGCCTGGAGAATCCCAGGGATGGCAGAGCCTGGTGGGCTGCCGTCTATGGGGTCGCACAGAGTCAGACATGACTGACGCGACTTAGCAGCAGCAGCAGCAGGGCATGGGGCATGATAATTACCCAAACAAATCCCTCATTTTGAACTAGAGTAGTTAGAGGATTTACACGAAGCCTCTTGTTAGGATTAGGTCCCTAGAAGGAGTGCCACTGCTGTGGCCTTGCCATCCTATGACATGCCCTCTCTTACATTCTTGGGCTGATGTAGAATTAGGTTCCCCACTGCAAGATAAGACGTGGAAAAGTTCAGGCAGAATGAGAACAGAGCTTAGTTGGTTTCAAGGACCACAGGTTGATCAATTAACACTAGTTTCCTTCGAAGGCATGTGGCATTATCCCACTGCTTCACAATCTTCAGCTTGAAAAAGAAACTTCATTTAACTTGGTAACTGATGCTCCCTTGGGATTTTAACCTGCTGCTGAATATATGCATCAGTGTGGCCCACTGCTAGTTCCTTGCCTCACACAACATCACTGAAATTGCTGTGCTCCTCCAAAGGAGATGATATATTGCCCCAATGTTTGGATGCGATTGTGTATTCAGTCAACAAGCTATGCATGGTGCGACCTACTCAGGGTAACACCAGTTGCCAGCACATTGCTGAACAAAGAAAACCTTTTGAGGTCATATACTGAGTTCATTTTTTTTCTCTAAGCAAATGACCAAACTTGTCAAAAAAATGTATGTGCTGATTACAAAAGATGGGATTCAGTTGCAAAATAAGATCACAGCCATAACAACACCTTCACCTAAAAGGTGTTTTTCAAAGAAAGAAAAACAACCTCGATTAACTAATCGTTTTCAGATTCTGGGCTGCACTTGGCCTCATATCCCTCAACCCTATGCCTCTTTATTGCAGGAGAAAAGAACTCCTGTAACATCTGACTTTGGTGCAAAATAATTCAGTGCCACACCAGATTAGGAGCGCGCACACTAGGAGATAACAGGGCTCTTTTTTTATGACCTGCTTTTCCCCTCGTTCAGTGAGGATACAGTCAAGAAGCAGATTCCAGGGGGAATGGGGACTCTCCCCTTGGGCTTCAGATGCCTGCAGCTGAGCTGCAAAGCAAAAGGTGGTCTGTGCTCTAAAAATGTCATTTTGAAAACCTGATCATGAGTTGGGCAGAGGGATGGGGAGAGGAGGCACAAGTGGAATTTCACCCCGGTGGGCAAGCTGCTCTCAACAAACAGAAGAAGCTCTAGGCTTCTCTGCAAACCTTTCCTGCTCCTTAATATTGCTTAGGACTCTATGATGCACTAGATGAGGAAGGGTCCTGGAGGAATTTCACATACGACATTCAATCCACCAGCCCACACAAGTCCCGCTGCCTCACAGCTGATGGCAGGCTTTAGGCAAAAACAAAACAAAACCCCACAAAAACAACCAAAAAAACAAAAACAGGGAAGGTTTTGAGGTTTATTTATAGCTTTGTTTTGCTCTGCTTTCTACTGTGTCTTCTGGCTCCAGCCACACACACACAAAGATCTTGGGGCTCAGCAGTTCTCACCCTTCTTGACCCACTTCTATGGGGCTGGACACCCACCAGGGACATTTCTGCTCGGTATTAGAAATTAGGCCTTTGCCTAGTGTTCTAAAATCATCTGGGGGAATCCAACTTTATTATAATTTCTTGAAAATGGTGTGTTGCATTTATTTAAACTTGCAGGCAAGGAAACAGGCATAGCTGTCTCTAGTGATTAGTAAAAATTGTGCATAGACTACGATTCTTTAAATCTCAAAACACTCCCCAAGCACCCCATCCCCAATCTAGTATTTTCCAAATCTCAAAGTCATTGCCAGGCAGGCATCATGGTTGATGATAATGGTTAAGGAGGGAGAGGCAAGGTGCTCCACTTGGAATCCAGGCAAACCACACCCACACCCACACCCACAGTGGGGAATTCGCAAGGAGGAAATAAGAGACGTCCCTAAATGACAGACCCAGTTCATACGTGGATACTTAGTCTCTCAGTTGTGTCTGATTTTTTGTAACCCCATAGACTGTAGCCCACCAGGCTCCTCTCTCTATGGGATTTCCAAGGCAAGGATCCTGGAGTGGGTTATTTCGTTTTCTAGGGGATCTTCCCGACCCAAGGATCAAACCTGCATCTCCTGCATTAGCAGGCAGATTCTTTACCTCTGAGCCACCTGGGAAGCCTGACAGACCCAGTGGTAGACTCCAAACTCTGTAGTTAGATCCAGGTGAACTTCCGGGACCACCAACCTACAGATTCAACATTGTGACTCTACTTCACTCCTTGCTTGTTTCCCTAGACTTCTCCCAACATATTTTCTTCACCAGTTTGGGAAAGGAACTCTCCCCTTTCTGTGGCTCTGGAATCTTCCCATCTGGATAACTGGACTCCAGCTGCAGATTCTAAACCAAAATGACTGTGGCATTAATTTCCTTGGAGAGCATGCTTCCACCAGAGGCTTTACAGTATCTGCCACCCTGGAGTCTTTCATTCCATTTAGCTCTGGATCTAAACAATAATGCCTATTGCTGGCTGGAAAATAAACCGTGGGAACTGGCATGTTTTTAATGAGAGGTCACTGGGCACAGCACTGGCAGTGGCCTGGTATCCCCCAGACCTTTCGTTTAGCGGCCGAGTGGAGGCGATGGTCTCTAATAGATGCACCATTAGGCCAGACCTACATCTGAAAGCTTTGTTGATTCAGACATTCAGTAATTAAGCTGTGGGCCAGCGAGCACATTATCTGCAATCAAACATGTCCCTGATCAGTGATTAGATGGGCGAACATGTGACCTCATTGTCTCCGCCAAAGGATGGTTATGTAACAGTCTCTCATCCTCGGAACCATGGTTATGTGCCAACTTTTCATCCCAGTCAATAAGCAGAAATCACTAGCTGTGGTTCTGGGATTCAGATTTTCAGAATGACTGCCTTCTCTTTTGGAAGCTTGATTGCCTTTGACCTGATTGTTGATGTACTAGGAACTCAACAGAGACCCAGACCCAAGGTCAGTGGGTCCAAGAAAGGTGGGAGCTGGGAAGAATGACTGGGAGGCCGGGGGGCATGGCCCTGGTATCATGACCTCACTCAAACAAAGACAGAGCACCTCTGCTTTTAAACTTCAAACTTATCTTGCTGCATAAGAGGCAGTAAAGAGAAAGGTGTGTAGGAGGTAAAGGGGGAGAGAGAGAGAGAAAACATGAGAAAGGGAGAGAGGGGAAAGGAGGGGAGATTGAGTGTACTCGCTTTAGAGCCAAGGTCATGGAATAAGATTCCATGGCTTCTCTGTGGTCTGGCTGAGCAGCAGAAGCCGATCTCTTTCATGCACAATCGAACACTCATCATCTATTTTCTTCTGAAGGGTATTAAGGAGGATGTGTGAGACCTTCCAAGTGTATGTGGCAAAGCCAAGCAAGGACTAAAAGATAATCTGGCTTGAGGTGACCTGAGACATCTAAATGTCACATAGTCTCAAATGCACATGTGACCTGGAACTGCCCTGAGGTGACTCAGGCCCCAGTCCTTTCTTAATCCCTTATTTGCTCTCCTTACTCTAGCAAGATTAACTCAGCCCTAGCCCGCTGAGTGGCTCCCAAGCAGGCTTTTCTCCTGCTTTTAGCTTTCAGGGGCAAGTATCGAGGCTTTTGCACCGTTAAGAGCTTAGTCTCTGAACCCAGGCTGATTGGCATTTCAGTCCTGGATGCTCTATCAGAAAGAGAAACAGTCACTTAAAATGCTGCATATGTTTTCAAAATAAAACCTACAACCCAATTAATAAGCAACGAGCCTCCATCCAGTACAGGGCCAGGCCCTGTGGGAGGAAACAATACTGCAGTGTGGAGTCCCTTCCTTCACTCAGATGCTTCCACAGTTTTGATGAATATGGTTTAAGGATGACATTGACAAGGGCCATATTTGATGAGTATATGGAGAGAAAAAGTATAGGGAAAAAATTACCAATAATGACTTAAAATGAATCTACCTATCTAGTGATTTAAGTCATGCTTCATTTTGATTTAATTTAAATCCCCCACAATCCAGATTCCTCAAGGGCAATAAGCACAGAAAGAAACATATCTTTTTTGTTTGCTTCTGTGTGTGTGTGTGTGTGTGTGTGTGTTTTAACTTTCCCAGAAGCAGACTCTGGGACAAGGATTTAAGTAAAGGTAGCTTTTTTTGGTGGGCTTCCCTGATGGCTCAGTGGTAAAGAATCCACCTGCCAACACAAGAGATGCAGGTTCAATCCCTGAGTGGGGAAGATCCCCTGGAGAAGGAAATGGCAACCCACTCCAGTATTCTTGTCTGGGAAATCCCATAGACAGAGGAGCCTGAGGGGTTATGGTCCCTGGGGTCACAAAAGAGTTACATGCGACTAAATAACAACAACAACAAGCTCATTTGGGTAGGGAAGGAAATCAGCAGGGGCTGGGAAGATGAAATAAATAAGGCAGGAGAGGCAGCTGAAGAAGTGGTGAAGCTAGTCTAACGATGGGTAACTGGAGCTTACCCAGCGATGGGGAAGCTCTGGGAGTCTGAATAGAACACATGCTCCAGAGTGGTCTGAGCTCGAGTGAGAGAGCTGGGATATTTCTACGTCACTTCCCATCCATCACTGATGGAGAGCTGCCTGTTGGTGGTTGGATGGCATCATAGACACAAAGGATGTGAGTTAGAGCAAACTCCAGGTGATAGTGAAAGACAGGGAAACCTGGTGTACTGCAGCCCATGGGGTCATAAAGAGCTGGACATGACTTATGACTGAACAACAAAGAACAACTAACCACCATCTGGCAAAGTACTGTTTGCAGATGGGGGAAGCACTCTACCCACTAACAAGGAACGTGGTGACTGGCAGGCTGGAAGCTGGGTCATGTAGTGAAATGTGGGAGCCAGTAGGATACGGGTGAGGCACGGGTCCTGTTAGAGCTTCTATGTACAAAAGGACAAAAATGAAATTCTTACTGTAGACCACAAACATTTTCTATTGAAGATGTGACCAGCTAAATATACAACATTGATTCAGGAAGTGAATTATTCCTGGTATTTTCTCTTAACAAATGAAGGGGAAAACATCTTCTGGATAGGTAAGTTGCATCCTTGTTTCTTTTCCTACAAGGGTAACCATTTTGAAACATTACTGATGATGAAAATGAATTAAAAACTAGAAATTCTACAGGGCATCTTATATCAATTTCACAAATACCCCCACCCCCTTATATTTTTCAAACTACATTTTCATCATAATGTTACAGCCATAAAGCCAGGGAAGTATCTATCTATAGTGATATCAGTTCAGTCACTAAGTCGAGTCCAACTCTTTGTGACCCCATGAACCGCAGCACGCCAGGCCTCCCTGTCCATCACCAACTCCCGGAGTTCACCCAAACTCATGCCCATCGAGTCAGTGATGCCATCCAGCCATCTCATCCTCTGTCGTCCCCTTCTCCTCCTGCCCCCAATCCCTCCCAGCATCAGAGTCTTTTCCAATGAGTCAACTCTTTGCATGAGGTGGCCAAAGTATTGGAGTTTCAGCTTCAGCATCATTCCCTCCAAAGAACACCCGGGACTGATCTCCTTTAGAATGGACTGGTTGGATCTCCTTGCAGTCCAAGGGACTCTCAAGAGTCTTCTCTAACACCACAGTTCAAAAGCATCAATTCTTCGGCGCTCAGCTTTCTTTATAGTCCAACTCTCACACCCATACATGACTACTGGAAAAACCATAGCCTTGACTAGATGGACCTTTGTAGGCAAAGTAATGTCTCTGCTTTTGAATATGCTATCTAGGTTGGTCATAACTCTCCTTCCAAGGAGTGACCATCTTTTAATTTCATGGCTGCAATCACCATCTGCAGTGATTTTGGAGCCCCTCAAAATAAAGTCTTTCCCCATCTATTACCCATGAAGTGATGGGACCAGATGCCATGATCTTAGTTTTCTGAATGCTGAGCTTTAAGCCAACTTTTTCACTCTCCTCTTTCACTTTCATCAAGAGGCTGGCTTGGAGAATTTTGAGCATTACTTTCATCCAAGCCTGGCTTGGAGAACTTTGAGCATTACTTTACTAGCGTGTGAGACGAGTGCAATTATGAGGAGTTTGAACATTCTTTGGCATTGCCTTTCTTTGGGATTGGAATGAAGACTGACCTTTTCCAGTCCTGTGGCCACTGCTGAGTTTTCCTAATTTGCTGGCATATTGAGTGCAGCACTTTCACAGCATCATCTTTCAGGATTTGAAATAGCTCAACTGGAATTCCATCACCTCCACTAACTTTGTTCGTAGTGATGCTTTCTAAGGCCCACTTGACTTCCCATTCCAGGATGTCTGGCTCTAGGTGAGTGATCACACCATCATGATTATCCGGGTCATGAAGATCTTTCTTGTACAGTTCTTCTGTGTATTGTTGCCACCTCTTCTTAATATCTTCTGCTCCTATTAGGTCCAGACCATTTCTGTCCTTATTGAGCCCATCTTTGCATGAAATGTTCGCTTGGTATCTCTAATTCTCTTGAAGAGATCTCTAGTCTTTCCCACTCTATTGTTTTCTTCTATTTCTTTGCATTGATCGCTGAGGAAGGCTTTCTTATCTCTCCTTGCTATTCTTTGGAACTCTGCATTCAGATGCTTATATCTTTCCTTTTTTCCTTTGCTTTTCACTTCTCTTTTCACAGCTATTTGTAAGACCTCCCCAGACAGGCATTTTGCTTTTTTGCATTTCTTTTCCATGGGGATGGTCTTGATCCCTGTCTCTTGTACAATGTCACGAAACTCCATCCATAGTTCATCAGGCTCTCTATCAGATCTAGTCCCTTAAATCTATTTCTCACTTCCACTGTATAATCATAAGGGATTTGATTTAGGTCATACCTGAATGGTCTAGTGGTTTTCCCTACTTTCTTCAATTTAAGTCTGAATTTGGCAATAAGGAGTTCAGAGCCACAGTCAGCTCCCAGTCTTGTTTTTGCTGACTGTATAAGCTTCTCCATCTTTGGCTGCAAAGAATATAATCAATCTGACTTTGGTGTTGACCATCTGGTGATGTTCATGTGTAGAGTCTTCTCTTGTGTTGTTGGAAGACGGTGTTTGCTATGACCAGTGCGTTCTCTTGGCAAAACTCTGTTAGCCTTTGCCCTGCTTCATTCCATATTCCAGGGCCAAATTTGCCTGTTACCCCAGGTATTTCCTGACTTCCTACTTTTGCATTCCAGTCCCCTGTAATGAAAAGGACATCTTTTTTTGGGTGTTAGTTCTAAAAGGTCTTGTAGGTCTTCATAGAACTGTTCAACTTCAGCTTCTTCAGTGTTACTGGTTGGGGCATAGACTTGGATTACCGTGATATTGAATGGTTTGCCTTGGAAATGAACAGAGATCATTCTGTCATTTTTGAGATTGCATCCAAGTACTGCATTTCAGACTCTTTTGTTGACCATGATGGCTACTCCATTTCTTCTAAAGGATTCCTGCCCACAGTAGTACACATAATGGTCATCTGAGTTAAATTCACCCATTCCAGTCCATTTTAGTTCGCTGATTCCTAGAATGTCGACGTTCATTCTTGCCGTCTCCTGTTTGAAGGTGAAGGTGAATGTGAAGTCACTCAGTCGTGTCCGACTCTTTGCGACCCCATGGACTGTAACCTACTAGGCTTCTCCGTCCATGGGATTCTCCAGGAAAGAATACTGGAATGGATTGCCATTTCCTTCTCCAAGGGATCTTCCCGACCCAGGGATCGAACCCGGGTCTCCCGCACTGGAGGCAGACGCTTTAACCTCTGAGCCACCAGGGCCTTGATTCATGGACCTGCCATTCCAGGTTCCTATGCAATATTGCTCTTTAAAGCATTGGACCTTGCTTCCATCACCAGTCACATCCACAGCTGGGTATTGTTTTTGCTTTGGCTCCATCCCTTCATTCTTTCTGGAGTTATTTCTCCACTGATCTCCAGTAGCATATTGGGCACTTATCGACCTGGGGAGTTCCTCTTTCAGTATCCTATCATTTTTCCTTTTCATACTGTTCATGGGGTTCTCAAGGCAAGAATACTGAAGTGGTTTGCCATTCCCTTCCCCAGTGGACCACATTCTGTCAGACCTCTCCACCATGACCCGCCTGTCTTGGGTGGCCCCACACGGCATGGTTTAGTTTCATTGAGTTAGACAAGGCTGTGGTCCTAGTGTGATTAGATTGACTAGTTTTCTGTGATTATGGTTTCAGTGTGTCTGCACTCTGGTGCCCTCTCGCCACACCTACTGTTTTACTTGGGTTTCTCTTACCTTGGACGTGGGGTATCTCTTCAGGGCTGCTCCAGCAAAGCACAGCTGCTGCTCCTTACGTTGGACGAGGGGTATCTCCTCACAGCTGCCCCTCCTGACCTTGAACGTGGAGTAGCTCCTCTCGGCCCTCCTGTGCCCGTGCAGCCACCGCTCCTTGGATGTGGGGTTGCTCCTCTAGGCCGCCACCCCTGACCTTGGACATGTGGTAGCTCCTCTCAGCCACGCTTTTGCGTGGTCCATTGCAGCCGGACCTATTTATATAGTTCTATATAAATAAATATACCTATACAAATATAAATATTACATGATTAATGATACTTGCTCTCCATATACAATTAATATACAAGATAGCTATCACTATGAGGGCTTGTTTTTATTTCTAAAATAGATATGTCCCTAGAAAAAACTGTTGATCAGACCCAGATTTCCCTTTTCTATAAAAGCAGCAAGTTTTCATCTATTAGGAATTTTTGAAAGCTCCAATAAAATATCCTCATGGTTAAACTCCATGACTCCTGAGCACCCGAGACTGTCAGTCTTGTTTATGTAAGTCATTGCAAACTGCACACAACTTGAGGCTTAAGTATCAGTTCAATAAGAAAGCACTCTTGAGTGAATTGATAAAAAGAGCAAAAGAGAAAGAGAACTTGAACATAACGTGTAATCGATACCAATGATTTGGGAGCCTGCTAGGCTCTGCAGTGAAAATGGCAAATAAGGTAACAGCATCAAGAAGGAAGAGGAAATGAAAGCACCAGCAACAGAAAAGCGGCTGAGTAAGTCACTACATGATGTTCTGAGATGCCCTGAGGTCGAAGGGTGGCAAACAAGTCTCTCCCATTGGGTGGATTCCCTGCCACGGTGAGTTGGGGGTGATTGGAGCATAGAAGAGGGCAAAAGTAGTTTCACCACTATAAATGTAAAAATGTCTTGAAAGTGGCAGAGAGATCTAGGTGTCCACTGATATTCACTTTCCCTCCTCTTCCTCAGTAATAAAAGCTCTGAATTATAACTAGCTGCACAACTACTCTTCTTGCAGCTCACAGTAGCCCTGTGACTAAATTCTGGCTAAAGGTCATTAAGCAAAACAGTGTATATAATTTGTGGTGAGCAAGCCTGAAGGGAGACGTCAGCTACTTCTTTCTTTCCTTTTTCCTCTTTCTTCTAGCTGCAATGCAGATGTAATGGATGGAGCAGGAGCGGCCACCTTGGACCATGAAGTGGAAGCTGTGTGTTATTAGGAACCTAGGTCCACAGAGCCACCACAGTAGACTTGGGTTGCTGACATTTCGAGGGGAGAAAACAAAACCACTTTCTTGTCCGTTGGGGGTTTTGTTACCCATCAGTTCAGTTCAGTTCAGTCGCTCAGTCATGTCTGACTCTTG